>NC_083381.1:4812500-7212500 GCF_031755915.1 Ziziphus jujuba | reverse complement strand
CATAAAGGAGAAAATCATTTAGTTCAATATTCTTTCTTTTTTGGAAAAAATTTTTTCAATAAACAAATATATAAACAAAATATTTCTAATAAAATAAAGTATTTCTTTTTTTGTTTTTTTAAATGAATTCAATAAACTTTAAAAACGGCTAACTAAATAAATAAAATATATAAACAAATGTTTTTTTGAGAAAGTAAAAACAAAATGAATTTTGAAACACGTCAAGAATAAAGTTAAAAAAACAAAAAGAAGCACGTCAAGAATACATTGACGCAAACGATATTGACGCAAGCAATTGCTGCACATTGTCTTGCGAACTATGCAAATAGTTTATCTGTCTATGAGTCTTGGCCTGAGGATGGCCCTCCGTGGTTAAATCATGTCCTTCAAGCTGATAATTGTAACTGGTTTTCTTAATTAATAACAGTATTATGGTTCCTTAAAAAAAAAAAAAAAAAAAAGAATATATTGACGCATTATTTATCCAACACGTGTTAAGTTTCCTTTTAAGAAAGCCAATAAAATAGTAGCTCATCTGAAACAGAGCCAAAACTACCACTTTAATTAATTACCCAAAAAAAAAAAAAAAGGGAAAAAAAGACACAACGCCAAACTATTAACTTTAAGTTTACTAGCCACGCCCATGTGCTGCGCAAATGTACCAAAATAGCAATGGTGCGTCTATGTAATTATAAAATATGCAACTAAAAAAATTTTGAAAATTTACATGTTGTTTAGATTTCATAGTACTTATTCTTGTCAACGGTATCATGGCTATAGTAAAACTTGTCACTGTTGTTTTGAAAAAAAAAAATTTATGCATTTTTACAAACAGAAGGTTTCATAGTTGATTGATCAATTTTAGGCTACTAATTCAACTAATATTAGTAGATTTCATATTATGAATAAAAAGATGCTGATGGAAATTAAAATTACAAATACAGTGCAGGTAAAAATTTCTGAAACTGTATGCAATTGTATTTCATAGATAGTGATTATTGATAATCTGCAAAATTTTATTGTTTTGTTAAATATTGTATACTTTGGCCATTTCAATTTAATATAATTTTATTTATCTTGGTAGCTAACGTATCCAAATTCCTCATACATTGGAAAATAATTTTGATGGCTTCAAAGCAATTATGTGATAAAAATTATTTTTACTTATGATGATCAAAACAGAAAGGAATTTTATTATCAATATGCGATAGCTATAAACATACAACTATACTTTTTAAGAGGAAATAGATTAATATACCATTTTCTAGTCTGTCAACAATTCTATTAATTGTAAGCAGAAATCATTCATATTTTGAAAACAATTCTATTAAATGGTAAGCTAAAATCATTCATATTTTAAAATGTATAAATAAAGTGTAGTTTTTAGAACAATTATTGTTTTATAAAGTAGACTAACATATAAGTTATTTATCTCCACGACATCTACTTGTTAACATATTGTAGAAATTAAAATAGTTTGAAGTGCAAAATGGAAATGAAGCAGGAGAAATACCCAAGACATTAGGAAAATTGGCAGGACTGACCCTTTTTTGTTTTTTTTTTTTTTTTCATAAATGGCAATTCGTGATACACCACCCACATAAAGAAGGAAAAAATAAATGAAATTATCTGAAAACCATATTCCACTCGTTTAGAGCCACAACTATAAAGAGCAAAACTGTAAAAACATTATAAATTAATTAGAGCCCAAGTGAAATAGCAGTCAATAACTTAATAAATAAGGAAGTTCTATCAACACAACAAAACATGCTAGACGCATGTCAATTTTAATAATTTTTTAGTTCCACAAATACCCATGAATAAAATGTCATAAATAGTCTTGAGTACTAAAAACAATATATATAAATTAGATACACTATACACCCAATCCATTTCACTAATCTCTTTTACAATTTAGGAAAAATATAAACCTTAATCATATTGATTATGGTTGTTGTATGTTAATTTCGATTTGAGTTTGAGGAATTGGAAGTGGAAATTTTGATTGCAAGTATAAACATGACTTTTGGTTATTTGAATGTATTATGGAAATGAAGTTTCTAACTTACATGTAGTTGATTCATGGTTCTTGCAATTGTTTTAAGTTTTGAGATTCTTGGTTTTTTTGAGTTTTGAACTTATAAATTTGGATTTTAGAAGCTTGTTTATGCGTTGGTGAAGTTATTTAATGATAGAGATGTTGCTTTAAATTTTTCTTGATGAGATTTGTGAGTTGGATACATGTAAATTAAGAATTTTTCCTCGGGAAAGGTTGGATTTGGAAATATGTTGATACGTAGTTTCTTTTTTTGGTGTAGTTTTGAAATGTTCTTCAAGCTAGGTAAGCATGCATGTTGAGTATTTGAGATCTTGATGCAAGTAAATTGAGTTTTTGTTTGGCAAATGTTGAATTTGATGAGCATTGATTTGATGTTGATCCATATTTTTTCTTGCTATTAGCTTGGAGATGAATTTTTGAAAATTATTTTGCTTATCAGTTTTGGATTTGATTTTGTTGAGGATGGGATTGATTACATTGGGGAATTACTATTAAATGAAAGATTTAAAAGTTAATTTGAACATATTAGATTCATGCTCTTGATTTTGGTACAAAGATGGTGGGTTTGAATCTTTCAATTTGGAGGTTTTGTTTATTGGGATTTATTAATTGATTTAGTGATGATTTGTTTGAAATTGTGGATATATGAGTATTTTGGTATTAGACTTGTTAAGACTTTGAAAGTCTAGTATGGGTATGCTTGGTTGATTTCATTTTGGAAGGAATTATTTGAAACTTAATTTTTTTAAGCTTTAATATGATGGCGTTTAAGAATTTATGTTTTGGATTGTACTCATGAGCCTCTGGGATTTGGGTTTGTTTTGCTTAAGAATTCTAGTTGGGTTAGTGTTTGAGATTTGTTAAGTTAATTTGGACTTGAGTTGTTAAAACATCTCATTTTCTTAATTAGAAATCTTGATTGAAGAGAAACTATTTTGGAATTGGTATGTTGGTATTTGAGATACAATGTTGTATGGATTAAAAATTAATCTTGTATAGTTCTCCACCTCTTTGTGAGTTAAGAATTGTTGTTTAGAATTAAGTTGTTTGATTCTTTGAATAGATAATGATGAAGTTATGGTTTTGTCTTACACAAAGTGCACCTAGAAGAGATTGGTGAGGAGGACTATTTGTGAATTAATTTCTAGGAAACTAAATTCGTGAGTGAGAGTATTTTCTTAAATTCTTTTATTTCTATATATGTATAATGTATCTTGCATAGCATGCAAGAAAGCATATTTTGATTTCTTGATTTATATAAAATTCTTTTGTTGAAGTTGGATTTGAGAATGAAATTTTATTTGAATTATAATATTGTATTTTGCATATCATGCATTGAAGCATCTTACTATGAAATTCTTGAATTCGTGTAAGTTAATTTTATTTTCTATCATGATTTTAGGAGGTGCCTTTTTTTTTTTTCCTCATTTCTTTTGAAGTGGCATTATTTATCCTAAAATTCTGCTATCTATTTTACATATAAATAAACACACATACATATAAAATGCATTTTGCATTGAAGTAATTTGGTACAAAGCTTAGAATGGAGAATTCTTTTGGACTTGGAAAATGTGAATGGAATTTTCTTACATTGATTTGCATTTGGCATCTCTTCCATACAATGATTTTGGTACTTGAGGCATTTAAAAAAGTTTTGTAAGGTTTCTTGCTTATGTTTTTAATGTGGATTTCAAAGGAGCAAGTTTTCTTAAAGTGAAGCATTTATTTGTAAAGTATTATGGTTTGGGCTTTCAAAAGAAACTAATATATTGTTTAAAGCTATGATTTTGGAAAATTAATTGAAAAGTACTTAGTTTTGCATAGGCTTTATTGCACTTTTGCATGTTAAACTATTGGAGTTGTTGCATTTTACTCCCTGATCTTTCAAATTTATATTAATATTCCATATACTATTGAAAACACAAAACCATGGTCCCAAATGTTAGCTCCATCTGATTTTAGAAGTTAAATGACACATGGTGGGCACGTGATCGCTTTGCCATTCGAATTGAGGGGTATATTGGTCATTCATCTCTTCTTCTTTTTCTCTCTTCCGGTCTCTCCATCCAAGCTCAAAACTAGAAAACCCATAGCACTCTCTCTATTTGAAGAAAATCCAAAAAATAAGAATAAAAATCGACAAAGTTTATGGTTGCCAATGCATTATTGCAACTCTTAATTGGTCATTTTCTCACTAGTGGTTGCAATCTTTTGAGGTACATAATAAAAATATTCTTAGTGAGAGTACGAAACATTAAATTTAATAGTTTTTTGAAATCGAGTTTGGAAAACTAGGGAAGACAGAGAAAACTTGCAAAATTAACAATATTATAGTAGTGGGCACAATGATTATGAGGAATAAATAATAAAAATAAATGGAAAATGAACCACAAAAAAAGAATCATAACTTTTATTTAATTTCTTGGAGCTAAATTTACAACCAAAATTAAATTAACTCTTTCAAACTCTAAATCATAACTTCCATTAAAAGCCATAAGAAGGAAAAAAAAAAAAAGTAATAAAAGAATTACAAAAGAAAAAAAGTAAAAAAAAACCATTCATTTGAAACCACTCCTAGGAGTTGACATTGCTAAGACAGGCTAAGAATAGAAATCTCCAAAATCTCAACCAACAAGCCCACCATCACCATTCTTAAATTGCCACGAGCTTCTGTCGTACCATCACCATTGTGAACACCACCATCTCCTGCCATAAGAAAAGGTTAAATTTGTCTCCCAATGCTGAAGCTCATGTCCTTGAACTCAATTCCAAAACAAAGCCTATATCCATCCAAAGCCAAAACCTAGGTCTTTGAGTACTTAGAAGAGAAGTAATGTTCCGGAAAATTCCTCCATAGTTTCAGTGGTAATGCCAAGGCTTGTAGAAATGGTGTGGTTGAGAGAAGTTGTAGTTTAGTAATAAAACTTGGTTTTGGTGGAGTCACAGCATGGGCATGCTTGTGTTGTTGCTATGATGGTGGAGCTCATAGGTTATGGGTTTTAGGTGGTCTTTGACATTAGTTACCTGGGTCCAATGGCATCTGAGTCATTTTCTTGTTCTTTTTTCTTTTTTGTTTTCCTTTCCTTTCTTTTTGGGTTTTCTTTAAACATAGTTTTTTTTTTTTTTTGGGTTGAATCCAAGTAATTAATTCCTTGTTTTTTTTTTTTTAATTCAAAGGAGTACTATGATTTTAATTCCTTGTTCTTTCATTATTATGTTGGTGAATTACACATTCATATAATTGTAAATTGCTTTTCAACTGTACATTCATGTAATTGAAATTCTTTAGGAAGGAGAATAGGGGAGAGAAGAGATGAGCTTAGAAAGAAGCTTCAAGAATAAGTGAATGACTAATATACCACTCAATTTAGATGGCAAAGCAACCATGTGCCTAACATGTGCCATTTACTGCCTAAAATTAGATGAAACTAATGCTCAGCGACCATTATTGCATGTTTTCAATTTATATAGGGGATATTAATACAAAGTCAAGGGATAAAGTACAATAACCCTAATAATTCAGAAGGCAACAATGCAATAAAAGTCTTTTGCATATTGATATTATTGGTTTTGTAAATGTGAATTGGAAAGCTCTTTTGAAACGAATTTGATGCATATAAACTTTTGGCACTGTTGTCCATATTAAATGAAGTTTGATTTAGTTTTTTAAGTATCACAGATTTGATTTTGAAATTTGGTTAAATATGGATTAAGATTTAGGCTTGGAGCTTGCTCGACTAGCATATGTTATATGAATTTGGATATGGATTTTAGGTTGGAGCTTGCTCAGTTAGTATTATGATGATTCTGATTATTGGTGATTGATTTATGTGCAAATGATTTAGGCTTTCATGTCTGCTTGTCCTCTAGCTTAGCTTGATCCTCCAAGGACTAGAGGTAAATTTGTTCCTTAGCTTGCATGGTTTCACAGAGGAATAGGGGCAATGATTATGGTTTACCTATTTTGGCTTTGAGTTTCTCATCAGATTTGGTGATATTTTCATTATTATACATATCTATATGTATAAAAATGATATTTTTTCAAAAATATGAGTGTTTTTCCTAGCCGACATGAATTGATCTGTTCTTTACATATGTTTGGGGCTATTTTAGTAATTAGAAAACATTTACTCACTAATCTAGCTTATCTTAGCTCAATTATTTATTTGATTTCTCAAGCTTTTGGTTGTTTTTGATGTTTTGCTATCTTTTTGTAAGTAAAGTTTCAATTGTGGATTTTGAAGAACATTTGCTAAATTTTGAAGGTTTTGGAGCTTATTTGGAGTTATTTCTACGAGTTAAGCAAGAGTTATGAAGCTAAGTCCCTTGGAAATAAGATAAGAAGTACCCACTTGCTTAAGTAAGTGCAACACTTGCCTACACAAGATGTACACGCCACCTTTATAAGGAAGAAAACAAGGAAGTTCACGCCCACTTACTTTAGTAAGTGTCCACTTGCTTACCTGCTAAAGGACAACAAGCTAGCCCATGCTCCGCTTGCTAGACCAAGTGCTCCACTAAATGTCTTATTTTCAATCCATTCTCATGTGTAGACCCCTTTTATGGAAGCTAAGTTTGTGATTCTTGAAACTTGAGGCTTGGAATTAATGGGGCATGTGACTTTCACGTACCTAATTTTGGAGATAGCCTTGTGATGATAATCAAAGGGTCGAGATTAAGGTATCTAGGGTATGGATTAAAGGAACATCTTGAGAAGTGGTTGTATATCTTACTTGATGAGACAAAGCTAGAAAAGATAGAGAGGATAGAGAGAATTTTGGAGAAGCAATTAGAGAGATACCATAACTTAGAAAGAGAAGGGTTTTTTTTTATAGAGAAAAGATTTAAGATTTGGAGTTCTTAAAAAACCCAAGGCATTGAGTTTTTCTTTGGAAGAGCCACAACTTATTGTTTTCTTGGAAGAGCCACAACTTATTGAGAATCTCTTCATATCTACTTTCTACTCTAAATTTCTTAGATATTTTGTAATCGATTCTTATGTTTGGTTGAGATAATGTTTAAATCTATGAGATTCTATTTGCTTTCTTTTCTTCTTTTTTTTTTCGTTATTTATTTATTTATTTATTTTTTATGAGAGGCTAAATCTTTGATCTAGACCCATGATGGAGCTTGGATTTGTTTCTGATGGATTGATTTGTTTTATTATTGATATAATTTCTATCCAATTTCTTAAGCTTCTTTGGATTAATTGATGAATAAACTTAATTGGATTGAGAAATTTGTTGGGTGTTATCCAAATTGAACAATTTGTGCTTTGTTAAGCTAATTTGGAAGATTGGGAGGAGGAAATACAAACCAAGAGCTATTGTGAGCTTAAAAAAACTTATTTAGGTCTTGAACAACTTAATTATAGCTTCAATTGAGTTTATAAGAACAAATTATCCTGGATAATTGGAAAGAGAATTAATTGCTTAATTAATTAGTAGAATTAGGAAGAAATTCCAATTTAAGTGAATTTTACATATATTTTGCATGCCTTGAGAAACGGAGTGTATAAATTAGAAAACTTGTGTTGATAATTGGATAAGGAGTTTATCATTCATAACCAAATTAAGAAGTCATTTGTTTGGTCTTAGAGTTTTTATTCATAGATTTCAATTTACTATTTGGAAGATATTTGCTTTGTTTTCATTATTTCTAGTTATAAATTTAGTTTATAGTTGTTTTGAATTTTTTGTTATTGATTTCTAGATAAAGTTAATTAGTGAAAAGCTCAAATACTTGTTTAAAACATAAAATCTTTTTATTATATCAATCTTCATGGGAATGATCTCCTACTTGTTTTCTTTATTTTTTGAATGATTTATGCACTTGTGGATTCCGATCAAATCAAGTTTTTGGCTTGATTTACTAGGAATTTGATATTGACTTGATTATCAATCAATTAGTTTACCCACTTGACATGCATGGATTTGTTTTTGCAAGCGCCTATGGTTTCTTATAGATCACAAGATTTTGGCAAATTGCATTACATTGCATTAGTGCATCTCATGAAAATACATTATTTTACAATGTACTAGTTGATTGGTATTTTGTGTGTGTATATAAAATCCCATTTACTCAGTATTCTTGCTCACACCTCCTTCACTTAACTCTTATAAGTAGTCTAGGTTTTTAGTGGGTTGTAGTGACTAAATTGGAAATGGTAATTGTAGACTTAAAATGAAAAGGTTGAGTTGGGTACTTCTTGGAATGGGACTTTAATTTTGGATCTTTTATGTGTATCAATATTACTTTAGACTTGTACTGTTTTATAAGATATGCATTCTCATTTGCAACTTGTTTTTCAAGCAAAGATTTAGTTTATATTATCGGATATGGTGATGTAAAGATTATTTGGTTTGACTAAGATTTTTCATGAGCTAAGAAAAATGATGATTTGATGAATAGTGTTTCAAAGCATAAAGTTTTACTTAACTTGGTTCTATTAGCTTAAGCCATTTAATGGCATTAGAGTAGCTAGCGTCATCACAAGCAAGACCTTTGTGAAAGTTAGGTCCAAACACTCTATTACAGGTTATTGCTTGTCAAGGATATTTCAAAGGTCCTAAGTTAAGCTTGATTATGCTATTCTAGTGTCTTGGTTAAAAGAGAAATTGGACACTGCTTATCCTTGTTACAGTATTATGGAAAATTGCATATATATATATATATATATGTATATATGTATATATATATATTTATTTAAAATCCTAATTTCTCAGTCTGTTATGTTTTTAGAGAATGTAACATTGTTACTCAGGCTTTCATGTTTTTTTAGAAAGCTCTTAAAGGAGTTAAACAACTTGTAAATTTTGATTACATGGGAGGATTTTCTTTTTGTGAGATGTTAATATAGTCTTTTGAGCCTTCGCCTCCGTTTCCCACCCAAAAAAAAAAAAAAAAAGGCCAACCATGACAAGAAAGTATGTCATTAACCATGGCCTTATCTTAGAGCATTACTACCAAGAACTGTAATGACAGAAGCCCAACGAATGCATGAAGGTGGAATAATAAAATAAAATAGGATGATACCAAAAATACTCAGTGAGCAAGATAAAAAATATAGTAAGAAATTATATAAACTCAAACCTATTTATATTAGGATATACTTAACCATAAAACCAAAATAAAGCTTAGTAACAAAATAATAAAGAATTTAATTAACCAAAAATAAAATAATACCTTCCAAGTTAAATAATAACAACTAAGAAATATGAAAAACTACATAAATAATAAAATAAGCACGACGGATTTATCCAAAGATATGGAGCCACTAGCACATGTGTAAAACACATTAGGCACATATAAGGCTTAGAAAACACAACCTGTAACTATTTCACAAATAGCAGAAAAGTCCCCATTCTCAAATAGGAAGATACATTGTAATGGCAATATACTCTTTAGGCTAAATGGGATTGAGTATAATCTAAACCTAGCAACTACCCATACCCCATTGAGTACTCTTCAGGTCAAAATTAGGTACTATTATCAGTTATGCGCAAACTATAAGTATCAATATATAGAGAGGGAATTTCCAATGATGCATAAAAATATATATATATATATATATATATAACTACACTCGCCAGCTCAAGTAAGGTTTTCAATATTTTTCTTCATAATTTTACTTCTAAAATCAGTTCAAATCTATTAAAATCTATCATTTTTAAAAAAAATTTAAAATCAATGACTTTTTGAGTACTTCTAGATTTTAAAAAACCTTTGCAAAGTTCTAGTTGAATACACTTAAATTTTAATAGATTTTTAAAAAATCCATTGAAATTTAAATTGAGTATCTATTGATTTATGTAAATGCTTTTCGAATACATCTAAACTTTTAAACTCTAAATTAAATATACCCCATAATTTCTTTTCTTTTTCTTTTTTTTTTTTTATCAAAGAACTAAACACTGTAAGGCCTTTGATGTCCTTACCTCCACCTTTCACTAAGGAGAAGATCCGTAGCTTAACTAGAAGAGAAAAGATGATCTTGAACAAAGCTCTAGTTACAGCTTTAACTAGATTTCCTATTATCTGACTAATTAGCTTTTCCTTTTAGCTTCTTCTTGTGGGTTTTACCGCTTTTGAAGTCTCCAAGGATGGAGCATTAGTCTTGTTGCTGAACTCTAGGTAAGAATGTAACATTTTGGAACATCTAAAGTTAATGAGTATTCCAACCTCCTTATATTAGGCATTGATGAACTTTTAAGGAACCGGTGTCCCAAGAAGTTGCAAAATCAAAGATTTCAAAATGAGTGAGTATTGGAAGTAATGAAAAGCTTTTTAAAAGTAGAAAAATAATTCAAGAAATTAAAATTTCCTAAGAACTTATTATAAAGAGAAATCTGAGATCTAAAAGGTGCCAAATGGATCTTGCATGGATGAATAAGAAAAAGGAGAGGAAGGTTTGAAAGGAGTTTTGGGTTTTGTTAGGAAAGGCTGTCATTAGAGGAATTGGCATCGACAAACCAAGCTAGGTGGGGTTGTTATGAAATAACCATGGTTTGTTTACTATATAGAGAAAGGCCATATACATGGAATTTGTGAAAATGGATTCATTTTTTGTTTTTATTTTTTTCAATTTCGTTTGTTTACTCTATGAAAAAAAAGGTAGCAATTCGTGTTAACAACTCATGTTTATGTCAAACTATTTATTAATCATTCAAAATTGTTAGGAAAGGTTGTCATTAGAGCAATTGGCATTGACAAACCAAGCTAGGTGGGGTTATTATGAATTAACCATGGTTTGTTTACTATATATAAAAAGGCCCATATACATGGAATTGGTGAAAATAGGATTCATTTTTCATTTTCATTTTTTTCAATTTTGTTTGTTTACTTTATGAAAAAAAGGGGCTGCAATTCATGTTGGCAACTCATGTTCATGTCAAACTATTTATTAATCATTCAAAATTGCTCAATCTAAACACAACCCGTTTATTAATTTTATTAGAAGATATCAATCAAAACATGACTTATTAATAAACAAATAATACTAGGTGACCCACATAACCCTTTTATTACAAAAATTTTATTTGGGCAGTGTGAACCTAGTTATTTTAGTGTGAAATTGACATATCTAAATTAATTATTTCAAATAATCTAAAGTTAAAAATATATGCTCAAAAGTATACGATTATAATTATAAGTTTTTAATAACAAAAGGTAAGATAATATTACATTGTCATCTAATAGCTAAGTGCATATCCATAAAATTAATACTACATCTTCGAAAAATAACATAGAAAAAACTAAAATAAGAATGTTTTCAAATTTTTACATATCCAATACTGTTGAGTATATCAAATACTATCTTTTTAGAATTCAATGAATTTATACATATATTAAACATACTATGTTCAAGTAAATTAATATTATTTTCATTATGTTATCTTAAATTGTTGAAAGAAAATAAATATGCAATTTATAGTAACAAAAAATTGATTAATAAAAAATTTATTAATGGTAAATTTAAAATACTAAAGTTATAACTTAAATGGAGTTGTAATTGTATTAGGTTAAGTTGATATTAATTGAAACATTTAATTAAATGACTTAATTTTGGTCAATTTCGAGTTAAGCAAGTCAGTCCCAAGAAGATATGTTTAATAATCATATTAAATAAGTCATGTAACCTAAATTGCCACCTCTAATGAAAAATGATATTTGTCAACATTTGTAATCATCATTTGTGAGACCAAAATGCTATTTGGCAATTTAAATGGCTACTATAAAGTGTTCGATTTGCTTTAAATTTTTTGAATAAACTATAATTTCCATGAATTATTACACCAAGTAGTGATAACCATGCAAAGAAATATGGGCTAACAAAAGAAGAAGATTTCAACATTGGATATCATCAATAGTATTAATCTTTGATTGGATTTGGCATAATTTGTTGCTATATTTCTCTATCAAGTTTGACAATTCTTTGTTGTTGAATAATTTTCTTTATAGTAAGAGTAACATTACAGAAACTATCTTTTCTTTATAGTAAGAGTAACGTTACAGAAACTATCTAGTCTATCAACATATTTACTAAGTATATATGTGTCACTGTTTAATAGGCTAACATATTAATGTAACCTGAAAATGTAAAATGAACCTTTCAAGGGATAACTATTGGTAAATATAAACGAATTAAACCGTGATAGGTATACTCTTAGTCGATATGTTGGTAGACAAGATTTTGCTTGTAATATTATTTTTATAACGATCATTTCCTTAGTACTTCCTAGTATTCCAACTTTATAAATCTCTCCACAACCACCTCTTCCTCTTGATTCCTTCTTTAAGAAAGTTAATTCCTTTTTTTTTTTTTTATCAAAAGAATAATCATTATAGGGCCTTTGATGTCCTTACCTCCACCTCTCGTTGCAACCAAGATTAGCAACTTGACTAATAGATAAAAGAGGATCCTAGATAAAACACCAGTTATAGCTCCAACTAGATTTCCTAGTATCCGACTTATTACTTGTTAACTTTAATCATGTTGGTTTTTCCAATATTCTAGTCCTTGGAGATGGAGCTGCAATCTTTCCTTCAAATTGGTACACTCTTAATAAGAATGTAACATTTTGGAACATATGAAGTTAATGAGTATTCGAACCTCTTCGAACTAGTCATTATTGACCTTTTAGAAGAATTTATTTCTAGATAAGTTGAAGAATTCAAGATTTCAAAATGAGCAAGTATTAAAAGCAATAAAAAGATTTTTAAGGTTAGGAAAATAATTTAAGAAAGGGAAAATTTCATTTAAACCCTTTCAGTTTTGCTATTATTCATTTAACCCCACATTATTGAAAATTTTTTATTAATCTCCTTATAGTTTTCTATATATATATATATATATATATTAAAACAGATTTATTTGTCAGTTTTTACTAATTAATTTTAATAGTTAAAGGCTAAAAGAAAGTTAAAAATCTATATTTTATATTGAATAACATTGTAACTATTAACGTTAACTGATAAAAACTAACAAAAACTAGTAAATTAGTCTTTTTTGATCATTTTAGAAAATTAAAAGGAGGTAAATGATTTTTCAAAGTATGGGATATAAGTGAAATAATGGAAAAACTGAAGGGGTATAAATGAAATTTCCTTTTAAGAAATTCAAATTCACTTAGGGCTTATTCATTGAGAGAAATTTGAGATCTAAAGGATCCAAAATGGGTCTTGAAAGGATGAAGAGGATAAGAGAGAGGAAATTATGGAAGGAGATGTGGGTTTTGCTAGAAAAGGCTATTGCTAGAGGAATTGGCATCAAACCAAATTTAGTGGTGGTGTTCTTATTTGAACTTGGTTTCTTTATAGTATAGAAGTAGGTTATCTTCGTAGAATATGAGTAAGTGAGATCATATTTTTCTTTTCTATTTTTTTTTTTTACAATTTGACTTGTTTACTCTAATAAAAATTGGGATGACAAATCATGTTGGTGGATCATGTTTGCATCAAACTATTTATCAATCATATTGAAAATTGCTCAACCTAAATACAACATGCTTATTAATCGTGTTAGAAATATCACTATAAACATAACCTGTTCAATCAACTGGTAAGACAATGCGACCCATGTAATCCATTTACTAAAAAGATCAATTCAAGTCATATTAACTTTATATGAAATTGACACATCCATTAAAAAATTGTCCCAGTTACATAATTTTGACTTGGTTAAATTAGTTATTTTAAATAATTTAAAACAATTTAATCATTAATTAATCTCTAAATTAAAATATATACTCAAAAATATACAATTATAATTATAAGTTTTAAATAACAAAATATACAATAACATTACAATGTCATGTAATAGTTAAGTGCATATCCACGAAGTTAATACTACATCTTCAAAAAAATTACATAGAATTTAATAAGCTATATTAATTATTATCCTCTTAGAATCCAACAAGTTTATACTTACATTAAACATATTATTAAATTGGTCAAATTGGATCATTCTAACCCATTCATACAAAATTGAGCTATTTATGAAAAAATTGTCCTAATTATATAAAATTAACCTGTTTAAATTAATTATTTTGCACAACCTAAAAACAATTTAATCATTAATTAATTCCAAAGTTAAAAAAACAAATATAAACAAAACCATATGATTATTATAATTATAACCTTAAAATAAATTAATAAATTAAATGTAAATATTTTACCAATTCCGGTGATTCTTTAAGTGGTTGAATAATTCTCTTATAGCAATTATTTTGCCATTATCTCCTAGTAATTAAGCTTTATAAGCCTCTCAACAACCACCTATTCCTATTAATCTAAAGAAGCAAGTCCATGTTCCTTCTCTAAGAAAGCTAGCTCCTTTTTCCTTTTTATCAAAGGACTAAATGTTGTAAGGCCTCTAACTTTTTTACCTCCACCTTCCACTATAAAAAGATCAGCAGCTTGACAAGCAAATAAAGCTCCAACTCCAACTCCAACAAGATTTCCTAGTATTCGATTAATTAGCTTCTTCTTGTTACTTTTATCCTTGTGGCTTTTTCTAGTTGTTAAACTTCCAAGAGATGGAGCTTCAATCTTGTTGCTTCTAGTTGGTGGACACTCAGTAATAATGCAACATTTTGGAACATCTTAATTTAATGAGTTTCCAACCTTTTTATGCATGACTTTAGTGAACTTTTGAGGAATTGGTTTATGGGGAAGTTGAAGAATCAGAGATTCCAAAATGAGTGAATATTGGAAGTGATGGAAAGCTTTTCAAGGTTATTCGAAATTGAGTGAATATTAGAGAAATTTGATACTTGAAGGATTGAAAATGGGTCTTGCAGGGATGAAAAGAAAGCTTTAGAGGAAGGTTTGGAAGGAGATGTGGGTTTTGCTAAGAAAGGTTACATTAGAAGAACTAGGATTGGCAAACAAAGCTTGATGGAGTTGATCTTAACTATGTGAGAAATCTCAACCCGAACATGTAATAAGCAGGTTAGTTTGGATCATATCAACTTGTTTATATGAAATAGACCTATTATAAGAAATTGTCCCAATTATATAAAATTGACTTGTTTAAATTAATTATTTCAAACAACCTAAAAGCAATTTAATCATAATTAATTCCTAAGTTAAAAATATATACTCAAAACCATACGATTATAATTGTAAGTTTAAAATAAACTAAATGTATGATAATATCACAATGTCATCTAATAATTAAGTGCATATCCATAAAATTAATGCTAATTCAACATAAAATAACTTAGGAGAAAACTAGAATAATGAGGATCTGTTTAGCTATTTATTCTATTTTGAAAAAAACATTGTTTTCAAAATTGAAATAAAAAAAGTTTTCTTATTGTTTTGAAAAAATAAGAGGTGTTTGGAAATCCAGAATCTTGAGTCGTTATGACGCTCGTGCGTGGTTAGATTGTTTGGATGATATTGGATATTTAACCATTCGAGCAGTTCCATGCATTGAGCCCATACTGGAGGTGTTGAGCCCTAGGTCCATTCAGACAATTTCCAAATATGAAAGCTCATCTGGGTGATCTTGAGCCCTAGTCTAATGCGAGCGGTCTTGAACCTCAATCCTATTCAAGTGATCCTTGGCCTCAATCTCCTTCGGTGATACCAAGTTGGTATTTTAATCGATTTTTTTTTTGGTACTAGTTTCTTTTCCCCCAAAATAAGGAAAAACAACAAAATGTTGTTTCCTAAGTTTTGATCTTTTATTCTTTTTGTTTTTAAAAATTGTCCTTTCAAAACTGTGGCCAAATGCCTTATAAGTATTTTAGAGAACAATTCTGTATTTGTAAAAACAAAATACTATTCTAAAAACAATTGGCTAAATAGGCGCTAATGTTTTTAGTTTTTTCCATATCCAATACTCTTAAGTCTATTAATTTTTTTTTTAAAGAATCCAAAAAGTTTATAAATATACTATATTCAAGTAAAATATTATTATTTTGATAATTTTATTTATTTTTCTTAAATTTATGAAAGAAAATTAATAATATTATTTAAAATTTTCAATGGTAAATTTAATATATTAAAGTTATAATTTAAACAAATTATAATTACGTTGCATTTGGTTGATGTTTTAATTGACACATTTAAATAAATAGGTGAATTCAAGTCAAATATAGGTTAAGTGGATCTACCTAAAGATAACACATTTAATAATTGTGCTAAACATGTTGATCCAAAATTGATTTGAACCGTTTTGGTGAACTCAAATATGCTAACTTCATTTTGCTTTCAAGTTGTGTGATCATGTTATATAACCTAAATTGTCATCCTTAATGAAAAATGCTATTTATCACCATATGTTGCCTTCACTTATGGAATTCAATGCTAGTTTACAATTTAAATAGTTGTTAAGGGTTAACTTTCCCAAATTAGGTTTTAAAATATGTTACCATTTTTCATGAATTCTTACGCCAAGTAGTGATAACTAGGCAACGAAATATGGACTAACAAAGGAAGAAGATTTCGATGTCGGACATGATTGACAGTATTAATCTCCGAATGGATTTAGTGCATTTTCTTGCTATTATGCTCAGCCAACTTTGGTGATTCCTTGGGTGGTTGAATAATCATCTCTGTAGTAATCATTTTGCCATTACTTCTTTTTTATTCAGTTTTACAAATCTTTTAATAATTACCTATTACTTTTAAGTCTGAAAAAGCAGGTCCATCTTCCTTCTCCAAGAAAACTAATTCCTTTTTCATTTTTATCAAACGATTAAATGTAGTAGGGCCATCAACTTCCTTTACTCCACCTCCCACTACAACAAGATCAGTAGCTTAACTAGTAGAGAAAAGATGATCTAGATAAAGCTCCAACTCCAGCTCCAACAAGATTTCCTAGTATCTAACTAATTAGCTTCTTATTGTTACTTTTATCCTTATGGGTTTTTCCAACTGTTGAAGTTCCCCAAGTTGAAACTTTAGTCTTATATTGCACTTGGTTTATGGACACTCAGTAAGAACATAGCATTTTGGAACATGTGAAGTTAATGAGTTTTAAAACCTCTTTATATAAGGCTTTAGTGAACTTTCGAAGGATTGGTTTATGAAGAAGTTGAAGAATCAAAGGTTTCGAAATGAGCGAATACTCGAAGAAATGGAAAGTTTTTCAAGGTTACAAAAATAATTCAAAATCTTAAATAGCTTATTGGTAGAGAGAAATTTAGTATGAACGATCCAATATGAGTTTTGCACGAATGAAAAGGAAGTGGAAAGGAAGCTTGGAAGAAGATGTGGGTTTTACGTTAGCCTAAAAATTTTAATTTTTTTGTTTGTTAAATTTTCAACCATTTATTATTAAATGACAAAAAAAAAATCATTGTTACTTCAGATTTAGCTTTCATTGGATAGAACCCAGTTAATCCAATGAAATTATCCTCAAACAGTAAATAATATTTTTATCCTTTTAGCATTTCAACAGTGGTTAGTCCCCCAAACATAAAAAAAATATTAAGTTTAATGGTTCATGACTAATATTAGAAGATGGTGGAGCATATAAATATTTATTTTTGCCTAATTGACAAGCAGTGCAAAAAAGTCACAAGATGAATTAAAAGGAAAAGAATTGTTGCAATGTGATGCAACTTTATTCATAATAAGAAAATCTCAATGGCCTAGCCTATAGTGCCATAATTTATGTAATAGAAATTAGAACTGAAACATTGAAATAAATCTGAAACATTATTCAAAAAAGAAAGAAAGGCCCTAGGAATGGCATGGAACTATTTGGATAAGGTCATTTGATAACCCATCCTTAAGCAATCCTTTGAGAAGAATACGTTTCATATCCTAGTCCTTCACAAACACAAAACAATTAGTAAACAACTAACACATTATTATCACTAGTTAATTTATGGATACTTAATAGATTCTTTATAATTTTGGGAATATGGAGCATATTATTTAATTTCATTGTTCCATAACTAGTATTAAAAAAGGAATAACCAGTATGGGTTACTAGTAAACTTTGGCCATTATCGACAAGGAGTTTGTCACCTCTAAAGTCTTCTTTTAGAGATGTTGGAAGGATTAGAAGTAATGTAGTTGGTAGCACCACTATCTATCAGCCATTCTAGATTAGTAGAAACATTAGGAGAAGTATAAAAGGCATTGGTATCGACTTGCATCTTAATGGTCATGGCGTCTATTAGTTCTCATCAAATCGATACTAGCAATGATCAGATTATGGCTATGTAGTTTGGAAATATAGTAGAAAACCTAATTACTATTATTACTAGTATCGTGTCCACCACTTCTGCCACATCCTTTGTTGGAGAAAAAGCCACATCCTTGTTGTTTTCAGTAGTAGAGGAGGTACGATTTTGATCAAATGGATGACTTGAGTTGTAACATTAGCCAGAGTTGGATTTGGCGGACTATTTGTTGGCCACATGAGCAGAAACAATACGAGTTAGAGTTGACATAATGAGATAGGTAGTGGTGGAAGAACTGGCCATTTGGATCAAAGAACTCATTTGAGTATACTCACTGCTCTGACACCATGTAGGAGTAAATGATTAAATGAAAAGTCTTGTATATAGTATGCTAAATTTTAGGTATATAAATATATGTCAGAGGCATTATCGTAAGTCTCATATCATCCCTAATATTGGTAATATCTAAATACGGTTGCCAAAGTATATATGATCACTATAATAGATTAGATCAACTATCTACTTAAGTACATGATGGTTATCAAAAAGATTATCTTGTGATACCTCAACACAAGATTGAGTTATGCTATCAGAGAAGGTATGCAATCTTTGAGGTAAGTATGTCATGTTGCTTAGCTAGTTATTAATGTTTTTAAAGTTTTGAAAAATTGTCTTTAGTTTTTAGTCTTTTTATTTGCTAAGGACTAGCAAATCTTAAATTAGGGGTATTGTTATGCGTAAAATTTACCTATTTTATAGTCTATTTTTATGCTTGTTATTTGCTATTTTCTTAGTAATTTGTTATTATTTGGAATAAAAAGATACTGATTTATTGTTTTTCATATTTTATGTAAAAATGCTAAAAGATGGAGTTTTTACATTGAAAATTGGATTTTTTTTTATCAAAAATATGGAAAGATGCATAAGCCTTCATATTGTGTCCAAGGCAACATTTTTCTTAGCATGTCCGAGAGCAATACATTCACACCTTCAACAAAATAAATGAATCATTTCACAAAGGCAATAAACAACCTCGTTTCATACTAGGGTTTCCTACAAACCTAAGTTTCTTAATTTGATTATATGGTCCAGCCAATTAAAGTTGAGCAACAATTTCCTTGTCCTTCCAAGCAACCCCATGTCTAAGATATATAAATACCTTATTATAATCCTTATACAAGATACATCATTAAGCAACAATAATAACTTTAGGCATCCAATTTTACTCTTTAATTTAGCATCAGAGTGCCTTTAGGTAAAACCATTAATGCCCCAAAAAACTTCACGTTCATCATTATTTTACAGGCTTACAAGATGTTTAAGCAGATATGAGGAATGAAGCTTTGTGCATCAACAATTATTAAATAGAAAAATTAGTTTTATAAAGAAGGATTTTGATTATGTAGATACTAAATAGAAAATTCTCTATTAATTATAAGTTTGATATAATCTTAAAAGGCTAAACTTAAAATGCTCTGATATAATCAAGTTAAATTTAAAATAGTGCAATCCAACATGGTTTTGCATTATAATTTTAAACTAGTTCCTAGCCTTTTGGATTCATATTTATTTTGAGTTTAGTAAGAACGTTCAAATCAAAATAGTATTTCTATTGCTTCAATGATGTAATTTACATAATGCTTTGATAGGTAGCCCCAAATGTAACAGAAAAATTATACACGACCAAGTCAAAAAACGATCCATTTGACACCTCAATCTATCTAGAACTAAACAACAATTTTACAAATTAATTAGTTTATTTGCCTCACTTTGACCACAAAAGTAAACTTTTAAAAAGGCTAATATCTAGATTACGTAACCAAACATGTTTTTCTTTTTTTGGGTAAATAAACATGTCCTTTTTATATTTGTATTTAAAGCAAAAACGAACCAAAACCAAATTACTCTAAGATCATTTATGCACTCTCCAAATGATAATACATGCTTAATTAAATTCGATAATACTAGAGTTACTAAAATATTTACAAAATTTGTTTATCAAATGATATGGCAAATTATGTGACAATACTTAATTGACTTATTTTTTAATTCGTTTTTCCCATTAAAGAATTTATATATCCATACTTAAGTTATATGGCTACATTAACCAATAATTATCAACATATATCATTTAATAAATAAATTTGGTGAATATTTTTATACCTATAGCATTACAAAATTAAATTTCATTATAATAGTGATTAAAATATCTTAGTATGCTATCATAAAAATTTTCCTATAAAAAGAAAGTGTAATTTTTTATTTCCTAAATAACAGAGTTTGTCCTAAACCAGTGACGAATTCGAAACTACCCACCAAAATTTTAACTAGATGGCAATGATCATGAGTGTGTATCAAACCCAAGTTTAGGATTAAGTTTAGATTCAAAGCTTACAAATAAAAATAAAATAAAATTCCCTTCCCCAATTTACATATAGTGATTCTTACCAATACATGTATTTAATGTACCGAACATGATTTATCATTTTCATTCTTGTAAATATTTTTATTACCAAACATGTTTTTAAATTCTAAAATTAGAAAATCTAATTTACTATTTTCATTTTACAAAACTGATTTACAAAAATTGTTTTAAAAAACATTATCCAACATGTCCAAATTGTCAAAATTTAATTAAAAGTTTTTTTTTCTTTTCGCTTTTTCTTGAAAACTGATAATCCAACAAATAACCATCCATTCTTTGTAGAAAAAATTTACTTAAAGTAAAAAATGTAAATGAAAACTAATAGTTGATACATCACAAAATTTAAAAAGACAAGACAATTTTATCTCAAACCCCACCCAACCAATGACTCAAACCAATGCATGGTAGGAATAGGTGTGCATGCTAAACAACAAGAGCTAATCCAAGAAAGACTAGATATAATAAATGTACCATAAAGTAAACACATATAAAAAGTCCCAAAAATAAGCTGAAAATTGGAGAACTTACTTGCACTAGTTTGCCCCTTTGAAGGATTCATAAATCCATGAATAATTCCCCACCCACACCCCCCCCCCCCCCCCCCCCCCCCCCCCCCCCCCGGGCAAAAAAAAAAGACCACCAGACATCTTGTCTTCTGCAATCATAGAAACGATACATGAGGAAGAAAACTGAAAATTCTATGTTTCACTAGATGAGTGAAAAGCACCACCAAAATTGTACTGAAATGAAATGTAATGCCAAAAAATTAAAATTTCATCTGCTTCTTTCTAATTGTATAACAAAGATAATTCATAATATCATTTGAAATATAAAATAATGTATAATACTAAAAAAAGAGCCAACTAATTTATTTAGGTAATCAGATTCTTATTAAAAAAGGAGAATTATTCATTCTAAAAGTGAGAAAAAAGGACTATAGTATATAATGTCCATTAAAGTTATACAACTATGTATGAAAACATATGCATAAATCAGTGACTATAATTGTATATTCATATATATAATTTTGCTATGATGGGAACATTGCTAATTTGTTTTCAATTTGGACATGTAACTGTTTATAAACGTTTATAAGCAGTAGATATCCAACATAAGTAAGGCGATGTCACTCATCATAAGAATTTATGTACATATATATCTAGGTGCCATTCAGATTTATGAAATTGCATGAACATGTTCCTGATAGAGAACTATTTTGATTGTAAGAGGCATGACCTTATATGTATAACTCATTAAATGGTCTTGTAATTGATACTAATGGGGGGTATGTCAGATGCCTTGTCTCAATCTTCTTCTTTCTTCCTTTGGCATTTTTATTCCACCGAAGGACAGTGATTCAAACATGCAAGAGAGATAGGCAGTCCTTTTGACTTTCTTTGCAATTGAGGGCACTCAAAGATCACTAGTTCTTTCAAGGAAGAGAGTTCTTGAAGCCTTTTGTTTATTGAATGTTTTAAGACATGAAAAGTCATTGATTCTAAGATAAATGAAAGTGGTAGGTAAAAACCCTCCTTAAGAAACTATTCCACATCCTCATATTCATGATCAATGTCAAAGATTCTAAGATTTGGGAGTCTTTGCAAATGGCAGTCCGTTTGACAGGACATAAGTTTAAAGCAGTTTCTTATGCTAAGTGTACATAAATTTGAAGGCAAACCAACCTCTGGAAACAATTCGAGCTATGGACAATTGTAAATCCTTAAGTACTGTAAAGATGGGTAGAGACTATGCATTTTCGCATTCATTAAGTAAGAATAAGCTAGATTAGGAGCATACAATCCATCTTTAGGACAAGGTGTAAAATTGGGACAACTACTTATGATTAGATTGGAAAGAGATTTCATGATTAGCTTCTAGGATAATACTCCATATGATATAAAAAGGGATTCTAGATTTTTACACCCTCTACTAGAGAGAAAGTTGAGCTTAAGAAATAAATCCAGGGGAAAGATTCTTAGTGAATCAAAACTATCTAATATCAGAAAGCATTCAAGTGACTTATATGAATGGTTATTGGAAATTATAGTTTCTCATATTGGTCAATTTTTAATACTTCTAACGTATTAGGAAGGCACTCTCTAGGAAATGCTATTGAGGGAAAACAACGAGACATACAATGACATTGAAGATGAGTTTCACATTTCATCAATGCCTCAATCACTGACTTCATAATATGACATCCTTTGACTCCAAGTGATTGCACTGTTTTTGGTAGGTCTTCCAAGATTAGCTTTTCAGAATTGCCTAATTCCATAGCATGAATAGTTGGAAAGATCAGGAGTGAAGAAACAAGCTTTTAACAGTCATTGATTGTAAGCTTTGTTCAAGTTGGAAGTAAGTTAGGAAATCCTTCAAAAGTATGTGACAATGACTTAAATGAAGTTTTTGCAGCTTAGGGAAAGTAACACCATCTTCAACTTGAATCACAAACCACTCTTCCCAAGCTAATAATGAGCTAAATTTCAAGATTTCTAATGAAGGAAATGACTTTATCAAGGAAGAACCATTCCCATAGAACTCAGGACTGACAATCACTACATTATCAAGTCCTATAACATAGAGAGTTTTAAAGGAACGTAGTTTCCTAAGTGGTGGCAAGGAGTTGCAATATTTACAATCAGTTAGATTAATGAATCCTATGTTACAGAATAAATTATTCACTTGTAGTTGAGAAATCTTGTGCCTCCATATCCAATGACCTCAAGCTTTTTCAAGTTTTTGCAAGGCAGTAGCTTATCAAGTACTTTCCTATCATGTTTTGAATCATTGGTTTCTCCTCCCCAACTCAACTTCAATTCTTCAAGATACTTCTTGTCAATCAACTTCACCTCCAATGCATCCTCAGAATTTACAACATTTTGTAAATTCTAAATGGAAGGCGCTACTCAAAGATATGAAATTTCCCTCAACTCTCCAATTTTGGTTCCATTATTTTTTCCAATGATAAAAGTATTCAATGCTTGGAGACTTTTCAATTTTCTTACTTGCAATAGCATCTTTGCTAATTGATTTCTTCCACTAATGTCAAGACGCCACAAGTTAATGAGATTATTATGCATATCTTTAGGCAATTGAGTGAGATAAAGAAAATTAGCCAACTTCAATGTCTGTAAATTGTATAACATAATTAAAGATTCTGGCAATCTACTAATCAAAGTTTAAGCGAGATTGATGTATCGAAGATGTCTCTATTCACCAATTAAATCAGGCAACTGGTTGACATTATAAACGTTTTTTAATTATAAAACTCTTAAATATCTTAAATTCGAGAACAAATCATGCAAATCTTTGTTAGACAAAGTGATGAAAAAATTTTGAGATCGTATATTTAGATGTAAAAATGTACAACAACGAGTTGCTTTGAAAATAAAATTGGAACTCTTAAATGGTTCATGCCTTTCCATAACATTGTACACTACATGATGCACTTTCATCATTATTTCATTGGTGTTTTCTCTTTCTATTCTAATGTAATACCCTCTAGATACATATCAAGCTTAGACATTCAAAAGATCATGCATAACAAGTTGAGATTTGTCTACACTAAATTGTTGGAAAAATGACCTAGATATCAAATCATTAAAACACTCCTCACATTCTTATACGTCTTTTTGACTGTTGTAAAATATTTTGTGCCATCCACAGTAAGACCAGTAGCTCCTTTTCAGATTCATAATCCATTGAGAAAGCATCTCTTTAGATGTGATGGAAGATAATGGTAATTTAGTTTCAATGCAAGAAGAATGTTGCTCTCATTATCTGAGAAATCCCAAATCTCACTTTTTGATATCCTTTCCCATTCCCCAACATCTAATTTAAAAAGCATTAGACCTCTGAGTGTTTTTACAGTTAATGGTAACCCTTTACACTTCTTAGCACTTCTCTACCAATTGTTTCCACGACATTATGTGCACTAGGTAAGACTCTGTTCTCAAATGCATGTTATGCAAATAATAGCAAACAATCATCATCCACCAAATGCTTAAGATAATAAAATGGAATCGTGCTCATGATTGATGCAACATTTTCACCGCATGTTGTTACTAAAATGTTACTTCCTTAAAACCCCATAATTAAAGGGATTTTCATGAGCTGCTAATTAACATAATTTTCATTCCAAACATTGTCCAAAACAATCAAGGATTTCTTTCCCATTACTCTCTCTTTCTAAGTTAGAGCAAATTCAAGTCTCTAAGATCACAAGGATGTAAAGTTACTGCCTCAAGGACTGCTTTTGTTGGCCCTTAGAATGTTAAATTCTTCAAAAATACAAACCCATGCTTTAAGATCAAAGTGTCTTTTAACTTTGGCATCATTATACATTGATTAGGCAAGGGTGGTCTTTCTAACCCTATCCATGTCCACTATGGAAACCACATCTACCTTATTTCCATCATTAACATTATCAACAATAACCAACATCTGGATTATGGTTTCCTTATCACCATCCCTACCATAAACATCAGATTCTACCACTAAAGATGAAGTGGGAAATTTGGGTGACAGATTTTCACCTACAATACTCTCTTTAAAACCAAGGAAATCCTTTTGCTTTGTAATAAATTCTAATCCATCAAGAATTTCCTCCATCTTGGCCTCCAAATCTCCATCATATTAATTAAAACTTGTGGTACCAAGTTACTTACCTTACTTATCCTAATTCTTGAGCTAATTCCCAAGTTGAATGTTTGTAAATGCAAAGAATTTGTTGCAATCTCTTCCAAGATCTCTTTAGCATCATATAATGTATCTTCAAGCTCGTCTAGCCATTCTTTCACTATGGGGTCTCTGATTTGCTTCTCTTCGGCATCATTCAAAACTGCATTAATAGATAGTGCCATCATCTTCAATTTCTTAAGTAGCAATATCCACTGATTGGATTTCTTTCCTCACAGATAGTTCAACACTTCCCGAGAAGATGTCCTATCAAACAGCACATGAAGGGCGGCTAAGAGAAAAACCCCACCCACCATGATTACTTTTCAAATTTTAAATCATACTTTTGATTTGACAACCAGTAAAGAAAAATCTGATCTTAATATTATTAGTTGTTTTGATGTGAGTTTAATTCCATATATATATATATAAAGAAAAATCATTTTGTATATATGTTAAAATTTTGGAATTGAATTTGATAACTCTCAATTGAAAAACTTACTTAATTTCTTTCTACTATTATGGGGATTATCCTTCTCTCTCTCTATATATATGTATATATATATTAGAATAATAATTTTCTCAGTGTGTTAGAGAAAAATATAGATAACATAATGATTTATCTTCTAATAGTTTAAATTTTTGAAATTAATTATAATTTAACATAATGCAACTAGCCTTTACAAACTCCATTACTAATAGGGCAGGTTTTCAAAATATTGACTGTATGAAAAGAACAATGTTCCAATGAAAGATGAAAATTATATTCCAAACACCATTGGTTTATTTTAATTAATTAATTTATTTATTTTATGTTGAAATTTAGAGGAGTCGAATTCAGAATTATTACAAAACATAATGGTTTTATTATTAATTGTATCCATAGGGTCCACACATCAAATTTGAATCTTAAATCCTAAAATTATTTACATATAATTAGTTAGAAGGTAGTTTTTTTTGTTCAAATAACACAAAAATAACATATTATAAGATTAATTTACATAAACATTCAATGTAATAATTACAATATTAAAACAAAGTAAATAAAAAACAACAAATTAAAATTCTATTAAGATAAAAATATAATGCAAACTTAAAAAGCAAATGATGTCCCAAAAAGGAAAAAAAAAAAACTTAAAAAGCAAACAAATATATATGAAATGGATTATCAAAAAGTTTAGTATATAATACAAGTTAAATTAAATGTATAATGCAAAACTATTGCATGTTTATTTATCAAAAAAAATTACTATATTTTTTTATCTATTACATTAAGCATCAAATACCATAATTTACATTATCTTCCCGGTAAATGAATGATTTTAAAGGGGCTAAACATTAAACTTATCTGCTTCGAATCAAATATAAGATATCACATAATATCATATATCACATTCTACATTATCTTCATGATAAATAAATGGTTTAAGAGGCTAAATATTAAATTTAGATAGTTAAAATATTATATGTTAGAGTTTGTCGTTATTTCTTGGTTTTTTTGGGGGGGTTGTTTGGGGAATACAATATTTTCAAATATTATTAAAGATGTGTATGTTCTTTTTTATTTTATTTTATTTATGATTATTATTATTATTATTATTTTGAGAACAAAGATATGCATATACATCAGATAGGAAGGATAAATATTTAAATTTATCGGCTCCTGTACGTATACATGCATATTGTGGAGGTAGAATTAACCCAAGGGTCATTTTAGCTCTTGAAATGAGCCAACTACCCTCGCCGCGGGCTACTGATAAGAGACCCACATACTTCATCCATCATCTAACAAGCCGATGACACACAGGATAAACCTGCGAGGAGTTGGACCCAAACAAGGTCTAGTCTCACTTAGACGGAGCTCACTTCGAAGGGCAAAAGTGTCAGAATATCCTTGTCCTTCAAAAAATACCTTATTATAATTTTTATACAAGATACGTCAACAAGCAACTCTAATAACTTCTGGCATTAAAGTGACTTGAGTGTGGAGCGTTTGCATTATCAATGCCCAGAAAACTTCATATTCTTCATCGTTTTGCGAGTTTACAAGACTTAAAGCAGATACAATGGATGAAGCCTTTTGTATCAATAGTTATTAAACAGAAAAATTAGTCCCATAAAGAAGGATTTAGATTATGTAAATACTAATTAAATAGAAGCTTCTCTATTATAAGTTTGATATAATCTAATAGATTAATCTAATATAATCAATTAAATTTAATTAAATATAAAATACTAATTAAATAGAAACTTCTCTATTATAAGTTTGATATAATCTAATATGCTAAACTTAAAATACTCTAATATAATATCATCAGCATGCTGTGGGAAGAAGTTGTCTAAAAAAAGAAGGTGTAATTTTTTATTCTTATTATTGTTTTACTAAAGAAGAGATTTTGTCCTAAACCCATCAAGAATTAGAAACTACCCACCAAAATTTTATCTAGATGGCAAAGACCATCGAGTGTGTTAAACCCAGTTCGGGATTTCAGGTTGAAAGCTTAAAAAAATAAAATAAAATAAAATTCCCTCCCCCAATTTGCATATGTTAAAAAAAAAAAAAAAAAATGCATACACATATTGGCAGTTAACTACAGAGTATCGATTTACTTGTGAACAAGTAATTTTAGACTGAGAGTGTATGTATGCATGAAGAGATACAGACCTTATCAGCTACATGAGATCATTTAGGTTTCCTTGCAGGTAATATCTTACCCAGATCATGGGCCACCTAGCTAGCTAGAATATAACATTGAAGCTAAATTGTTTACTTACTTTCTGAAACAGAAAAAGTACCTTGTGTTTGTGTTCAAACAATAAGAAAAATGCCAAACACATGGCCAACAATAGAGAACCTACTTTCAACTTTCTAGCTTTCACAAATAATGCATGCAATTGCAATACCAAAAAAAACTCCTCCCCTGTCATATGAAAAATCCCACACCAACCAAAACAGTACTACTCCATTATCACCCCAACTCCATCAAAAATCCAAATCCATAACCAAAACCAAAACTGAACCTTTCTTCTCTACCATAACACATACAATTCTGTCTTCTCTCTCTTTCTCTCATGGAGAAGAAAAACCCACTGAAAGATGAGGCAATTCTGCAGCACCCAATACTTCTCCTCCTGGTTCTGATAATGGGTTTTGTAATCATGGACCCATTTCAAATGAGTCCAGTTGGGGGGCATGAGTTTAGGCCTGTGAAGCACAGTGTTGCTCCATACAAGCAAGTGATGGAGAATTGGCCAAGAGACAATCAGAGCAGGTTAGGACTTGGGAAGTTGGAGTTTGCAGACCAAGTGTTTGGGCCCGAGTCTTTGGAGTTTGATCCTTCGGGGCGTGGCCCTTACACAGGGTTAGCTGATGGTCGCGTTGTCAGATGGATGGGCAAGGATGCTGGCTGGGAGACTTTTGCCCTTGTCACTACTAATTGGTGTGTACTACTCCATTCTTAATGAACCTTTTTTTTTTTTTTTTTTTTTTTTTGTTTTTGGGTTTTAAAAATGGTTCTTGGTGGAAAGATTTATTTTAGCTATCCTGCAATGAGAAATGACACAACAAGATATCTAATTTGACAATGAATTTCATGGTTCGAACCGGATAGAAATCTATTTCTTCAAAGTAACATAAGAATTTGGTTGCTCATTTCAAAGTTATATAATGCAGAAAAAACATGACTCATGGTTAATAACAAACAACATGAATGAATTTGGCTGATCTTTTAGAAGGTGCTTGGTTGAAAATTTGAAAGTATAATTTGTTATAAGGTCATGGTCTACGTTCGAAGTTCAAACTATCAAATTACATGTCTTTAAGCACTTACCAAGCAAGGAAAAAAAAAGAATCTCAAAATTATATGCTAATTATACTAAAATTCCTCCTTCAAAAGGTCGGAGAAGGTTTGTGCAAAAGGTGTGGACTCGACCACGGCGAAGCAATGGAAAGTAGAGAAAAAATGCGGAAGACCACTTGGCCTGAGGTTTGACAAACATAGTGGAGATTTATATATTGCTGATTCATATTATGGCCTTCTGGTTGTTGGACCTGAAGGAGGGTTTGCCACTCCATTAGCAACTCATGTGGAAGGGAAGCCTATACTCTTTGCAAATGACCTTGACATTCATAGTAATGGTTCCATTTTCTTCACAGACACCAGCAAGAGATACAACAGAGTGTAAGTATATACATAGAAATATATGTTTGTGTGTGAAAGTAGGTAGGAAAGTAAATATTTTTCTTTGATTACTAATAGATTTATGTTTGATTGCAGGAATCATTTCTTTATACTACTGGAAGGAGAATCAACTGGTAGGCTTCTTAGATATGATCCTCCAACTAAAACAACTCATATTGTTTTGGATGGTTTGGCATTTCCAAATGGGGTTCAGCTGTCAAGGGACCAGACCTTCCTCCTTTTTACTGAGACTACCAACTGCAGGTAAAGACCCTTTCTTCCTCACATTTCGGCCATATAAAATTCACTTTTAGTGCGTAGAAACCTTGAAGCTCTTATTAAAAATTCAACCTTTAAACTAGTAACTTCCTCAGGGGGTTCAACAAGGATTACAAGTCCCAGTTCACATTCTTTCTAAATACAGGCTAGGTGAAGATTTCCAGTAACTAGAAAGGAATTCACCAAAATTTAATTGCTCCACTTTTCACAAACTTCAGTTAGAAGTACTCCATTAAGAAGAGAAATATTCTTTGTACTTCATAAGTAAAATAAGAAAAAAAGAAAATTCAACAGATTTGGGATCACAAAATCCCTCCATTTAAATGTTTATAAATCAGAAACTCAGTTTGCAAGTAAGGCTGATATTAGTTGCATATAAAGGCAGTATTAGTTGCATATAACATGAATGATTGCAACTTATCCTAAAACTGGCTATCAGTACGTACTCATCTAATGACAGTTATTTCTGGGTTATCGATAATGAAAAATTTCGATACAAGAATGTTGTCTAATGTATCCAGGTCTATCTAGATTAACACATTAAAAATCATCAAAACCAACTATTCTTCTAGTCTAGTCCAGAATGTGTGTCAAATAAATTATACTGGTTCTTACAAGTCATTTGAAATTCATGGTGTTAATTGCAGGCTAATGAAGTACTGGCTTGAAGGTCCAAAAACTGGACTTGTCGAACGTGTTGCTGACCTGCCAGGTTTTCCAGACAACGTAAGAATAAATGAGAAAGGCCAGTTCTGGGTTGCTATAGATTGTTGCAGGACTGCAGCACAAGAAGTTCTTTCTCACAATCCATGGATAAAGAGTATCTACTTTCGACTGCCAATCCGAATGAGCTTATTAGCAAGACTAATGGGGATGAAAATGTACACTGTAATCTCGCTGTTCGATGAGAAGGGAGAGATTTTAGAAGTCTTGGAGGATAGGAAAGGTGTGGTGATGAAACTGGTGAGTGAAGTTAGAGAAGTGAAAGGGAAACTGTGGATTGGAACTGTGGCACATAACCACATTGCCACCCTCCCTTACCCTTAAATTAAGATCATTTGGGCAACAGATTTTCATGTTGTAGTTCATATTTGTTTTAGCATTAGCATTTAAAAGGGTAGTTCGGAGTTTATGAATTCTGTAACGACAATGATAATCAGCTAAACATTTGAAGCTGGTTCTAATTTGTAGCCTTTCCCTGTAGCTTTTTCCTGCTGCTTTATGACTAATAATTAATGAGGCATAACTTATGAAGTACTCCTCTCTGCCTTACTCCTTTGGTCATGATTACTTTGTAGGAGAGATATACCTTATTATATATACACATATATAGAGGTCTTCTATGGTTCGGATCTTTGTGAGGATCACAGTTTTTGAAAAAACCATTGTCAATACTATATATAAAAACGACGATTTTTTCAAAACCGTTGTTAATACTATATACAAAGATAATGGTTTTTGAATAAACTGTCATTTTTAAGAACTCCGCACCATAACAAGATGTACATGTCTGCATCATAGAATTTCATTATATATATATATATATATAAATATATATAATTCAAAAACGATTTAGGCAAATTAAATACTGTATTCAAGAAATTGAATTCCTAATACAATTTGTAATAGCGGAAAATTTGTGAAGTCTTTATGTGAATCTGTTCATCTCAAGAAGCAAATTAATCGGTTCCTTTTATATATATATATATATATATATATATTATTGGTTCCTTTTAGGCATGAATTAAAAACCTAATTTTTTATTTTAAAAATAGCAAGTTGTTAAAGAACATTGTTTTCGAAACAAGGAAACTGTTTTCAATTAATCGCAATATTTTATTCTCTGGTTAGTTGCTAATTAGTTGGTACAACTCTCTAGCCTAGCTTTCTGTCAAATGCAATTCCTGTTGGTATTTCAGTTTGAACTTCAAAAAGTTCTTCTTGTGAATATAAGCTAGAACTGTATACATGACAAATAGCATACATTATAGATTACTTGTGTTCTAAGCGCGAGCAAAACTCAATCTTCTTACGGTTATTTGTATTATAATAAAAATGAAAGGGAAATTCTACATGCTATAACCAATTTTTCAAGATTCTTACTGTTTGTCGTTATCAGTGATGATCATTATTTTATATATCAAATTTTAATTAGGTATTTAATTTTATTATCTTCTATTTTAAAATTTTAAATGTAAATCGTTTAACCCTAATCACTTAAATTATCATTTGGCATGTATGTCGCACGAGTGATCACTCACACAAATAACATTTTTCATTTTTCGAAGGTAAGATTGAAATTTAGCGAGGTTTTGAAAATCTTATAGTTTTAATCAACTTTTTTAATCCTATTTTACCATTTAACCTTGGGCCATTATAAATTAAAGTTATTTAAAAATAAAAATTCAGTATTCATGTTTCTTTCTCTTTCTCACCATGTGTTTCCGCCACCACCCACCACCATTGGCAATCACCACTCACCGCCTCTCTCTCTCTCTCTCTCTCTCTCTCTCTCTCTCTCTACAACAAAGCTCCTTCACCTCCAGTTTCTCTTCCCAGCCGACAATTTGGTTCAGTGGGTTTTGTTGATTTTGTATTGTTTTGGTGATTTTGTGTGGTTTGGACGATTTACTTTAGATATGGTAGTTTTGAAGTTGACCATATGTAATAATGGAGTTTTGGTGATAGTTGATGATATAGTTTGAACCTTCTGGTAGTTCTATTCAAGCTTCAAATTTTGATACCCACACTATATTCTAAAACACTAATTTTTATTTTTATTTTTACTATTTATACTTAACTTAGTCTTAAATATAATTCAATGCGTACACTACATTTAGTACTCGTAATTCCCTTTTATATTAAATCCATACATTACACTACAACCCTAATTCCCAAATTATCAAATCATTGTTATCTTCAATAATTCTTACTAATATTTCTTTCTATATGTAGAAGTCAAGAAAGTTTAAGCCTACAATCATATTCACTCATCAGCTTGTTTCTCATTGGTCAGTTTTCTGGATTCTTCTACTTTCTTTTTCTTCTTTTTCTATAATCCTTCTCGGATAATTTCTTCTACAAAAGGTATTTCTTTCTTTTCCTTTTTTTTTTCTTTTTTCTTTTAGTTTTTTCCTTCTCTTGTTTTAATCCAGTATACATAACCTGGACATATGCATTTACATACGGATTACATAATCTGGATATAATTGCATAGTTGGTATATGTAATCCGACAAATATAATACGTCTGGGCTATGTATATTAAGCAGCTTCATTCCATTCAGATTACATAACCCAGATATGACTGCATAGTCTAGTATATGTAACTCAGATGGATACAATTCATCCAGGTTATATATACCAAATGACTTTACGTATCTTTATGTTTTCATCCATATTATATAATTCGGATATAACTGAAGTAGTTTGGTATATGTAACCCGAAAATGTTTAATTCATTTGGATTATATGTACTGGACATCATTACAATTCATTTAAACAATTATTTTCTCTAGTATACAGAATTCAGACATGATAAAGCCATTCAAGGTACATATACCGAATAACTTTAGAGTGTACACAACAAAAAAAATTGATTGCAAGAACTGATAAAATGAAAATTAAACAAAGATAATAATCAGATTATAAAAAATACAAAGAAAACAAATAAATAATAAACAAAAGCTAAATACTTACACTTTTAGCATAGAAAGTGATGATTTGCCAATTATTTTTTGTTGATTTTTTCATCTTGTTCTCTAAATTCCATTATCTCCATTTTTAATATTTATTTATTTGTTATTAAAAAAAAGTCTATTGTAGTGTATGTAGCAATTTATTTTTATTTTATTTATATGTTTAATAGTATTTATGATTTTTAACAAAGGATATTTTTGAAATATTAAAAATTAATTAAATAGAACAACACTTTCTGAAAATAAAGATATTTAACTTTCTTATGAGTGCAAAAACACCAATATATCCTTTTATAGAAAATAATTAAAACACAATAATTTCCTGTTTCTCCAAATTTTCCACATTTTCCACTATCATCATCTTTTTCTTCTCATCGACTAGTCTCTTTCAATTTACCAATAAATAAATAAAACAAAAAATAAAAATAAAAACTAATGTTTCTTGCCATCAAATTCTCGGATAGCTTTTGTATATACAGCAGATTATATGTGTACTGCATTCTCAATTGGTTTTACACTCTGTGTCAAGTCCAAAAAACAGAAATGAATAGACAAGAAAAAAATAAATATACTTTTGTTAAAGTAAAACCGTCAAAATTTTCGATATTATTAATCGATTATAGTTTTTTTATTTTTTTATTTTTTTATTTAAGAAGTTAACCGATTATAGTTGGGTATTAATAGATATTATGAGATTTTGCCAAAGAGTATCATAATATACTTGTGTATGTGTGTGTGTGAGTATATATATATATATGAAGAAGAAACTGTTAGTGAAAGAAAACCCATAAATTTCTTCATGTCTCTATAAGACTAAAAAAGATGCTAACAAACCAATTGTTGAGAATTTGATGAGCTTAGGAATAAGCAGAAAATAAAAAACAACAGTATTGTTTGAAAATCTCCGTCTTGTTGATCCTATCCACAAGTTTTTATACCACATGAAAAAAAGAGCAATGGGTTTGATTAAAAATATAAAAAAAACTGAATTATAGTTTGTCACATACCATAAATTTTCTTCTTCTGTTTTTTCAATGATGTAAATTTCCAATGTTATGAAACAATTTTTGGGATTTTGCATCAATGGCAGCAATTGTTTTGCTTTTTTCTTTTGCTGAGTAACAGTGGGGACGACATATAGCAAATATAAATAACGATTTTATGAAATTCACCAAAGTTTACTTTTTGCATAGGGATCTCATCTCAATACATGACAATTGTACAAGAATTTCAATTTTATATTGTACACATCATGTTTAAGCAATTTGTTCATTACAATTAAAGGAGAAACAAACCAATAAAGCCCTTATTTTAACTCCATTAAGAAAAGAAAAAAAAAATAACTGTTTCCAAAGCTAATCAATTCTCCACTGTACCAAATCATAATATAGGCTTTAATTATACTTACAGTGCATAATATATCAATTAAACATAATTTATTTGAACTAAATATATTAAATACATAACAAACATTTAATAGTTGAATATAACACTATTACAGCATAGTAATACTCTAATGTTAGTAGAATATTACTCTACTAGTAGAGTAATACCCTATATAAGGTTACACAATCGTAGTAGATTAATACTATATTATACTAGAATTACTCTACTAAGGTTGTTTATCACTATACTTAAACCAAGATACAATGTTTATTAAATCTTTGAAATAAGTATATTAAATACATAACAAACATTTAAAGTAATACCCCATCCCAAAGTACATCGGAATTTTTTTTTTCGCATTGACCGAGATTGGCAGGGTTTGACCGCCATTGACTGAGAAGAGTTAAATTTTGACTTTTTTTTTTGGGATGGAATTCAGTGTTGACAGAGTCATCGTTGCGAAGTACGCGTCGTCCTGAGTTCGTAGACTAGTAGCGCATCGAAAACGGAGCTATCGTTTAAAAGTTATGAGCTAAACAAGTTGCAGTCCAAATTGTCCAAGGGTATCGGGGTTGGCTTTTTCTTTTTGTAAATTTTAGCTTTGAATCTTGTATGGTTGTATATTACTCGTCAATACGAGTCCATAGACTAGAGGCACGTCCAATTTGGACATTTGGTTGAAAAGTTATAGACCTACAAAGTTTTTTTAATACCATTTGTGTTAACTCCCCCAGGTAATTGTGTATAATTTATCCGATTAAAATATTAATTTAATCAGTTTTGTGTAATGTTGATATTTTAGGGACACGTGTGAATCGTGATCTCATCGAGTATCTAGATTGATACGCTTGCTTAAGGTGAGTGATCTAACTTCAAATTTATTTTCGAGTGTTAAACTATATATATTTTGTGATAATTGAATATTGGAAAATTTTGTTTCATGTGCTGAAAATTTGATAAATTTCTAAATTTTCCATGTGCTGAAAATTTGATAAATTTCTATTTAGAAATTTATACCAAATTTGGGATGAAATGGAATTTTATGTGCATAAAGATCATATTTTGATTTTAAAAATGCAATTTTATCAAATTATTGTTGAATTTAATTGGAGATTATTCATGATTGATAAAAATGCATTATATGAAATTATGCATTTGTGGATTTTTATGCGATTTATTTATATTGAATTTTGAGGATTCAAGAAAATATTGTTTTAAAATTTATATGCTCAAAGAATATAATTATGTGTTTGATTATTTGTGGAATTGATTTAGTTGTGGTGAAATTGATGGATTCCCATTCATGGATTTTAAGTGATAGGTTTAAGCATTTTATGACCTTATTATTTCATTGAAATTGGAAATGGTATATATATATATATATATGATTTACGGTTTAAGATGCACTATGTAGTACTGGTATTCTGTACTGTATTTGTAATTTGTTGATAAGTGTGCAAGTTGTATGCTCTCCCATGGGATGCTATGGATTCGAGGACATGCAAGTTTGATATATTGGCCATAGCTGTAACACCCCGTCCCGAACCATGTCGGAATTTTTGCACGTTGACCGAGGTTGACTGTTGACCGTTGACCGAAGGGGTCAAAAGTTGACTTTTTGATCCGGTTGGAATTCTAGGTTGACTGAGGTACTGTTACGAAGTACACGTTGGCACGAGTTCGTAGACTGGTAGCACGTTGAAAACGGAGCTACGGCTTGAAAGTTTTGAGTAAAACAAGTTGAGGTCCAAACTGTCCAAGGGGAGTCGGGGTTGACTTTTTATTCATGCAAGGTTGAGCTTTGACTCATGCATGGTTGTGAAGTGCTCGTCGATACGAGTCCGTAGACTAGCGGCACGTCCGATTTGGACATGTGGTTTGAAAGTTATGGACCTGTAAAGTTTTTCAAATACTGTATTATTTTAATATTATTTTTACACGCATAACGAGGTGCCACGTGTGACGCAATGAAGGTGGCCATGTGTCACCATGGTGAAATGCCACATGTCAACCATGTGAAAAAAAAATCAAATTATTTTATTATTTTTGAATAATAATATTATTATTAATATTATTTAATTATTTCTTTTTCTTTTCCTTTTTCTTTTTCTTTTTCTTTTTCTTTTTCTTTTCTTTCCCCACGTGGGAAAACACCAATCCTTTCTTTTTCTTTTTCTTTTTCTTTTTTTTTCTTTTTTCCTTCTTCTTCCCCGAAATACACACACACACGCAGCTTTTTTTTCTTCCCTCCGGCCGTCCCTCTCTCTCTCCCGTGTTTTTGAATTCCGGCCACCCATAGCCCTCACGCGCCAGCCACCAAGGAAGCCCGCCACCTCGCGAGCTTGGCCGCCAAGTTTCACGGCCAGCCGCCGCCGGACGCGCGCCGATCGGGCCGGAGAAGCCGCCGGCCGGCCAAGTTTCTCTCTCCTCTTTTCTTGTGTTTTCCGGCCAGCCCACTCCCAATTGAGCCTCCTATCCCCCTATTTTGGGTCCTCTGAATCCAAAAATGGCCTCCAATCCCAGAAATTCGAAGCGGTTTGCGAGATATGGGGAAGTGAACACCGGCCGAACCTTTCCGACCAAATTCCGGCCACCTCCGGCGGAATTGGGGTCGACGGAGACCGGATTGGTGATCCTCGTTCCACGAGCTTCGATTCGGTATATCATTCGACCATTTTGGTTAACGTTTTCGTTTAAGCCCCCGGGTACCGGGTATTATTTACCCGATTAAAATATTAATTTATTTGACTGTCTGTGAATTTTGTTCTAGGAGCACCGGTGAGTCGTAGAATTGATCCCGTGGTGGATCATGGGTTAATTACGTGCTCCAGGTGAGTGACCCACCTTTAAAAATATTTTCGGGGTAATTAATTGTATTTATGTGGTATTAATTTGGTATCTGTAAAATTGTGCTCATGTGGTGTATTTTAAATATAATCGGGAAAAATATTATTTTATATATATATTTACCATTGGTAATAAATGGAAATTTTGGGATCATTAAGAAATTCCCGATTATTATTTTATGGTGATTTAATTATGAATTATATTGTTGTTTAATTTATTATGCATGAGCAAAGTGAATTTTGGTGGTATTTGTACGTGGTTTTAAATTTGATTTTCTGGGCATAATTGGGTTAAATATTTTACGAAAATATTTGGTTATATTTTATAAATTATGCCCGCGGTATTTTTATGGTTGCATCTCGTATTTCGAGGAAAATTGTGGTTTGTTGATTATCGATGTTTTCGTACCGGGTTGTTGAATAAAAATATGTGGGATGGTGTTTTGTGAAAATTTGGTATACTTCCCACGGTAATTTGTAAAACGGTACGGTTGGTTATTATTGTTTATTTTTAGACGCACTCACACAGTATTGGTGTTCTGGTGTATGGTGTATGGACACGTGGTAGTGCGCGGTTATTATCTGGTTTAGCGCACGGTTATTACTTCACCCGTGAGTTGCCATTGGACCGTGGGCAGGCAAGGTTATTGTTGCGCACAGCCGCCCCCCTCCTTGGCCGGGTGATGGTTTTTAGCAGTCGGTACTGTCGGGACGCCGAAGTGACCACTGCAGGTTTCTCTCTTTAACCTCTCGCCAGTCGGTGCTCGGGACGCTGGGTATCGGAGGGCATCACCGGTATATGGTGTGGTGCGTCAGGTGTAATTGTCGGTGTAAATTGCAATTAAAGTTTAAAACCCCAAAGGTGTTCAAAAAATTATTTATTATAAGTTATTGCAGTTATTTATATTTGGGGTATTTATGTATTTATTTGTTTATTTGTTGTTTATTAATTTGTTTGGTTCCTTGGTTTTTGGGAAGTACGTACAAGGTTTTTGTGAAAATGTTTTAAAAGGGGAACTTTTCCAACTGAGAGAATTGTAAGGGTTTTGAGAGAAATTATTATTTTCCAATTAATTATTATCTATCTACTGTATTACTGTGGTATTATATTGTATAGTAGATAGGGTCACTCACTGAGATGATTAGCATCTCACACTCTTAAATTCCGTTCCCCTAGGTCCAGGTTGGAGACGTTGATTGTCCGGGGCGAGCCCAACGTCTCAGTTCGTTGCCGAAGGTTCAAGAAGTTTTTCTTCCCTTTTTCCTCTCTATCCTGTATTGCTTCTTTATCTGTTATTTTTATAAATTCCACATTTGTCGTATAATGCTCTGTATACTGTATTGGACGTGTCGTTGTTTTTATGCACTGGGTTGCTGCTGTTGTTTTATTTTTGAAGTGCTGAAATTTGTGGAACAATTTGTAGTTGTGGGAGGAATAAGGGGATGTTTATAGAAGTGTGTTTTCAGTGCAGGTAGTTTGTGGTAAGTAAATCCCTTAGGGGAGACTCTGTCGGATTTTCCGTTGGAGGGTCCGGTAGGGTTTCCCTGGGATCAGGGCTGTCTAGGGTTCCGGGGAAGGAATTCTGGACGGGTCCTGACAATAGCCATCCCCTTCCATGGCCGGGATGGTAACTATAAGCATCGACGCTGTTGGGACACTAAGCAGCTGGATGCAAGTTTCTTACTTTAACCTCCCCGTTAGGTGGTGTTTGGGACACTGGGTACCGTTGGGCATCACTGGTATATAGTGTGGTGCGTCAAGTTGTTTTCTGGACTTGGTTTTCATAAATTATTATGTTTCAAAAATTATATTCGAAACTAAAAATATTTAATTCTAATTTTATTATTCATTTAAAATTCTGTCTTAAAATCTATTTTATTATATTTTTAAGGTTTACTTAAATTTGAAATTTATATAAAACTTTCTATGGTATTTTATTTCCCTTTTAAACAAATGTTTGAATTTATTTATGGATTTATTTTATTACATTTTATAATGTAATTTTTGAGATTAGTTTTACTATGCATTAAGCTTTCTTAATTATTTATTTTAATTTATTGCATTTTATTTACTTATAAACTCATTGACTGTGGGGTACGAGTTATGCATCACCTATTGTCTTAAATTTTGGTATTTTAATTAATTTTATATTTTATTCATATTGTTATAAATATTAATAGACAATTAATAAAATATGATAAATTTAATTATTTTAAAAATGTATAAGCGATGCTTTTTATGATAAAAGTGTCGCCATTTTATTTGAATTTTTTTCTTTTAATTTTTTTTACCTGTTAAATGTACCATTTAGAATATGAATCAGATATACTAAAATGTTATAAATAAATAGCAATATACACGAAAATGAATAAAATATTAAGCAAATTAATTTTTCTTTCAAAAAATTTAAAATAATTTGTATTTGCCTCAATTTTTTCAAACCTCAACGTTTGATATTTTAAAATCATCATTATTTTTTTTTTAAAAAAATATTGGGTGCATTTTTCAATCCTCATCTTTTCACCAAGTACAAGCCCTAAAATATCTAAGCTTTGCCGTGCTTTAAGAAAAGTTGAACAATCAGGTTAGCTGGGTTTTGTGGGTTTCTTTTTTCTTTTTCGTCTATCTCCATTGGTGAGCATATATATTCACTGGTTTTTCTTCCATTTTGAACAGCGACAATGCTAGGTTGATCGGTGCGTTTTCTCCTTTGACCTTTTTTTTTTTTCTTGCTGGGTTGCTATCATTGTTGGATTTCTTGGTGTGGTTGTTGATGGGTTTCTGCGTTGTATGGGTTGTAGGTGGCAAAAATTTGGGTCGTGGGTTTTTCTTCAAATTTAATCGGTGAGTTTTCTTAATCTTGCTTAGGTTGATATTTTGTTTGTGATTTTGCTTGTGATTGGGGTTTTTGTTGCAATTTTACTTAGGACTGGGATTTTGTTCTTAAGTTTGCACATGGTTGGGGTTTTCATTTTGATTTTGGTTGCTCATTGTGCAGTGGATTCGGTTAGCACAACGGGCAAAGTTTGCTCCATTGGATGACCAGCTTGGCCTCAAGTTGTGTTTGGGCTTGGTTACCGGGATTGTGTCGAATTTTGCATCGTTGGAAAATGTATGCTTGATTTTATTTTTTTGTTGATAATATAAAATTGAATTATTAAATAAGTTTGAATTTCATATTTAAAGTGAGCATTATTGTTTGTTAATTTACATACTTGTTATCTTAAACATGTATGTTTTATCTAATATTATATTTAAATTAATGTTTGCAAATTTAAACTTCTAAGCAACTTGGGGACTTCAAAGTGGTTATTATATCGTGATGATAATAAGGGATATCATTAGGAGAAATATACCTCAGCAAAACTTAAGAACAATGGTAATTTTAACATTTTCATATACTTAATTGCTTTATAATAAATAATATTTAATTATTTTTTATACGTGTTAATAATATTTTGACATAATTTTTTCATGTGCAGTATGAAGGTGTAACTTGGTCTCAAGATGATGTTAACCAGTTTAGAGCTAAATTGGCATCAATTATGATCTCAAGCCTTTCATCTTAATGAGTATGATATTTTAATTGATTTTGTTTCTATATAACTACATAAAATATTTTACCAAATTGTAAAAATATTACTTGAGTTAATATTTAATTTAATTTGAAATATTTTTATGTTTTGCAAATATTTATTTTAATTTTGTTGTATGTAAAATATTTTGCATGAAGCTCTATTAAACAATCAAAATTTGACAAAATTAAAAGCACCATTCAACCAAAAAAAGAAAGAAAGGAAAAGTGATGCTTTTTTTGAAAAGCATTACCTAATGGGAGAAAAATTGACGCTTTATAGTAAAAGCGTCAGGTATTGTGAGGGTCTTTAATGACGCTTTCTTAAAGACCATAGGCTATTTTGTAAACTTTTGGTGACAATATTTTAAAAGCATTGTTAAAAATTAAAGAAAAGCCAACGCTTTTCTAAAAAAAAATCACTAAAAACCTATAAAATAATCGGCTTATGTAAACTTTTTAGCGATGCTTTTTCAAATTTTATAAACGTTTAGTGATACTTTTTTAGAAAAGCATAGGCTATTACGGTATATTTAGCGACGCTTTTTCAAAAAAACGTTGGTGTTTTTGATAGATTTAGCAACACTTTTATTTAAAAGCGTTGACTTTTCTTGACTAATAGCTGAAACTTTTAAGCTTTTCAGAGCGTCAGGTTTTCATTGGTCATTTCAGCAGCACCATATCAAGTGACACTTTGCAAAACGTTGGCTTTTATTTTGCATAATGCATTAATTGCGTCTCATGTCACTGTGACTCTTATAGTGCTTCCTTTAAAAATTTTGATGCTTATATTGGACCTCATAAACCTCTAATTGCTTCATCATCAGTGGTGTGTGAAAGCTTGTGTAATGGTGACCATTTTTTATTGGCATATCACTAGATAGTTGTCGAAGCACATTTGAATCTTGCCAAAAAATTTTGGTTTATTGTTTTTCCGATCACCGAAATTTGGCAACTTTCAACAACGGAGGAGGGTTTCTTCCATATACTTTTGACCACTTGAGTTCATTTCCAGCCTCCTCAGAGTAAAAAATGGTTCCAGTCAACCATTCAAGAAATCATGGTTTGACCAAATATTGTCTTCGAATTTCTAGTGACCGACAGTCACCATTGATTTTGATTGAAGGTAAATTTTTACTCTACATCTTGTAAGTTTTGTTTTTATACATAGATGGTATATGTTTGCTGAGTTTTGAGGAAGCTGGCAGTCACCATTGTTGCTATTTGAAGTTCCTAATGATAGAAGCCAACAATGGTTCAGTTACTTGAAATTGTTGAATGATCGAAAAACCTTAGGGGTAGTAAATTAAACCACCGAGTAAGCATATGGATTCCTTTCTAACATCCACATCTAGCATGTCTCTCAGAATAACTAAGCTCGAAACTATTTTCTAAAATCAATTTTGTATAGATTATTTATATATATATATATATATAAAATGGTAACTTATAATCTAATTTCTATACGTCTTGCCCCCTTTTTTTTTTTTTTCAGTTTTTATCTTTTTTATGCTAGGGACGGAGAGATTTGAACATTAAACCATTGTTACATGAGATTAATAATGGTTTTGACATACAGATAATTAACATATTGCCACTGTTATATATGTGACAACACAACACCTGACTGTCTTCCTTTTTACGAATCAGCGAGTACAAAGTCATTATTCAAACTTGGCATATGGAGTTCAAACACCAAAAACAAAGTCTTGTATTTTCTTATGCTAATACATGCATGCAATACCTTGCAGTGCAACGTAGATGACAATGGGGCTCTTCACTTGGAAAGTACCATCATCCCACAACAATGAAGCAGATTCCAAAAATCCATCTAATTTTCCTTCTATCTTCAGCGTAAACGATAGCTTTTGCCCGAGAGATGTGAACGATAAAACACTAGGTTCAACTGTAATATTAATTCCTAATGGGCCAATCAAGTTAGCTTTATACGTTGAAGTTTGAGACCCTACATTTGTCACTGTCCTGTGGAAAACACGATTGAAGGATTCTGAAGCTGGGGTGGAAAGAGCAAAGGAAGGATAGTTCAGGTCAATAATAATTGTTTCATTATTCCCTTTGGGACACTCGATGCTAATGTTCCCTGTAATAATTTGCAATAACATAGTATTGTAGCCTTATCCACGCAAGAATCTCACATAGTCAAGCTCCTCAATATCATAAATCAACCCAGGAAATGGAGCTTTGATAGGGTCTAGCAGACCGGACCCATATGCAAATTCAGATTCAGGGTTCAAATTGGATCTCATGGGATTAGCTGCAAGGAATTTACACATAGAAATGTTAGACCATATATATATATATATGCCTTTATTATATCATAAGTACTATTATTATTTAGGTAAAAAAATAAGCCCTCATTAGTCATTATTATTCAGAAGTACATGATTTTGTCGCAAGTCCTGAATTGTTAGTCTATGTTGACAAACTTTTGGACTTGGGTGCCTGAAATTTTTGTGATGTATAGCAAATGAAAAATTGTCCAATTAGACTCTATAAAGTAATGAATTGTGAAAAAAGAAAAGCAGCAGTGGCAGATGAATGAGATCCATTACCAGTAGTTATAAGAGAGGACTTGATAGCAGCAGGGGACCATGTGGGATGGAATGATTTGATGTATGCGGCAGTGGCCGAAACATGTGGACAAGCCATCGATGTGGCTGAGATTATATTATAGTTCACTACCCTATCGTCTCCTTCAACGCCTGAAATTGGAGCAATTGGAGACCATGCTGCCAGAATATAAACTCCTGGTGCAGCTAAATCCGGCTACAATACCACAAAGTAAGGTCCAGAATATAGTGCTAGTTTTTGTTTTGTTTTTCTTTTTTTTTTTTTTTGTTTTTTTTTCTTTTTTTGGGGATAAAAAAATACAATATATAGTTATGTATATATAAGATTAGGCAGACATATGGGTAAGATGGATTGCAAAACCTATACCTTGAGAATGTTACGTGATATTGGATTTGGACCCCTTGACGAAAATGAGGGTATATAAGGAGCCAGCTTATCTGTTACCTCGTTACTTCTGAATATGGATGCAGTTGCATTTCTGAATAATTTTCCATAAAGAATAGATATTTAGTTAGGATATTTATCTTATATATCACTAAGATTTTGAATTTCATAAACAATATTAATGCTACAGCAACCAAAATGTATACTAATGTAACAAATAAGATATGCAATATATTTTTTTTACTTGTATTGAGGGTCACTTATATATTTAAAGATTCATTTAAGCATATTTTATTCTTGATCAATAAAATAAAATTAAAAAAAAATTATTTGTTATCGCTATTAGGAAGACCTATAAAACCATGACAATTGTTTACCAATTGATGCGACATATAATATATGTAATATTATTTTTTTCGTGTATTTTACCATTTATCTTTTTAAAGATTCATTTTGCATATTTTATTCTTAATTAATAAAATAAAAAATATTATTTATCACCATTATCCATAAAATGACAACCATTTATCATTCAACTACCATTATGGATTTACTTTCGTATATTGGTTTATAGTTACAAAGTCAAAAACGCTTCAAATGAAGCTAACTAATTATTGCCGTGTGAATCTTGAATAGTCTCTTCAAGCAAAAAAAACAAAAAAAAAATCTTAAATAGTCTCACTCTGGTAGTCACATCTAAACTAACTCATATATTCACCAAAAACAATAAAAATTAAAAAACTAATATAAACCTCACATTATTTGCCACATTAATTAATAAATAACTTGCAAAAACATTAATAGTTTGATGAGAATAATTATATTTTAGTATCTCAACTTTCATATTTTGCAATATAGGCTGGTGGTAAAAAAATTTCATGAGAATAATTATATTTTAGTGTCCTCAACTTTTTGCAATATAGGCTCTAATTTTCAAAAGTTCAATGTAGACATTTACATTTTGTTGCAATTTGTACCCTATTTGACTTTTTAGAACCCTTTAGTTTAAAATTTGATATAATTTAATATCAATCACTTGACCTATATGTGAGATGGCCATTAAACTGTGTTAGACAAAAGTAAAACAAAACTCAAATTGCAACAAGTTGCAAATTAAAGAGCTAAATCACAACTTTTAAAATTGCAATTAATCCTTATTTTTTCATGCAAAAAGTAAAAGTTTAATTTTCCATCCCATATTAGAAAAAACAAAATTCTTATCTAATATGTTGTTAGATTAATACCTTGTTGAGTTCTTATACATGTTAATCTTGCTACCCTTGTCTACACTAAGGAAAGATGCAGACAAAGGTAACGAGTCAACTACGTCTCCTACGACTCGGCCTTTCATCACAAGACCAGCAGCTCCGGCTAAAAAAGGTCCTCTTCCATTTGTACGAGCATCGCAGATCACAATTTTACCCTTCACCAAATTCTTGCTCAATGAGTTTGAAAAACAATATCTGCATCATAACATTGTCCGTTACCAGTATGCATCTTTGCGTTAAAAAAAATAAAAATTGATAGAAATAATAAAAAAAAATACGCATTGCTGGTATTTCTATAAATTTCGTTCCTATATAGAAATAAAATTACATAACGCATATAAATTACAGACATATATTAATAAGAAGAAAACGAGCATATATGAAATAAGGTTACAGAGAGTGTAATGCAAAGGCTTGATAATTCTCATTAACTTGTAGCAGCTATTTATACGGAGTATATTAAAATGGTATGGAAAAACATCAACAGTTACGGTAAGTATAATATTACAGTATCATAGTATATTATAATTTACATATGAGCACACATATTCCTTATATGCCCCTGCAAGATGGAGGTGCCATTGAAGGCTCCAATCTTGTATCGAAGAGATAAGAACAAAGAACAGGATAATGGTTTAGTAAAGATGTCAGGAAGATGATCCGCAGAAAAGACATGAGACACACGAAGGAAACCATTCATAACTTAATCACGAACAAAATGAAAATCAATTGAAATATGCTTCATTTTGGAGTGAAACACCAAATTGGAACACAAGTAAGTTGCACCCAATTGTCACAATAAATAATACGAGGTGGAGATCAAAGTACGCCAAGTTCAAAGAGAAAAGAGTGCACCTAGCATAACTCAGCAGCAATAGAGGCAACAGATCGATATTCAACTTCAGTGGAAGATCGAGCAACAGATCCTTGTTTTGTAGACTTCTGAGAAATGGGGTTGGAGCCAAGAAAAACAAGACAAGCACTTATAGAAGTTCTATTATCTTTATTTCCTGCACAGTCAGCATCCCCAAAGGTGTGTAAAGAGAGAGGAGAATGTTTTTCAAGGAATAGACCATGAGTGATAGTACCTTTTAAATATCAAAATACTCTTTTAACCGCACTCCAATGAACAGAGGTAGGCTTGTGCATGAATTATGATAACTTATTTACAATAAAGGCAATGTCAGGCCTAGTAAAAGATAAGTATTGAGGACTTTCATGTACTTGACGATACTCAATTGCACTTGGAAGATTAGAATCATTAAGCAGGGATAAAGCGACACTAATGGCTGCAGGAGTTTGACCCGGTTTCGAAGGAACCATGTTTATGCAAGATAAAAGATCATGAATGAACCAATGATAGATGATAATGTGCCATGTAAAAGTAAGGATGCATGCCTTTACCTCAGTGTGGAGACAAATATCATCCAAAATTAATTAGCTTCGTCCAAATGATTTTAAATTAAAATTAACAATTTAAATGATCCTGCAGCTGTAGCCACTTAAATTGTAATGCCTATTAATATGTAGGTCCGCTATTGATTGTGAAATTGCAACAGCATTACACAATGACTTTAAGGAACATTTTTTTTTTCTTTAATATCTTTTTCATTTCCACTTCATTTTTATCATTTACATATATGTTATATAGTAATCTCAATTTATAAAGAGTCCAGTTATTTGTCATTATTGATAACAATCATCATCGTATATGGTAAAATTTAATTGAAGTATTTAATTTTTTTTTTTTGATTTAAAAGCCATAAAAATGAACCTTTTAATTATAAACGTTTAAATTGTTAGTAGGTATTAGTGGTTATCATTCACCAATGGTAACAAATAGCATTTTTCATTTATAAAAGGTACAGTTTGGCCAATATATATATATATTTATAGTAATGCTATATTAAGCGTTTCTGCTCCGTAATGTGCATGTTTAATCATTTAACTTGTATCTTTCAAATAATAGATGTTTGCTATGGTGCATGTTTAACCATTTAACTTGTATCTTTCAAATAATAGATATTTGCTATAGCAAAATCCTATGTGTATAGTTTATGGGTATAACATGCTTATAAGATTTTTTTTCTCGAAATGAATTTCATCAATTCTAACAAACCCATGCAAAATAAAACAAAAATAAAAAATAAAAAATAAAAACCGAAAAACCAAAAAAATAAAAAGCAAACAAAATAATAATAATAATAATAATGTTGTTCCGTCACCAATATTATGGGAAATTTAATCACATGCCAATGACGCTTTGCAGCATGTTTATGTGAATGGAAGATGTGGAAACCTCTTCTGTCAGGACCCGTCCAGAATTCCTTCCCCGGAACCCTAGACAGCCCTGATCCCAGGGAAAGCCTACCGAACCTTCCAACGGAAAATCCGGCAGAGCCTCCCCTAAGGGATTTACTTACCACAAAATTCCCTGCACTGAAAACACACTTCTAAAATTATCCCCTTATTCCTCCCACAGTACTACAAATCGATTCCACAAATTGCAGCACTTAAAAAAATAAATACAGTAATCCAGTGCAAAATAAATACAACAAGAGTGAAAGAAATATTACAACTGCAATAAAAGAATAACAGGGTACTGCCGAACTAAAACAGCGAGGAAGATCAAGTCCGCTCCGAGTGAACACCGACAACCTGGTACCTAGAGGAACGGAATTTAAGAGTGTGAGATGCTAATCATCTCAGTGAGCGACCCTACTACTATACCATATAATATCACAGTAATAAGTATAAATAATAATTATTTGGAAATAATATTTTCTCTCAAAACCCTTACAATACTCTCAATTGGAAAGGTTCCCCTTTTAAAACAATTTCACAAAACCCTTTATCCATATTCCCCGAAAACCAAGACATCAATTAAATACCAGAGCGGTAACAATTATATTTTTAATTCCAATTCAGTTTCCAAACATTTTATTTTTAAAACACAGTTCTGAAAATCATTTGATGCACCCACTATATACCAGTGGCGCCAGAGTACCCAGCGTCCCGAGGTACTGCCAGACAGGAGGTTATAGAAAGAAACCGGCATACGGTCGCGTGGCGTCCCACTGCGCCGCTGCTAACCTGGTGTCCCGGCCAAAGGGGGGTGGCCGCCCTCTCCGATGGCATCCACAGGACACCCTCATAATATCAACCGCGCGCTACTCACACCCACCTGCGCGCTAATCACATCACCTGCGCGCTAATCACACCCACCTGCGCGCTAATCACAACCGTGTGCACACTAACCATATCACATATACCATATCACATAATCAGAACACCAGTACGTGCACGGTGCATCTAAAAATTATAAAATCCATAAATTTAAATCATAAAACAAATTTCACATTTTTCATAAGCATAGCGGGCATAATCCATCAGCTTGAACCGGGAAATTCTCCACAATTTCCTTATAATCCATACCATAAATTCCATGATTTTCAAATCCACCAACTCCCAAATCCATCAATTCAAATATCCACATTTTTTCCAAGCATAAATAATTTCTCGAAATATCATAATCAAATCCCATAATATTTTATGGGCATATTTCATAAAAATTGAAATCACCAACATAACCAAATATTTTCCTTGAAATATTTGAAAATCAAATCGTGCCCAATTTACCATTAAAACCACACCAATTTCAAAATCCTCAAAACCATAAAATAATTCCACATGACATAAATTGGTGAAATGCACATTTTCTTAAATCCGATAAATTCACAATAATTTCCACAATAAATCAAATAAATATTTGGCACATAAAAATTAAATTCCAAATATTTAAATCACACATAATATATTCACCAATTAAATTTCCCAAAATTAAATTGAAGGTGGGTCACTCACCTGGAGCACGCAATTAACCCACGATCCACTACGGGATCAATTCTACGACTCACCGGTGCTGCTAGAACAAAATTCACAGATAGTCAAATAAATTAATATTTTATTCGGGTAAATAATACCCGGTACCTGGGGGTAAAACACAAACGTTATCTAGAATTTACGAGTTATATACCGAATCGAAGCTCGAGTGATGCTAATCACAGATCCGGTCTTAATTTTCGATGATCGTACCAGACGGGGTTTGAATTTCGTCGGGAAGCTTTCCGGGTTTCGGCTCCGCAATTCTCCCAAACCGTCGCGAATTGGCGGAAACGGAAGTCGGATTTGGGTTCAGGAGGTCGAACACTGCGGACTGGAGCTGGCCGGAATTTTCGGGTACTCGCCGGAACAGTATTTTCCGACGGGCCGCCACGGTCACCGGCAATGGTCACCGGAACAGTATTTTCCGGCGGTGGCCGGCGGTGGAGGGGGAAAAATCGCCGCCAAACTTCGGACGTCCGATCCGGGCGCGTCCGGCGGCCGTTCGCCGTGAAATTTGGAGGTTTTGCCGGAAATGAGGTGGGCAATCTGGTTGGCTGGTGTGTGTACAGTAACTAGGCCGGAAAACGTGAAAATGGCCGGCGGCCGGTGACTCTCTCTCTCTCTCTCCTCTCTCTTTCTCTCTCCTCTCTCTCTTTCTCTCTCTTCTCTCTCTTTCTCTCTCTTCCTCGAGTGTTTTAACAAATAAAACCCCTGCATGACACTGTTCATGCCACGTGGACCAATCAGAAACTGACACGTGGCGTTTCACTGTTCACCGACCCAAAAAAACATTAAAATAATACGGTATCCGGTAAACTTCAAACGTCCATAACTTTTTAACCGGATGTCCGTTTTGAGCGTGCCGCTAGTCTGTGAACTCGTATCGACGAGCACTTCACAACCATGCATGAGTCAAAGCTCAATTCCCCATAAACAAAAAGTCAACTCCGGCACCCCTTGGATAGTTTGGACCGCAACTTGTTTCGTCCATAACTTTCAAACCGTAGCTCCATTTTCGACGTGCTACCAGTCTACGAACTCGTGGCATCGTGCACTTCGCCACGGTACCCTAGTCAACTCAAAATTCTCACCGAGTAAAAAAGTCAACTTTTGACCCCCTTCGGTCAACGGTCAACCTCGGTCAACGTGCACGGATTCCGGTGCGATTTGGGACGGGGTGTTACATCTTCTTTTGGTATGTCACCCATATAAACAATATAAGCCTGCATCAAGAATTTCATAGGTGAGAAAAATTAAACCTTGCATGAGGCAAAATTCGAAAGAGATAGAATTTTTTGGATGCTGTTCATCTGGTTCCCTTCTTCTAATTCTTCTTGGTCTACCATGTTGCTTGTGAAATTCAATTAGATGCAATGTGGAAATCCTAACTTTAATCATAAATTTAGGCCATTCATTGGGCCAACAATAGGGGAATAGGAATATATAGGATCCTTTTTGTACCATGGGTGTACAAATGCCAAAGGTTCCATGTCTCTTAAGATAATAGCAGACATGGCGTAAGGACATCGAATCCCTGTCAAATCCTAATTCCTACAAGAGCGAGTGTATTGTTGTGTATCTACCACATTTTGACATCTATCTGCCACTCTAAATTAGAATTTATGTTGTCCTACCCAATTAGATATGCACATTCTCCCGTCAAACTTCATTTTGTCACATATCATGGACACCCTTGTTCTAAGCTCCCCATTCCACTTATTCAATGCCTTTATTTTAGATGCTATTCTATGCATAATTTTGCATCTAATACACTTTAAAATGGCTATAATAGGCTTATCTCTTGCTGCCACTATGCTCCCATTAAAAGCCTCGCATAAATTTTTCAATAGAATATCACATTTTGGCATAGTCCTAAAATGTTATCTAGAGCAATGTTTAGGAGCCTTCTCACTTGCCCATTTGAAAACATCAATAGATAATTCCCGTATCTTAGTGATCTCAACTTGTATCTTGCCACTGTATTAGCTTTAGCTATACACCATAGCCTTTATTTCAATGCCAAACCTTAAAACTTGTTTTAAAGTTGCGGTAAAAGCATCCAACACAGTGTTAATGTTCTGCATTAGGCAAGAAGTTCTCTAGTGCATTCATCAACCTTTTTGCTTGTCTGATATAAATGTCCAACTATTATAGTTCTTTATATCAAGGTCTTGAATAAGAAATTCTAAAAACCAACTCCAAGTATCTTTGTTTTCAGCTTTAACTAATGAATATCCAATTGAAAACTTTGCATTGTCACTATCAATTCCAACAGTAGCCAATAGTTAACCTTGATACTGCTCTTGATATGGCAACTATCAAGGCCAATCAATGGCTTACACCTCTCTTTAAACCCCTTTTTACAAACTTCTAGATAGGTATAAAATCCTTTGAAATCCACTAACTTCCCCTTGAATTTCACTTTTCACAACAACTGTACTATTTTCATTGGTTCCTCTTCAACTCTTCACAATAATCCCAAATCAGCCCATACTATTTCTCAATGCTACCTCGTATCATCCTCATAGCTTTCCTTTAGTCTTATAATATTGTTGTTTGCTTACATCTATGATGAGATCATTCATGATTGTGTCTGAAAATGATTCAAAGCTCCCATTTCTATGATGAGATCATTCATGATTGTGTTTGAAAATGATTCAAAGCTCCCATTAGGATCCAACCTAAATATATTCACATATTTCTTGGCCATCCAACTAGATTTCACATTAAGGTTGTTAAATTTTCTTTTACAGCTGTGGATATGGGTACCAAAATAATATCTAATCTAAAAAGTTTTATTGTCCTTAATCATTATAGCATACAAAATCCATTCACAGTTCTTATCGTTACATACGGCTCTAAATCTCTTTTTATCATTCTTTTTAAACTTGATGCCTCTTTGAGATTTAATCCCATATTTCTTTATTGCTTACTTAAAATCCTCAATCAAAGCAAACAACATTCCTAATATGACTCTAGATGATCCATATCTCAATATTGAACTTATGGAAGTGCTGTCTTCTTACTCCATCATCATCACTTGATGAACCATAAATACTCTTTTAACTCATCATCCTTACCATAATCCAAATCAACATAACCATCACTTTCAAAACCAGCCAAACTTAATAGTGGGATCAACATTGTCCTTATAAGCTACATCATCATCATCATTTTGCTCATATTCAGATTGTCATAAATGAGGATCATCTCCCTCATCCTTATTTTTGTCCTCTATATCATTAGCATTTATAGTTCCATTTTCAGTTTTGATGGTTATAGGGTGTAAGGTTACATTAATGAAAATCAATATAAAAAAGAAAGTAATCAAATAATAATTCATCTATGTTAGGCCTATAAGGATGAAGGTAACGATGGGTTTGGGTTCGGCTAGATTGGGAATGGATTTGGGTCATTGGTTTAGGCTTTCTCATTGATTTGTGTTGTGGATGGGTCTATGGATGTGACTGTGGCTGGGATAATGTTGATATTTCTTATTATTCTACTTGGGTGCCATCAGTTAAAGTTACACTATTTCGAGATACAATTTCATGGGGCCTCCTAATAAAGCATTCTGCCGCACACATACATACACACACGTAGATATAAATAAAATTATTTGACCATCAAATTATCATTTTATATTTAAACAATTATCATATCTATCTAACAATCACAAGCAATCAAATTAATATTTTAAATAAGTAGCAATATACACGAAAATGAATAAAATATTAAGCAAATTAATTTTTCTTTCCAAATTTTAAAATCATTTGTATTTGCCTCCATTTTTTTCGAACCTCAACATTTGATATTTTAAAATCATCATTAATATTTTTAAAAAATATATTGGGTGCGTTTTTCAATCCCCATCTTTTCACCAAGTACAAGCCCTAAAATATCTAAGCTTTGTTGTGCTTTAAGAATAGTTGAACAATTGGGTTAGCTGCGTCTTGTGGGTTCCTTTTTTTCTTTTTCCTTTATCTCCATTGGTAAGTCAAATTTGAACTCCACAAGAAAAGCTTGAAAAAGTTCGATATAGGTCTTAGAGAACCACGAGAATCACTCTCAGTTGAATCAAAATTGTAATCTGAATATTATTCATAACTTGTGTGTTTTTAAATAGGCAAAATAAACTACAAAACTTTTCTAAATTTGATAAAAATAATTAAGGAATAATTATGGATGAAAATTAGGTTTAGGAAACCTAATTTTCATCCATAATTATTCCTTAATTAGGAAACCTAATTTGGTTAGGTTTAGGAAACCTAATTTATCTCCTAATTTCCTAATAAAAATAGGAAAGTAATTTAAAAACCTAATAAAACTAAATTGAGAAAATAAAATAGGCAACATGCCAAAATCCAATCAAGATATAAAATAAAAACTAATATTTCTTAATTATAACATTCAGCCAATGCCATGTAAGCGCATATCACCCTCCACATGGCAAAAGTGCCATGTCACCATATGATGCCACGTCACCATCCATGTCATAAAATGATGCCACATCACCATATTGTTGGATTCCATGCGTTAGGCTTTCTTTCATGTTGGTATCTTCCTTTCCAATCATGTGGACCAATTTTGGTTCATCTTCAGTAATGAACTTGCTTTCTTGGGATGTGAACACCTCTTGGATTAAACCATTTAATGCTTCTTTAAACCTCTTTGCTCTTACCCTGGTTATTGGTCCCATAGAGATTTGAAGTGGCTCTGGACTCCATCTTGGGGTGCTCTTAGTCATGTCCTCATCATTCCCCTCCATTTGAAAAGGATTTGTCCTCAAATCATCACCTGCACAAAAAGGAGATAAATCAGCGATATTAAAAGTAGCACTCACATTATACTCACCTGGAAGATCTAACTTGTAGGCATTGTCATTAAATCTCTCCAATATTTGGAATGGACCATCTCCACACGGCATGAGTTTAGACTTTCTTTGTGCGGAAAATCTCTCCTTTCTTAAATGTAACCAAACTCAATCTCCAGGCGCAAAAACAACTCGTTGGTGCCCTTTGTTTGCTTGCTTCATGTATTGTTCGGTTCTCCTCTCAATATTAGCTCTAGCCTTCTCATGTAGTTGACTAACAAAATTAGCTTTCTTTTTCCCATCTAAATTAGTACACTCACTTAAAGGTAAATGTGTTAAATCTAGTGAAGTTAGAGGATTAAAACCATATACAATTTCAAAAGATGAAAATTTAGTGGCTGAATGTACAGATCTATTGTAAGCAAATTCAACATGAGGTAAACATTCTTCCCAAGTTTTGATATTCTTACTTATCAATGCACGCAACAAAGTAGACAAAGTCCTATTTGCTATCTTTGTTTGTTCATCAGTTTGTGGATGACAAATAGTAGAAAATAACAATTTAGTACCCAACTTAGCCCACAATGTTTTCCAAAAGTAACTCAAGAATTTTGCATCTCTATCAGACACTATTGTTCTAGGCATTCCATGCAACCTAACAATTTCTTTAAAGAATCAGCATATGAGATGCATCATCGGTTTTATGACATGCAATCAAATGTGCCATTTTAGAAAACCTATCCACAGCCACAAAAATTGAATTCCTACCTTTCCTTGTTCCCAGCAATCCTAAAACAAAGTCCATAGAAATGTCTACCCAAGGGTGGTTAGGTATAGGAAGTGGCATGTACAACCCATATGGTTGTAGTCGTGATTTAGATTGCTTACATTTAATGCATCTATCACAAATTCTTTCTATATCTCTTTTCATATGTGGCCAATAAAAATTCTTTTGTAGAATAGCTAAGGTTTCAGCTATACCAAAGTGTCCTATGAAGCCCCCACCATGAGATTCTCTAACAAGTAAATCACGCAAAGAACAACTTGGCACACAAAGTTTATTTTCCCTAAACAAAAATCCTTTAAATCTATAAAACTTTCCCTTATCATGCCTTTCACAAAGTTTATACATTTCACCAAAATCATGACTAAAAGCATATAATTCTTTAATTTGTTCAAAACCAAGTAATTTAGCATCCAAAGTACAAAGTAATACATACTTGCAGGATAATGCATCAGCTACAATATTTTCCTTACCTTATTTGTAGCAAATGACATAGGGAATTGTCTCAAAGAATTCCATCCATTTGCCATGGCGTATATTGAGCTTTCCTTGTCCCTTTATGTGTTTCAAGGACTCATGATCTATGTGAATCACAAACTCTTTAGGCCATAAGTAGTGCTGCCATGTCTCCAATGCTATAACCAATGCATATAGCTCTTTGTCATAAGTTGGATAGTTTAAGGCGGCCCCACTTAGCTTTTCACTGAAATAAGCAATCGGTTTTCCCTCCTGCATTGAAACAGCATATATACCTATTTCTGATGCATCACATTCAATCTCAAGAGTTTTGGAAAAGTTAGGCAACACCAATAAAGGAGCATTTGTTAGTTTTTCTTTTAATAAATTAAAAGACCTTTTTTGAGCTTCTCCCCATTGAAAACCTATACTCTTCTTAATAACCTCTGTCAAAGGTGCAGCAAGAGTACTAAAATTTTTAACAAACCTACGATAGAAACTAGCCAAACCATGGAAGCTTCTAACTTGGATGATGCTAGTTAGCGTGGGCCACTCTTGAATGGCTTTCACCTTCTCTCGATCAACTTTGATACCGGCAGCACTAATCATAAAACCTAGAGACACAAGCTCAGATTTACAAAAGTCACACTTTTTAAGATTGACATAAAGTCTTTCTTTCCTAAGAACATCTAACACTAACCTAAGATGCCCTACATGCTCTTCTAAACTCCTACTATATACAAGGATATCATTAAAGTACACAACCACAAACTTTCCAATGTAAGCATGCAAAACACGATTCATAAATCTCATAAAAGTACTAAGGGCATTATTTAACCCAAATGGCATAACCAACCACTCATACAAACCATGCTTTGTTTTAAATGCTATTTTCCATTCATCACCTTCCTTCATGCGAATTTGATGATAACCACTTTTAAGATCAATTTTTGAAAACATGCATGCACTATACAATTCATCAAGCATATCATCTAATCTAGGAATAGGATGAGATAGTTGACAGTTATATTGTTAACAGCCCTACAATCTACACACATTCTCTATGTTCCATCTTTCTTAGGGACTAATAACATAGGTACAGCACATGGACTCATGCCTTCTCTAATATATCCCTTCTTAAGTAATTCACTTCCCTGCCTTTGAAGTTCCTTTGTCTCCTCGGGATTACTCCTATAAGCAGATCGGTTTGGAATTGTTGATCCTGGAACAAAGTCAATTTGATGTTCGATCCCTCTAATTGATGGTAACCTACTTGGAATCTCCTCGAGAAAGACATCATCGAACTCTTGCAAAAGAGAAACAATGGAGGCAAAATAGATTCATCAGGGTTAGTTAAATGATTCATATATGCTTCTTTATACATCATTACAATCATAGGCTTTCTACAACAAAACAACTTCTTCATCTCATTCTGTTTTGCATAAAAACTCTCTTTTTTCTTTCCACTCTTTCTCTTTTCTTTTTCTCTCACACTTTCAGCCTCACCACCCTTTTTCTTCTCTTGGTTGTTGAACATAATTTGATTTTGTTGTTGTTCAGCTTCTCTCCTCCTTTGTAATGCCAATTGATCATCAAAAACCTGTTTAGGAGTCCTTAGCATAAGCACCACTCGTTCACCCTTAAAATTACAGACAATCTTATTTGTACGACCATGATAATTAGTATCTTTATCAAATTGCTATGGACATCCCAAAAGCAAATGACTAGCTTGCATTGGTACCACATCACAAATAACCTCATCTTCATAATCAGCAATAGAGAATGCAATCTTCACTTGCCTATTCACCTTCAATTCTCCACAATCATTAAGCCATTGTAGCTTATATGGTTCTGGATGCTTCATAGTGGGTAAACCTAGTTTTTCAACCATAGTAACACTAGCAACATTAATATAACTCCCACCATCAATAATCATACTATATACCTTATACTTGACTTTGCACCTAGCATGAAAGATGTTCTCTCGTTTTACTTCCTTCACATCTTTGTATACAGTTAGAGCTCTCCTTGCAACCAATGATAAATCCCCACGAACCGGATACTTGTAATCTTCTTCATCTTCATCACCAACGTTCTCCAATGGTGGCATGGATTCATTGTCTGACTTTCCTCTTCAGTTTCAATGTCTCCACTTTCCCGAATCACCATGACCCTCTTATTTGGATATTGACTTGCAATATGACCCCTACCTTTACATTTAAAGCACATGATATCACGATTTCTATATGAAGATGAATCAGATTAACTTACTTGCTTGGAAGAGGATGATTCGGCCTTGGCTTTGAATTTAGGCCGTGTGGTGGCTTTATCTTCAAACTTAGGCTTATTGGGTTTCCATGTGGATGGGCTTGCTTTCCAAGTGTTTTAAGCAATACTAGGTCTTATGGTATCCCTCCTCTTGAGTTGTTGCTCTATTTTGATGATCATGTGCAACATCTCCTCAATCTCCACATAATAATGTAAATCCACTTAATTGGCTATTTCCCTATTCAAACCCACCAAGAAACGTGCCATAGTAGCCTTCCTATCTTCCTCAACATTAGCCCTCATCATAAGGATCTCCATGTTCTTATAACAGTCCTCCACACTCCTATTTCCTTAAGACAAGATTTGTAGTTTCTGAAAAATGCTTCTATAGTAATGGCTAGGTACGAAACACTTCCTCATCAAAGCCTTCATCTCCTCCCATGTATCTATAGGTCTTTAACTTGCTCACCTCCTAGAAAGTGTCTCTTTGTCCCACCATCCAATAGCATAGTCCGTGAATTTAACAGCGGCTAATTTAACCTTTTTAGCCTCGAAGCAGTTCTAACAATCAAATACCATCTCAATTCTCTTCTCCCACTCGAGATATGCTTCTGGATCAATTTTAACATGGAATGATGGTATTTTCATCTTAATTCCTCCATAGTCATTGCCTCGGTCTAACCTCTATCTCCCATGGAATTGATTGGTTCCCGAACCAATGTCTTCCTTTTCTGCCTTATAGTCATCTCCCACTCGTTCCCAATCTTCCCTTCTTGGAGTATTTCTTCCTCTACCACGTCCATGAGCAAACCTTTGTGGAGGTCGTTGCTGCGGCGTTTGGATTGATGATTCCATCCTATCCAACCTATCATGGATCTGCTCCATCTCCAACCGTAGTGCTCTTTGAAGGTCTCCAACCATGGCTTGAATGTATAACTTGGGATCAGCCACACTTGGAGTTTCATCCATGCTTTCTTTGCTTTTGTCTTGTGACATGATTTTCCTGCAGAACTTGTTAGTAAAAAGGACCTCACAACACTCCCTCACATGTCTCGCTCAAATTCAAGGTCTCAATTCACTCGTATTTGCACTCTAGTTATAGTTAGGCTTTTACCCTCTACAATTCTCACCTCTCTTGCCTTTTACCACTCTAGTAATTCTATTTGGTTCTTTGCAAACTAAATCAAACTAGCAAGTAATAATCCAGATAGACCTACCAAATAGTTATGAAAATAAGTTTACAAGACAAATAGAATGAAAAGTAACAAGAAAAAGGCAACGATGAAAGCTCAACAAGGAATTTAGGCACAAATAAAAGAAACTAGAATGTGAGGAACAAATTGGAATGAGATTTGCAAAGTGGAATTAGTGAATATTCAACAAACCTTATTATCAGTATTGATTTTGGCTTGTTTTTTGTGCTCCTCAAATCAACCAAAAAAAATTTCACTACCTGGTTTCTCTTGAAATCTTAATAATTCAATGCCATAAACCACAAGAATAAGAAAAAAATTTACGAATTTTTGTTTTTTTTTTTTGTTTTTAAATAAGATTTGATCGGAATGAATGAAGAAGAACACAAAAACAAAATGCAAAGAAAAACGCAGCAACCCAAACACAAAGAACAACCAAAGAAATCAAAGATGCAATTTCTTACCTAATGCTAAAAATGACCAAAAAAAACCAAGAAAAGCAATGAAACAAAGGAAAAGAAATAAATAGATCAAACCTGTAATTAGAAACTAACTCTGATACCAAATTCATATGAACCCAGACCGACCTGCCTCTAAACCCGTAACAAAGATTGAATTAGACCATCTAATTACAAGTTATCAATGGAAGACATTAACCCATTACCTATATTAGAGGTAAGAACCTTGGTATGGTGAAGACGTCACAATAGGGTGCAGAATAACCTATTGATAAGTCAAATTTGAACTCCAAAAGCAAAGCTTGAAAAAGTTCGATATAGCTCTTAGAGAACTACGAGAATCATTCTCACTTGAATCAAAATTGTAATCTGAATTTTATTCATGACTTATGTGCCTTTAAATAGGCAAAATAAATTACAAAGCTTTCCTAAATTTGCTAAAAATAATTAAGGAATAATTATGGATGCAAATTAGGTTTAGGAAACCTAATTTATCTCATAGTTTCCTAATAAAAATAGGAAAGTAATTTAAAAACCTAATAAAACTAAATTGGGAAAATAAAATGGGCAACATGCCAAAATCCAATCAAGACATAAAATAAAAACTAATATTTCTTAATTATAAAATTCAGCCAATGCCATGTAGGTACATGCATATCACCCTCCACGTGGGAAAAGTGTCACGTCACCATATGATGCAACGTCACCATCGATGTCATCAAATTGTGCCACATCACCATATTGTTGGATTCCATACGTTAGGCTTTCTTTCATGTTGGCATTGTAACACCCCGTCCCAAATCGCACCGGAATCCGTGCACGTTGCCCGAGGTTGACCGTTGACCGAGCGGGTCAAAAGTTGACTTTTTGCTCCAGTTGGAATTTCGAGTTGACCAGGGTACCGTGGCAAAGTGCATGATGCCCCGAGTTCGTAGACTAGTAGCACGTCGAAAACGGAGCTACGATTTGAAAGTTATGGGCAAAACAAGTTGAAGTGCAAACAGTCCAAAAGGTGCCGGGAGTTGACTTCTTCTTGTTGTGTAATTTTGAGTTGACTCTTGTATGGTTGTAAAGTACTCGTCGATACGAGTTCATAGACTAGTGGCACGCTTGAATCGGACGTTTGGTTAAAAAGTTATGGACGTTTGAAATTCGTCGGATACCGTATTATTTTATTATATCTGGCTTAAGTGCACAATGACGCCATGTGTCAGCTTCTGATTGGTTCACGTGGCATGAACAGTGTCACACGAGGGTTTTTATTTGATAAAATTCTCGGGGAAGAGAGAGAAAGAGAGAGGAGAGAGAAAAAAAGAGAGAGTCCGATCGGCGCCGGAATTTTTCAAATTTTCCGTTCAAATTACTGTACATGCACCGGCCAACAAGGTTTCCCTCCTCATTTCCGGCAAAACCTCAAATTTTCACGGCGATCGGCCGCCGGACGGGCCCGGATCGGACGTCCGAAGATCGGCGGCGAGTTTTTCCCTCCACCGCCGGCCACCGCCGATCGACCCACTTCCGGCCATTTTCCGGCCACACGCGCCTGACACCCTTCACCCTCTCCTCAAGTCCGGCCGACCCACCAAGTTTCACGGCCATCGGACCACCGACGCGCCGGGATCGGAGCGTTTTCCGGCGAGGGGCCGGAAATCTTCAAACCGTGATTTCTCCGCCGTCCGGCCTCCGTTTGCTTCACCGACGGTCCCGTTGGATTGCTCTCCCCATGATCTACAATTCTGCAAAAAATACAGCCAAATGCCACCGCACGCGCCACCGCCGGCAACGGTTGCCGGTGACCACAGCGGCTTGCCGGAAAGTACTGTTCCGGCGAGTATCCAGTTTACCGGTCAGCTCCAGTCCACTGTGTTCGACCTCCTGAACCCGAATCAGGCATCCATTTCTGCCAATTCGCGACGGTTTGGGAGAATTGCGGAGCTGAAACCCGAAAAGCTTTTCGGCGAATTCCGACCCCGTCGAGTCCGATCACCGGAAATTAAGACCGAATCTGTGATCACCATCACTCGAGCTTCGATTCGGTATATAATTCGTAAATTTTAGATATCGTTTGGTGTTCGCTCCCCGGCTACCCATGTGGGAATTACCCGAATAAAATATTGATATTTGTGGTTTGGTGTACTGTGGATGTTTAGGTGCACGTGCGAGTAGCGGAGTCGATCCTACAGAGGATCTTGATTGAGATACGTGCTTAAGGTGAGTGACCCACCTTCAAATTTATTTTGGGAATTTAATTGGTGAATATATTATGTGTGATTTAAATATTTGGAATTTAATTTCTATGTGCCAAATATTTTTTTGATTTATTGTGGAATTATTTGTGAATTTATTGGATTTAAGAAAATGTGCATTCTATACAATTATGCCATGTGAAATTATTTTATGGGTTTGAGAATTTTGAAATTCTTGTCGTTTTAATATTAAATTGGGCATGATTTGATTTTCAAATATTTCAAAGAAAATATTTGGTTATGTTGGTGATTTCAATTTTTATAAAATATGCCCATGGAATATTATGAGATTTAATTATTATATTTCGAGAATTATTTATGCTTGGGAAAATGTGAATATTTGGTTTGTGGATTTGGGAGTTGGTGGATTTGAAAATCATGGAATTTATGGTATTGATTATAAAGAAATTGTGGAGAATTTCCCGGTTCAAGCGGATGGGATATACCCGCTGTGTTTATGCAAAATGTGAAATTTGTTATATAATTTAAATATGTGGATTTTATGATTTTTAGATGCACCGTGCACGTACTGGTGTTCTGTTTATATGTGATATGGTTAGTGTGCACACGGTTATGATTAGCGCGCAGGTGGGTGTGAGTAGCACGCAGGTGATATTATGAGGTTGTCCTGTGGTTGCCATCGGATGAGGGTGGCCACCCCTCCATGGCCAGGACACCAGGTTAGCAGCGGCGCAGTGGGACGCCACGCGACCGTATGCCGGTTTCTTTCTATAACTTCCTGTCTGGCGGTACCTCGGGACGCTGGGTACTGTTGGCGCCACTGGTATATAGTGGGTGCATCAACTGATTTTCGGAACTGTGTTTTAAAAATAAAATGTTTTAAAGCTGTATTTGAATTAAAAATACAATTATTACCGTTTCTGGTATTTATTTGATGTCTTGGTTTTCGAGGATTACGAATAAAGGGTTTTGTGAAAAGGTTTTAAAAGGGGAACTTTTCCAACTGAGAGACTTGTAAGGGTTTTGAGAGAAATTATTATTTTTCAATTAATTATTATCTATCTACTGTATTACCGTGGTATTATATCGTATAGTAGATAGGGTCGCTCACTGAGATGATTAGCATCTCACACTCTTAAATTCCGTTCCCCTAGGTCCAGGTTGGAGACGTTGATTGTCCGGGGCGAGCCCAACGTCTCAGTTCGTTGCCGAAGATTCAAGAAGTTTTTCTTCCCTTTTTCCTCTTGAACTTGTATTGTTTCTTTATCTGTCATTTTATAAATTCCACATTTGTTGTATAATGCTCTGTATACTGTATTGGACGTGTAATTGTTTTATTTATGCACTGAGTTGCTGCTGTTGTTATTTGAAGTGCTGAAATTTGTGGAACAATTTGTAGTTTGCGGGAGGAATAAGGGGATGAGTATAGAAGTGTGTTTTCAGTGTAGGTAATTTTTGGTTAGTCCTACCCTTAGGGGAGGTGCTGCCGGATTTTCCGTTGGAAGGTTGGGTGGTATTTCCCTGGGATCAGGGCTTGTCTAGGGTTCCGGTGGGGAACTTTGGACTGGTCCTGACAGGCATCCTCCGTTCCAATCATATGGACCAATTTTGGTTCATCTTCAGTAATGAACTTGCTTCCTTGGGATGTGAACACCTCTTGGATTAAACCATTTAGTGCTTCGTTAAACCTCCTTGTTCTTGCCCTAGTTATTGGTGCCATAGAGATTTGAGTGGCTCTGGACTCCATCTTGGGGTGCTCTTGGTCATGTCCTCATCAACTGGGGCTTTTGTTGCAATTTTACTTAGGATTGGGATATTGTCCTAGAGTTTGCATCAGGTTGGGGTTTTCATTTTGATTTTGGTCGCTCATTATGCAATGGATTCGGTTGGCACAACGACCAAAGTTTGCTCCATTGGATGACTAGCTTGGCCTCAAGTTGTGTTTGGGTTTGGTTACCGAGATTGTGTCAGATTTTGTATGGTTGGAAAAGGTATGCTTAATTTTATTTGTTTGTTGATAATATAAAATTGAATTATTATATGACTTTGAATTTCATATTTAAAGTGAGCATTATTATTTGTTAATTTACATACTTATTATCTTAAACATGTACTTCTTTTCTAATATTATATTTAAATGAATGTTTGCAAATTTAGACTTATAAGAAACTTGGGGACACCAAATGTGGTTATTATATCATAATGATAATGAGGGATATCATTAGGAGAAATGTACCTCGGCCAAAACTTAAGAACAATGGTAATTTTAACATTTTCATATACCTAATTTCTTTGTAATAATTAATATTTAATTATTTTTTATATGTGTCAATAATATTTTGACATAATTTTTTCATGTGCAGCATAAGGGTGCAACTTAGTCTCAAGATGATGTTAACTAGTTTAGAGCTAAATTGGCATCAATTATGATCTCAAGCCTTTCATCTCAATGAGTATGATTGTTTAATTGATTTTGTTTCTATATAACTACATAAAATATTTGACCAACTTATAAAAATATTACTTGAGTTAATATTTAATTTAATTTGAAATATTATTTTATTATGCAAGTATTTATTTTAATTTTGTTGTATGTTAAATATTTTGCATGGAGTTCTATTAAACAATTAAAATTTGACAAAATTAAAAGCACCATTCAACCGGAAAAAAAAAACAAAAAAAAACAAAAAAAAAAGAAGAAGAAGAAAAAAAGGGAAAAGGGGACGCTATTTTTGAAAAGCATTTCCAAAAGGGAGAAAAGTTGATGCTTATTAGTAAAAGCGTCAGCTATTGTCAAGATCTTTAGTGACGCTTTCCTAAATAGCATAGGCTAAGCAAACATTTAGTGACGATATTATAAAAGCATCACTAAAAATTAAAGAAAAGCCAACGCTTTTCTATAAAAGCGTCACTAAGAACTTATAGAATAACTGGCTTTTGTAAACTTTTAGCGACGCTGTCAGGACCCGTCCAATATCTCTCACCGGAACTCCAAACAAATCCTGATCCCAGGAAAATCCTACCGGATCTTCCAATGAGGGTTGGACTTACCACAATTTTCCTACACTGAAAATACACTTCTATATACACCACCTTACTACAATTTACTTTCATAAATTTGCAGGACTTCAAATAAATGATAGGGAACCATTGCATAATTAAATAAATAATCGTCCAAATAGTATACAGAGCATTATTAGTACAATTGACTATGAAATTTTATACAATACAAGATAAAAAGAAATAATACAAGATAGAAAGGAAAGGAAAAAGCCTCTTGGACTTTCGGCAACGAACCAACACGTCGAGCTTGCCCCCGGACGATCAATGTCGACTAACCTGGGCCTAAGGGAACGGAATTTAAAAACATAAGATGGTAATCATCTCAGTGAGTGACCCAATCTATACAATAATAAAAATAAAAGGGTAAATAACTTAGTTAATTGATTAATAAGAAATAAGTAAATAAATAATAGGTAGTTAAAAATAATATTTTCCCTTAAAACCCTCACAATTCACTCAGTTGGAAAAGTTTCATTTTTAAAACATTTTCGCAAAACCCAACAATTTATGCCCCAAAAATCTAGAAAATATTTAATCAATAATTTGCAAATAAAAGACAATAAATTAATGATCCAAAAATTTTAGTGAGAAATAATTATAAAAAATAAGACTAATGACAAATATTAAATTGAGAATAAAGTATTGTAAACAATTAATACGAAAACACAATAAAATTTACATTAACAAAAATGATCCAAGAAATATTTAACTAAATAAAATAAAACCAAATAATTAACAATAGAACTCTATTTAGAATGCCAAAACAATTTAATTTATAAAACACTATTAAAAACATTTTGATTTAAATAAAATTCTAAAATATTATATAACTAAAATCATATCGTGAAAACCATATGATGCACCCACTATATATCAGTGGTGCCAACAGTACCCAACATCCCAAGCACTGCCAACAATTTAATTTATAAAACACTATTAAAAACATTTTGATTTAAATAAAATTCTAAAATATTATATAACTAAAATTATATCGTGAAAACCATATGATGCACCCACTATATATCAGTGGTGCCAACAGTACCCAGCATCCCAAGCATTGCCAGACAGGAGGTTAAAAAGAGAAACCGGCATACGGTCGCGTGGCGTCCCACCGTGCTGCTGCAAACAGGCATCCCGACCATGGAGGGCGACCTACCCTCATCTGATGGCAAACACAGGACAACCCCATAAATCACCTGTACACTACTCACACCCACCTGCACACTAGCCATATCCACCTGCGCGCTAATCATATCCATGTATACAGAATACCAGTACGTATATGGTGCATCTAAAAATCATAAAATCAATATATTTTTTTATATCTCAAAACCTCATAAATACCATTGGGTCTATTCCATCCAATTAAACCCATAAATGTTCCACAAATCCTTTATAAATCATCGTCATAAACCCAGCACATAAATTCCATCAATTTCAAATCCATCAATGAAATTAACAATAATTTAAAATAAATATTTCTTCAATTCCTCAAAATTCAAAATATACTTAAATTCCACGATTCATCAATAGATAAATACATTTTTATTAAACACAAATAAATTCACAATTAAATTCAACGACAATTCAAATTCACAATTTCTTTAAAATTGAATTTCATAAAAATAATATCTCCATACTTTATCAAAATCAAATTATACTTTAATGCACATAAACATTTCAATTTATTCAAATTGTGCCATCAAAATTCCAAATATAATTTTACTAAATATTTAACATATAAAATATTACATTTTCAAATAATCAAATATCACAAAATACTTATAATTAAACACCCAAAATTAAGTTTGAAGGTGGGTCACTCACTTCGAGCACGCAATCCAACCAAGATCCTTCATATGATCAATTCTACGACTCACACGTGCTCCTAAAATAACAATATTATACAGGATCAAATAAATTAATATTTTATTTGGATAAATAATAAAGAAAAAAGAAAAAAAAAAGAAAACGAAGGAAATTAATAAAATAATGTAAAATAAAATAATAATAAAATAATGATGTATTAGAAAAATTTGTAGATCCATAACTTTTAAACCACATATCAGTTTTGGGCGTGCCACTAGTCTATAAATTTGTATCAACGAGTACTTCACAACCATGCATGAGTCAAAGCTCAACTTTACACGAATAAAAAGTCAATTCGGACACATCTTGGACAGTTCAGACCTTAACTTGTTTTGCCCATATCTTTAAAACGGTAGCTCCGTTTTCAACGTGCTCCTAGTCTATGGACTTGGATCGATGAACACTTTGCAATGATACCCCATTCAAAGAGAAATTCCATCCAGATCAAAAAGTCAAATTTTGATCCTTCTCGGTCAATGGCGGTCAAACCGGATCAACCTCGGTCAACGTGAAGAAAATTCTGATGTTGTTTGGGACAGGGTGTTACAGATACTTTTTTAAACAAGCATCAGCTTTTTGTAAACTTTTTTAGAAAAGCATACTCTATTACGGTATATTTAGCGACACTTTTTCGAAAAAAGGTTGGTGTTTTTGACAAATTTAGCAACACTTTTATTAAAAAAAGCATTGGCTTTTCTTGACTAATAGCAGACGCTTTTAAGCTTTTCAGAGCATCGGCTTTTTATCGGTTATTTTAGTTGCACCATATCAGATGATGCTTTGCCAAACATTGGTTTTTATTTTGTACAATGCATAATTGCATCTCGTGTCACTATGATTCTAATAATGCTTCCGTTAAGAATTTTGATGCTTATATTGGACTTCATAAACCTCTAATTGCTTCATCATCAGTGGTGTGCGAAAGCTTGTGTAATGGTGACCATTTTTTATTGGCATATCACTAGATAGTTGCGTTTCACTCTTGCCAAAAAATTTTGGTTTATTGTTTTTCTGATCATCGAAATTTGGCAACTTTCAACAATGGAGGAGGGTTTCTTCCATATACTTTTGACCACTTGACTTCATTCCAGCCTCCTCAAAGTCAAAAATAGTTCCGGTCAACCATTCAAGAAATCATGTTTTGACCAAATGTTGTCTTCGAATTTCTAGTGACCGACAGTCACCATTGATTTTGATTGAAGGTAAATTTTTACTCTACATCACGTAAGCTTTGTTTTGATATATAGATTGTATATGTTTGCTGAGTTTTGACGAAGCTGGCAGTCACCATTGTTGCTATTTGCAGTTCCTAATGATAGAGGCCAACAACGGTTCAGTTACTTGAAAGTGTTGAATGATCGAAAAAACTTAGGGGTAGTAAATGAAACCACCGAGTAAGCATATGGATTACTTTTTAACATCCACATCTAGCATGTCTCTAAAGAATAACTAAGCTCGAAACTATTTTGTGGAAAATCAATTTTCTATATATTATTTATATATATATATATATATAAAATGGTAACTTATAATCTAATTTCTATACGTCTTGCTCCCTTTTTTTTTTTTTTTTTTTTAGTTTTTATCTTTTTTATGCTAGGGACTGAGAGATTTGAACATTAAACCATTGTTACATGAAATTAATAATGGTTTTGACATACAGATAATTAACATATTGCCACTGTTATATATGTGACAACACAACACCTGACTGTCTTCCTTTGTAAGAATCAGCGAGTACAAAGTCATTATTCAAACTTAACATAGGGCGTTCAAACACCAACAACAAAGGCTTGTATTTTCTTATGCTAATACATGCATGCAATGCCTTACAGTGCAACGTAGATGATAATGGGGCTCTTCACTTGGAAAGTACCATCATCCCACAACAATGAAGCAGATTCCAAAAATCCATCTAATTTTCCTTCTATCTTCAGCGCAAACGATAGCTTTTGCCCGAGAGATGTGAACGATAAAACACTAGGTTCAACTGTAATATTAATTCCTAATGGGCCAATCAAGTTAGCTTTATACGTTGAAGTTGGAGACCCTACATTTGTCACTGTCCTGTGGAAAACACGACTGAAAGATTCTGAAGCTGGGGTGGAAAGAGCAAAGGAAGGATGGTTCAGGTCAATAATAATTGTTTCATTATTCCCTTTGGGACACTCGATGCTAATGTTCCCTGTAATGATTTGCACTAACTTGGTATTGTAGCCTTCTCCACACAAGAATCTCACATAATCAAGCTCCTCAATATCATAAATCAACCCAGGAAATGGAGCTTTGATAGGGTTTAGCAGACCGGACCCATATGCAAATTCAGATTCAGGGTTCAAATTGGATCTCATGGGATTAGCTGCAAGGAATTTACACATAGAAATGTTAGACAATATATATATATATAAGCCTTTATTATATCATAAGTGCCATTGTTATTTAGGTAAAAAACAAGCCCTCATTAGTCATTATTATTCAGAAGTACATGATTTTGTCGCAAGTCATGAATTGTTAGTCTATGTTGACAAAAGTTTGGACTTGGCTGCCTGAAATTTTTGTGATGCATAGCAAATGAAAAATTGTCCAATTAGACTCTATAAAGTAATGAATTGTGAAAAAAAGAAAAGCAGCAGTGGCAGATGCATGAGACCCATTACCAGTAGTTATAAGAGAGGACTTGATAGCAGCTGGGGACCATGTGGGATGGAATGATTTGATGTATGCGGCAGTGGCCGAAGCATGTGGACAAGCCATCGATGTGCCTGAGAATATATTATAGTTCACTATCCTATCGTCTCCTTCAACGCCTGAAATTGGAGCAATTGGAGACCATGCTGCCAGAATATAAACTCCTGGTGCAGCTAAATCCGGCTACAATACCACAAAGTAAGGTCCAGAATATAGTGCTAGTTTTTGTTTTGTTTTTTTGTTCTTTTTGTTTTTTTTTTTTTTTGGATAAAAAAATACAATATATAGTTATGTATATATAAGATTAGGCAGACATATGGGTAAGATGGATTGCAAAACCTATACCTTGAGAATGTTACGTGATATTGGATTTGGACCCCTTGACGAAAATGAGGGTATATAAGGAGCCAGCTTATCTGTTACCTCGTTACTTCTGAATATGGACGCAGTTGCATTTCTGAATAATTTTCCATAAAGAATAGATATTTAGTTAGGATATTTATCTTATATATCACTAAGATTTTGAATTTCATAAACAATATTAATGCTACAGCAACCAAAATGTTTACTAATTAATGTAACAAATAAGATATGCAATATTATTTTTTTTACTTGTATTGAGTGTCACTTATCTATTTAAAGATTCACTTAAGCATATTTTATTCTTGATCAATAAAATAAAATAAAAAAATTTATTTGTTATCGCTATTAGGAAGACCTATAAAACCATATGACAATTGTTTACCAATTGATGCGACAAATAATATATGTAATATTATTTTTTTCTTGTATTGTACCATTTTTCTTTTTAACGATTCATTTTGCATATTTTAATGTTAATTAATAAAATAAAAAATATTATTTATCACCATTATCCATAAAATGACAACCATTTATTATTCAACTACCATATGGATTTACTTTCGTATATTGGTTTATAGTTACAAAGTCAAAAACGCTTCGAATGAAGCTAACTAATTATTGCCGTGTGAATCTTGAATAGTCTCTTCAACCAACCAAAAAAAAAAACAAAAAAAAAAAGAATCTTAAATAGTCTCACTCATGTAGTCACATCTAAACTAACTCATATATTCACCAAAAACAATAAAAATAAAAAACTAATATAACCCTCACATTATTTGCCACATTAATTAATAAATAACTTGCAAAAACATTAATAGTTTGATGAGAATAATTATATTTTAGTATCTCAACTTACATATTTTGCAATATAGGCTCTAATTTTCAAAATTATTGATTGGTGGTAAAAACAATTTACGAGAATAATTATATTTTAGTATCCTCAACTTTTTGCAATTAGGCTCTAATTTTCAAAAGTTCAATTTAGACATTTACATTTTGTTGCAATTTGTACCCTATTTGACTTTTGACTAATGGATTTAATGCATTTTAGTATCCTTGAATGGTTAAGTTTTGTACTTTGATTAGAACCCTTTAGTTTAAAATTTGATATACTTTAATATCAATCACTTGACCTATATGTGAGATGGCCATTAAACTGTGTTAGACAAAAGTAAAACAAAACTCAAATTGCAACAAGTTGCAAATTAAAGAGCTAAATCACAACTTTTAAAAATTGATGACTTAAATTGCAAAACTACTAAAGTTAGTGATACCAAATTGCAATTAATCCTTATTTTTTCATGCAAAAATTAAAAGTTTAATTTTCCATCCCATATTAGAAAAAACAAAATTCTTATCTAATATGTTGTTAGATTAATACCTTTTTGAGTTCATATACGTGTTAATCTTGCTACCCTCGTCTACACTAAGGAAAGATGCAGGCAAAGGTAACGAGTCAACTACATCTCCTACGACTCGGCCTTTCATCACAAGACCAGTAGCTCCGACTAAAAAAGGTCCACTTCCATTTGTAAAGTCATCGCAGATCACAATTTTACCCTTCACCAAATTCTTGTTCAATGAGTTTGAAAAACAATATCTGCATCATAACATTATCCGCTATCAATATGCATCTTTGCCTTTAAAAAAAAAAAATTGATAGAAATAATAAAATTTCATAAAAAAAGAAAAATTGATAGAAATAATAAAAGAAAAATACGCATCGCTGGTATTTCTATAAATTTCGTTCCTATATAGAAATAAAATTACATAACGCATATAAATTATAGACATATATTAATAAGAAGAAAATGAGCATATATGTAATAAGGTTACAGAGAGTGTAATGCAAAGGCTTGATAATTCTCATTAACTTGTAGCAGCTATTTATACGAAGTACATTAAAATGGTATGGAAATACATCAACAGTTACGGTAAGTATAATATTACAGTATCATAGTATATTACAATTTACATATGAGCACACGTTTTCTTTATATGCCCCTGCAAGATGGAGGTGCCATTGAAGGCTCCAATCTTTTATTGAAGAGATAAGAACAAAGAATAGGATAGTGGTTTAGTGAAGGTGTCAGGAAGCTGATTCGTAGAAAAGACATGACACACACGAAGGAAACCATTCATAACTTAATCACGAACAAAATGAAAATCAATTGAAATATGCTTCATTTTGGAGTGAAACACCAAATTGGAACACAAGTAAGTTGCACCAAATTGTCACAATAAATAATAGGAGGTGGAGAACAAAGTATGCCAAGTTCAAAGAGAAGAGAGTGCAGCCATCATAACTCAGCAGCAATAGAGGCAACAAATCGATATTCAGCTACAGTGGAAGATCGAGCAATGGATCCTTGTTTTGTAGACTTCCGAGAAATGGGGTTGGAGACAAGAAAAACAAGACAAGCACTTATAGAAGTTCTATCATCTTTATTTCCCACCCAGTCAACACCACTAAAGGCTTGTAAAGAGAGAGGAGAATGTTTTTGAAGGAATAGACCATGAGTGATAGTACCTTTTAAATATCAAAATACTCTTTTAACCGCACTCCAATGAACAGAGATAGACTTGTGCATGAATTGTGATAACTTATTTACAATAAAGGCAATGTCAGGCCTAGTAAAAGATAAGTATTGAGGACTTTCATGTACTTGACGATACTCAATTGCATTTGGAAGATTAGAATCAGTAAGCAGGGATAAAGCGACACCAATGGTTACAGGAGTTTGACCCGGTTTGGAAGGAACCATGTTTATGCAAGATAAAAGATCATGAATGTACTGCTGTTGGGATAAGAACAAACCATTGGATGCATGAGTTACGTCCACACCAAGAAAATATTAAAGAGGGCCAAGATCCTTAATAGAAAACATGTCACCCAATTGTGAAATATCAGTAGTAACCATAGTTAAAGAGCTGCCACAACAATAAGATCATCCACGTAGACCAAAACAATCACTTGAGCACCATTATTAGAAAGGAAAAATAAAGAGGTATCAGATTTAAAGTTAACAAAGCCAAGACAACATAAAAAAGCTTGGAGTTCGTGATACCAAGCACGTGGAGCCTGTTTGAGCCCATATAGAGGTTTGTGAAGCTTACAGACATAATTTGGATTCGTTTCATCAACAAAGCTAGAAGGTTAAGACATGTACAATGTTTCAGATAGATGGCCATGCAGGAAGGCATTATTAACATCTAGCTGCCTAAGTGGCCAATCACAGGCAAGAGCTAAATAGAGGACAATCTGTACAGTAGTTTGTTTTACAATAAGGCTGAAAGTGTCATAATAATCTAATCCTAGATGTTGCTGAAACCCTTTTGTACCAGGCGAGCCTTATGCCTCTCAATATTACCATCAGACTTCCTTTTAGTATAGAAGACCCATTTACAACCAATGACATTCTGGGAAGGTGATGGGGGAATTAAAGTCCAAGTACCATTGTTAAGCAAAGCATTATATTCTTCACTCATAGCTGTCTGCCAGTGAGGAAGTTTTAATGCTTGATTAACAGTGGTAGGTTCCATAGAATCCATAGGAGAAGAAGAAGAAAGAGCAGCAGAAAAGAATTTAGGATTTCATTTAAAGATATTAATTTTGGATCAGATGATAATTTAGAGTGAGGCAAAATAGAATACGAGGGTTGAGAATTACCTGATGGAATTGCAAGCAAAGGAATGAAGTGTGGGGGTCACAATACTGGTGGAGGCGGAGAAGCAGATGGCTCTTCAGTTGAATGGCATCTGACGGTAAGGCAAAATGGATTGTGAAAGATAATGCAGGGGAAGAACCAGTATTATCAAGCACAACAGGTGTGATGGGTGGAGTGGATGAGGTAGTAGGAGAAAATAAGGAGGGTATTTTGATAAACAAAGGAAATAAAGCAGTAGTAAAGGAGGGAGTGGAATATTGAGAACTAATAGAACTATCAGATGAAGGACATGTAAAAGAGCTATAGGGAAATGAGGACTCTACATAGACAACATGACAAGAGTGATAAAACCGAGAATTGACAAGGTCAAAACACTAATAGGCACTTTGATTAGGGGAATGACCTAAAAATATACATGGTAAAAATTTTGAGTTTAATTTATGGGAGGAGTAAGGTCATAACCAAGGATAGCATAAATAACCAAATACATTTAACTTAGAGTACTTGGGTAAATAGCCAAACAATTTTTCAAAAGGAGAGGTCATAGAGAGAATTGGTGTAGGAAGGCAATTAATGAGATATGTAGCCATCTAAAAGGTAAATGACTAGAAGGATAATGGAAGATTAGCTTTATGTAAAGGTGTAAGGCCAGTTTCAACAATATGACGATGATGGCATTCTAAAATCCCATTACGTTGTGGAGTATATGGGAGAGTTAGAAAGTGAGAGATGCCAGAAGTTTCAAAATAAGATTTTAATTTAAGAAAATTCACCGCCGTTATCAGAATAAAAAGATTTGATTTTTTTATTAAAGAACTTTTCAACTATAGGATGAAATTTAGGAAAGATAATAGAGACATCAAATTTGTGTTTAAGTGGATAAAACCACATGTATTTAGTGTAATGATTTTAAAAAAAAAAAAGATAATAACTAAAACCATCATGTGAAGGGATAGGAGAAGGGCACCAGACATCTGAATATATTAATTCTAAAGGAGAAAAACTACAAAAAGTAGAATTATGGAATGGCAACTTATGCATCTTATTACAATGGCAAAAACTACAAGAGAAAATATGAGTCGTAGGTAACATAGGTAATTGACATTTGAAAACTAAGTGACGTAGAATTTTAAATGATGGGTGTCCTAGTCTATCATCTCAGTATTGATATTTGAAAACTAAGTGACTTAGAATTTGAGATGATGGGTGTCCTAACCTATCATGCCAGTATTGAACTAGAACTTTGGTAGCATTAAAAGCTAAAGGAGAGCTCGAAGGAGCAGATGCATGGAGAGGCCATTCATAGATACCATCTTTACTCTTGCCTTCCAGTAGACATGCTCCCGTATGAAGATCCTTCACATAAAAATAGGAATGTAAAAATTTAATAGAAATATTATTCGAGGAGCCCAATTGGGAAACAGATAATAAGTTCTTTCACATAGCGAGAACACATAATACAGGAGAAAGCAAAAAAGATTAACTAGAAGAAGGAAGTTCGGTAGAGTCGATATGAGTGATAGGATGTGTTTTACGATCACCAATCATAATCTCTTCAATGCCATCAAATTCAGAGTGCAATGATAGATTAGAGAGATCTGAGATGATGTGATGTGAGGCACCCGAGTCAACTAGCAAAGACGAGTCAGATTTGGAAAAGGAAGCAACAAAGTTAGCCCGTGGACCATTACCGAAAGAAATTCGTGAAGAGGGATAAGCACCATGCAGAGAAAGAGCACTCAATGGACCAGAATTCAACCATAGGAGTAAAGCAATCAATTTATGGCATCGTCGTGAATCATGGCTAGGTATGGAACAGAACTGACATATAATTCGATTGCCAAAAGTAGTTTGTGTAGAGCTATTACCAGAGGTAGGAGGGAAAAATTACCAAAAGATGAAGGGAGTGACCTAGGAGAAAAATTATTTTGAATTGTTGAGGATCAGCCTCCACAACCAGTTACAACAGGACCTCGTGATGAGGAACTAGACAAAGTAGTGACATGAGTTGTGTAATTGGAGAGGAAAAATCATTGGAGGGAGGGAAGGTGCTTTTCAATAAATCTTCAAAATCAGTAAGCTTATCATGTAGTTCTTCAAAGGATATGGTGTTATCACGGGCTGAATTGCAACAGCAATTTCCTTATATTCAGAGCCCAGGCCAGCAAGGGCATAAAATATTATTTCGTCATCTCGAAGGGGAATGCCTACTAGAGCCAAAGTATCTGCTTGTTGTTGAATATTTTGCATATAGGAAGAGATAGATTAAGATCATTTGGTATATTTGTGAAGATTTTCGCGAAGTCCCATAATCTGACCACGAGAGGGTGGTTTGGCATATGTATGAGCTAGTTTAGTCCAGGTTTCATATGATGTTTTGGTAGACAAGACAAAGGAAGCAATGGTAGGAGAAAAAGATGCAAGCAAAGAACTCCTTAGAAGTTGATCATTGTGAAGAGTATAAAACTAATCGACAGACAAGGAAGAGCTAAAATTAGTGGGACAGATTTTTGAACCATCAATGTAACCCATAAGATTATAGCAATGAGTAAGGAAATCCACTGAGAGTGCCATAATGGATAATTGGCTGCAAAGAGTTTGATCGGAGCTTGGGCAGCCACATTTATGCTAATGAATGTATCATTAGTAGGAATAGAGGATGAACAAGGGTTCAGAGCGGGAGAGGTGTTTGTGACAGAGGAATCATCACCGGCCATGAGAACAGCAAAGGTATAGAAAAGAGATTAGGGTTTTGTTTACTTGTTTAAGCGTGAGGCTCTGATACCATAATAAGGTTACAAAGATTATAATGCAAAGGCTTGATAATTCCAATTAACTCGTGGCAACTATTTATATAGAGTACATTGAAATTGGTATGGAAATACATCAACAGTTATGGTAAGTATAATATTATAGTATCACAATATATTATAATTTACATATGAGCACACGTATTCCTTATAATATGGACAGAGGACAAATTCAACTTTATAACACCCTTGCAAAAAAGACAAACTTGCATGGCACCTATATAATGTTACAAAGTGTTGTGTTTAGGGACTTGGTAGCCAGTTGAGTGAGGTTAACTTAATTGATTTGCCATTCATGCTGAAATAGAGAATTAAAAAAGGACTTGGTAGTATTGGATCCATACAATTTTTACTTCTTCCACCCGCTACTTTTATTATTAATAATAATAGCAATAATAATAATTTTATTATTATTTATGTTACACCATTGGTAATTTATGTTGCATGCTTGTCTTCATTTTTCTTTTGGACGTTGTACATCTAAGTGAGTCAGTCCCATTATTTTCTGATGAATATAGAGATTGATCACTAAAGCACAGATACCAATTTCCTTTTTTCTTTTTTTAGACAAAAAGAAAAGAATAAACACAGGTATATATATATATATACAGTTCATCTATGGTGCGGACGGTCTTTATGAGGACCACATTATTGGTGATGGTTTTTTATAGTATTAGTGACGATTTTCTAAGTAACCGTCGTTAATACTATGAAAAACCGTCACTAATACTGCGGACCGTCCTCACCATAGAATTTATATATATATATATATAGAGTATAGATAGACACACATTTAACTTGTTATTACCTGGATTGCGAGCTGCTATAACCTTCTGTTGTATTTGGTGCGTCTCCACCATATATTAGAGGAAATGTCTCATTCTTGAGGTCAAATGAGTTGATTGAAATTCCCTATATACAATTATCAAAAGGACAAAAAAGAAAAAAAAATAAAAAAAAAAAAACCAAACCAGATCAAGTATTAGTTGTATAGTTTTAACTTCACATTAATATATAACAATAGTTTGTACTTATTGGATAGGCTTAAAAAAGAGTAATATTAATTATTAGTGATTAATTTAATATTTTAAGATATGTATGTAATTGGATTAGATTTGAATGGAATCTTGTCTAATAAAAATGGGCTGCAGAAGATAAATATAAATTTGCAATATCCCAATTTAATTGGATTGGTTTTAAAATTTTGTTATCCGTTCTAATCCAATCTTATATCCCAAATGGAAATGAACAAAAATGTCTTGCATAAGAAACTTTTATAACACTAAAACATCTTTATAGTTATACTATTGAAATCAAACTATAATTATAAGAATTCTACAACTTAAGAGTAGATGTAGTTAAAAACTCTATTGTCTAACCCATACCATGCAATTCTCAATCAATTAAATTATACATTTTCTTTATTAAGAAATAATCATCAAATAATTTAATTTAGTATTTAAATATATTAAAAAGTTAGAAGTATTTTAACCTTAGCAAAAAAGTATCTATGCTAGCAAGTTATTATATACCAGTAACTTCAATGTTGCAACAATTTTAAATAAAATATTAATATTTCAAACAACCTTACATAAATATTTTAAGTTATGCTAATGTGACATACAATATACTTTTAGCAATATACATATAATTATTATTATGTGGAGGCAAAATTTCTTAACACAGGATTTGAAAAACATATAATTTATTATGATATGGAATTTATTTTTAATTATTATTAATTAAAATTGTGACTATAATTTCGATAAATAGATGGAGACTATTTCATCGTAGGATATTATTATAAAGAAGTTTTACTATATAAGTTTGAAGAATCATCATTCCTGCTGAAAAAACAACCAAAGAAAAAAAAAAAAAAAAAAAAGAAAGTACCTCGTAAATTTTGTTGTTACCTAAGCGAACCTTAGTCAAGAACTTCCTGTTAATGGTGGCTGCAGCCACAGAAAGAGACCATGGAGCAAAGTTTAAGAGAGTGGACAGTTGAGGACCTTCGTTACCAGCAGAGGTTGATGTCAATATTCCTTTTATCGCGGCATGAAAAGATCCAATTGCTATTGAATCCTTGAAATAATCAACAGCCGAGTCACCTCCAAGAGAAACAGTGATTATATCAACCCCATCAGAAATTGCATCATCAAAAGCGGCTAAAATATCAGCGTCATCACAGCCATCATACCAACATACTTTATACACAGCAATACGAGCTGATGGGACCCCTCCTCTTGCAGTCCCCAAACCAAACCCCAATTGACTTGCCATGTTAACTAGGCCCCCTCCAGCTGTTGATGCTGTGTGTGTCCCATGGCCTTCCGAATCCCTTGGAGATTTTAGATCACCTTTGTCAAAAAAGCCATCGCTTTTGTAATACTTTGCTCCGATAATTTTGCTGTTTAATGAGTTCAGCATAAAATACTACATTGAGATATTTTAATTTTGAGGATATGCTTCCCAATAAAAATAAAATTTGAGGATTTTTTTTTTTTTTCTCTACTTTACCAAGTAGACAATATTAGTGTTATGAGAGATTTGTACCAGTATTCCATAAACTATATTGTTATTCGCATCTTGATCCTGACTTTTTTTTTGACAATCATACCTTTCAACTCATCCAAACAGAGCACCATTAGTCATTTTTGAATTTTTTTATTAAAAAAATTATTTGCCAAAATAAAAGATAAGTTGTTGCCGCTTTAATGAGTTTACAAAAACAACTTGCCGCTTATTTTGGTGTCACTTGAATGATTGTGTCACGTGAATGACATATGCTGAATCTATTAAGATTGTAGACCAAAATTTCAAAAGGACCAGGTGCATTGTTCCAATGAATTTGTGGGTGTGATTGCCAAAATAAAAAAAATAAAAAATAAAAAATATTGAGGACCAAAGTGTGAATTGCAATATAATTTAATGACCATTGGTGTAAATATCTCTAATATTATGTAGGTTTAAAATTGACATGAATACATTGTAACTTTCTAGTTCTAGAATAAAATTATAGATGTTAGTTAACATATGAAATACTTGTACGTACTTGCTGCAAGTAAAATTGGCTGAGACTTGGCAAGTGCCCTTCCATTTGGTGGGAGGTGGACCAAATCCTTTATCGTCAAAGCTTTTGGATTCCGGCCAAATTCCGGTGTCGAATACTCCTATGATGATGTTACTTTCCATTGTGCTTCTTTTGACATTCTGCGGAAACCCAATGAAGTCCCATGACTTTGTTGTATGGAGGTTCATCTTTTGGCTGGGGAACATTGACACTACACCCTCCATTCCTATATTTTAGGATCGGAAGTTTCATTTTCATCCAAATTATTCAAAATATAAATACAAAGCAAATGTATAATAGCATTCATGGAAAAATCATGCTCACCCACCAGCCATTTTTTCAGCCTCTTCCTTAGTGAGCTTGGCAGCAAATCCATTGAAACTCCTTTTGTAGCTATGGAGGAGAGTTCCAGCTGGCTTAATATTATTGCTGAATGATGACACATTTGATAAGTTTATTGTGTGTTTCACAAGAACCTCCCTTCTAATCTTTTAATATGCTTTAGTCTTTTGTTAGTATTTGTGATAATTATCCTTGGATATATTACAACAGCCTAAAAGTTAATGGAAATACTTGTTACTACACTAGCGTGGAGGCACAAGAAAACTTTTGTGCGACGGTGGCACCTCATCGGCTGGTGTGACCATTCAACCACAGATTGACATGTGGCCGTTTTAATTAAAAAAGATAAAAGGCAAAATGAACGTATCACGATTCAGATTTTAATAAACTATTGAGTATTATTTTTTCCTTCGTTCTCCATCTCTGCATCTTTCTTTATCTTCAACTGATATTAGATATTTTACTGAGTGCACATCTACCTTCTGTTAGAAAAATCATTAAGCTTGAAGAAAGGATGAACGGATAATATTGTGCCTGGATAATATTGTGCCTTAGGGTCTATGAAGAAAAATTGTCAAAAATTTTTACGTAAACGAAAAAAAAAAAAAAAAAAAAGGGTAGAGAAAACCAATAATTGTTTTGGACTAAGATATTGAGTTATTGCTTTTGTGGGTATGCTAATTAATCTAACATTATGTTTGGATTGAAGGAAAAAAAAAAAAAAAGGAATATATTTATTAATACTTGTTGTTTGAATGATTAAGTAAAATATATATATATATATATATATTAAAAAGTCAAGATGATATGAAAAACAATAAAAAAATTTCATACAATAATAATATGGGCAATTTTGGAATATTAAAGAAATCGTTAAAACCTTTTTCTTCGCATCTATGACCTCTCGATTTTAGGAGGAAGACAAGATTATCGGTTAAAATAAAAGAATCAATTCATTATCTTTGATCGTTTAAAATAAAAGAATCAATCCCTTCTCTTTCCTTCATTTTTTTTTTTTTCATTTTTACCTCATTTACCAGAGATTTAAATATATTATTTTCTACTCCCTCCTATTCTATCAATACAAACATAGTGTAAAATGTTGCAGAGAAAAGGATGGAAGTATTATTAAAGGATTTTCGGAAGTTGTGGGGGAAAAGGGGAGAGACAAATCGAAGCGACAGGATTGAATATCAGTGGATTATACCAATAAATTCATGGAAAAATAAAAACACAAGCAAAAGGGGAGTAAAAAAACATTTTTTTAATTAAAATAGAAATAGGGATATAGTGAAAAACCGTCAACAATTGCAACTCATATCAATGAAAACAAACGAAAAATACAGAGAAGAGGAAGAACAAAGAGACGATCTTTGCCGTTGGAAATAATTTCCTTAGCCTGGATAATATATTCTTTTTTTTTTTTTAAAAATTAAAACTGCCATGTGTTAATCTTTGTGGTTGGACAGTCGCACCCGCTAAGATGTTATGACTGTCACAAAGAAGTTTTTCTCCTGGAGACATTCCTTATTTTGATGATGATTAATATATTGTACGGCATGCCTCATAAAATATAATAATTAATAATTAAATAGGGTTAAAAGTATTAATTAGTAGGCCCTACAAACTAATTTTAATTAATTATAAAATATGAATGAACCAATGATAGATGATAAATGATAATGTGCCATGTAAAAATAAGGATGCGTGCCTTTACCTCAGTGTGGAGACAAATATCATCCAAAATTAATTAGCTTCGTCCAAATGATTTTAAATTAAAATTAACAATTTAAATGATCCTCCAGTTGTAGCCACTTAAATTGTAATGCCTATTAATATGTAGGTCCGATGTTGATTGTGAAATTGCAACAGCATTACACAATGACTTTAAATAACATTTTTTTTTTAATATCTTTTTCATTTCCACTTCATTTTTATCATTTACATATATGTTATATAGTAGTCTCAATTTATAAAGAATTCAGTTATTTGTCATTACTGATAATAATCATTATCGTATATGATAAAATTTAATTGAAATATTTAATTTTTTTTTATTTGAAAGATATAAAAATGAACCTTTTAATTATAATCGTTTAAATTGGTAGTAGGTATTAGTGGTTATCATTCACCAACGATAACAAATAGCATTTTTCATTTATAAAGGTAGAGTTTGGCCTATATATATATATATATATATATTTATAGTAATGCTATATTAAGCGTTTCTGCTCTGTAACGTCCATGTTTAACCATTTAACTTGTATCTTTCAAATAATAGATATTTGCTATAGCAAAATCCTATGTGTGTATATATATATATATATATCCTATAAGTGTTATTATTAATATAGTTTATGGGTATAACATGCTTATAAGATTTTTTCCTCGAAATGAATTTCATCAATTCTAACAAACCCATGCAAAATAAAACAAAAATAAAAATAAAAAATAAAAACTGAAAAACCAAAAAAATAAAAAGCAAACAAAATAATAATAATAATAATAATGTTCTGTCACCAATATTATGGGAAATTTAATCACCTGCCAATGACGTTTTGCAGCATGTTTATGTGAACGGAAGATGTGGAAACCTCTTCTTTTGGTATATCACCCATATAAACAATATAAGCCTGCATCAAGAATTTCATAGGTGAGAAAAATTAAACCTTGCATGAGGCAAAATTCAAAAGAGATAGAATTTAAATGATGTAGATATTTGCCTCTCGGTTATCTTCAGAAGTTGATGATTGAGGAGCTGTGATGAGCAGTGCGTAAGCAAGGCCGAAGAGAAGCCAAGGAATTGCCATTGAAGGAATAGATCTCCTAGTTTTGAGTAATACAGAGAGTATACTAGTTTGACGTTTCAGAAAAATTTTGAAAGGTTATTATTTAATATACATAGATAGCAAACGACAACATAGCAAGAGCAAAATGAATAGCAGCTTGACGATTACAAGGAGACAAAAAGCACATGGCGTGCGAGTACTAATAGTAAAGCTAATTTCCAAAAGGTTGGACATGGCCAGCAGGTAATGTTGATAGCCATCATACGTAACTTTTCCAAGCATGCCATGCGACCAAGGGATCCAAGCGCTAGTGTCAAAACTTCATCGGTTCAATTTAAATTCACTTAGCCATATCCATACAAGTCAATTCATTTCTTGCCACAAACTAATTAAACCTGTCAATATTAACAAACAATGCCAAGAAGGAAATTTCCCTCTCACCGATGTGCCTCCCAGCTAGCTTGATGGTGGCCTCTAGTCTAACTCATTGTTGTACATTAATTTTCATTTGAATTTTCTTTCCCAGGCTTTTGAAACTTCTTTAAGAAAGTAATTACATTTCAAATTAATTAGATTTATGTTGAAGAATAGCTTGACCTTTCCTCATACAAATTTCTCAAGCAAGATTGACGGTAATAACCGTTGGTCCATTGGACTTGTTAAAAACATTTGGAAACAGAACAAAATTAAACCCCAAGGAGTCCAACTACTTGGTGTTGATTTTCAACATCTCCACTTTTATGTATTAAAATAGTGAATGCAAAGATTCTCTTTGAACAATTTTTTTAATCCTTTTTTACGGTTCCTTTCGTTTTTTACGCTTTTCCACTATAATAGTGATAGAATTCTTCCGGAAGCACATGCATAGATTATTCTCAAGCAATTAAATTTATAATAGTGATAGAATTCTTCCGGAAGCACATGCATAGATTATTCTCAAGCAATTAAATTTAAATCAGCAAAAACAATACTTTTTTACTTTGCCAACAAGAAACTGCATCCAAAACCTAGACAAGATCACGTTTATTTACAAATTATTGTAAACAAGGGTTTCATTTATGTATCAAAGCTCGAACTCTTCAGCTTCATAGCCCAAAACGACTATATTCAATGAAAGGCGAACGGCATTCTATTTCAAATCAACATTAATTAGCATGCTTTTTGGACCGTAGGATTTCTTAATTTGGCGATCAATTTTAATTTTGTGATCTTGACTCTGAAGTAAATACATATATATATATATATATATATATTTATATAGTCATGATCAAATAAGATCTAACAAATATCAAATTAGACCTAAGAACTAATATGAAATCTTCTTTTCTCAACCTTTTGAGCGCATCAAGGGCTGAGATTTAAATTATATTTATCAATCATTAGGTCCCGATAGGATTCACTTTACTCAGATTGTTAGGATGCATATAAAATCCTTTATCGGAACCCTAGATAAGTCCCAATTTTAGGGAAAATCCTACCGGACCATCTTAGAGAAAATCTGACAGTATCTCCTCTAAGGATTGAGCATGCTCCAAAAATTCCTTGCCAGACAACACACTTCAATATCATGCCACTTTATTCCTCCCACATTACTATAAGATTTTCCATAAAATATAGCATTTCAATAACAAAGTATAAGAATATATATATATATATATATATTAAAAATAGTTTAATAAACAAAGAATATCTTTAAATGTTTATGTCCGCCCACATCACTCACGTAGTACAGTACTGCATTTCTATATCGCTTAATGAACATACAAAATGCATTTCTATATCGGTTTTTGACATAACAACAGCCCCATTGGCCCTCGTTCCTTCCATAATCCATAGATGTTTCTCATATATGTTTGCGAATAAAAAAGAACTAGTTAGAATAGCAAAGAAATTCACATGTCATATAGGAGAAATGAAGTTCTTAGTAGATTATGTTTCTATTAACAACAGTTAGATATTGATAGAAAATAATGAAACCAAATAACTAATTAGGCTTGAGGACGGGATTGAAGTGGAGTACTTTTTAATGATTTTTGGCCCTTTCTCTTCTTTTTTTTTTTCTCTAGATTTATACTCATTGTTCATATGATAGTTCTAATAAAACATCATATTGCTGATGAATGATTAAGATCTCAATTTCTTATCTAACTTAATGAAGAGAAACACTAAAATCTTAGATCAAGGAATAGTAGAAAGGTCATGCTTTCTAAATGAGATATAAAATTATCAAGTCGAATCTTTGTAGCTTTAAGAGGATTAGGATTTCTTGGAAGTGAAATTTCATATTATAATCCTACATGGTACGATTGAGTCCTCTGTTTTGGTAACAAATCCATGGTTATTTGTCCCTTCCTTTTGGATGGTATTTTGCTTAATTAACTAGTTACTTGGATCGGGGTTATGTCTTCTAGAATTTTTCTAATCTAGTTACTGGTTATAGTATGGTTATTGGTATTCTAATATTTTTATTGTTTATATTTTCAGCTAAAAATGAGAAAAAGATGTGGATCCTTCAAATGGATTGATCCTCTAGCGTGTCCTCACTTAACACAAGTAATTCCTAAATTACTAAAAGCAATGTCTAAATTGGAGGATGACAAACTTAGATTGAAGAAGATATGTGTATGCCTTATGTTTTGTGTATATTTGAAGATTAGAAAATGGTAAAAGGTTAAATGTAAATTAAATTTATGGATGAGAGGATTGGATGAAAATATTAGTAGTGTATTTTGTTATCTAGTATCTCGAGTGATGATATTGAACCATTTTAGATGTTTGTACTTAATCAAATTGAATAAAATGACATTCTATGTAAAGCTACAGCGCATTTAGTTTGTATAACTCCCTAGATATTCAAAAAATGGACATGCTACATTTCATGTTAACTTTCAAGCCCCTTTAATTCTTCTAAGTTTAATTACAATTCTAAAAGCAAAAAATTCACAAAATATGGTTGGAACATTACCAAATATTTCATTCCGAAGTCATTGAAATATTTATTTTCAATATGAACTATTACATAAATTTTGTAAAGCATAATAAATAAATTTGGACAATCATCAGTCAAAATATGTTTCATTAATATTAGATGACTCTGTTCCAAACATTACATGTGTTTGGCAACTTCATATGCCCTTTCCATGTTCGTAAGCAACATTTGACAAAAGTAAATGTCACCATAACATTGTACTTTACCAATACAAACAACATCTTTCACATATTTGTACTATACCAATATTGACTATACGGCATTAATTTCCTAGTGTCCCAAAAAAAACATTTAAGTTACTGGTAAACATATTCATAGTAACAATAATTTTTACAAAACAACCATAACTATTCGAAAATGAAAGCCACAAACACCATTGTAGTACTCCAAAAACAGAAGCATTATGCCTCTTACATGTGTATGGCAATGCTTCATTCCCTTGGTCTACTATATTGATCTTTTTTCCTTATTATAACCAGATCTCATTGTTGCACCTCCATTTGTACTTTGTATTGTTGTTGTTGGACATAAAACTCGCTTGACAAGTTGATGACCTCTTTACTGGCAGCTTATGTATCCTGATGCTCTGTAAAACACCAACACACAAATTAGTGTTTATCCAATCCTATTATAAAACCATATACCAAAATAAGAATAGTAGTGAATATAAAACCATATATACATTATACATGATGTCCCTTTTAAGTTTTAATATATAAAATGAATTTGAAAGTTTACCTCTATACTTTTATTGGTTCATTTGCCATTGACTTAGTAGTTTGCCTTCCATTAAGCTACTGAAAATATGTATAACATGATAAAAAAAGCAAGTCAAAATTAAATACAATTGAAACTAGAATATCAATACAAAATATATGTAGATTATTCATAGTGAAAGCTTACAAGTTTTAATATATAAAGAAAATCTACAAGTTTACCGCTATATTTTTTATTGGTTCATTTGCCATTAATGTAGTAGTTTGCCTTCCACTGAGCTGTTAAAATTTTTCAAAACATGTTAAGTATTAAGTAAAAATTAAATACAATTGAAAGAAAAGGCAAAAAATGTACTAAACCTCTATATTTGCTTCTGTACAAGATGCTTTGCACAACCTAGCATTATGGCAAGTTAATCTGCATTTTCTATAGGTCATTATCACATTAGTCTTCCTCAACTTTTTGGATGCTATGCGTCTGGTTCCCTTCTTCTAATTCTTCTTGGTCTACCATGTTGCTTGTGAAATTCAATTAGATGCAATGCGGAAATCCAGACTTTAATCATAAATTTAGGCCATTCATTGGGCCAACAACAGGGGAATAGGAATATATAGGCATCATTTTTGTACCATGGGTGTACAAATGCCAAAGGTTCCATGTCTCTTAAGATAATAGCAGACATGGCGTAAGGATGTCGAATCCCTATCAAATCCTAATTCCTACAAGAGCGAGTGTATTGTTGTGTATTTACCACATTTTGACATCTATCTTCCACTCTAACTTAGAATTTAAGTTGTCCTACCCAATTAGATATGCACATTCTTCCGTCAAACTTCATTTTGTCACATATCATGGACACCCTTGTTCTAAGCTCCCCATTCCACTTATTCAATGCCTTTATTTTAGATGCTATTCTATGCATAATTTTGCATCTAATACACTCCAAAATGGCTATAATAGGCTTATCTCTTGCTGCCACTATGCTCCCATTAAAAGCCTCGCATAAATTTTTCAATAAAATATCACATTTTGGCATAGTCCTAAAATGTGATCTAGAGCAATGTTTAGGAGCCTTCTCACTTGCCCATTTGAAAACATCAATAGATAACTCCTGTATCTTAGTTATCTCAACTTGTATCTTGCCATTGTATTAGCTTTAGCTATACACCATAGCCTTTATTTCAATGCCAAACCTTAAAACTTGTTTTAAAGTTGTGGTAAAAGCATCCAATACAGTGTTAATGTTCTGCATTAGGCAAGAAGTTCTCTAGTGTATTCATCAACCTTTTTTCTTGTCTGATGTAACGCCCCGACCCAAATCACATTGGAATTCGTGCATGTTGACCGAGGTTGACCGTTGACCGAGTGGGTCAAAAGTTGACTTTTTTTTCCAGTTGAAATTTCTAGTTGACCATGGTAGCATGGCGAAGTGCATGATGCCCCGAGTTCGTAGACTAGTAGCACGTCGAAAACTGAGCTACGATTTGAAAGTTATGGGCAAAACAAGTCGAGGTGCAAATAGTCCAAAAGGTCTCGGGAGTTGACTTTTTGTTGTTGTGTAATTTTATTTTGACTCTTGTATGGTTGTAAAGTACTCGTCGATACGAGTTCATAGACTAGCGGCACGCTTAAATTGGACATCTGGTTAAAAAGTTATGGACGTTTGAAGTTCGCCGGATACCGTAATATTTTATTATATCTAGCTTAAGTGCATAGTAATGCCACATGTCGCCACCTGATTGGTCCACGTGGATGAACAGTGTCACCCATGGTGGCTTTTATTTGGCAAAAATACTGGGGAGGAGAGAGAAAAAGAGAGAGGAGAGAAAGAGAGAGAGATAGAGAGACGACCGGCCGCCGGAATCGTCCAATTTTTCGGCCGACCCTTGCTACACGCGCCGGCCAGACGAGAGCGCCTTCCCATTTCCGGCCACACCCCAAAATCTCACGACCGCCAGTCGCTGGACGCGCCCAGATCGAGCCGGCGAAGCTCGACAGCGATTTTCCCCTCCATCGCCGGCCATCGCCGTTTGACCCCTTTCTGGCCATTTTCAGGCCACACATGCCAGCCACCCCTCACAACCTCCTCATTTCCGGCCAGCCCACCACATTTCACAGCCACCGGACCTCCGACGCGCCGGGATTGGAGCGTTTTCTGGCGAGGCGCCGAAAATCTTCAAATCCCGATCTCTCCGCCATCCGGCCTCTGTTTGCCTCACCGCTGGTTCCGTTGGAATCCTCCCCCCTCGATCTACAAAACCACCGAAAATCTCAGCCAACGGCCACCGCTGGTGACGGTTGCCGGTGACCACGGCGACTCGCCGGAAGTCACTGTTTCGGCGAGTACCCAGTTGCACCGGTCCCTGTCCACTAATTCCGACCTCCTGAATCCAAATCCGGCATCCTTTTCCTCCAATTTACGACGGTTTGGGAGAATTGAGGGTCGAATCCTGAAAGCTTTCCGGTGAGATTCCGGCCACCTCGGGTCCGATCTCTGGAAAGTAAGACCGAATCCGTGATCCTCATCACTCAAGCTTGGATTCGGTATATAACTCGTAACTTTTAGTTGTCGTTTGTGTTCGCTCCCCGGGTACCCATTTGGGAGTTACCCGATTAAAATATTAATATATTTGGTTGGTGTACTGTGGATGTTTTAAGTGCGCGTTCGAGTAGTGGAGTTGATCCTGCGGAGGATCTTAGCTGATATACGCGCTTAAGGTGAGTGACCCACCTTTAAAAATATTTTGGGGCAACTAATTATATTTAATTGGTGTTTATTTGATATTTGAATTATGCTCATGTGGTGCGATTTAATTATTATTTTATTGTGATTTAATTTTAATTATTATGCATGAGCAAGGTATTTTCAGTAATAAATCGTATGTGGTTTTAAATATTATTTTTGGGCATAATTGGTTTAAATATTTTATGAAAATATTTGTTTAAATTGGTGGTTTAATTTTATAATTATGCCCACGGTAGTTTAATTGTTGAACCTCGTATTACGAGAAAAAAATATTATTTTATTGGTTATCGATGTTTTCGTACCGGGTTTGTTAAATGGAAATATGTGGGATGGTAAATGTGAAAATTGGTATATTTCCCACGGTAATTTTGGAAAGAACAGTACGGTTGAGTTAATAATTATTTTAGACGCATTCATACAGTATTGGTGTTCTGGTGTATGTATATGTGGTTTAGCGCACAAGTATTATGTCTCCCGTGAGTTGCCATTGGACCATGCGCAGGCAAGTTTGATATTGGCCACAGCCGCCCCCCTCCTTGGCCAGGATGACAGTTTCAGTAGCGGTACTGTCGGGACGCCAAAGTGCCGTTTGCAAGTTTCTCTCTTTAATCTCCCCGCCAGTCGGTGTTCAGGACGCTGGGTATTGGAGGGCATCACCGGTATATGGTGTGGTGCGTCAAGTGTAAATTTTCAAATGAAATTTCAAACCCCAAAGGTGTTAAAAAAATTATTTATTATAATTGATTACATTTAATTATATTTGGGGTATTTATTTATTGTTTATTAAATTGTTTGATCCCTTGGTTTTCGGGAGATACGAATATCGGGTTTTGTGAAAATGTTTTAAAAAGGGAACATTTCCAACGGAGTGATTAATGAGAGTTTTGAGGGAAATTATTATTTCCAACTGCTATTATTTATTTACCTATTTAATTGCCGGTATTACTTAAATTCCCTTATTTGTTATATTATTATTGTTAATATTAAAGGTGTTCAGTAGCTAGGGTCGCTCATTGAGATGATTAACATCTCAGGTTTTTAAATTCCGTTCCCTTAGGTGCAAGGGGTGGTAGACATTCTTCCGAGGCGAACCAATTCCTCGCCACTATCGTGTTTCGAGAAGTACCTTTGTACTCGTTACTTCAGTTGTAATATTTCTTTCATCTTTGTTGTATTTTCTATTGAATAGCGCTTCATTGAGCTCTGTATACTATTCTGGACACTTATGTTTTATTTATGCACTCGATTACTATTATTCTTGTGAAGTGCTGTAAAATTGTAGAATCAATTTGTAGTTTTGTAGAATCAATTTGTAGTTTTGTAGAATCAATAGTTTTGTGTTTTCAGTGCGGGTAATTTTTGGTAAGTCTTACCCTTAGGGGAGGTGCTGTCGAATTTTCCGTTGGAAGGTTCGGTGGTATTTTCTTGGGATCAGGGCTTGTCTAGGGTTCTGGGAAAGGAATTCTGGACGGGTCCTGACAGTTGGCATCAGAGCATAGGTTCTTGTAATCCTAAGGGACTGTGCATTGCTGTACAGCCCATCCGTAAATTTCTTCCTTTTGTAATCGTGCTTAAGTGTCTCTATTTCTAAACTCTTGTTGTTTTCTCAGAATCTGCTACGATGAGTAGGCGGGACACACGTAGAACTCGGGAATGCTCAGCTGAGAGTTCCGGGAGTCGAACAAGCCTTTGGCAACTTGTCTCTCAACTAACTCGAGCCTTAGGAGGTTCAAGCTCTAGTAATCGATCCATGGATCAAGCTCGACGTTTGGGAGCCGTGAATTTCGATGGAAGCCAAGGCCCAGCTGCAGCCATAAATTGGCTATCCAACATGGAGAAAATCCTAGAAGAGAGGATGCAGTGCCCCGACGAGGATATGGTGAGAATCTCTGGTTTCTTGCTAGAAACAGACGTCCGAAAGTGGTGGCAAGTAGAAAAGGCTCGCAGAAGGCATACGTGGGATCAATTTAAGATTGCCTTCTCTACTGAGTATTGTCCTTCTGCCTACCGTGAGGCAAGAAGGAGAGAGTTCGAGGAACTGTGATAGGGGAACATGACAGTGTCCGAGTACGAGAGAAGATTTCGAGAACTATCCGAATTCTGCATGCACATGATTCCCGACGATTATGCGAAGAAGGTGAGGTTCATAGATGGTTTGAATGAAAACATAGCCCTCAACCTTGCTGGATCAGTACATCCCACCTATAAGTCCGCCAGGGATACAGCGTTGGAGCTAGAGAGACAGGTGGAGATGCGCAAACCCTCGAGGCGCAGATCATTCGAAGGTTCATACAGTGGAGCACCTAGCCAGGGAGCGTCCTAGAAGAGCCATAACTCAGGCTCATCGGGTAGTGGTGGACCGAGCCCACGAGGCAGATTTCAGAGGAGAGGCAGTTATCGTATGCCCCAGTCAGCTCGCCATTCGATCAGTGGGGATACAAGCTCGTATCAGCAGTCACACTTTGGTTCTCCGCGGATTTGTCCAATTTGTAGGAGGAAGCATTCTGGGTCGTGTCAGATGGATGGTTTATGCTTTCAGTGTGGGCAGCCAGGCCACATAAGGAGGGAGTGCCCTTATGGTAGTGGCAGTGTGCTAGGAGCAGGTCGACGAGCACAGCATACTGGTGTATTTCAGGGTCAGAGTTCCCAGGGGAGTCAGGCAGTAGGAGCTTCTTCGGGATCAGCTCAATCGTCTGTAGGATCGAGTCGAGGTAGAGGAACGAAACCCCAGCAGACAGGTCAAGGTCGGGTGTTTGCCATGACACAGCAGGAAGCCAAGACCACACCTGACGTTGTTACAGGTACTTTGAATATTTTTGGTAATGACGCACGTGTGCTTATAGACCCGGGAGCAACACATTTGTTTATCTCAAGAGAATTTATCGTTCGGGTCGATATGACCCCTACTCCTTTAGAATGTCTGTTAGAAATAGCCACTCCTACAAGAGAATCCTTGTGGCCTAGCCAGTTGATCAAGGAGTGTTTCTTCTGCATCGAAGATCAAGTGATGGAAGCGGACTTGATCCTGTTGGATCTATCCGGACTTGATGTAATCTTGGGCATGGATTGGTTGGCAAGAAACCATGCATCTGTAGATTGTCTTAGCAAAGAAGTTACATTCAAGAGGCCAGGATTGCCTGAAGTGGTATTCCGTGGGGAAGTTGGAAGGCCTTTGCAGAGGTTGATATCTATCCTTACTGCCAAGAAGCTACTGAATAAAGGTTGCCAAGGGTATTTGGCTCATGTGATAGATACCTGAGTAAGTGGGGTCAGGTTGGAAGACATGCCCGTTGTGCGGGATTTTCCGGATGTGTTTCCTGAGGAGTTACCAGGATTGCCTCCGGAAAGGGAAGTCGACTTTCCCATTGAATTAATTCTGGGTACCGTGCCTATTTCTCTACCGTCGTATCGGATGGCTCCAGCGGAGTTAAGGGAGCTAAAGGTCCAATTGCAAGACTTGGTAGATAAGGGGTTTATTAGACCAAGCATATCGCCATGGGGAGCTCCAGTTTTGTTTGTGAAGAAGAAAGATGGTAGTCTAAGACTATGCATTGACTACCGACAACTTAATAAGGTAACCATCCCTAATCGCTATTCGTTGCCAAGGATAGATGATCTATTTGACCAACTCCAAGGTGCCAAAGTGTTTTCCAAGATCGACTTGAGATCTGGATACCATCAGTTAAGGATCCGAGAGTCGGACATTCCTAAGACTGCCTTTAGGACGAGGTACGGACATTATGAATTCCTAGTGACGTCGTTCGGACTCACCAATGCCCCAGCAGCTTTTATGGATTTGATGAACAGGGTGTTTCATCCGTACTTAGATCGTTTTGTCATTGTATTTATAGAAGACAACCTGATCTATTCAAGGAGCCAAGAAAAGCACGTGAGGCATTTGAAGAGAGTACTCCAAACTCTAAGGCAGCATCAGCTATATGCTAAGTTCGACAAGTGTGAATTCTGATTGAATCAAGTGGGTTTTCTCGGACATATCGTGTCAGCCAAAGGCATCTATGTGGACCTCGATAAGGTGAAAGCAGTGTTGAGTTGGGAACGCCCTACCACTGTGAGGGAAGTACGAAGTTTTCTTGGATTAGCTGGATACTACCGTCGTTTTATAGAAGAGTTTTCGAGAATTGCTGGACCGCTTCATAATTTAACCCGAAAGAAGGTTGAATTTAGCTGGACGGACATGTGTGAACAGAGTTTTCAGGAGTTGAAGCAAAGGTTAACATCCGCACTTGTCTTAACTTTACCTAATGGGAATGAAGGTTTTGAAGTCTATTGTGATGCATCCCATCAAGGGTTGGGTTGCGTGCTAATGCAGAATCAAAGGATGGTAGCGTACGCATCACGGCAATTGAAGCAGCACGAACAGAAATACCCTACGCATGACTTAGAATTGGCGGCGGTAGTCTTTGCTTTAAAGAAGTGGAGACACTACTTGTATGGGGCCACATGCCAAATTTATACCGACCACAAAAGCCTCAAGTACATTTTCACTCAGAAGGAGTTAAATATGAGGCAAAGGAGATGGATGGAGTTATTGAAGGATTATGACTGTGTGATTGATTATCACCCAGGCAAGGCGAATGTAGTGGCAGATGCTTTGAGTAGGAAGGCTATTGGATCTCTTGCTCACATCCAAGCCATCCAACTACCTCTCATGGTGGAGTTGAAGAAGATGGGGGTGTTAATGCATATGCATCGATCGGGAGTTCTTATGGCTAGTTTTCACGTGCGACTGGTGTTGGTGGATCGTATATTGGAGACTCAAATGGAAGATCCTAAATTAAGAACAATTAAGAGCAAGATACAAGAAGGTCTTGATCCAGAGTTTTCCATAAGGAGGGATGGAGCCCTCTTGTATAAAGGACGACTTTGCGTTCCTGATATCCCAGAACTCATGAAGGAGATCTTAGAAGATGCGCATAGCTCGATGTATGCGATGCATCCTGGAAGTACCAAAATGTACCGAACGCTTGTTAAGTATTATTGGTGGATTGGCTTGAAGAGAGAAGTGGCAGATTTTGTATCAAAGTGCTTAATTTGTCAACAAGTAAAGGCAGAAAGACAGAAGCCTTCAGGACTACTCCAATCCTTACCTATTCCCATGCGGAAGTGGGAGGAACTCAACATGGATTTTGTGTTCAAGCTACCCTCTATGCCCAGGAGATATGATGGTGTTTGGGTAATCATTGATCGCCTTACCAAGTCAGCGCACTTTCTACCTGTAAGAGAGCGCTTCTCACCCGAGAAGTTAGCCTAATTGTTCGTGCAACGTATTGTAAGTCTTCATGGAGTACCGCTAGCCATCGTATCCAATCGAGATCCGTGTTTTAATTCACGACTATGGATGAAGTTGGCTGATGCACTAGGAGCAAGACTTAACTAAAACACCGCTTTTCACCCGTAATCTGATGGACAAGCTGAGCGCACAATTCAGACATTAGAAGACATGCTAAGGTCTTGTGTTATGCAATTTCGCGGTAGCTGGGATGAACAATTGCCATTGATAGAATTTGTCTACAACAACAGTTATCAGGCGAGTATTGGGATGTCCCCGTATGAAGCTTTATATGGGAGGCAGTGTCGGACACCTTTGTGTTGGAGTGAGGTAGGAGAAGAGAGACTCCTTGCAATGAATAATGCGGTTGGATCTGAGTATTTAAGGATGACCTTGGACAAGGTGAAGACCATTAAGGACCGACTGAAGGTTGCCCAAGATCGGCAGAAGAGTTACGCCGATTTGCGTAGGAAGGATTTGGAATTCGAAGTAGGAGATTAGGTATTCCTAAAGCTATCTCCATGGAAAGGAGTCGTACATTTTGGACGACGGGGTAAGTTGGGTCCTCGTTATATTGGGCCTTACGAGATTACGGAGAGGATTGGCCCTGTGGCTTATAGGATGGCATTACCGGAAGAGCTAGCCCGAGTGCACAACGTGTTTCATGTTTCGATGCTACGGAAGTATATTGCAGACCCTTCACACGTACTCGAGACTCCTGACATAGAATTAAGGGAAGATCTCTCGTATATGGAGCAACCAGTGCCGATTTTGGATCGCAAGAAGCAGGTGCTACGTAACAAGACTATTCCTTTGGTTAAAGTTTTATGGCGGAACCATTTAGTCGAGGAAGCAATGTGGGAGCCCTAAGCGCAGATGCGTGATCAGTACCCTTATCTGTTCCAGTGATGTGCGAAATTTCGAGGACGAAATTCTTATAAGGGGGGAAGGTTGTAACACCCCGACCCAAATCACATTGGAATTCGTGCACGTTGACCGAGGTTAACCGTTGACCTAGTGGGTCAAAAGTTGACTTTTTGTTCCAGTTGAAATTTCTAGTTGACCATGGTACCGTGGCAAAGTGCATGATGCCCCGAGTTCGTAGACTAGTAGCACGTCGAAAACGAAGCTACGGTTTGAAAGTTATGGGCAAAACAAGTCGAGGTACAAATAGTCCAAAAGGTGCTGGGAGTTGACTTTTTGTTGTTGTGTAATTTTGTTTTGACTCTTGTATGGTTGTAAAGTACTTGTCGATACGAGTTCATGGACTAGCGGCACGTTTAAATTGGACATCTGGTTAAAAAGTTATGGACGTTTGAAGTTCGCCGGATACCATAATATTTTATTATATCTGGCTTAAGTGCACAGTAATGCCACGTGTCGCCACCTGATTGGTCCACATGGATGAACAGTGTCACCCACGGTGGCTTTTATTTGGCAAAAACATCAGGGAGGAGAGAGAAAGAGAGAGAGAGAGAGACGACCGGCAGCCGGAATCGTCCAATTTTCCGGCAGACCCTTGCTACAGGCGCCGGCCATATGGGAGCGCCTTCCCATTTTCGGCCAAACCCCAAAATCTCAGGACTGCCAGTCGCCGAACGAGCCCAGATCGAGCTGGTAAAGCTCGACAGTGATTTTCCCCTCCACTGTCGGCCACTGCCGTTTGACCCCTTTCCGGCCATTTTCAGGCCACATGCGCCAGCCACCCTTCACCACCTCCTCATTTCCGGCCAGTGCACCAAATTTCATTGCCACCGGACCTCCAACGTGCCGGGATCAGAGCGTTTTCCGATTAGGCGCCGAAAATCTTCAAATCCCGATATCTCTGCCGTCCGGCCTTCGTTTGCCTCACCGCCGGTTCCGTTGGAATCCTCTCCCCTCGATCTACAAAACTGCCAAAAATCTCAGCCAACGGCCACCGCACGCATCGCCGCCGGCGACGGTTGCCGGTGACCGTGACGGCTCTTCGGATGTCACTGTTCCGGTGAGTACCCAGTTGCACCGCCGGTCCTTGTCCACTTATTCTGACCTCTTGAATCCAAATCCGGCATCCTTTTCCTCCAATTCGCGACGGTTTGGGAGAATTGAGGAGTCGAATCCGGAAAGCTTTCCGGCGAGATTCCTGCCACCTCGGGTCCGATCTCCAGAAAGTAAGACCGAATCCGTGATCCTCATCACTCAAGCTTCGATTCGGTATATAACTCGTAACTTTTAGTTGTCGTTTGTATTCGCTCTCCGGGTACCCATTTGGGAGTTACCCGATTAAAATATTAATATATTTGGTTGGTGTAATGTGGATGTTTTAGGTGCGCGTGTGAGTAGTGGAGTTGATCCTGCGGAAGATCTTAGCTGATATACGCGCTTAAGGTGAGTAACCAACCTTTGAAAATATTTTGGGGCAATTAATTATATTTAATTGGTGTTTATTTGATATTTGCATTATGCTCATGTGGTGCGATTTAATTATTATTTTATTGTGATTTAATTTTAATTATTATGCATGAGCAAGGTATTTTCAGTAATAAATCATATGTGGTTTTAAATATTATTTTTGGGCATAATTGGTTTAAATATTTTATGAAAATATTTGTTTAAATTGGTGGTTTAATTTTATAATTATGCCCACGGTATTTTAATTGTTGAACCTCGTATTATGAGAAAAAATTATTGTTTTATTGGTTATCGATGTTTCCGTACCGGGTTTGTTAAATGGAAATATGTGGGATGGTAAATGTGAAAATTGGTATATTTCCCACGGTAATTTTGGAAAGAACGGTACGGTTGAGTTAATAATTATTTTAGACACATTCATACAGTATTGGTGTTCTGGTGTATGTATATGTGGTTTAGCGCGCAAGTATTATGTCTCCCGTGAGTTGCCATTGGACCGTGGGTAGGCAGGTTTGATATTGGCCACAGCCGCCCCCCTCCTTGGCCGGGATGACGGTTTCAGCAGCGGTACCGTCGGGATGCCGAAGTGCCGTTTGCAAGTTTCTCTCTTTAATCTCCCTGCCAGTCGGTGCTCAAGACGCTGGGTATCGAAGGGCATCACCGGTATATGGTATGGTGCGTCAAGTGTAAATTTTCAAATGAAATTTCAAACCCCAAAGGTGTTTAAAAAATTATTTATTATAATTGATTACATTTAATTATATTTGGGGTATTTATTTATTTATTGTTTATTAAATTGTTTGATCCCTTTGTTTTCGGGAGATACGAATATCGGGTTTTGTGAAAATATTTTAAAAAGGGAACATTTCCAACGGAGTGATTAGTGAGAGTTTTGAGGGAAATTATTATTTGCAACTGCTATTATTTATTTACCTATTTAATTGCCGGTATTACTTAAATTCCCTTATTTGTTGTATTATTATTGTTAATATTAAAGGTGTTCAGTAGCTAGGGTCGCTCACTGAGATGATTAGCATCTCACGTTTTCAAATTCCGTTCCCGTAGGTGCAAGGGGTGGTAGACGTTATTCTGGGACGAACCAATTCTCCGCCGCTATCGTATTTCGAGAAGTGCCTTTGTACTCGTTACTTCAGTTGTAATATTTCTTTCATCTTTGTTGTATTTTCTATTGAATAGCACTTCATGAAGCTCGTATGCTATTCTGGACACTTATGTTTTATTTATGCACTGGATTACTGTTATTCTTGTGAAGTGCTGTAAAATTGTGGAATCAATTTGTAGTTTTGTGGGAGGAATAAGGGGATGAATATAGAAGTGTGTTTTCAGTGCAGGTAATTTTTGGTAAGTCCTACCCTTAGGGGAGGTGCTGCCGGATTTTCCATTAGAATGTTCGGTGGTATTTCCCTGGGATCAGGGCTTGTCTAGGGTTCTGGGAAAGGAATTCTTGACGGGTCGTGACATCTTATATAAATGTCCAACTATTAGATTTCCTTATATAAAGGTCTTGAATAAGAATTTCTAAAAACAAACTCCAAGTATCTTTGTTTTCAGCTTCAACTAATGAATATCCAATTGGAAACTTTGCATTGTCACTATCAATTACCACAGCAGCCAATAGTTAACCTTGATACTGCTCTTGATATGGCAACTATCAAGGCCAATCAATGGCTTACACCTCTCTTTAAACCCTTTTTTACAAGCTTCTAGACAAGTATAAAATCCTTTGAAATCCACTAACTTCCCCTTGAATTTCACTTTTCACAACAACTGTACTATTTTCATTGGTTCTCTTCAACTCTTCACAATAATTCCAAATCAGCCCATACTATTTCTCAATACTACCTTGTATCATCCTCATAGCTTTCCTTTAGTCTTATAATATTGTTGTTTGCTTACATCTATGTTGAGATCATTCATGATTGTGTCTGGAAATGATTCAAAGCTCCCATTTCTATGATGAGATCATTCATGATTGTGTCTAAAAATGATTCAAAGCTCCCATTAGGATCCAACCTAAATATATTCACATATCTCTTGGCCATCCAATTAGATTTCACATTAAGGTTGTTGAATTTTCTTTTACAGCTGTGGCTATAGGTACTAAAATAATATCTAATCTGGAAAGTTTTATTGTCCTTAATCACTATAGCATACAAAATCCATTCACAGTTCTTATCATTACATATGGCTCTAAACCTCTTTGTATCATTCTTTTTAAACTTGATGCCTCTTTGAGATTTAATCCCATATTTCTTTATTGCTTACTTAAAATCCTCAATCAAAGCAAACAACATTCCTAATATGACTTTAGATGATCCATATCTCAATATTGAACTCATGGAAGTGTTGTCTTTTTACTCGCTCATCATCACTTGATGAACCATAAATACTCTTTTAATTCATCATCCTTATTGGGATAATGTTGATATTTCTTGTTATTCTACTTGGGTGCCATCAGTTAAAGTTACACTATTTAGAGATACAATTTCATGGGGCCTTTTAATAAAGCATTCTGCCGCACATATACATACACACGCGTAGTTATAAATAAATTTATTTGACCGTCAAATTATCATATTATATTTAAACAATTATCATATCTATCTAACAATCACAAGCAATCAAATTAATATTTCAAATAAGTAGCAATATACACGAAAATGAATAAAATATTAAGCAAATTAATTTTTCTTTCAAAATTTTAAAATCATTTGTATTTGCCTCCATTTTTTTTTCGAACCTCAACATTTGATATTTTAAAATCATCATTAATATTTTTAAAAAATATATTGGGTGCTTTTTTCAATCCCCATCTTTTCACCAAGTACAAGCCCTAAAATATCTAAGCTTTGTTGTGCTTTAAGAATAGTTGAACAGTTAGGTTAGCTGGGTTTTGTGTGTTCCTTTTTTTCTTTTTCCTCTATCTCCATTGGTGAGCATATATTCACTGGTTTTTCTTCCACTTTGAACGGTGACAATGCTAGGTTCGTCGGTGCATTTCCTTTTTTACCCCTTTTTTTTTCCTTGTTGGATTGCTGTCATTGCTGGATTTCTTAGTGTGGTCATTGATGGGGTTCTGTTTTGTACGGGTTGCAAGTGGAAAAAATTTGGGTCGTGGGTTTTTCTTCAAGTTTAATTGGTGGGTTTTCTTAATCTTGCTTAGGTTGATGTTTTTTTTGCGATTTTCCTTGGCATTGGTGATACAAACCTAAAGCAACCTACCTCTAAACCCGTAAGAAAAACTGAATTAGACTATCTAATTATAAGTTATCAATGAAAGACTTCGACCCGTTACCTATATTAGAGGTAAAAACCTTGGTATGGTGAAGATACCACAATAGGGTGCGGAATAACCTATTGATAAGTCAAATTTGAACTGCACAAGTAAAGCTTGAAAAAGTTCGATATAGTTCTTAGAGAACCACGAGAATCACTCTCACTTGAATCAAAATTGTAATCTGAATTTTATTAATGACTTGTGTGCCTTTAAATAGGCAAAATAAACTACAAAGCTTTTCCAAATTTGATAAAAATAATTAAGGAATAATTATGGACAAAAATTAGGTTTAGGAAACCTAATGTGGTTAGGTTTAGGAAACCTAATGTGGTTAGGTTTAGGAAACCTAATTTGGTTAGGTTTAGGAAACCTAATTTATCTCCTAATTTCCTAATAAAAATAGGAAAGTAATTTAAAAACCTAATAAAACTAAATTGGGAAAATAAAATAGGCAACATGCCAAAATCCAATCTAGACATAAAATAAAAACTAATATTTCTTAATTATAAAATTCAGCCAATGCCATGTAGGCACATATCAGCCTCCACGTGGGCCACTATATGATGCCATGTGGCAAAAGTGCCATGTCACTATATGATGCCACCTCACCATCCATGTCATCAAATCGTGCCACATCACCATATTGCGGGATTCCATGCGTTAGGCTTTCTTTCATGTTGGCATCCTCCGTTCTAATCATGTGGACCAATTTTGGTTCATCTTCAATAATGAACTTGCTTACTTGGGATGTGAGCACTTCTTGGATTAAACCATTTAGTGCTTCTTTAAACCTCTTTGCTCTTACCTTGGTTATTGGTCCCATAGAGATTTGAAGTGGCTTTGGACTCCATCTTGGGGTGCTCCTAGTCATGTCCTCATCATTCCCCTCCTCTTGAAAAGGATTTGTCCTTAAATCATCACCTACACAAAAAGGAGATAAATCAGCGACATTAAAAGTAGCACTCACATTATACTCACCTGGAAGATCCAACTTGTAGGCATTGTCATTAAATCTCTCCAATACTTGGAATAGACCATCTCCATGCAGCATGAGTTTAGACTTTCTTTATGTGGGAAATCTCTCCTTCCTCAAATGTAACCAAACCCAATCTCCAGGCTCAAAAACAACTTGTTGGCGCCCTTTGTTTGCTTGCTTCATGTATTGCTAGGTTCTCCTCTCAATATTAGCTCTAGCCTTCTCATGTAGTTGACTAACAACATTAGCTTTCTTTTACCCATCTAACTTAGCATGCTCACTTAAAGGTAAATGTGTTAAATCCAATGGAGTTAAAAGATTAAAACCATATACAATTTCAAAAGGTGAAAATTTAGTAGCTGCATGTACAGATCTATTGTAAGCAAATTCAACATGAGGTAAACATTCTTCCTAAGTTTTTATATTCTTACTTATCATTCCATACAACAAAGTAGACAAAGTTCTATTTACTATCTCTGTTTGTCCATCGGTTTGTGAATGACAAGTAGTAGAAAATAACAATTTAGTACCCAACTTAGCCTACAATGTTTTCCAAAAATAACTCAAGAATTTTGCATAATGCTATTGTTCTAGGCATTCCATGCAACCTAACAATTTCTTTAAAGAATAAATCAGCAATATGAGATGCATCATTGATTTTATGACATGCAATCAAATGTGCCATTTTAGAAAACCTACACAACCACAAAAATTGAATCCTTACCTTTCCTTATTCCAGGCAATCCTAAAACAAAGTCCATAGAAATTTCTACCTAAGGGTGCTTAGGTATAGGAAATGGCATGTACAACTCATATGGTTGCAGTCGTGATTTAGATTGCTTACATTTAATGCATCTATCAAATTCTTTCTATATCTCTTTTCATATGTGTCCCATTAAACTCCCACCATGGATTCTCTAACAAGTAAATCACGCAAAGAACAACTTGGCACACAAAGTTTATTTTTCCTAAACAAAAATCCCTTAAATCTATAAAACTTTTCCTCATCATGCCTTTCACAAAGTTTATACATTTCACCAAAATCATGATTAAAAGCATATAATTCTTTAATTTGTTCAAAACCAAGTAATTTAGCATCCAAAGTACAAAGTAATACATACCTGCGGGATAATGCATCAGCTACAATATTTTTCTTACCTTACTTGTAGCGAATGACATAGGGAAATGTCATGATCTGTGTGAATCACAAACTTTTTAGGCCATAAGTAGTGCTGCCATGTCTCCAATGCTCTAACCAATGCATATAGCTCTTTATCGTAAGTTGGATAGTTTAAGGCGGTCCCACTTAGCTTTTCACTGAAATAAGCAATTGGTTTTCCCTCCTGCATCAAAACAGCATATATACCTATTCCTGATGCATCACATTCAATTTCAAAAGTTTTGGAAAAGTTAGGCAACACCAATAAAGGAGCATTTATTAGTTTTTCTTTTAATAAATTAAAAAACCATTTTTGAGCTTCTCCCCATTGAAAACCTATACTTTTCTTCATAACCTCTGTCAAAGGTGTAGCAAGAGTACCAAAATGTTTAACACACCTTCGATAGAAACTAGCCAAACCATGGAAGCTTCTAACTTGGCTGATGCTAGCTGGCATGGGCCACTCTTCAATGGCTTTCATCTTCTCTTGATCAACTTTGATACCTGCAGCACTAATCATAAAACGTAGAAACACAAGCTCAGATTTACAAAAGTCACACTATTTAAGATTGGCATAAAGTCTTTCTTTCCTAAGAACATCTAACACTAACCTAAGATGCCCTATATGCTTTTCTAAACTCCTACTATATACAAGAATATCATTAAAGTACACAACCACAAACTTTCCAATGTAAGCACACAAAACATGATTCATAAGTCTCATAAAAGGGGCATTAGTTAACCCAAATGGCATAACCAACCACTCATACAAACCATGCTTTGTTTTAAATGCTATTTTCCATTCATCACCTTCCTTCATGTGAATTTGATGATAACCACTTTTAAGATCAACTTTTGAAAACATGCATGCACCATACAATTCATCAAGCATATAATCTAATCTACGAATAGAATGACGATATTTGACAGTTATATTGTTAATAGCCCTACAATCTAAACACATTCTCTATGTTCCATCTTTCTTAGGGACTAATAACACAGGTACAGCACATGGACTCATGCTTTCTCTAATATATCCCTTCTCAAGCAATTCACTTACTTGCCTTTGAAGTTCCTTTGTCTCATCGGAATTACTCCTATAAGCCGGTCGGTTTGGAATTGTTGATCCTTGAATAAAGTCAATTTGATGTTCGATCCCTCTAATCGGTGGTAACCCACTTAGAACCTCCTCGGGAAAGACATCATGGAACTCTTGCAAAAGAGAAATAATGGAGGCAAAATAGATTCATCAGGGTTAGTTAAATGATTCATATATGCTTCTTTGTACATCATTACAATCATAGGCTCTCTACAACAAAAAAGCTTTTTCATCTCACTCTATTTTGCGTAAAAACTCTTTTTTTTCTTCCACTCTTTTTCTTTTATTTTTTTCTCACACTTTTAGCCTCACCACTATTTTTCTTCTCTTGGTTGTTGAACACAATTTGATTTTGTTGTTGTTTAGCTTCTCTCCTCCTTTGTAATGCCAATTGATCATCAAAAACCTGTTTAAGAGTCATTGGCATAAGCGCCATTCGTTTACCTTTAAAGTTGAAGACAATCTTGTTTGCACGACCATGATAATTAGTATCTCTATCAAATTGCCATGGACGTCCCAAAAGCAAATGACCAGCTTGCATTGGTACCACATCATAAATAACCTCATCTTCATAATCACCAATAGAGAATGCAATCTTCACTTGCCTATTCATCTTCAATTCTCCACAATCATTAAGCCATTATAGCTTATATGGCTCTGGATGCTTCATAGTGGGTAAACCTAGTTTTTCAACCATAGTAACACTAGGAACATTAGTACAACTCCCACCATCAATAATCGTACTACATACCTTATCCCTGACTTTGCACCTAGTATGAAAGATGTTCTCCCGTTGCACTTCCTTCTCATATTTGTATACAGTTAAAGCTCTCCTTGCAACCAATGATAAGTCCCCACGAATCGGTACTTGTAATCTTCTTCATCTTCATCACCAAAGTTCTCCAATGGTGGCATGGATTCATTGTCCGACTCTTCCTCTTTAGTTTCAATGTCTCCACTTTTCCTTGTCACCATGACCCTCTTATTTGGACATTGACTTGCAATATGACCCCTGCCTTGACATTTAAAGCACATGATACCTCGATTTCTAGATGGAGATGAATCAGATTTACTTACTTGCTTGGAAGAGGATGATTTGGCCTTGGCTTTGAATTTAGGCCATGTGGTGGCTTTATCTTCAAACTTAGGCTGATTGGGTTTCCATGTGGATGGGCTTGCTTTCCAAGTGTTTTGAGCAATACTGGGTCTTATGGTACCCCTCCTCTTGAGTTGTTGCTCTACTTTGATGGTCATGTGCAACATCTCCTCAATCTCCATATAATGATGTAAATCCACTTGATTGGCTATTTCCCTATTCAAACCCCCCAAGAAACGTGCCATAGTAGCCTCCTTATCTTCCTCAACATTAACCCTTATCATAAGGATCTCCATGTCCTTATAACAATCCTCCGCACTCATATTTCCTTGAGACAAGCTTTGTAGTTTCTGAAAAATGCTTCTATAGTAATGGCTAGGTACGAAACACTTCCTCATCAAAGCCTTCATCTTCTCAATTCTCTTCTCCCACTCGAGATATGCTTCTGGATCAATTTTAACATGGAATGATGGTATTTTCATCTTAATTCCTTCATAGTCATTGCCTCGGTCTAACCTCTCTCTCCCATGGAATTGATTGGTTCCTAAACCAATGTCTTCCTCTTCTTCCCTATAGTCATCTCCCACTCGTTCCCAATCTTCCCTTCTTGGAGTATTTCTTCCTCTACCACATCCATGAGCAAACCTTTGTGGAGGTCATTGCTTCGGCGTTTGGATTGATGATTCCATCCTATCCAACCTATCATGGATCTGCCCCATCTCCAACCGTAGTGCTCTTTGAAGTTCTCCAACCATGGCTTGAATGTATAACTTTGGATCAGCCACACCTGGAGTTTCATCCATGCTTTCTTTGCTTTTGTCTTGTGTAACACCCCGTACCAAAAAAAAATATATGCATTATTAAACAAGTTTGACCAAGTGAATAATATATGGGTTCAAGTTAACTTTTTCAATAGCCAATATTTTTTATTTGATTGAGGCACCATTGTGTAGATCTCGCCGATACGAGTTCACAGACTGGTGGCACACCAAATTCTGAGTTATGGATAAAAGGTTATGGTTCTAAGAAGTTTTAAGCATAAGTTTTAAATCAGTGTCCAAGTCAGTCCCTAGTTTTTATCTGTTAGTGATTTAGGCTCTATATAAGCCTCGGTGAGTGTGCGGACAGGAAGAAAAAGCCCAAAAATGCCCATTTCCTCTCAAAAACCCGAGAAAAACACCCTAGACCCACGCGCCCGAACCGACCGTTTTTACCTCCAACCGGGTTTACGCCGTTTGACCCATCTTCGACCACCACCTTGCTACACGCACCGGCTAGAGAGGAACGGGGGATGGAGATGAGCTCGATCGCAAACTTTCACGGCCACCGGTCGCCGGACGCGCCCAGATCGGGCCGGAGAAGCCCGATGGTCGAAAATTTTCTCTTTCCTCTTTTCTTGTGTTTTTTGGCCCACCCAGCTCGATCCATACCTCTATCCCACCATTTTTGACCCCTCTGAGTCCATTTCCATGGTTAGATTGCCGAAAACCCCCACCATTTGAGAGATCTCTCAAGTTCAAGTTCGGCCGAACCTTTACATCAATTTTCCGGTCACCAGACCAAGGTAAGACCACTGGTGAACTTCTTGTCTCTTGGGCTTTCCGTTGACTTATAATTTGTGAATTTTGGAGGTCATATGATAATTTTCCTATTTTTGGGGTTATTTGGCTAATTTTCGGAGAAATTGGGACTGTGTTTGGACGATTGTGGTTAAATTGGTTAGAATTGAAGTTAGATTAGTGAAATTGAATAATATTAGGACCTAATTTGGGGTTCAATTTGGAAATTTTAGGCTTCGGGTGAAAATCCCCAATTTTGGGTACCGGGTCCTAAGGACGCACAGTATAATTGGACTGTCTGATGTCCAATTTATGCAATTTTGTAGTACTGTAAATTATTTTGAGATATTTGGATTATACAAGTGTCTCTGGTTTAGTTGTTTGGAGCCTGAGGAATATTTTATTATATTACAAGCATTCGAGTTGAGCCTGGAGGAAATCGTGTAGAGGAACAGGCATGAGCATCTACAGTACTGTGAGTGGTTATATTACTTTTAAATGTTTTGGGCATATAGTATAATATATATATGTGGTTTGAATATTTTACGTATATATCATTTGATTGAAATGTTGTTTTATGCATATATAAATATTTGTTTTCACATATATGTGTTATCATTTTATGTGATTTTTGATAATATTTTAAGTGATTTTAAATTTTAATGGGTCCATAAATGGACTTGTGGTATTTAAATATCTTGGTAATTAAATTGAGATTTTAAATCATTTTGAAAACTATTTAGTTTGAGAAACCAGATTGAAAATCATATAATTTTAAGCACGATCAAATATTTTATAATTTTATGCGCTTAAAATTGGTTTATGGTGAATATATTTAACTGTGGTATTTCTGGTTTCCGTATGAGATGATGTTTTGAGGTTTTGAAGTATTTAATTAAGCGGTGGAAGTTTAAATATTAAATTATGATTTATGATACAGTATCCTTTAGAAAAGTATATTTATAATCTTACAAGATTGTTTCATGTATACTGTATTAGTTATTTTTAAATCGATGTACCATGTAATGCCAATACCTTGGATCAGTATTATATTATATTATATTACCACGTGCTAGGTTTACCACGGTGCCGTGAGGTTGGTTGCATCTAACGGTTATCTATTATTATCACGGACTGTAAGGCCGGGTTTATTCAACAGTTTATTATTATTACCACGGTGCCGTAAGGTTGGTATCATCCAACGGTTTATTATTGCCACGGACCGTGAGGTTGGGTACGTCCCGACGGTTATTTATTATTTCCACGACACCGTTCATATATTGAGGGTCGTGAGGTGGATGTATCCCACGGTTTACACATTGGTACATCGTATGGTACATTGTATATGTTTGTATATAATGTTGATTTACAAATATTGTGATGACCTCTGCATTTTCATATTTATTTGGTGGAGTTATATTTATTATATTTTGTGCTCAAATGTTTATATCATGATTTGAGACATTTCATAATATTACAATAATCGTTCATTCATACTTTTGAGCATCGGTTTTATGATATTAATCGGGGTACAAGTTTGAGTTTTGTGAAATAATTTTTAAACGGGGAACTTTTCAAAAGAGTGGAACGAGAGGTCTTGAGAGGGAGATTTTTCAGAAGTAAATCATTATTTTTCTATTACACTACACCACTCACTGAGATTTCTTTATCTCACGTTTTATTGTTTTAAATCCGTTCCCCTAGGCCCAGGCAGCTTGTAACACCCCATCCCAAAGTACAACGGAAATTTTCTAACTTTGACCGAGGTTGACCGTTGACCGTTGACTTTGACTGTTGACCATTGATCGAAGGGTCAAAAGTTGACTTTTTTGACTCGGATGGAATTCTAGGTTGACTGAGGTACCGTTATGAAGTACACGTTGGCACGAGTTCTTAGACTAGTAGCACGTTGAAAACGGAGCTACAGTTTGAAGGTTATGAGCAAAACAAGTTGAGGTCCAAACTGTTCAAGGGGTGCCGAAGTTGACTTTTTATTCATGCAAAGTTGAGCTTTGACTCATGCATGGTTGTGAAGTACTCGTCGATACGAGTTCATAGACTAGCGGTACGTCCGATTTGGATATGTGGTTTGAAAGTTATAGACCTGTAGAATTTTTCAAATACAGTATTATTTTAATAATATTTTTAAATATGTGAACAGTATGCCACGTGTGACTTAATAAAAGGTGCCATGTGTCACAATGGTGATATGCCACATGTCAACTATAGTTAAATATCATATTATTTTATTATTATTTTATATCATAATATTATTTTATTATTATTTAATTATTTTCTTTTATTTTCTTTTTCTTTTATTTTCTTTTCTTTTTTTTCTTTTTTTTTTCCTTCCCCCACGTGGGAAAACACCCCACCCCCCCCCCCCCGAAGCTTTCTTCTTCTCCTTCCTTCTTCCTCCTTCTTCTTCCTTTCCTTTCCTTTCTTCCTCTCGAGCCCTTGCCGTTTCTCCATTTCCAGCCACCGGACGGCCACACACGCCGGCCACCAGTGAAGCCCAGTTCCCGGAGACCCCGACCTCCAAGTTTCCCAGCCAGACGCCTCCGGACGTGCCCAGATCGGGCCGGTGAAGTCGGCGGCGGCGGGTTGAGTTTTTCCGGCCATTCTCGCCGTTTCCGGCCAGCCAAGTCCGAATTGCCACCCTTTTCCCCCTATTTTGGGTCCTCTGAGTTCAAATATGGCCTCCAATTGTTTAAATTCGAAGTGGTTCGAGAATTATGGGGAGATGAAATTCAATCGGTACTTCCCGGGAAAATTCCGGCCACCACCAGCGGAATTGGGGTCAATGGAGGCTGGTAATGCGATCCTTGTTCCATAAGCTTCGATTCAATATATTACTTGTCAATTTTGGTTAATGTTTGTGTTAGACCCCCCGAGTATCGGGTATTATTTATCCGAATAAAATATTAATTTATTTGAGTTGTGTAATATTGTTGTTCTAGGAGCACGTGTACGTCATGGAATTGATCTAGGAGCACGTGTACGTCATGGAATTGATCCCGTGGAGGATCTTGGGTTAATGACGTGCTCGAGGTGAGTGACCCACCTTCAAAATTATTTTGGGATGTTAAAATATATATATATTTTGTGTTAATTGGTTATTTGAAAATATGTTTGATGTGTTGAATATTTAGTAAATTTATATTTGGAATTTTTGATGCCAAAATTGAATGGAATTAAATATTTGGGCATCATAAAATATGTTGGTTCTAAGGAATTTGAGATTTTGGTAAATTTTATCAAATTTCATTGTTGAAATATCTCATAATTAAATATTTGATAAATATGTTTTATGTATTTGATATTAAGAGAATTTCCTAATAAATGGTATTGCTAATTTATAATGTTTTTAATATATGTTTTGGTGCCAAGAGGATATATTTGGAAATTTAAAGAAATTGTGGTTTGATTTATTTTAATTATTGCTATGGTTATTAGTTTTAAAAATTGTTTTGGGGTATAGTATAATATATATGTGTTCGAATAATTTGGCTTATATACCATTTGATTGAATGTTTGGATTATGCATATAAAAATATTTGACTTGTTAAATACGAATTGTCATTTTATGTAAGATTTGACAATATATTAAATGGTTTTAAATTCTAATGGGTTCATAAGTGAACTTGGAGTAGTTAAATATTTTGGTATTTAATTTGGGGTTTTAAATCATTTCGGAAATGATTTATTTGAGAAGCAGATGGAAAATTTTATGATTTTAAGCATGTTCAAATATTTTAAGAATTTTATGGGTTTAAAAATTGATTTATGGTGAATATATTTCACTGTGGTATTTCTGATTTTCGTATGAAATGACGATTTGAAAATTTTGAAATATTTAAACAAGCGGTTGAACTTGACAATTAAATTATGATTATGATACAGTAGGATATTGTATCAGTTATTTTTAATTGATGTACCATATAGTACCAGAGTTTGGTTCAGTATTATATTACAGCGTGCGGGGTTTACCACGGTGCCGTGAGGTTGGTTTCATCCAATGGTTATCTATTATTACCACGGACTGTGAGGTCGGGTTTATCCGACGGTTTATTATTATTACCACGGTGTCGTGAGGTTGGTATCATCCAACGGTTTATTATTGCCACGAACCGTGAGGTTGGGTACATCCCAACGGTTATTTATTATTTCCACGACACCTTTTATATATTGAGGGTCGTGAGATGGGTGTATCCCACGGTTTACAGATTGGTACATCGTATGGTACATTGTATATGTTGTATAAATTGTTGTTTTTATTATTTATTTAAATTTAAAGCTTTACACAAATTTTATTGAATTGTTATCATAATTTTATTACCTATTCTCATTAATGTTTAAGAGTTATTTGTCTTGATTTATCATTTAAATCAATTGACATTTTAAAATAAATTCTATTATATTTTTTTTATCAATTGTTTTATATAGATGTTTAAATTGATTTAAAATATTCCTTTGGTTATTTCCTTGATTTAAACAATAAATTTTATAATTTATATATTGGATTTATTTTTGTTCTTATGCCAAATTTTTTAATATAAGTATTATTTATAATTTTATTATGGTATCCAATGATGTCTTATTCTTTATTTCCATTATAAATTTGGATCCTTAAATTCTTGTATTTTATTCAAAATTTATTGACTAATTGTTTTCTTTGATTTTTGGGGTATAAAAGATTGGGTCTTGCGAAAATGCTTTAAAAGGGGAACATTTCCAACGGAGTGAATGGTGAGGGTTTTGAGAGAAATTATTTTTTTTCCAATTAATTATTAATTAATTATTTATTTATTCTTAATTAATCAAGTGTACTATAATTATAGTGGCTTTATAATTGTACAGTAGTTAGGGTCACTCACTGAGATGATTAGCATCTCATATTTTTAAATTTCGTTCCCCTAGGTCAAGGATTAGGAGACGTTGATCGTCCGGGGCGAGTCCGACGTCTCAGTTCATTGCCGAAAGTCCAAGAAGCATTTCTTCCCTTTTTCCTCTCCATTTTGTATTGCTTCTTTATCTGACATTATATTAATTCCACGTTTATTTGTATAATGCTCTGTATACTGTATTGGGCATTTAGTTATTAATTATGCACTGATTTACTGTTATTCATTTGGAGTGCTGCAAATTTGTGGAATTAAATTGTAGTAATGTGGGAGAAATAAGGGGATGTATATAGAAGTGTGTTTTCAGTGCAGGAAATTTGTGGTAAGTCCAACCGTTAGGGGAGGTTCTGCCGGATTTTCCATTGGAAGGTCCCGCAGGGTTTCTGTAACATCCCACATCGGTTGGAGAGGGGCACGAAGCGGACTTTATAAGGCTGTGGATACCTCTCCCTTCAGGACGCGTTTTGTGAGCAAAACCTTGAGGCCAGGGGGGAGAGAGGGTGTGAACCCTGGGCCAAAGAGGATAATATCCTGATGCGGGTAGTCTGGGCTGTTACAGTGGTATCAGAGCCAGTACCCAGATCGGTGTGCCAGCGAGGATGCTGGGCCCCAAGGGGGGAGGATTGTAACATCCCACATCGGTTGGAGAGGGGCACGAAGCGGTCTTTATAAGGCTGTGGATACCTCTCCCTTCAGGACGCGTTTTGTGAGCAAAACCTTGAGGCCAGGGGGGAGAGAGGGTGTGAACCCTGGGCCAAAGAGGACAATATCCTGATGCGGGTGGTCTGGGCTGTTACAGTTTCCCTGGGATTAGAGCTTGTCTAGAGTTCCGGTGAGGAATTTTGGATGGGTCCTGCCAAGCTAGTAGCAGTCTACCTTGCGCATAGCTTATCGCTTGTTTCCTTCCACTGCAGCAGCCGTATTTATCCTTTCTTCATCTATTGTTATCTTCTGGACTTATGTATTACTTATTTGTATTCATAGACTTTGTTGACACTCTTAGAATGCTCTGATTTTAATTATGGGACTCAGTAGAGACCATGGTACTCATGTGTGTAGTTATGGCCTGTAGTACAGTAGGCCGGTTATGGACCTATTTATATATATATATATTGAGGTATTAAAGTTAATGCTGGCATTTGATTATCTACGTTTTAAGGTGAGGTTCCATTGGATATTTTCTAGGGATTGTCCAGTGGGACTTCACTAGGCGAGACCACCCGGGACGTCCTGGGAGGGTTCCCGGGGCGGGTTCTGTCATCTTGTGATACGATTTTCCTGTAGAACTTGTTAGTAAAAAAGACCTCACAACACTCCCTCATGTGTCTCGCTCAAATTCAAGGTCTCAATTCACTCGTGTTTGCACTCTAGTTATAGTTAAGCTTTTACCCTCTACAATTCTCACCTCTCTTGCCTTTTACTACTCTAGTAATTCTATTTGGTTCTTTGCAAACTAATTTCAAACTAAATCAAACTAACAAATAATCATCCAAATAGACCTATCAACCAGTTATGAAAATAAGTCTACAAGATAAATAGAATGAAAAGTAACAAGAAAAAGGCAACGATGAAAGCTCAACAAGAAATTTGGCACAAATAAAAGAAACTAGAATGTGAGGAACAAATTGGAATGAGATTTGTAAAGTGGAATTAGTGAATATTCAACAAACCTTATTTTCAGTATTGATTTTGACTTGTTTTTTGCGCTCCTCAAATCAACCAAAAAAAATTTCCCTACCTAGTTTCTCTTGAAATCTCAGTAATTCAATGCCATAAACCACAAGAACAAGAAAAATATTTACGAATTTTTGTTTTTTTTTTTTTTAAATAAGATCTGATCGGAATGAATGAAGAAGAACACAAAAACAAAATGCAAAGAAAAACACAGTAACCCAAACGTAAAGAACAACCAAAGAAATCAAAGATGCAATTTCTAACCTAATGCTAAAAATCACCAAAAAAAACCAAGAAAAGCAATGAAACAAAAGAAAAGAAATAGATAGATCAAACCTGTAATTAGAAACTAGCTCTGATACCAAATTCATATGAACCTAGAGCGACCTGCCTCTAAACCCGTAACGAAGATTGAATTAGACCGTCTAATTACAAGTTATCAATGGAAGACTCAACCCGTTACCTATATTAGAGGTAAAAACCTTGGTATGGTGAAGACGTCACAATAGGGTGCGGAATAACCTATTGATAAGTCAAATTTGAGCTCCACAAGCAAAGTTTGAAAAAGTTCGATATAATTCTTAGAGAACCACGAAAATCACTCTCACTTGAATCAAAATTGTAATCTGAATTTTATTCATGACTTATGTGCCTTTAAATAGGCAAAATAAATTACAAAGCTTTCCTAAATTTGCTAAAAATAATTAAGGAATAATTATGGATGAAAATTAGGTTTAGGAAACCTAATTTGGTTAGGTTTAAGAAACCTAATTGATCTCTTAGTTTTCTAATAAAAATAGGAAAGTAATTTAAAAACCTAATAAAACTAAATTGGAAAAATAAAATAGGCAACATGCCAAAATCCAATCAAGACATAAAATAAAAAATAATATTTCTTAATTATAAAATTCAGCCAATGCCATGTAGGCGCATATCACCCTCCACGTGGCAAAAGTGTCATGTCACCATATGATGCAACATCACCATCCATGTCATCAAATCGTGCCACATCACCATATTGTTGGATTTCATGCGTTAAGCTTTCTTTCATGTTGGCGTCCTCCTTTCCAATCATATGGACCAATTTTGGTTCATCTTCAGTAATGAAATTGCTTCATTGGGATGTGAACACCTCTTGTATTAAACCATTTAGTGTTTCTTTAAACCTCTTTGCTCTTGCCCTGGTTATTGGTCCGATAGAGATTTGAAGTGGCTCTGGACTCCATCTTGGGGTGCTCCTTGTCATGTCCTCATCAATTGGGGTTTTTGTTGCAATTTTACTTACTTAGGATTGGGATTTTGTCCTTGAGTTTGTATCAGGTTGGGGTTTCATTTTGATTTTGGTCGCTCATTATGCAATGGATTCGGTTAGCACAACGACCAAAGTTTGCTCCATTGGATGACTAGCTTGACCTCAAGTTGTGTTTGGGTTTGGTCACCGAGATTGTGTCGGATTTTGTATCTTTGGAAAAGGTATGCTTAATTTTATTTGTTTGTTGATAATATAAAATTGAATTATTATGACTTTGAATTTCATATTTAAAGTGAGTATTATTATTTGTTAATTTACATACTTATTATCTTAAACATGTACTTCTTATCTAATATTATATTTAAATTAATGTTTACAAATTTAGACTTCTAAGCAACTAGGGGACAGCAAACGTGGTTATTATATCATGATGATAATGAGGGATATCATTAGGAGAAATGTACCTCGGCCAAAACTTAAGAACAATAGTAATTTTAACATTTTTATATACCTAATTTCTTTATAATAATTAATATTTAATTATTTTTTATATGTGTTAATAATATTTTGACATAATTTTTTTCATGTGCAGTATAAAGGAGTAACTTAGTTTCAAAATGATGTTAACTAGTTTAGAGCTAAATTGGCATCAATTATGATCTCAAGCCTTTCATCTCAATGAGTATGATTGTTTAATTGATTTTGTTTCTATATAACTACATAAAATATTTGAGCAACTTATAAAAATATTACTTGAGTTAATATTTAATTTAATTTGAAATATTATTTTGTTATGCAAGTATTTATTTTAATTTTGTTGTATGTTGAATATTTTGCATGAAGTTCTATAAACAATTAAAATTTGACAAAATTAAAAGCACCATTCAACCTGGAAAAAAAAATGGAAAAAGGGGATGCTATTTTTGAAAAGCATTTGCAAAAAGGAGAAAAATTGACGCTTATTAGTAAAAGCGCTAGCTATTGTCAAGGTCTTTAGCGACGCTTTCCTAAATAGCATAGGCCATTTAAGCAAACATTTAGTGACGATATTATAAAACCATCACTAAAAATTAAAAAAAAAGCCAACGCTTTTCTAAAAAAGTGTCACTAAGAACCTATAGAATAACCGGCTTTTGTAAACTTTTAGCAACGCTGTCAGGATCTGTCCAAGATCTCTTACTGGAACCCCAAACAAATCCTGATCCCAAGAAAACTCTACCGGATCGTCCAATAGAAAATCTGATAGAACCTCCCCTAAGGGTTGGACTTATCACAATTTCCCTGTACTGAAAATACACTTCTATATACACGACCTTATTCCTCCTACCTTACTACAATTTACTTCCACAAATTTACAGGACTTCAAATAAATGACAGGAAACCATTGCATAATTAAATAAATAATCGTCCAAATAGTATACAGAGCATTATTAGTACAATTGACTATGAAATTTAATACAATGCAAGATAAAAAGAAATAATACAAGATATAAAGGAAAGGAAAAAGCCTCTTGAACTTTCAGCAACGAACCAACACGTCGAGCTTGCCCCCGGACGATCAACGTCCACTAATCTGGGCCTAAGGGAACGGAATTTAAAAACATGAGATGCTAATCATCTCAGTGAGTGATCCAATCTATACAATAATAAAAATAAAAGGGTAAATAACTTAGTTAATTGATTAATAAGAAATAAGTAAATAAATAATAGGTAGTTAAAAATAATATTTTCCCTCAAAACTCTCACAATTCACTCAGTTGGAAAAGTTTCCTTTTTAAAACATTTTCGCAAATCTCAACATTTTATACCCCAAAAATCTAGAAAATATTTAATTAATAATTTGCAAATAAAAGACAATAAATTAATAATCCAAAATTTTTAGTGAGAAATAATTATAAAAAATAAGATTAATGACAAAGATTAAATTGGGAATAAAGTATTGTAAACAATTAATACGAAAACACAATAAAATTTACATTAACAAAAATGATCCAAGAAATATTTAAATAAATAAAATAAAACCAAATAATTAACAATAGAACTGAATTTAGAACGTCAAAACAATTTAATTTATAAAACACTATTAAAAACATTTTGATTTAAATAAAATTCTAAAATATTGTATAACTAAAATCATATCGTGAAAACCATATGATACACCCACTATATACCAGTGATGCCAACAGTACCCAGTGTCCCAAGCACTACCAGACAGGAGGTTAAAGAGAGAAATTGGCATATGGCCGCGTGACGTCCCACCGCATCGTTGCAAACAGGCATCCCGGCCATGGAGGGGCACCCTATCCTCATCCGATGGCAAACACAGGACAACCCCATAAATCACCTGTGTGCTACTCACACCCACCTGCGCACTAACCACATCCACATGTGCGCTAATCATATCCATGTATACAGAACACCAGTACATGTATGGTGCATCTAAAAATCATAAAATCAATATATTTTTTCATATCTCAAAACTTCATAAATACCACTGGGTCTATTCCATCCAATTAAATCCGTAAATTTTCCACAATTCCTTTATAAATCATCGTCATAAACCCATCATATAAATTCCATCAATTTCAAATCCATCAATGAAATTAACAATAATTTAAAATAAATATTCCTTCAATTCCTCAAAATTCAAAATATACTTAAATTCCACAATTCGTCAATAGATAAATACATTTTTATTAAACACAAATAAATTCACAATTAAATTCAACAATAATTCAAATTCACAATTTCTTTAAAATTGAATTTCATAAAAATAATATCTCCATACTTTATCAAAATTAAATTATACTTTAATGCACATATACATTTCAATTTATTCAAATTGTGCCATCAAAATTCCAAATATAATTTTACTAAATATTTAACATATAAAATATTATATTTTCAAATAATCAATTATCACAAAATACTTATAATTAAACACCCAAAATTAAGTTTGAAGGTGGGTCACTCACCTTGAGCACGCAATCCAACCAAGATCCTCCATAGAATCAATTCTACGACTCACATGTGCTCCTAGAATAACAATATTACACAGGGTCAAATAAATTAATATTTTATTTGGGTAACTAATAAACAAAAAAGAAAAAGAAAAAAGAAAAGGAAAGGAAATTAATAAAATAATGTAAAATAAAATAATAATGTATTAGAAAACTTTGCAGATACATAATTTTTAGACCACATATCCGTTTTGGGCGTGCCACTAGTCTATCAACTCGTACCAATGAGTACTTCACAACCATGCATGAGTCAAAGCTCAACTTTGCACGAATAAAAAGTCAACTCCAATACCCCTTGGACAGTTCAGACCTTAACTTGTTTTGCCCAGATCTTTCAAATGATAGCTCCGTTTTCAACGTGCTCCTAGTCTATGGACTCGGGTCAATGCACACTTTGCAACGATATCCTAGTCAAAGAGAAATTCCATCTGGATCAAAAAGTCAAATTTTGATCTTTCTCGGTCAATGGCAGTCAAACTGGGTCAACCTCGGTCACCGTGAAGAAAATTTCGATGTTGTTCGGGACAGGGTGTTACAGATGCTTTTTTAAACAAGCATCGGCTTTTTGTAAACTTTTTTAGAAAAGCATAGGCTATTAGGGTATATTTAGCGACACTTTTTCAAAAAAAGGTTGGTGTTTTTGATAGATTTAGCAACACTTTTATTAAAAAAAGCATTGGCTTTTCTTCACTAATAGCCGATGCTTTTAAGCTTTCCAGAGCATCGACTTTTCATTGGTCATTTTAGTTGCACCATATCAGATGATGCTTTGCGAAACTTGGTTTTTATTTTGTATGATGCATAATTGCGTCTCGTGTCACTGGGATTCTTATAATGCTTCCGTTAAGAATTTTGATGCTTATATTGGACTGCATAAACCTCTAATTTCTTCATCACCAGTGGTGTGTGAAAGCTTGTGCAATGGTGACCATTTTTTATTGGCATATCACTAGATAGTTGCGTTTGACTCTTGCCAAAAAATTTTGGTTTATTGTTTTTCTGATCATCGAAATTTGGCAACTTTCAACAATGGAGGAGGGTTTCTTCCATATACTTTTGACCACTTGACTTCATTTCCAGTCTCCTCAAAGTCAAAAATAGTTCCGGTCAACCATTCAAGAAATCATGTTTTTGACCAAATGTTGTCTTCGAATTTCTAGTGACCGACAGTCACCATTGATTTTGATTGAAGGTAAATTTTTACTCTACATCTCGTAAGCTTTGTTTTAATATATAGATTCTATATGTTTGTTGAGTTTTGACGAAGCTGGCAGTCACCATTGTTGCTATTTGAAGTTCCTAATGATAGAGGCCAACAATGGTTCAGTTACTTGAAATTGTTGAATGATGGAAAAACCTTAGGGGTAGTAAATGAAACCACCGAGTAAGCATATGGATTCCTTTTTAACATCCACATCTGGCATGTCTCTCAGAATAACTAAGCTCGAAACTATTTTCTGGAAAATTAATTTTCTATATATTTTTATACGTCTTTCTTTTCTTTTCTTTTTTTTTTTTAATTTTCTATATATATATATAAAATGGTAACTGATAATCTAATTTCTATACGTCTTTCTTTTCTTTTCTTTTTTTTTTTTTTTTTAAAATTTTTTTTTTTACCTTTTGTACGTTAGGGACGGAGAGATTTAAACATTAAACCATTGTTACATGAAATTAATAATGGTTTTGACGTACAGATAATTAACATATTGCCACTGTTATATATATGACAACACAACACCTGACTGTCTTCCTTTTTAAGACTCAGCGAGTACAAAGTCATTATTCAAACTTGACATATGGAGTTCAAACACCAACAACAAAGTCTTGTATTTTCTTATGCTAATATATGCATGCAATACCTTACAGTGCAACGTAGATGACAATGGGGCTCTTCACTTGGAAAGTACCATCATCCCACAACAATGAAGCAGATTCCAAAAATCCATCTGATTTTCCTTCTATCTTCAAAGCAAACGATAGCTTTTGCCCGAGAGATGTGAACGATAAAACACTAGGTTCAACTGTAATATTAAATCCTAATGGGCCAATCAAGTTAGCTTTATACGTTGAAGTTGGAGACCCTACATTTGTGACTGTCCTGTGGAAAACACGACTGAAAAATTCTGAAGCTGGGGTGGAAAGAGCAAAGGAAGGATAGTTCAGGTCAATAATAATTGTTTCATTATTCCCTTTGGGACACTCGATGCTAACGTTCCCTGTAATGATTTGCACTAACTTGGTATTGTAGCCTTCTCCACACAAGAATCTCACATAGTCAAGCTCCTCAATATCATATATCAACCCAGGAAATGGAGCTTTGATAGGGTTTAGCAGACCGGACCCATATGCAAATTCAGATTCAGGGTTCAAATCGGATCTCATGGGATTAGCTGCAAGGAATTTACACATAGAAATGTTAGACCATATATATATAAGCCTTTATTATATCATAAGTACCATTATTATTTAGGTAAAAAACAAGCCCTCATTAGTCATTATTATTCAGAAGTACATGATTTTGTCGCAAGTCATGAATTGTTAGTCTATGTTGACAAAAGTTTGGACTTGGCTGCCTGAAATTTTTGTGATGCATAGCAAATGAAAAATTGTCCAATTAGACTCCATAAAGTAATGAATTGTGAAAATGGAAAAGCAGCAGTGGCAGATGCATGAGACCCATTACCAGTAGTTATAAGAGAGGACTTGATAGCAGCTGGGGACCATGTGGGATGGAATGATTTGATGTATGCGGCAGTGGCCGAAGCATGTGGACAAGCCATTGATGTGCCTGAGATTATATTATAGTTCACTACCCTATCGTCTCCTTCAACGCCTGAAATTGGAGCAATTGGAGACCATGCTGCCAGAATATAAACTCCTGGGGCAGCTAAATCCGGCTACAATACCACAAAGTAAGGTCCAGAATATAGTGCCAGTTTTTTTCTTTTTTTCTTTTTTCATTTTTTTTTTTTGTGATAAAAAATATACAATATAGAGTTATGTATATATAAAAAAAGGCAGACAAAAGGGTAAGATGGATAGCAAAACCTGTACCTTGAGAATGTTACGTGATATTGGATTTGGACCCCTTGACGAAAATGAGGGTATATAAGGAGCCAGCTTATCTGTTACCTCGTTACTTCTGAATATGGATGCAGTTGCGTTTCTGAATAATTTTCCATAAAGAATAGATATTAATATTAATGCTACGGCAACCAAAATGTTTACCAATTAATGTAACAAATAAGATATGCAATATTATTTTTTTTACTTTTAATTAGGGTCATTTATTTATTTAAAAATTCACTTAAGCATATTTCATTTTTGATCAATAAAATAAAAAAATATTATTTGTTATCCTAGCTATCAGGAAGACCTATAAAACCGTATGACAATTGTTTACCAATTGATGCAACATATAATATATGTAATATTATTATTTTTTTTTTTTGGCTTGTATTGAGTGCCATTTGTCTTTTTAGAGATTCATTTTGCATATTTTATTGTTAATCAATAAAATAAAAAAGATATTATTTATCGCCATTATCTATAAAATGACAACCATTTATTATTCGACTACCATACTTTCCTCTATAGGTTTATAGTTACAAAGTCAAAAACGCTTCAAATGATGCTAATTAATTATTGCCATGTGAATCTTAAATAGTCTCACTCATGTAGTCACATCTAAACTATCTCATATATTCACCCAAAAAAAATTAAAAAAACTGATATAAACTTGACATTATTTGTCACATTAATTACTAAATAACTTGCAAAAACATTAATACTTTAATGATAATAATTATATTTTAGTATCCTCAACTTTCATGTTTTGCAATGTAGGCTCTAATTTTCTAAATTATTGATTGGTGGTAAAAAATTTTGTGATAGTTATTATAGTATCCTCAACTTTTTACAATATAGGCTCTAATTTTCAAAAATTGCAATTTAGGCATTTACATTTTGTTGCAATTTTTACCCTATTTGACTTTTGACTAATGGATTCAATACATCTTAGTATCCTTGAATGGTTAAACTTTGTTACTTTGATTAGAACCTTAAATACCAATCACTTGACCTATATGTGAGATGGTCATTAAATTGTGTTAGACAAAAGTAAAACAAAGCTCTAATTGCAACAAATTGCAAATTAAAGAGTTAAATCGCAACTTTAAAAATTGATGACCTAAATTGCAAAACTACTAAAGTTAGTGATACCAAATTGAAATTAATCCTTATTTTTTCATGCAAAAATTAAAAGTTTAATTTTTCCATCCCATATTAGAAAAAACAAAATTCTTATCTAATATGTTGTTAGATTAATACCTTGTCGAGTTCATATACGTGTTAATCTTGCTACCGTCGTCTACACTAAGGAAAGATGCAGGCAAAGGTAAAGATCCAACTACATCTCCTACGACTTGGCCTTTCATTACAAGACCAGCAGCTCCAGCTAAAAATGGTCCTCTTCCATTTGTAAGGACATCGCAGATCACAATTTTACCCTTCACCAAATTCTTGTTCAATGAGTTTGGGAAACAATACCTGCATTATAACATTATCCATTACCAATATGCATCTCTACATTAAAAAAAAAAGATAAAAGATAAAATATAGAATTAATAAAATTTCATAAAAAAGAAAAAATGATAGAAATAATAAATGAAAAATACACATCGCTGGTATTACTATAAATTTCATTCCTATATAGAAATAATATTACTTAAACACATATAAATTACAAACATATATTAATAAGAAGAAAAAGATCATATATGGACAGAGGACAAATTCAACCTAGACACAAACTTGCATGGCACGTGTATTGTAACACCCTGTCCCAAAGTACAACGGAAATTTTCCAACTTTGATCGAGATTAACCGTTGACTTTGATGGTTGACCGTTGATCGAAAAGGTCAAAAATTGACTTTTTGACTCGGATGGAATTCTAGGTTGACTGAGGTACCGTTACGAAGTACACGTTGGCACGAGTTCGTCGACTAGTAGCACATTGAAAACGGAGCTACGGTTTGAAAGATATGAGCAAAACAAGATTGGGATCCAAACTGTCCAAGGGTGCCGGAGTTGACTTTTTATTTATGGGGAAATGAGCTTTGACTCATACATGGTTGTAAAGTGCTCGTCGATACGAGTTCACAGACTAGCGGCACGCCTAATTTGGACGTACGGTTAAAAAGTTATAAGTCTGCAAAGATTTCCAATTACCGTAATATTTTATTCTATTTCAAATTATGCACAGTGCATGAACAGTGATGCCACATGTCGACATCTTAGAGGCCCACGTGGGTGAACACTGCCACCCACGGTGGCCTTAAACCAGTGTGAAAAGAGGGGGGAGGAGAGAGAAAGAGAGAGAGGAGGGAGAGAGAGAGAGAGAGAACCACCGGCCGCCGGAGTTGCAAACTTTTCCGGCCGAATCTTGCCACACGCGCCGGCCAGGCAGGAGCGCCTCTCCATTTCCGGCCAACCCCCAAAATTTTACGGTCAACCGACCGGCGATGCGCTCTGATCGGGGCTTTTTCCGGCAGCAGCGCCGCCACCTTCAAACCCAGATTTCTCCCAATTCCAGCCACCGTTTGCCTCATCGCCGATCCCATTGGAACACCCACCTCGAGTTCCAGGTTGCACCACCCACCTTATCCCACTAATTCTGACCCCCTGAATCCAAATCCGGTGTCATTTTCCTCCAATTCGCGACGGTTTGGGAAAATCAAGGCTCTAAAGGCTGAGAGCTTTCCGGTGAGATTCCGGCCACCACCGATCTGATCTTCGGGAAGTAAGACCAGATTCGTAATCCTCGTCACTCAAGCTTCGATTCGGTATATTACTCGTCAATTTTGGTTAACGTTTGTGTTAGTTTATCCATGATATTGGCTATTGCGGGTACCGGGTATTATTTATCCGAATAAGAAATTAATTTATTTGAGATGTGTAATATTGTTGTTCTAGGAGCACGTGTATGTCGTGGAATTGATCCCATGAAGGATCTTGGATTAATTGCGTGCTCCAGGTGAGTGACCCACCTTCAAAACTATTTTCGAATGATGATTTATATTTATTTGGTGATAGTTGAATATTTGGAAAATATATGTATGTGGTTGGAATTTTATAAAATTGGGTATTTATTTTATAATGTCAAATTTCGGATGTTTGGTTATATGCATACATATATATATTTTGATGCCATGATTGAATATTGGAGAAATTCAAAGAACTTATGATTTAAATTCTGGATTATTATTATTATTATTTTTCCGAGAATTTTCATGTACAATCAAGGGCTTATGAAGAGAAATTATATTTAAATATTTTTGTGAGCCTTATATATTATTTTGGAGGAAAAAATTGATTTAAAGGATTTGAAGAAAAATATTGGTATGATGGTACTGTATGTTTTAAAAAGGTAATTATGCATTTATAATGCGAGGTGGTTGATTTCATGGTTTTGAGTAAACCATATTTCCTTTCTATATTGATGATTTATGGTGAGAAATGCAAGGAATGTGGGATTGGAGATTTTTATAACTCCCATGGTAAATTTCGGAAATTTTTGGTAATAATAAAAATGAGCTATTGGTATTTATTTTATTTTAATTATTTTAGACGCACTTATGCAGTACTGGTGTTCTGTACTGTATATGAGATTGTGATTAGCGAGCAGGTTTCAGTCTCCCGTGAGTTACCTATGGACCTAAGAGCAGGCCGGTTTAGTATAGTGCACATAACCGCCCTCCTCCTAGGCTGAGATGACAGGTTTTAGCAGCGGCGCTGTCAGGACGCCGAAGCGACCGTATGCCGGTTCTCTCTTTAAACCCCGCCTGAGGGTGCTCGGGACGCTGAGTACCGTAGGGCATCACTGATATATAGTGTGGTGCGTCAGGCTATTTTCGATTTGAATTTTTTAAACTTATTATTTGGAAATACTATTCAATTAAAAATGGTTATTTTATTTAAATTTTACCGTTTATTTCAAACAAATAATTTTTATGGCATTTTTTTATACAATTTATTATTTGTTATTAAAAATTTACTTTATTCCGGATTATTTTTCTGAGTACATTGGATTTCAAAAAAAAAGAAATTGTTGCATTTTATTGGTAATTATTGAGTAAATATATTCAGATAAATTGTGGTGCTCTATAATATTATTTGCATGATTTTGTATTTTAAATGTTGATATTCCACTTATTTATTATTTAATTAATTATTTATTGGCTACCTTGATTTTGGGGAAATATAATTGCTGGGTTTTGTGAAATGTTTTAAAAGGGGAACTTTTCCAACCGAGTGAAACATGAGGGTTTTGAGAGAAAATATTATTTTCAATTAATTATTATTTATTTACTCATTTATTATTAATTATTCAAATGTGCTATAATTTTCGTTACTATAATAATCGTACAGTAGATAGGGTTACTCACTGAGATGATTAGCATCTCACGTTTTTAAATTCTGTTCCCTAAAATTCGGGCTGGTAGACGACGTCAGAATCAAGCTCGACATTTGTTGCTGTTGAGTTTCAAAGAGTTATGCTTCCTTGTATTCTATTGTATTATTGTTTCCTATTTTATGTTGTATAACTTTCACACTCATCTGTAACTTATGATGCTCTGTATATTTACTGGACCTATTGTATCAATACTGCATGAATTTCTTGTTTATTTTATCGGAGTGCTGAAAGTTGTGGATTAAATTGTAGTAATGTGGGAGGAATAAGGGGATGTTTCTAGAAGTGTATTTTCAGTGCAGGAAAATTATGATAAGTCCAACCCTTAGGGGAGGTTCTGCTGGATTTTTCATTGGAAGATCCGGTAGGGTTTCTGTCAGGACCCGTCCAAAGTTCCCCACCGGAACCCTAGACAAGCCCTGATCCCAGGGAAACCCTACCGGACCCTTCTGTGGAAGATCCGGCAGAACCTCCCCTAAGGGATGGACTTACCACAAAATTTCCTGCACTGAAAACACACTTCTATAATTGTTCCCTTATTCCTCCCACAGTACTACGAACTGGTTCCACAAATTTCAGCACTCCAAAATAAAAATACAGTAATCCAGTGCAATACAAATACTTAAGTGTCCCATACAGTATACAGAGCTTTATGAAGTACTACAAAATACAGAATACAGTAAAAGTGAAAGAAATAGTACAACTGCAGTAAAAGAAGAACAAGGTACTGCACGAACAAATACAGCGAGGAAGATCGAGTCCGCTCCGAGTGAACACCGACAACCTGGTACCTAGAGGAACGGAATTTAAGAGTGTGAGATGCTAATCATCTCAGTGAGCGACCCTACTACTCTACACTATCATACCACGGTAATAGGTATATAAATAATAATTATTTGGAAATAATAATGTCTCTCAAAACCCTTACAATTCTCTCAGTTGGAAAGGTTCCCCTTTTAAAACATTTTCACAAAACCCTTTATTCATATTTCCCGAAAACCAAGACATCAATTAAATACCAGAAGCGGTAACAATTATATTTTTAATTCTAATTCAGTTTCCAAACATTTTATTTTTAAAACACAGTTCTGAAAATCATTTGATGCACCCACTATATACCAGTGGCGCCAACAATACCCAGCGTCCCAAGGTACCGCCAGACAGGAGGTTATAGAAAGAAACCGGCATACGGTCGCGTGGCGTCCCACTGCGCCGCTGCTAACCTGGTGTCCCGGCCAAAGGGGGGTGGCCGCCCCCTCCGATGGCATCCACAGGACACCCTCATAATATCACCTGCGCGCTACTCACACCCACCTGCGCGCTAATCATATCCGTGTGCACAATATCCATATCACATATACCATATCACATAATCAGAACACCAGTACGTGCACGGTGCATCTAAAAATCATAAAATCCACAATTTAACTTATAAAACAAATTTCACATTTTTCATAAACATAGCGGGCATAATCCATCCGCTTGAACCGGGAAATTCTCCACAATTTCCTTATAATTAATACCATAAATCCCATGATTTTCAAATCCACCAACTCCCAAATCCATCAATTCAAATATCCACATTTTTTCCAAGCATAAATAATTTCTCGAAATATCATAATCAAATCCCATAATATTTTATGGGCATATTTCATAAAAATTGAAATCACCAACATAACCAAATATTTTCCTTGAAATATTTGAAAATCAAATCGTACCCAATTTACCATTAAAACCACACCAATTTCAAAATCCTCAAATCCATAAAATAATTTCACATGGCATACTTTTATAAAATGCACATTTTCTTAAATCCAATAAATTCATAAATAATTCTACAATAAATCCAATAAATATTTGGCACATAGAAATTAAATTCCAAATATTTAATTCACACATAATATATTCATCAATTAAATTCCCCAAAATTAATTTGAAGGTGGGTCACTCACCTTGTGCACGTATCTCAATCAAGATCCTCCGCAGGATCGACTCCGCTACTTGCACGTGCACCTAAAACATCCACAGTACCAAAACCACAAATATTAATATTTTATTCGGGTAATCCCCAAATGGGTACCCGAGGAGCGAACACCAAACGATAACTAAAATTTACGAATTATATACCGAATCGAAGCTCGAGTGATGCTAATCACAGATCCGGTCTTAATTTCTGATGATCGTACCCGACGGGGTCGGAATTTTATCGGGAAGCTTTTCGGGTTTCGGCTTTGCAATTCTCCCAAACCGTCGCGAATTGGTGGAAACGGAAGTCGGATTTGGGTTCAGGAGGTCGAACACTGCGGACTGGAGCTGGCCGGAATTTTCGGGGTACTCGCCGGAACAGTAATTTCCGGCGGGCCGCCATGTCACCGGCAACCGTCGCCGGAACAGTAATTTCCGACGGTGGCCGTTTGCTGTGAAATTTTGCAGATTTGTAGATCGTGAGGAGAGCAATCCAACGGGACCGACGGTGAGCAAAACGGAGGTCGGACGGCGGAGAAATCACCGTTTGAAGATTTTCAACCCCTCGCCGGAAAACGCTCCGATCCCGGCGCGTCGGTGGTCCGATGGTCGTGATTTTTGGTGGGTAGGCCGGACTTGAGGAGAGGATCAAGGCTGTCAGGCGCGTGTACTGTTTATCGGCCGGAATAGTGCCGATTCGCGGTGGCCGGCGGTGGAGGGGAAAAATCGCCGCCAAACTTCGGACGTCCGATCCGGGCGCGTCCGGCGGCCGTTCGCCGTGAAATTTGGAGGTTTTGCCGGAAATGAGGTGGGCAAGCTTTCTGTCCGGCGCGTGTACAGTAACTCGGCCGGAACAGTGACAAAATCCGGTGGCCGGCGGTGGCTCTTTCTCTCTCCTCTCTCTCTTTCTCTCTCTTCTCTCTCTTTCTCTCTCTTCCCCGAGTGTTTTAACAAATAAAACCCCTGCATGACACTGTTCATGCCACGTGGACCAATCAGAAACTGACACGTGGCGTTTCACTGTTCACCGACCCAAAAAAAATATTAAAATAATACGGTATCCGGTAAACTTCAAACGTCCATAACTTTTTAACCGGATGTCCGTTTTGAGCGTGCCGCTAGTCTGTGAACTCGTATCGACGAGCACTTCACAACCATGCATGAGTCAAAGCTCAATTCCCCATAAACAAAAAGTCAACTCCGGCACCCCTTGGACAGTTTGGACCGCAACTTGTTTCGTCCATAACTTTCAAACCGTAGCTCCGTTTTCGACGTGCTACCAGTCTACGAACTCGTGGCATCGTGCACTTCGCCACGGTGCCCTAGTCATCTCGAAATTCCCACCGAGTCAAAAAGTCAACTTTGACCCCTTCAGTCAACGGTCAACGGTCAACCTCGGTCAACGTGCACGGATTCCGGTGCGATTCGGGACGGGGTGTTACAGTTTCCCTAAGATCAGGGCTTGTCTAGGGTTCCAGTGAGGAATTTTGGACGGGTCCTGACATGCATAATGTTACAAAGTGTTGTGTTTAGGGACTTTGTAGTCCGTTCAGTAAGGTTAACTTAGTTGGTTTGACATTGGCGCCGAAATAGGGTAAAATTATTGTAAATAATTACAAAAAAAAACTTGGTAGTCCTAGATCCATGCAATTTTTGCATATTTCACCTGCTACTTTTATTATTAATAATAATAATGAATAATAATTGTAATAATAATAATAACAATAATTTTATTATATTGTTATTACTGTTATTGATAAGTGTAACACCTTAACCACAAAAAAGGCTTTGAATTCGAATTTTTGACCAAGTTTGATAAGAGTTGACCAAATGGGTTTTATGGTTGATTTTTTGTTGTGGGAGGAATTTCATGTTGACAGAGGTACCATGGAAAAGTACTCATCGACACAAATTCGTAGACTAGTAGTATGCTAACATGAGTTTGTAGATTAGTAGTAATGCTAAAATCGGAGTGAAGAATAGAAAGTTATGATCAAAACAATATGCGATCCTGTTTGATCGATGAGCCTAGAGGTGACTTTTTCTTTATATGGATTTTGACATTGACTCATGTATTATGTGACAGTGCTCGTTGATACGAGTCCGTAGATTGGTGGTACACTTAATTTGAACCTACGACTGAAAAGTTATAGGTTTGTAAAGTTTTGTTTATCTTTTCCAAAACTTTTTTCTTTTTACTATGTAGAAAAATATTTGAGGGAGTCTTTAATTTGTGATGATGGTTTAAAAGAGAATATAAAATTTTATGGATTCATAAGAGTGTATAAATTTGATCGTATTTTATCAAAATGTAAATTTTATGATATTACAAAATTTTATAGCTTTTAGATGCACCATACAGTACTGGTGTTCTGTTTATATTGTTGTTAAGCACTCAAGTTTATAGGGTTGTCCTGTGGGATGCCATGGACCTGAGCATTGGCAAGTATTATACAGTGAGCATAAGCAGCCCCCTTCTATGACCAGGATGACTGTTTATAATATTATGGCTATTTTGTTAGTGCCATGGACTCGAGAGTTGATAAGTATATATCTGCACAGTGAGCATTACCCATCCCCCTCTTTGCTCGTAGTATGGTTGTTTGTTATGGTTATGGGTTAGCGTACAATTTATAATCATGGTCGTTCCTATGAGGATAGGAAAGTATAATACAAAGCGACCACCAGTCGTCTCCCCCTTGGCTGCAGGATGGTTGTCATTACGGATTAGTGTACATATATGTGTGGCCATCCTATAAAAGCTATAGGTCCGAGGCATGGCAAGTATTGTGCACTGTGAGTATAAGCCACCCTTATGGTTGACTGTTTAGCCTTGGCAAGTTATAAGCAGCGGCATCATTGGGACGCCAAGGCGACCATTTGCAAGTTTCTCTCTTGAACCTCCCCATCATGCCGTAATTGGGACGCTAGGTACTATCTGACACTACTGGTATATAGTATGATGTATCAAATATCTTTATATATATATATATATATATGTTATATTATATTATGTTTGTATGCACCGCACTGTACAGGGGCGATAATCCGATGCGGTCCATGAAGAGCTAACCTCGTAACTATGTTGCCTATGAGTCCAGAGGATAAGATAGCCAATCCCCTATCTGTATTGTAGCAGAGTGCTAGCGAAAGTTGATATCATAGATCGGTAGCATGTTAGATAGTATCATATGTACCTCCAATACGAGTGTATATATTTCATAATATGTTATGAATTTTAAAATATTATTATTTTATCTTATATTATCTTATCTATTCATGATCTGATTTTCTAATATTATACTTAATCGCCTTTCTTGTTATTACTATTATTAACATTATTGTTGTTATTAATATTGTTATTATTATTATTATTATTATTATTATTATTGATATTATTGTTTATTATTTATTTATTATTATTATCATTATTAGCGGTTATTATTATTATTGTTATTATTATTATATTAATATTATCATCATCGTCATTAATATTGTTATTGTTTTATTATTGTTGTTGTGTTTGTTACTATTATTCATTATGATTGTTTTTATTATTTATTATTATTATTATTCTTATTATTATTTTCATTATCATTATTCTAAATATTGTTGTTAATATTTTTATTATCAATGGTATTTACCAATAAAATTATTGTCAAATATTATGGTAGATGTTATTATCAATTGTTAAGTTTATTATAATTATTATTATTTGTTATTATTGTTATTATTATTATTATTATTGTCGTTGTTGTTGTTGTTGTTGTTATTATAAATTATTATTATGATTATTATACATAAGCCTTCAGGCAAGTGTGAAAGTCTTCGGGCAAGTGTGAAAGCTTTTAGACAAGTATGTTAGCCTTTGGGCAAGTTTCGAGGCTTTCGAACAAGTATGTAGGCCTTCGGGACAAGTGTGTAAGGGTTCAAGCAAATTGGGTTATTATTGTCATTAATATTACTATTAATTTTGTTGCTTTATTACCCTCCTTCTTACATTGTGCATTGGTACGTTTGTAAAACAGTATTGAAATATTGTACGGTACAAAGTGGGTGGTTTAGGCAGACGTAATTAAATATAGGTATTTCGTGTTTTTAAATTATCTCTAATATATATACGTCCATATTTATATTTGTTATCGAAGTGCTACTATTTGTGGAATTTCTATGTAGTAAGGTAGGAGGGATAATGTGGTATTATGCAAAAGTGTGTTTTGGTGCAGGAAATTTTAGGGCATGCTCTACCCTTAGGAGAGATGCTACCGGATTTGCCATATGACGGTCTAGTAGGGTTTCTCCTGAGATCAAGACCTATCCAGGGTTTCAGAAAGGGGTCCTAAATGGGTCCTGATATAGTATGTAGGAAACCGAGTATTGTCTGGCACCACTGGTATATCGTATGCTGTATCAAGTATCTTTTTCATATATATGTGTATATATATATGTACTGTATTATGTTCTATATATCATACCGTACGAGGGCAACGATCCGATTCGATCATGAATAGCTTAGCCTCGTAACTATCTTTTTTATGAGTCCAATGTGTCGATTGGCCATTATAGGTAACAACCCCAGGCTGTATTGGTAGTAGGGTACCAGCAATAGCCAATATCATGGATCGCGTAGCATGTTATATGGTATCATATGTACTTCCAATACGAGGGTACATATTTCGTGGTATATTTATGAATTTTATGATTTTATTTTTCTTTATGTTATCTTTATTATTCATAATTTGATTTTTTAATATTACATTTTATTTGCCTTTATTGTTATTATTATTATTATTAATATTCTTGTTATTATTAATATTGTTATTATTATTTATTTATTTATTTAGTATTATTACTACTAATATTGTTGTTATTGTTATTATTATTATTATCATTATTATCGATATCATTATTGTTATTGTTATTATTATTATTATTATTACTTATTATGATTATTTTTTATTGTTATTTTCATTATTTATTATCATCATCATCATCATCATCATCATTATTATTATTTTTATTGTCACTATTTTGATTATTATTATTTATCATTGATATTACTTTTAATTATTATTGTAGTCGTTATTATTAATTATTGTAATTATTATTATTGTTTTCATTATTTATTTATTCATTATTGCTATCATTATTACTACTTGTTATAATTATTATCATTATTATTTTTATTGTTATTATCATTTATTAGTGTTATTATTATTATTATTATCATTATTTTCATACGGTAGTCTTCAGGCAATTATCACAACCTACAGGCAAGAATGGTAATTATTAGACAAGTATAATAGCCCTTGGGCAAGTGGTAGCATTTGGGTAGGTGTGATAGCCTTTGAGCAGGTATGATTATGTGATAACCCTTGGACAAGTAATAGCCTTCGGATAGGTATGGTAGCCCTCACTTAAGTATGGTTATATAGTAGCCTTCGGTTAAGTTGTACTAATACTATTATCGTCATCATTATCATTAATATAATAATTATTATTATTATTATTGCTATTATGGTTGTTGTTTTGTTACCTTTCTTTTTATTTATGCATTTGGTATACTCATAAATCCATATAAAGATGAATAATTGTACTAAATGGGTGGTGAGGACAGACACGAAATATAAAAGTATTTGTGTTTTTCTAAATTTTTCCTCCTGCCTATATACTTGTACTATTTTTTATATAGAAGTCCTGAAAATTTGTGAAATTTATTGCAGTAAAGTGGTAAGGATAAAGTGATATTATATAGAAATGTGTTTTTGTACAGGTAATTATTGGAGCATGCTCAACTTTTAGGGGAGATGAATGGTCCGATAGAGTTTCCCCTAGGATCAGGATTAATATAAGGTTCTAGGTAGGGGATGGGTCCTAACAATGAGCCTATAAGATCAACATAATCAAACAAATAATTTATGTTACATGTTTGTCTTCATTTTTCTTTTGGACGTTGTTCATCTAAGTGAGTCGGTCCCATTATTTTCTAATGAATACAGAGATTGATCACTAAAGCACAAATACCAGTTTCTTTTTGTTTTATTGTTTTTTTGTTTTTTTTTGGACAAAAAGAAAAGAAGCACATGTGTATATAAAGTATAGATAGACACACATTTAACTTGTTATTACCTGGATTGCGAGCTTGTATTTGGGGCGTCACCACCATATATTAGAGGAAATGTCTCATTCTTGAGGTCAAATGAGTTAATTGAAATTCCCTATATACAATTATTAAAAGGAAAAAAAAAAACAATAAGCAGATCAAGTATTAGTTCTATAGTTTTAACTTCACATTAATAAATAACAATAGTTTGTGCTTATTGGATAGGCTTAAAAAAGATTAAAATTAATTATTAGTGATTAATTTAATATTTTAAGATATGTATGTAATTGGATTAGATTTGAATGAATCTTGTCTAATCAAAATGGGCTGCAAAAGATAAATATAAATTTGAAATATCCCAATTAATTGGATTGGATTTAAAATTAGTTCAGTCTAATCTGATATAATCCAATCCTATATCTCAAATCGAAACGAACAGAAATGTCTTGCATAAAAAACTTTTATAACACTAAAACAACTTTATGGTCATATTATTGGGATCAAACTAATTTTTAACTAATTTTATAATTATAAGAACGCTATAACTTAGAGTAGATGTAGTTAAAAATTCTATTATCTAACCTATACTATACAATTCTTAATCAATCAAATTATACATTTTCTTTATTAGGAAACAATCAGCAAATAATTTAATTTAATATTTAAATATAATCTTAAGAAGCTATAAATATTTTGACACTAGCAAAAAAGTATATCTGTTAGCAAGTTATTATATACCTGTAACTTCAATGTTGCAAGAACTTTAAATAAAAAATTGATATTTCAAACAACGTTACATAAATATTTTAAGTTATGTTAATGTGACATACAATATACTTTATAATGTGGAGTTTAATTTTATTTATAATTAATCCAAATTGTGACAACAATTTTTGATAAATAGATGGAGACTATTTCATCATAGGATATTATTATAAAGAAGTTTTTTTGTATAAGTTTGAAGAATCATCATACCTGCTGAAACAAAAGAAAGAGAAATAAAAAAGAAAAAAAATAAAAAGAAAATTGCAAGTAAGTACCTCGTAAATGTTGTTGTTACCTAAGCGAACCTTGGTCAAGAACTTCCTGTTAATGGTGGCTGCAGCCACAGAAAGAGACCATGGGGCAAAGTTTGAGAGAGTGGACAGTTCAGGACCTCGGTTACCAGCAGAGTTTGATGTCAATATTCCTTTTATCGCGGCATGAAAAGATCCAATTGCCATTGCACTCTTGAAATAATCATTTACCGAGGTACCTCCTATAGAAGCCGTGATTATATCAACCCCATCAGAAATTGCATCATCAAATGCTGCTAAAATATCAGCGTCATCACAACCTTCATACCAACATACTTTGTAAACAGCAATACGAGCTGATGGGACCCCTCCTCTTGCAGTCCCCAAACCAAACCCTAGTTGACTTGCCATGTTAACTAGGCCTCCTGCAGCTGTAGATGCTGTGTGTGTCCCATGGCCATCCGAATCCCTTGGAGATTTTAGATCAGCTTTTTCAAAGAAGCCATCGCTTTTGTAATACTTTGCTCCGATAATTTTGCTGTTTAATTAGTTCAGCATAAAAGTACAACCTTGAGATATTTTAATTTTGAAGATATGCTTTTGAGGATTTTTTTTTTTTTTTTCTTTTCTCTACTTTACCAAGTAGACAATATTAGTGTTATAAGAGATTCGTACCAGTATTCCATAAACTATATTGTTATTCGCATCTTGGTCCCGACCTTTATTTGTTTTTTTTGACAATCATAGGTTTCAACTCATTCAAACAGAGCATCATTAGTCATTTTTGAATTTTTTTATTAAAAAACTTATTTGGCAAAATAAAAGATAAGTTGTTGCCGCTTTAATGAGTGTACAAAAACAACTTGCCCCTTATTTTGGTGTCATGTGAATGATATATGCTGAATCTATTAAGATTGTAGACCAAAATTTCAAAAGGACCACGTGCATTGTTCCAATGTGTTTGTGGGTGTGATTGCCAAAATCAAAACAACAAAAAAAAAAAAAAAAAAAAAAAGACCAAAAAAAATTGAGGACCAAAGTGTGAATTGCAATATAATATGATGACCATTGGTGTAAATATCCCTAATATTGTGTATGTTTAAAATTGACATGAATACATTGTAACTTTCTAGTTCTACAATGAAATTATAGATGTTAGTTAACATATGAAAGACGTGTACATACTTGTTGCAAGTAAAATTGGCTGAGACTTGGCAAGTGCCCTTCCATTTGTTGGGTGGTGGACTAAATCCTTTATCGTCAAAGCTTTTGGATTCCGGCCAAACTCCGGTATCGAATACTCCTATGATGATGTTACCTTCAATTGTGCTTCTTTTAACATTCTGTGGAAATCCAATGAAGTCCCATGACTTTGTTGTATGGAGCTTCATCTTTTGGCTGGGGAACATTGACACTACACTCCCCATTCCTAATTTTAAGATCACAATTTTCATTTTCATCCAAATTATACAAAATATAAATACAAAACAAATGTATAATAGCATTCATGGAAAAATCATGCTCACCCACCAGCCATTTTTTCAGCCTCTTCCTTAGTGAGCTTGGCAGCAAATCCATTGAAACTCCTTTTGTAGCTATGGAGGAGAGTTCCAGCTGGCTTAATATTATTGCTGAATGATGACACATTGGATAAGTTGATTGTCTGTTTCACAAGAACGTCCCTTCTAATCTTTTAATATGCTTTAGTCTTTTGTTACTACTTGTGATAATTATCCTTGGATATATTACAACAGCCTAAAAGTTAATGGAAATACTAATTAATGTTAGATTAATATGCTAATTAATCTAACATTATGTTTGGATTGAAGGGAAAAAAAAAAAAAAAAAGATGAAAAAGTCAAGATGATATGAAAAACAATAAAAAACTTTCATACAATAATAATATGGGCAATTTTGGAATATTAAAGAAATCGTTAAAACCTTTTTCTTCGCATCTATGACCTATCAATTTTAGGAGGAAGACAAGATTATCGGTTAAAATAAAAGAATCAATTCATTATCTTTCCTCGTTTAAAATAAAAGAATCAATCCCTTCTCTTTCCTTCATTTTTTTTTTTTCATTTTTACCTCATTTACCAGAGATTTAAATATATTATTTTCTACTCCCTCCTATTCTATCAATACAAACATAGTGTAAAATTTGCAGAGAAAGGGATGGAAGTATTATTAAAGGATTTTCGGAAGTTGTGGGGGAAAAGGGGAGAGACAAATCGAAGCAATGCAGGGTTGAATATCAATGGATTATACCAACAAAATCATGGAAAAATAAAAACACAAGCAAAAAGGGAGTAAAAATACATTTTTTTTAATTAAAATGGAAATAGGGATATAGTGAAAAACCATCAACAATTGCAACTCATATCAATGAAAACAAGCGAAAAATACAGAGAAGAGGAAGAACAAAGAGACGATCTTTGCCGTTGGAAATAATTTCCTTAGCCTGGATAATATATTCTTTTTTTTTTATTATTATTAAATTAAAACTGCCATGTGTTAATCTTTGTGGTTGGACAGTCGCACCCGCTAAGATGTTATGACTGTCACAAAGTAGTTTTTCTCCTGGAGACATTCCTTATTTTGATGATGATTAATATATTGTACGGCATGCCTCATAAAATATAATAATTAATAATTAAAGAGGGTTAAAAGTATTAATTAGTAGGCCCTACAAACTAATTTTAATTAATTATAAAATATGAATGAACCAATGATAGATGATCATGTGCCATGTAAAAGTAAGGATGCGTGCCTTCAACTCAGTGTGGAGACAAATATCATCCAAAATTAATTAGCTTCGTCCAAATGATTTTAAATTAAAATTAACAATTTAAATGATCCTGCAGCTGTAGGCACTTAAATTGTAATGCCTATTAATATGTAGGTCCGACGTTGATTGTGAAATTGCAACAGCATTACACAATGACTTTAAAGAACATTTTTTTTTTTTAAATATCTTTTTCATTTCCACTTCATTTTTATCATTTACATATATGTTACATAGTAATCTCAATTTATACAGAATTAGTTATTTGTCATTATTGATAACAATCATCATCGTATATGATAAAATTTAATTGAAATATTTAATTCTTTTTTTCATTTGAAAGCCATAAAAATAAACCTTTTAATTATAATCGTTTAAATTGTTAGTAGGTATTAGTGGTTATCATTCACCAATGATAACAAACAGTATTTTTCATTTATAAAAGGTAGACTTTTGGCCAATATATATATATATATATTTATAGTAATGCTATATTAAGTGTTTCTGCTCCGTAATGTGCATGTTTAACCATTTAACTTGTATCTTTCGAATAATAGATATTTGCTATAGCAAAATCCTATGTGTGTGTATATATATATATATCCTATAAGTGTTATTATTAATATACTTTATGGGTATAACATGCTTATAAGATTTTTTCCTCGAAATGAATTTCATCAATTCTAACAAACCCATGCAAAATAAAACAAAAATATAAAATATAAAATAAAAACCGAAAAACCAAAAAAATAAAAAGCAAACAAAATAATAATAATAATAATAATAATGTTCTGTCACCAATATTATGGGAAATTTAATCACCTGCCAATGACGTTTTGCAGCATGTTTATGTGAACGGAAGATGTGGAAACCTCTTCTTTTGGTATGTCACCCATATAAACAATATAAGCCTGCATCAAGAATTTCATAGGTGAGAAAAATTAAACCTTGCATGAGGCAAAATTCAAAAGAGATAGAATTTAAATGATGTAGATATTTGCCTCTCGGTTATCTTCAGAAGTTGATGATTGAGGAGCTGTGATGAGCAGTGCGTAAGCAAGGCCGAAGAGAAGCCAAGGAATTGCCATTGAAGGAATAGATCTCCTAGTTTTGAGTAATACAGAGAGTATACTAGTTTGACGTTTCAGAAAAATTTTGGAAGGTTATTATTTAATATACATAGATAGCAAACGACAACATAGCAAGAGCAAAATGAATAGCAGCTTGACGATTACAAGGAGACGAAAAGCACATGGCGTACGAGTACTAATAGTAAAGCTAATTTCCAAAATGTTGGACATGGCCAGCAGGTAAGGTTGATAGTCATCATACGTAACTTTTCCGAGCATGCCATGTGACCAAGGGATCCAAGCACTAGTGTCAAAAATTCATCGGTTTAATTTAAATTCACTTAGCCATATCCATACAAGTCAATTCATTTCTTGCCACAAACTAATTAAACCTGTCAATATTAACAAACAATACCAAGAAGGAAATTTCCCTCTCACCCATGTGCCTCCCAGCTAGCTCGATGGTGGCCTCTAGTCTAACTCATTGTTGTCCATTAATTTTCATTCGAATTTTCTTTCCCAAGCTTTTGAAACTTCTTTAAGAAAGTAATTACATTTCAAATTAATTAGATTTATGTTGAAGAATAGCTTGACCTTTCCTCATACAAATTTCTGAAGCAAGATTGACGGTAATAACCGTTGGTCCATTGGACTTGTTAAAAACATTTGTAAACAGAACAAAATTAAACCAAAAGGAGTCCAACTACTTGGTGTTGATTTTCAACATCTCTACTTTTGTGTATGAAAATAGTGAATGCAAAGATTCTCTTTGAACAATTTTTTTTAAGCCTTTTTTACGGTTCTTTTCGTATTTTTACGCTTTTCCACTATATTTCACTCTAACTGTGATAGAATTCTTCTGGAAGCACATGCATAGATTATTCTCAAGCAATTAAATTTAAATCAGCAAAAACAGTACTTTTTTACTTTGTCAAGAAGAAAGTGCGTCCAAAAGCTAGACAAGATCACATTTATTTGCAAATTATTGTAAACTAGATTTTCATTTATGTATCAAAGCTCGAACTCTTCAGCTTCATAGCCCAAAACGACTATATTCAATGAAAGGCGAACCGCATTCTATTTCAAATCAACATTAATTAGCATGCTTTTTGGACTGTAGGATTTCTTGATTTGGCGATCAACTTTAATTTTGTGATCTTGACTCGGAAGTAAATACATATATATATAGTCAGGATCAAATAAGATCTAACAAATATCAAATCAGACCTAAGAATTAATATGAAATCTTCTTTTCTCAACCTTTTGATCGCATAAAAGGTTGAGATTTAAATTATATTTATCAATCAATAGGTTCCGATAGGATTCACTTTACCCAGAATGTTAGGATGCATATAGAATCATTAATCGGAACCCTAGATAAGCCCCAATTTCAGGGAAAATCCTACCAGACCATCTTACAGAAAATCCAATAGTATCTCCTCTAAGGATTGAGCATGCTCCAAAAATTCCTTGCATAGACAACACACTCCAATATCATGCCACCTTATTCCTCCCACCTTACTACAAGATTTTCCACAAAATATAGCATTTCAATAACAAAGTATAAGAATATATATATTGTTAGGACTCGTCCAAGATCCCTCACCGGAACCCCAGACAAATCCTGATTCCAGGCAAAACCCTACCGAATCTTCCAATGGAAAATCTGGCAGAACCTCCCCTAAAGGTTAGACTTACCACAATTTCCCTGCACTGAAAACACACTTCTAAATGCATCACCTTATTCTTCCCACTTTACTACAAAATATTACCACAAATTTCAGCACTTCAAAAATTAACAAGGAACCAGTACACAATTAAATAAATAAACGTCCAAATAGTATGCAGAGCGTTATCCACTACAATTGAATATGAAATTTAATACAATATAAGATAAAAGGAAATAACACAAGATAGAAAGGAAAGGAAAAGCCTCTTGGACTTTCGACAACGAACCAAGACGTCGAGCTCACCCCCGGACGATCAACGTCAACTAACCTGGGCCTAAGGAAACGGAATTTAAAAATGTGAGATGCTAATCACTCAGTGAGTAACCCAATCTACTAAACAGGAAAATAAATAATAATAATATTAACTTGATTAATCAATAATAAATAAGTAATTAATTATTAAGTATCTAAAAATAATATTTTCTCTCAAAACCCTTACGATTCACTCAGTTAGAAAAGTTCCCTTTTTAAAACATTTTCGCAAAACCCAACATTTTATGCCCAAAAAATCTAGAAAATATTTAATTAATAATTTGCAAATAAAAGATAATAAATTAATAATCCAAAAATTTTGGTGAGAAAATAATTATAAGAAATAAGACTAATGACAAATATTAAATTGGAAATAAAATATTGTAAACAATTAATACGAAAACACAATAAAATTTACATTAACAAAAATGATCCAAGAAATATTTAAATAAATAAAATAAAACCAAATAATTAATAATAGAACTCAATTTAAAATGCCAAAACAACTTAATTTATAAAACACTATTAGAAAAACATTTTAATTTAAATAAAATTTTAAAAGATTGTATAATTAAAATCATGTCGTGAAAACCATTTGATGCACCCACTTTATACCAGTGGCGCCAACGGTACCTAGCGTCCCAAGCACCGCCAGACAGGAGGTTAAAGAGAGAAACTGGCATATGGTCGCATGGTGTCCCACCGCACCGCTCCAAACAGCCGTCCCGGCCATGGAGGGGGGCCTATCCTCATTCGATAGCACCCACAGGACAACCCCATAATCACCTGTACGCTACTTACATCCACCTGCGCACTAACCACATCCACCTGCGCGCTAATCATATCCATGTATAAAGAACACCAGTACGTGCATGGTGCATCTAAAAATCATAAAATCAATATATATATATATATATATTTTTCAAATCTCAAAATTTCATAAATACCACCGAGTTTATTCCATCCATTTAAACCCGTAAATTTTCCACAATTCCTTTATAAATCATCGTCATAAATCCATTGCATAAATTCCATCAATTTCAAATCCATCAACTCTCAATTCCATCAATTTAAATAAACAAATTTTCCAATGGCATAAATATTTTTTAACATAATAATTTAAATCAATATTTCTTTCTCAAACCTTCAAAAAAAAAAAACAATTTGAATCAAATATGTCATTTAAACATCATAAAATCCACAACAATCAAAATTCTTATAAATAAATTCCACAATAAATCAAATAACATTAAATTCACAATTCCTTTAAATATAAAATTTCCATAAAATCTAAATTTTCATAATTTGTCAAAAAATCATATGCTTCAAATTATTCAAATATTAGCATCAAAATTTAATTCACATTTTATCACATAATCAACATAGAATAAAAACATTTGAATATCAGAATATTCCAAAATATAATTAATTTAACACTCGAAAATAATTTTGAAGGTAGATCACTCACCTCGAACACGCAATCCAACCAAGATCCTCCATAGGATCAATTCTACGACTCACACGTGCTCCTGAACAACAATATTACACAGGGTCAAATAAATTAATATTTTATTCGGGTAAATAATACCCAGTACCTTGGGGGTTTAACACAAACGGTGCCCAAAATTCATAAATAAAGTATTAACGGAAAGCTAAGGGGACGAGGATCACATTACTGATCTCCGTTGGACTCAACTCGACCGGAGGTGGCCGGAAAGTGGACGGAAGCTTTCGACTGAACTTGTCGTGTCTCCCAAATGGCAAGGAATTGAGCTGAATGGACCTCAAAATCGAGCTCAGGAGGTCCATAATAGGGGGAATTGGGTATGAAATTGGAGTGGGTTGGTCAGAAAACAACGAAATCGCCGGAAAAACAAAATGAGCCGCCGTCGGCTTCAGCCGCCGATCTGGGCGCGTTGCCGATTGGCCGGCCGCCAAACTTGGCAGCTGAGCTCGCCGATAGCTGGGCTTCACCGGTGGCTGTCCGGTGGCTGGAAAAGATGCAGAAGGAGAGAGAGAGATTGACGGGAAGGAGAAATGAAGAGAGAAGGAGAAGAAGGAAGAAAAAGAAGAAAGGAAGAAGAAGCTCATGGGGCATTTTCCCACATGGGAGAAAAGGAAAAAAAAAATAAAAAATAAAAATATATATATATATAAAATAATATTAAAATAATACGGTATAAAAAAATTTTACAGATCTATAACTTGTAAACCACATATCCGTTTTGGGCATGCCGCTAGTCTATAAACGCGTATCGATGAGTACTTCACAACCGTGCAAGAGTCAAAACTTAATTTTGCACGAACAAAAAGTCAACTCCGGCATCCCTTGGACAGTTCGAATCTCAATTTGTTTTGCCCATAACTTTCAAATGGTAGCTCCGTTTTTAACGTGCTACTAGTCTATGGACTCGGGTTGATGCATAATTTGCAACAATACCCCAGTCAAAGAGAAATCAAAAAGTCAGATTTGATCCCTCTCAGTCAATGGCGGTCAAACCCGATTAACCTCGGTCAACGTGAAAAAAAATTTCTGATGTTGTTCGGGACGGGATGTTACATATATATATACTAAAAATAGTTTAATAAACAAAGAATATCTTTTAAATATTTATGTCCTCCCACCTCATTCACGTAGTACAATACTGCATTTCTATATCGCTTAATGAACATACCAAATGCATTTCTATATCGCTTTTTGACATAACAACAGGCCCCATTGGCCCTCATTCCTTCCATAATCCATAGGTGTTTCCCATATCCATTTGCGAATAAAAAAGAACTAGTTAGAATAGCAAAGAAATTCACATGTCATGTAACGGCCCAGTCCACCCGCATCAAGATATTGTCCGCTTTAGGCCCAGCCCGCACGGTTTTAAAAGGCCTCTTAAAGGGAAAGGTATCCACACGCTTATAAGCCATGCTTCGTTCCCTTTTCCAACTGATGTGGGATGTTACAATCCTCCCCCCTTGGGACCCAGCATCCTCGCTGGCACACCGATCCGGGTACTGGCTCTGATACCACTATAACGGCCCAGTCCACCCACATCAAGATATTGTCCGCTTTGGGCCCAGCCCGCACGGTTTTAAAAGGCCTCTTGAAGGGAAAGGTATCCACATGCTTATAAGCTATGCTTCGTTCCCCTTTCCAACCGATGTGGGATGTTACATGTCATATAGGAGAAATGAAGTTCTTAGTAGATTATGTTTCTATAACAACAATTGGATATTGATAGAAAATAATGAAACCAAATAACTAATTAGGCTTGAGTACGAGATTGAAGTGGAGTACTTTTTAATGATTTTTGGCCCTTCTCTTTTTTTTTCTTTTTTTTTTTCTCTAGATTTATACTCATTGTTCATATGATAGTTCTAATAAAACATCATATTACTGATGAATGATTAAGATCTCAATTTCTTATCTGACTTAATGAAGAGAAACAATAAAATCTTAGATCAAGGAATAGTAGAAAGGTCATGCTTTCTAAATGAGTTAAAAAATTATTAAGTCAAATCTTTGTATCTTTAAGAGGATTAGGATTTCTTGGAAGTGAAATATCATATTATAATCCTACATGGTACGATTGAGTCCTCTGTTTTGGTAACAAATCCATAGTTATTTGTCCCTTCCTTTTGGATGGTATTTTGCTTAATTAACTAGTTACTTGGATCGGGGTTATGTCTTCTAGAATTTTTCTAATCTAGTTACTAGTTATAGTATGGTTATTGGTATTCTAATATTTTTATTGTTTATATTTTCAGCAAAACATGAGAAAAAGATGTGGATCCTTCAAATGGATTGATCCTCTAGCGTGTCCTCACTCAACACAAGTAATTCCTAAATTACTATAAGCAATGTCTAAATTGGAGGATGAAAAACTTAGATTGAAGAAGATATGTGTACGCCTTATGTTTTGTGTATATTTGAAGATTAGAAAATGGTAAAAGGTTAAATGTAGATTAAATTTATGGATGAGAAGATTGGATGAAAATATTAGTAGTGTATTTTGTTATGTAGTATCTCAAGTGATGATATTGAACCATTTTAGATGTTTGTACTTAACCAATTGAATAAAATGACATTTTATGTAAAGCTATAGTGCATTTAGTTTGTATAACTCACTAGATATTCAAAAAATGGGCATGCTACATTTCATGTTAACTTTCAAGCCCCTTTAAGTCTTCTAACTTTAATTACAGTTCTAAAAGCAAAAAATTCACAAAATATGTTTGGAACATTACCAAATATTTCATTCTAAAGCCACTGAAATATTTATTTTCAATATGAACTATTACATAAATTTTGTAAAGCATAATAAATAAATTTGGACAATCGTCGGTCAAAATATGTTTCATTAATATTAGATAACCCTGTTCCAAACATTACATGTGTTTGGCTACTTCATATGCCCTTTCTATGTTCATAAACAACATTTGACAAAAGTAAATGTCACCATAACATGGTACTTTACCAATACAAACAACATCTTTCACATATTTGTACTATACCAATATTGACTATACGACATTAATTTCCTAGTGTCCCAAAAAAGCATTTAAGTTACTAGTAAACATATCCATAGTAACAATAATTTTTACAAAACAACCATAACTATTCGAAATGAAAGCCACAAATACCACTGCACTACTCCAAAAATAGAAGCATTATGCCTCGTACATGTGTATGGCAATGTTTCATTCCCTTGGTCTACTATATTGATCTTTTCCCCTTATTATAACCAGATCTCATTGTTGCACCTCCATTTGTACTTTGTATTGTTGTTGTTGGACATAAAACTTCCTTGACAAGTTGATGACCTCTTTACTGGCAGCTTATGTATTTTGATGCTCTATAAAACACCAACACACAAATTAGTGTTTATCCAATCCTATTATAAAACCATATACCCAAATAAGAATATTAGTGAATATAAAACTATATATACATTATACATGATGTCCCTTTTAAGTTTTAATATATAAAATGAATCTGAAAGTTTATCTCTATATTTTTATTGGTTCATTTGCCGTTGATTTAGTAGTTTGACTTCTACTAAGCTACTGAAAATATGTATAACATGTTAAAAAAAAGCAAGTCAAAATTAAATACAATTAAAACTAGAATATCAATACAAAATATATGTACATTATTCATAGTGAAAGCTTACAAGTTTTAATATATAAAGAAAATTTACAAGCTTACCACTGTACTTTTTATTGGTTCATTTGCCATTAATGTAGTAGTTTGCCTTCCACCGAGCTGTTAAAATTTTTCAAAACATGTTAAGTATTAAGTAAAAATTAAATACAATTGAAAGAAAAGGCAAAAAATGTACTAAACCTCTATATTTGCTGCTGTACAAGATGCTTTGCACAACCTAGCATTATGGCAAGTTAATCCGTATTTTCTATACGTCATTATCACACTAGTCTTCCTCAACTTTTTGGATGTTGTTCATCTAGTTCCCTTCTTCTAATTCTTCTTGGTCTACCATGTTGCTTGTGAAATTCAATTAGATGCAATGCGGAAATCCTAACTTTAATCATAAATTTAGGCCATTCATTGGGCCAACAACAGGGAAGTAGGAATATATAGGCATCCTTTTTGTACCATGGGTGTACAAATGCCAAAGGTTCCATGTCTCTTAAGATAATAGCAGACATGGCATAAGGACATCGAATCCCTGTCAAATCCTAATTCCTACAAGAGCGAGTGTATTGTTGTATATCTACCACATTTTGACATCTATCTACCACTCTAACTTAGAATTTAAGTTGTCCTACCTAATTAAATATGCACATTCTCCTATCAAACTTCATTTTGTCACATATCATGGACACCCTTTATTTTAGATGCTATTCTATGCATAATTTTGCATCTAATACACTCAAAAATGGTTATAATAGGCTTATCTCTTGCTGCCATTATGCTCCTATTAAAAGCCTTGCATAAAATTTTCAATAGAATATCACATTTTGGCATAGTCCTAAAATGTGATCTAGAGCAATGTTTAGGAGCCTTCTCACTTGCCTATTTAAAAACATCAATAGATAATTCCTGTATCTTAGTTATCTCAACTTGTATCTTGCCACTGTATTAGCTTTAGCTATACACCATAGCCTTTATTTCAATGCCAAACCTTAAAACTTGTTTTAAAGTTGCGGTAAAAGCATCCAACACAGTGTTAATGTTCTGCATTAGGCAAGAAGTTCTCTAGTGCATTCATCAACTTTTTTGCTTGTCTGATATAAATGTCCAACCATTAGAGTTCCTTATATCAAGGTCTTGAATAAGAAATTCTAAAAACCAACTCCAAGTATCTTTGTTTTCAGCTTCAACTAATGAATATGCAATTGGAAACTTTGCATTGTCACTATCAATTCCCACATTAACCTTGATACTACTCTTGATATAGCAACTATCAAATCCAATCAATGGCTTACACCTCTCTTTAAATCCTTTTTTACAAGCTTCTAGATAGGTATAAAATCCTTTGAAATCCACTAACTTCCCATTGAATTTCACTTTTCACAACAACTGTCCTATTTTCATTGGTTCTCCTCAACTCGTCACAATAATGCTAAATCAGTCCATACTATTTCTCAATACTACCTCGTATCATCCTCATAGCTTTCCTTTAGTCTTATAATATTGTTGTTTGCTTACTTCTATGATGAGATCATTCATGATTGTGTCTGAAAATGATTCAAGGCTCCCATTAGGATCCAACCTAAATATATTCACATATTTCTTAGCCATCCAACTAGATTTCACATTAAGGTTGTTGAATTTTCTTCTACAGTTGTGGCTATGGGTACCAAAATAATATCTAATCTGAAAAGTTTTATTGTCCTTAATCACTCTACCATACAAAATCCATTCATAGTTCTTATCATTACATACGGCTCTAAACCTCTTTTTATCATTCTTTTTAAACTTGATGCCCCTTTGAGATTTAATCCCATATTTCTTTATTGCTTACTTAAAATCCTCAATCGAAACAAACAACATTCCTAATATGACTCTAGATGATTCATATCTCAATATTGAACTCATGGAAGTGTTGTCTTCTTACTCCATCATCATCACTTGATGAACCATAAATACTCTTTTAACTCATCATCCTTACCATAATCCAAATCAACATAACCATCACTTTCAAAACCAGCCAAACTTAATAGTGGGATCAACATTGTCCTTATAAGCTACATCATCATCATCATTTTGCTTATATTCATATTGTCATAAATTAGGACCATTTCCCTCATCCTTATTTTTGTCCTCTACATCATTAGCATTTCTAGTTCCATTTTCAATCAAAGGTTGATTTTGATGGTTATAGGGTGTAGGGTTACATTAATAAAAATCAATATAAAAAAGAAGTAATCAAATAATAATTCATCTATGTAAGGCTAGGTATAAGAATGAGGTAACGATGGGTTTGGGTTCAGCTAGATTGGGAATGGGTTTGGGTCATTGGTTTAGGCTTTTTCATTGATTTGTGTTGTGGATGGGTCTATGGATGTGACTATGGCCGGGATAATGTTGATATTTCTTGTTATTCTACTTGGGTGCCATCAGTTAAAGTTACACTATTTGGAGATACAATTTCATGGGGCCTCCTAATAAAGCATTCTACCGCACACATACATACACAGATGTAGATATAAATAAATTTATTTGACCGTCAAATTATCATATTATATTTAAACAATTATCATATCTATCTAACAATCACAAGCAATCAAATTAATATTTTAAATAAGTAGCAATATACACGAAAATGAATAAAATATTAAGCAAATTAATTTTTCTTTCAAAATTTTAAAATCATTTGTATTTGCCTCCATTTTTTTTCGAACCTCAACATTTGATATTTTAAAATCATCATTAGTATTTTGAAAAAATATATTGGGTGCGTTTTTCAATCCCCATCTTTTCACCAAGTGCAAGCCCTAAAATATCTAAGCTTTGTTGTGCTTTAAGAATAGTTGAACAGTTGAGTTAGCTGGGTTTTGTGGGTTCCTTTTTTCTTTTTCCTCTATCTCCATCGGTGAGCATATATTCATTGGTTTTTCTTCCATTTTGAGCGGCGACAATGCTAGGTTCGTCGGTGGGTTTCCTTTTTTGACCTTTTTTTTTTTTTCTTGCTGGATTGCTGTCATTGCTGGATTTCTTGGTGTGGTCGTTGATGGGGTTCTGTGTTGTATGGGTTGCAAGTGGAAAAAATTTGGGTCATGGGTTTTTCTTCAAATTTAATTGGTGGGTTTTCTTAATCTTGCTTAGGTTGATGTTTTGTTTGCAATTTTGTTTGGCATTGCTGATACAAACCTAGAGCGACGTACCTTTAAACCCATAAGAAAGATTGAATTAGACCATTTAATTACAAGTTATCAATCGAAGACCTCGACCTGTTACCTATATTAGAGGTAAGAACCTTGGTATAGTGAATACGCCACAATAGGGTGTAGAATAATCTATTGATAAGTCAAATTTGAACTCCACAAGAAAAGCTTGAAAAAGTTCAATATAGTTCCTAGAGAACCATGAGAATCACTCTCATTGTAATCTAAATTTTATTCATGACTTGTGTGGCTTTAAATAGGCAAAATAAATTAAAAAGCTTTTCTAAATTTGCTAAAAATAATTATGGATGAAAATTAGATTTAGGAAACCTAATGTGGTTAGGTTTAGGAAACCTAATTTGGTTAGTTTTATGAAATCTAATTTATCTCCGAATTTCCTAATAAAAATAGGAAAGTAATTTAAAAATCTAATAAAACTAAATTGGGAAAATAAAATAGGCAACATACCAAAATCCAATCAAGACATAAAATAAAAACTAATATTTCTTAATTATAAAATTCAGCCAATGCCATATAGGTGCATATCACCCTCCACGTGGCAAAAGTGCCATGTTACCATATGATGCCACATCACCATTCATGTCATCAAATCGTGCCACATCACCATATTGTTGGATTCCATGCGTTAGGCTTTCTTTCATGTTGGCATCCTCCGTTCCAATCATATGGACCAATTTTGGTTCATCTTCAATAATGAACTTGCTTCTTTGGGATGTGAACACCTCTTGGATTAAACCATTTAGTGCTTCTTTAAACCTCTTTGCTCTTCCCCTGGTTATTGGTCCCCTAGAGATTTGAAATGGCTCTAGACTCCATCTTAGGGTGCTTCTAGTTATGTCCTCATCATTCCCCTCCTCTTTGTCAGGACCCGCCCAAAATTCCTCACTAGAACCCTAGACAAGCCCTGATCCCAGGTAAACCCTACCGGACCCTCCAGTGGAAAATCCGGCAGAACCTCCCCTAAGGGATGGACTTACCACAAATTTCCTGCACTAAAAACACACTTCTATAAACATCCCCTTATTCCTCCCACATTACTACAAGTTGATTCTACAAATTTACAGCACTTCAAATGAACAACAGTAATCTAGTGCATAATTAATACATTAGTGTCCAATACAGTATACAGAGCTTAATGAATTACTATTAAATATAGAATATAACAAGAGTGAAAGAAGTATTACAACTGCGATAAAAGAAGAACAGGGTACTTCACGAACTAAGACAGCGATGAAGATCAAGTCCGCTCCGGATGAATACCGACAAACCTGGTACCTAGAGGAACGAAATTTAAAAATATGAGATGCTAATCATCTCAGTGAGTGACCATAACTACTATACAATTATAATACCATGATAACTAAGTAGATAAATAATAATTAATTGGAAATAATAATTTCTCTCAAAACCCTTACAATTCTCTCGGTTGGAAAAGTTCCCCTTTTAAAACATTTTCACAAAACCCTTTATTCGTAAATCCCGAAAACCAAGACATCAATTTATCAACTAAATATCAAATAAAATATAATAAGTCAAGCATCCAAAATTTATAACTAAAAGAAATTAATTTATTCAATAATTAAGTAAAGGGAAAAAATTAAATCAATTTAAAATCCCCATTCGAATAAATACCAAAAACAGTATTAATTATATTCTTAATTACAATACAATTTCAAAATAGTTATTTAAAATCGCAGTTCTGAAAATCACTTGATCCACCCACTATATACCAGTGGCGCCAACAGTACCCAGCGTCCCAAGGTACCGCCAGACAGGAGGTTATAGAGAGAAACCGGCATACGGTCGCGTGGCGTCCCACTGCGCCGCTGCAAACAGGTGTCCCGGCCATGGAGGGGCGGCCTACCCTCATCCGATGGCAACCACAGGACAACCCCATAAAATCACCTGCGCGCTACTCACACCCACCCGCGCGCTAATCACATCCGTGTGCACACTAACCATATCACATATAAACAGAACACCAGTACGTGTATGGTGCATCTAAAAATCATAAATCAATACATCTCAAAATTTCAAATTTTCCATAAATATACCGGGTTTATTCCATCCAATTAAACCCGGAAATTCTCCACAATTTCTTTATAATCAACGTCATAAATTCCATGATTTTCAAATCCACCAACTCCCAAATCCACCAATTTAAATATTCCAATTTTTCCAATAGCATAAAATATTTCCAAAAATATAATAAATTGAATCACATAATATCCCATGGCATACTTATAAAAATTGAAGTCACCAACATAAACAAATATTTTCCTTGAAATATTTGAAAATCAAATCATGCCCAATTTAATGTTAAAACCACAAGAATTTCATATATAATTGAATTCCAAAATTCTCAAGACCATAAAATAATTTTCGCACAGCATAAATTTATATAATGCATATTTTCTTTAATCAAAATAAACCCACCAATAATTTCCACAATAATCAATTAAATATTTGACACATAGAATATAAATTTCAAATATTCAAATCATACATAATATTCACAAATTTAATTCCCGAAATTAATTTGAAGGTAGGTCACTCACCTGGAGCACGCAATTAAACCACGATCCACCATGGGATCAATTCCACGACTCACCCGTACTCCTAGAACACAATTCACACACAGTCAAACAAATTAATATTTTATTCGGATAAATAATACCCGATACCCGGGGGGTTAAACACAAACGTTAACCAAAATTGTCGAATAAAATATCGAATCGAAGCTTGTGGAACGAGGATCGCATTACCGGTCTCCATTGACCCCAATTCAGCCGGTGGTGGCCGAAATTTGGCCGGAAAGCTTTGGCCGATTTTGATCTCCTCGTATCTCGCAAACCGCTTCGAATTTTGGAAATTGGAGGCCATATTTGAACTCAGAGGACCTAAAATAGGGGGAGAAGGGTGGCAATTTGGACTCGGCTGGCCAGAAACGGCGAGAATCGCCGGAAAAAATTCAACCCGCCGCCGCGACTTCACCGGCCGGCCGGCCGCCAAATTTGGTTGGTGAGCTCACCGGCGTGTAGTCTTGGATGGTGGCAGGCGCGTGTGGCTTGTGGTGGCCGGAGAAAGATGAACACGGGAGAGAGAGAGGGACGGCCGGTGGAAAGGAAGAAGGAAGAAGGAAAGAAAGAAGAAGAAGAGGCTCGGGGGGGGGGTGTTTTCCCATGTGGGGGAAAAGAAAAAAAAGAAAAAAAGAAAAGAAAAAGAAAGAGAAAGAAAATAAAAAGAAAATAAAATTAAATAATTAAATAATATTAAAAATAATATTATTATATAAAATAACAATAAAATAATATGATATTAAACATGGTTGACATGTGGCATCACAACATGGTGACACATGGTCACATTTATTAAGTCACACGTGGCACATCGTTACACGTTTAAAAATAATATTAAAATAATACAGTATTTGAAAAACTCTATAGGTCCATAACTTTCAAACCACATGTCCAAATCGGACGTGCTGCTAGTCTACGGACTCGTATCGATGAGTACTTCACAACCATGCATGAGTCAAAGCTCAACTTTGCATGAATAAAAAGTCAACTCGGGCACCCTTGGACAATTTGGACCCCAACTTGTTTTGCTCATAACTTTCAAACCGTAGCTCCGTTTTTAACGTGCTACTAGTCTACGAACTCGTGCCAATGTGTACTTTGTAACGGTACCTCAGTCAACCAGGAATTCCATCCGATTCAAAAAGTCAACTTTTGACCCCTTGGTCAACGGTCAACAGTCAAAGTCAACGGTCAACGGTAACCCTTGGTCAAATTTGAGAAAATTTCAGTGTACTTCGGGACGGGGTGTTACATCTTGAAAAGAATTTGCCCTCAAATCATCTCCTGCACAAAAAGGTGATAAATCAGCAACATTGAAAGTAGCACTCACATTATACTCACCTAGAAGATCTAACTTGTAGGCATTGTCATTAAGTCTCTCCAATACTTGGAATGGACCATCTCCAGGCGGCATGAGTTTAGACTTTCTTTGTGCGGGAAATCTCTCCTTCCTCAAATGTAACCAAACCCAATCTTCAGGCTCAAAAACAACTTGTTGGCACCCTTTATTTGCTTACTTCATGTATGGTTCGGTTCTCCTCTCAATATTAGGTTTAGCCTTCTCATGTAGTATCCTAACAAAATTAGCCTTCTTTTTCCTATCTAAATTAGCATGCTCACTTAAAGGTAAAGGTGTGAAATCCAATGGAGTTAAAGGACTAAAGCCATACATAATTTCGAAAGGTGAAAATTTAAGGGCTGAATGTACAGATCTATTGTAAGCAAATTCAACATAAGGTAAACATTCTTCCCAAGTTTTGATATTCTTACTTATCAATGCAAGCAACAAACTAGACAAAGTTCTATTTACTATCTCTATTTGTCCATCAGTTTGTGGATGACAAGTAGTAGAAAATAACAATTTGGTACCCAACTTAGCCCATAATGTTTTCCAAAAGTAACTCAAGAATTTTGCATCTCTATCAGACACAATTGTTCTAGGCATTCCATGCAACCTAACAATTTCTTTAAAGAACAAATCAGCAATATGAGATGCATCATCAGTTTTATGACATGCAATCAAATTTGCCATTTTAGAAAACCTATCCACAACCACAAAAATTGAATCCCTATCTTTCCTTGTTCCAGGCAATCCTAAAACAAAGTCTATAGAAATGTCTACCCAAGAGTGGTTAGGTATAGGAAGTGGCATGTACAACCCATATGGTTACAGTCGTGGTTTAGATTACTTACATTTAATGCATCTATCACAAATTCTTTCTACATCTCTTTTCATATGTGGCCAATAAAAATGCTTTTGTAAAACAACTAAGGTTTTAGCTATTCCAAAGTGTCCCATTAAACCCCCACCATGAGATTCTCTAACAAGTAAATCACGCAAAGTACAACTTGGCACACAAAGTTTATTTTCCCTAAATAAAAATCCCTTAAATCTATCAAACTTTCCATCAGCATGCCTTTCACAAAGTTTATACATTTCACCAAAATCATGATTAAAAGCATATAATTCTTCAATTTGTTCAAAATCAAGTAATTTAGCATCCAAAGTACAAAGTAATACATACCTGTGGGATAACGCATCAGCTATAATATTTTCCTTACCTTACTTGTAGCGAATGACATAGGGACATGTCTCAAGGAATTCCATCCATTTGCCATGGCGCCTATTGAGCTTTCCTTGTCCCTTTATGTGTTTCAAGGATTCATGATCTGTGTGAATCACAGACTCTTTAGACCATAAGTAGTGCTGCCGTATTTCCAATCCTCTAACCAATACATATAGCTTTTTGCCATAAGTTGGATAGTTTAAGGCGGCTCCACTTAGCTTTTCACTGAAATAAGCAATTGGTTTTCCCTCCTGCATCAAAACAGCACCTATACCTATTCCTGATGCATCACATTCAATCTCAAAAGTTTTGGAAAAGTTAGCCAACACCAATAAAGGACCATTTGTTAGTTTTTCTTTTAATAAATTAAAAGACTTTTTTTTAGCTTCTCCCCATTGAAAACCTACACTCTTCTTAATAACCTCTATCAAAGGTACAGCAAGAGTACTAAAATGTTTAACAAACCTTTAATAGAAACTAGCAGAACCATGGAAGCTTTTAACTTGGATGATGCTAGTTGGCGTGGGCCACTCTTGAATGGCTTTCACCTTCTTTTGATCAACTTTTATACCTGTAGCACTAATCATAAAACCCAGAAACACAAGCTTAGATTTACAAAAGTCACACTTTTTAAGATTGGTATAAAGTCTTTCTTTCCCAAGAACATCTAACACTAACCTAAGATTCCCTACATGCTCTTCTAAACTCCTAATATATACAAGGATATCATCAAAGTACACAATCACAAACTTTCCAATGTAAGCACGCAAAACATGATTCATAAGTCTCATAACAGTACTACGGGCATTAGTTAACCCAAATGGCATAACCAACAACTCATAAAAACCATGCTTTTTTTTTCAATACTATTTTCCATTCATCACCTTCCTTCATGTGAATTTGATGATAACCACCTTTAAGATCAATTTTTGAAAACATGTATGCACCATACAATTCATCAAGCATATTATCTAACCTAGGAATAGGATGACGATATTTGACAGTTATATTGTTAATAGCCCTACAATCTACATACATTCTCTATGTTCCATCTTTCTTAGGGATAATAACATAGGTACAGCACATGGGCTCATGCTTTCTCTAATATATCCCTTCTTAAGCAATTCACTTACCTGCCTTTGAAGTTTCTTTGTCTCCTCGGGATTACTCCTATAAGCAGGTGTAACATCCCACATCGGTTGGAAAGGGGAACGAAGCATGGCTTATAAGCGTGTGGATACCTTTCCCTTCAAGAGGCCTTTTCCTGTGACCCACCGTTGTAATGGGGTCGTGAAGAGCAAAACTGTGTGGGCCGGGCCCAAAGCGGACAATATCTTCAGGCGGGTGGTCTAGGCTGTTACAGTGGTATCAGAGCCAGATCCGAATCGATGTGCCAGCGAGGACGCTGGGCCCTAAGGAGGGTGGATGGTAACATCCCACATCGGTTGGATAGGGGAACGAAGCATGGCTTATAAGCGTGTGGATACCTTTCCCTTCAAGAGGCCTTTTTCCTGTGACCCACCGTTCTAATGGGGTCGGGAAGAGCAAAATCGTGCGGGCTGGGCCCAAAGCGGACAATATCTTGAGGTGGGTGGTCTGGTCTGTTACACAGGCCAGTTTGGAATTGTTGATCCTGGAACAAAGTCAATTTGATGTTCGATCCCTCTAATCGGTGGTAACCCACTTGGAATTTCCTCGGGAAAGACATCATCGAACTCCTGCAAAAGAAAAACAATGGAACTAGGAAAAATAGATTCATCAAGGTTAGTTAAATGATTCATATATGCTTCTTTGTACATCATTACAATCATAGGCTTTCTACAACAAAAAAGCTTCTTCATCTCAATCTGTTTTGCATAAAAACTCTTTTTTTTCTTTTCTTTTTCTCTTACACTTTCAGCCTCACCACTCTTTTTCTTCTCTTGGTTGTTGAACACAATTTGATTTTGTTGTTGTTCAGCTTCTCTCCTCCTTTGTAATGCCAATTGATCATCAAAAACCTATTTAGGAACCATTGGCATAAGCACCACTCGTTTACCCTTGAAGTTGAAGACAATCTTGTTTATATAACCATGATAATTAGTTTCTCTATCAAATTGCCATGGACGTCCCAAAAGCAAATGAGTAGCTTGCATTGGTACCACATCACAAATAACCTCATCTTCATAATCACCAATAGAGAATGCAATCTTCACTTGCCTATTCACCTTCAATTCTCCACAATCATTAAGCCATTGTAGCTTATATGGTTCTAGATGATTCATAATGGGTAAACTTAGTTTTTCAACCATAGTAACACTAGCAACATTAGTACAACTCCCACCATCAGTAATCATATTACATACCTTATCCTTGACTTTGCACCTAGCATGAAAGATATTGTCCCATTGCACTTCTTTCTCATCTTTGTATATAGTTAGAGCTCTCCTTGCAACCAATGATAAGTCCTCACGAATCGAATACTTGTAATCTTCTTCATCTTCATCACCAACGTTCTCCAATGGTGGCATGGATTCATTGTCCAACTCTTTCTTTTCAATTTCAATGTCTCCACTTTCCCGAATCACCATGACCCTTTTATTTGGACATTGACTTACAATATGACCCCTTCCTTGACATTTAAAGCACATGAAATCTCGATTTCTAGTTGAAGATTAATCAGATTTACTTACTTCCTTGGAAGAGGATGATTCGGCCTTAGCTTCGAATTTAGGTCGTGTGGTGGCTTTATCTTCAAACTTGGGATGATTGGGTTTCCATGTGGATGGGCTTGCTTTCCAAGTGTTTTGAGCAATATTGGGTCTTATGGTACCCCTCCTCTTGAGTTGTTGCTCTACTTTGATGGTCATGTGCAACATCTCCTCAATCTCCACATAATGATGTAAATCCACTTGATTGGCTATTTTCCTATTCAAATATGCCAAGAAATGTACCATAGTAGCCTCCCTATCTTCCTCAACATTAGCCCTCATCATAAGGATTTCCATGTCCTTATAATAGTCCTCCATAATCCTATTTCCTTGAGACAAGCTTTGTAGTTTCTTAAAAATGCTTCTATGGTAATGGCTAGGTACGAAACATTTCCTCATCAAAGCCTTCATCTCCTCCCATGTGGTCTTTGATCAGCTCGCCTCCTAGAAAGTGTCTCTTTGTCCCACCATCCAATAGCATAGTCCGTGAATTCAACAGCGGCTAATTTAACATTTTTAGCCTCGTAGTAGTTCTGACAATCAAATACCATCTCAATTCTCTTTTCCCACTCGAGATATGCTTCTAGATCACTTTTATCTTGGAATGATGGTATTTTCATTTTAATTCTTCCATAGTCATTGCCTCAGTCTAACCTCTCTCCCCCATGGAATTGATTGGTTCCCAAACCAATGTCTTCCTCTTCTTCCTTATAGTTATCTCCCACTCGTTCCCAATCTTCCCTTCTTGGAGTATTTCTTCGTTTATCAAGTCCATGAGTAAACCTTTGTGGAGGTCGTTACTGTAGCATTTGGATTGATGATTCCATCCTATCCAACTGATCATGGATCTGCCCCATCTTCAACCGTAGTGCTCTTTGAAGTTCTCTAACCATGGCTTGAATGTATAACTTCAGATCAGCCACACCTGGAGTTTCATCCATGCTTTCTTTGCTTTTGTCTTGTGACATGATTTTCTTGCAGAACTTGTTAGTAAAAAGGACCTCACAACACTCCCTCACGTGTCTCACTCAAATTCAAGGTCTCAATTCACTCGTGCTTGCACTCTAGTTATAGTTAGGTTTTTACCCTCTATAATTCTCACCTTTCTTATCTTTTACTACTCTAGTAATTCTATTTAACTAATTTCAAACTAAATCAAACTAGCAAGTAATAATCCAAATAGACCTAGTAAACAGTTATGAAAATAAGTCTACAAGACAAATAGAATGAAAAGTAACCAGAAAAAGGCAACGATGAAAGCTCAACAAGAAATTTGGCACAAATAAAAGAAACTAGAATGTGAGGAACAAATTGGAATAAGATCTACAAAGTGGAATTAGTGAATATTCAACAAACCTTATTTTCAGTATTGATTTTGGCTTTTTTTTTGTGCTCCTCAAATCAACCAAAAAAAATTTCACTACCTGGTTTCTCTTAAAATCTCAATAATTCAATGCCACAAACCACAAGAACAAAAAAAAAAAAATTAAGAATGAATTTTTGTTTTTTTTTGTTTTTTTGTTTTTTTGTTTTTTGTTTTTTAAATAAGATCTAATCAGGATGAATGAAGAAGAACACAAAACAAAATGCAAAGAAAAATGTAACAACCCAAATGCAAAGAACAACCAAAGAAATCAAAGATGCAATTTCTAACCTAATGCTAAAAATCGCCCAAAAAAAAACGAAGAAAAGAAATAGATAGATCAAACCTATAATTAGAAACTAGCTCTGATACCAAATTCATACGAACCTAGAGCGACCTGCCTCTAAACCAGTAACAAAGATTGAATTAGACCGTCTAATTACAAGTTATCAATGGAAAACCTCAACCCGTTACCTACATTAGAGGTAAGAACCTTGATATGGTGAAGACACCATAATAGGGTGCGGAATAACCTATTGATAAGTCAAATTTGAACTCCACAAGTAAAGCTTGAAAAAGTTCGATATAGTTCTTAGAGAACCATGAGAATCACTCTCACTTGAATCAAAATTGTAATCTGAATTCTATTCATGACTTATGTGCCTTTAAATAGGCAAAATAAATTACAAAGCTTTCCTAAATTTGCTAAAAATAGTTATGGAATAATAATAGATGAAAATTAGATTTAGGAAATCTAATGTGGTTAGATTTAGGAAACCTAATTTATCTCCTAGTTTCCTAATAAAAATAGGAAAGTAATTTAAAAACCTAATAAAACTAAATTGGGAAAATAAAATAGGCAACATGCCAAAATCCAATCAAGACATAAAATAAAAACTAATAGTTCCTAATTATAAAATTCAGCCAATGCCATGTAGGCGCATATCACCCTCCACGTGGCAAAAGTGTCATGTCACCATATGATGCAACATCACCATCCATGTCATCAAATTGTGCCACATCACCATATTGTGGGATTCGATGCGTTAGGCTTTCTTTCATGTTAGCATCCTTTGTTCCAATCATATGGACCAATTTTGGTTCATCTTCAGTAATGAACTTGCTTCCTTGGGATGTGAACACCTCTTGGATTAAACCATTTAATGCTTCTTTAAACCTCTTTGCTCTTGCCCTGGTTATTGGTCCCGTAGAGATTTGAAGTGGCTCTGGACTCCATCTTGGGGTGCTCCTGGTCATATCCTCATCAATTGGGGTTTTTGTTGCAATTTTAATTAGGATTTGGGATTTTGTCCTTGAGTTTGCATCAGGATGGGGTTTTCATTTTGATTTTGGTCGCTCATTATGCAGTGGATTCGGTTAGCAAAATGACCAAAGTTTGCTCCATTGGATGACTGGCTTGGCCTCAAGTTGTGTTTGGGTTTGGTTACCGAGATTGTGTCGGATTTTGTATCGTTGAAAAAGGTATGCTTAATTTTATTTGTTTGTTGATAATATAAAATTGAACTATTATATGACTTTGAATTTCATATTTAAAGTGAGCATTATTATTTGTTAATTTACATACTTATTATCTTAAACATGTACTTCTTATCTAATATTATATTTAAATTAATATTTGCAAATTTAGACTTCTAAGCAACTTGGGAACACCAAACGTGGTTATTATATCATGATGATAATGAGGGACATCATTAGGAGAAATGTACCTCGGCCAAAACTTAAGAACAATGGTAATTTTAAAATTTTCATATACCTAATTGCTTTATAATAATTAATATTTAATTATTTTTTATGTGTGTTAATAATATTTTGACATAATTTTTTCATGTGCAGTATAGGGGTGTAACTTAGTCTCAAGATGATGTTAACTAGTTTAGACTTAAATTGGCATCAATTATGATCTCAAACCTTTCATCTCAATGAGTATGATTGTTTAATTGATTTTGTTTCTGTATAACTACATAAAATATTTGACCAACTTATAAAAATATTACTTGAGTTAATATTTAATTTAATTTGAAATATTATTTTGTTATGCAAGTATTTATTTTAATTTTGTTGTATGTTAAATACTTTGCATGAAGTTCTATTAAACAATTAAAATATGACAAAATTAAAAGCACCATCCAACTGGAAAAAAAAAAAAAAACAGTAGAAGAAAAAAGGGAAAAGGGGACGCTATTTTTGAAAAAAGCATTTCCAAAAGGGAGAAAAGTTTATGCTTATTAGTAAAAGCATCAGCTATTGTCAAGGTCTTTAGCGACGCTTTCCTAAATAGGGTAGGCTATTTAAGTAAACATTTAGCGATGCTGTTAGGACACATCCAAAATCCCTCACCGGAACTCCAGACAAATCCTGATCCCAGGGAAACCCTATCAGATCCTCCAATGGAAAATCCTGCAGAACCTCCCCTAAAGGTTGGACTTACTACAATTTCTCTGCACTGAAAATGCCACGTGTCAACTTCTGATTGGTCCACGTGGCATGAACAGTGTCACACAAGGGTTTTTATTTGTTAAAATTCCCGGGGAAGAGAGAGAAAGAGAGAGAGGAGAGAGAAAGAGAGAGAGAGAGAGCCACCGCCGGCCACCGGAGTTTTCCATTGTTCCGGCCGAGTTACTGTACACGCGCCAGACAGAAAGCTTGCCCACCTCATTTCCGGCAAAACCTCCAAGTTTCACGGTGAACGGCCGCCGGACGCGCCCGGATCGGACGTCCGAAGTTTGGCGGCGATTTTTCCCCTCCACCGCCGGCCACCGCGAATCGGCACTGTGCTGGCCATTTTCCGGCCACACGCGCCTGACAGCCTTGATCCTCTCCTCAAGTCCGGCCTACCCACCAAAAATCACGGCCATCGGACCACCGACGCGCCGGGATCGGAGCGTTTTCCGGCGAGGGGTCGAAAATCTTCAAACGGTGATTTCTCCGCCGTCCGACCTCCGTTTTGCTCACCGTCGGTCCCGTTGGATTGCTCTCCTCACGATCTACAAATCTGCAAACTTTCACAGCCAACGGCCACCGCCGGAAAATACTGTTCCGGTGACTGTTGCCGATGACCGTGGCGGCCCGCCGGAAAATACTGTTCCGGCGAGTACCCGAAAATTCCGGCCAGCTCCAGTCCGCAGTGTTCGACCTCCTGAACCCAAATCCGACTTCCCTTTCCACCAATTCGCGACGGTTTGGGAGAATTGCGGAGCCGAAACCCGGAAAGCTTCCCGATAAAATTCCGACCCCGTCGGGTACGATCATCGGAAAGTAAGACCGAATCCGTGATCCTCATCACGCGAGCTTCGATTCGGTATATAACTCCTAACCCTTAGATGTCGCTTGGTGTTCGCTCCCCGGGTATCCATTTGGGAATTACCCAAATAAAATATTAATATTTTTGGTTTGTGCACTGTGGTTGTTTAGGTGCACGCGCGAGTAGTGGAGTGGATCCCGAGGAGGATCTTAGTTGATTTGCGCTCTCCAGGTGAGTGACCCACCTTCAAAAATTATTTTGGGCAATTAATTAAATTTAATTGGTATTTAATTTAGTATTTAATTACGCTCATGTGGTGTGGTTTAATTATGATTTTAATGCGGTTTAATTTAAATTATTTGTTATGCATGAGCAAGGTATGTTTCGGTATTAATTTTACGTCGTTTCAAATGTGATTTCTCGGGCATAATTGGGTTAAATATTTTACGAAAATATTTGGTTATATTTTATAAAATATGCCCGCGGTATTTTTATGGTTGCATCTCATATTTCGAGGAAAATTGTGGTTTGTTGATTATCGCTGTTTCGTACCGGGTTATTGGATAAAATATGTGGGATGGTGTTTTGTGAAATTTTGGTATACTTCCCACGGTGGTTTTTGGAAAAACGGTACGGTTGGTTGTTTATGTTTATTTTTAGACGCACTCATACAGTATTGGTGTTCTGGTGTATGGTGTATGGACACGTGGTTTAGCACGCGGTTATTATATGGTTTAGCGTGCGGTTATTACTTCACCCGTGAGTTGCCATTGGACCGTGGGCAGGCAAGGTTATTGTTGCGCACAGCCGCCCCCCTCCTTAGCCGGGTGATGGTTTTTAGCAGTCGGTACTGTCGGGACGCCGAAGTGACCACTGCAGGTTTCTCTCTTTAACCTCCCGCCAGTCGGTGCTCGGGACGCTGGGTATCGGAGGGCATCACCGGTATATGGTGTGGTGCGTCAGGTGTAATTGTCGGTGTAATTGCAAATAATGGTTTAAACCCCAAAGGTGTTCAAAATTTATTTATTATAATTTATTATATTTTTATTATATATTTGGGGTATGTATTTATTTAATTGTTGTTGTTAAATTATTTAATCCCTTGGTTTTTGGGAGGTATGCACATTGGGTTTTGCGAAAAGGTTTTAAAAAGGGAACATTTCAAACGGAGCGATTGGTGAGAGTTTTGAGGGAAATCATTATTTTCCAAAGGTTATTATTATTTATTATTAATTGTTGGTATTTGTTCCACTCCTTAATTGTTATTATTTTATTATTATTATCAAAAGGTGTTCAGTAGTTCGGGTTACTCACGGAGATGATTAGCATCTCACACTCTTAAATTCCGTTCCCTTAGGTGCAAGTGGTGGTAGACGTTCTTCCGGAGCGAACCAAGTTTTCCGCTGCTGTTGTGTTTCGAGAAGTTTCTTTGTACTCTTTCATTTCAGTGTATTATTTCTTTTCAGCCTTGTTGTATTTCTGTTGTTTAGCACTTCTTAAAGCTCTGTATACTATTGGAATACTTCTGTTTTATTTATGCACTGGACTGTTGTTGCTTTGAGAAGTGCTGGAATTTGTGGAATCAGTTTGTAGTTTGTGGGAGGAATAAGGGGATGTTTTTAGAAGTGTGTTTTCAGTGCAGGTAATTTGTGGTAAGTAAATCCCTTAGGGGAGGCTCTGTCGGATTTTCCTTTGGAGGGTCCGGTAGGGTTTCCCTGGGATCAGGGCTGTCTAGGGTTCCGGGGAAGGAATTCTGGACGGGTCCTGACACTAATCATATCCATGTATACAGAACACCAGTACATATATGGTGCATCTAAAAATCATAAACTCAATATATTTTTTTATATCTCAAAACCTCATAAATATCACCGGGTCTATTCCATCCAATTAAATCCATAAATTTTCCACAATTCCTTTATAAATCATCATCATAAACCCATCACATAAATTCCATCAATTTCAAATCCATCAATGAAATTAACAATAATTTAAAATAAATATTCCTTCAATTCCTCAAAATTCAAAATATACTTAAATTCCACAATTCATCAATAGATAAATACATTTTTATTAAACACAAATAAATTCACAATTAAATTCAACAACAATTCAAATTCATAATTTCTTTAAAATTGAATTTCATAAAAATAATATCTCCAAACTTTATCAAAATCAAATTATACTTTAATGCACATATACATTTCAATTTATTCAAATTGTGCCATCAAAATTCCAAATATAATTTTAATAAATATTTAACATATAAAATATTACATTTTCAAATAATCAATTATCACAAAATACTTATAGTTAAACTGTAACACCCCGTCCCAAATCGCACCGGAATCCGTGCACGTTGACCGAGGTTGACCGTTGACCGTTGACCGAAGGGGGTCAAAAGTTGACTTTTTGACTCGGTGAGAATTTTGAGTTGACTAGGGTACCGTGGCGAAGTGCACGATGCCACGAGTTCGTAGACTGGTAGCACGTCGAAAATGAAGCTACGGTTTGAAACTTATGGACGAAACAAGTTGCGGTCCAAACTGTCCAAGGGGTGCCGGAGTTGACTTTTTGTTTATGGGGAATTGAGCTTTGACTCATGCATGGTTGTGAAGTGCTCGTCGATACGAGTTCACAGACTAGCGGCACGCTCAAAACGGACATCCGGTTAAAAAGTTATGGACGTTTGAAGTTTACCGGATACCGTATTATTTTAATGTTTTTGGGTCGGTGAACAGTGAAATGCCACGTGTCAGATTCTGAGTGGTCCACGTGGCATGAACAGTGTCATGCAGGGTTTTAATTTTGAAAAAACTCTCGGGGAAGAGAGAGAAAGAGAGAGAAGAGAGAGAAAGAGAGAGAGGAGAGAGAAAGAGAGAGAGAGGACCCGCCGGCCGCCGGTCATTTTCACGTTTTTCCGGCCTAGTTACTGTACACGCGCCGGCCAGCCAGATTGCCCACCTCATTTCCGGCAAAACCTCCAAATTTCACGGCGAACGGCCGCCGGACGCGCCCGGATCGGACGTCCGTATGAACAGTGTCATGCAGTGTCAGGACCCGTCCAAAGTTCCCCACCGGAACCCTAGACAAGCCCTGATCCCAGGGAAACCCTACCGGACCCTTCTGTGGAAGATCCGGCAGAACCTCCCCTAAGGGATGGACTTACCACAAAATTTCCTGCACTGAAAACACACTTCTATAATTGTTCCCTTATTCCTCCCACAGTACGACGAACTGGTTCCACAAATTTCAGCACTCCAAAATAAAAATACAGTAATCCAGTGCAATACAAATACATAAGTGTTCCATACAGTATACAGAGCTTTATGAAGTACTACAAAATACAGAATACAGCAAAAGTGAACGAAATATTACAACTGCAGTAAAAGAAGAACAAGGTACTGCGCGAACAAATACAGCGAGGAAGATCAAGTCCGCTCCGAGTGAACACCGACAACCTGGTACCTAGAGGAACGGAATTTAAGAGTGTGAGATGCTAATCATCTCAGTGAGCGACCCTACTACTCTACACTATCATACCACGGTAATAGGTATATAAATAATAATTATTTGGAAATAATATTTTCTCTCAAAACCCTTACAATTCTCTCAGTTGGAAAGGTTCCCCTTTTAAAACAATTTCACAAAACCCTTTATCCATATTCCCCGAAAACCAAGACATCAATTAAATACCAGAAGCGGTAACAATTATATTTTTAATTCCAATTCAGTTTCCAAACATTTTATTTTTAAAACACAGTTCTGAAAATCATTTGATGCACCCACTATATACCAGTGGCGCCAACAGTACCCAGCGTCCCAAGGTACCGCCAGACAGGAGGTTATAGAAAGAAACCGGCATACGGTCGCGTGGCGTCCCACTGCGCCGCTGCTAACCTGGTGTCCCGGCCAATGGGGGGTGGCCGCCCTCTCCGATGGCATCCACAGGACACCCTCATAATATCAACCGCGCGCTACTCACACCCACCTGCGCGCTAATCACAACCGTGTGCACACTAACCATATCACATATACCATATCACATAATCAGAACACCAGTACGTGCACGGTGCATCTAAAAATTATAAAATCCATAAATTTAAATCATAAAACAAATTTCACATTTTTCATAAACATAGCGGGCATAATCCATCCGCTTGAACCGGGAATTTTCCCACAATTTCTTTGTAATCAATGCCATAAATTCCATGATTTTCAAATCCACCAACTTTCAAATCCATCAATTCAAATATCCACATTTTCCCAATAGCATAAATAATGCTCAAAATCTCATAATCAAATCTCATAATATTTTATGGGCATATTTCATAAAAATTGAAATCACCAACATAACCAAATATTTTCCTTGAAATATTTGAAAATCAAATCGTGCCCAATTTACCATTAAAACCACACCAATTTCAAAATCCTCAAAACCATAAAATAATTCCACATGGCATAAATTGGTGAAATACACATTTTCTTAAATCCGATAAATTCACAAATAATTCCACAATAATTCAAATAAATATTTGGCACATAGAAATTAAATTCCAAATATTTAAATCACACATTATATATTCACCAATTAAATTCCCAAAATTAATTTGAAGGTGGGTCACTCACCTGGAGCACGCAATTAACCCATGATCCACTACGGGATCAATTCTACGACTCACCGGTGCTCCTAGAACAAAATTCACAGACAGTCAAATAAATTAATATTTTATTCGGGTAAATAATACCCGGTACCCGGGGGGTCAAAACACAAACGATAACTAAAATTTACGAATTATATACCGAATCGAAGCTCGAGTGATGCTAATCACAGATCCGGTCTTAATTTTCGATGATCGTACCCGACGGGGTTTGAATTTTATCGGGAAGCTTTTCGGGTTTTCGACTCCGCAATTCTCCCAAACCGTCGCGAATTGGTGGAAACGGAAGTCGGATTTGGGTTCAGGAGGTCGAACACTGCAGACTGGAGCTGGCCGGAAATTTTCGGGTACTCGCCGGAACAGTAATTTCCGGCGGGCCGCCACGTCACCGGCAACCGTCGCCGGAACAGTAATTTCCGACGGTGGCCGTTTGCTGTGAAATTTTGCAGATTTGTAGATCGTGAGGAGAGCAATCCAACGGGACCGACGGTGAGCAAAACGGAGGTCGGACGGCGGAGAAATCACCGTTTGAAGATTTTCGACCCCTCGCCGGAAAACGCTCCGATCCCGGCGCGTCGGTGGTCCGATGGCCGTGATTTTTGGTGGGTAGGCCGGACTTGAGGAGAGGATGCTGGGTGTATGGCGCGTGTACTGTACATCGGCCGGAATAGTGCCGATTCGCGGTGGCCGGCGGTGGAGGGGAAAAATCGCCGCCAAACTTCGGACGTCCGATCCGGGCGCGTCCGGCGGCCGTTCGCCGTGAAATTTGGAGGTTTTGCCGGAAATGAGGTGGGCAAGCTTTCTGTCCGGCGCGTGTACAGTAACTCGGCCGGAACAGTAGCAAAATCCGGTGGCCGGCGGTGGCTCTCTCTCTCTCTCTCTTTCTCTCTCCTCTCTCTCTTTCTCTCTCTTCTCTCTCTTTCTCTCTCTTCCCCGAGAGTTTTTCAAAATTAAAACCCTGTGTGACACTGTTCATGCCACGTGGACCACTCAGAAGCTGACACGTGGCATTTCACTGTTCACGACCCAAAAACATTAAAATAATACGGTATCCGGTAAACTTCAAACGTCCATAACTTTTTAACCACATGTCCGATTTAAGCGTGCCGCTAGTCTATGAACTCGTATCGACGAGTACTTTACAACCATACAAGAGTCAACTCACAATTACATCACAAGAAAAAGTCAACTCCCGGCACCTTTTAGACAGTTTACACTTCAACTTGTTTTGCCCATAACTTTCAAACCGTAGCTCCGTTTTCGACGTGCTACTAGTCTACGAACTCGTGGCATCGTGCACTTCGCCACGGTACCCTAGTCAACTCAAAATTCCCACCGAGTCAAAAAGTCAACTTTTGACCCCTTCGGTCAACGGTCAACAGTCAACCTCGGTCAACGTGCACGGATTCCGGTGCGATTTGGGACGGGGTGTTACAGCCTTCCCCCCTTACAAAAATTTCGTCCTCGAAATTTCCGCACGTCACTAGAACAAACAAGGGTTCTGATCATGCACCTGCGCTTCGGGCTCCCATGTCGCTTCCTCGACTAAGTAGTTCCTTACCAACCAATCCATGCCCAACACTACTTCAAGTCCGGATAGATCCAACAGGATCAGGTCTGCTTCCATCACTTGATCTGTGAAATCGTCGGGCGTAGTCCTGGCTCCCTGCTGCGTCATAGCAAACACCCGGCCTTGACTTGTCTGCTAGGGTCTCCTTCCTCTACCTCGACTCGATCCTGTAGACGGCTGAACTGATCCCGAAGAAACTCCTACTGGCTGACTCCCCTGGGAACTCTGTCCTGGAAATATCCCCGTACGCTGTGTCCGTCAACCTGCTTCTAGCACACTGCTGCTACCATAAGGGCAATCCCTCCTTATGTGGCCTGGCTGCCCACACCGAAAGCATAAACCATCCATCTGACACTGCCCAGAATGATTCCCCCTACAAAGTGGACAAACCCGCGGAGAACCAATGCGTGACTGCTGGTACGAGCTTGCATCCACACTAATCGAATGGCGAGCTGGCTGGGGCATGCGATAACTATCTCTCCTCTGGAATCTGCCTCGTGGGCTTAACCCATCACTGTCTGAGCCTGAGCTATGGCTCTTCTTAGCTGCCCCCTGTCGAGGTACTCCGCTATACGAACCTTCGAATGATCTGCGCCTCGCGGGTCTGTGTATCTTCTCCTGTCTCTCTAGCTCGAGCGCTACATCCCTGGCGGACTGATAGGTGGGATGTACTGATCCAGAAAGGGTGTAGCCGATACTCTCTTTCAATCCGTCTATGAACCTCACCTTCTTTGTGTGATCGTCGGGAATTAGGTGCATGTAGAATTCTGATAGTTCTCGGAATCTCCTCTCGTACTTTGTCACCGTCATGTTCCCCTGTCGCAGTTCCTCGAACTCTCTCCTTCTCGCCTCACGGTACGCAGGAGGACAAAACTCTATCAATGGCAGTTGTTCATCCCAGCTACCACGAAACTGCATAATGCAAGACCTTAGCAGGTCTTCTAATGTCTGAATTGTGCACTCTGCTTGTCCATCAGATTGCGGGTGAAAAGCGGTGCTGTAGTTAAGTCTTGCTCCTAGTGCATCAGCCAATTTCCGCCATAGTCGTGAAGTAAAGCGCGGATCTCGATCGGAGACGATGGCTAACGGTACTCCATGAAGACTTACAATGCGTTGCACGAACAACTAAGCTAACTTCTCGGGTGAAAAATGTTCTCGTACCGGTAGGAAGTGTGCCGACTTGGTGAGACGATCAATGATTACCCAAATGCCGTCGTACCTTCTAGGTGTGGAAGGATGCTTGAATACGAAGTCCATGTTGAGTTCTTCCCACTTCCACACGGGAATCGGTAAAGGTTGGAGTAGTCCCGAAGGCTTCTGTCTTTCTGCTTTCACTTGTTGACAAATCAAACACTTTGATACAAAGTCTGCCACTTCTCTCTTCATACCAATCCACCAATAATACTTAACAAGCGTCCGATACATCTTGGTACTCCCAGGATGCATCGCATACATCGAGCTATGCACCTCCTCCAAAATCTCCTTCTTGAGTCCTGGGATATCCGGAACGCAAAGTCGTCCTTTATACACGAGGGCTCCATCCCTCCTTATGGAAAATTCCGGATCAAGACCTTCTTGTACCTTGCCCTTAATTGTCCTCAACTTAGGATCTTCCATTTGGGTCTCTACTATACGATCCACCAACACCGGTCGTACCTGGAAACTAGCCATGAGAACTCCTGAAGGATGCATATGCATTAACACCCCCATCTTCTTCAACTCCACCATGAGAGGTAGTTGGATGACTTGGATGTGAGCAAGGGATCCAGTAGCCTTCCTACTCAAAGCATCTGCCACTACATTCGCCTAATAGTGACTTTAACTTCCCTCTTGTGCAACTTTCCTTCTCATGCCCACTAATTAAGGATAGTCAAATTGGTCCACGAGAACACGATCTACAAGTCTTGGTCATAGTCGAACGCTAACCATAAGGTGCTTCTAAAGCATGCATCCTTAAACCAACAACCAACTCTCGTGACTCGATCAGCACTTTAAAAGGTTAGATTAGAACTTAAGTCTAATTTCCTCAAATACTGGTATCACTAAGTTAAGGTTGAGATTAATTCACTTATCTTCGATTACCCTCCTAGTACTTACAATTATAAAACCCTTGCTCCTCATTGATTAACCAATAGTCTTAACCTCGACAAACATCAATCTTTCTTTTAACTAAATTCATCAAGGTCATGAATAAAATTCTCAACATCCAAATACCATTCTTGAAAACCCTAAGTTTCCCTCATTTCAAATAAATTCCATGAATCCACACCTCAAGCAATAAAGAATTTAAATCCTAATTCTAGCATCACCACCAAGACTATGAACAAATCACTAGATCCTTAACCCATAAAAGTATTCCACACTTCTTAAATTCTAACTCCGTCCCAAAAATCATACTCCTTATCATTGTAAATTATCACCAACAATATCAACCACCTTGAATCGATAAAGCACCACCAATACGAACCTTAAATCTCCAAGGAAATAAGATATCAAGATCTTAGCTTCTAGAATGAAAAATAACCATGCTTAAACATCCAACCATGCCTAAGGAATCATCCTCATCTCATTAACCTCATCAACCACCAAGTAGAACTTTAGTCGCTATCCGGAGCTTGCTTGATTCTCTAAACGCTGTCGTACCTTCTCTTTGTGAATGATAGTTTAAGCACGAAATCCATATTTACATCTCCCGACTTGTACTTATCGTTGACCTAAGTACCTTTATTCGGATCTTGCAACTTCCTTTATCGTGCCAAACCACCATGTCATCCAGTGAGCATTCCATACGTCTTGGTACCCTTGGGGTGTATCGCATACTTTGAATCGTGTGCTTCCTTTAAGATCTCCTTTTTGAACTCAATGATACCCTGCTTTGGATTCTCGACTGGCGATACTTAACCTTAAGTCGCTCTTGGAAAAACCATAACATAAAACAAATAATAAAATATATTTTTCAAATATACCTAACTTGCATAGGCAGTTGTTAAAACTCCACATTGAAAATCATATCTGAAAATCCATAGCATAAAATAAAATATGCACGCTTGTAATGGAGGTACGTACGACACCTTCTACATGTTACGTAATCCATGATTCCAACTGTCGCCGACACTCTGCTACCAATACAAACCAGGGTGGTTGCCTATATTGGCCGTCCAATTCCCCGGGCTCGTAGGCAACATGATCATGGGGCTAGCTCTACATGGACCACATTGGTTCGCCGCCTCCATATGGTGCAGTATAATATCAACAATATAACATACAGATACATGTACGAGCACAAACCAAAAATACTTGAATAAAACACCTTTAATTTCAAATACCACTTTGAAAAGCATTTAAATTTTGATAATCGATCGGGAAAATATTTTGACGCCTTGAAATCGATCGACACACATCCTTCGGCAATCATCCTTCTTCTCCATGAACGAAACGGATACCATTCACGATGATAAGCTTGACCTTCAAAAAGAAAAGGCATCCTCGACCATCGACTAGGCCATAGGAATTTCCTGTTAGGCTAGATGATCCTAATTGACACCCTCGACGATTAGAGTTATTCAAACTCGGGCAACGAATTTACTTCGAGACAAACAGAAAGAACGCTTTCACACGGGTAAAACGAGAGATTAAACACGGATAGGATGCACAACAATGCACAGTCCCTTAGGAATACTAGAACCTAGAGCTCTGATACCAACTGTCAGGACCCGTCCAAAGTTCCCCACCGGAACCCTAGACAAGCCCTGATCCCAGGGAAACCCTACCGGACCCTTCTGTGGAAGATCCGGCAGAACCTCCCCTAAGGGATGGACTTACCACAAAATTTCCTGCACTGAAAACACACTTCTATAATTGTTCCCTTATTCCTCCCACAGTACGACGAACTGGTTCCACAAATTTCAGCACTCCAAAATAAAAATACAGTAATCCAGTGCAATACAAATACATAAGTGTTCCATACAGTATACAGAGCTTTATGAAGTACTACAAAATACAGAATACAGCAAAAGTGAACGAAATATTACAACTGCAGTAAAAGAAGAACAAGGTACTGCGCGAACAAATACAGCGAGGAAGATCAAGTCCGCTCCGAGTGAACACCGACAACCTGGTACCTAGAGGAACGGAATTTAAGAGTGTGAGATGCTAATCATCTCAGTGAGCGACCCTACTACTCTACACTATCATACCACGGTAATAGGTATATAAATAATAATTATTTGGAAATAATATTTTCTCTCAAAACCCTTACAATTCTCTCAGTTGGAAAGGTTCCCCTTTTAAAACAATTTCACAAAACCCTTTATCCATATTCCCCGAAAACCAAGACATCAATTAAATACCAGAAGCGGTAACAATTATATTTTTAATTCCAATTCAGTTTCCAAACATTTTATTTTTAAAACACAGTTCTGAAAATCATTTGATGCACCCACTATATACCAGTGGCGCCAACAGTACCCAGCGTCCCAAGGTACCGCCAGACAGGAGGTTATAGAAAGAAACCGGCATACGGTCGCGTGGCGTCCCACTGCGCCGCTGCTAACCTGGTGTCCCGGCCAATGGGGGGTGGCCGCCCTCTCCGATGGCATCCACAGGACACCCTCATAATATCAACCGCGCGCTACTCACACCCACCTGCGCGCTAATCACAACCGTGTGCACACTAACCATATCACATATACCATATCACATAATCAGAACACCAGTACGTGCACGGTGCATCTAAAAATTATAAAATCCATAAATTTAAATCATAAAACAAATTTCACATTTTTCATAAACATAGCGGGCATAATCCATCCGCTTGAACCGGGAATTTTCCCACAATTTCTTTGTAATCAATGCCATAAATTCCATGATTTTCAAATCCACCAACTTTCAAATCCATCAATTCAAATATCCACATTTTCCCAATAGCATAAATAATGCTCAAAATCTCATAATCAAATCTCATAATATTTTATGGGCATATTTCATAAAAATTGAAATCACCAACATAACCAAATATTTTCCTTGAAATATTTGAAAATCAAATCGTGCCCAATTTACCATTAAAACCACACCAATTTCAAAATCCTCAAAACCATAAAATAATTCCACATGGCATAAATTGGTGAAATACACATTTTCTTAAATCCGATAAATTCACAAATAATTCCACAATAATTCAAATAAATATTTGGCACATAGAAATTAAATTCCAAATATTTAAATCACACATTATATATTCACCAATTAAATTCCCAAAATTAATTTGAAGGTGGGTCACTCACCTGGAGCACGCAATTAACCCATGATCCACTACGGGATCAATTCTACGACTCACCGGTGCTCCTAGAACAAAATTCACAGACAGTCAAATAAATTAATATTTTATTCGGGTAAATAATACCCGGTACCCGGGGGGTCAAAACACAAACGATAACTAAAATTTACGAATTATATACCGAATCGAAGCTCGAGTGATGCTAATCACAGATCCGGTCTTAATTTTCGATGATCGTACCCGACGGGGTTTGAATTTTATCGGGAAGCTTTTCGGGTTTTCGACTCCGCAATTCTCCCAAACCGTCGCGAATTGGTGGAAACGGAAGTCGGATTTGGGTTCAGGAGGTCGAACACTGCAGACTGGAGCTGGCCGGAAATTTTCGGGTACTCGCCGGAACAGTAATTTCCGGCGGGCCGCCACGTCACCGGCAACCGTCGCCGGAACAGTAATTTCCGACGGTGGCCGTTTGCTGTGAAATTTTGCAGATTTGTAGATCGTGAGGAGAGCAATCCAACGGGACCGACGGTGAGCAAAACGGAGGTCGGACGGCGGAGAAATCACCGTTTGAAGATTTTCGACCCCTCGCCGGAAAACGCTCCGATCCCGGCGCGTCGGTGGTCCGATGGCCGTGATTTTTGGTGGGTAGGCCGGACTTGAGGAGAGGATGCTGGGTGTATGGCGCGTGTACTGTACATCGGCCGGAATAGTGCCGATTCGCGGTGGCCGGCGGTGGAGGGGAAAAATCGCCGCCAAACTTCGGACGTCCGATCCGGGCGCGTCCGGCGGCCGTTCGCCGTGAAATTTGGAGGTTTTGCCGGAAATGAGGTGGGCAAGCTTTCTGTCCGGCGCGTGTACAGTAACTCGGCCGGAACAGTAGCAAAATCCGGTGGCCGGCGGTGGCTCTCTCTCTCTCTCTCTTTCTCTCTCCTCTCTCTCTTTCTCTCTCTTCTCTCTCTTTCTCTCTCTTCCCCGAGAGTTTTTCAAAATTAAAACCCTGTGTGACACTGTTCATGCCACGTGGACCACTCAGAAGCTGACACGTGGCATTTCACTGTTCACGACCCAAAAACATTAAAATAATACGGTATCCGGTAAACTTCAAACGTCCATAACTTTTTAACCACATGTCCGATTTAAGCGTGCCGCTAGTCTATGAACTCGTATCGACGAGTACTTTACAACCATACAAGAGTCAACTCACAATTACATCACAAGAAAAAGTCAACTCCCGGCACCTTTTAGACAGTTTACACTTCAACTTGTTTTGCCCATAACTTTCAAACCGTAGCTCCGTTTTCGACGTGCTACTAGTCTACGAACTCGTGGCATCGTGCACTTCGCCACGGTACCCTAGTCAACTCAAAATTCCCACCGAGTCAAAAAGTCAACTTTTGACCCCTTCGGTCAACGGTCAACAGTCAACCTCGGTCAACGTGCACGGATTCCGGTGCGATTTGGGACGGGGTGTTACATGCAGGGTTTTAATTTTGAAAAAACTCTCGGGGAAGAGAGAGAAAGAGAGAGAAGAGAGAGAAAGAGAGAGAGAGGACCCGCCGGCCGCCGGTCATTTTCACGTTTTTCCGGCCTAGTTACTGTACACGCGCCGGCCAGCCAGATTGCCCACCTCATTTCCGGCAAAACCTCCAAATTTCACGGCGAACGGCCGCCGGACGCGCCCGGATCGGACGTCCGAAGTTTGGCGGCGATTTTTCCCCCTCCACCGCCGGCCACCGCGAATCGGCACTATTCCGGCCGATATACAGTACACGCGCCATACACCCAGCATCCTCTCCTCAAGTCCGGCCTACCCACCAAAAATCACGGCCATCGGACCACCGACGCGCCGGGATCGGAGCGTTTTCCGGCGAGGGGTCGAAAATCTTCAAACGGTGATTTCTCCGCCGTCCGACCTCCGTTTTGCTCACCGTCGGTCCCGTTGGATTGCTCTCCTCACGATCTACAAATCTGCAAAATTTCACAGCAAACGGCCACCGTCGGAAAATACTGTTCCGGCGACGGTTGCCGGTGACGTGGCGGCCCGCCGGAAATTACTGTTCCGGCGAGTACCCGAAAATTCCGGCTAGCTCCAGTCCGCAGTGTTCGACCTCCTGAACCCAAATCCGACTTCCGTTTCCACCAATTCGCGACGGTTTGGGAGAATTGCGGAGCCGAAACCCGGAAAGCTTCCCGACGAAATTCAAACCCCGTCGGGTACGATCATCGAAAATTAAGACCGGATCTGTGATTAGCATCACTCGAGCTTCGATTCGGTATATAACTCGTAAATTCTAGATATCGTTTGTGTTTTGACCCCCGGGTACCGGGTATTATTTACCCGAATAAAATATTAATTTATTTGACTGTCTGTGAATTTTGTTCTAGGAGCACCGGTGAGTCGTAGAATTGATCCCGTAGTGGATCATGGGTTAATTGCGTGCTCCAGGTGAGTGACCCACCTTCAAATTAATTTTGGTAATTTAATTGGTGAATATATAATGTGTGATTTAAATATTTGGAATTTAATTTCTATGTGCCAAATATTTATTGGATTATTGTAGAATTATTTATGAATTTATTGGATTTAAGAAAATGCGAATTCTACAAATTTATGCCATGTGAAATTAATTTATGGTTTTGAGGATTTTGAAATTGGTGTGGTTTTAATATTAAATTGGGCACGATTTGATTTTCAAATATTTCAAGGAAAATATTTGGTTATATTGGTGATTTCAATTTTTATAAAATATGCCCATGGAATATTATGAGATTTGATTATGATATTTCGAGAAATTATTATGCTTGGAAAAATGTGGATATTTGAATTGATGGATTTTGGGAGTTGGTGGATTTGAAAATCATGGAATTTATGGTATGGATTATATGGAAATTGTGGAGAATTTCCCGGTTCAAGCGGATGGATTATGCCCGCTATGCTTATGAAAAATGTGAAATTTGTTTTATGATTTAAATTTATGGATTTTATAATTTTTAGATGCACCGTGCACGTACTGGTGTTCTGATTATGTGATATGGTATATGTGATATGGTTAGTGTGCACACGGTTGTGATTAGCGCGCAGGTGGGTGTGAGTAGCGCGCGGTTGATATTATGAGGGTGTCCTGTGGATGCCATCGGAGAGGGCGGCCACCCCCCATTGGCCGGGACACCAGGTTAGCAGCGGCGCAGTGGGACGCCACGCGACCGTATGCCGGTTTCTTTCTATAACCTCCTGTCTGGCGGTACCTTGGGACGCTGGGTACTGTTGGCGCCACTGGTATATAGTGGGTGCATCAAATGATTTTCAGAACTGTGTTTTAAAAATAAAATGTTTGGAAACTGTATTGGAATTAAAAATATAATATTACTGTTCGGATATTTATTTGATGTCTTGGTTTTCGGGGAATATGAATAAAGGGTTTTGTGAAAATGTTTTAAAAGGGGAACTTTTCCAACTGAGAGAATTGTAAGGGTTTGAGAAAAATTATTATTTCCAAATAATTATTATTTATACTTATTACTGTGATATGATATGGTATAGTAGTAGGGTCGCTCACTGAGATGATTAGCATCTCACACTCTTAAATTCCGTTCCTCTAGGTTCCAGGTTGTCGGTGTTCATTCGGAGCGGACTTGATCTTCCTCGCTGTTTTACTTCGTGAAGTACCCTGTTCTTCTTTATTGCGGTTGTACTATTTCTTTCATTCTTGTTGTATTTATCTTGCACTGGATTACTGTATTTTTGTTTTGAAGTGCTGAAATTTGTGGAACCAATTTGTAGTTTGTGGGAGGAATAAGGGGATATTTTTGAAGTGTGTTTTCAGTGCAGGTAAATTTGTGGTAAGTAAATCCCTTAGGGGAGGTGCTGCCGGATTTTCCGTTGGAAGGTTCGGTGGTATTTCCCTGGGATCAGGGCTGTCTAGGGTTCCGGAGGAGGAATTCTGGACGGGTCCTGACATAAACACCCAAAATTAAGTTTGAAGGTGGGTCACTCACCTCGAGCATGCAATCCAACCAAGATCCTCCATAGAATCAATTCTATGACTCACACGTACTCCTAGAATAACAATATTACATAGGATCAAATAAATTAATATTTTATTCGAATAAATAATACTCGGTACCCGGGGGAGCTAACGCAAACTGTATCCAAAATTCGCAAATGAGGTGTCTATGGAAAGCTAATGAAACAAGGATCACATTACCAACCTCTGTTGGACTAAACTCCACTAGAGGTGGCGGGAAAGTGGATGGAAGGTTTCGGCCGAACTTCAACTTGTCTTGTCTCCCAAAAGGCAAGGAATTGAGCTTAATGGACCTCAAAATCGAGCTCAGGAGGTCCAAAATAGGGGAAAAAGAGTATGAAATCGGACTAGGTTGGCCGAAAAACGACAAAATCGTCGGAGAATCAAAATGGACCACCACCGGCTTTATCCGCCGATCTGAGCACGTCGCCGGTTGACCGACTGCCAAACTTGGTAGCTGAGCTCGCCGACAACTGGGCTTCACCAGTGGCTGGCGCATGTTGTTGGAAATGGTGCAGACCGAGAGAGAGAGAGAGAGAGAGAGAGAGAGAGAGAGAGAGAGAGAGAGAAAGAGAGAGGGAGAGGATGATGAATAGTACCCCTTCCCCCCTCTTTTTCACGTGCCCGAAATAAAAGAAAAATAAAGGAAAAAGAAAAAGAAAAAAGAAAAGAAAAGGAAATTAATAAAATAATGTAAAATAAAATAATAATAAAATAATGATGTATTAGAAAACTTTGCAGATCCATAACTTTTAAAACACATATCCGTTTTGGGCATGCCAATAGTTTATGAACTCATATCAACAAGTACTTCACAACCATGCATGAGTCAAAGCTCAACTTTGCACAAATAAAAAGTCAACTCCGACACCCCTTGGACAGTTCGAACCTTAACTTGTTTTGCCCATATCTTTCAAACGGTAGCTCCATTTTCAACATGCTACTAGTCTATGGACTCAAGTAGATGCACACTTTACAACGATACCCCAGTCAAAGAGAAATTCCATCCGGATCAAAAAGTCAAATTTTTACCCCTCTTGGTCAATGGCATTCAAACCGGATCAACCTCGGTCAACCTTGGGCTTTTCTTGACTAATAGCCGACGCTTTTAACCTTTTCAGAGCATTAGCTTTTCATTGGTCATTTTAGTTGCACCATATCAGATGATGCTTTGCGAAGCATTGGTTTTTATTTTGTACGATGCATAATTGTGTCTTGTGTCACTGTGATTCTTATAATGCTTCCTTTAAGAATTTTGATGCTTATATTGGACTTCATAAACCTCTAATTGCTTCATCATCAGTGGTGTGTGAAATCTTGTGTAATGGTGACCATTTTTTATTGGCATATCACTAGATAGTTGCGTTTGACTCTTGCCAAAAAATTTTGGTTTATTGTTTTTCTGATCATCGAAATTTGGCAACTTTCAACAATGGAGGAGGGTTTCTTCCATATACTTTTGACCACTTGACTTCATTTCCAGCCTCCTCAAAGTAAAAAATAGTTCCGGTCAACCATTCAAGAAATCATGTTTTGACCAAATGTTGTCTTCGAATTTCTAGTGACCGACAGTCACCATTGATTTTGATTGAAAGTAAATTTTTACTCTACGTCTCGTAAGCTTTGTTTTGATATATAGATTGTATATGTTTGCTGAGTTTTGACGAAGCTGGCAGTCACCATTGTTGCTATTTGAAGTTCCTAATGATAAAGGCCAACAATGGTTCAGTTACTTGAAATTGTTTAATGATGGAAAAACCTTAGGGGTAGTAAATGAAACCACCGAGTAAGCATATGGATTCCTTTTTAACATCCACATCTAGCATGTCTCTCAGAATAACTAAGCTCGAAACTATTTTCTGGGAAATCAATTTTGTATATATTATTTATATATATATATATATATATAAAATGGTAACTTATAATCTAATTTCTATACGTCTTTCTTTTCTTTTTTTTCTTTTTTTTTTTCTTTTTTTTAGTTTTTACCTTTTGTGTGTTAGGGACTGAGAGATTATAACATTAAACCATTGTTACATGAAATTAATAATGGTTTTGACATACAGATAATTAACATATTGCCACTGTTATATATGTGACAGCACAACACCTGACTGTCTTCCTTTTTAAGAATCAGCGAGTACAAAGTCATTATTCAAACTTGGCATATGGAGTTCAAACACCAACAACAAAGGCTTGTATTTTCTTATGCTAATACATGCATGCAATACCTTACAGTGCAACGTAGATGACAATAGGGCTCTTCACTTGGAAAGTACCATCATCCCACAACAATGAAGCAGATTCCAAAAATCCATCTAATTTTCCTTCTATCTTCAGCGCAAACGATAGCTTTTGCCCGAGAGATGTGAACGATAAAACACTAGGTTCAACTGTAATATTAATTCCTAATGGGCCAATCAAGTTAGCTTTATACGTTGAAGTTGGAGACCCTACATTTGTGACTGTCCTGTGGAAAACACGACTGAAAGATTCTGAAGCTGGGGTGGAAAGAGCAAAGGAAGGATAGTTCAGGTCAATAATAATTGTTTCATTAGTCCCTTTGGGACACTCGATGCTAATGTTCCCTGTAATAATTTGCACTAACTTGGTATTGTAGCCTTCTCCACACAAGAATCTCACATAGTCAAGCTCCTCAATATCATAAATCAACCCAGGAAATGGAGCTTTGATAGGGTTTAGCAGACCGGACCCATATGCAAATTCAGATTCAGGGTTCAAATCGGATCTCATGGGTTTAGCTGCAAGGAATTTACACATAGAAATGTTAGACCATATATATATAAGCCTTTATTATATCATAAGTACCATTATTATTTAGGTAAAAAACAAGCCCTCATTAGTCATTATTATTCAGAAGTACATGACTTTGTCGCAAGTCATGAATTGTTAGTCTATGTTGACAAAGGATTGGACTTGGGTGCCTGAAATTTTTGTGATGCATAGCAAATGAAAAATTGTCCAATTAGACTCTATAGAGTAATGAATTGTGAAAAAAGAAAAGCAGCAGCGGCAGATGCATGAGACCCATTACCAGTAGTTATAAGAGAGGACTTGATAGCAGCAGGGGACCATGTGGGACGGAATGATTTGATGTATGCGGCAGTGGCCGAAGCATGTGGACAAGCCATTGATGTGCCTGAGATTATATTATAGTTCACTACCCTATCGTCTCCTTCAACGCCAGAAATTGGAGCAATTGGAGACCATGCTGCCAGAATATAAACTCCTGGGGCAGCTAAATCCGGCTACAATACCACAAAGTAAGGTCCAGAATATAGTGCCAGTTTTTTTTTTAATAAAAAATATACAATGTATAGTTATGTATATATAAGATTAGGCAGACAAAAGGGTAAGATGGATAGCAAAACCTATACCTTGAGAATATTACGTGATATTGGATTTGGACCCCTTGACGAAAATGAGGGTATATAAGGAGCCAGCTTATCTGTTACCTCGTTACTTCTGAATATGGATGCAGTTGCGTTTCTGAATAATTTTCCATAAAGAATAAATATTAATATTAATGCTACGGAAACCAAAATGTTTACCAATTAATGTAACAAATAAGATATGCAATATTATTTTTTTTACTTGTAATTAGGGTCACTTATTTATTTAAAAATTCACTTAAGCATATTTTATTTTTGATCAATAAAATAAAAAAATATTATTTGTTGTCCTAGCTATCAGGAAGACCTATAAAACCGTATGACAATTGTTTACCAATTGATGCAACATATAATATATGTAATATTATTTTTTTGGCTTGTATTGAGTGCCATTTGTCTTTTTAGAGATTCACTTTGCATATTTTATTGTTAATCAATAAAGTAAAAAAGATATTAAATAGTCTCACTCATGTAGTCACATCTAAACCAACTCATATATTCACCCAAAAAAAATTAAAAAAACTGATATAAACTTGACATTATTTGTCACATTAATTGCTAAATAACTTGCAAAAACATTAATACTTTAATGATAATAATCATATTTTAGTATCCTCAACTTTCATGTTTTGCAATATAGGCTCTAATTTTCTAAATTATTGATTGGTGGTAAAAACTTTTGTGATAGTTATTATAGTATCCTCAACTTTTTTGTGATAGTTATTATAGTATCCTCAACTTTTTACAATATAGGCTCTAATTTTCAAAAATTGCAATTTAGGCATTTACATTTTGTTGCAATTTTTACCCTATTTGACTTTTGACCAATGGATTCAATACATCTTAGTATCCTTGAAAGGTTAAACTTTGTTACTTTGATTAGAACCTTAAAAACAATCACTTGACCTATATGTGAGATGGTCATTAAATTGTGTTAGACAAAAGTAAAACAAAGCTCTAATTGCAACAAATTGCAAATTAAAGAGTTAAATCACAACTTTAAAAACTGATGACCTAAATTGCAAAACTACTAAAGTAAGTGATACCAAATTGAAATTAATCCTTATTTTTTCATGCAAAAATTAAAAGTTTAATTTTTCCATCCCATGTTAGAAAAAATAAAACTCTTATCTAATATGTTGTTAGATTAATACCTTGTCGAGTTCATATATGTGTTAATCTTGCTACCGTCGTCTACACTAAGGAAAGATGCAGGCAAAGGTAAAGAGTCAACTACATCTCCTACGACTCGGCCTTTCATTACAAGACCAGCAGCTCCAGCTAAAAATGGTCCTCTTCCATTTGTAAGGACATCGCAGATCACAATTTTACCCTTCACCAAATTCTTGTTCAATGAGTTTGGGAAACAGTATCTGCATCATAACATTATCCATTACCAATATGCATTTCTACATTAAAAAAAAGAAAAAAAAAAGATAGAAATAATAAAATTTCATAAAAAAGAAAAAATGATAGAAATAATAAAAGAAAAATACACATCGCTGGTATTACTATAAATTTCGTTCCTATATAGAAATAATATTACTTAACACATGTAAATTACAAACATATATTAATAAGAAGAAAACGATCATATATGGACAGAGGACAAATTCAACCTAGACACAAACTTGCTTGGCACCTGTATAATGTTACAAAGTGTTGTGTTTAGGGACTTTGTAGTCCGTTTAGCGAGGTTAGCTTAGTTGGTTTGACATTGGCGCCGAAATAGGGCAAAATTATTGTAAATAATTAAAAAAAAAAAAACTTGGTAGTCCTCGATCCATGCAATTTTTGCTTATTTCACCTGCTACTTTTATTATTAATAATAATAATGAATAATAATTGTAATAATAATAATAATAATAATAATAATTTTATTATTATTGTTATTACTGTTATTGATAAGTGTAACACCTTAACCACAAAAAATGCTTTGAATTCGAATTTTTGACCAAGTTTGATTAGAGTTGACCAAGTGGGTTTCATGGTTGATTTTTTGTTATGGGAAGAATTTCATGTTGACAGAGGTACCATAGCAAAGTACTCATCGACACAAATTCGTAGACTTGTAGTATGATAACACGAGTTTGTAAACTAGTAGTAATGCCAAAATCGGAACTAAGAATAAAAAGTTATGATCAAAACAATATGCAATCCGGTTTGATCGAGGAGCCTGGAGGTGATTTTTTCTTTTTATAGATTTTGACATTGACTCCTATTGTATGTGATAATGCTCGTCGATACGAGTTCGTAGACTGGCGGCACACTTAATTTGGACCTCCGACTAAAAAGTTAGAGGTTTGTAAAGTTGTGTCTATCTTTTCCAAAAAATTTTTTTTACTATGTTGAAAAATATTTGAGGGAGTCTTTAATTTGTGCCATGTGTCACCACTTAGAAGGTACCATGTGTCATGACGGAAAAGGGCAATGTGTCACAATAGAAAAGTGCCACATGTCACCTTGAATAACAAAAAATATTTTTCTTCTTTTCTTTTCTTGGCAAGTGTTGTGCACTATGAGCATAAGCCACCTTTACGGTTGACTGTTTAGCCATGGCAAGTTATAAGCAACGGCGTCATTGGGATACGAAGGCGACCGTTTGCAAGTTTCTCTCTTGAACCTCCTCGTCAGGCGGTAATTGGGATGCTAGGTACCATCTGGCACCACTTGTATATAGTATGGTGTATCAAATATCTTTATATATATATATATATATATGTATGCTATGTTATATTATGTTTGTATGCACCATACCGATGCTAGCCTTGTAACTATGTTGCTTATGGGTCCAGGGGATAAGATGGTCAATCCCCAGTCTGTATTGGTAGCAGAGTGCTAGCGATAGTTGATATCATAGATCGGTAGCATGTTAGATAGTATCGTATGTACCTTCAATACAAATGTGTATATTTCGTAATATGTTATGAATTTTAAAATATTATTATTTTATCTTATATTATCTTATCTATTCATGATCTGATTTTCTAATATTATACTTAATCGCCTTTCTTGTTATTACTATTATTAACATTATTATTGTTATTAACTTTATTATTATTATTATTATTATTATTATTATTATTGATATTATTGTTTATTTATTTATTTATTATTATTATCATTATTAGCGGTTATTATTATTATTATTAATATTATCGTCATCGTCATTAATATTGTTATTGTTTTATTATTCTTGTTGTGTTTGTTACTATTATTCATTAGGATTATTTTTATTACTACTTTTTATTATTTATTATTATTATTCTTATTATTATTTTCATTATCATTATTCTAATTATTGTTGTTAATATTTTTATTATCAATGGTACTTACCAATAAAATTATTGTCAAATATTATGGTAGATGTTATTATCAATTTTTGAGGTTATTATAATTATTACTATTTGTTATTCTTGTTATTATTTTTATTATTATTACTTGTTATTATTATTATTATTATTATCATCATCACTATTACTATTTTCATTGTTATTATTATCAATTATTATTATGATTATTATACATAAGCCTTCGAGCAAGTGTGAAAGCCTTCGGGCAAGTGTGAAAGTCTTTAGACAAGTATGTAACACCCCGTCCCAAAGTACAATGGAAGTTTTTCAACTTTGACCGTTGACAGTTGATCGAAGGGGTTAAAAGTTGACTTTTTGACTTGGATGGAATTCTGGGTTGACTGAGGTACCATTACGAAGTACACGTTGGCACGAGTTTGTAGACTAGTAGCGCGTTGAAAATGGAGCTACGGTTTGAAAGATATGAGCAACACAAGTTGAGGTCCAAACTGTCCAAGGGATACCCGAGTTGACTTTTTATTCATGCAAAGTTGAGCTTTGACTCATGCATGGTTGTGAAGTACTTGTCGATATGAGTTCGTAGACTAGTGGCACGTCCGATTTGGACATGTTGTTTGAAAGTTATGGACTTGTAGAGTTTTTCAAATACTATATTATTTTAATATTATTTTTAAACGTGTAACAATGTGCCACGTGTGACTTAATAAATGTAACCATGTGTCTCCATGGTGAGATGCCACATGTCAACCATGCTTAATACCATATTATTTTATTATTGTTATTTTATATAATAATATTATTTAATTATTTTCTTTTATTTTCTTTTTATTTTCTTTTTCTTTCTTTTTCTGTCCTTTTTTTCTTTTTTTCTCCTTTCCTCCACATGGGAAAAAGGGCCACGGGCCCCTTCTTCTTTCTTCTTCTTCTTCCGCCTTCTTCTTCCTTTCCCTTCCTTTCTCCCTCTCGAGTTCTTGCCTTTTTTTTTAATTCCGGCCACCGGAAGGTCACACGCGCCGACCAGGGAAGAAGCCCGTTTGCCGGCGATGCCAACCTCCAAATTTCCCGGCCAGACGCCGCCGGATGCGCCCAGATCGGGCCGGTTAAGTCGGTGGCGGCGGGTTAAGTTTTTTCGGCGATTCTCGCTGTTTCCGGCCAACCCAGTTCGGTCTTCCACCCCTTTCCTCCTATTTTGGATCCTCTGAGTTCAAATATGTCCTCCAATTGTTTAAATTCGAAGTGGTTCGAGAGTTATGAGGAGATGAAATTCCACCGGTACTTTCCGGGCAAATTCCGACGACCACCGGCGGAATTGGGGTCAATGGAGATCGGTAATGCGATCCTCGTTCCATAAGCTTCGTTTCGGTATATTACTCGTCAATTTTGGTTAACATTTGTGTTTAAACCCCTGGGTACGGGGTATTACTGACCCGAATAAAATATTATTTTATTTGACTGTGTGTGAATTGTTGTTCTAGGAGCACGTGTGCATCGTGAAATTGATCCCATGGAAGATCTTAGGTTAATTGCGTGCTCCAAGTGAGTGACCCCCTTAAAAACTATTTTCGGGTGATGATTATATTTATTTGGTGATATTTGAATATTTCGAAAATATATGTGTGTGGTTGGAATTTTATAAAATTGGGTATTTATTTTATAATGTCAAATTTCGGATGTTTGGTTATATGCATATATATATATATATATATATATATTTTGATGCCATGATTGAATATTGGAGAAATTCAAAGAATTTATGATTTAAATTCTGGATTGTTATTATTATTATTTTTACCGAGAATTTTCATGTACAATCAAGGGCTTATGAAGAGAAAATATATTTAAATATTTTTGTGAGCCTTATATATTATTTTGGAGGAAAAAAAAAATTGATTTAAAGGATTTGAAGAAAAATTTTGGTATGATGGTACTGTATGTTTTAAAAAGGTAATTATGCATTTATAATGCGAGGTGGTTGATTTCATGGTTTTGAGTAAACTATATTTCTTTTCTATATTGATGATTTATAGTGAGAAATGCAAGGAATGTGGGATTGGAGATTTTTATAACTCCCACGGTAAATTTCGAAAAATTTTGGTAATAAGAAAAATGGGCTATTGGTATTTATTTTATTTTCATTATTTTGGACGCACTTATGCAGTACCAGTGTTCTGTACTGTACATGAGATTGTGATTAGCGATCAGGTTTTAGTCTCCCGTGACTTACCTATGGACCTGAGGGCAGGCCGATTTAGTATAGTGCACATAACCGCCCTCCTCCTAGGCCGGGATGACAGTCCCGTGAGTTACCTATGGACCTGAGGGCAGGCCAGTTTAGTATAATGCACATAACTGCCCTCCTCCTGGGCCGGGATGACAGGTTTTAGCAGCAGCGCTGTCGAGATGCCGAAGCGACCGTATGCCGGTTCTCTCTTTAACCCTCGCTTGAGGGTGCTCGGGACGTTGAGTACCGTAAGGCATCACTGGTATATAGTGTGGTGCGTCAGACTATTTTTTATTTGAATTTTTAAGCCTATTATTGGGAAACACTATTCAATTAAAATGGTTAATTTATTTAAATTTTGCTGTTTATTTCAAACAAATAATTTTTATGGCATTTTTTTTTTATGATTTATTATTTGTTATTAAAAATTTACTTTATTCCGGATTATTTTTCTGAGTGCATTGGATTCGAAAAATTGTTGCATTTTATTGGTAATTATTGATTAACTGTTTTCATATAAATCGTGGTGCTTTATATTATTATTTGCATGATTTTGTATTTTAAATGTTGATATTCCATTTATTTATTATTTAATTAATTATTTATTGGCTACCTTGATTTTGGGTAAATATAATTGCTGGGTTTTGTGAAATGTTTTAAAAGGGGAACTTTTCCAACCGAGTGAACCGTGAGGGTTTTGAGAGAAAATATTATTTTCAATTAATTATTATTTGCTTACTCGTTTATTGTTAATTACTCAAATGTGCTATAATTTTCATTACTATTATAATTGTACAGTAGATAGGGTCACTCATTAAGATGATTAGCATCTCATGTTTTTAAATTCCGTTCCCCTAGGTTCAAGGATTGGGAGATGTTGATCGTCCGGGGCGAGCCCGACGTTTCAGTTCATTGCCGAAAGTCCAAGAAGCATTTCTTTCCTTTTTTCCTCTCCATCTTGTATTGCTTCTTTATCTGACATTGTATTAATTCCACATTTATTTGTATACTACTCTGTATATTGTATTGGACTTTAGTTGTTATTTATGCACTGATTTACTGTTATTCATTTGGAGTGCTGCAAATTTGTGGAATCAAATTGTAGTAATGTGGGAGGAATAAGGGGATGTATATGGAAATGTGTTTTTTGTGCAGGAAAATTTATGGTAAGTCCAACCCTTAGGGGAGGTTCTGCCGGATTTTCCATTGGAGGGTCCAATAGGGTTTTCTTGGGATCAGGGCTTGTCTAGGGTTCCAGTGAGGAATTTTGGACGGGTCCTGACAAGTATGTAAGCCTTTAGGCAAGTTTCGAGGCCTTCAGACAAGTATGGATGCCTACAGGGCAAGTGTGTAAGCGTTCAAGCAAATTGGGTTATTATTGTCATTAATATTACTATTAATTTTGTTGCTATATTACCTTCTTTCTTACATTATGCATTGGTATGTTTGTAAAATAGTATTGAAATATAGCACGGTACTAAATGGGTGGTTTAGGTAGACGTAATTAATTAAAGGTATTGTGACACCCCGTCGCAAATCACATCGGAAATTGTGCACATTGATCGAGGTTGACCGTTGACCTAGCTGGTCAAAAGTTGACTTTTTGTTCCAGATGAACTTTCGAGTTGACCAGGGTACCGTGGCGAAATGCATGATGCTCCGCGTTCGTAGACTAGTAGCACGTCAAAAACGGAGCTACGGTTTGAAAATTATGGGCAAAACAAGTCGAGGTGCAAACTGTCCAGAAGGTGCCGGGAGTTGACTTTTTACCATTGTATAATTTTTTTTGACTCTTGCATACTTGTAAAGTACTCGTCAATACGAGTTCATAGACTAGCGGCACGCTTAAATCGGACACTTGATTGAAAAGTTATGGACGTTTGAGTTCGCCGGATACTGCAATATTTTATTATATCTAGCTTAAGTGCACAATGACGCCACGTGTCAGCTTCTGATTGGTCCACGTGGGATGAACAGTGTCACACAGTGGCTTTTATTTGACAAAAATCTAAGGGAAGAGAGAGAAAGAGAGAGAGAGTCCGACCGGCCACCGGAGTTTTTCAAACTTTCTGGCCAATTCACCGTACACGCACCGGCCAGCAAGGATCCCCTCCCCATTTCCGGCAAAACCTCAAAATTTCACGGCCATTGGCCGCCGTACGCGCCCGGGTCGAGGCGGCGAAGATCGGCGGCGATTTTTCCCTCCACCACCAGCCACCGCCGATTGACCCATTTCCAGCCATTTTCCGGCCACACGCGCCAGACACCCTTCACCCCCTCCTCAAGTCCGGCCTACCCACCAAATTTCACGGCCACCGGACCACCGATGCGCCGGGATCGGAGCTTTTTCCAGGGAGGGGCCGAAATTCTCCGCCGTCCGGCCTCCGTTTGCCTCACCGCCGGTCCCGTTGGATTCCTCTCCCCACGATCTACAAATCTGCAAACAAATTTCAGCCAACGGCCACCGCACGCGCCGCCTCCCGCGACGATTGCCGGTGACCGCGGCCGCTCGCCGGAAGTTACTGTTCCGACGAGTACCCAGTTGCACCGCCGATCCCTCCCGACTGTTTTCGACCTCCTGAACCTGAATCCGGCATCCGTTTCCGCCAATTTGTGATGGTTTGGAAGAATTGCAGAGTCGAACCCCGAAAGCTTTCCGGCGAGACTCCGACCACCTCAGGTCCGATCACCGGAAATTAAGACTGAATCTGTGATCCTCATCACTCGAGCTTCGATTCGGTATATAACTCATAAATTTTAGATATCGTTTGGTGTTCGCTCCCTGGGTACCCATTTGGGAGTTACCCAATTAAAATATTAATATTGTGGTTTGGTGTACTGTGGATGTTTTAGGTGCACGTGCGAATAGCGGAGTCGATCCTACAGAGGATCTTGATTGAGATACGTGCTTAAGGTGAGTGACCCACCTTCAAATTAATTTTGGGAATTTAATTAGTGAATAGTATGTGTGATTTGAATATTTGGAATTTAAATTCTATGTGCCAAATATTTATTTGATTTATTGTGGAATTATTGGTGAATTTATTGGATTAAAGAAAATATGCATTCTACAAATTTATGCCATGTGGAATTATTTTATGGTTTTGAGAATTTTGAAATTCTTGTGGTTTTAACATTAAATTGGGCATGATTTGATTTTCAAATATTTCAAGAAAAATATTTGTTTATGTTGGTGACTCCAATTTTTATAAAATATGCCCATGGAATATTATGAGATTTAATTATTATATTTCAAGAAATTATTTATGCTACTGGGATAATGTGAATATTTGAATTGGTGGATTCAGGAGTTGGTGGATTTGAAAATCATGGAATTTATGGTGGATTATAAAGAAATTGTGGAAAATTTCCGGGTTTAAGCGGATGGAATAAACCCGCTATGTTTATGCAAAATGTGAGATTTGATATATATATAAAATAAATATGTGGATTTTATGATTTTTAGATACACCGTGCACGTACTGGTGTTCTGTTTATATGTGATATGGTTAGTGTGCACACGGTTATGATTAGCGCGCAGGTGGGTGTGATTAGCGCGCAGGTGATGTGATTAGCGCGCAGGTGGGTGTGAGTAGCGCGCAGGTGATATTATGAGGTTGTCCTGTGGTTGCCATCGGATGAGGGTAGGCCACCCCTCCATGGCCGGGACACCAGGTTAGCAGCGGCGCAGTGGGACGCCATGCAACCGTATGCCGGTTTCTTTGTATAACCTCCTGTCTGACGGTACCTTGGGACGCTGGGTACTGTTGGCGCCACTGGTATATAGTGGGTGCATCAAATGATTTCAGAACTGTGTTTTAAAAAATAAATGTTTGAAACTGTATTCTAATTAAAAATATAATTATTACTGTTTCTGGTATCTATTTGATGTCTTGGTTTTCGGGGAATACGAACAAAGGGTTTTGTGAAAAGGAACTTTTCCAACCGAGAGAATTGTAAGGGTTTTGAGAGAAATTATTATTTCCAATTTATTACTATTTACCTACTTATTACTGTGGTATTATATTGTATAGTAGATAGGGTCACTCACTGAGATGATTAGCATCTCATATTTTCAAATTTCGTTCCTCTAGGTACCAGGTTGTCGGTGTTCATCCGGAGCGGACTTGATCTTCATCCCTGTTTTAGTTCGTGAAGCACCCTGTTCTTCTTTTATTGTAGTTGTAATATTTCTTTCACTCTTGCTGTATTCTATACTTAGTAGTACTTCATGAAGCTCTGTATACTGTATGGGACGCTTATGTATTTAATTTGCACTGGATTACTGTATTTATTTTGAAGTGCTGAAATTTATGGAACCAACTTGTAGTACTGTGGGAGGAATAAGGGGACAATTATAGAAGTGCGTTTTCAGCGCAGGAAATTTTGTGGTAAGTCCATCCCTTAGGGGAGGTTCTGCCGGATTTTCCATAGGAAGGTCCGGTAGGGTTTCCGTGGGATCAGGGCTTGTCTAGGGTTCCGGTGGGGAATTTTGGACGGGTCCTTACAGGTATTTTGTGTTTTTAAATTATTTCTAATATATATACATCCATATTTATAGTTGTTATCGAAGTACTGCTATTTGTGGAATTTATATGTAGTAAGGTAGGAGGGCTAAGGTGGTACTACGAAAAAGTGTGTTTTCGTGCAGGAAATTTTGGGGTATACTCTACCCTTAGGGGAGATGCTATCGGATTTACCATATTATGGTCCGGTTGTCAGGACCCGTCCAGAATTCCTTCCCTGGAACCCTAGACAAGCCCTGATCCCAGGGAAATACCACCGAACCTTCCAACGGAAAATCCGGCAGCACCTCCCCTAAGGGTAGGACTAACCAAAAATTTACCTGCACTGCAAACACACTTCTAAAAACATCCCCTTATTCCTCCCACAATACTACAAATTGGTTCCACAAATTTCAGCACTTCAAAATAAACAGTAAATCAGTGCATAAAGAACAACTACACATCCAATACAGTATACAGAGCGTTATACAATTAACTGTGGAATTTATAAAATGACAAATAAAGAAACAATACAAGTTCAAGAGGAAAAAAGGGAAGAAAAACTTCTTGAACCTTCGGCAACGAACTGAGACATTGGGCTCGCCCCGGACAATCAACGTCTCCAACCTGGACCTAGGGGAACGGAATTTAAGAGTGTGAGATGCTAATCATCTCAGTGAGTGACCCTATCTACTATACAATATAATACCACGGTAATAAGTAGATAGATAATAATTAATTGGAAATAATAATTTCTCTCAAAACCCTTACAATTCTCTCAGTTGGAAAAGTTCCCCTTTTAAAACCTTTTCACAAAACCCTTGTTCGTAATCCCCAAAAACCAAGACATCAATTAATTCACTAAATATCAAATAGAATATAATAAGTCAAGCATCCGACAATTTTAATTTAAAGGAAATTAATTTATTGAATAATTAAGTAAAGAGAAAATTAAACCAATTTAAGATCCCCAACCAAATAAATACCAGAACAGTAATAATTATATTTTTAATTCCAATACAGTTTCAAAACATTTTATTTTTAAAACACAGTTATGAAAATCATTTGATGCACCCACTATATACCAGTGGCGCCAACAGTACCCAGCGTCCCAAGGTACCGCCAGACAGGAGGTTATAGAAAGAAACCGGCATACGGTCGCGTGGCATCCCACTGCGCCGCTGCTAACCTGGTGTCCCGGCCATGGGGGGTGGCCTACCCTCATCCGATGGCAACCACAGGACAACCTCATAATATCACCTGCGCGCTAATCACACCCACCTGCGCGCTAATCACATCACCTGCGCGCTAATCACACCCACCTGCGCGCTAATCACAACCGTGTGCACACTAACCATATCACATATAAACAGAACACCAGTACGTGCACGGTGCATCTAAAAATCATAAATTTCACAAATTTAAATTATATAACAAATTTCACATTTTGCATAAACATAGCGGGCATAGTCCATCTGCTTGAACCCGAAAATTCTCCGTAATTTCTTTATAATCAATACCATAAATTCCATGATTTTCAAATCCACCAACTACCAAAATCCACCAATTCAAATATTCACATTTTCCCAAGCATAAATAATTCTCGAAATATAATAATTAAATCTCACAATATTCCATGGGCATATTTTATAAAAATTGAAATCGCCAACATAACCAAATATTTTCCTTGAAATATTTGAAAATCAAATCATGCCCAATTTAATATTAAAACCACAAGAATTTCAAAATCCTCAAACCCATAAAATAATGTCACAGGGCATAAATTTGTAAAATGCACATTTTCTTAAATCCAATAAATCCACCAATAAATCCACAATAAATCAAATAAATATTTGGCACATAGAAATTAAATTCCAATATTTAAATCTCACATAATATATTCACCAATTAAATTCCCAAAATTAATTTGAAGGTGGGTCACTCACCTGGAGCACATAATTAACCCATGATCCACCACGGGATCAATTCTACGACTCACCGATGCTCCTGGAACAAAATTCACAGACAGTCAAATAAATTAATATTTTATTCGGGTAATTAATACCCGGTACCCGGGGGGTCAAACACAAACTTTAACCAAAATAGGCGAATGATATACCGAATCGAAGCTTGAGCGACGAGGATTACAAATCCGGTCTCCATCGACCCCAATTCCGCTGGAGGTGGCCGGAATTTGGCCGGAAAGTTTCGGCCGGTTTTCAATCCCTCGTATCTCGCACACCGCTTCGAATTTTTGAGATTGGAGGCCATTTTTGAACTCAGAGGACCCAAAATAGGGGGAGAGGAGGCTTAATTGGGACTGGGCTGGCCGGAAAACACAAGAAAAGAGGAGAGAGAAATTTTGCCAGCCGACGGCTTCTCCGGCCCGATCAGCGCGCGTCCGGCGGCCGGTGACCGTGAAAATTGGCGGCTGAGCTCGCCTCCTCCCTCCGCTCGTCACTGGCCGGCGCGTGCATGGTTCTGGTGGCCGGAAAAAGTGCAGCAAGGAGAGAGAGAGAGACGGTCGGGAGAGAAAGAAAAGTCTGCGTGTGTGTGTTTTGTGTTTTGGTGCTCGGGGAAGAAGAAGGAAAAAAAGGAAAAAGAAAAGAAAAAGAAAAAAAAAAAAGAAATGGTGTTTTCCCACGTGGGGAAAAGAAAAGAAAAAGAAAAAGAAAAAGAAAAAGAAAAGGGAAAATAAAACAAATAAATTCAAATTAATTAAATAAAAATATTATTATTTAAAATAATAATAAAAATAATTTGATTTTACACATGGTTGACATGTGGCATTTCACCATGGTGACACATGGTCACCTTTATTAGGTCACACGTGGCACATCGTTACGCATTTAAAAATAATATTAAAATAATACGGTATTTGAAAAACTCTACAGGTCCATAACTTTCAAACCACATGTCCAAATCGGACGTGCCACTAGTCTACGGACTCGTATCGACGAGCACTTCACAACCATGCATGAGTCAACGCTCAACCTTGCATGAATAAAAAGTCAACCCCGGCACCCCTTGGACAATTTGGACCTCAACTTGTTTTGCTCATAACTTTCAAACCGTAGCTCCGTTTTCAACGTGCTACCAGTCTACGAACTCGTGCCAATGTGTACTTCATAACGGTATCTCACTCAACCTAGAATTTCAACCGGGTCAAAAAGTCAACTTTTGACCACTTCGGTCAACGGTCAACGGTCAAAGTCAACAGTCAACCGTCAACCTTGGTCGACGTGCAAAAATTTTTGACATGGTTCCGGACGGAGTGTTACACCGGTAGGGCTTCTCTTGGAATTAGGGCCTATCTAGGCTTCCGAGAAGGGGTCCTAAATGGGTCCTGATATAGTATGCAGGAAACCGAGTATTGTCTGCACCACTGGTACATCGTATACTACATCAAGTATCTTTTTCATATATATATATATATATATATATATATGTGTATATATATAGATGTACTGTATTATGTTGTATGTATCACACCATATGAGGGCAACGATCCAATTCGACCATGAATAGCTTAGCCTCGTAACTATTTTTCCTATGAGTTCAGAAGGTCGGTCGGCCATTATAGGCAACCACCCCGGGCTGTATTGATAGCAGGGTACCGGCGATAGCTGATATCATGGATCGCGTAGCATGTTATATGGATCGTACGTACTTCCGATACGAGTGTACGTATTTCATGGTATATTTATGAATTTTATGATTTTATTTTTCTTTATGATATCTTTACTATTCATAATTTGATTTTTTAATATTACCTTTTATTTGCCTTTATTGTTATTATTATTATTAATATTCTTGTTGCTATTAATATTTTTATTATTTATTTATTTATTTATTATTATAATTACTACTAATATTGTTGTTGTTGTTATTATTATTATTGTCATTATTATCGATATCGTTATTGTTATTGTTATTATTATTATTACTTATTATGATTATTTTTATTGTTATTTTAATTATTTATTATTATCATCATCATCATTATTATTATTTTTATTGTCACTATTTTTATTATTATTATTTATCATTGATATTACTTTTAATTATTATTGTACTCGTTATTCTTAATTATTGTAATTATTATTATTGTTTTCATTATTTATTTATTTATTATTGCTATCGTATTACTACTTGTTATAATTATTATCATTATTAGTATTGTTATTATCATTATTATTTTTATTGTTATTATCATTTATTAGTGTTATTATTATTATTATTATTATTATCATCATTGTCATACGGTAGTCTTCAGGCAACTATCACAACCTACGAGCAAGAATGATAATCATCAGGCAAGTATAATAGCCCTTGGGCAAGTGATAGCATTTGGGTAGGTGTGATAGCCTTTCAGTAGGTATGGTTATGTGATAACCCTTGGACAAGTAAGAGCCTTCGGATAGATATGGTAGCTCTCGCTTAAGTATGGTTATATAGTAGCCTTCGGACAAGTTGTACTAATACTATTATCATCATCATTTTCATTAATATAATATTAATAATAATTATTATTATTATTATTGCTATTATGGTTGTTGTTTTGTTACCTTTTTTTTTTTATTTATGCATTTGGGATACTCATAAAGCTATAAAGAGATGAATAAGTGTACTAAATAGGTGGTGAGGACGGACACAAAATATAAAAGTATTTGTGTTTTACTAAAATTTTCCTCCTGCCTATATACCTGTACTATTTTTTGTATAGAAGTCCTGAAAATTTGTGAAATTTAGTGCCATAAAGTTGGGAAGGATAAGGTGGTATTATTTAGAAATGTATTTTTATATAGATAATTATTGGAGCATGCTCAACTTTTAGGAGGGATGCTATCAAATTTTCGATAGAATGGTCCAATAGAGTTTCCCCCTAGGATTAGGGTTAATATAAGGTTCTAGGAAGGGGATGGGTCCTAACAATGAGCCTATAAGATCAACATAATCAGACAAATAATTTATGTTACATGTTTGTCTTCATTTTTCTTTTGGAAGTTGTTCATCTAAGTGAGTCGGTCCCATTATTTTCTGATGAATACAGAGATTGATCACTCAAGCACAAATATCGGTTTCTTTTTTTTTTTTTTTTGTTTTTTTTTTTTGGGGACAAAAAGAAAAGAAGCACATGTATATATAAAGTATAGATAGACACACATTTATGTAACACCCCGTCCCGAATCGCACCGGAATCCGTGCACGTTGACCGAGGTTGACCGTTGACCGTTGACCGAAGGGGTCAAAGTTGACTTTTTGACTCGGTGGGAATTTCGAGTTGACCAGGGTACCGTGGCGAAGTGCATGACGCCCTGAGTTCGTAGACTAGTAGCACGTCGAAAACGGAGCTACGGTTTGAAAGTTATGGGCAAAACAAGTTGAAGTGTAAACTGTCTAAAAGGTGCCGGGAGTTGACTTTTTCTTGTGATGTAATTGTGAGTTGACTCTTGTATGGTTGTAAAGTACTCGTCGATACGAGTTCATAGACTAGCGGCACGCTTAAATCGGACATCCGGTTAAAAGGTTATGGACGTTTGAAGTTTACCGGATACCGTATTATTTTAATGTTTTTGGGTCGTGAACAATGAAATGCCACGTGTCAGCTTCTGAGTGGTCCACGTGGCATGAACAGTGTCACACAGGGTTTTAATTTTGAAAAACTCTCGGGGAAGAGAGAGAAAGAGAGAGAAGAGAGAGAAAGAGAGAGAGGAGAGAGAAAGAGAGAGAGAGAGAGCCACCGCCGGCCACCGGATTTTGCCACTGTTCCGGCCGAGTTACTGTACACGCGCCGGACAGAAAGCTTGCCCACCTCATTTCCGGCAAAACCTCCAAATTTCACGGCGAACGGCCGCCGGACGCGCCCGGATCGGACGTCCGAAGTTTGGCGGCGATTTTTCCCCTCCACCGCCGGCCACCGCGAATCGGCACTGTTCCGGCCATTTTCCGGCCACACACGCCTGACAGCCTTGATCCTCTCCTCAAGTCCGGCCTACCCACCAAAAATCACGGCCATCGGACCACCGACGCGCCGGGATCGGAGCGTTTTCCGGCGAGGGGTCGAAAATCTTCAAACGGTGATTTCTCCGCCATCCGACCTCCGTTTTGCTCACCGTCGGTCCCGTTGGATTGCTCTCCTCACGATCTACAAATCTGCAAAATTTCACAGCAAACGGCCACCGTCGGAAATTACTGTTCCGGCGACGGTTGCCGGTGACGTGGCGGCCCGCCGGAAAGTACTGTTCCGGCGAGTACCCCGAAAATTCCGGCCAGCTCCAGTCCGCAGTGTTCGACCTCCTGAACCCAAATCCGACTTCCGTTTCCACCAATTCGCGACGGTTTGGGAGAATTGCGGAGCCGAAACCCGAAAAGCTTCCCGATAAAATTCCGACCCCGTCGGGTACGATCATCGGAAATTAAGACCGGATCTGTGATTAGCATCACTCGAGCTTCGATTCGGTATATAATTCGTAAATTTTAGTTATCGTTTGGTGTTCGCTCCCCGGGTACCCATTTGGGGATTACCCGAATAAAATATTAATATTTGTGGTTTTGGTACTGTGGATGTTTTAGGTGCACGTGCAAGTAGCGGAGTCGATCCTGCGGAGGATCTTGATTGAGATACGTGCACAAGGTGAGTGACCCACCTTCAAATTAATTTTGGGGAATTTAATTGATGAATATATTATGTGTGAACTAAATATTTGGAATTTAATTTCTATGTGCCAAATATTTATTGGATTTATTGTAGAATTATTTATGAATTTATTGGATTTAAGAAAATGCGAATTCTACAAATTTATGCCGTGTGGAATTATTTTATGGTTTTGAGGATTTTGAAATTGGTGTGGTTTTAATGGTAAATTGGGCACGATTTGAATTTCAAATATTTCAAGGAAAATATTTGGTTATGTTGGTGATTTCAATTTTTATAAAATATGCCCATGAAATATTATGAGATTTGATTATGAGATTTTGAGCATTATTTATGCTATTGGGAAAATGTGGATATTTGAATTGATGGATTTGAAAGTTGGTGGATTTGAAAATCATGGGATTTATGGTATTAATTATAAGGAAATTGTGGAGAATTTCCCGGTTCAAGCGGATGGATTATGCCCGCTATGTTTATGAAAAATGTGAAATTTGTTTTATAATTTAAATTGTGGATTTTATGATTTTTAGATGCACCGTGCACGTACTGGTGTTCTGATTATGTGATATGGTATATGTGATATGGATATTGTGCACACGGATATGATTAGCGCGCAGGTGGGTGTGAGTAGCGCGCGGTTGATATTATGAGGGTGTCCTGTGGATGCCATCGGAGAGGGCGGCCACCCCCCTTTGGCCGGGACACCAGGTTAGCAGCGGCGCAGTGGGACGCCACGCGACCGTATGCCGGTTTCTTTCTATAACCTCCTGTCTGGCGGTACCTTGGGACGCTGGGTACTGTTGGCGCCACTGGTATATAGTGGGTGCATCAAATGATTTTCAGAACTGTGTTTTAAAAATAAAATGTTTGGAAACTGAATTAGAATTAAAAATATAATTGTTACCGCTTCTGGTATTTAATTGATGTCTTGGTTTTCGGGAAATATGAATAAAGGGTTTTGTGAAAATGTTTTAAAAGGGGAACCTTTCCAACTGAGAGAATTGTAAGGGTTTTGAGAGACATTATTATTTCCAAATAATTATTATTTATATACCTATTACCGTGGTATGATAGTGTAGAGTAGTAGGGTCGCTCACTGAGATGATTAGCATCTCACACTCTTAAATTCCGTTCCTCTAGGTACCAGGTTGTCGGTGTTCACTCGGAGCGGACTTGATCTTCCTCGCTGTATTTGTTCGTGCAGTACCTTGTTCTTCTTTTACTGCAGTTGTACTATTTCTTTCACTTTTACTGTATTCTGTATTTTGTAGTACTTCATAAAGCTCTGTATACTGTATGGGACACTTAAGTATTTGTATTGCACTGGATTACTGTATTTTTATTTTGGAGTGCTGAAATTTGTGGAACCAGTTCGTAGTACTGTGGGAGGAATAAGGGAACAATTATAGAAGTGTGTTTTCAGTGCAGGAAATTTTGTGGTAAGTCCATCCCTTAGGGGAGGTTCTGCCGGATCTTCCACAGAAGGGTCCGGTAGGGTTTCCCTGGGATCAGGGCTTGTCTAGGGTTCCGGTGGGGAACTTTGGACGGGTCCTGACAGTTGGTATCAGAGCATAGGTTCTTGTAATCCTAAGGGACTGTGCATTGCTGTACAGCCCATCCGTAAAGTCCTTCCTTTTGTAATCGTGCTTAAGTGTCCCTGTTTCTAAACTCTTGTTTGTTTCTTCAGTAATCGACTACGATGAGTCGGCGGGACACACGTAGAACTCGGGAACGCTCGGCTGAGAGTTCCGGGAGTCGATCAAGCCTTAGAGATCTGGTCTCTCAGCTAACTAGAGCCTTAGGAGGTTCAAGCTCTAGTAACCGATCCGTGGATCAGGCTCGACGTTTAGGAGCCGTGGAGTTCGATGGAAGCCAAGGCCCAGCTGCAGCCTTGAAGTGGCTATCCAGCATGGAGAAAATCTTGGAAGAGGGGATGCAGTGCCCCGATGAGGATATGGTGAGGATTTCTGGGTTCATGTTAGAGGGAGACGCCCGGAAGTGGTGGCAAATGGAGAAGACCCGCAGAAGGCATACGTGGGACCAGTTCAAGATTGCCTTCTCTACTGAGTTCTGTCCTCCTGCCTACCGTGAGGCGAGAAGGAGAGAGTTCGAGGGACTGCGCCAGGGAAACATGACGGTGACAGAGTACGAGAGGAGGTTCCGGGAGCTGTCAGAGTTCTGCATGCACTTGATTCCCGACGATCACGCGAAGAAGGTGAGGTTCATAGACGGGTTGAACGAGAGCATCGGCTACACCCTTTCTGGGTCAGTACACCCCACCTATCAGTCCGCCAGGGATGCAGCGCTCGAGCTAGAGAGACAGGCGGAGATACACAGACCCTCGAGGCGCAGACCGTTCGAAGGTTCGTACAGCGGGGTACCTCGACAGGGGGCATCTAAGAAGAGTCATAGTTCAGGCTCAGACAGTGGTGGGTTCAGCCCTCGAGGCAGATTTCAGAGGAGAGGCGGCTATCGTATGCCCCAACCAGCGCGCCATTCCATCAGCGGCGGCACGAGCTCATATCAGCACTCTGGGTTTAGCCCCAAGCCATTCTGCAGACGTTGCAATAGAGCACACCATGGGATTTGCCAGTTTGATGGTGTGTGCTTTCAGTGTGGACAGGCGGGACATATTAAGAGAAATTGCCCTTATGGAGAGGCGGGAGTGTTAGGGGCGAGCCCACCATCACATCAGGCCAGTGGATCGCGGGGTCAGAGTTCCCGAGGGAGTTATGCAGTAGGAGGTTCATCGGGATCAGTCCCACAGCCTGTTGGACCGAGCAGGGGTAGAGGACGGAGGCCCCAGCAGACAGGGCAGGGTCGAGTGTTTGCGATGACGCAGCAGGAGGCCCTAGCTACACCGGACGTCGTGGCAGGTACGTTGAATATATTTGGTAATGATGCATTAGTACTTATAGACCCGGGAGCAACACATTCATTCATCTCCAAGGAATTCGTCACTCGGGTCGGTATGACCCCTACTCCTTTAGAATGTCTAGTAGAGATAGCCACTCCTGCAGGAGAATCCTTGTGGCCTAGCCAGTTAATCAAGGAATGTTTCTTCTGCATCGAAGATCAAGTGATGGAGGCGGACTTGATCCTGTTGGATCTGTCCGGACTTGATGTAATTTTGGGCATGGATTGGTTGGCAAGGAACCATGCATCTGTAGACTGTTTCAGCAAGGAAGTTACATTCAGGAGGCCAGGGTTGCCAGAAGTAGTATTCCGTGGAGGAGTTGGAAGGCCCTTACCGAGGGTGATATCTACCCTTACCGCCAAGAAGCTACTGAATAAAGGTTGCCAGGGGTATTTGGCTCATGTGATAGATACCCGAGTAAGTGGGGTCAGGTTGGAAGACATGCCCGTTGTGAGGGATTTCCCGGACGTGTTTCCTGAGGAGTTACCAGGATTGCCTCCGGAAAGGGAAGTTGACTTTCCCATTGAATTGATTCCAGGCACCGTGCCTATTTCTCTACCACCGTATCGGATGGCTCCAGCGGAGTTAAGGGAGCTAAAGGTCCAGTTGCAAGATTTGGTAGATAAGGGGTTTATTAGACCAAGTATATCGCCGTGGGGAGCCCCAGTTTTGTTTGTAAAGAAAAAGGATGGTAGTCTAAGGCTGTGTATAGACTACCGACAACTTAATAAGGTCACCATTCCTAATCGCTATCCGTTGCCAAGGATAGATGATCTATTCGACCAACTCCAAGGTGCCAAGGTGTTCTCCAAGATCGACTTGAGGTCGGGATACCATCAGTTAAGGATCCGAGAGTCGGACATTCCTAAGACTGCCTTTAGGACGAGGTACGGACATTATGAATTCCTAGTGATGTCGTTCGGACTCACCAATGCCCCAGCAGCTTTCATGGACTTGATGAATAGGGTGTTTCGTCCGTACTTGGATCATTTTGTCATTGTATTTATCGATGACATTCTGATCTATTCAAGGAGCCAAGAAGAGCACGTGAGGCATTTGAAGAGAGTGCTCCAAACTCTAAGGCAGCATCAGCTATATGCTAAATTCGACAAGTGTGAATTCTGGTTGAATCAAGTGGGTTTTCTCGGACATATCGTGTCGGCAGAAGGTATCTATGTGGACCCTGATAAGGTAAAGGCAGTGTTGAGTTGGGAGCGCCCTACCACTGTGAGGGAGGTACGAAGTTTTCTTGGATTAGCGGGTTACTACCGTCGTTTTATTGAAGGGTTTTCAAGGATTGCCGGGCCGCTTCATAGATTGACCCGAAAGAATGTTGAACTTAGTTGGACGGACAGGTGTGAACAGAGTTTTCAGGAGTTGAAGCAAAAGTTGACATCCGCACCTGTTTTAACTTTACCTAATGGGAATGAAGGTTTTGAAGTTTATTGTGATGCATCCCATCAAGGGTTGGGTTGCGTGCTAATGCAGAATCAAAGGGTGGTAGCGTATGCATCTCGGCAATTGAAGCAGCACGAACAGAATTACCCTACGCACGACTTAGAATTGGCGGCGGTAGTCTTTGCTCTAAAGAAGTGGAGGCACTACTTGTATGGGGCCACGTGCCAAATCTATACCGACCACAAGAGCCTCAAGTATATTTTCACTCAGAAGGAGTTAAATATGAGGCAAAGGCGATGGATGGAGTTGTTAAAGGATTACGACTGTGTGATTGACTATCACCCGGGTAAGGCGAATGTAGTGGCAGATGCTTTGAGTAGGAAGGCTACTGGATCCCTTGCTCACATCCAAGTCATCCAACTACCTCTCATGGTGGAGTTGAAGAAGATGGGGGTGTTAATGCATATGCATCCTTCAGGAGTTCTCATGGCTAGCTTCCAGGTACGACCGGTGTTGGTGGATCGTATAGTAGAGACCCAAATGGAAGATCCTAAGTTGAGGACAATTAAGGGCAAGGTACAAGAAGGTCTTGATCCGGAATTTTCCATAAGGAGGGATGGAGCCCTCGTGTATAAAGGACGACTTTGCGTTCCGGATATCCCAGGACTCAAGAAGGAGATTTTGGAGGAGGCGCATAGCTCGATGTATGCGATGCATCCCGGGAGTACCAAGATGTATCGGACGCTTGTTAAGTATTATTGGTGGATTGGTATGAAGAGAGAAGTGGCAGACTTTGTATCAAAGTGTTTGATTTGTCAACAAGTGAAAGCAGAAAGACAGAAGCCTTCGAGACTACTCCAACCTTTACCGATTCCCGTGTGGAAGTGGGAAGAACTCAACATGGACTTCGTATTCAAGCTTCCTTCCACACCTAGAAGGTACGACGGCATTTGGGTAATCATTGATCGTCTCACCAAGTCGGCACACTTCCTACCGGTACGAGAACGTTTTTCGCCCGAGAAGTTAGCCCAGTTGTTCGTGCAACGCATTGTAAGTCTTCATGGAGTACCGTTAGCCATCGTCTCCGATCAAGATCCGCGCTTTACTTCACGACTATGGCGGAAGTTGGCTGATGCACTAGGAGCAAGACTTAACTACAGCACCGCTTTTCACCCACAATCTGATGGACAAGCAGAGCGCACAATCCAGACATTAGAAGACATGCTAAGGTCTTGCATTATGCAATTTAGCGGTAGCTGGGATGAACAACTGCCACTGATAGAGTTTGTCTACAATAACAGTTATCAAGCGAGTACTGGAATGTCCCCGTATGAAGCTTTATATGGGAGGCAGTGTCGGACACCTTTGTGTTGGAGTGAGGTAGGAGAAGAGAGGCTCCTTGCAACAACTAATGCGGTCGGATCTGAGTATTTAAGGATGACCTTGGACAAGGTGAAGATCATTAGGGATCGATTGAAGGTTGCCCAAGATAGACAGAAGAGTTACGCCGATGTGCGTAGAAAGGATTTGGAATTCGAGGTAGGAGATTGGGTATTCCTAAAACTATCTCCATGGAAAGGAGTAGTACGTTTTGGATGACGAGGTAAGTTGGGTCCTCGTTATATTGGGCCTTACGAGGTTACGGAGAGGATTGGCCCGGTGGCGTATAGGTTGGCGTTACCGGAAGAGCTAGCTTGAGTACACAACGTGTTTCATGTGTCGATGCTACGGAAGTATATTGCAGACCCTTCGCACGTACTCGAGAGTCCGGATATAGAGATAAGGGAAGATCTTTCGTATGTGGAGCAGCCAGTACAGATTTTGGATCGCGAGGAACGCACGCTACGCAACAAGACTATTCCTCTAGTTAAGGTCTTATGGCGGAACCACTTGGTCGAGGAAGCAACGTGGGAACCCGAAGCACAGATGCGTGAGCAGTACCCGTATCTGTTCCAGTGACGTGCGGAAATTTCGAGGACGAAATTTTTGTAAGGGGGGAAGGCTGTAACACCCCGTCCCGAATCGCACCGGAATCCGTGCACGTTGACCGAAGGGGTCAAAGTTGACTTTTTGACTCGGTGGGAATTTCGAGTTGACCAGGGTACCGTGGCGAAGTGCATGACGCCCTGAGTTCGTAGACTAGTAGCACGTCGAAAACGGAGCTACGGTTTGAAAGTTATGGGCAAAACAAGTTGAAGTGTAAACTGTCTAAAAGGTGCCGGGAGTTGACTTTTTCTTGTGATGTAATTGTGAGTTGACTCTTGTATGGTTGTAAAGTACTCGTCGATACGAGTTCATAGACTAGCGGCACGCTTAAATCGGACATCCGGTTAAAAAGTTATGGACGTTTGAAGTTTACCGGATACCGTATTATTTTAATGTTTTTGGGTTGTGAACAGTGAAATGCCACGTGTCAGCTTCTGAGTGGTCCACGTGGCATGAACAGTGTCACACAGGGTTTTAATTTTGAAAAACTCTCGGGAAAGAGAGAGAAAGAGAGAGAAGAGAGAGAAAGAGAGAGAGGAGAGAGAAAGAGAGAGAGAGAGAGCCACCGCCGGCCACCGGATTTTGCCACTGTTCCGGCCGAGTTACTGTACACGCGCCGGACAGAAAGCTTGCCCACCTCATTTCCGGCAAAACCTCCAAATTTCACGGCGAACGGCCGCCGGACGCGCCCGGATCGGACGTCCGAAGTTTGGCGGCGATTTTTCCCCTCCACCGCCGGCCACCGCGAATCGGCACTGTTCCGGCCATTTTCTGGCCACACGCGCCTGACAGCCTTGATCCTCTCCTCAAGTCCGGCCTACCCACCAAAAATCACGGCCATCGGACCACCGACGCGCCGGGATCGGAGCGTTTTCCGGCGAGGGGTCGAAAATCTTCAAACGGTGATTTCTCCGCCATCCGACCTCCGTTTTGCTCACCGTCGGTCCCGTTGGATTGCTCTCCTCACGATCTACAAATCTGCAAAATTTCACAGCAAACGGCCACCGTCGGAAATTACTGTTCCGGCGACGGTTGCCGGTGACGTGGCGGCCCGCCGGAAAGTACTGTTCCGGCGAGTACCCCGAAAATTCCGGCCAGCTCCAGTCCGCAGTGTTCGACCTCCTGAACCCAAATCCGACTTCCGTTTCCACCAATTCGCGACGGTTTGGGAGAATTGCGGAGCCGAAACCCGAAAAGCTTCCCGATAAAATTCCGACCCCGTCGGGTACGATCATCGGAAATTAAGACCGGATCTGTGATTAGCATCACTCGAGCTTCGATTCGGTATATAATTCGTAAATTTTAGTTATCGTTTGGTGTTCGCTCCCCGGGTACCCATTTGGGGATTACCCGAATAAAATATTAATATTTGTGGTTTTGGTACTGTGGATGTTTTAGGTGCACGTGCAAGTAGCGGAGTCGATCCTGCGGAGGATCTTGATTGAGATACGTGCACAAGGTGAGTGACCCACCTTCAAATTAATTTTGGAGAATTTAATTGATGAATATATTATGTGTGAACTAAATATTTGGAATTTAATTTCTATGTGCCAAATATTTATTGGATTTATTGTAGAATTATTTATGAATTTATTGGATTTAAGAAAATGCGAATTCTACAAATTTATGCCGTGTGGAATTATTTTATGGTTTTGAGGATTTTGAAATTGGTGTGGTTTTAATGGTAAATTGGGCACGATTTGAATTTCAAATATTTCAAGGAAAATATTTGGTTATGTTGGTGATTTCAATTTTTATAAAATATGCCCATGAAATATTATGAGATTTGATTATGAGATTTTGAGCATTATTTATGCTATTGGGAAAATGTGGATATTTGAATTGATGGATTTGAAAGTTGGTGGATTTGAAAATCATGGGATTTATGGTATTAATTATAAGGAAATTGTGGAGAATTTCCCGGTTCAAGCGGATGGATTATGCCCGCTATGTTTATGAAAAATGTGAAATTTGTTTTATAATTTAAATTGTGGATTTTATGATTTTTAGATGCACCGTGCACGTACTGGTGTTCTGATTATGTGATATGGTATATGTGATATGGATATTGTGCACACGGATATGATTAGCGCGCAGGTGGGTGTGAGTAGCGCGCGGTTGATATTATGAGGGTGTCCTGTGGATGCCATCGGAGAGGGCGGCCACCCCCCTTTGGCCGGGACACCAGGTTAGCAGCGGCGCAGTGGGACGCCACGCGACCGTATGCCGGTTTCTTTCTATAACCTCCTGTCTGGCGGTACCTTGGGACGCTGGGTACTGTTGGCGCCACTGGTATATAGTGGGTGCATCAAATGATTTTCAGAACTGTGTTTTAAAAATAAAATGTTTGGAAACTGAATTAGAATTAAAAATATAATTGTTACCGCTTCTGGTATTTAATTGATGTCTTGGTTTTCGGGAAATATGAATAAAGGGTTTTGTGAAAATGTTTTAAAAGGGGAACCTTTCCAACTGAGAGAATTGTAAGGGTTTTGAGAGACATTATTATTTCCAAATAATTATTATTTATATACCTATTACCGTGGTATGATAGTGTAGAGTAGTAGGGTCGCTCACTGAGATGATTAGCATCTCACACTCTTAAATTCCGTTCCTCTAGGTACCAGGTTGTCGGTGTTCACTCGGAGCGGACTTGATCTTCCTCGCTGTATTTGTTCGTGCAGTACCTTGTTCTTCTTTTACTGCAGCTGTACTATTTCTTTCACTTTTACTGTATTCTGTATTTTGTAGTACTTCATAAAGCTCTATATACTGTATGGGACACTTAAGTATTTGTATTGCACTGGATTACTGTATTTTTATTTTGGAGTGCTGAAATTTGTGGAACCAGTTCGTAGTACTGTGGGAGGAATAAGGGAACAATTATAGAAGTGTGTTTTCAGTGCAGGAAATTTTGTGGTAAGTCCATCCCTTAGGGGAGGTTCTGCCGGATCTTCCACAGAAGGGTCCGGTAGGGTTTCCCTGGGATCAGGGCTTGTCTAGGGTTCCGGTGGGGAACTTTGGACGGGTCCTGACATTTAACTTGTTATTACCTGGATTGTGAGCTTGTATTTGGGGCGTCACCACCATATATAAGAGGAAATGTCTCATTCTTGAGATCAAATGAGTTAATTGAAATTCCCTATATATAATTATTAAAAGGGAAAAAAAAAACAATAACCAGATCAAGTATTAGTTCTATAGTTTTAACTTCACATTAATAAATAACAATAGTTTGTGCTTATTGGATAGGCTTAAAAAAGATTAGAATTAAGTATTAGTGATTAATTTAATATTTTAAGATATGTATGTAATTGGATTAGATTTGAATGAATCTTGTCTAATAAAAATGGGCTGCAAAAGATAAATATAAATTTGAAATATCCCAAATAATTGGATTGGATTTAAAATTAGTTCAGTCTAATCTGATATAATCCAATCCGATATCTCAAATCGAAACGAACAGAAATGTCTTGCATAAAAAACTTTTATAACACTAAAACAACTTTATGGTCATATTATTGGGATCAAACTGATTTTTTAACTAATTTTATAATTATAAGAATGCTATAACTTAGAGTAGATGTAGTTAAAAATTCTATTGTCTAACCTATACTATACAATTCTCAATCAATCAAATTATAAATTTTCTTTATTAGGAAACAATCAGCAAATAATTTAATTTAATATTTAAATATAATCTTAAGAAGCTATAAATATTTTGACATTAGCAAAAAAGCATATCTGTTAGCAAATTATTATATACCCGCAACTTCAATGTTGCAACAAATTTAAATAAAAAATTGATATTTCAAACAACGTTACATAAATATTTTAAGTTATGTTAATGTGACATACAATATACTTTATAATGTGGAGTTTAATTTTATTTATGATTAATCCAAATTGTGACAACAATTTTTGATAAATAGATGGAGACTATTTCATCATAGGATATTATTATAAAGAAGTTTTATTTTATATGTTTGAAGAATCATCATACCTGCTGAAACAAAAGAAAGCGAAATAAAAAATAAAAAAAATAAAAAGAAAATTGCAAGTACCTCGTAAATGTTGTTGTTACCTAAGCGAACCTTGGTCAAGAACTTCCTGTTAATGGTGGCTGCAGCCACAGAAAGAGACCATGGGGCAAAGTTTGAGAGAGTGGACAGTTCAGGACCTCGGTTACCAGCAGAGTTTGATGTCAATATTCCTTTTATCGCGGCATGAAAAGATCCAATTGCCATTGCACTCTTGAAATAATCATTTACCGAGGTACCTCCTATAGAAGCCGTGATTATATCAACCCCATCAGAAATTGCATCATCAAATGCTGCTAAAATATCAGCGTCATCACAGCCTTCATACCAACATACTTTGTAAACAGCAATACGAGCTGATGGGACCCCTCCTCTTGCAGTCCCCAAACCAAACCCTAGTTGATTTGCCATGCTAACTAGGCCTCCTGCAGCTGTAGATGCTGTGTGTGTCCCATGGCCATCCGAATCCCTTGGAGATTTTAGATCAGCTTTTTCAAAGAAGCCATCGCTTTTGTAATACTTTGCTCCGATAATTTTGCTGTTTAATTAGTTCAGCATAAAAGTACAACCTTGAGATATTTTAGTTTTGAAGATATGCTTCCCAATAAAATAAAATTTGAGGATTTTTTTTTTTTTTTTCTCTACTTTACCAAGTAGACAATATTAGTGTTATAAGAGATTCGTACCAGTATTCCATAAACTATATTGTTATTCGCATCTTGGTCCCGACCCTTTTTTGTTTTTTTTGACAATCATATGTTTCAACTCATTCAAACAGAGCATCATTAGTCGTTTTTGAATTTTTTTATTAAAAAAACTTATTTGCCAAAATAAAAGATAAGTTGTTGCCGCTTTAATGAGTGAACAAAAACAACTTGCCGCTTATTTTGGTGTCCCTTGAATGATTGTGTCACGTGAATGACATATGCTGAATCTATTAAGATTGTAGACCAAAATTTCAAAAGGACCAGGTGCATTGTTCCAATGAATTTGTGGGTGTGATTGCCAAAATAAAAAAAATAAAAAAAATAAAAAAATAAAATTTAGGACCAAAGTGTGAATTGCAATATAATTTAATGACCATTGGTGTAAATATCTCTAATATTATGTAGGTTTAAAATTGACATGAATACATTGTAACTTTCTAGTTCTAGAATAAAATTATAGATGTTAGTTAACATATGAAATACTAGTACGTACTTGTTGCAAGTAAAATTGGCTGAGACTTGGCAAGTGCCCTTCCATTCGGTGGGTGGTGGACCAAATCCTTTATCGTCAAAGCTTTTGGATTCCGGCCAAATTCCGGTGTCGAATACTCCTATGATGATGTTACTTTCCATTGTGCTTCTTTTGACATTCTGCGGAAACCCAATGAAGTCCCATGACTTTGTTGTATGGAGCTTCATCTTTTGGCTGGGGAACATTGACACTACACCCTCCATTCCTATATTTTAAGATCACAATTTTCATTTTCATCCAAATTATACAAAATATAATACAAAACAAATGTATAATAGCATTCATGGAAAAATCCTGCTCACCCACCAGCCATTTTTTCGGCCTCTTCCTTAGTGAGCTTGGCAGCAAATCCATTGAAACTCCTTTTGTAGCTATGGAGGAGAGTTCCAGCTGGCTTAATATTATTGCTGAATGATGACACATTGGATAAGTTTATTGTGTGTTTCACAAGAATCTCCCTTCTAATCTTTTAATATGCTTTAGTCTTTTGTTTCTATTTGTGATAATTATCCTTGGATATATTACAACAGCCTAAAAGTTAATGGAAATACTTGTTACTACACTAGTGTGGAGGCACAACAAAACTTTTGTGCGACGGTGGCACCTCATCGGCTGGTGTGACCATTTAACCACAGATTGACATGTGGTTGTTTTAATTAGAAAAGATAAAAGGCAAAATGAACGTGTCACGATTCAGATTTTAATAAACTATTGAGTATTATTTTTTTCCTTCTTTCTCCATCTCTGCATCTTTCTTTATCTTCAACTGATATTAGATATTTTACTGAGTGCATATCTACCTTCTGTTAGAAAAATCATTAAGCTTGAAGAAAGGATGAACGGATAATATTGTGCCTTAGGGTCTATGAAGAATAATAGAAAAATTGTCAAAAATTTTTACGTAAACGAAAAAAAAAAAAAGAAAAAAGGAAGAGAAAACCAATAATTGTTTTGGACTAAGATATTGGGTTAAAAAAAATTGCTTTTGTGGGTATGCTAATTAATCTAACATTATGTTTGGATTCATGGAAAAAAAAATGAAAGGAATATATTTATTAATACTTGTTTGAATGATTAAGTAAATGGAAAGGGGAAAAAAAAAAAAAAAAGGATGATATGAAAAACAATAAAAAAATTTCATACAATAATAATATGGCCAATTTTGGCATATTAAAGAAATCGTTAAAACCTTTTTCTTCGCATCTATGACCTATCAATTTTAGGAGGAAAACAAAATCGGTTAAAATAAAAGAATCAATTCATTATCTTTCCTCGGTAAAAATAAAAGAATCAATCCCTTCTCTTTCCTTCATTTATTTATTTTTTTTTTCATTTTTACCTCATTTACCAAAGATTTGAATATTTTATTTTCTACTCCCTCCTATTCTATCAATGCAAACAGTGTAAAATGTTGCAGAGAAAGGGATGGAAGTATTATTAAAGGTTTATTATAACAACAAAATCACGGAGAAATAAGAACAGTATGGGAATCCGTTTGAAATCAACACAAGCAAAAGGGGAGTAAAAATACATTTTTTTTAATTAAAATGGAAATAGGGATATAGTGAAAAACCATCAACAATTGCAACTCATATCAATGAAAACAAACGAAAAATACAGAGACGAGGAAGAACAAAGAGACGATCTTTGCCGTTGGAAATAATTTCCTTAGCCTGGACAATATATTATAATCTTTTCTTTTTTCTTTTTTCCTTTTTTTTTTTTTTTTTGTTTTAATTAAAACTGCCATGTGTTAATCTCTGTGGTTGGACAGTCGCACCCGCTAAGATATTATGACCATCACAAAGAAGTTTTTCTCCTGGAGACATTCCTTATTTATTTATTGTTTTTTCAAGTTAGGAGACATTCGTTATTTTGATGATGATTAATTTATTGTATGGCGTGCCTCATAAAATATAATAATTAATAATTAAATAGGGTTAAAAATATTAATTAGTAGGCCCTTTTAATTGATTATAAAATATGAATGAACCAATGATAAATGATAATGTGCCATGTAAAAGTAAGGATGCGTACCTTTTCATCAGTGTGGAGACAAATATCATCCAAAATTAATTAGCTTCGTCCAAATGATTTTAAATTAAAATTAACAATTTAAATGATCCTGCTGTTGTAGCCACTTAAATTGTAATGCCAATTAATATGTAGGTCCGCTGTTGATTGTGAAATTGCAACAGCATCACACAATGACTTTAAGGAGCATATATATTTTTTTAATATCTTTTTCATTTCCACTTCATTTTTATTATTTACATATATATTATATAGTAATCTCAATTTATAAAAAGTCTTGTTATTTATCACTATTAATAGTAATCACCATTGTATATGGTAAAATTTAATTGAAGTATTTAATTTTATTTTTTTTATTTGAAAGCCATAAAAATTAACTTTTTAAATTATAATCGTTTAAATTGTTAGTAGATCTTAGTGGTTATCATTCACCAATGGTCACAAATAGTATTTTTCATATATAAAAGATAAAATTTGGCCAAAATATATATATATATATTTATAGTAATGCTATATTAATTGTTTCTGCTCCGTAATGTGCATGTTTAACCATTTAACTTGTGTCTTTCAAATAATAAATATTTGCTATAGCTAAATCCTATGGGTATATATATATATATCCTATAAGTGATATTATTAATATAGTTTATTGGTATAACATGCTTATAAGATTTTTTCCTCCAAATGAATTTCATCAATTCTAACAAACCCAAGCAAAATAAAACAAAAATAAAAAGATAAATAAATAAATAAATAATGTTCTGTCACCAATATTATGGGAAATTTAATCACCTGCCAATGACGTTTTGCAGCATGTTTATGTGAACGGAAGATGTGGAAACCTCTTCCTTTGGTATGTCACCCATATAAACAATATAAGCCTGCATAAAGAATTTCATAGGTGAGAAAAATTACACCTTGCATGAGGCAAAATTCAAAAGAGATAGAATTTAAATGATGTAGATATTTGCCTCTCGGTTATCTTCAGAAGTTGATGATTGAGGAGCTGTGATGAGCAGTGCGTAAGCAAGGCCAAAGAGAAGCCAAGGAATTGCCATTGAAGGAATAGATCTCCTAGTTTTGAGTTATACAGAGAGTATACTAGATTGACGTTTCAGAAAAATTTTGGAAGGTTATTATTTAATAGCAAATGACAACATAGCAAGAGCAAAATGGATAGTGTACCTAAGGAAGCTTCCTGAATCTAGGCTCTTTTTTGTAGCCTTTGTTTTTTGTTTCTATGAATCCCTCACTTTCAAGCAAAAAACAAAGCAAGAGCAAAATGGATAGCATCTTGATGATTACAAGGAGACGAAAGGCACATGGCCTACGAGTACTGATAGTAAAGATGATTTCCAAAAGGTTGGCCGTGGCCAGCAGGTACTGTTGATGGTCGTCATACGTAACTTTTCCGAGTATGCCATGTGACCAAGGGATCCAAGCACTAGTGTCAAAACTTCATCGGTTTAATTTAAATTCACTTAGCCATATCCATACAAGTCAATTCATTTCTTGGCACAAACTAATTAAACCTGTCAATATTAACAAACAATACCAAGAAGGAAATTTCCCTCTCACCCATGTGCCTCCCAGCTAGCTCGATGGTGACCTCTAGTCTAACTCATTGTTGTACATTAATTTTCATTTGAATTTTCTTTCATTTTCACTTTTTCTTTCCCAAGCTTTTGAAACTTCTTTAAGAAAGTAATTAAATTTCAAATTAATTATATTCATGTTGAAGAATAGCTTGACCTTTCCTCATACAAATTTCTCAAGCAAGATTGATGGTAATAACCGTTGGTCCATTGTAATTGTTAAAAATATTTGTAAACAGAACAAAATTAAACCAAAAGGAGTCCAACTACTTGGTGTTGATTTTCAACATCTCTACATTTATGTATTAAATAAGTGAATGCAAAGATTCTCTTTGAACCATTTTTTAAGCCTTTTTTAGGGTTCTTTTCGTCTTCTTACGCTTTTCCACTATATTTCTCTCTAATAGTGATAGACTTCTTCCTGAAGCACATGCATAGATTATTCTCAAGCAATTAAATTTAAATGAGCTAAAACAGTACTTTTTTACTTTGTCAACGAGAAACTGCATCCAAAAGCTAGACAAGATCACGTTTATTTGCAAATTGTAAACTAGATTTTCATCTATGTATCAAAGCTCGAACTCTTCAGTTTCATAGCCCAAAACGACTATATTCAATGAAAGGCGAAATGCATTCTATTTAAAATCAACATTAATTAGCATGCTTGTTGGACCGTAGGATTTCTTAATTTGGTGATCAATTTTAATTTTGTGATCTTGACTTGGAAGTAAGTATATATATATATATATATATTTATATAGTCAGGATCAAATAAGATCTAACAATGATCAAATCAGACCTAAGAACTAATATGAAATCTTCTTTTCTCAACTTTTTGATCGCATCAAGGATTGATATTTAAAATTACATTTCCTAATCATCGGATCCCAATAGGATTACTTTACCTAGATTGTTAGGACGCATCTAGAATCTTTTACCGGAACCCTACATAAGTCCTGATCCCAAGGAAAATCCTATCGGACCGTCTTACGGAAAATCTAACAGCATCTCCTCTAAGAATTGAGCATGCTCAAAAAATTCCCTACATAAATACATACTCCAATATTATACCACCTTATTCCTCCCACCTTACTACAATATTTTCCACAAAAGACAGCATTTTAATAACAAAGTATAAGAATATATATATATATATATATACTAAAATAGTTTAATACACGAAGAATATCTTTAAATATTTATGTTCACCCATATCACTCACTTAGTACAGTACTGCATTTCTATATCGCTTAATGAACATACCAAATAAATAAAATAAAAGGGTGATAAAACAACAATAATAATAGTAATATTAATAATAATGGTAGTATAACTTGCCCAAGGGCTGCCACACTTGTTCGAAGGCCATCATACTTGCCCGAATGCTGTAAGACTTACCCGAAGATTATAATATTTTCCCGAAAGCTATTGTTTAAGAATAATAATAATAATAATAATAATACATAATAATAACATTAAAAATGATCATAATTGTAATGCCCCCATGTCACACCCCAAGCCTATATACTTATAACACTTAACAAAGCTTATAATGCGGAATATAAAAATTCTCTAAAACATCATTAATAAATAATACCTAAAAAAATCTCCACAAAAATGAACAAAATGAACTCCAACACCCAAAAGGTCCTCCAAACTAACTAATATAAAATAAAAATGAAAAACACACTATTATCCTATGCCAAATCCAGCTACCTTGAAACTATGGTGTACTTGAAATCATAACAATAAATAATGAGTATAAAACTAAGCAAGTTACTAAGTTTTTTATAAATACAAGAATAAGAAAAAATACTTAAAATGATAACAAATAAATATCCAAAGATAATCTTTAACAATATAAACATAATTTTCATATAAACTCTAATTGTTAATTACTTAGAAGGACTTGACATAACACAATTTTACCCGTCATAATCCATATCATCTCGCCTGTGAGCATGTAACAAGTGGGGAAATATAAATTTTAATAAAAACAAGCACTCATACCCAAAGATATAAATCATACTCCTACTGTGATCATCAGTAGGTCCTTCCACATGAAACAATATGTTTAAACCCGAAGGTAAAGAACCCTAAATCACTAGAGAAATACCCTTACATAATTCATCTCAACCTGAGCATAAATACATATATCAATTGTAACGGCCCAGTCCACCCACATCAAGATATTGTCCTCTTTGGCCCAGGGTTCACTCCCTCTCTCTCCCCTGGCCTCAACGATTTGTCAAAATGCGTCTTGAAGGGAGAGGTATCCACAGCCTTATAAAGACCGCTTCGTGCCCCTCTCCAACCGATGTGGGATGTTACAGTGGGATCGGGTACTGGCTCTGATACCACTGTAACATTCCACATCGGTTGGAGAGGGGCACGAAGCAGTCTTTATAAGGCTGTGGATACCTCTCCCTTCAAGACGCGTTTTGACAAAACCTTGAGGCCGGGGGGAGAGAGGGAGTGAACCCTAGGCCAAATAGGACAATATCTTGATGCGGGTGGACTGGACCGTTACAGTGGTATCAGAGCTCTAGGTTCTAGCATTCCTAAGGGACTGTACATTGTTGTGCATCCCATCCACGTCTAATCTGTAACACCCCGTCCCAAATCGCACCGGAATCCGTGCACGTTGACCGAGGTTGACCGTTGACCAAGCGGGTCAAAAGTTGACTTTTTGCTCTAGTGGGAATTTCGAGTTGACCAGGGTACCGTGGCGAAGTGCATGACGCCCTGAGTTCGTAGACTAGTAGCACGTCGAAAACGGAGCTACGGTTTGAAAGTTATGGGCGAAACAAGTTGAAGTGCAAACTATCCAAAAGGTGCCGGGAGTTGACTTTTTCTTGTGATGTAATTTTGAGTTGACTCTTGTATGGTTGTAAAGTACTCGTCGATACGAGTTCATAGACTAGCGGCACGCTTAAATCGGACATTTGGTTAAAAAGTTACAGACGTTTGAAATTCGCCGGGTACCGTATTATTTTAATATATCTGGCTTAAGTGCACAGTAACGCCACGTGTCAGCTTCTGATTGGTCCACGTGGCATGAACAGTGTCACACAGGGTTTTTATTTGTTAAAACTCTCGGGGAAGAGAGAGAAAGAGAGAGAGAGAGAGAGAGAGAGTCACCGGCCGCGGGTAATTTTCAAACTTTCCGGCCGAGTTACTGTACACGCACCGGCCATCCAGGTTGCCCACCTCATTTCCGGCAAAACCTCCAAGTTTCACGGCGAACGGCCGCCGGACGTGCCCGGATCGGACCTCTGAAGTTTGGCGGCGACTTTTACCCCTCCATCGCCGGCCACCGCGAATCAACCCTGTTCCGGCTGATATACAGTACACGCGCCAGCTAGCCTTGATCCTCTCCTCAAGTCCGGCCTACCCACCAAAAATCACGGCCATCGGACCACCGACGCGCCGGGATCGGAGCGTTTTCCGGCGAGGGGCCAGAAATCTTCAAACGGTGATTTCTCCGCCATCCGACCTCCGTTTTGCTCACCGCCGGTCCCGTTGGGTTGCTCTCCTCAAGATCTACAAGTCTGCAAAATTTCACAGCCAACGGCCACCGCACGCGCCGCCGCCGGCGACGGTTGCCAGTGACCGTGGCGGCCCGCCGGAAATTACTATTCCAGCGAGTACCCGAAATTCCGGCCAGCTCCAGTCCGCTGTGTTCGACCTCCTGAACCCGAATCCGGCATCCGTTTCGGCCAATTCGCGACGGTTTGGAAGAATTGCGGACCCAAAATCTGAAAAGCTTCCCGATGAAATTCCGACCCCGTCGGGTACGATCCTTGGAAATTGAGACCGAATCTGTGATCAGCATCACTCGAGCTTCGATTCGGTATATAACTCGTAAATTCTAGATATCGTTTGTATTTTGACCCCCCCGGGTACCGGGTATTATTTACCCGAATAAAATATTAATTTATTTGACTGTCTGTGAATTTTGTTCTAGGAGCACCGGTGAGTCGTAGACAGGTAGTGCCTCGAGTTTCCACATCGCTTCCTCGACTGACAGGTATTCGCTGTTCTTTTGTAGCAACAACACATGAATTACGCAGCATGCCGATGTCTGCTTTCCCGCTTCCACTTGTCGGCAGCGTAACTTAGCAAGTATACTAGAGGCCTTATCCACTATCACTACACTACCATCACGCCTAATAGTGACTTTAACTTTCCTCTTGTGCAACTTTCATTCTCATGCCCACTAATTAAGGATATTCAAATTGGTCCACGAGAACACGATCTGCAAGTCTTGGTCATAGTCGAACGCTAACCATAAGGTGCTTCTAAAGCATGCATCCTTAAACCAACAACCAACTCTCATGACTCGATCAGCACTTTAAAAGGTAAGATTAGAACCCTCAAATACTGGTATCACCAAGTTAAGGTTGAGATTAATTCACTTGTCTTCGATTACCCTCCTAGTACTTACAATTATAAAACCCTTGCTCCTCATTGATTAACCAATAGTCTTAACCTCGACAAACATCAATCTTTCTTTTAACTAAATTCATCAAGGTCATGAATAAAATTCTCAACATCCAAATACCATTCTTGAAAACCTCCTTATCATTGTAAATTATCACCAACAATATCAACCACCTTGAATCGATAAAGCACCACCAATACGAACCTCATCAACCACCAAGTAGAACTTTAGTCGCTATCCGGAGCTTGCTTGATTCTCTAAACGCTGTCGTACCTTCTCTTTGTGAATGATAGTTTAAGCACGAATCCATATTTACATCTCCCTACTTTTACTTATCGGTGACCTAAGTACCTTTATTCGGATCTTGCAACTTCCTTTATCGTGCCAAACCACCATGTCATCCAGTGAGCATTCCATACGTCTTGGTACCCTTGGGGTGTATCGCATACTTTGAATCGCGTGCTTCCTTTAGGATCTCCTTTTTGAACTCAACGATACACTGCTTTGGATTCTCGACTGGCGATACTTAACCCTTAAGTCGCTCTTGGAAAAACCATAACATAAAACAAATAATAAAATATATTTTTCAAATATACCTAACTTGCATAGGCAATTGTAAAAACTCCACATTGAAATAATAATAAAAACATGAATAAGTGCACAAAATCATATCTTAAAATCCATAGCATAAAATAAAATATGCACGCTTGTAATGGAGGTACGTACGATACCTTCTACATGTTACGTAATCCATGATTCCAACTGTCGCCGACACTCTGCTACCAATACAAACCAGGGTGGTTGCCTATATTGGCCGTCCAATTCCCCGGGCTCGTAGGCAACATGATCATGGGGCTAGCTCTACATGGACCACATTGGTTCGCCGCCTCCATATGGTGCAGGGGAATTTAATTTGTGAATATAATATGTGTGTGATTTAAATATTTGGAATCTAATTCCTATGTGCCAAATATTTATTGGATTTATTGGGGAATTATTTATGAATTTATTGGATTTAAGAAAATGTGCATTTTACAAATTTATGCCATGTGAAATTATTTTATGGTAAGTAAATCCCTTAGGGGAGGTGCTGCCGGATTTTCCGTTGGAAGGTTCGGTGGTATTTCCCTGGGATCAGGGCTTGTCTAGGGTTCCGGGGAGGAATTCTAGACGGGACCTGACATAATCTCTCATTTTACTCGTCTTAAAGTGTTCTTTCCCTTTGTCTCGAAGCAAATTCGTTGCCCGAGTTTGAATAACTCTAATCTTCGAGGGTGTCAATTAGAATCACCTATCCTAACGGGGAATTCCTATGGCCTAGTCAATGGTTGAGGATTTCCTTTTCCTTATTGAAGGTCAAGTAATGGGGCAGATCCAATTCTGTGAATCTTTTTGGGATTCGAAATGGTCCTAGATATGGATTGAGTAGTTCTTATGTTTATGGACCGCTAGCATAAAGGAGTAAAGTTAAAGTGTTTTAGCTTACCTGAAGTGGTGCTTTGTGGAGGAGTTAGGAAGCCTTTACGGAGGTTAATTTCTGCCGTCATTGCAAGGAGCTATCGGAGAATGGTTGTTAAGGGTCTATGGCCCAGGCGGTTGATGCCAAAGAAGATGGTGAGCGTTGGAACCGCTAATAGTGGGAAGCAATTCGAAAGCATTTTCCCAGCAAGTTATCTGGATTACGACTGTAAAAAGGATATCGAATCATTATTGATTTGGCTTTGGACATCGATCTGTTTCAGTACCGCCATGCCGTGCAACTCCATTAAAGTTAAAGGACTTAAAGGCTTAGCTGCAAGATTTGGTGAATAAAGGTTTCACTAGGTCAAGCTTATCATCGTGAATGGCATTTGTTTCATTCATGGAGAAGAAGGATGATTGTCTAAGGGTGTGTATTGGGTATCAACGATTTAGCAAGGTCACCACCCATAATCGATACTTGTTGTCGAGTATGGATGTGTGTCGATCAACCTCAAGGTGCCAAGATATTTTTTCCGATCGATTATCAAAAATTAAATACTTTTCAAAGTGATATTTGAAATTTAAGGGTACTTTATTCAAGTATTTTTTTGTTTATGTTCGTACATGTATTGTATGTTATATTGTTTGATATTATACTGCATATATTGCACCATACGGAGGCGGCGAACCAATGTGGTCCATGTAGAGCTAGCCCCATAATCATGTTGCCTATGAGTCCAGGGGATCGGACGGCCAATATAGGCAACCACCCTGGTTTGTATTGGTAGCAGAGTACCGGCGACAGCTGGAATCATGGATCAGGTAGCATGTTAGAAGGTATCGTACGTACCTCCATTACGAGCGTGCATATTTTATTTTATGCTATAGATTTTAAGATATGATTTTATGCATTTATTCATGTTTTTATTATTGTTCCAATGTGGAGTTTTAACAATTGCCTAAGCAAGTTAAGGTATTTTAAACTAATTAAAATAATTTTCTTATTATTTATTAGTTCATTGATTTGATTAGTAAATTTCATAAATTAAATTTCGATTTTTGAAGAAGTTTGGAAATTTAATTTGGGTTGATAAATTGTGTATATTTTATGTTGGTGGTATATTTGAAAAATATATTTTATTATTTGTTTTATGTTATATTTTTCCAAGAGCGACTTAAGGTTTAAGTATCGCCAATTGAGAATCCAAAGTAGGATATCCTTGAGTTCCAAAAAGGAGATCCTAAAGGAAGCACGTGATTCGATGTATGTGATACACCCCAAAGGTATAAAGATATATCGAATGCTCACTAAGTATTATTAGAGGATTGGCACGATAAGGGAAATTACCGAATTAGAATCAACGTATGTAAGCTGCCGACAAGTGGAAGCGAGAAGTAGAAATGTTAGCGCACATATTACTGGTACGAGAGAGAGACAAGTCGGCTAAGCTGTTCGTGAAGCGTATCATGAGACTACACAGAGTATCGATCACCATCATGACTATTTGCGATTTGAGCTTTACTTCAAGACTATGATGAAGGTTAACAGATACACTTGGAGCAAGACTTAACGATTGCATCGCCTTTCACCATAGGCCAATGGACAAGCAAAGTGCAGAATTCACACTTGGAAGTTATGTTGAGACCGTGCATTATGCAATGTCGAAAGGAGCTGGATTGAGCAATTGGCATCGATAGAATTCGTTATGATATTAGCCACCGAGCGAGCATCGAGGTGTCTTCGTATGAGATTCTATTTAAAAGGCAGTGTCAAACCCCACTACATTGGAGTGAAGTAGGTAAGGAGAAGCACCGCACGACGACCAACGTGAATTGGATGCAAACACCTACGGATGACTATGAATAAGGTGAAGGTCATCAAAGAGAGTTTGAAGACCGCTCAGGAATCGACAAATGAGTTAAGCCGATGTGCATGGAAAAGATGTTGAGTTCAAAGTCCGAGATTAAGTTTTTGAGATTATCTCCGTAGGAGAGAGTCGTATGCTTTGGTTGACAGAGAGAACTAAGTTCTCATTATCTTAGTTTCTACGAGGTTATTGAAAGAATTGGTTTTGTGGCATGCAAGTTAGTATTTTCGGGGAAGCAGACATGGATATGCAGCGTAATTCCCGTATTGTTGCTATGAAAAGACATCGAAGACTTGTCATGTAAGGAGCGACCAGTGCAGATTTTTAAGTCATGAAGAATGCGTATGGGTCAATAAGACTATTTTCTCAGATCAAAAGTCTCGTGGTCAATTAATCTAGTCGAGAAAGTGACGTGAGAGTCGTGTAAACCGTGACTGATATTTTTACACGTTTCAGCGACGTAAGAAATTTCGAGGATGAAATTTTTGTAAGGGGGGAAGATTGTAACACCCCATCCCAAAGTACAACGGAAGTTTTCCAACTTTGATTGAGGTTGACCGTTGACCGTTGACTCTGACCTTTGACCGTTGACCCAGGGGTCAAAAGTTGACTTTTTGACTCGGATGGAATTCTAGGTTGACTGAGGTACCATTACAAAATACACATTAGCACGAGTTCATAGACTAGTAGCACGTTGAAAACGGAGCTACGGTTTGAAAGTTATGAGCAAAACAAGTTGAGGTCCAAACTGTCCAAGGGGTGCCGGAGTTGACTTTTTATTCATGCAAAGTTGAGCTTTGACTCATGCATGGCTGTGAAGTGCTCGTCGATACGAATCCGTAGACTAGTGGCATGTCCGATTTGGACATGTGGTTTGAAAGTTATAGAGCTGTAGAGTTTTTCAAATACTGTATTATTTTAATATTATTTTTAAACATGTAACAATGTGCCACGTGTGACTCAATAAATGTGACCATGTGTCACCATGTTGAGATGCCACATGTCAACCATGCTTAATACCATATTATTTTATTATTGTTATTTTATATAATAATATTATTTTTAATATTATTTAATTATTTTTGATTTATTTTCTTTTTATTTCTTTTCTTTTTTTTTTCTTTTTTCTTTTTTTTTTCTTTTCCCCCACGTGGGAAAAAAGGGCCACGGGCCCTTCTTCTTTCTTCTTCTTCTTCTTCCTCCTCCTTCTTCCTTTCCTTTCCTTCTTCCTCTCGGGCCGTCGCCGTTTCTTCGTTTCCGGCCACCGGACGGCCACACGCACGGGCCACCCGTGAAGCCCAGTTCTCGGCGACCTCGACCTCCAAGTTTCCCGGCCAGACGCCACTGGACGCTCCCAGATCGGGCCGATGAAGTCGCCGGAAGTGGGTTCAATTTTTCCGGCGATTCTCGCCGTTTCCGGCCAACCCAGCTCACCCCATACCTCTATCCCACCATTTTTGACCCCTCTGAGTCCATTTCTGTGATTAGATTGTCCAAAATCCCCACCGTTTGAGAGATCCCTCAAGTTTAAACTCGGCCGAAGCTTTCCGGCCAAATTCCGGCCACCGCCGGTTGAATTGAGCTCAATGGAGGTCGGTAATGTGACCCTCATCTCACAAGCTTTCCATAGATATATAATTTGTCAATTTTGGTTAATGTTTGTGTTAGACCCCCCGGATACCGGGTATTATTTACCCGAATAAAATATTATTTTATTTGAGATGTGTAATGTTGTTGTTCTAGGAGCACGGGTGAGTTGTGGAATTGATCCCATGGAGGATTTTGGATTAATTGCGTATTCCAGGTGAGTGACCCACCTTTAAAAACTATTTTGGGATGATTAATTATATTTATGTTGTGTTAGTTTGATATCTAGAATTTGCTCATGTGGTGGAATTTAAATATAATTGCAGAAAAAAAAATATTATTTTATAAATATATACCATTGATGCTAAACGGAATTTTGGGTTATTAAGAAATTCCTGATTATTATTTTATTGTGGGTTAATTATATTTATTACACATGAGCAAAGTATTTTCATTAATTAATTGTGTGTGATTTTTATATTATTTTTTTGGCATAATTGGTTTAAATATTTTAAGGAAAATATTTGTTTAAATTGGTGGTTTTAAATTTGATAATTATGCCCGTGGAATATTATTTGATAGATTTTGTGATTCGAGAAAAATTATTTGTATATCGTTATCGATGGTTTCGTACCTGAAATGTTAAAGGAAAATGTGGGATTGTGAATTTGAAAACTGGTATAATTCCCACGGTGATTTTTGAAAAATCGGTACGGTAATGATTAATTTAATAATTATTTTAGACGCACTCATACAGTATTGGTGTTCTGGTTGTCTATGTGGTTAGAGCGCAAGTTATTATGTCTCTCGTGAGTTGGCATTGGACCGAGGGCAGGCAAGTTTGATATTGGCCATAGCTGCCCCCCTCCGTGGCCAGGATGACGGTTTCAGCAGCGGCGCTGTCGGGACGCCGAAGTGTCGTATGCAAGTTTCTCTCTTTAACCTCCCCGCCAGTCGGTGCTCGGGACGCTGGGTATCGGAGGGCATCACTGGTATATGGTGTGGTGCGTCAAGTATAAATTTTTTCAAATAGAAATTTGAAACCCCAAAGTGTTCAAAAATTATTTATTATATTTTATTACATTTTATTTATATTTGGGGTATTTATCTATTGTTTATTAAATTAATTGATTCCTTGGTTTTCGGGAACTACGAATATCGGGTTTTGTGAAAATGTTTTAAAAGGGGAACATTTCCAACAAAGTGAATAGTGAGGGTTTTGAGAGAAAATATTACTACAATTGTTATTATTATTTATTTATTTAATTGTTGGTATTAATTAAATTCCTTTAATTGTTATATTATTAATATTAAAAGTGTTCAGTAGATAGGGTCACTCACTGAGATGATCAGTATCTCATATTTTTAAATTCCATTCCCCTAGGTTCAAGTTGGGAGACGTTGATCGTCCGGGGCGAGCCCGACGTCTCAGCTCATTGCCGAAAGTCCAAGAAGCATTTCTTCCCTTTTTCCTCTCCATCTTGTATTACTTCCTTATCTGTCATCGTATTAATTTTATATTTATTTGTATAATGCTCTGTATACTGTATTGGACATTTAGTTATTAATTATGCACTGAATTATTGATATTCATTTGGAGTGCTGCAAATTTGTGGAATCATATTGGAGTAATGTGGGAGGAATAAGGGGATGAATATAGAAGTGCGTTTTCAGTGCAAGAAAATTTTGGTTAGTCCTACCCTTAGGGGAGGTACTGCCGGATTTTCTGTTGGAAGGTTCGGTGGTATTTCCCTGGGATCAGGGCTTGTCCTCTTTGGCCCAGGGTTCACTTCCTCTCTCCCCCCTGGCCTCAAGGTTTTGTCAAAACGCGTCTTGAAGGGAGAGGTATCCACAGCCTTATAAAGACCGCTTTGTGCCCCTCTCCAACTGATGTGGGATGTTACAATCCTCCCCCCTTGGAGCCAGCATCCTCGCTGGCACACCGATCCGGGTACTGGCTCTGATACCACTGTAATGGCCCAGTCCACCCGCATCAAGATATTGTCCTCTTTGGCCAGGGTTCACTCCCTCTCTCCCCCCTGGCCTCAAGGTTTTGTCAAAACGCGTCTTGAAGGGAGAGGTATCCACAGCCTTATAAAGACCGCTTCGTGCCCCTCTCCAATCGATGTGGGATGTTACAATCCTCCCCCCTTGGGGCCCAGCGTCCTCGCTGGCACACCGATCCGGGTACTGGCTCTGATACCACTGTAACGGCCCAGTCCACCTGCATCAAGATATTGTCCTCTTTGGCCCAGGGTTCACTTCCTCTCCCCCCCCCCCCCCCCCCCTGGCCTCAAGGTTTTGTCAAAATGCGCCTTGAAGGAAGAGGTATCCACAGCCTTATAAAGATCGCTTCGTGCCCCTCTCCAACCGATGTGGGATGTTACATCAATAATCCAATAATTTATTTATACAATACATATATATTTCATAAAACATAATTACATATTTGCTATGGTGTCTTAAAAAGTCCAATAACTTACCTTGATTAGCAAAGCCCATAAAAGACATAAAAAAAATTAAAAAAAAAAAAAACAAAAACCTATGGATAACACCAAGAGTTTCTCATAAGTATAAAGCAAAACTATCATATACCACAATTATCTTATGTATAAATCCTATAATCAAGCTCTTAAATTTAAGCTAAATGAATAAGAGTTGATACAAAGATCATCATAGCCTAATCCCCAAATCTTAAAATCATAAGCCTAGAATAAGATCAAATCACCAAAAGCCGAATAGAAACCTATTAATCCATAAACAATCTCTAAACAGGAATCATTTCTTTGTTCAAACAACATCATCTAAGTCTGAAAAATTATAAGGCTACTGTACACATGCATAAGTAATTATGATTAAAATAATTTCATAAAAAAAATAATGAAAAATCATCCAAAACTCATTGAAAAATTAACGAAGAAATACTAAAACTATTAGATTTTTAGAAACCTTCATTTAATGTTAAATTTGTTTCTCTTTGGTAAAAGTTTTTGTTCATTTAAAATTTTACAGATTAAAACTAGCTTATATATACTCCTATAAAATTCTAAAATCCAAACAAAGGTAAAAAACTTGGTCAAATTAAATTTAGTAACGAATTGATAGAAACTGAAAATCAGTATTTTACAGGGAGTCTAGTCTAAATAAAAATTCATTAAAAGTAAAATACGAGTCCAAAAGATGTAACATTTTACCGTGTTTCACTATATGCAGTAAGAATGCTGTATAAAAAATAATTAGGTCAAATAAAGGCTAAAAAATATTTTTAATTGAATTTTATTCTTTGCTAAACTAACCAGAAAATAAATTCAAACAGCTGAGTATAGGTAACTAAGAAAATCACCACGGCCAAAATATAAGGAATTTGAAGCTAAATTTATTTTATACTAATACTAGACATATAGATGATAATGCATAAAAAATTTTCAGATCACAATAATTTTTTTGGGATCTATTTTGAAAATTTTACAAATGAACCATACTGCAATTGCACAGAAAAACCAGACAGAAATTATAAATTCAAAATTTTGTGTTAAATGAAAAAAGATCCATATCAACCCAAATAAACTTCTACTGATTCATAAACGTGTCTATTTTCATTCACAAAAAGTTTAGTGCCAAAAAAAACTTCTAAATATTTTAAATAAATTCAAATATTCATTTTGTACAGATTCCCATGTAAATTCCATATTAGGGTTTTAACAAAAATTCTTCAAATTAGCCTTAATCATTACTTCTATAACCCCAAAACATCTCAAATTAACTCATAGAACATAAAAATATCAGAAAAACCAACCCTGATTGTAACACCCCGTCCCGAACCATGTCGGAAATTTTTGCACGTTGACCGAGGTTGACTTTGACCGTTGACCGAAGGGGTCAAAAGTTGACTTTTTGATCCGGTTGGAATTCTAGGTTGACTGAGGTACTGTTACGAAGTACACGTTGGCACGAGTTCGTAGACTGGTAGCACGTTGAAAACGGAGCTACGGTTTGAAAGTTTTGAGCAAAACAAGTTGAGGTCCAAACTGTCCAAGGGGTGTCGGAGTTGACTTTTTATTCATGCAAGGTTGAGTGTTGACTCATGCATGGTTGCGAAGTGCTCTTCGATACGAGTCCGTAGACTAGCGGCACGTCCGATTTGGACATGTGGTTTGAAAGTTATGGGCCTGTAAAGTTTTTCAAATACTGTATTATTTTAATATTATTTTTTTTACACGCATAACGAGGTGCCACGTGTGACTCAATGAAGGTGGCCATGTGTCACCATGGTGAAATGCCACATGTCAACCATGTGAAAAAAAAAAAAAAAAAAAATCAAATTATTTTATTATTTTTGAATAATAATATTATTATTAATATTATTTAATTATTTCTTTTTCTTTTCCTTTTTCTTTCTCTTTTTCTTTTTCTTTTTCTTTTTCTTTTTCTTTTCTTTTCCCCACGTGGGAAAACACCACCACTTCTTTCTTTTTCTTTTTCTTTTTCTTTTTCTTTTTTTTTCTTTTTTCCTTTCTTCTTCCCCGAAACACCAAGCACGCAACAGTTATTTTTTTTCTCCCCACCGGCCGTCCCTCTCTCTCTCCCGTGTTTTTGAATTCTGGCCACCCATAGCCCTCACGCGCCAGCCACCAAGGAAGCCTGCCACCTCGCGAGCTTGGCCGCCAAGTTTCACGGCCAGCCGCCGCCGGACGCGCGCCGATCGGGCCGGAGAAGCCGCCGGCCGCCGGATTTTCTCTCTCCTCTTTTCTTGTGTTTTCCGGCCAGCCCACTCCCAATTGAGCCTCCTATCCCCCTATTTTGGGTCCTCTGAATCCAAAAATGGCCTCCAATCCCAGAAATTCGAAGCGGTTTGCGAGATATGGGGAAGTGAACACCGGCCGAACCTTTCCGACCAAATTCCGGCCACCTCCGGCGGAATTGGGGTCGACGGAGACCGGATTGGTGATCCTCGTTCCACGAGCTTCGATTCGGTATATCATTCGACCATTTTGGTTAACGTTTGCGTTTAAGCCCCCGGGTACCGGGTATTATTTACCCGAATAAAATATTAATTTATTTGACTGTCTGTGAATTTTGTTCTAGGAGCACCGGTGAGTCGTAGAATTGATCCCGTGGTGGATCATGGGTTAATTGCGTGCTCCAGGTGAGTGACCCACCTTTAAAAATATTTTCGGGGTAATTAATTGTATTTATGTGGTATTAATTTGGTATCTGTAAAATTGTGCTCATGTGGTGTATTTTAAATATAATCGGGAAAAATATTATTTTATATATATGTATACCCATTGGTGCTAAATAAATTTTTGGGGTCATTAGAAAATTCTCGATTATTATTTTATTGTAATTAAACGGTATTTATTACACATGAGTAAGTATTTTCAGTAATTGTTTGTGTCTGGGTTTTATATCATTTTTGGTCAATTAATTATGTTTAAATTGGTATTTCAATTATGCTCATGTGGTGTGATTTAATTATGAATCATATTGTGGTTTAATTTATTATGCATGAGCAAAGTGAATTTTGGTGGTATCTGTACGTGGTTTTAAATTTGATTTTCCGGGCATAATTGGGTTAAATATTTTACGAAAATATTTGGTTATATTTTATAAATTATGCCCGCGGTATTTTTATGGTTGCATCTCGTATTTCGAGGAAAATTGTGGTTTGTTGATTATCGCTGTTTCGTACCGGGTTATTGGATAAAATATGTGGGATGGTGTTTTGTGAAATTTTGGTATACTTCCCACGGTGGTTTTTGGAAAAACGGTACGGTTGGTTATTATTATTTATTTTTAGACGCACTCATACAGTATTGGTGTTCTGGTGTATGGTGTATGGACACGTGGTAGTGCGCGGTTATTATCTGGTTTAGCGCACGGTTATTACTTCACCCGTGAGTTGCCATTGGACCGTGGGCAGGCAAGGTTATTGTTGTGCACAGCCGCCCCCCTCCTTGGCCGGGTTGATGGTTTTTAGCAGTCGGTACTGTCGGGACGCCGAAGTGACCACTGCAGGTTTCTCTCTTTAACCTCCCGCCAGTCGGTGCTCGGGACGCTGGGTATCGGAGGGCATCACCGGTATATGGTGTGGTGCGTCAGGTGTAATTGTCGGTGTAAATTGCAATTAAAGTTTAAAACCCCAAAGGTGTTCAAAAAATTATTTATTATAATTTATTGCAGTTATTTATATTTGGGGTATTTATGTATTTATTTGTTTATTTGTTGTTTATTAATTTGTTTGGTTCCTTGGTTTTTGGGAAGTACGTACAAGGGTTTTGTGAAAATGTTTTAAAAGGGGAACATTTCAAACAGAGTGAATAGTGAGGGTTTTGAGAGAAATTATTACTTCAAATATTTATTTATTTATTTATTAATTGTTCGGTATTGATTTATTTAATTCCTTTATTTTTATATTATTAATATTAAAGGTGTATAGTAGTTAGGGTCACTCACTGAGATGATTAGCATCTCACACTCTTAAATTCCGTTCCCCTAGGTCCAGGTTGGAGACGTTGATTGTCCGGGCGAGCCCAACGTCTCAGTTCGTTGCCGAAGGTTCAAGAAGTTTTTCTTCCCTTTTCTCCTCTCTGTCATGTATTATTTCCGTATCTGTCATTTTATAAATTCCGCATGTAACTGTAAAATGCTCTGTATACTGTATTGGACGTGTGGTTGTTCTTTATGCACTGGGTTGCTGCTGTTGTTTTATTTTTGAAGTGCTGCAATTTGTGGAACCAGTTTGTAGTTTGTGGGAGGAATAAGGGGATATTTTTGAAGTGTGTTTTCAGTGCAGGTAGTTTGTGGTAAGTAAATCCCTTAGGGGAGGCTCTGTCGGATTTTCCGTTGGAGGGTCCGGTAGGGTTTCCCTGGGATCAGGGCTTGTCTAGGGTTCCGGGTAAGGAATTCTGGACGGGTCCTGACACTGATCAACTTCAAAGATTTAGGATCTTTCTTTGTATGCTCCAAAACTTGTTTAGAATTCCAAAAATCTCCAAAGATAATATATATTTTTTTAATTTCCTAATAAAATTGAAATATTCTTATAAACCAAACCTATTAGGATAAAAACTCTCTTTTAAAAAAAAAGTGTAATTATAAAAGTTTTAAAGACAATAATATTATATATATATATATATATATTCTGTATATTATAAATCCCCCCCCCCCTCCCCTTCTTAAAATAATTTCACCCTCGAAATTGATTTACCTAGTGCTTGTATTAACTAACAGCTACACCGCAACTTTAACTTCAACGATGACAGTTCAACAAATTTAGTTAAACCCAAAAGGCAATTATTTAGGATATAGAGTCAATTCACCTATTCAAGGTCCTATTTTTAGCATAACTTTTGAAGTATTTAAGCCATAGGATTCACTTGAAGAATATGCAGAAACTTTATCCAAAGGTAGTAAGTATGGTGGTGTTTCTGCTATAGTTGGTGAGGTTCCATACATGAAGATCTTCATTGCAAACTGTCCTGGAGACTACACAATAAAGATGATGCCCATGTCTGATACCAATGGTTCTGGCTCTATAAGTGGCTTGCCTATAGACCAAATGCAATTAACTTTATATATCTTGGATAATTAACTTCGTTTATCTCTTAAATCTTTAGGTTTTTCATAAAGGGTCAACTTTGGTCCAAGACATGTCAAAGGCAATCTATAAACTAAGGGAAACAGGAAAGTTAGCAAAGTTGGAAAGGAGTTGGTTTGGTGACAGTAAGTCATCTCTAACTGCATCTGATGATTCTATGAATGAATGCCTTGCTTTAATCTTAATTGTAACACCCCATCCCGAACAACATCAGAATTTTCTTCATGTTGACCGAGGTTGATTGAGTTTAACCACCGTTGTCCGAGAGGGATCAAAATTTGACTTTTTGATCCGGATGGAATTTCTCTTTGATTGGGGTATCGTTGCAAAGTATACATCGACCCGAGTCCATAGACTAGTAGCACGTTGAAAACGGAGCTACCGTTTGAAAGTTATGAGCAAAACAAGTGGAGATCCAAATTGTCCAAGGGGTACCCGAGTTGATTTTTTGTTCGTGCAAAATTGAACTTTGACTCATGCATGGTTGCGAAGTACTCGTTGATATGAGTTCATAGACTAGTGTCACACCCGAAACGGATTTATGGTTTACAAGTTATGGATTTGTCAATTTTTTTTTTAATACTATATCATTTTAATATTATTTTATATATATATTTATTTTTCATTTTCTTTTTCTTTTCCTTTCTCCTTTTCCTCCACATGGGAAAAATGCCCCCATGGGCTTCTTCTTCCTTCTTCTCCTTCTCTCTTCATACTCCTTCCCGTCAACCTTTCTCTCTCCCTGCTGCATCTTTTCCGGCCACCGGACGGCCACATGCGCGGGCCACCGGTGAAGCCCAACTGTTGGCGAGCTTAGCTGCCAAGTTTGGCGGCCGGTCGACAGACGACGAGCCCAGATCGACGGCTGAAGCCGGCAGCGGCCCATTTTGTTTTTCCGACGATTTCGTTGTTTTCCAACCAACCCAGTCCGATTTCATACCCTATTCCCCCTATTTTGGACCTCCTAAGCTCGATTTTGAGGTCCATTCAGCTCAATTCCTTTCCATTTAGGAGATACGACAAGTTGAAGTTTGGCCAAAAGCTTCCGTCCACTTTCCAGCCACCTCCGGTCGAGTTAAGTCCAACGGAGATCGGTAACGTATCCCTCGTCCCCTTAGCTTTCCGTTGATATCTTATTTACGAATTTTGGACACTGTTTGTGTTAAATCCCTCAAATACCGGATATTATTTATTTGAATAAAATATTAATTTATTTGACCCTGTGTAATATTGTTGTTTTAGGAGCATGTGTGAGCCGTAAAATTGATCCTATGGAGGATTTTGGTTGGATTGCGTGCTCGAGGTGAGTGACCCATCTTCAAAATTATTTTCAGGTGTTAAATTAATTTATTTTGGAATATTCTAATATTTGAATAATTTGAAGTATATGATTTTGTTTTTTGACAAATTATGAAAACTTAGATTTTAGGGAAATTTGATATTTAAGGAAATTACGATTTTAAAATTTTTGATTTATTGTTGAAATTATTGTGAGTTTATTTCAAGCAATAAAAATGCATTTATATGGATTTACGAATTTTGGAATTTTTATGCGATTTAATTATATTTTGAATTTTGAGGAACTGAAGGAATATTTATTTTAAATTGTTGTTAATTTCATTGATGGATTTATTATGTGTTTGAAAATGTATATTTATGAGAATTTTGATTATTGTGGATTTTATGAGGTTTAAATGACATATTTGATTCAAAATTTTTTTTTTTTTTAAGATTTGAGAAAGAAATATTGATTTAAATTATTATGTTCAAAATATTTATGCCATTGGAAAATTTGTATATTTAAATTGATGGAATTGAGAGTTGATGGATTTAAAATTGATGGAATTTATTATGACGATGATTTATAAAGGAATTGTGGAAAATTTATGGGTTTAATTGGATGGAATAAACCCGGTAGTATTTATGAGATTTTGAGATTTGAAAATAAATATACTGATTTTATGATTTTTAGATGCACCATACACGTACTGATGTTCTTTATGCATGGATATGATTAGCGCGCAGGTGGAAGTGGTGAGTGCGCAGGTGGGTGTGAGTAGCGCACAGGTAATTATGGGGTTGTCTTACGGTTGCCATAGGATGAGGGTAGGCCGCCCCTCCATGTCCAGGACACCTGTTTACAGCGGCGCAGTGGGACGCCACGCGACCATATGCCGGTTTCTCTCTTTAACCTCCTGTCTGGCGGTGCTTGGGACGTTAGGTACCATTGGCGCCATTCGTATATAGTGGGTGCATCAAATGGTTTTCACAATGTGATTTTAATCATACAATATTTTAGAATTTTATTTAAATTAAAATATTTTTAATAGTGTTTTATAAATTAAATTGTTTTGGTATTCTAAATTGAGTTCTATTGTTAATTATTTGGTTTTATTTTATTTTATTTATTTAAATATTTCTTGGATCATTTTTGTTAATGTAAATTTTATTGTGTTTTCGTATTAATTGTTTACAATACTTTATTCCCAATTTAATATTCGTCATTAGTCTTATTTTTTATAATTATTTCTCACTAAAATTTTTGGATTATTAATTTGTTGTCTTTTATTTGTAAATTATTAATTAAATATTTTCTAGATTTTTAGGGCATAAAATGTTGGGTTTTGCGAAATGTTTTAAAAATGGAACTTTTCCAACTGAGTGAATCGTGAGGGTTTTGAGGGAAAATATTATTTTTAACTACCTATTATTTATTTACTTATTTCTTATTAGTCAATTAACTAAGTTATTTATCCTTTTATTATTATTATTATTATTATTGTATAGTAGATTGGGTTACTCACTAAGATGATTAGTATCTCATATTTTTAAATTTCGTTCCCTTAGACCCAGGTTAGTCGATGTTAATCGTCCGAGGGCGAGCTCGACGTCTTGGTTCGTTGTCGAAGACCAAAAGGCTTTTCCTTTCATTTCTATGTTGTATTATTTCTTTTTATTTTATATTGTATTAAATTTCATATTCAATTATAATGGATAACGCTTTGTATACTATTTGGATGTTTATTTATTTAATTCTGCACTGGTTTCCTGTTATTCATTTGAAATGCTGCAAATTTATGGAAGTAAATTGTATTAAGGTTGGAGGAATAAGGTGGTGTGTTTAGAAGTGTGTTTTCAGTGCAGGGAAATTGTGGTAAGTCCAATCCTTAGGGGAGGTTCTGCCGGATTTTCCATTGAAAGGTCTGATAGGATTTCACTGGGATCAGGATTTGTCTGGGGTTCCGGTGAGGGATCTTAGACGGGTCCTGACATTAATGGTTAACAAAGTTTATTCCTTATTAGTGGAGTGTTTTCAACTTTGGCAATTTTCTTATTCTTTGCTTTTTTCATTAAAGAAACGATGGATGATCTCAATAATTAGAAAATTGTACAGCTTATATTACAATTGCAGCATGTGAGAAGGTACCTCTCAAATAACATTTCTGATGTCAACAGCAATATCAGTGTATGATACCAAACATAGTGTTGATTTCAATTGAGTTAATGAGTTGGTAAAACATTTCCTAATTTTTGTTAATAAGGTTTTGAAAAATCTAAATTTTGGTTAGTTGATTTTATTTGTATGACTATAAAGAACTTTATGGTTGAGATTCAATATAAAGAAGAGTTTTGCTGGATAACTTCTATGTTCCTAATTCTGTTGAAATCATAGCTATATATATACTGTATGGTTGCTTGAACCATTTTGTAAGTTCTTCATTTAACTCAAACTACAGCCAACATGTTTTGGTATTAAAGCACTTGTGTGTGTGTATGTATGTGTGTTTTGGTTGATAAGCAAAAACAAGAAACATAGTGAAAGCAAAAAGAAAAAAAAATGTTATCCTCCACCCAAGGATAAATATTTAGCCAAAGCTGATCTCAAAAGCATAGGCATTAGGCAGCTCAACAAGGCAAACTTGACCAGAATGATCAATCAAAGAATATGTTTTTCCAACGAATTTAGGTAGAAGAAATTGAAGAATAGTGTATTTTAGGCCTAACAATTATTAATATTCAAAGGCAATGGTACTAGTGATTCAAGCATGAGTTTTCAATGATATTTCACAGGAAAATTAAATATGATTTCTTGAGTGTAAAAACGAAAATAATAGTCAACATGGAAAAAGAAATCAATCATATATGGTAGAATATCTCTCCCCTAATTCGAGTCTTCATAAATAACTATGAAATCCTTCCATTTGAAAGCATTGGCTATGGTAGAAACACCCTTAAATTGACAAGTTTCAGCATCCTATGTGATTTGAACAAAGAAGGGATATCTATTAGAGGGCAGAGAAGAAGTGGGCTCAGAAAGAGAGATTATAGGAACTTTTGCTTCGTCTCCTAACATTGCCAAAAACTTTGCTTTTGTTTTAGTATGTGCCCCAATGATTACTTCAACTTTGATGTTATCTAAGAGCTTAAAAGCTACATTAGATTAATGAAAATTTACTTTGGTTATGGATATAAGTGTAACCAGTGTATGCATAAAGGTAAAGGTCTAGCGTGGGAGGCATAGTAGCAGTGAGAGCATAAGGAGGTTTTCTTTTGGTTGAAGTAGCCTTGTGACTACTTGTATACTTAGCCTAGTGGTAAAACCACTCAATGTACACCTTCATGTTAAGAGTTCAAATTTTGACTTGGATAAAAATCCATTCCCCTATAGCTAAACTCTTGTAGAAGTTTAATGTCACCATAGAAATGTAGCTATGGACAACCTTCCCTTCCTTTGATAATTGATTCCATATCCAAAACCACTGCCACATGATTTGTAACACCCCGACCCGAGAAATTGCCCGAAGTTGATTTTTTGACCAAGTTTGACTGATGTTGACCCAATGGATTCTACGGTTGACTTTTTACTAGGGAGGAATTTCATTTTAACCAAGGCATCATGGTGAAGTACCCATCGATACAAGTTCATAGAGTAGTAGTATGTCAAAATCAAAACTAAGAATAGAAAGTTATGGTCAAAACAAGATGGGAAGCGGACTGATCAATGAGTACAAAGTTGACTTTTTATTTACATAGATTTGATGTTGACCCATGTGTCATGTGATAGTGCTCGTCACTACGAGTCCGTAGGCTAGTGGCACTCTTAATTTGGACTTATATTTGAAAAGATATGGGTCTTTAAAATCGGGATCAAAATGTTTGGGCAATATTATGAACATGAGGAGGAATTTTGAAAAATGTTCAAAAGATGCCATGTGTCATCAACCCCTAAGTGCCACATGGACTCCCTCCCCTTTTTTCTTCTTCTTTCCTTTGCCCTTTCTCTCACCTCACTCGAAAACACCCTCTCTCTCTCTCTCTCCTCCCTTCCTCTGTCCATCGTAACCCCGTCATCGGCAAGCTCGATCAGCGAATTTGGCAGTTGGCCAACCAACGACATGCCCAGATCAAGCATTGGAAGTAGACGGTGGCCGTTTCCTTTTTCCAACAATTTTGTCATTTTTCGGCTGACCCAATCCAATTTCACATCCTATTCCCCCTTTCTTGGGTCCCCTAATCTCAAAAATGGCCTCCAATCATCCAAATTCCAAACGGTTTGTGAGATACATTGGAGGGTAATTTGGCCAAAACTTTTCAGCCATTTTCTTATCACCGCCAGTCGATTTGAGCCCAATGGAGATTGGTAACGTGTTCCTCATCACTTTAGCTTTCCACTGATACTTTGTTTGTGAATTATGGATGCTTATATGAAAAGTTGCCATTTTTTGAGTATTTGTAGTATTTAATATGGTAATTGTGTTAAATTGTATATGTATGTACATAATTTTGTACAAATATACACATGTATATTTGAAATGCATATTCCTCTATATATATATGTGTGTGTGTAAGTATGTGTGGGTACTCCCTTGGCATGTGTGTAGATGTTTATATGAGCCTATATATATTGAATATATGAATGTATATATATATACATATATGTCAAAAGAATTGTATTTATATATATATATATATGTATGTATACACACACGTGAGTACCTATGTATGTGCGTGAATACATATATACATGTGTTGTATTTATTTATTATGTAAGTTTATTTATTGTGTTGATTGGGATTATTGTATAAAAACTTGAGTTAGCATGTGCGTAGATTGATATATATATATATATATATATATTGTGAACATATGAATATATATATATATATATATATATGAAAATTCTATGGTGAGGACGGTCCGCATGAGGACCGTCCGCACCATAGACGGACTGTATATATATATATTTAAGAGGTTTTATATGTATATATATATATATATATATAAATATATATACATGTATAGATGTGTGTGAATTATATATATATATACACACACATGTATAGATGTGTGTGAATATATGTGAAAATATATATAAATATATATGAATATGCATATGTGTGAACATATGCGATCATATGTATATATATATATATGTCTGTGTGTGTGTGTGAGTATATGAATATATATATATTTATTATATATATAATTTTGTATAAATATGTATGTAAGCATGCACATACTTGTTAATAAGATTGTCTTTATATGTATATGTCTATATGTGTACGTGAATACATATATGCGTATGCAACCATTTATATACACATACATGTTATATACATATATATATATATATATATATATTGTGTTATTTTTTTACTGCATAAATTTTATATGCTTTAAATATATTTTATGCATGAAAATTATATTTATGGTTTTAAAGAAATCATGGTGTTAAATTATTGTGCTAAATTATGGTGAGATTTATTGTTATAACCTATTATTAAATTTATTATACAAATAAAATATATTTATGTGTGTTTATTTTTATGTGGAATTTCATGTGATTTAATATGATTTTTCATAAATTAATTTTAATGATTTAAGAAGAATAATCATTTTAGTGTATACAATATATTGTGTATTTGGATAATTGTGAAATTGAATTATTATCTGAGCAATTAATTTTATGAAATTTTTGTATTCATTTTGATGGTTTAAAAAAAATATGGAATTTTATGGATTTACTAAAAATGTACAAACTCGATTTTATTTTATCAAATTTCGGTATTTATAATATTATAAATTTTTTTTATAGTTTTTAGATGCACAGTACTGGTGTTCTGTATTGTATTGTTGTTAAGCGTGCAAGTTTGTATGGCTGTCCTGTGGGATGCCATAAACCTGAGGGTTGACAAGTATTATATAGTGAGCATAAGTCACCCCCTTCCACGGCCAGAATGATAGTTTATTATATTATGACTATCCTATGGGTGCTATGCATTTGAAGGTTAGCAAATATATTTGTACAGTGAACATCAGTTATCCCCCTCCTAGGTCGTAGAATGGTTGTTTATTATGGTTACTGTACAAGTTATATTCATGGTCGTCCTTGTGAGTTGTGTTGAGAACGTGTAGGCAAGTATAATGTGGGATGAGCAACAGCCATCTCCTCCCTTGGCTGTAGGATGGCTGTCATTACAGATTATCATGCATATATGTATGGCCGTTATGTAAGAGATGCGGGTCAGAGGCATGGCAAGTATAGTACATAGTGAGCACCAACCACCTGCCTCTTGGTCGAAGGTCAATTGTTTTAGCCCTGGAAAATTATAAGTAGCGGTGTTATTGGGATGACAAGACAACAGTTTGCAAGTTTCTTTCTTTAACCTCCTCTTCAAGTAGTACTTGGGATGCCGAGTATTGTCTAGCACCACTGGTATTATCGCATGGTGCATAAAATTTTTTTTTCATATATGTACAAGTATATATATATATATATACTATGTTATGCTTGTATGTACCATACCATATGGGAGCAACAAACCGATCGGCCAATGAGTAGCTTAGCCTTGTTACTCTGCTGCCTATGAGTCCAGAGGGTTGGACATCTATTATAGGCAACCACCTTAGACTGTATTGGTAGCAGGGTATCAGTAACAGCTGATATTATGGGATCGCATATAGCATGCTATACGGTATCGTACGTGCCTCTGCTACAAGTGTGCATATGCTATAGTATATTTGCAATTTTAAATTGATTTTACTTTACCTTATTTTCTTTTATCTATTCATGATTTCGATTTTCTATTATTATCCTTATTTGTAATTATTGTTGTTGTTGTTATTATTATTATTATTTGTCGTAATTAATTGTCATTATTTTTCTTATAATTATTATTATTATCACTATTGCTAATTATCATTGTATTTATTATTATTTATTATGATTATTTTTATTGTCATTGTTATTAACATTTATTGTTATTACTATTATTATTATTAATACGGTAGCCTTCGGACAAGTATAGAAGCGTTCGGACAAATATGTTAACCTTCGGACAAGTTTGAAAGCCTTTGAGCAAGTGTGGTAGCCTTCAGGCAAGTTGTGCTATTATTGTTATTAATAATACTATTATTATTTTTATTTTATCACCTTCCAATCTACATTACGCATTGGTACATTTGTAAAATAATATTGAAATGTAGTACGGCACTAAGTGAGTGATGTGGGCGGACGTGAATAATTAAAGGTATTCCTCTTTTATTAAATTATTTCTAATATATACATCTATATTTACATTTTGTTATCGAAGTGCTGCCATTTGTAGAATTATTTATAGTAAGATGAGAGGAATAAGATAGTGCTTTTAGAAGTGCATTTTCTGTGCAGAGAATTTTGTGGCATGTCCAACCCTTAGGGGTGATGTTGCCGAATTATCTGTAGGATAGTCCAATAAGATTTCTCCTGGGATCAAGACTTATCTAGGATTTCGGAAAAGGATTCTGGATGGGTCTCACATGAACCTTATCATCCTCATGATTAACATCACTGAATTAATTAGCATAATTGTGCCCAATTACAATAACGTTCATGGTAAAGAAAGTTATAAGAAATAGAAGTATGCTAAATGACTGTCTAAACCAAACATCCCAAGATCATTCTTCTTTTTCTGTATCTATTAAGTAATTTTTTTTTTATCTATAAAAGATATTGGATTTTGCCACTGGACCAGATCCAAATGAAGTAATTCAATAGAAAAACATTTTCACATGTTGGTTTATGATAAAAGGGGAAAAAATGAATCATTTTAAAAACAAATACCACTAATTAAACCAAGGATTTGATAAAATTATAAATCAAACCATTTTAATTGTCCATCTTTAAAGAACAGTTTTATGCTAAAACCATTATTTCCTCACACAATGATCCTAACCTTAAACCCCTTTATGCTACGATTAAAAATATATTTATAATTATTATAGGTTTAAATCTTAACCTTTTATTTTGTAATATTCTTATTTTTAATATATTGATTTTAATATCTAAATTTAATCTTATTTGATAATGACTTCAGTATATTCTAATAAAATTATAATTTTCAATATGGATTATGTTTTTACTTATAATCTTTTAATTATATTGTATTTGAAATATTGAATACAGAGAATATAGCTTGCTGAACGTAATGATCTTATTAAATATATTTGAGGCTTTTTATGCAGATGTTTTTTACTATGTTTTGACTGTAGAAGATAAGCTGATAAGCTACACTTAAAAGTAGTACATATATGATACACATCAACTAGCTATACATACATGACAGCAAGATTACTTTATCACAACTGTATATAGCTACGTATCTCTATCATCCCCCTCAAATGAAATGGAGATTCTTTGATGTTGAGTTTGGTTAAAAAAGAAAGAAAGCATTCCGTGGGTAGTACTTTAGTCAGCAATTTGATCTGAAGTGGGTACATATTGTACTTGAAGCTTCTTGTCAACAACTTTGTCCCTGAACGAAATGAACATCAATTTCAATATGCTTGGTCCTTTGATGATGTACTGAATTTGTGGTAAGATAACCAGCCCCTAGATTGTCACTCCATAGGATAGGCACCGGTATGTAAATGAATCCTTAGTTCATGAAGAAAATGTTAAAGCCAAATAATTTCAGCAGCACCATTGGCAAGGGATCAATACTCAAATTCTGTGCTCGACCAAGCAACTATAGTTTGTTTCCTGTAGGACCAAGACACCATATTCATGCCCAAGAACATACAATAACCACTTGTAAACTTGTGACCATCCACATCAGAGGCCCAATCAGCATCAGTATATCCTACCAATTGGTCTTGAAAAGATAGATTGATCTGTAAACCAAAAGTTCTTGTTCCTTTAAGATAACACAGGATGCATACAAGCTGTCCAATGCATTTCAATGGGTTTATGCATGAACTAGCTAAGCTTATTAACAATAAAAGCAAGTTTATGCCTTGTGATGGTAATGTACTGAGGCACCAATTGTGCTACGATAAAGAATGTTTTTTAACAAATTACAGGCTGATTTACTAAGTTCGATACTGGTACTAACTGGAGAAGGACTAATGCTACAAGTACCCATGTCTATCATTTGCAACAAATCATCAATATACTTTGTTTGAGAAAAATGAAGACCATTATGATTTGAAGTGCTTCCATTCCCAGAGAGCAAGTTAGTGAGCCCAAATCCTTGAGTGAGAAATCTTTATCAAGTTTTGACACAAACTGATCAATAAGAGAGGAATTAGAATCAATTATAAAAATATCATCAACATAGATAAGGACCCAAATAGAGCCAAGGCTACTGTGAAACAAAAAAACAGATGTATCCATCTTGGAATTTTGAAAATCCCATTGAAGAAGTGTGGTTTTTAATTTATCAAACCATGCTTGTGGTGCTTGCTTCAATCCATAGAGTGATTTTTGAAGTTTACAAACATAATCTAGGTGTTGTTCATCTTCAAATCTAACTAGTTGTCTCATGTATACAGTCTCACATAAGTCGCTATTAGGAAAGACATTATTAATATCTATTTGTCTGATGAGCCAGCCTTTGGAAACTGCAATAGATAGAACAACACGTATTGCTGCAAGTTTTATTACGGGACTGAAGGCCTTTTTGAAGTCTATCACAGTATTCTGATGATATCCCTTTACAACAAGATGTGCCTTGTAGCATCCTATGGATCCATTTGGATTCTTTTTTATGCGAAATACCCATTCATTGTTGAGTATATTCATCTGAGGCTGGTAGGGAACAAGGAACCAGTATTATTTATCTTGAAGAGCATTGATTTCTTCATGCATAGCCTTTGCCCAGTGAGGAGATGTAATGTTTGCTTGATAGTAGTAGGTTCTCGTTTCTAAAATAGATCAACTATAGACACCATTGCTTGTTTTTTCTTGGAGATGCCTGCTTTGGACTATGCGATCATACGATGGGTGGTGGTAGAAGGAATTGTAGGTTTAGGAAACAACTACATGTTCTCACATCTGGAGATAGGATCAGCTTGTTGTTTGGGATGGAGAGCTGATGTTTCAGGTATAGAAATTTGAGTAGGTGGAGCCGACTGTCTGGTAGATGAAGGAAACAACCTACTGTAGGTTTTAAAAGGAGCAGATGTGCCCAAAAGAAGTCTTCGAGAAGCAGGAGGAGCATTAGATAATAACGGTGAAGAGAGATCACTTATGTTAGGTGGAGGTGATGGATTTGGTTTTGAAGCGTGATCCATGCAAGGAGAGCCGAGTGATGGTCCATTGGAATGAGAATTTGGCTGCTTCCAAACAAACCGGTCATGTATTATCTAAAAAGGAAAATGTGACTCATTAAAATCTCATTAGGGGTAATATAGACTTTTCCTGTAGAAATGCTTTTACATTTATACCTTTTGTGGTTTGAAATGTAACCCAAGAAAATACATTTTTCAGAATGATAGGAATTTTTTTTTTTTAATAGGGCTTGATGAATGGAAAATATTCACAACTAGAAACTTTTAAAAAATTAAAATCAATTTTTTAAAAAAAAAAAGTATCTAAAAGGGTGATTTAAAGTGAAGTAGTTTTGTTGGCAATCTATTTATGAGGTAAGTGGCTGTAGCACATGCATCCCACCAATATGAATGAGGTAGTGAGCTGTGAGCCATTAAGCAAAGAGCAGTTTGAGTAATATGATGATGTTTTCTTTCAGTTTTACCATTTTGGTTGTGTGTATGTGGGCAAGGATGCCGAAAGTTGATTCCAAAATTGGCCAACATTATATGTAAAGGTCTAAACTCACCACCCCAGTTAGATTGAAAATTTTTAATTGTTGTTTGAAAAATATTTTCAACCATTGTTTTAAATTGGAAAAAAAATTTAGAAACATCAAATTTTAATTTCATTGTGTAGATCCAAGAATATTTTGAAAAATCATCTTGAAACAGGACATAATATCGGTAACCTTCATTGGATAATACAGAAGCCAAGCCCCACACATCAGAAAAGATAAGATTAAGAGGTGCTATGCTTTTAGATTGTGATAGAGGTGCATGTAAGCAATGCATTTTTCCTAAACAACAAGAGTCATAAAAATCTTTATTATTTAATATAGAGAGAGTTCTACACTAAGATGCAACTGATTTTAGAACAGAAAAGAAAGGCACAAAAATATTTAGTATGTAATATAGATAAAGTTCTACACTGAGATGCAACTGAGTTTAGAACAGAAAAGGAAGGATGAACTAATCCAAAATGCCAAGCTTATTTTGAGCTAAACTTGAAGAGAAACAACTAGAAGAAGTAATATTATTTTGTCCCAAAGAATATGAATTATTGATTCCTAAAGGTGCCAACTTTTGCTTTTGAATGCCAGGAAAAGATACTTGATACAAACCATCCTAAGCGTTCCTTGTAGGAGGACCTTTTTCGTATCCTGATACTTCACAAAAACAAAAAGGGAGTTAAACTCTACAATTGCATTATTATCAAATGATAAACGAGCAATGCTTAACAAATTTCTTTTAATCTTTGGCACATTCAATATGTCTTTCAAAATTAATTTTCCAAGAGACTGAATAAGAGATGAGCCAGTGTTGTGTATAGGCAAACCTTGTCTGTTTCTAACTACCAACTTTTCTATTCCTCCATACTTTAACCTATTCTAAATATTTGTTAGGTCAGCAGTGATATGGTTTGATGCTGCACTATCCAATAACCAATAAGGAGTGGCTACAGCATCTGGAGATGTGTAATTAGCATAATTATTATTATTTTGGGGAGGCTGAAAATTTTTATCAAACCTGTGCCAGCATTCAGTTACTATGTGACCAGGTCTTTAACATAGCCAACAGAAAACTCGGGAGCCGTTGCCAATTCTGCCTCCATTGTTTGTACCACCACCACGACTTCTTCCATGGCCACCATGTCCTCGCTGAACTACTCCTCGACTTGTAGCTCGAGCAACCCAATTAGTTTTACAATTTCCTAACCAATCAAAATAACTATTGTCCTTTCCTTTTTGGCAATCAGCAATGTTTGCAGAAGGAACAATTTCAGAAGTATTTTGCTGCTGGATACGAATTTCTTGACTCAATAACAAAGCTTGAATATCCTCAATATCAATAGGTTCATGGGAAGAGTTAACATTAGCAATAATTGGGTCATATTCCATCGGTAAGCCTTGTAGAATATACATCACAAGATCTTTGTCAGAAATAATATTCTTGGCCGTGGCTAGATCATCTGAGATTTCCTTCATTTTTGACAGATATGAATTCATAGTTAAGGATCCCTTCTTTGTGGACTAAATTTGAAGCTTCAATTGCATTAATTTTGCTTTAGATTGCTTGCCAAAGAGTTTTTCAATAGAGTTCCAAAGTTGAAAGGAAGTTCTTTGTTTTCTAATTTGTGTACGTACCTCTTTTTAAACAGAGGAAAGCATCCAACCTAATAGAGCTTGATTCAAGCATCTCCACAACAAATAATCAGGATTGATCTTTGTTTTTGAACTGTTGCCCTCTTTTACAGCAATTTCCATCGATGGTTCTTGAAAAACACTATTTATAAAACCCTCAAGATTGCTGCCTATTATTGCTTGTTGCATTTGAGTTTTCAACAAAATATAATTATCAGCTTGAAGCTGAAAAGGAAAATTGTAATTGGGTAAAGTGACTTCACTCAAGGATGGGAGTTTTGATGATGAAACAATTATTTGAGACATTTTAGAAATTTTTGCAGGCTCTGATACCATGAAAGATTGAATACAGAGAATATAGCTTGCTGAACATAATGATCTTATTGAATATATTTGAGGCTTTTTGTACAGATGTTTTTTATACAGACTGTAGAAGATAAGCTGATAAGCCACACTTAAAAGTAGTACATATTTGATACACATCAAATAGCTATACATACATGACAGCAAGATTACTTTATCACAACTGTATACAGTTACGTATCTTTATCAGTATTCAACATGACTAAACTTTTTTTAAGAAAATCTAATCAGAAATAGAACACATTGCACTTTTTATTTTTCAAAAAAATTGTTACTAAAATTAAAAAAAAAAAAAAAAACAAAAGTATGGGGAGAGTTGAAAATTGCCTTAATAAAAAAATAAAAATTATAAAAGACAACCTATTCAAAAAACCAATAAAACTATTTTTTTTTTTTTTTGGGCGCAGGGGGCATTATCCAAGGAGGCATTAACTTTTACCAATGAGCTGTTCCATATTATTACCAAAAAATAATGAGCTGTTCCATATAACTTTAATATAAAAAACAGTTATTAATATCCTTTCATAAAAAAAAAAAAAAAAAATCATAGAAATAATTTTTAATGTTGTTTCAAATAAATAATAATATAAAAGCTAAAAAAAAAAAAAAACAAAAATCTAAGAGAGTCCTCTTTCAACCCAAACAGGAATATTATAAGGTCAAAGTAAACAGAAAAAAAAAAAAAAAAAAAAAGGTCTGGCGGCACTGTCCATCTGTAATCTAATTGTATTTGGTTATTACAAAAAACAAAACCTAATTATATTTGGTTCAAGCAGTTACTTAGCGGTCAAGAAATCGCAGAAACAAGATACTACTCCAACTGAACTTCATGCTCCACTTCTCCATATCATTTGTTGAAACAAGAAAAAAGACGAAGAAAGTGAAGTAAAGCCGTATACTCGGCTACTAGCGTATCAGAAAGAAGGAAGGGAAAAATCTTCTATGAGTTTTCAAAGGCTGTTCTGTTTTGGTAAAACAGACAACAATGACGGACAGACTTAGGGTTGCGGTCTCTTTGGTGAACAAGATCATATCTAGGTTTTGTTCTGATGATGATGATCATCATCACTAAGGTATTAAGTTTGAAGCTTTTCTTAAGCTGATTAATAGGTACCAGAATGGGGGTTTGAAGAATATTAAAGAAATAAATGAAGAGTGTGCTCTGCTTCTCTGGTCATTCTGATATTCTAGAGGCGTTATCATATTTCATCACTTCGTAAATACCCAATTTGGTGCCTAAAAAGAAAAGGGTGCAAAGGGTTTCTTCCAAATTCTATAAGAGGAAACGAGACGGTCAGGGTTTTCACAACCCTAAGGTGGAATTTGAAGAGAGTAATAATTTCTTCCAATGTGGTGATTATGCTAAGGACAGATTTAAGGACTTTGATAAAGAAAGAAAGCTGCTTTGCATCTGTGTTGAATACTTTCAATTTCTGATGTGTGATGTGTAGCGGTTTCAAAATTAATAGGGTTGAGCTTGAAACTATAGTTGCACCTGTTGTTACTAATGTGGTTGATGAATTGCGTCAAAAGGATCCTGCTCTTACAAAGAAATTTGTTCATGATTTTGTGGGATTCTGTGAGTAAGTTGAAGCTCATGATCGTAATTTGAGTGACCATAGTACAGAGGAAAAAGAAAAGAGAAAAGAGAAGAAAGGTGGAGAAGAAGCAGAAGCAGAGGGAAAGAGAAAAAGGAGGAAAATCACCCATTGGAGAACCTGAAAAGATGTCTAATGGGTGTCCGTTGTTTACTGTTGCAAGCAAAAAATCGAAGGAAACATCTGTGCTGAACGGTTGTTTGGTTTCTGAGAATTCTACTGGCAGTAGTGACTACACTAAACCAAAGAAGAGAAATAAGGATGAAGAAGCAACTCCAAACATATATGAAGAGAAAAGGTTTGAGTTGGATATGGTTTTTAATCCTCTGAGATCTGCCATTGAGAATGCAGAAAAACTACAAAACCTCATTACTGCACTTGGTTTGGAACCTCCTATTGATCTTTACAAGTACTTTACCGTGTTAGATCTTAAGTATATTCAATCTGTTTATGGCAATCAACACAAGGATATGAGAGATATTCTGGTAAAAACGTAACTGTTGGCTTCTCTGCTGCATGAACTCGCATGAAGCAGAAAAGAGCAGAGGTGGAGCATTCAATAGAAAGATTAAAAATTGAACTTTAGATGTTATCTCCATACTCTGATTGATAATTGTTATAGTAGGAAAATTAAAACCAGAACGTTATGAGGAACTATGGATATGTATAGAGATAGGAATTACAGTTTTGTTGTCTGCTTATGTAACGCATTTTATAATTTCTAGCTTCTCCGTATAAACTTTTTGTTATGTATTGCTTTTACTTATTTTTGCTGATGATAGACTGAGAATCATTGAGTCTTACCTCATGTTAATTGCTAATTTGGTTTCCACAATTTGAACTTGTGTGCTTGATTATTTGTCCAAACAGCCAACAAAAATATGAAAAAATGGTAGACAAAAACTTCCTATAAATTGATGATAATAAGTGAAAGCTCTGTTCACAATGTGCAAAAAGACTAGTAATTTTCTAAAATAGATTTCATTGTCCAAAGTTACAATATATGATTGGCTCGTATGGGAATATAAACATCTAGTGGAGAGCCTTTCATCTGAACCAAAAGGCCAGAAAGGCTAAAATCATAGAAGGAAAAAAGCTTGCACAAGAGCTCCTTTGAGTGCACCTGATACATGTTTGCAGAAAAACATCGTGACTAGCAAAAGAACAACTATCAAGACCACCATTCTACCATCAATAGTTCTATACCACGTCAACTACCTAAACCAGAATTCAGGATCTACAAAAAGACTAATAATGTTACATAAATCATAAGAAACGCCAGTTCTGCAAAAACTGTCATAAATTAGTAACTTTAAGCTTTTGTATGGAAAGAGGGTTTTTTTTTTTTTTTAATTATTATTTTATTTAAAATAACCGCTCTGATTTGTTACCTACAATAATTTTCACTCAAGTTAGTAAATGAACCATGCTCTTGTTCATTTCAGTTTACGTTGTTTATATGACGAGTGGTGGTCTGAAAAATTGTATTTTTTGCTTTTCAAAGGGACTTACATGCAGAAACCTGTCAAGTCTATTAGAATGAGCTCTTCCGCAAACATCTATAAGCTTTTTATCCTGCTAAGAATCGAGGCCTTTTTGAACAGATTAAAGGATCTCCATTAGGATGGCCGACATACATACTCGTACAAGAGCCAATCTTATTTTCTCATTTTCGGATCATGCATCAAAGCTCTTTAATAAAAATTTTTCCAAGATTCCAATTATTTGACAAATTAATGATTATGTTTTCTTCTCTTCCTTAAGCTGTAAAGGTACTACATCTACTAAACAGATATTGCTGGAAAGTGGCCGGCAGAGTTGCACTCTTCCTAAGATGTAAATATATTATATATTATAAATATTCTAATGTTTTGCTCAAGGCCGGCCCATGGATTTTGGGGCCCTAGGCCAATCTATAAGTAAATATTTAAAATAAATAATAAATACAACAAATAAAAAATAATATTTTTATTAAATTAAAACGATTTAAAATTATATGCTATAATAGTAATAATTTCAAAAGTCTACCTAAAAAAATATTTTTAAAAATAAAAAGAAAAAACACTAACATGTCCATATGGACGCTAACTCACTGAAAATCTTTTATTTATGTAAGATGGATTTGGAGTAGAGTGGCACACGTTGAAAAACAACACCATTTTTATAATTAATACTAAATATTATATTTGATAAAAGGATTTACAAGATAAAGACCCTAAAAGGTAAGAATTTGATAAAGATTTATGTGTTGTATATACCCAGAAAACAAACTTTAATCATACCAAAATTATAACTTTATTGGAAGGAAAAAAAAAAAAAAACTTATAGTTGTAATTTATTTTTGTAAATTATAATATCATTTATAGATATTAATAAGAAAACATAAAAATGTAAAATAATGAAAGGGTCCATCTCTTATTGTAATTTTAACCAAACTTTTATTATTTTAATTTTTATTTATTTATTTTTTTTTTTTGATAAATAAATATGAAAATGATTTGAAAATTTCTAGAAAGTATCTCACGTGACACTCACGCACAGGTTCAATAAGGCAGCTAGATTCACATGTCCTCAAGCCTCTAAATAAAAGATTCCAAAATAACGATGACCACTAGCATCGCTAACACTCCAATGGCTGAAACAGCCACACGCGTAGCACACTACACACATGGAAGGTTTGGTGTACCCCACTCTGCTGCCTTTGCTCCTACCAATTCCTTCCTCTTGATTCTCAAAATCCAAATCCTTATCTTCACACCTTCACCTCTCCACCATTCACTCCACCTGCTCTTCTTTATCTCTCTCTTTATCTTCCTCCATTTTCCCTGAATTTCTCTTTCCTTTTTCCCTCCAACTTCTCTTCTCTGCCTCTTGGTATTTTAGCTTTGCTTTTTGGTTGAATCTAACAACTTTGTGAAAAGGGTTTGAAAGATTTTTCCATAAACAGGTTCATTTGCTTGGAAATTTTCGTGGGTGTTCCTTAGATTTTGAAACAAAGATCTGTCCGTGCTTTACTTTCTATATGGGTTAAGTTTTTCCATTGTTTTTTGGATCCAGCAAGGAGAAAAGCCGGAGAGAAAAAAAGTAGAGAAGAAAGGAGGTAGCTTTCTCGTAAATTGAGCAAAAAGATTGGGAAAAGATTATTCTAAGAAAAAAAGAGGAAGATGAAGATTCAGTGTGATGTGTGCGAGAAAGCTCCGGCAGCTGTTATTTGTTGTGCAGATGAAGCGGCTCTCTGTGCTAAATGCGATGTGGAAGTTCATGCAGCAAACAAGCTTGCAAGCAAGCACCAGAGGCTTCTTCTTCAGTGCCTCTCCAACAAGCTACCGAAATGTGACATATGCCAAGTAATTCATCTTCTCTCTCTTCCTCTCTGAAATTTCATTTCAACCACAGCCATAGATTATTTTTTTTTTTTAATTTATTTTTTGGTGGGGGGGTTATTATGTATTTTTGTTATCTTGATTTAGATTATTCATCTTTTCTTTTATGTTTTGAGAATTTGATTTTTACCAAGTTTATTTATTTATTCGCTTGGAACTTAGAACTTGTTTGCTTGGTTTTTTCTTTTATGTCTTAGATCTCAAATTATATGGACATAAACAACTGAAAATAGCAGAGAAATTGTTGAGTTTTCGTAAGTGTGGAAGTATTTTCATACTACAAAATTAAACATGATTTTGTTCATAGATACTTGTGAGGCTTCCATAACCTCCTCAAAAGAGAAAATTTGGGGAAGAATAGGAAAATAGATTCCTCAAACTAGTGCTCCCATTTTTCATGAAAAGGAGTCGAATGGGAAAAGCACCAGAAACCTTTTTTGCACAGTTTGGCAGTCCTAAATATCGAGCTACTTGAGCTTGATTAGAGTCCTTCTGGAGTTTATTTTAAAACTAAAAAACTTAGCTTGCCTACCAATTAGAATTGATCTTATTCTTCCTTCTTTTTTGAGAATAATAGTCTTCACTGTTTGGTTAGTTTGAAGTACAACATAATTGCTCAAATTCTAATATCTCTGTCTCATGTTTTGATGAACAGGATAAAGCTGCTTTTATCTTCTGTGTTGAAGACAGAGCCCTCTTCTGTCAAGATTGTGATGAACCAATTCACTCAGCGAATAGCCTTTCTGCAAACCACCAGCGCCTCTTGGCCACTGGAATCCGGGTGGCTTTGAGTTCAAGTTGTAACAAGGACACAGAAAAGAGCTACCCAGAGCCACCAAATCAAAACACACAGCAGATATCAACAAAAATGCCAGCACAACAAATTCCTAGCTTTGCATCATCTTGGGCTGTTGATGACTTGCTACACTTATCAGATTTTGACTCGCCGTCGGAGAAGGTAAGAAAAAAGGTCGATGCATATGCATTTTGATCAGCACACCTTATAGAAACTATTAATATATAATTGGCTTTGTAAGTAATGATAAAATTAAAAAAACTTGGGGATTATATGCAACCAGAAACCAATAACTTGATGTTTTCACTGTGGAATGGGAAAATTAGTGTCTGATATATTGTATGGATGATAGAATCATATTTATGGTTGTTGTTTATACAGGACAAAGACCATTTAGGAACTTAGACATATGAAACTGTTGCATCCCGAAGCAATCTGAAAATTCATGTTTTAGCTTGTAAGCATGAGGAATAATTGACAATTGAGATTGATTTAGTGGTAAGACCCTCACACCCATGCCCTTAAGGTTGTGGGTTCGAGTCACCTACCCCTTCCCCATAAGTGTAGAATATATTTCTAACGCTGATATAAAAGATAAAGAAATAAAAAATAAAAAATAAAAAGTATGAGAAATAATTGAGCTCCATAGATTTAAAGTGATTTGATACCAGACAAAAGAATATTCACGATATAAAAGAAGTGCTTGTTGTTTCTACATATACATTGACTAGGCAAGCATTAACAAGGTTGATCTTATCATGAATCCTCGTGAAAACAATTAACATAATTTGATTTCAATGGACCATGTAGAAGAAAGGAAGTTGACAAAATTTAGATACTTTGTTATCTAGTGAGGTGAGACGATTTAATTCTAAATTTCTCCTTTGAAATGAAATATCTTGTCTTTTGATTCTATCCATAATTGTTAATTTATAGTAAGATAAAGAAACAAATTTCTAAGTTTGATGATTTGAATTATTAATTTATAGAAAGATAAAGAAACAAATTTCTTAGTTTGATGATATGAATTGTTAATTTATAGAAAGATAAAAGAAACAAATTTCTAAGTTTGATGATTTGAAACTCTGCGTCGCTAGAACATTTTCTCCTTAAAATGTTATGCTAGAAAACTAATTGTTTAGCAATTTGGACGCTTTGCTTTATCAATTTTTTTTTAATTATTATTATTTTTTTTTTAAATACTTAATTCGCCTTTCAATCATCATTTTCAGTCATAATTAAACTTGAATTTGTTCTATTTTCCAGAAGGAGCCACTTGAATTCGGAGAGCTGGAATGGCTATCGGACGTAGGTTTCTTTGGTGACCAAATTTCTGAGGAAGCATTGGCAGCTGCCGAAGTTCCTCAGCTTCCAGAGTCGCAGTCAAACAATGTTACCTCATACAGACCTACCAAATATAGCACTCCCTTCAAGAAGCCTAGAATTGAAATTTCTGATGATGACGACGAGCATTGTACTGTTCCTGATCTTGGCTGAAGTTATAGATGTATAAGGATTCTGCTCTGTGGTATGATCGAGTTGATATGTATATGAACAGTGGACATCCAACATAATAAGTACATAGTTTGTTGCATTTGTATACGTATATGCAAGAATTTATAATGCATATAGGAAAGATACCAACCATGGATTAGCAGAAGTGTCTACTTTTGGAGATTTTGCTTTCTCGTTTTCTTGTTCATCTTGAACCAGACGTTTAATTTTTCTCTGCTTTTGTATATCATTGGTAATATGACCATATGGTTTACTAATATGCTCTGTGTTACATTGTGATTCCAGTAATTTATATGTTTTACGTGTAGCCAAAATTATTAATTTTATCTCGTTATTTTTGTTTAACCTTATTCAACAGCATCTTAAATGAATAAGATAACTGGAAATATTTGTACAGTCTAGAAAACTTTGACTCAGATTTTTATGCGATGCATGAATTTTGTTTAGTACACTGGACACTACAATTTTTATGAACTATTAAGAGTATGTTTGTACAAAGTTGGTCTAAATCCCATTAGTGTTAAGAGTATATTTGTACAAAGTTGGTTTAAATCCCATTAGTTGATGTTTTTGTGAATTATAATAATTGAATATGAAACTAAAGCAAGAGATCTTGTTTTTTTTTTTTTTTTTTTTTGGTAAATATGAAAGCAAGGTGTCTAAAAGATGGTTGGGTAATTTACTTAATTCATCTTAATTAATATTTTATACATTCAGCGAAAAAATACGTCTTACTCTTTGGATTTGTCACTATTGCTCAAACTATCTAATTAACCAAATTTTCTCTTTAATAAAAAAAGGATGAGATATCATTTTCTTAAAATGATAAATAAATTGACAGATTTTTTAATAAATAAGATGTTTTGGCAGAAGTTATATCTTTCTTTTAAAATGAAAATTTTGCCTCATAATTTTAAAAATTAGGCAACCAAATAAACAGCCATGGAAGCAATCAGCCATATAAACAGTAGTCAAATAGGCAGCTAGATAAGCCGCCAGATAAGCAGCCAAAGACACGCTTAATGTGAGACCGGAAATTAGCATCCTGAAGTATATTCTGCATTTGTAGTTAGCTTAGGCGATCTAGCTGCCAATATTATCAATAGTATCATACTGAGGCCAAAATCAGTTTTTAAAGGAAACTTCATTGAAACTTCAAATGAAATTGTTGAACAGTTGCGAGTCTATGGTTTTGATGCAAAGTTTTATTTTGACATAAGCCATACTGGTTTGCCCAAAAGACCTTATACTAGTTAGGGAAGTGCTCACACTTATGTGGTACTTCATTATCTTCTTTTCGAAATGATATAAGAATACTCACTGATTTTGTCCATTTTTATTTGGCATATTTTAGGATTCACATGTCTTACAGTTTTAATGAATGCAAGGGAAAAGCCAAAATGGGTTGTTTTGATACTAGATTAATGTAACATTTAAAAATATATATATATATATATATATTGTATATATATAAATATATCCTTTCATATATCAATATTTCTGTACAATATAATATATAATTATACAAATTAGGAAACTTTCTTTCTTTATAATATGAGTAACAATTTATTAGATAAAAATGACAAAAAACTGTTACAAAAAACAGTATCGTTACCAAGCAAAAATATGTTATAGAGAATATAGATATATATAATATGAGATAAATTTGTTCCAATTTAACTAATGTTAATACTTTAAGAAAATTTTCATGTGATTATTGAAGAAATTAGCTCATAAGTAAATTTAATTTTTAAACTAATTATTAGGTGGAGTGATATTATGATGAATATATTTAACTAAGCAATTCCTATAAAAATATACATCATAAAATGTAAAAGAAAATTAAGTCAAAATCAAAATTTTAAATGTAAATGAGAAAAAATCAAATGAAGTTGGCTTTGCTGATATGCCACTCACATCTATATTTGAAAAGTTATGAATTTGAGACACCAAAAAAGGGAATAATTATTATAAATTATCCAAAAAAAGAAAAGTAAATGAGAATAATAATAAATTGAAACTCTAATGAAAAAAACATTGACCATGCAAAACCGAAATACGTTCTATAACTTGATTATCAGAAAAAATAAAAATATTATTTATCACTACTGATGAATGATTACCAAAGGAATTTATATACTAATTGGCAATTTAAATAGTTACCATTAAAATATTTACTTTTAGATTTTTAGAATAAAAAATAATAGAATTAAATATCTTAATTAAAATATACCATATAAGCTGGTAACATTCATAAATGATGACAAATAACAAAATTCTATCAAAAAATATATACATGTTTGAAATTATTATATTAAAGATATAAATTACATTCATTCTATGTAAGGTAAATGCAATGAATGTTTGAAATAAACTTTTATCGAAATAATTGATTGCATGGAAATTTATTTGATAATATATATATATATATATATCTATTTGAAGAAAGATGGCAAATATATTAATTAAGAGACCCGTATACATCATTCCGTAACAAGAAGTTGAGCCAAGGGATCTATCTCATGCCACTTACTGTCAGGACCCGTCCAGAATTCCTTCCCCGGAACCCTAGACAGCCCTGATCCCAGAGAAACCCTACCGGACCCTCCAACGGAAAATCCGACAGAGCCTCCCCTAAGGGATTTACTTACCACAAATTACCTGCACTGAAACCGCACTTCTAAAAACATCCCCTTATTCCTCCCACAAACTACAAATTGATTCCACAAATTTCAGCACTTCAAAATAAAAATACAGTAATCCAGTGCATAATAAATACAACAAGAGTGAAAGAAATAGTACAACTGCAATAAAAGAAGAACAGGGTACTTCACGAAGTAAAACAGCGAGGAAGATCGAGTCCGCTCCGAATGAACACCGACAACCTAGTACCTAGAGGAACGAAATTTAAGAGTGTGAGATGCTAATCATCTCAGTGAGCGACTCTACTACTATATAATATAATACCACGGTAATAGGTATATAATAAATAATTATTTGGAATTAATATTTTCTCTCAAAACCCTTACAGTTCTCTCAGTTGGAAAGGTTCCCCTTTTAAAACCTTTTCACAAAACCCTTGATCGTAATCCCCGAAAACCAAGACATCAATTAAATATCAGAAACAATAATAATTATATTTTTAATTCCAATACAGTTTCAAAACATTTTATTTTTAAAACACAGTTCTGAAAATCATTTGATGCACCCACTATATACCAGTGGCGCCAGAGTACCCAGCGTCCCGAGGTACTGCCAGACAGGAGGTTATAGAGAGAAACCGGCATACGGTCGCGTGGCGTCCCACTGCGCCGCTGCTAACCTGGTGTCCCGGCCAAAGGGGGGTGGCCACCCTCTCCGATGGCATCCACAGGACACCCTCATAATATCACCTGCGCGCTACTTACACCCACCTGCGCGCTAATCATATCCGTGTGCACAATATCCATATCACATATACCATATCACATAATCAGAACACCAATACGTGCACGGTGCATCTAAAAATTATAAAATCCGCAAATTTAAATTATAAAACAAATTTCACATTTTTCATAAGCATAGCGGGCATAATCCATCCGCTTGAACCGGGAAATTCTCCACAATTTCTTTATAATCAATACCATAAATTCCATGATTTTCAAATCCACCAACTCCCAAATCCATCAATTCAAATATCCACATTTTTCCAAGCATAAATAATTTCTCGAAATATCATAATCAAATTTCATAATATTCCACGGGCATATTTTATAAAAATTGAAATCACCAACATAACCAAATATTTTCCTTGAAATATTTGAAATTCAAATCGTGCCCAATTTAACATTAAAACCACACCAATTTCAAAATACTCAAAACCATAAATTAATTTCACATGGCATAAATTGGTGAAATACACATTTTCTTAAATCCGATAAATTCACAAATAATTCCACAATAATTCAAATAAATATTTGGCACATAGAAATTAAATTCCAAATATTTAAATCACACATTATATATTCACCAATTAAATTTCCAAAATTAATTTGAAGGTGGGTCACTCACCTGGAGCACGCAATTAAACCACGATCCACTATAGGATCAATTCTACGACTCACCGGTGCTCCTAGAACAAAATTCACAGACAGTCAAATAAATTATTTTATTCGGGTAAATAATACCCGGTACCCGGGGGTCAAACACAAACGATAACTAAAATTTACGAATTATATACCGAATCGAAGCTCGAGTGATGCTAATCACAGATCCGGTCTTAATTTCCGAGGATCGTATCCGACGGGGTTGGAATTTCGTCGGGAAGCTTTTCGGGTTTCGGTTCCGCAATTCTCCTAAACCGTCGCGAATTGGCGAAAACGGATGTTGGATTCGGGTTCAGGAGGTCGGGTTCAGTAATTTCCGACGAGCCGCCACGGTCACCGGCAACCGTCGGCGGCGGCGCGTGCGGTGGCCGTTGGCTGTGAAATTTTGCAGACTTGTAGATCGTGAGGAGAGCAATCCAACGGGACCGGCGGTGAGCAAAACGGAGGTCGGACGGCGGAGAAATCACCGTTTGAAGATTTCCGACCCCTCGCCGGAAAACGCTCCGATCCCGGCGCATCGGTGGTCCGATGGCCGTGATTTTTGGTGGATAGGCCGGACTTGAGGAGAGGATCAAGGCTAGATGGCGCGTGTACTGTCGATCGGCCGGAACAGGGTCGATTCGCGATGGCCGGCGGTGGAGGGGGAAAAATCGCCGCCAAACTTCGGACGTCCGATCCGGGTGCGTCCGGCGGCCGTTCGCCGTGAAATTTGGAGGTTTTGCCGGAAATGAGGTGGGCAATCTGGATGGCCGGCGTGTGTACAGTAACTAGGCCGGAAAACGTGAAAATGACCAGCGGCCGGTGACTCTCTCTCTCTCTCCTCTCTCTCTTTCTCTCTCCTCTCTCTCTTTCTCTCTCTTCCCCGAGTGTTTTAACAAATAAAACCCCTGCGTGACACTGTTCATGCCACGTGGAGCAATCAGAAGCTGACACGTGGTGTTTCACTGTTCACCGACCCAAAAACATTAAAATAATACGGTATCCGGTAAACTTCAAACGTCCATAACTTTTTAACCGGATGTCCGTTTTGAGCGTGCCGCTAGTCTGTGAACTCGTATCGACGAGCACTTCACAACCACACACGAGTCAAAGCTCAATTCCCCATAAACAAAAAGTCAACTCTGACACCCCCTGGACAGTTTGGACTGCAACTTGTTTCGTCCATAACTTCCAAACCGTAGCTCCGTTTTCGACGTGCTACCAGTCTACGAACTCGTGGGATCGTGCACTTCGCCACGGTATCCTGGTCAACTCGAAATTCTCACCGAGTCAAAAAGTCAACTTTTGACCCCTTCGGTCAACGGTCAACGGTCAACCTCGGTCAACGTGCACGGATTCCGGTGCGATTTGGGACGGGGTGTTACACTTAGTGTATGTTTGGTATGCGAAATAAACATAGTAATAAAATAGTTATTCCATAGGTTTAACTATTTTCTTGTCTAATGTATTTTCAATTCAAAGAATATCTATTCTAAAGGGAATATATATTCCTCCATTTTAAGAAATATTGACTCCCTTTCAAAAGGCTCAAAATTGGTATTATTTCATTTTAAGATAAACAACTTATCATATTTAAAATATATTTAATCCTGGATTGATTATTTTATACTAAAAATACATAACCAACTACAAATTTTAATTTTGATTAAATTATACCAATTTTAACATTTTTTAAAGGGAAATTTGAACCATTACCCACTTAAATGGAGTGTAAATGGTAGATGCCCACTCATCCCAACTATTTTTCGTTCTAGCCACCTCTATCCATTATACCCCTTAGTTAAAAGAAATTAAAAAACAAAATAATTTTGTAAAAAGGGCTTCTCCTTTCTTTCAACTGTGCCCCTTCGAACCCATCACCTATTTTGCTCTACAACCTTTGTCTTTTTCAAGCTCGCATGCAAGTCTCACTCGATGTACACCTTTTGTTGTCTTTGTCTTCTTCAATTTGAAGAATCTAGGTTAGAATACTAGTTTTTTTTTGTTCAATTTGATTTCTAAATCATTTCCAATTGAATATGGGTTTGATTTCTACATTCATCTTCTAATTGAATTGCACTTTTAATTTTTATTTTTGATGGTCAGTTTTGATAGACATTCAATGGAAATTTAGTTGTTAGTTCATCTCCATCTTTGAATTTCGAAGCTGTAGATATAGTCAATATCCATTTTCATAACTTCTTCTGCCTTTGATAAACTTATTCAGATTATCTAGTTTTTCTTTTTTTGTTCGACTGTAGGAAGAAAAGCTTATTCAAGTTTACTTGTAGTTGTTCAAGTTCTTATAGATCTGAAACTTATTATAATAAAAGCTTACTTTTCCTCTGATGGATGATGTTAATGGATGGTATAGTTTTATCCATATTTCTGCTTGTATTAGCATATTTTACCACTCTTTTTCACGATGATTTCTCATTCTTTATTGGATGGAAACTTTCAATTTTAAATGTGACTAACTATCATATGAACAAGTTTAGAAATGAAGGAATCCTCGAATATATAAAGCTGTCATTGTCTTTTCCAATTTTAGTAGGAAAATCCCAATTCACTCATTGTGAATACTTTATCTATTTTCTCTTTTGGGAATACTGATATGCTAAATTTTTTAAAATCCTGTTTTACAAACTTCAAGTGATTCTTTTTGCCCAATAATGTTTAGAGTTTAATGGCATATAATTTCCATGGCTATTGATAATGCTGCTGAGAAAGAAGGGGTTCACATCATAATAAGTGCAGAGGTATGTCCTTTTGGGATAAACTTTTCTTTGTTTATCTATTATCCTATAGTTTTAAGTTTAACAAAGTCAATTGTTGAAATAATTTTACATCATGATATTCCATTTGATTGCATAAATGAATATAATTTTGTCTACCCCTGCTAGTTTTAAGTCAAATGGAGAAATTAAAATTCTAATCATGCTATTTCCATTTTCAGTAAATGGATACAATTCTCAGTTTGTACTATCTACTAATTAATTCCCATTTTGTGATTTTAGATTTCAATTGTAATTGTTTGTCTTGACTATCATTTCTTGTTTCTGCTTATCTCTGTAGATACTTCAATTTTGACTTTGTATTATCAAATTTAATTATTAAAAAAAAAAGGTCACACCTTTCTCGAAATGTCGGCGAACTTCAAAGCTGCAATCTCAATCCAATAAGGAAAGTACTAAAGTGCGGTCTTAGCAAAATGTTTTGTAAGCATGTGACCACCTTCCTTGCAAAGTCAACAAACTTCTGAACACCTTTTTCCTCCAACCAAGCTCCTATTCGATGTTCCAATGTCCTCTCCCCCATCGAAGTTGGTAAGTTTGATAATTTTTTATGCATCTTGGTTGTTTGAATATGTAAGCAACTGTGTGTTGAATGTGTGGCTTGGTTCGAGGCTTAACTCATGCAAGTTCTATTATGTTTAATATAAATATGCAAAATTATGAGCTTTTGATATGCATTTATGAATTCTGTGCAGTATTTATTCATCTTTGTCAATACCTCTTGGTAGTTAACTGCAAAACAAACTTTTCCTGATAATGTTTGATAATTGTTGATGGGGTATCGGGAATTTCTTTTTGTTTGTTGTTACCTAATTACAAAAAGCTTCATCGGTAATATTATTTGTTTATGGATTACCACTTGTTTAATAACTTTAACCGATATGTTGGATTGGTTTGAATACATTAATGTCATGTTAGGGTTGGAAAAGTGTATGAGCAAATAATTGACTTCCATTTAATTTATACATTATTTTGCGGGTCACTTAAGCTCCTAGATGGAAGGAGCGTATTTTTAAAGATTCCAATGTATTCAAAGCTATGCATTCCTTTACAAATCCCTATAGTATTACATCCATGTGATACTTGTTTTTTTTTTTTTAATAATACTTTATGTGGTATTACAATTATTAGTGTTGTATGTGTTATCATAGAAGTTGTACTAATATATTGAATCACAAGTTAAGGAATGAATAAAAAAAGAAATTAAAAAAATTAACCATTTTTTAAAAAAAATAATTGTGTAACCGAAATTACTAATGTCTTATCGTGTAATCACGATAGTATCCATTGGTAATCTTTTAAAAGATTAACATACTTTCTAGAAAAATTACGGATGGAACATATCAGTATTGTCAATATGCCTTTTGATAATTTCTTTGCTTATTTGTGCATGTGGTATTTATGTGGTATTATAATTATCTATATTGGATAGCTATAACAGAAGTTGTGCTGAAGGAAAAAAAAATGAAAATAAAAGGGAAAAAAAAAACCCAAATTAACCCATTAACAAAAATAAAATAAAGTTGCACAACCTAAATTACCAATGACCTGTAATATTTCTTGACACTTGAATAGGATGGAGAATAATGAATTTCCTCATGCATGGAAAATAACCCAAATTACCATTTTCTTTTGCCTAGAATTTTTTTTTTTTTTTTTGGGTTGAATAACATAGATTTTGATTTTGTGAAAATGAAGTTTAGAGTTATGGTAAAGAAGTAGTAGAGAGAGAGAGAGAGAGAGAGATTGATTGGTGGGTGGATTGTTGGTAAGGATATAGTTGGAATAGTAAAAAGAATATGGGCAGACAAAAAAATCAAAACTAGGGGATATCTACTTGTAAAGCATCCATTTTGGCGAGCAATAGGCCAAATTTTCCAGATTATTAATAGGCAGGCCTTTTGGATAGGGAAATTTGGCCTGTTGCCTGATAACCCCTCCTTTTGATGTTTTTCTAATCTATCCATATTTTTTTTATTATTTCAACTATATGCTTACCAACAAGCTACTCACCACATTTAATCTCTCTCTCTCTCTCACTGCACTCTTTACTACTTTACTATAATTCTTACCTTCCCTTTCACCAAAAATAAATCTAGGCAAAAGAAAATGGTAATTTGGGTTCTTGTCCATGCAGAATAATATTTATTATTTTCCATCATATTCAAGTGTAAGGAAATGTTATTAATGGTCGTTATTGCAATTAATGATAGGCCATTGGTACTTTATGTTGTACAATTTTATTTTATTTTTATATTTTTCTTAGTGGTCAATTTGTTTTTCTCTTTAAATTTAATTTTCTTTTTCTTCAATACAACTTCTATTATCTCTACACAATATAAATAATTGTAATACCACATGGAGCAAAGAAATTATTGAAAAGCATATTGGTAATACCGATAGGTGCCATTGGGTAGTTTTAAAAAAAAAATATGTTACTCTATGAAAAAATTACCAATGAATGCTATTATGATTATCGATAGAATATTGGTAATTTCGGTTGCATAATTATTTTTTTTAAAAAGGGATTAATTTATTTTTTTTAATTTCTTTTTTTTTAAATCATTCCTTAACTTGTGATTCAATGTATTAATACAACTTCAATGATGACATATATAAATCTAATAATTGTAATATCACATGGAGTATTATAAAAAATAAAAAATAAAAAATAAAACAATTATCACATGCATGTAATACCACATAAATTTGTAAAGAACCGCATCCTAGCTTTGAAAACATCAAATCTTTAAAAATACATTCTTTGCATCTAGATGCTTAAATGGCCTGCAAAATAATGTGCACATAAATTAAATGGAAGTCAACCATTTGCTCACATTATTTTCCAACCCCAACTTAACATTGATATATTCAAACCAATCCAACTTATCAGTCAAATTAATTAAAGAAGAGATAATCCATCAATAGGTGGCATTACCAATGAAACCTTTGGTAAACAAGCAACAAGAACTTTAAAAAAATTTCAATGCCCCATAGGAAATTATCGAAGACTATCAGCAGAATTTTGTTTTGCAATTAACTACTAAAAGGTATCAACAATCACGAATAAATAATTTAATACATTTTATCAATAAAAACATATATAACTTGCACAAAATTCATAAATATATATCAAAAGGTCATAATTTTGCATATTTATGATTAATATAGTAAAAATTACATGAGCTAACCCTGGAACCAAACCACACATTCAACATGCAATTGTTCACATATTCAAAGCACCAAATTACATAAAAAAAGTATCAAACTTACCAAATTTGATCTGAGAAAGGACATTGCGACGTCGATTGGGAGCTTGGTTGGAGGAATAAGGGGTTAAGAAGTCTACCAACTTTTCGAGGAAGATGGCAGCATGCTTACACAGCATTTCGGCTGAGATTGCAACTTACCACTTTCCTTCTTGGATTGGGATTGAAGCTTAGAAGTTCACTAAAATTGCAAGGATAATGGTGACGTACTTTCACTATGCTTTTTTGGTTGCAACTTTATACTTTCCTTCTTTGAATAAGATCGCAAGTTCTTTTTCATTGGTGTCATTCTAAAGTATGGTATGTAATCAATGTCTGCAAAATATTAGAACCATTAGGTAGTAGATAAATTGAAAATATTGTTTGATAATCACTTTGTATCAAATTCCAAAAGTAGAATTGACATTGTTTCTAAGCATCTTGCATGAAAATCAGAAAAATTGTTAACTTACAATCATAGATTTGTCCATAAAATTTTTAGCTTCAATTAAATATCTGCAAAAGTAAAATTTAATACTCAGCTAGCTACCAAAAATTAAAATCAACCATCCAAAGACGGTCAAACATCAATGAACACAAGTATGTTATACATAATATATGGACATTCTTAAAGTCCTATTTTCAATCATTTGATGTTGAATCTGGTTACCTATAATAGTTAGAAAAACAATTTATTGGTCAAAAGTCAAGCATTTAACATGAAAATCATACAACCTACAACAGTTGTAACACACTACCACATGCAAAATATATGGGTAGTAACAAAGAAGAGTGGCGCCAAAAAAAAAAAATAATAAAAATAAAAACCGTAACCATGCCCTTACCAAAAACAAACTCCGTCTCTTGCCACACTTTCTCACCAGAGTTCTTTTCTACATCAGGTTGCAAACCAAACAACATTTATAATAAAAAAAAATGCTTTACAATTAAGTTTGATAAACAAAGTAAAAAAATGAATTATGTACAAAAATAAGTAGAAAAAAAGAAATAATAGTCGACAAACATTTAAAAATGAAATCTAAAACTACAAAATAGAAATTAATCAGCGAATAGTACAAACTAGGAGTAGAAAGCATACCTCTCAGAACGAATATGAATTGCATCCATGTACTGAAAAAGGAAATAGCATGATTAGAATTTTGATTTCGCCATTCGACTTAAACTAGCAGGGGTAGACAAAATTATATTCATTTATGCAATCAAATGGAATATCATAACGTAAACTTATTTCAACAATAACTTTGTCGAACTCAAAGCTATAGGATGATAGATAAACAAAGAAAAGTTGATTTTAGAAATACATACCTCTGCACTTGTCATGATGTTAACCCCTTCGTCCTTAATAGCATTACCAATAGCCATGGAAATTATATGCCACTAAATTCTAAACATTATAGAGCAAAAAATATCACTTCAAGTTTATAGAACAAGGTTTTAAGAAATTTAGCATATAAGTATTCCCAAAAGAAGAAACAAATAAAGCATTCACAGTGAGTGAATTGGGATTTTTCTACTAAAATTGGAAAAGAAAATGACTCAGCTTTCTATATTTGAGGATTCCTTCATTTCTAATCTTGTTGCTATGATAGTCGATCACATTAAAAATAGAAAGTTTCCATCCATAAAGAAGGAGATATGATAAAGAAAAAGAGTGGTAAAATATTCTAATATAAGCAGACATATGGATTAAAGCATACCATCCATTAACCATCCTCCATCAGAGGAAAAGTAAGCTTTGTTATAATAAGTTTCAAATCTATAAAAAACTTGGACAACTTCAAGTAAACTTGAATAAGCTCTTTTTCCTACAGCTGAACAGAAAAAGAAAGAAAAAGCCTAGATAATCTGAATAAATTTTCCAGAAAAAGTAATGGAATACAAAATTCAAATCAAAGGCAAAAGAAGTGATGAAGATGGATATTAACTAAATCTACAGCTTCAAAATTCAAAGATGGATATGAACGAACAATTAAATTTCCATTGAATGTCTGTCGAAACTAATCATCAAAAATAAAAATTAAGAGTGCATTTCAACTAGAAGATCAATGTAGAAATCAATCCCATATTCAATTGAAAAGGAATTAGAAATCAAATTGAATAAAAAAAATAGCATTCTAACCTCAATTCTTCAAACTGAAGAAGATAAAGACAATGAAAGTAGGACATCATATGAGACTTGTGCGGACTATTAGATGATCAAAGAGACAAGCTTGAAGAAGACAAAGGTTGCAGAGCAAAATAGGAGGTGGTTGTAAAAGGCACGGTTGAAAGGAAAGAGAAGCTTCTTTCTCAGAAAAATGTTTTGTTTTTTAATTTCTTTTAACTAATGGGTATAATGGGTAGAGGTGGGTAAAAAAAGAAAAAAATACTAGGAATGAGTGAGCATCTACTGCCTACACCCTATTTAATTGGGCACTGGGCCAAATTTCCTTTTCTTAAAGAAAAAAATATTTATTAATATTGAATCTAGTTCAATATAATCGCCAAACACAAATTATTCTTTTTATGTGAAGTAATCATTTTATATATAAACGAATCCCCTGGACAAGTTTGATTTGTGAAATAGATATAGGAAGAAAATATTTACTTCATAGATCTAATTGTTCCTATATTTCGTATGTTTTCAAATTTAGGAAAAATTATTATGAAAGAAGAGATATGCTTCCATTTGGAAAAATAACGATTCATTTTAAAAATTTTAGAATTTTTATTTCTATATTTTAATCTAGATAAACTTTTAAATTTTGATCTAAAATATATACTAAAAATATATAACGGTTAACTTATTTAATTAATTTTTACCCAATTTGAATATTTTTGGAAAGAAAATTATTTATGAAGGCAAAACTTTGAATTTAATTTAATATTGTTATCAAACATATAAATAAAAATGATTATTCTTTTGATTCTTATCTAATATTGTTATCAAATACATAAATAAAAATGATCATTCCTTTTTTTTTTCATTTTATAATCCCATTAATTAATATTCCTATTTTATTAGGAACTGTTATTCTATAAACCAAATATGTCCTTACAATTCAAACAATGTTTAACAAGATCATACGACCTTATCTGTACATCTAGGAGCAAAAGAAATAGAAAACTTTGAAAAATTCCCTAGTGTGCAGCCTTAACAATAACACACTCCTCCATCAAAAGATCTTTTGAATCAACCAATAAGGAAATACTTTTTTTGTGAGTCTGTTTTGATAATTCCCACAAAAAGCAATAGTCCACAATAAACTAACAGCCTTCTCAGCAATCAAAGGAGAAACCATCCTAGGAATAGCCAAAGCCCTCAACAATGCTCCATTACTGTGAAGAATAAAGACCTCGAACCCCAAGAAATCAATATCAAACTTTAAAGATACCATTGACATTAATCAAATCAACCCCGCAGGTGGCAGCTACCAAGATTAAAGTAAATGAGGCTTTGGAATAACAAAAGTAGCACAAGCCTTGCAACTTTGAAGTCCACATGTAGACAAACGACATGACCAAGAAGTTGGGAAGCCAGTTTAGTTAACTTCACCATGCAATGATGCATTACACTTAGAACAGATGTTCCACAAAATAACTCCAAACCATTCAAACTCCAAAATAGATGGAAAAACCAAACACCAAGCAGCATGATTCTATGATGGAAATAAACTTGAAAGGTTTTAAAGTAACATGGAAATTTGTTAACTTATAAATTTCTTAAGCATTGCAGCAACCCAAATCGCACGTAACAAACCTTTCCCCATGTGCCTACACCAATGGCAACAAACATCATGGATTATAATTGGGTGAGCCAAATACCTATATTCAATCAACTTTCACACTTACCCATATATAATTTAAAGAGAGGAATTAAAGGACCTCGAAGGGCAAAAGGGGATCTGGTCCCCTTGGGTCCAAACATGGCTCCATCTGATGTAGTAAATCAAAACAAGACCATAGAATCATTATAACGAGTTTAGAAACACGAATCTGAAGCCCAAATAGTTGGACTCTCGTAAAACTAAGTAACTTTAAGTCTGAAGTTACAAAAAATGGTCGCTCATCCATGTTGGGGTAAAAAAGTTATAACCAAGAGCAAGCTAGCTTGAAGTGTTAGCAACAAGCAAGCTTTTGGTGATGTTCTTGGGAATGGTTGTGTGTGAGTTGTGTTTTTAGGTTTTGGTTATGGTGTTTTTTGGTTTTTAGGGTTTCTAGAGTGTTCTAAGGTGTTGAAGAAGAGATGAGAAGAAGGGGACCACGTTGGTTTTTTAAAATGAGGCTTGGATGTATACATATGTATACAAATCAAGAAAAGAAAAGAAAAGAAACATTAATGTAAAGCAACATATATATATATATATCTAGAACACATTGATAATCAATCATGAATGGTCGAAACATAGATCAATATTCACATGCGAACTGCGATAAATTACAAGGAAATTTACTATGCATATTAACCACTGCTCTGATATCAATTGTTAGAAATTTTATGGATCTAAATATACATAATAAATTCCATAAATCATAAATTACTAACCTCCAAATGCAGCCATTGATAAATTAAATCTTTAATCCTGCAAAATAGAAAACAATATAAAGTAGTGCCTATGGACACACTACTCTCAAACCATTCTCAGATCTCTGAAAACCCTAATATCAAAATACCGTTTGACATATGTTTGTTTGCTTGCCCTAGACCTTTTATAGTCTCTGCAAGTCACACTTACCCATTAATTTTAACACACACAAAATATTAATAATTTAATAATATAATGATACTAGGAAAAATATGGGTAAGTTATTGGGCTTTTAAAGAGAGTTGGTCCTCCAGTCTAATGGGCCAACTGGAGTCTTATAGAGAGTATGTGACCAAGGGCCCTACTACAAAATAATAAAATAAGCCAGTCCCATTAATGGCATAAATAGGCCCTGTAAGTGAGTAATTGATTATGTCAAGTCCACAAATATTAATTTATTCAACATAGTCATCTCATTCATTTAACAATATAAGCTTGAAATTACAACTAGTTCATACATGCCAAGCATGTGAGCTTACAAAATGAGTAAAGTATTTGAAATTTTAAAAGTAAAATGGTCAACACCTAACTTTTCACACACAAAGGAGGTAAAAATCAGCTGCAACATGTCTATTCCAAATATAGTAAAAAGTGGCACATGGTTGAACTAAGTTCCTATTGTTTAACTAGTTTGGATAAACAACCAAACTAGCTTCACCTACTTAGTTCCCCTTTATATCTGCTTATGAAACTTGGTTTGAAGAATCCTTGGGCATCAATAAATATTGTTCCAAGAGTTAGGAAAGTTCTAGAACCGGATCATGGGCCAAACAGCTCCAAAACTGACCCATACTCTGCATACTGGGCCCATCAGATACAGCAATTTTTTTGGAATAGAAAATGAACTTTCCCATGTCATTTTGACCTGAAATTTTAACCATAGTCTTCTATATATGTCTTTAGACATTCCTCAAAATTTCAGCATAAAACTCCATTTACAACCTGAGATATAAGATAAAAAGTGGACCTATGTTGCTGGAAATTATGAATCCAGCACCATAGGCATTTCAAGCATAACGTTTCTACTCTTTTGTATATAGTTTTGCCTATGCTTTTGCATACATAACTTAGGCACAAAACATTATCAAAATATACCTTGAATCAATTAAAAACATACAAAAAATATAAACTCATAAAAGGAAATGAGGTGATACCAAGGTGTACATGCTAGCCGGTGACATGCACCATCAAGTGGCAAAATTGCCACACTTCAACAATCCTTAGAAAATGATAAACTTTTTCACATTATGCTTTATTTTGGAACAACTTTTTTTATTTTTTTTTAAGAAGGGGAAAAAAGATGTGATGAAAAATAATAGATTCCTTTAAAAAAAGCTTTCTACTATTTAGTTTTAGTAGAAACACAAGGAAAATAGAATTCCACATTTTAATCCTAATTGTTCCCCTCATTTCTCTATTCTATTTTTTTTCCCAAACATATTTTAGAACCACATGCAATTTTAAAATACCTCTACTTTTTTTTTTTTATCCTTTTCCCTTGTATTTTCCAAGGTCCAAACAAAGCCTCTAATCATGAGAAAAAAGGTCGAGAAAGAAAATATAGAAAGATGAAAGTGGAGAAATAAAATATAAAAAGATATAAAATTTAGAGATAGAAAGTGGAGTAAGAAAATTAGAAAGAGAAAGTGGACAGAGAAAGTAGAGTGAGATGTTTAGAGAGAGAAAGTGGAATAAAAAATTAGAGAGAAAGTAATAATAAAAATTATAGATAAGAAAAGACAAAAAAGTAATTTTTGAAGGGTTATATGGTCTTTATCATACCAATTAAGGAAATAAAAGAATATATTTAAAACTTAGTTAATGTTTTTGTATTATTTTCCAAACAAATAAAAAAATATACATATAAATTATAAACAATATATATCAAATAAATAATAACAATAATAATAATATATATTTTTAATAATGTATATGTAAATTGGTGGGGGCTATATTCCTTGCCCTATCCCAACCTCAACCCTGGGTAAACTTTTTTGCCTCGTCCCCTCCTCGTCATGGCCTGCTTAAGGGTAAGGCGAGTGATGCCAAACCCCACAATGAGAGAAATGCCTCCCAAAAAATAATCTATTATATGTATTTTTCTTTAATTTTTTATTTTATGAAATATAGTAACTTCATTTTTTTGGGAAAATAGAAACTAATTTTAGACTTATTAATTTTCTAATTTTCTTTATTCGAATCAATCAAGCATTTAATCCATAAATATCTCCAATTAATTTTTCTTTGGGTAAGTAGCTAAGCTAATCAGGTTGACATTATTGTCTCACATATTCAAATAATATACATTAGGCACTCAATTGTTCTAACCACATACGATATAAAAAATTTTCTTTCTTTCCACAAAGGAAAAAAAATAGTATTTTAAGATTTTAACTAGTAATTTTTCATGTCAAAACAAAAGGAAAAAAACAAACAAATATATGAATAGAATATTTATTTTAAAAAAAATGATTTAAAGCCCTCTCAATTCTTACCTCAAGCCCCCAAATAGGTTGAGCCAGCCCTAGACCCCACCTCTCCAATTAATCACGGAACGCCCACCCTATTAGGGTTAGGGCACCGTAGGAACATGACAACCCTAGGCAAATTGCCATTCCTAACTGAAATGATCATTTCCTCACATATTTAAATAAACAAACAAAGGAATGAATATTGCTTTGGAAATGTCCATACTTAACTCCAACAACCAAATACCACCTTAATTCTCTTAACAATTTCAACAATATTCTCACATATTAAATCCCCTCATCTTTAGAGGACTAGCTATCTCATTGTAACAATCCATATCCAAAAAATAAACAGGTTGTCCAGTGTTCACCAAGTTTGACCAAAATAGACTATTAGGTTTGACCAAATTTGACTTATCTTTGGAGATAGATTTTCGCTTTGACTTTTGTACTATTGCATAAAGCTCATCAATATGAGTTTGTTGATTAGCAACACACCTAATTTGGAGTTACGATCAAAAGTTATGGTTTTGTGAAATTTTGAATGTCAATATTTTACTTATGTCAAAACTAGTCTAAGTTTTTATCGATTAATGATCCAAATACCTATTTATATCCACCACCCCAATACCAGACTTCACCAAATCAGCCAAGCTTAAGCTAAAATTGGCTCACATGTGCCACTTACCTAGGAAGTCCATGAAATTTTTGGCCAAACCAAGTTTTCATGGCTATCGAACTAGTGATGCATAAGAACCGGCCAGCTTTCTCTGGCGTCGCACCTCTCTCTTTCTCTCTTATATTCTGACCAAATTGACCTATTTTCCAACCAAATTGATTCTCACCACCCATACCATTCAATTACTTATGGAAAACCTGATCAACACATAAAATTTCACAGCAAGATGTTGCTTACACCCAGATTAAGCCGTTTTTCGACAAGGCATGATTTTTTCGTTCGCAAGAATTTTGGCCGGTTTTCACCCATTTCAAGTCATGCCATAGGTCCTTCTCCCTAATTTGGACTGCTTAAATCAATTTTCAACCTCCATTTTCCAAGATTCTTCATTGTTTGAGAGATCCATCAATAGGAATTTTGACCAAAACTTTCGACAAGTTTTTCAGCCATCAACGACAGTTTTGGACTAAGATGAGAGGACTATTATATTCATCATCTCTTGGGTTTTCTGTCGATACAAAATTTACGAATTTGAACGTCGTTTGATCATTTTTAATTTTGGTTCAATTTATTAAATACTGGGTAAAATTGGATTGTGTTTGGATAATTTATGATCAAATTGATATTTAATCTATGTAATTGGATGTTAATAGGATCCAATAGCAAGTTCCATTTCATAAAATTAACCTTAAGGTGAAAAATACCATTTAAGATTTGCAATATAATTGGACCCCTTGTTGTCTAATTTTAGAAATGTTAAAGTTATAAAAGTTGTTTTGGGACAATGGTTGCATGCCAATGTCTTTGGTTTAATTTTTGAAAGTCTAAGAAATATTTCGATCATATTTTAGGCATTAGAATGGAGACTAGAGGTAATCAGACTATAGATCAGGAGTGAGTTGTACCTATGTAAATGGATTTTTTTTTTTTATAAATATTTTAGCCATGTTAAAATTTTGATAAGTTATGCTTATGTAATATTATATATGATTATAAATAAAGGTTATCATTCATGATATTTTTGGAAAGATTTTAAATGTCTTCAAACTTTAACATGCTCATGGAGTGATTCTAAACCTTGGCGTTTAAATTATTTTGACAATTAGATTAATGAATGTTATATAAGGATTTTTTTTATGTTCTAAAAAAGCTATTGGATATTAAATGGTTTGAATATCTTGGTTTAATTTTGTGGAATCAACTAGTTTTTGAGTATAATGTTTTTATAATTAGTGATTTATGAATTTGAACGGTTTGATCTACAAAAGATTTTCTAGTATAAAGGTTTACTTATGCATATGGAAATAAAGGGATAAATGATATATTTTTGTTATGGAATTCATGTCTCATGTGGATTGGTGATATTATGTGCCAAGAAATACCATGGTTATAAATATGTATATAGATACAATTATGATTATATATATATATATATATATATATTACTTAACACCCTGCTATTATCACGTAATGTAAAGGCTAGTTGAGAGGTCCTTGCTCTACAATGCCTCTAGGATACCAAGGGTCGTATGGTAGTTTTTCCCTCCTCTATTGGCTTAATGATGCCTTAAGATGCTAAGGGTTATATGACACAATTTGGTATTGGACATGGCACATAGATTCTACTATCATGTGGGTTATGATTGTGAAACTATATTATTTCTTGATGGTTTTATTTCTAAAAAATATAATTTATTTAATTAAGTACAGGAATTTATGACTAATATCATATTTATAAACATTTTCATATGAAATACGAGATTTACTATTTTTTAAGGGAAATTCATGGGTTTTGTGAAAGATGCTTTCCAAAAGAGTAAAATTTTCAAAAGAGTCAAAGTGAGCTTTTAAATAAAAGCTTTGCGGGTAAATCGTTATTTTCATATTATTATTTTATTTCATTCACTGAGCTTGTCTCATAGTTTTGTTTAAAACTATTCCTTTAGTCTCAACTGACAAGTTACGTGCATCACGTTCAGGTATCTTCGTTGTTCGTATATTATTCCACTATTGATGTATTTTTTTTTCTTTTACTATGATAATAATATATATTACTTTTTTCACTCATTTTGATATATAAATTATATTAAATACTTTTAATATTTTGTACTTGTTTTTTTGTATTCCTTATATTGCTCTAATGGATTAGCCTAATATATATGACTCTAATGTTATCTCTCTCTCTCTCTCTCTCTCTCTCTTATGTATTGGGTTCAAACCTCTTGATGTTAATGATTAATGTACTTATGAGAATTCTATTGAAAAAGTTTATGATATTTTACTTGTACTATTGAATTATGTCCAAATAATGGGAAGGTTTTATTAGATTTTTAAGAGAAAATTAGGTAAAGCTTCTGACATGATTCACCCTTGAAACCCTATCAAGAACCTCAAATGATCCTGTCTAGAAAAGTCCCACTAGGCAATCCTTAAAGAAAAAGTATATAGATCTCACTCGAACTGTGGATAACAAACACATGGAATATCAAATAATATATTGATATATAATGATAAAGTCAAAATAGCATACAAGTTTCTAACTATAGTAAAAAACTATAGTCTGTTGTACTAAAGGCCATTAGCACACATAAATATTAAGGTCACCACTATGCCCATAATCTAAATCAAAGTATTCTACGAGTATTTGAAAATTTAAACTATACAACTGATGTAAATAAGTTCAGATTGAGAAATAACAATAACCAAAAGGAAAGATAAATATTATTGCTGTTGTAGAAAATACGAAATGACAAATGATGCACGAGGTAGACTATTCACTAACTTCTTAGACTTAAAGGAACAAATTAAAAGCAAATAAATATATAAAATAAAGATATCTCATTAAGTGGTATAGTATAATAGAAAAGTAATATTTTATGCTTGTAAACCTTCCTCTTAAGATCTTTTATTCCACTCTTTTAAAATGTTTCCTTTTGAAACTATTTCATAAAATGAAAATTTCATTATTAAAGATTTAAAATATTAATAATCAACTAAAATATGAATTTAATACTACACAATAATCAATATAACCATAATTTTCAAAACAACAATAAAACATAATAAAACCACCAAAATACGCATTTAAAAAAAATTCATATAATATATAATATGATATACATAGCACTGTCTGATAGCATACAACATCTTAAAACATCACAGATAGTTAAAAGATATATATACATATATATATATATATATATATATATATATATAGAAACCAACATCATGAGGAGTGGCACCCGACTCATCATCACTATGAGAGAATGCCACAAAAGTCAATCAACATTCTCTCATATCATGACAATCTATCATCCTATGTCCAATAGGGAGTGATACATAACTCATCATCATTCTCTTATATCACAACTGCACATAAGATGACTAAGCATGTGCGCAGCTAATGACATAAATGCAATCACTGGTACTATATGGTATAACCTTTAAAAACAATAGTATAGTATTCATAAACAATTCTTTTAAGATCATATTTTTCCCCAAAAAAATATATGTTACTATAAACAGAAATCTAATATTCAAATCCAACCATTTATTTAAACATTCTAAATTATCTAAATTATTATTTCATGCTAAACCATAGATACAAATAGTAAAATATATATTATCATATATTATTTTTTTAAGCACTTTAAAATATAAAACACTTAAACATGCTTAAAAATATACAATTTCCAATCTATTTTCTCAAAAATCAATTATTTTTCAAAATGATTAAAACATCACTTCAAATACCATGATATTTCAATACCAAATTTCAAAAGTTCACTATGAACTCATCAGTATTTGAAACCATTTAAAATCTTGTCAAACTTCACATGAAATAATTTTACATATATGTAAATATAAATAAACATATTTTCATAATTAACCTTTTTAATTACCAAACCATATAAAATATTCAACCACATATTTACTATATTTATATGTCCAAAACCATTAAAAAATATAAACCACTAACAGATACCATTAATGCTCAATGCTACTCCTCTGCAGAGTTGTCTCTAAGTACAATACGAGTACCTATAATATAATAAAATATTTTTCAAACTCCAAAAATCAAATCCAAAATATTTGTCCTACCAAATGTTTTAAAATGAATTGGCAACTCTAAGATTATATAAAATTATACGCCAAAGAGTTCAATTATACTGCAAATCTTTAGGACTCGAAACTTAAAATTGAGGTTTTTCATCCAAAGGCCAATTTTATAAAATTGAACTTTTTATTGGGTCTTACTAATATCTAATTTCACAAATTCAATTTCAACTTGGTTCTAGGTTGTTCAAACATAGTACAAACTTTATCCAACATTTAACTAATCAAGCAAAAAATAGAAAAATTATCAAATGATATACAAAATTCACAAATTTACAAATCAAGACAAAGTTCCGAACTCAGCACATTGCTGATCTCCTCACCCTGAATTTGATGGGCTTTACTAGGCTGTGTTGTGTGGAATTACTTGGCCAAATTGATATCTGATTTAAGTGTTTTCCATGAAACAGCGGTAGCTACTATTTGGGTTTGACGAGTCATATGTGGGTTGCAGGTTTCACTGGTTTTTTAGAGGTTTTGGGGACTATTTTGGTATTTTGTAAACTATTTCATCCCATGGCTCACCTCACACGGTATACATAGACTTTTGGGTTACTAGCAAACAAAAACTTAAACTAATTTGTACATAGATAGAATACTAATACTTCAAACTTTTCAAAACTATAGCTTTTTAAATGTAGCTTAAAATTAGACATGCCTCTAGTATATGAACTCAAACCAATGAGCTCAATGCAATCGTCTAAGAGTCAAAGTTAAAATACATCTCCAAAGAAAAGTCAAATTTTGTCCCACTTAAAAATTCAATTTAGTCAAACTTGAACAACCATAGTCAAACTTCTTAAAAATTCAAATTCCAAGTATTTTTTCGAGATAGGTTGTTACAGCTTTCTTAGGCGAGATCACTTTGAGTATTAGGGAAGGACTCCGGGGGCAATCTTGCCTCACCTTGAAGATTCAGAATTTTCTCATAACAAGTTACCAAAAGAAATTCCATCATAGCTCACACTGCTCAATTTCCTTAAATCCATTAATGTGGCCTCTTATAGTCTCACAGGGGCTATACCACATGGAAAACAATTTTGATTCATCTCCAAATAGCTTTTTTGAAGGAAACATAACATAGAATTATATCGGAGTCCACCATCAAAAAAATGTGGAAATTTATAGGAATACTCACCATCTAATCCATCTTCAATAGTAAAATGTAAAGTTGTAGTGACATGATGTGGATGTGGGATAGTTGTTGGGATTGTGGTTGTGATATTTTTTAATTGAGGAAAGACTTGATTGGTTTGTTGAGACATTTGGAATTAGGAATATAACTTAAAGGTAAATAAGAACCTCCAAATTAGAAAACAAAAACAAAACAAAACAAAACAAAAACAAGAGAACAAAAAGGTCCTTCTATGCTTCCTATCTTTTCCAATTATTGCATTGTTGTTTCTATTGGTTACAATGATCTTTTTTTTTTTTTCTTTTTTTGGATTTTTTTCACTGTTTTATGCTAAAGTCACCAATGTCATTTTTAATAATAATCAGAAACAGCTATTTAATAGGAAAAAATAACTAGCCAACTAGGCTAGACCACCTAAGAACCTTCATCAGCTAAGCAAATATTATTAAAAATAAAAATAGTACAAAAATCTCCAAGAAAATACAAAGCTGAAGCCAAACCCTCACCCAAATACTTTAACTCCTTAAAATCATTAAAGGAAAAACCCTCTTTAAAATCTTTAAAGGGAAAACCTAGAGGAAAAAATCAACAAAAGAAAAGAGCACCATGATCTAAAACAGAAAAATAATAAACAAAATTTGACAGTCTTATCAACCCACAAATCATTATAATGAGACACCAAACAAAAACCCTGCAACTGATGAAACTATCTAATACCATTAACATCCAAAGCAGCCTTCGAAAGAATATCTGCCACTCCATTGCCTTCATAGAAAATATGAGAAACAATAAGTAAAGGAACTTAAAAATTGCAAATAATTAGCCCACTAAGCCTTTAAATGCCAAGGCACCTCCAAAGACGTAGACCTCAAAACATTGACCACATATATGGAATCACACTTAAACCAAATAAAGTCCCATGAATAAATTCTTATAAAATTCACCATGTGAATAACAGCTAATAGTTTTTCCTCAAAATCATAGGAGAGCCAAACGAAGCCATAAAACAACCTTTAACAAACCCTCAAGAAGTGAAAAAAAAAAATTTACCACCTCCACCCACAATACCTAAACAACCCCTTGATGCAGCATTTATGTTATACTTGATCCATCCTGATTTTGAAGTAGACCAAATCATTGAAACAGTTTTAGTAGACCTAGCTAGCCTACCTGCAACATCCATGATATTAATCGAGGTCGACTCACGCCTAAACTCATATTATATTAGCCTACATCTTAATTAAGTTCAAGTTCTTATGGAAACACCTTAACCACTAACCAACATGTGATTAGAAACCTTAGTATAATGAAGACAGCACAATAGGTTATGGATGTCTTATTGATAAGCCAAAACTAAAACATTCACTCTCTAATGGTGTTTTAGGTATTCAAAGAGAATTTTATCTCACAATTAATTTTCTAAATAATATTGAACGTGTGTTCTTCCTCAAAAATAAGCCCTTAAACAGGCTAAAGTCACAAAACAATAAAACCCTAAAAACTATGGCAAAATCGGCCAAGCATGTTAGATTCCTAATGTGGCCGAATTTTCTCTCTCCTTTCTTAATTTAATTTTGATTAATTAAGTCTTTTATTTTGAATTAGGAATTAATTAATTTACAATGAAAATAATAAAATAATAAATTTCCTAAGTTGATTTTTCCAGCAAATAAATAAATAGAAATCAAATAAAAGACTAATTTCCTAAAGCAAAAAGTCAAAATAAAATTAGGAAACAAATTGACTATCTTTCTAACTAAGCTGTCTTTGACCAATATTTGACCAATTTAACCCCTAAATCAGCTTCCATAGGCCTTGTAGGATGCCAAATAGGATTATCATTGAGTCCCACACGTTGCCCTTGCTTGAAACAAAGAGAAAATACCAACTCAACAAAATACAGTAAATCCAGCAAAACCGGCCAATTTTCCTTCCATGCACACAAGCCCATTTTAGATGCTTTTGATGTTGTCTTAACTTGATTCCATGACCTATTGGTGATATTCATTGAATCCATGAAGTGTTGGAACCATTTCTTACTATCCAGAGTCCATATTTGCACGAAAACAGCTACCCTGATCCGTATCGGCCTCCACCACTTGGATGCTTAAAACGGGTCTTGTATCTTTGGGTATTGACAAGCCCTTTTTAGAATGGATTACTCCCTGTATAAAGACAGCCAGGTTTTCCTTGAATCTCTTGGCTTGAGCTCTAGTGATTAGCCTGGTCTTCATTTGTATCGGGTTAGCACCCAGTGGATTGTCAGTTGTGCGGGTACGGGCGGATTTCATCATTCCCCTCCTCTTGAAAAGGATTTGCCTTCAAATCAAAGTCATCACTTGCAGTAAAAGGAGAAAAGTTACAAACATTAAATGTAGTACTAATATTATACTCACCCGGTAAGCCAAGTTGTAAGCATTTTCGATAATCCGCTTCAAAACTTGAAAAGGTCCATCTCCGCGTGGCATAAGCTTAGACTTCCTTTATTAGGGAAATCTCTACTTCCTTAAATGCAACCAAACCCAACCTCCAGGTTCAAAGACAACTTTTTTCAGCTTTGATTAGTACTCCTTTCATATTGCTTAGTCCTCCTCTAAATATTTGCCTTTGTCTTTTCATGAATCTGCTTCATAAAATCAGCTTTTTGTTTTCCATCTAGAGTAGCACGTTCACTTAAAGGTAAAGATGTTAAATCTAATGGAGTCAAAGGATTAAAAGCATAAACAATCTCAAATGATGCATATTTAGTGGCTAAATGCAAAGACCTGTTATAAGCAAATTCAACACATGGCAGACATTCCTCCCATAACTTAAATTTCTACTAATTAAAGCCCGTAACAATGCAGACAAAGTTCTATTTACTACTTTAGTTTAACCATCAGTTTGTGAATGACAAGTAGTTGAAAATAAAAGTTTAGTTCCTAAATTAGCTTACAAAGTTTTCAAAAAATAACTTAAGAATTTAGCATCCCTATCCGAAAAAATTATTCTAGACATTCCATGCAATCTTATAATTTCCTTAAAGAACAAGTTAGCAACATTAGATGCACCATCGGTTTTATTACATGCACTAAAATGTACCATCTTAGAAAATCTATCCACAACAATAAAAATTGAATCCTTACCTGTCCTTGATCTAGGGAAACCAAGAATAAAATTCATAGACAAATTTGACCAAGAAAAAGAAGGCATTAGCAATGGAAGGTACAAACCATGTGGTTTCAACTTGGACTTGGCTTTTCGGCATTTCAAGCATCTTTCATATATATTCTCTACATCTCTCCTCATGTTAGGCCAATAAAAATGTTCTTGTAGCAAGGATAAAGTTTTTAAAACACCAAAATGACCCATTGAACCACTCCCATGACCTTCCTGAACTAGTAACTCCCTAATGCTACAATTTGGCACACAAAGTTTGTATTCCCTAAACAAATACCCTTCAAAGATGTAAAATTTGTTAAAACCATGTTTTGAATAGGTCCTAAATATTTCTCCAAAGTCATTATCATGCTCATAAAGTTCTTTTAGTTGTTCAAATCCAAGCAATCTAGCATCTATGGTAGAAAACAATACATACCTTCGAGATAATGCATCCGCGACCACATTTTTCTTACCTTCCTTGTAGCGAATGACATAAGGAAATTTTTTGATGAACTCAATCCATTTAGCATGCCTTCGATTGAGCTTTCTTTGACCTTTAATGTGCTTCAAAAATTCATGATCTGTATGAATCACAACTTCCTTCGACATTAGGTAATGATGCCACATTTCCAAAGCGCTCACCAAAGCATACATCTCTTTGTCATATGTCAGGTAGTTTAGTGTAGCTGATGAGAATCCAATCGAGCCCGCACAACCGACAACCCGTTGGGGTGCTGATCCAATAAAGATGAAGATCAGGCCAATCACTAAGGCTCAGGCTACAAAGTTAGGCTCAAGCTAAAAAGTTTAAGGACAACCTGGCTGCCTTTATACAAGGAGTAATCCATTCTCAAAAAGACTTGTCCATACCAGAAGATACAAGGCCTGTTTTAAGCATTCAAGTAGTGGAAGTCAATACGGACCCAGGTAACATTTTTGGTGCATTTATGGATTCCGGGCAGCGGGAATGGGTTCAAATCTTCTTAAATTTACTTGATATCGTTAAGAAGTCATGGGAACTGGTCAATATTGAAGCTAAGCTGGTCATTTAAGGCTTGTACGTATGAGAGAGAAATTGGCCAATTTTGCTGTATTATTTGCTGGCTTTACTGTATTTTGCTAAGTTGGCATTTTCTTTTTTATCCAAGCAAGGGCAATGTGTGGGGCTCCATGTTAATCCTATTTGGCATTCTATAAGCCATATGGAAGCTGATTTGAAGCTTAAATTGGTCAAAGATTGCTTAGTCAAAAAGATAGTATTTTAGTTTCCTAATTTGTTTTCTACTTTTTGTTTTAGGAAATTACCTTTAATTTTGGTTTTTATTTGTTTATTTGATGGAAAAATGACTTTAGGAAAGTTAGAATTTTATTATTTTGGTTGTAACTTAATTAATTCCTGATTCAAATAAAGGAATTACTTAATCAAATTAAGATTAAGAAAGGTTGCAAATTTCGGCCAACGCTTTAGTTTCCTAATGCTGGCTGGTTTTGTCTTAGTTTCTAGGGTTTTATTTTGTAACTTTTCCAGCAATAATATTCAGTACATTATTTATACACAAAATTATTTGTGAGATTGAATTTTCTTTATTCTTTTTGAACACCTAAAACACCAGTAGTGAATGAGTATTTTAGTTTGGCTTATCAATGCGATATCCATCACCTATTGTGGTGTCTTCATTATACCAAGGTTTCTGATCACAGGTTGGTTAGGGGATGAGGTGACCATTAGAACTTGAACATAATCGGATCTAGGCTAATATAATACAGGTTTAGGCGCAGATCATCCTAGGTTCGTATCATTTGGTATTAGAGCCACATTTTGTTCAGGTTTGATCTATCTTTATTTGCTTTATTTGTTTTTATGTTAATCTGCAATTTTAGCATTAGGTTAAGGTTGCTCTATCATCATACACATTTTCCATATTATAAAAAATAAAAATAAAAAATCATTCCTAGTTAAATTAGGTTTTCCTAGTTTTACTGTATTTTATTGTTTCATAGTTTGTTGGTTGTTTCTCATCATTGTTCTTAGTAATTTAGTTTATTGTTGATTTTTCTTTGCTGTTTTGACCTTAAATATTTGCATCCATATATTCAAAAAAAAAAACAAAAAAAAGAAGTGTGTTTGCGGCAACATATATAGATTTACAAAAAAAAATTGCAAATTTATATTTTGTTGTTGGAGGTCATGTGTTTGGTGGAATTTTGGTGTGGAATTGCTATTTTTGGTGTTGATGTTTTCTACTGGAGCTGTTTTACATTCTGTGAGTTAAAAAAAAATTAAAAAAAAAAAAGAAGAAGAAAAGCCGAATATATATAAAATAAAAAATGTGATTTGTTGAATTTGCTATTAAAAATTGTTTGCTGGAAATTTCTTTGAACTGCTGAGTTGTTGATTACTTATTCAATATTCGGAGTTGCTGGAGATTTATTTTTGCTACTGGATATTTGAATTTTGGGTGCTAAAAATATTGGATTAAAATTATTTAAAGGATTTGATACAAAAACTTGAATTACAAAGGACAACAACCAACAACTATTCTTTATTTTTGTCCGAATTGATTCTTGCTCGTGTTTGAATTTTTTTCTCTAAATTTTATTCTGGAATTCTTAATTTCCTACCATCTGGTCCAGTTCTTATTTATTCTGAAATGTGCTTTGCTAAATTGCCTTAATTTTTGCTTAGAAAAGCCGAGAATTAGGTGTTTAAAAATTCACTCGATATTGCTTACTTTTTACTACTGTTTTGTTCATAAATTTAATTAAAATATACTTGTGTTCTAATTACTGTTTTATGGGTGTTTTAATTAGAACTTTGAGATAATTCTTTGAGTGGAAAAAGGCAAGAGAGTGTGAGCTTAAAAGAGGGTAAAAGCCGAAACTAGTGTACAAACACAAATGTTGAGATCTTGATTGAGTGAATTTGGTGAGGTCCTATATTATTTTTGTGATATTCATACTAACATTGCAGATTCAAGGGTGAGAAGATGAGATCCACCTTTTAGAATTAATGAAGAAGAGTCCATAGGATTTAAAGGCGATTCCCGAGCTACGGGGAATGGTGAGCAAACAGACATGAGGGCTGCCTTGGAGCAATTATAGTGGATGGATACTCAATTTGACCATATAAATCAAAGGATGGAAAAATTAGAAACATCACAAGGAATGCCGAATACAAGGTTTGATGATCCTAGAGGCCGAGGTCGAGGTCAAGGAGGCCGAGGACAACCTAGAGAGGAATTTTGGGAAGGTAACTTTGAAGATGACTTGGAGGAGGAGTTTGATGAAAATTTTGCACTCCAAAGAAGGCAAAACCGTGGGAGACCAACAAGAAATGAATATGATGATCTCGGGATATCAAGGTAAACATCCCACCTTTCATGGCAAAAAGTGACCCGAAAGCTTATTTGGAATGGGAGGAGCGAATGGAGATGATCTTTGACTATCACAACTATTCAGAGGCTAAGAAAGTTAAGTTGGCAGCAATGGAATTTGGACATTATACACTCCAATGGTGGACTAATGAGCAAAGTACCCGAAAAAGAGTTGGTGATGACTTGATTACTACATGGCGACAAATGAAAGGAGCCATGAGGAAGCGATTTGTACCATCACACTATCATAGGTTGCTGCATCAAAGACTTCAATCTTTATCTCAAGGAAATAAGTTCGTGGAGGATTATTACAAGGAGATGGAGATGCTTATGATGAGGTTAAGCATGAATGAAGATAGAGAAGTGATATGAACCTAGGACAACCTGCACCTAAACCAGTATTATATTAGCCCGAATCTAATTATGTTCAAGTCCTAATGGTCACCTTGACCCCTAACCAACCTGTGATTAGAAACCTTGGTATATAATGAATACGCCACAATAGGTAATGGAAATCCTATTGATAAGTCAAACTAAAACACTCACTCTCTAATGGCGTTTTAGGTGTTCAAAACAACAAAGAGAAATTCAATCTCACAAAATAAATTCTGAATATTATTAATGGTGTGTTCTTCCTCAAAAACAAACCCTTTTATAGGCTAAGAGAAAATAAAATAAAACCCTAAAACAAAAAGGAAAAACTGACCATGCAATGAAGAATCCTAATATGGCCGAAAGTCTCCTCCTTTCCTAATCTAATTTGGATTAATTAATTCCTTTATTTTGAATTAGGAATTAATTAATTTAAAAAAAAATAATAAAATAATAAATTTCTAAACTTATTTTTCTAGAAAATAAATAAATAAAAATAAAAAAATAATGGTAATTTCCTAAAACAAAAAGTAGAATCAAATTAGGAAACTAAAATACTAGCTTTTTGACTAAGTTCACTTTAACCAATCTTTGACCAATTTGAGCTCCAAATCAGTTTCAATATGCTTTTTAGGATGCCAAATAAGCTTATTATGGAGTCTCACATGTTGCCCTTGCTTGGAGGAAAGAGAAAAAGCCAACTCAGCAAAATATAGTAAAGTTAGCAAGCAATACGGCAATTTTCGGCCAAATTTTGAAGTTGTCCATACAAGTCCATACAAGTTGGTTTTACTTCTACCTTGACATGTTTCCATGACCTCTTAGTGATATTTATTGAATCCATAAATGTTTGGAGCCATTTTTTGCTGTCCGAATTCCATAAATGCACCAAAACCGCTACCGGATCCGTATCGGCTTCCACCACTTGTATGCCCAAAATAGGTCTTGGATCTTCGAGTATGGAAAAATTCTTTTCAGAATGACTTACTCCCTAGATAAAGGTACAAAAGTTTTCCCTAAACCTCTTAGCTTGAGCCCTAGTGATCGGCCGGTCTTCATCAGTATCGGGTCAGCAACCCAGCAGGTTGTCGGTTGTGCGGGCACGAACAGATTTGCATCAAAAAGCAAACATGGCAAGTTTTTAGGTGGTTTGAATCATAAGATAGCTAATCAACTAGAATTGCAACAATATGTGGAATTGGAGGAGATGTTACATGTGGCTATTAAACTTGAATATCAATTAAGAGGTGGGGTGTAAGCTCACAGTTTGGAGGTGTTTCCATCAGGGAAGGTCAAATCCAAGTGCCTGCAGAAACAATCCAACCTATGAAAATAATCCAAAGCCGAAAGTTGGAGAAGAAAATTCAAATTGGCCAAATAGAGAGGCCAGAGCCGAATCTGTCCAAGTGTCAGGACCCGTCCAGAATTCCTTCCCCGGAACCCTAGACAAGCCCTGATCCCAGGGAAACCCTACCGGACCCTCCAATGGAAAATCCGACAGAGCCTCCCCTAAGGGATTTACTTACCACAATTTACCTGCACTGAAAACACACTTCAAAAATTCATCCCCTTATTCCTCCCGCAAACTACAAATTGTTCCACAAATTTCAGCACTTCTCAAAAGCAACAACAGTCCAGTGCATAAACAAAAAACATAAGTATCCCAATAGTATACAGAGCCTTAAGAAGTGCTAAACAACAGAAATACAACAAGGCTGAAAGAAATAATACACTGAAATGAAAGAGTACAGAAGTATTTCTCGAAACACAACAGCAGCGAAAAACTTGGTTCGCTCCGGAAGAACGTCTACCACCACTTGCACCTAAGGGAACGGAATTTAAGAGTGTGAGATGCTAATCATCTCCGTGAGTGACCCTAACTACTGAACACTTAATAGAACAAATACCAACAATTAATAAATAAATAATAATAACTGTTGGAAAATAATAATTTCCCTCAAAACTCTAACCAATCGCTCCGTTTGAAATGTTCCCTTTTTAAAACCTTTTCGCAAAACTCAATGTACATACCTCGTAAAAACAAAGGGATTAAACCATTTGATACACAATAAATAAATAAAAACATACCCCAATATAAAATAAAAATATAATAAATTATAGTAAATAATTTTGAACACCTTTGGGGTTTAAACCATTATTTGCAATTTACACCGACGCACCACACTATATACCGGTGATGCCCTCCGATACCCAGCGTCCCGAGCACCGACTGGCGGGGGGTTAAAGAGAGAAACCTGCAACGGTCACTTCGGCGTCCCAACAGTACCATTGCTAAAACCATCAACCCGACCAAGGAGGGGGGCGGCTGTGGCCAATAACAACTTGCCTGCCCACGGTCCAATGGCAACTCACGGGTGAAGTAATAACCGCATGCTAAACCACATAATAACCGCGTGCTACCACGTGTCCATACACCATACACCAGAACACCAATACTGTATGAGTGCGTCTAAAAATAAACATTATTAACCAACCGTACCGTTTTTCCAAAAACCACCTTGGGAAATACATTAAATTCTCACACTTACCATCCCACACATTTTTATTAAACAACCCGGTACGAAACAGCGATAACAACAAACCACAATTTTCTCAAAATACGAGATGCAACCATAAAAATACCGCGGGCATAATTTATAAAATATAACCAAATATTTTCGTAAAATATTTAACCCAATTATGCCCGAAAAATTAATACTGAAAACCACGTACAAATACAACCGAAACATACCTTGCTCATGCATAACACATAAATTAAACCAAAATAAAACCATAAATAAATCACACCACATGAGCATAATTTAAATACCAATTTAAATACCAATTAAATATAATTAATTGCCCAAAATAATTTTTTGAAGGTGGGTCACTCACCTTGAGCGCGTAAATCAACTAGGATCCTCCTCGGGATCAACTCCACCACTCGTACGCGCACCTACACAACCACAGTGTACCAACCAAAAATATTAATATTTTATTCGGGTAATTCCCAAATGGGTACCCGGGGAGTGAACACCAAACGATATCTAAGGGTTACGAGTTATATACCGAATCGAAGCTCGCGTCATGAGGATCACGGATTCGGTCTTACTTTCCGGTGATCGGACCCGACGGGGTCGGAATCTCGCCGGAAAGCTTTTTGAGTTTTGGCTTCGCAATTCTTCCAAACCATCGCGAATTGGCGGAAACGGAAGCCGGATTCGGGTTCAGCAGGTCGAACACAGCGGACTGGAGCCGGTCGGAAATTCGGGTACTCGCCGGAACAGTACTTTAAGGCGAGCCGCCGCGGTCACCAGCAACCGTCGCCGCCGCCGGCGCGTGCGGTGGCCGTTGGTCGTGAAATTTTGCAGACTTGTAGATCGTGAGGAGAGCAATCCAACGGGACCGGCGGTGAGCAAAACGGAGGCCGGACGGCAGAGAAATCAGCGTTTGAAGATTTCCGGCCCCTCGCCGGAAAACACTCTAATCCCGGCGCGTCGGTGGTCCGATGGCCGTGATTTTTGGTGGGTCGGCCGGACTTGAGGAGAGGATCAAGGGTGTGGCCAAAAGTGGGTCGATTTGCGGTGGCCGGCGGTGGAGCGGAAAAACTCGCCGCCGATCTTCGGACGTCCGATCCGGGCGCGTCCGGCGGTCGATCGCCGTGAAACTTGGAGGTTTTACCAGAAATGGGGAGGGGAACCTTGCTGGCCGGTGTGTGTACTGTAGATCGGCCGAAAAAGTTGAAAATCTCCGGTGGCCGTCGGATCCTCTCTCTCTCTTTCTCTCTCCTCTCTCTCTTAGAGCTCTTCCCCGAGAATTTTATCAAATAAAAACCCCTGTGTGACACTGTTCATGCCATGTGGACCAATCAGAAGCTGACATGTGGCGTTTCACTGTTCACCGACCCAAAAACATTAAAATATTATGGTATCCGGTAAACTTCAAACGTCCATAACTTTTTAACCGGATGTTCGTTTTGAGCGTGCCGGTAGTCTGTGAACTCGTATCGACGAGCACTTCACAACCATGCACGAGTCAAAGCTCATTTCCCCATAAATAAAAAGTCAACTCCAGCACCCCTTGGACAATTTGGACCGCAACTTGTTTCGTCCATAACTTTCAAACCATAGCTCTATTTTCGACGTGCTACCAGTCTACGAACTCGGGGCATCGTGCACTTCGCCACGGTACCCTGGTCAACTCGAAATTCCCACCGAGTCAAAAAGTCAACTTTTGACCCCCTTCGGTCAATGGTCAACGATCAACCTCGGTCAACGTGCACGGATTCCGGTGCGATTTGGGACGGGGTGTTACAACCTTCCCCCCTTACAAAAATTTCGTCCTCGAAATTTCCGCATGGCACTGGAACAAATAAGGATTCTGATCACGCACCTGCGCTTCGGGCTCCTACGTCGCTTCCTCGACTAAGTGGTTCCTTGCCAACCAATCCATGCCCAAAACTACTTCAAGTCTGGATAGATCCAACAGGATCCAGTCCGTTTCCATCACTTGATCTTCGATGCAGAAGAAACATACCTTGATTAACTGGCTAGGCCATAAGGATTCTCCTGCAGGAGTGGCTATTTCTAGCAGACATTCTAAAAGAGTAGGGGTCATACCGACCCGAACGACAGACTCTCTTGAGATAAACGAATGTGTTGCTACACAGCGGACTGGAGCCGTCCGGAAATTCAGGTACTCGCCGGAACAGTACTTTCCGGCGAGCCGCCGCGGTCACCAGCAACCGTCGCCGACGGCAGCGCATGCGGTGGCCGTTGGTCGTGAATTGCAGACTTGTAGATCGTGAGAAGAGCAATCCAACGGGACCGGCGGCCGGACGGCGGAGAAATCACCGTTTGAAGATTTTCGGCCCCTCGTCGGAAAACGCTCTAATCCCGGCACGTCGGTGGTCCGATGGCCGTGATTTTTGGTGGGTCGGCCGGACTTGAGGAGAGGATCAAGGGTGTGGCCAGAAGTGGGTCGATTTGCTGTGGCTGGCGTTGGAGGGGAAAAACTCACCGCCGATCTTCGGACGTCCGATCCGGGCACGTCCGGCGGTCGATCGCCGTGAAACATGGAGGTTTTACCGGAAATGGGGAGGGGAACCTTGCTGGCCGGCGCGTGTACTGTAGATCGGACAGAAAAGTTGAAAATCTCCGGTGGCCGTCGGATCCTCTCTCTCTCTTTCTCTCTCCTCTCTCTCTTCTCCGAGAATTTTATCAAATAAAAACCCATGTGTGACACTGTTCATGCCACATGGACCAATCAGAAGCTGACACGTGGCGTTTCACTGTTCACCGACCCAAAAACATTAAAATATTATGGTATCCGGTAAACTTCAAACGTCCATAACTTTTTAACCAGATGTTCGTTTTGAGCGTGCCGCTAGTCTGTGAACTCGTATCGACGAGCATTTCACAACCATGCACGAGTCAAAGCTCATTTCGCCATAAATAAAAAGTCAACTCCGGCACCCCTTGGACAGTTTGGACCGCAACTTGTTTCGTCCATGACTTTCAAACCGTAGCTCCGTTTTCGACGTGCTACCAGTCTACGAACTCGAGGCATCGTGCACTTCGCCACGGTACCCTGGTCAACTTGAAATTCCCACTGAGTCAAAAAGTCAACTTTTGACCCCCTTGGTCAATGGTCAACGGTCAACCTCGGTCAACGTGCACAGATTTCGGTGCGATTTGGGACGGGTTGTTACACCAAGTACCAAGGAATGAAGGTAAATTTGATCCTAAACCTTCAAGATCTGGAGAAATTGTTTGTTTTGAGTGCTAGGGATGAGGACACATCGGTATCCAATGCTTGAATAGAAGAGTCATGGTGTTAAAGGGTAATGGTGAGCTAGAATCGGAAAGCGAGGAAAGTGGAGATGAAGCCAAGCAAAAAGAGGAAGACTTTGAGGATGAAGCCGAGACCTTACATGCACCCAATACCAAATTAGATTCGGTTTCTAGGAGAGTGCTGGCTGTATACAAGGATGAGGATCAAGTTCAAAAGGAAAACTTCTTCCACACCCGATGTGAAATCCAAGGTAAGATTTGTAGCATGATAGTTGATAGTGAAAGTTGTACAAATATAATTAGTAACATTGTGGTTAATAAATTAGGCTTAACAACTATTAAACATCTAGAACCATATAGATTACAATGGCTTAATGATAGTGGTGAGATGAAAGTGAATAAACAAGCCAAGGTAAAATTTAGCATAGATAAAAATGTGGATGTTTTTCTGTGTGATGTTGTGCCTATGCATACTGGACATATTCTATTAGGCAGGCCATGACAATTTGATAAAGATGCTACTCATTATGGTCGAGAGAATTGTAGTGTTTTTAGATTTAAAGGTAACAAGGTCAAGCTGGAGCCATTAACTCCCAAGGAGGTGTATAGAGATCAAATACAAATGCAACAAAGGAGGGAGGCCGAAAAACTCAAGAAGAAAGCTAGTATGGTACCTACTGCTTCACCATCCATCCAAGAAGGTAAGTCTGAATTTGCTATTCAAGTTAAGCATTCTAAGACTTAAATTGAGTGGAAAAACCATGAGAAAACCAAAAGTGTGGTGAGGAAAGGAGAGAAACCCGAGAGGGAAGAATAACTAGCAAAAACCGAGAGTCATGCAAAAATCCTTGGATCCGTGAGTGAGAAAGGAAAAGAAAGAAAAGAGAGGAAAAATAAATTTTTTATTTGAGTTTTGGGGATGTTAATAAAGCTATATTGGGTAAGAAATCATTGCTGGCTATGATTTTTAAAGAAGCTTATTTGAATGATCAAGCTAACCTTGAAGAACTTGAATTGCCAAGTTCAATTCTTTCTCTTTTGCAAGATTTTGAAGATGTCTTTCTGAATGAAATTCCAAATGGATTACCACCCATTAGAGGGATTGAACATCAAATTGACTTTGTCCCAGGGGCTACCATACCAAATAGACCTGCATATAGAAGTAATCCCGAGGAGACAAAGGAGCTACAACGGCAGGTAAGTGAATTTCTAGACAAAGGTTTCATTCATCAAAGTACGAGTCCATGTATTGTTCCTATTTTGTTAGTGCCTAATAAAGATGGTTCATGGAGAATATGTGTTGATTGTAGGACTATAAATAGCATCACCATTAAATATGGTTGATGAATTGCATGGTGCTTGCATGTTTTCTAAATTTGATCTTAGGAGTGGATACCATCAAATTAGGATGAAAGAAGATGATGAATGGAAGACCACATTTAAAACTAAATATGGGCTGTATGAATAAGGTTAGTTATTTCTTTTGGATTAACTAATGCACCTAGTACTTTCATGAGGCTTATGAATCATGTTATACATCCATTTATTGGTAAATTTGTAGTTGTGTATTTTGATGATATTTTAGTATATAGCCGAAATCTTGATGAACATGTGGGGCATCTTAGGCAAGTTTTAAATACTCTTAGGAATGAAAGATTATTTGCTAATATGAAAAATTGTGATTTTTGCAAAAATGAGCTTGTTTTTCTAGGATTTGTAGTAAGTGCTGCAGGAATCAAAGTTTATCAATCTAAAGTTCAATCAATCCAAGAGTGGCCGACACCAACATCTATCACCCAAGTGAGAAGCTTTCATGGTTTGGCTAGTTTCTATCGAAGATTTTTCAAGGACTTTAGCACCATCATAGCACCTTTAAATGAAGTTGTTAAGAAGAATGTTGGATTTAAATGGGGGGAAGTACAAAATTTTTAATTTATTGAAAGAAAAATTATGTAATGCACCGTTACTAATTTTACCAAATTTTTCTAAGACTTTTGAAATTGAATGTGATACTTTGGATGTAGGTATTGGAGCTGTTTTGATGTAAAAAGAAAGGCCCATAGCCTACTTTAGTAAAAAATTAAATGGAGCTGCACTAAACTATCTGACATATAACAAGGAGATGTATGCTTTGGTGAGGGTTTTGGAACGTGGCAGCACTATCTAATGCCAAAAGAATTTATGATTCATACGGATCATGAATCTTTGAAGCGCATTAAGGGCCAGGAGAAGCTTAACCGAAGGCATGCTAAGTGGATTGAATTCATTGAAACATTTCCTTATGTCATCCGCTACAAAAAAGATAAAAAAAAATGTGGTCGCCGATTCATTATCCCGAAGGTATATATAATCTTTTCTACTTTGGATGCTAGATTTATTGGATTTAAACAAATAAAAGAACTGTATGAGCATGATAGTGACTTTGGAGAAATATTTAGGACCTGTTCAAAACATGGTTTTAATAAATTTTACATCTATGAGGGGTATTTGTTTAGGGAAAGCAAACTTTGTGTGCCTAATTGTAGCATTAGGGAGTTACTAGTTCGGGAAGGTCATGGGGGTGGTTTAATGGGTCATTTTGATGTTTTTAAAACTTTATCCTTGCTGTAAAACCATTTTCATTGGCCTAACATGAAGAGACATGTTGAGAGACTATATGAAAGATGTTTGAAATGCCTAAAGACCAAGTCCACATTGAAACCGCACGGGTTGTACCATCCATTGCCGATTCCTTCCTATCCTTAGGTAGATTTGTCTATGGATTTTATTCTTGGTTTGCCTGGGTCTAGGACAGGTAAGATTCAATATTTGTTGTTGTGGATAGATTTGTTAAGATGGCACATTTTATTGCATATAATAAAACTGATGATGGTGAGATTGCATGGAATGCCTAGAATTATTGTCTCAGATAGGGATGCTAAATTCTTAAGTTATTTTTTGGAAAACTTTGTGGGCTAAGTTAGGTACTAAACTTTTATTTTCAACTACTTGTCATCCACAGACTGATGGACAAACCGAAGTAGTGAATAAGACTTTGTCTGCATTGTTGAGAGCATTAATTAGTAGAAATTCGAGAACTTGGGAGGAATGTCTGCCACATGTTTGAATTTGCTTATAATACGTCTCTACATTCAGCGACTAAATTTACTCCTTTTGAAATTGTTTATGGGTTTAATCCTTTGACTCCATTAGATTTAACACATTTACCTTTAAGTGAACCTGCTAATCTAGATGAAAAACAAAAAGCTAATTTTATAAAGCAGATTCATGAGAAAACAAAGGTGAATATTGAGAGGAGGACCGAGCAATATGCAAGGAATGCTAATCAAGTCAAAAAAAAGTTGGTTTTGAACCTAGATATTGGGTTTGGTTGCACTTAAGGAATGAGAGGTTTCCCGAACAAAGGAAGTCCAAGCTTTTGCCTCATGGAGATGGACTTTTTTAAGTTTTGGAGCGGATTAATGACAATGCTTACAAACTTGATTTACCGGGTGAGTATAATGTTAGTGTTACATTTAGTGTTGCTGATTTATCTCCTTTTACTGCAGGTGATGACTTTGATTTGAAGGCAAATCCTTTTCAAGAGGAGGGGAATGATAAGAATCTGCCCGAGCCCGCATAACCATCAACCCCCTGAGGTACTGATCCAATATGGATGAAGACTAGACCAATCACTAGGGCTCAAGCTAAGAGGTTTAAGGACAACCTGGCTGGCTTTATACAAGGAGTAATCCACTATCAAAAGGGCTTGTCCATACACGAAGATACAAGGCCTATTTTAAGCATTCAAGTAGTGGAAGCCAATACGGATCCGGGTAGCGATTTTAATGCATTTATGGATTCCGGACTGTGGGAAATGGGTTCAAATCTTCTTGAATTCACTTGATATCATTAATAATTCATGGGAACTGGTCAAGATCGAAGCTAAGCGGGCCATTTAGGACTTGTGCGCATGAGAGAGAAATTGGCCGGTTTTGATGTATTATTTGCTAGCTTTACTGTATGTTGCTGAGTTGGAATTTTCTTTTTTATCCAAGCAAGGGCAATGTGTGGGACTCCATGTTAATCCTATTTGGCATCCTATAAGGCATATGGAAGCTGATTTGGAGCTTAAATTGGTCAAAGATTGGTCAAAGACAGCTTAATCAAAAAGATAGTATTTTAGTTTTCTAATTTGATTTCTACTTTTTGTTTTAGGAAATTACCTTTAATTTTGGTTTTTATTTGTTTATTTGCTGGAAAAATAACTTTAGGAAAGTTAGAATTTTATTATTTTGGTTGTAAATTAATTAATTCCATATTCAAATAAATGAATTAATTAATCAAATTAAGATTAGGAAAGGTTGCAAATTTCAGCCAACACTTTAGTTTCCTAATGCTAGCTAGTTTTGTCTTAGTTTCTAGGGTTTTATTTTGTAAATTTTCCAGCCTATTTAAAGGTTGTTTTGTCAATAATATTTAGTACATTATTCATACAGAAAATTATTTGTGAGACTGAATTCTCTTTGTTCTCTTTGAACACCTAAAACACCATTAGTGAATGAGTTTTTTAGTTTGACTTATCAATGGGATATCCATCACCTATTGGGGCGTCTTCATTATACCAAAGTTCCTAATTACAAGTTGGTTAGAGGTTGAGGTGACTATTAGAACTTGAACATAATTAGATCCGAGCTAATATAATACGGGTTTAGGCGCAGGTTATCATAGGTTTGTATCAGTAGCTCTAGTCAATTTCTCATTAAAGTATGCTATGAACCTTCCTTCTTGCATTAAGATAGCTCCAATACCTACACCCGAAGCATCACATTTAATTTCAAAAATCTTATCAAAATTAGGCAAAACTAGTAAAGGTTCATTAGATAATTTTTCTTTCAATAAATTAAAAGATTTATCTTGTGCTTCCCCCCATTTAAAGCCAACATTCTTCTTTACAACTTCGATCAAAGGAGCTATGATGGTGCTAAAATCCTTGACAAATGTTCAATAGAAACTAGCCAAACCATGAAAGTTCCTCACTTGAGTAATGGCGGTGGGTTTCAGTCACTCTTGGATTGCTTTCACCTTAGATTGATCAACTTTAATTCCTGTAGCACTTACAACAAATCCTAGAAAAACAAGTTTACTTTTGCCAAAAGCACAATTTTTCAAGTTAACAAACAACCTTTCCTTCCTAGGAATATTTAAAACTTGCCTAACATGTTCTACATGCTCATCTTGATGCCTCCTATATACAAGAATATCATCAAAATAAAAAATAACAAATTTTCCAATGAATGGATGCATGACATGATTCATTAATCTCATGAAAGTACTAAGTGCATTAGTTAAACCAAAAGACATCACTAACCATTCATACAATCCATACTTAGTCTTAAATGTGATTTTCCATTCATCCCCCTCTTTCATTCTAATTTGATGATATCCACTTCTAAGATCAATTTTCATAAACATGCATGCACCATGCAATTCATCTAACATGTCATCTAACCTAGGAATTGGATACCTATATTTAATAGTAATATTATTTATAGCTCTACAATCTACACACATATACCATGAACCATCTTTTTTAGGAACTAATAAAACCGGAACAGCACATGGCCTCATACTTTCCATAATGTATCATTTATCAAGCAACTTACTTACCTGCCTTTGTAGCTCCTTTGTCTCCTCAGGATTACTTTTATATGCAAGCCTATTTCGAATTATAGCTCCTGGCACAAAATCAATTTGATATTTAATCCCTCATATAGGTAGTAGTCCATTAGAAATTTCCTCCAGAAAGACATCATCAAATTCCTGAAAAAAGAAGAAATAGAACTTGGCAATTTAAGTTCTTCGGGATTAGCTTGATCATTTAAAAATACATCTTTATAAATCATGACCAGCAATGGTTTTTTACCCAAAATTGCTTTATTAACATCCCCAAAACTAAGATACAAATTTCTCTTTTTCTTCTCTTTTTTTCCTTTTCCTTTCCCACTCACGGGTTCACTTTCACTTTTGAGTTTCTCACTTTTTCTCTTGGGTTTTGTCCTCTCTTTCTCCCTCTCGGCCTTCTCTCTTTTTGTATTCTCTTTCTTTACCCTCAATCTGGAGTTTAAGACACTTACCTGGTTGGTTTTGTTAGGTCTCACCTCCTTGGATTGGTGTTGTTGCCGTGGGTGCCACACTAGTTCTTTCCTTGAGCTTTTTGGCCTCCCTCCTTTGTTGTATTTGAAGTTGGTCTCTAAATACCTCCTTAGGAGTCAATGGTTCCAGCTTGACCTTTTTACTTTTAAATCTAAAAACGATAATATTCTCTCGACCATAATGTATGGTATGTTTATCAAATTGCCATGGTCTACCTAATAGAATATGACCCGCATGCAAAGGAACAACATCGCACAATACAACATCCACATATTTATCAATGCTAAATTTTACTTTGGCTTGTTTATTTACTTTTATCCCACCACTATCGTCAAGCCATTGTAATCTATATGGTTCTGAATGTTTAATTGTTGCTAAGATTAAGTTTTCCACAACAATATTACTAATTACATTTGTACAACTTTCACTATCAATTATCATACTACAAATCTTATCTTGGATTTCACATCGAGTGTGGAAGATGTTCTCTCTTTGAAGTTGTTCCTCATCTTTGTACACGGTTAGAACTCTTCTACTCACCAAGCTTAATTCAACCCTAGATGCCTTGAGAGTTTCAAATTCCTCAAGTTCTTCACCTCCAACTTCTTCACCATCAATTTCGGTTTCAGCATCATTTTCTTCACTTTTGGATTCTAACTCACCATTACCTTTTAGCATCATGATTCTTCTATTTGGGCATTGATTGGCAATGTGTCCTCATCCCTGGCACTTAAAACACACAATTTCATGAGCTTTAGAAAGTTTAGGATCAGATTCATCTTCATTTTTGTGTGCTTGGACAAATTCGGTTTTGGACTCCCTTTTTGACCGATTGGAACTTTCCTCACCTAGTTTTGGTTTTGGCTTGTTGTCATATGTGGGATTGCTCCTCCAAACACTTGGATTTGACCTCTCACTACTTGTAGAACCTCCAAACTGTGTACTTGTGCCCCTCCACTTGAATTGATTCTTAAGTTTGATAGCCACATGAAACATCTCTTCCAATTCTACATATTGTTGAAATTCTAGTTGATTAACTATCTCACCATTCAATCCTCCTAGAAACTGTGCCATGCTTACTTCTCTATCCTCATTCATACTTAACCTCATCATGAGCATCTCCATCTCTTTGTAATAATCCTCCACGGTCCTACTACCTTGAGATAAAGATTGAAGCTTTTGATGCAGCAACCTATGGTAATGATTTGGTATAAACCTCTTTCTCATAGCTCCTTTCATTTGTCGCCAAGTAGTAATAGTTTCATCTTCAATTCTTCTTTGGGTACTTTGCTCATTTGTCCACCATTGAAGTGCATAATGACCAAACTCCAAAGCTGCCAATCTAACTTTCTTAGCCTCCGAATAGTTGTAACAATCGAAGATCATCTTCATATGCTCCTCCCACTCTAAGTAGGCTTCTGGATCACTTTTTCCCATGAAATGTGGTATGTTAACCTTAATATTCCCAAGATCATCATCCTCTTCCCTTGCTGGTCTCCCATGGTTTTTCCTTCCTTGGTAAGCAAAAATTTCATCAAATCCCTCATCAAAGTCATCTCCAAAGTTACCTTCCATCTCTAGGTCGGCCACGACCTCCTCGACCTCGACCTTGACCTCGGCCTCCATGAAATTCTTGTCTCAAATTCGGTCCACCTTGTGAAGTCTCTAACTTGTCCATTTGATCTATATAATCAAATCAAGCATTCATCCGCTTTAATTGCTCCATTCATCTGCTTTAATTGCTCCAAGACGGTCTTTATGTCCGTGTGCTCATCTCCACTCCCCGAAGCTCTAGAATCACCTTTGAATCCTATGAACTCCTCTTTATTAATTCTTAATGAGCCATCTCCTACTTCTCTTCTCATCCTTGAATTTTCCATGTTAGTAAAAAATATTACAAAAATAAAATAAATCCTCACCAAATTCACTCCCTCATGTGTTTCACTCAAATAAGGTCTCGACACTCGTGTTTGCACACTAGTTTTGGATTTTACCCTCTTTTAAGCTCACACGTGATACGAACCTAGGACGATCTGCTCCTAAACCCGTATTATATTAGCCCGGATCTAATTATGTTCAAGTTCTAATGGTCATCTCAACCCCTAATCAACCTGTGATTAGAAACCTTGGTATATCGAAGATGCCACAATAGGTGATGGATGTCCTATTGATAAGTCAAAACTAAAACACTCATTCACTAATGGTGTTTTAGGTGTTCAAAAGAACAAAGAGAATTCAATCTCACAAATAATTTTCTATATAAAATTCAAGCTTCATTCTTATTGAAAAATAAGCCTTTAAATAGGCTAAGATTACAAAGCAAAAACCCGAACAAAATAAATTCAAAACCGGCCACCTATAGGAATTAAGAAACTTGGCCGAATTCTAATACTTCCTAAACTAAGTTTCCTAAACTAAATTTGATTAATGAATTCCTTTATTTTGAATTAGAAATTAATTAATTTACAATAAAAATAATAAATTAATAACTTTCCTAAACTGATTTTTCCAGAAAATAAATAAATAAAAACTAAAAAGTAATGGAAGTTTCCTAAAACAAAAAGTAAAAACAAATTAGGAAACTAAAATACTAGCTTTTTGACTAAGTTGACTTTGACCAATCTTTGACCAATTTGAACTCCAAATCAGCTTCAATATGCTTTGTAGGATTCCAAATAAGCTGAATATGAAGTCTCACACGTTGCCCTTGCTTGTAAGAAAGGGAAAAAGCCAACTCAACAAAATACAGTAAAGCCAGCACAAAATACAGTAAAAACAGGCCAAATTTGAAGTTGTCCATACAACCCCTGTTTGAATGCCTTTGAAGCTGGATTGACTTGATTCCATATCCTCTTATACATATTTATTAAATCCATAAAGAGTTGAAACCATTACATGCTGCTCGGTGTCCATATTTGCACCAAAATCACTGTCCAGGTCTGTATCAGCTTCCACCACTTGGATGCTTAGAATAGGCTTTGTATCTTCTAGTATGGAAAAGCTCTGCTGAGAATTGATTACCCCCTGTATAAATGCTCCCATTTTGTACTTAAATATCTTAATTTGAGCTCTTGTGATTGGCCAGGTCTTCATCCGTATCGGGTCAGCAACCCAGCGGGTTATTGGTTGAGCGGGCTCGGGCAGAATCACATCAACACGTTCTTGCCTTTTTCCACACAAAGAATTATCTCAAACTTCTAATTAAAATACCCAAAAAACAGCAATTAGATCACAAGTATGTTTTAATTGAACTTATCAATAAAACAGTAGCAAAAAGGAAGTAATACGAGTGAATTAATAAAACCTAGTTCTCGGTTTTTCTAAGCAAAAACAAGGTAAATCAACAAGAAAAATTTTGGAATGAAATAAAAGCTTTCTAGAATATGAATGAACCAATAATGCAAGGATAAAATACAAAGAAAGAAATTTAAACATGAAGAGGAATTAAATTGAACAACAATATAGGATAGTTTTTGGTTGTTGTTCTTTGTAATTCAAGTTTTTGTATCAAATTTTTTAACTAATTTTAATCCAATGGTTTTAGCATCCAAAATTCAAATATCCAGTAGAAAAATTAAACTTCCAGCAGCTCCAAATATTGAATAAATAAGCAACAACTCAGCAATTCCAACAAATTTCCAACAAACAAATTTCAACAACCAATTTTTTTTTTCGGCTTATTTTTTTTTTTTTCACTCATAGAACTGAAAACACAAGTCCAATAGCAAAAATCAACAACAAAATTTCAATTCCAACACCAAAATTTCAATAAACCCATGACCTCAAAAATTCAACTTGCAAATTTTGTAATTCTTTTTTTTTTTTTTTTTGAATACATGAATGCAAATAATTAAGATCAAAAAAGCAAAGAAAAATCAAAAATAAACTAAATTACTAATAACAAAGATGAAATCAACCAACAAACTAGGAAATAAAAATACGATAAGACAAGGAAACCTAATTTGACTAGGAATAATATTTTTTTTTTTTTAATATGCAGAACATGCATGATGATAGAAGCAACCTTAACCTAATGCTAAAGTTTTATATTAAAACAAAAACAAATAAAGATAGATTAAACCTGAACAAAATCTTAGCTATGATACCAAATGATACGTCGACTCACACCTAAACTCATATTATATTAGTCTGGATCTCAATTAAGTTCAAGTTCTTATGGAAACACCTTAACCCCTAACCAACCTGTGATTAGAAACCTTGGTATAATGAAGACATCACAATAGGTTATGGATGTCCTATTGATAAGTCAAAACTAAAACACTCACTCTCTAATGATGTTTTAGGTGTTCAAGAACAAAGAGAATTCTATTTCACAATTAATTTTCTAAATATTATTGAAGGTGTGTTCTTCCTCAAAAACAAGCCCTTAAATAGGCTAGAGTCACAAAACAATAAAACCCTAAAAACCTAGGACAAAACCGGCCAAGCATGTTCGATTCTTAATGTGGTGGAATTGTCTCTCTCCTTTCCTAATCTAATTTTGATTAATTAATTCTTTTATTTTGAATTAGGAATTAATTAATTTACAATGAAAATAATAAAATAATAACTTTTCTAAATTGATTTGTCAAGAAAATAAATAAATAGAAACCAAATAAAAGACTAATTTCCTAAAACAAAAAGTCAAAATGAAATTAGGAAACAAATTGACTATCTTTCTAACTAAGCTATCTTTGACCAATCTTTGACCAATTGAAGCTCCAAATCAGCTTCCATAGGCCTTGTAGGATACCAAATAGAATTATCATTTAGTCTCACACATTGCCCTTGCTTGGAACAAAGAAAAAATGTCAACTCAGCAAAATACAGTAAAGCCAGCAATAAAATCCAGCAGAACCGGCCAATTTTCCTTCCATGCGCACAAGCCCATTTTAGATGCTTTTGATGCTTCCTTGAATTGATTCCATGACCTATTGGTGATATTCATTGAATCCATTAAGTGTTGGAATCATTTCTTGCTGCTCGGAGTCCATATTTGCACAAAAACAACTACCCGGGTCCATATCGGCCTCCACCACTTGGATGCTTAAAATGGGTCTTGTATCTTTGGGTATTGACAAGCCCTTTTGAGAACAAATTACTCTCTATATAAAGACAGCCAGGTTTTCCTTAAATCTCTTCGCTCAAGCTCTAGTGATTGACCCATTCTTCATCTGTATCGGGTCAGCACCTCAACAGATTGTCGGTTGTGCGGATTCGGGCAGATTCGCATCAACCTAAGACATGAAAAATCCACAAATCATCAATAGAATTGTGTAACATACCTTGCTGAACCATATTTGCTTCTCTAATAGATTTCCAAAATAATCAAACCATTAAAGATAAAAGAGTTTCTGGCAAACCAAATGGCAAGTGAACCAGCAACAACTGCCAAGTTTCAAAGAACCTGAGAACTCATATTAACCTCCATAGCCTTTAGAAAAGAAAAAAAACTGAACAGAAGATGTCAAATTTAAAGTATGGAAGAATGTCAAAACACTATCCCAAACACCTTTTGCTTAAGCACAAGAAAGAAAAACATGAAACATAGACTCTTCACAAACCTTAAAAGATGACATCTAGAAGGCAACAAGAACCTAGCTTGAGATTGAATATATCCGTAGGCAATTGATTCTGTAAAAGATGCCAATAAAAAATGGAATGGGAAAGAGGAATAAATGGAGCCCAAATATGCTTCACCCATAAAGGAGCCATCCAAAAATTTGCTAAAAGATTGTAGCAACTTTTAACCGAAAACACACCATTAGTATCTGGCATCCACACTAAAACATACAAAATAAAATTAAAGAACTTTGTTGCTTCAATTATAGAACAACTAATAAGGAATTCAATCTTAAAATCCTCCAGCAAAGACCATGATCAAGATGGCCCTAATAAGTCCTTAGTCTGAGCATTCGAACCCGGAACCATATCAGGAAAAGAAATAAAGTCAATTAGAGGAATCCCATGCTAATTATCTTTCCAAGAAGATAAAGAAGAATTAGCACCAATAATCTACTTGTTATGAGACTTAAAATAATGAAAGCATCTTTGGTAGGAGTCTAAACTGAAGAAAAAAATATAACTAGCATACTCCTTAGTTAGAAACAGCATAATGGGCTCGGAAAAAATCATAAACAAAAGAAGATTTGGTCATAAATTTGCATGCCACTTTTGAAAGCAAAGCTTTATTAATGGGAATTAAATCTTTAACACTAATGCTTCCATCCTTAGTAGAAGAGCAACAAGTCTCCTAAGACCATAGAAATATATTTATATTGAAAAAAAGAGTCAGTCCAAATGAAATTATGAATAGCAGTGTTCTTATACTTTAATAAATCAGGGCCATTTGTATATCATAAAAGTATAAATAAATTTAGAAAAAATAGTCAAATTTACCAAAATAAACTCGACCTGCCATAGAAAGAAGCTTCCCATTCTAGGAAGAAAGAAGAACTAAAATATTATCCGCCACAGGACATAAATGTAAAAACTTCGGCTTCCCTAAACTCCCAAATAAAAAAAGAGAAAGAGCTACATCTCATATCAACTTCATTTAACAAAGCCTATTTATTAACCTCAATAAAAAAATACTAAAATTAATAAAAGACTTATTCCAATTCACAATTTGACTACGAAGACTCTAATAAAAAGTAAAAAGCCGAGCCATCAGTCTAACATTAGGCAAAGAACCATTACAAAAGATGAGCACATTATATGTATGTAAAAGATGCAAAGGAGCCCTAATACCCGGAGGAGAAGAAATCAAATCCAATTGACCATGATCCACCAAACAAATCAAACATTTGCTAAGAAAGCCCTCAGCCAAATCAAATAAAATAGGAGACAAAGGATCTCCCTAATGAACTCCTCTACAGCAACTAAAATAACCAATAGGAGACCCATTAATAACCACAGAAACTCTATTAGATTCCAAAATATTCCAAATCCACACACAAAACTTATCCAAAAATACAAAAGCTTGTAATACTTTCGAAATGAAAGACCACCTTGAAGTATTAAAAGCTTTGCAAATCTCAATTTTCATTGCCACATTACCCTAAAACAGTGAGTATGCATTAAATTCACACAATCTTAGGCTGCCAAAATACAATCTTTAATATTACACCCTTTGATGAACCAAAATTGATTTAGAGAACATATTTTGTTGGCAATAGCACCCAACCTATCTACAAAAATCTTTTTCATAATTTTGTAAATAAAATTTCCTAACATTATGGGCTGATATAGAGCAATAGAAATAGCTTTTGCAACTTTAGGCACCAAAACAATAAAATTAGAAATTCATAGATGGAGTAAGAAATACATAATTCATTAAAAAAAAAAAAAAAACAAGCAAGAATCGCTTTAACCAAATCCTTATCAATCATATCCCAACAATGCTGTAAAAATTCCCGATAAAACCATCAAGGCCCCAAGCACTAGTAGGATCAAGTGAAAAAAAAACTCGCCTTAATGTCATCAAAAGAAGGTCTCCTGGTAAAATTGTGATTATTGTCCATATCAACATTAGGAATTATCCCCTGACAACCAACATATGCAAACCCCAAACATCTTCAACTTCCCAAAACAAATTCTCAAGAAAAATACAATAACATGATTATCAATCCCATCCTTGTCCAAAGTTAGTCTACTATTGATTTGCAAAGCAGAAAGAGGCTTTTAGGACTTTCTCACCCAAAGCACAAAATGAAAAATTTTAGTATTTTTATCCCCATCCTTTAACCATTTCAAACAACATTGCCCACATAAATGACAAGCTTGACCATCTAACAGATTATCCAGCATCGCATAAACAGAAGCTTCCTGTTGGAAAAGCAAATCAGAAAATCCTTCAACCTCTATACCTTACTGTAGTACCACCAGATCACTCTTACCTTGGGAAATCTGCAAATCAAAATCACTAAAGGAAGATCTATTCCAATCCTTAAGGTCCGACTTCAACCTTTTCAACTTACCCATAAAAGCAAACATCAAATGACCCAAAGTAGCCTTCCAACTATTAGCAACCACCGAAGAAAACATAGAGTGAGATAACCATATACCTTGAAATCTAAAAGGTTTAAGACATGAAGAACAAGATCTATGCAAGAAAATAACCAATAGAAAATGGTCTAAATGTTGTCTCAGGAAAGCCAAACAAGCCATAGAATCCAAAAAATTAAATAAAGCATCATTACCAAATTTGCATTCCCAAGTTCCAACTCAATCAACTAAGCACCCTCCAACACAACCCTAAAGTCCACATAAGAAGTTCTTGGAGACAAAATACCCATCCTTTCATGTCCCAATAAAGCATTAAAATCACCAATAACAAGCCAGGGTTGATGAATAACTTAAGCTAAAGAATCCAAAACACTAATAGAAATATTAGAATATAGACAAGTCAAAACATGACAATTACCCACAATTAAAACTTCAAAAGATACCTATTGAGCATCCACAGAAACCACACATTGCAAAGTGACATGACTAGAAAGAAGAACCCAAACTATAGGAATCAGAAAACCCTTATCATTACAAGCCACCAAACTCAAACCCAAATAAAACCAAAATTGAGAAGGAGTAGAATCAAAAGATACAAGTGGTTAAGCTAGACATAAAATATTCAAATGAAAATCACCAAAAAACTAAACAAAGTCTGATGAGAATCAGCACTTCCCATTCCTCTTCAATTCCAAAAAGGTACCTTCATCATGAGGGGGGAAGTTTATCTACCCATGTAACAAATTTGGAAAAAGTACTAGTCTTTCCTTATTTTTATTTCACTAAAGCATGCTGCTTAGACTCCTTCTTTATTGGATGTCTAGCCTTCTACTTTTTCACTTGCCAAGACCTAGCCTCCTTTTTCTCTTTAATATTAATCAAAGCAACCACCATCAGCTCCAAGTGAGCTTGAACATGACATTCAATCTTAATACTATGGACCCCAACCACAATAAAAGATGTAGAAGATAAACCAACTACAATCAATGCTTCTTTAGCCAATGGAACCGTAGCTGTGCTAGAATCTAAGTTCAAAGCTACAAAGTCTCTTTTTGAAAACCTCTATAATATACCTTCATCTTTCCTTCCAAGCCAACCTCTTGATGGTCCTCTTTATCCTCTATGTCATCCACCAAAGATTTAACAAGTTTTAAGTGAGGCTGAACATCTAACTCCTTCTTTGAGCTTTATTTAAAACCAGGAAAAGAATCTATCCCTTTAGAGACCTCTAAAGGTTCCTCAACATTATCACTAGCAAGAGCACCAAAAAAGTTAGGAAAAACCACAGGAGTAGCAGTCGTAGCTACAGGATTGGCAATAACAGAAGCTTCAGGTTCATTTGAAATCACGCTACTTGTTTTCCATGAAAAATATACAGCCTTAGGCTTCCATGGAACATCAACATGTTTTTTTTTATAGATCGAGTACATTTGTATGTCACCTCAGGCTTCCATTTAAAAATTCAACGAATACCCACATCACCCACATTTTTACATGCAATATAAAAGACAGGCAAATTCTCTTATACCACCTCTATATGATGGCAAACACCATCATCTTCAATTATAATGTATTCAAGTAAATTAGACACCAAATCAACATCAACTAAGAAAAAAGCATAGTGTCCATAATCTTCTTTAATTGTAGAGTTATCAAACTTTAACGATACACCAATACCTATTGCAATGTTAGAAAGTATTTGAGAATGCCAAAACACCCAATTAAGATTATGTGCTAAATCCAAACCCTTGAATGAGTAGCCTTTTTATTCGAAGGACTGAAATCTAGAGTCCATTCTTATAGACAAAGAATATCAGGCTTAAGAATCATAGCACCACGAGCCTAAATGGCTGTTTTATTAGATTTAGAATGCAGTGAAACCTGACAATATCCTCTATCCAGAGATATGAGCCAAAAATTCATTAAATCCTAAATACTAGAAAGTTTCTATTTTAAATCAGCAAGCTTCCAAGGCTCATCATCACAAGACAAGATAACCTTTGCCACAAGCGAATGCTTGCAAAGATTAAGCCAATCTTGATATGCCCTTTGATTAATAAGAATTGAAATAGAGCTACCCTTATGAGTGATTTCAGATGCAACTGGCAAAATTGAAGGAAGAGCTACTGTAGCTGCATAGGATTTTCTTTCTCATAAACTAGAATCCAAGAGAGGAAACAAAATTGACATTGATATTGACGGAAGCACAGTTCATATCAAATCTGATGCTCCTTGCTTGTTTTGCATATTTGAATTTGAACCTAGGGTTTGTAATATCTCAGTATAAGATAATCCTACTTATGTTTGATGGACACAACGAAACTCCACACCACCAGCCACGACAACCACCAGCCATGACATCCACCAAAAGAACACAAAAACTGAAAAAGCCAACTAAAGGAAACGAAGACCATGGTGAACAACAATTGCCTCCATCGCCCCCTTTCAATGAATATTATCAATCAAAAGTCTATTTGACAAATTTTTTTTTCCCCCTTAAAAACTTTATTTAATGGTCAAAACTCTTTTATTAAAAAAATAAAGGTGTTTATTAAGAGTCAAAAAGAGACATCTTGTGCATCTTCATTATATTTGGAAATCTATAATTTTATTTGAAAATGAAATTAGTTAGGTATTTTCAAATAATAAAAAATACCATGAAGTTATTTGTATAATAGTATTTTAAATTTTATCATTTGTAAATTATTTCAATAACTTCAATGTAAAAATGATTACTGTAACTTGTGTTTGTTATCTTTAATATTTTTTAAGATTTATTTTATAGTTTAAATAATTGATTTTTAAAATTTATTAAACTTAATTAAAAAAATTAGATTTTCACGAAACATTGAGCTTGTTGTCCGTTGAGAATTTTAAGTTTCTATAGTAATACTATAAGTCTCAATGAAAGGTTAGATGGCACTTATGGAATTTTTTTCAATTTTTATGGCTTTTTATTAAGCAGGTGGTGTTACTGTATGTTACTTGCTCCCTAATTAATTGGTGTTAATTTTATAAATTTCTTCTTTTAAATTGATAAATATGGTTTTTAGGCAATTTTATTTTGCTTGTTCTTTAATGAATTGATGTTACTTTTACATATTTTTTTCTTCATATTTGTGATCATAAAATGAATATAATATGGTTTTTAAATCTTTTTATTTAATCTAATCTCCTATATATATGGACGCTTATGTTAGGATTGGTATTTTTATCAAGAAAGAATTTGTTAGTATTCTACTCTCAATCCTCTTCATGAATCTGTTAGTACTCTCAATCCTCTTCATTTTTATGGTATTTCTCCTTTTCTCTTGCTCCATTTTCATTTTATAAATGACTTTTATGTAGAATTTTTCTTCATATGTTTGATTAGTATAAAGATTAAGAAGTAGGTTCAAATAGATTTAATAATATTCAAATAAGAAGTAATAATGCAAATTAACTAAATTGTCATTGTTCGAAATACTAATAATTTCAATGACAGAAAAAAAAAATCACTAATAACTTCCTAAAAAAGATATGAGAATTTTTAATTAAATGATTTTGAAGTTTCATTGATTAGTAAATATGAAAAAATTAGAAGGATAGTAATTACTATCATAGTTTCACATGATTTGAATTAATTGATTAATTAATTAAATATCTAATTGATTTATATAAAAATTATCTATATATATTTAATGGGCCCATTTATTAGTAACTTAGTAGTATCTATTTAATGATCAGTTACAGTATCTAAAATACAAAAAAATTATATATAAAAATTATCATACTATTCACAAAATGGTATTCAATCTTAAAACGGCATGGCAGTCTAATTGAGACCAAATTGTTATCCATAAGACAGTAAGCTTAGATAGTAAATTATGAAAGATGCTATGACTCTTAATTACTTGTACACTATACAAACGAAGACAAATAGAAGTAAAAAATAAAACAAATTTTAAATAATTAACTCACAGCATAAATACTTCACTTTACTTATTTTACTAATCAAAAGCTTTCATAGTATTTGGTGCCCTAGAATCAACTTTGTTAACCAAAGCAAATAACATAGATATTGGAGGATCAGTATTCTTCTAAAAATTATAAAAAGTTGTTATACCTAGCATTTAATCCAATATTAAATTATTATTATATAACAGATGTCACATCATCTATATAATATATAAAAAAGGAATTATATATGCTACGTGTCAGCATATTATTCTTCTAAATTTTCTCCAAAACATTATTTTTTTATTTTTTTATTATTATTTATTTATTTATTATCTTATGTTTTATGAATATAACTAAATATATTAAATTAATTTTTGATATAACTATCCATAACTATCAAAATATTGATAAAATTACACATGGTAACAATTTTAAAATATATTTAAAATAAATAAAATATTTAAAATATTATATTTATAAAATAATAAATTAAAATGTATCTACATATATAACATGTATTAAAATTTCTATATATATTGTGCATTAAATTTTCAATGTCTCCATATATGCCGTGCATTAAAGTCTGCATATAATATCAAAGTATATTAAATACTTTTTAATATATAAATGTGATTATATAGAAAATAATAAAGATATTTTCTTATTTGGATGTTAAAAATTACATAAATAATATACTTTTATTTTATTAGTAGAAAAAATTTGGAATATCCTTTTCAAAATATAATTGTTAACCATGGTGAAATAGGATGGATTTATATTCAAAAAAAAAAAATATTTATTTTATTTTATTTATCAAATAAGTCAAATACATTTGGTTATAAATTAGTAAATAACAGCTTCTGGTTATTTAAAATTTCTATATTCAATATTTTAGTGTTTTTTATTCTTCTATAATTTTGTTTTGGTTATTAGAGTTTTTTTTTTAATTGTTTAATTTCAATTTTTTTCGATGGATCATAATCATGATCATCTAAATCATGAGAATCGAAGTAAACTATGCTATAGAATTTTGGTCGAAGTTGATAACATTGATTCAAAATATACTATGAAAACTTATTGAAAAGAACAAAAGGTTTTCAAGGAAGATTGCTTACTAGGTATTAATTCATTTTTAATGAAAAAACCAAAATTTCATTGGCTTATTGCATTATAAGGTCCAACGATAAAAACATATGTGGTGCTTTATATAGGCTTTTTGACTTAAAAAGTTTGATTTCCTTTTTTCTTTTTTCCTTTTTTCCATTATGGATTTAAAATTGGCCTACCCATGCATAACATCCATTTTTACTTTATTTGGGAGGGCCTTACCCAAAAGAAATTTATTGTTTCTCACCAGCTGCAATATATGATACATAAGCCATTCATCACTTCCATTTGGTACATACTAATCAATCAACCTCATAAACCTCTAAATATATATATATATATATATATATTAGTATTGAAAATGAGATATTTGAATTCAAATTCTCTATCTTAGGAACAGTGAAATTTGTCATTTATGTCATTTATGTATGTGTGTGCATATATATGTATGTATGTATGTATGTATGTATGTATCCATCCATATAATGTAGGTGAATCTAAAAAATTAAATAGAAATATTGTCATTTATGTGTACGTATATATGCATGCAAATATGATATAGGTGAATTTAGAAAATTAAATAGAAATAAAGCTTTACTAGAGTTTATTGAGAGAGTGAAATATATGATTACAACAACAGTTCTATGTGTATAATTTACAGCCACCATAAAGGCAATTAGATATTGGTGATAATGATTATTAGATTATATTATAAAGATTTAATATAGAAAAATTAATTACTTATAAGGAATAAAAAAAGGAAAAAGAAAAAAGGTAGTAAGAATAAAAATATTAAAAAAAAGTTTATAATCTATATATTACTATCTTTGTGGGTTTGTTATCTTTATTTTATTGTAAAATAAAAAAATATTATACACGGCGATTAATAATTAGATTTTATATACTCATATATAAATATGTAATAAATAAAATTTTAATATTATAATATATAGATTTCAAAAATAAACTTGATCTCCTTATTTAATTTTTTTAAATATATGTAACCATAAATAAATTATCTTATAAGATGAAAATATATTTATAGGATAAATAATAATAATAATAATAATAATAATAAATATAATAAAATTATATTATGATAATTTAATATAGGAAAATTAATTATTACAAGGAATCAAAAAATAAAACACCCAAATTACAATTTTAAATAGTACTAATATATTTAAGAATTGATTATGGAATTAAAGAAGCCAACATAAATTGTATTTTTATTTTTTAGAAGGTAATAAATTAATCTGAATAAGGTAAATGATACCTTTTAAAGCAATAATTATTTTTTGAAACAAATGAAGTTTAAATAAGACTATATATTTATTTTCAAAATAAATATTTTTTTCCTTGAATGGATGAAGACATAAATAATAAGACTAAATTTACAATGTTTAGATTGAAAATGGTGGTAAACATACATGGTTATTTTTCAAATTAATTTAAATAATAAAGGAAGAAACTTTAGTTTGAAACAACAGCTCAATTTTAGGAATTGAAAAAAAATTTACACTTATCATTCCAAATAATATTGTGTCCTTATCAAGTTTTAAAGATTTTTGCCTATAAATAGATAATGGAATAAGTGATTTTTTAACTTCCAATTAATCAGATATATAACTATTGAATAATATTTTCTCTTCGATTTCAATTTTTATTATATTATTTTTTAATTCTTTAAAAAATTATTATTATTTTTTAAAATCATTTATTGCGATTACATATACTTTGTATCGCACGGGATCAATACTAGTTAAAGATTAGGAAATGTACGCACGTTAGCCTAGCTAATTTAACAATAAAATGTCAACAAAAAATTTTTAAATGGTTTCAAAAAATAAAAAAATATCAAAATTAAAATTAGAATTTAAGAAAAGGATTATAGGAGTTAAGAGAGTATCTTCAGAGTATCTTTATTGTTGATATGAACAGTAGCTTTCCTGGTATAAAAGTTAACATTCTCTAAATTTAGCTGGAATAAATTTACTATTTATTTTTAAATTGTCTCCAATAATAATGATAATACGTAAAAAGTTATTTATAACTATCAATTAATTACATATATTTTATTTATATATATATATATATATATATATTTTTTAGAAAAAGATTTGACCTTTTAAGAAAAATTTTACTTTTAAGCAAACTTTTTAATATCTAATAAAGCTTTTAGAATAAAAGATTATTTTAATAATGCTTAATTTTTTTATACCACATTTGCTTAAGAGGGTATTTAAATAGATTCATTAAAAGTTTTTTTTTTCTCTTAGTTGTCTATTTTTTGATGTAGCAAAAAAAAAATCTTGCAACAAAGAAATCATCAGAGATGCTTTCAATATCTGTTTATTTCCAAATTTTTTTACTATATTAAAAAAATTGACAATCACTCAAAAAAAATCTCTAATATTACATTTAAATACATGTGAAGTTGATGTAATAATAAAAAAAAATAAAAAAATAGACACTATCAAATAAATCTTTTATTTTTGAAATTACTTCTTAAAGATCTGTTAAATGTTTTCAAATTTCCTAAAAAATTTAATTTTTTTTTAAAAAAAATTAAATGAATAAAATATTTAATTAAGTAATAATTATAAATAAATTTTATACACGTTACTATTAACAATAAAAGAGAAATTTAGAATTGAATTGCCATCCAATTTCTATTTCTATGCACATATATAAAGTAATTTACATTCAATGTTAAAGTATAATTTTAGGATATATACTATTTGTGGAAGTACAAAATTTTTTGTGAAGGTCTCCACTAAAAAAAAAAAAAAAAAAAAAAAAAAAAAAAAAAAAAAAAAACACCAAGTTGTATTCGAATGGAGAACGGCGAGCAAAAGGGGAAGGAGTTCTCAGTGGAAGCCGCGGATTTGGAAGAACTACCGAAGGTTTTGGATTCATCTCTTTCTTGTATCAAATGGCGGCTCAAAACTTCAGCTAGACGTCGGCTTGAGATAGGTTTTTCTCTGTGGTTCTCTCAAGGGTCTCTCTTCTTTCCTGGAATCAACTTTCAGTTCTGGGTTTTTGTTATTATGTGTTCTGAATTTCATTTTCACTTCTGGATCTTAATTATTTTTTATTATTATGCATTTGGGTAGTAATAATATGCGGTGTCTTTCAATCTCATACTCTGTTTGGATTCAAAAGGATAGGAAACTTAGGTAGAAGTACAACTGATTCCTTGAAAATGAACATTGTTTTTGCAAAAAGGTGTGGAACAACTAATTAATCTTTTTAGCTTCTGCTTCTTATTTTTGTTCTTAAATTTCCAAGATTGATATACAGAAAATGGGAGTTTGGAACCCATTCTTCTGTAATGGTATTATTATATGTACCCATGTTAAGATATATGAGTTGATCTTGGATTAAGAAGTTCAAGAAAGTCTCGACTTTTTCAATAAGGTATTTGTTAGGTATTTAGCTTTAAACTCGACTTTTTCAATAAGGTATTTGTTAGGTAATTAGCTTTAAACTAAGGTATTTAGAACTTTGCATGGGTGCATATATCTCTGTGTGTATGTGTGTGTTTATATAGATATGGACTTGTGATTATGGAGCATTACATTGGTGCAGATGTTCTAGCATTGTGCACTGGGATGAGGCCAGTTGTTATGATAGACTATGGTGGAAAGATGCCTGAGCTGCAAGAACGACTTTGTGCACTTTTGGAACATAGTCAAAAGGTTGCTTGTTGTTGCCTCGCTAAATTAATTGACTGATTTACTTGAGTATTGCCCAAGTAAAGAGTTTCTGCCTGTGTCCTACTACATTTTTGAAGTTGATTGCATTCTGATTATGTTATTCGAACTGGGAGTCTTTTTTGTTTCTACTTCTTTATTTTTAATGAATGGACCACTTATTCACAGTGGTAAACCTTAGAAGTCGTTTCCAAGTTACTTTACTTTTCAATTATCTGCTGTTATAAATTTTTTCATTTAATAAATATGAAATTTTACCCCCATTAGGCTTTCACCTCAAATTTTTGAGTCTTATGCCTTGTTTCTTAGGGATGGAAATGATTTGCATTGTATTTTCACTTTCAAGCTTTGTATAACAATAGGAAAACTTTTACACCTTTGTGGATAATATTTTATCACCTATTTCCGAGGGCTACTTCTGAAAAACTCAGTGCTAGAAACAAAGAGTAATGCCAAAAAATAGATAATTTATTGATTGTATTTTACCTCCCATATAGTCATAGTCATTGAATTGCTTACATGATGTCTGGTAAAATCTAAATGTTAAATTGTATTCGAGTTATCTAGCTGCATGGTTATCTGTATGTTTGAAATGTTATAATCCTTTTCACCAATTCTATGCTTTTTTTTAGATCCCACTTCTGCAAAATTCCATATGTCACTCTATACTAACATTGGTTCTTAAGCAAAGAAGGTTCAGAGATTGAATCATTTATAGCGACGTCACTTCACTTATCATGTTCAGCTGTTTCATTTGACCTTTTCAAATTTCCATCAGGGTGCATCACATATTTTGGTCTAGTGGTGGGGTTTTGTATTGGATTAAAATTTCATTATTTCATCATCATTATTACATCTTGTAACTATTTTTGTCTAGTTTCTGCCCATTCTGTGGATCAAAATTTATTTCTATGTGGAAAAACTAGTTGACCTTGTTTGAGAAAAAATTATGCAGGAGTCAGCTAAATTTAAGCATCTAAGAGTAATGATTATAGAAGATATGATCTATTTGATACATGTAAGAGGACTTGCTGAGTATATTCAGTCAAGCTTGAACTCAGAGACACTGCTGCTTCTTGTGGACCTAGAGCAGGATCCTCCAAAGGTTATTCCTGCTTGGCCTTCTTTCTTGTAACATTTATCATAGAGATTTTTCTAATTCCTATTTCATGAAAGCACTGTTTTCATTTTGTTCCAGATGATAACAGAAGCAGAAAAGAGCCCACTAGGAGTACAGCTTTTATCAATTCAAAAGTGGTTTTCTAATTTATTTCCTCTCGATCAAATGAACAATGGTTCTTCGTCATGTAAAAGTACAGAAAATGTTGAATCCTTGGTCAATAACCTTACAACATCTCAATCTTCTCAGTTCATTGATCTCAGTAGCTGCATGCATGATACTCAGGTCACTGTGCCAACTTTAAATGGGTAGCTGCCTAAGCTTGCCTTACATATACATCTTTATTACTCCTAGATTATAATATCACTGCAATATATGCATGCATATATGGATGATTTACATATGTAAAGAAATAATAAGACTGGACTTTGAATCAAAGTAAAGTTCATGATATTAATCTATCCATGAATTGGGTTCCTAGAGACAGCTTCATATATATATATATATATATATATATGCCTGTACTTACATAGGAATGACGCTGACTTTATTGACTTGCATGCATATAAGCATATGACTCTTTTCTAAGTTTTTTGACAGTAGAATTGCTAATTCATATGAATCTGACCAAAAAGACAATATATTGAATATGACTGCAAGGACATTGAGATGCATCAGAAACAAATCCTAATGATATGACCGTAACTGATTGAAAGTTTTCAAGACAGACTGGAAGTAGTGTTGCTTTATCCTTGGTGCATTATTACGCAATTTGCACAATTCTTTTCATATATTTGTGAACTAAATTATCTGAAAAAGTATGTGTCCACCAACAAAATTTATTTTTGAATGTTACTGAAAATTATAAACAGTGTTGAAGCCAGCATTGCTGTTGAGATTCCAAAAACTTGTATCTCATTGATTTGAGTACCAGTATTAACAATTGTGCTACGAATCTCACTGTGCTGGAGTCTAAAACCATTTGGGTGGTTCCTGGTTAGAGTTTCCATGTTTCACTCCTGTATTGTCATCCACCTGAAGATTGTTTAGCTGTGAAAATGTCTAATTGGAGCAGATTGCTATATACATATATCCCATAATTATCTTCCTCTTAAATTTCACTTTCCACTTATCTAGTTGCATAAGCTATTTGCATATGGTTTATCTTTTGGCAAACTGGCATTGTGCATCATATTCTGAAACTGTTTTTCTTTTTTTCTTTTTCTTTTTTTTTCTTTTTTTTGGCTTGGATGGCTTCTAAGTAGTGTAATCAATATTAATATCATTGTGACTAAAAATTTGATATGCTGCAGATGGCTTCTTGGTTATCCAGTAGTGTACGCGTTTGGCAAGGAGCATATTGCTGACGCTATTTATAATCTTTCCACCAAGCCTCTTCATATCTTTAAAATATTGGTTTGCAGGTTTGTATGTTCTGCTTCTTGTTCGAACAAATAGTAGATATAAATACTGTTTGCATGATTAATTCTTATTGTAATTTATCATTAGAACCATAATTAACAGCCTGTTTAAGTAGCTTATTGATGTCATGGTGCAAAACTATTGCAGGAATACTGCCTGCAGTAAAGGATCTCAGATGCAAGAACTGTTGAGGTAATAGTCCTTTTTTTCTTATTTAATTTGCAATTTTTAATATCCTTTTGTTAGTGAAAGGCTGACAGAATCAGAAAAGTATTAGTTAAAAAAACCCAAAGATAATTTTTCTCTTTTAGGTACAAAAAGTTTGGTTGCCATACACAAGAGATGAGACACAACTTACACATACGCAACATATTAGATGATGATAGACACACACAAAGCAAGCATATAAGAAACATGTCGACTCACTTTTACTTTTCTTAAATGTTTAAATAGCTTCACCGTACCCTATGATCTAAGCATGGGTGGGAGCAGTGAACAATGGGCAAAGGCATATATGGCTTATATGGAGGTGAAGTGGGAAAAATGCAAACAAGCTTGGAGGCATTTAAAAATGGAGGTTAATGAATGCTATCCACAGGCCATTGCTTTGTAAGTATGCTGTAAATGGTGTGGGAACCAAGGCAAACAGCAGGAAAGAAGATAAGGTAGATAGACAGAGGAGAAAAAACCATATGGAAGAAATAATCTGTACCAATGAAAACCAAATTATGTGTCTTCAACTGACCCTATTTATATGGTGTAATAATGAGACCACCGTTGCAACAAACACAACGTTGTGAGAAATGAAGAGTAGTTGGCTCGTCTTGGGTTTCATTGACTCGGGGATTTGGATTGAAACTAGGGTTAGGCATACTACTACCACCAGAAAGTACGAGTTGAGAAAACTAGTAGATGGTTTAGGGGTTTAGGGTTTACTAGAACGTTTTTATTCAATGGAAACATCTGTGGCTGTTGACAGTATACTGATAAGACAATTTGAGATGAAAAATACATAGATAGATTGGTGAGTCTCTAAATTGGAAGGAATGTCAGAATGTAGGGTGATGAACGCATTTTTCAATCTCTAATGCCATATAGAAAGTCTAATTAAGGACTCTTGTGAATTGTAGGCAAAGCTCATGTTGAATCTTCATCAATACCTTAATTAACCTATCTTTAGTTGCTCTAGGTTTGAAGTAAAAATTACTATTTCCCTCGAAAAATGTTATGAATTTTTTTGAAAAATAGCCACCCCACAAACTGAAACTTGATAAATAGCTAAAAAAAAAAAAAAAAATTTAAAAATCTAGCCAACTGTGGGTATAAATGTTATTGGCTAAATTGAAAATTATGCAGTGGTTTTTCTTTTACTCTTGTATTTTTCTTCATTTTTCAAATAATCTGTTCATTTAAAAAAAAAAAAATCTCGCATCTCATATGCTTTTTTTCTTTTTCTTGTATTTTTTCACTTTTGAATCTAAATTCAAATAACAATTTTTTTTTTTTATTAGATGAAATATTAGTGTTAAATAATATAAAATTATCAAACTACTCTTTAATTCTTGTATTTTTTTAAAATTTTTTTAATATAGATACATAATAAATTAGTTTATAATATATTTAAATTTAAAAATATTTATATGACATAAGGTGTAAAAATTGAAAAAACATTATGTAGAATTGAAAAATCACAAAAACCAATAAAATAAAATAAAAAATTGGCGAAAAAATAAACTCTTATCATTTTCCGTCAGTCTGTCGGTCTTTGCCAGTGAAAAAATGTTATATTAGGCCCCAAACAAAAAAAAAAAAAAAAAAAAAAAAAAAAAAAAAAAAGGATAAACGGGTTTTTGGAGACAGTTAATATGTTTACAAAGGACCATGTGCTCACTACCAATGGATACTGCCCTAAATTCACACTTTCATGCCCTAAGACCTAATACCCATCAAGAAAGACATATTTTTTATTGATGATGAATGAAAAATGAATTAAAAAAAAAAAAAATTTGTTCGGTTGCTGAGAAAACGAAAGAACAACCCTGATATGGATCGATCACTCTGTTAGCTTTTTAAGGTCTCCATCTCCCCAAATCTCAAAACCTCAGAGATAGATGTTTGAATTAGAAGAAAAGGTTAAACACTGGGTTTAAAAAAACAACACAAAAAGAAAATTCTTCCGTTTTCCTCCTTTTTTTCCCTTGCAACCAAACAGTGTGCAAGAGCAAACAATATGCGAAAAGGTGCTTCTTTTCAAAGTCTTGACCAAGAAGGGCAATACTATGAAGATCAAAATTTGTTTAGAGAGAAGAATTTTAGCATTCATGGAAATTGCCTTGAAGCTACCCGTCCCTCAACTATAAGCTGCACGATGTTGGGAATGGCTTTGACTGTATGTTGGTAAATGGTTGTTGGTAAATGGTAGTGATAGAGAATGATGGGTTTTTTTGAAAAATAGTAGGGTAAAAAAAAAAAAAAAAAAGGCCCTAGAATGCATTTTGGAAGGTGAAATGGGAAAGTATATATAAAAAATAAAAAAAATAAAAAAAAATAAATAATTCTGCTATATTTCAACTATTGAATTGGGGAGGGGCTATTTTTCAAACAAAATCCAATATTATCACCAATGTGATTGGGCCTTTTCTTCTGTGTTGATGCTTTATATTGGCCCATAATATGATTGGTCCTTGGTGGACATGAGGAGGGAAAATGTAAAATGTTGGTGAAATTTATTGTAGAATGAACAAATAAATGGAATCTGTCCCCACAAAAAAAAAATGTAATTTTAAAATTATCAATTAAATATGCCTAAGTATCAATGACAATGCTTATGGTAAAAGGTACACATGAAATTAAGGCATGTGATAAAGGTATACAAAGTAGAGCTAATAAGGTAAAGAAGCACAATAAGTGGTAGCCACCTGATCAAGTAAAAGGAGACCAAATCCTGATCCAGTAGACGAGACCCATTTCAAATCGAATAGACAAGACCAACACCTGGTTGTGTAAACAAGACCAATCCTTAAGCTAGTTAACTGTCATCACCATTATATTTACTTATCTGAAAAATGACTAGGCATGATTGTGCCACGTGTCTTGAATTTATTTTTCCCATAACAGTTTGAATTTATGCATGTCTCATATAAAATTTTATTTTTTTTTGTTAAATTTAGATGAAAAGCTCATAAATTATGTGTTTCCTAATGATTTTCAAATTTTTAGATTATATAATAGAAATTTAAAGCTATGAACTATTTAATAGTGTCACATTCCATTAAAATTATAAAATAAAATAAAAAATCTAATAGCGTGACAGAATTATATTTTAATGAACTTTTTACACGTAAACAGAAAGCAAAATTGGAGAAAAATCTTGTATCCATGGGTGGTAAAACCGGGGTTTCTTATGAACATTTATGGCTGTAGCCAGGAGCCGAATATTTTGCTATTAATGGTTTATTTGATATTATTTTACTAGGGTTAACATCATTCTTTTCCCCTTCAAACAAATTGACATAGAGAAGTTACTTTTGCAATTCTAAAACAACTTTATACAATATTCGTTCTTTATACATCATTATTTAAATATATAAAAAATATCAAATAATTTTATACAATATTTCTAATACTTGAAATATCTACAATTCATAGTCATAACTAAATCAGGAAACACGTTTTTTTTCTCTACTAATCACTTACAAACCATACACTACCCTATGAAAATTCTTCATAATGCTTTTGAATGAAACTAATAGTCATGTAAATTCAGTAAAAAAAAAATTTCCAATTAAAACATTTTTGGACAATAGAAAGATATATTCATTGGAGTGTTCAATCTCAAAATTATAAACATGTTTGAAGATGTTTGGTTATATACTTATGAATATATTTGAGATATTCAGTTATATACTTCTGAATATATTTAAAATGTTCGTTTTTTTAAAATGTTTAATACTGGTAAATATATTTGAAATGTCCAATCACATACTTCTAAATACATCTGAGATTTCATATCTAAAAATATTTGATTACATATTTCTAAATATATTTAAGATACTTAATTATATATTTCTAAACACATTCAAAATGAGCAATCCTATATTTCTGAATACAAATATATTTAATTGATAAATATTATTAATAATAATTTTAAATAGAAATAAAAGTATAAATTTATAATATGAATGTATAGAATTCGTTTTGGCAGTACAACTAAAACTTCTCATATTTTGCACTCTACCTCTAAACTATACAAATTTTCGTTGTCCTTAAAACAATAATTTCTTCTTCTTTTTTTGTAACTTTAGCACAAAATTTCTCTCTGTCTCTAAGACCAAAAACTATTTCTTTGTATTTTTGTTTAATCAAACACAAAATTAATCACATGATTAATCAAACACAAATCCGTGTTACTTTGTTTAAAAATTATTTTATTTTATTCTATTTTTGTGCATTCTAATTTGTCCAAATCCATTAGAAAAATAATCACATGATTAAATCGACAAAAAACAATAGGACAGTTGGGAGTTCGACAGTTTTCGTAATTTGGAGAGGAAGGTGGAAAATATGTTATATAATTTGGTAAAATGATATTAATCTAAAAATATTATAAAAAGTCATAAGTCTTAGAGGAAAAAAAAAGAAGATTAGCTAGGCTACATGACTTTCACAGGTTCCCTGGAGATAGGTGCCAATTTTTTCTTTTTTATTTTTATTTTTTTAATGGAAAATTTCATCTTTATTAAAAATGTGGTTAAGATCCATTGCTTAATTAATCCGAAATAACAAAATAAAATAAAATAAACAAACTGTAAACGGACATAAATGTTATAATCTATTTTCCAGATTCTGCATGAGGCAACAAGTGGAGACCGAGAAATATTCCTAGTATTCCGGTCATAAAATGATTTAAGGGGATTTTGTTTTCTTCTTTTACGCCTGAAAGAAATAGAAACATATACGGAAAGTAAAATAATGGAAGAATTACAAGTTCTTTGAAGTGTAAACTGGGTTTCGTGCAAATTACACTGATTTTAGAACCCCGAAAACTATTTATCATCTTTTTTTTGGGACACGAACGGTTTATTATACTAAAGTAACCCTTCAATTATTCCAAAAAATTATATCTATATATAATTTTCATAAATATATGGATATGTAAAATCAAAAACAAACCAATAAAGATTTTCACCTCATTTGTAAAATTAGATAGTAAATTTATTGAATTTTAATACAAAATTGTTATAATAATTTATAAAATTGAAATATACGTTTGATTTTGGAATAAAATACATCTTTTCAGAAAATAACATAATAAAAATGTATTGTGTATATAGATTTTAAAAAATAGGAATATGGATAAAAATTTATGAAATATATATATATATATATATTTAAGTTTGAGAAACTGTAAGGTTCGATACTTTTAATTTGCAAATTTGCTTTCTTAATAAATAAATTTATTTGCAAAACGTTCAGACAGATACAATCTTATTGCGTCAGTGTAACTCGGTCCTGCAGAATGGTTAAAAAGATTAAGAGCGAGTTATAAATCTAAGATAATTTATGAATATTTTTATATAAATTACCCTTTGAAATTATTTTAGAAAATTAAAGTCAACTAAAAGTTATATAACTAACAGTACGTTAAAAAATAAAAAAATAATAAAAAAAATAAAAAAAACAATGTCGAATGTTTTGCTTCATTTAAAAATATCTAACTATTCATTTTAAAACATCATGGCTGTAAATTATGTTCTAATTGTATTAACATCAATAAAGTAAAAACTTTTGTTTATCAAGATTACAATAAGATATAAATAATAAATAATAAACATCTCCTTGAATTGCCATCATTTTGTGCAGATCTAAGAGTATAGACTAAATAATCTAATATGAGAAGTCACTTGACATAATTAATACGTAAATGGTTTAATTTAACTATTAAAATAAACCAAAACATTTCTACCCAAAAAAAAAAAAAAAAAAATCACATAAACCAGGAAATTGAGAAACAGAATTTATTCAGCAAAAGCCTGAAAAGCACGTGTCTTTCATCATTACAGCCATGAGAAAAGTGAGAAAGAAAAGCCAACAAAAAGAAACCAAAAAAAAAAAAAAGGGAAAATTGAAGCAGGAAAACCCTCGTTTACTTGAATGGGCAAAAAAAAATTAAGAAAAAGAAAAATCCCAATCATCTAAGCCCCTTTGATTAAGGCAAGCACCTCAGGTTCATTGGGAAGAGCAGGGATTGCTCCCTTCTTGGTGGTTGTAATGGCTCCACATGCATTTGCAAATTTCAGTACTTGTCTCAACCTTGCCTCATCCTGAAAATTCCATAACACATTTTGCATTTTATAAATAAATTAATAATCATAATCTTGATAACAAAAAGCAAAGAGTGAAAAAGTAATTTTTCTTACTTCAAGTATGGATCGGTCATCAACAATCTTGCCAAGTAAAGCACCCACAAAAGAATCACCAGCACCAGTTGTATCCACCGTGTTCACATGGAAAGCCTTCACTTCCCCATGGAAATGCTGTAATCAGAGAACAAAAAGTGGGTCAGTTAGAACCGAAGACAAATTTTGAACAAATTTGGGTAGGATTCGGTTTTTGGATAAGCAATTTTCATCACAATGAGAAAATGTAACAGAAGCTAACTTTGTACACAAGATATAACACCAGCTATTATTTATCATTGGTGACAAAGTCATGCTGATTATAATCAATCATGGCTTCCTTTGGTAGATCTAAGCAAAAAGCATAGCTTATTTTCCCCAAAAAAAAAAAAAAGGCAAAAAGCATAGCACCCATTTTACAAAAATACAATATGGGGTTATGACATGACGTATTGGTCCACACGCTACCTACCCACCAACCCACCAACCCACCCACACACCAATCCTTCCTGCCTCACTGGCATATGCAATAAATTGACAATATGCAATTTTCCCATAAAAGAAATTTTGAAGCAAAATGAGATTGAGATTTTTTTGCCATGAACTAAATTTTTTTTTTTTCAGTTTTTAAAATAACATTTTGCTGTTTTAGAAACCTAGGAATTTTCAAATCCATCATTAAAAATAAAAAATAAAAATAAAAAAAAACCCTCGATTTCTCCAGCTAATAATTCAACTTCACAGAACAATGTCTAAATAATCTTTTGATGGATTGTCCAACAAGAGTCTAAGAACAGAAATGATTCTACTCAAATGGGGAAGATTATTATACCATGTGGAGAGTCCCACTGTGTCAATTGGTACAGCGGGAGGATCCAAGTCAAATTGTGAATCACACACTCGACCTAAATAACCAAGGGTTTTAAGTAATATAGTCCTACCAAAACGAATCAATATTACATAAACAGATCTAATAAAGCAGGGAGTCCTTGAATCTAGGATGATGAGAATGGGTCCCTATTTTCGTCTAGCAAGGTCCGACTAGACCAAACTTCTTTTGTCCACAAGCGCTGTGTCCAGCAAGGACATGCCAGTAAACATTTACTATCTTCAATTAAAAGCAAATACCTAACCCCCCCATGGTAGAGCATCTAAAAGTCAGAATCCAACAAACGGCAACTAAACAAAACTCACTTTCATGTAGTTTTATTCATGTTTGTGTCCAAAGAAACAAAATAATAATAATAATAATAACCCAAAAAAAAAAAAAAAAAAAAAAAAAAAACTTACCTTGGTGTAATATCTGCAACCTTTTTCACCGAGAGTGACAAGCAGAAGCTTCAAATTGTCATGCCACAATGACAATGCCGAGGCATCGTCGATTTTGTCACTACCTGTTAAGAACTCGAGTTCCACATCGCTAACCTTGATCACCTCTGCCTTATCCCATATGCTCAGGATCTGCTCACGAGCTTCCTCCGGTGAGGGCCACAGCGGTAGCCGCAAGTTCGGGTCGTAGGAAAGGAGGGCTCCGGCATCTTTAGCCACCTCAATTGCCTTCAAGTGTGCCGATCTGCATGGCTCCACGATCAAGCTTATGGACCCATAGTGGAACACATTGGCCTAAATTCACAAAAGAATAACATATTTTTAACTGGTCAGCAAAATAATATTGATCTACCACAATTGTCTATTTCAAAAAAAAATTAAAAAAAAAAATTCATAGATTTAAGTCTTCCCTTTTATACACAATCAGTTTGAATCTTATGTGGCCAAATTAGATGTAAATTAAGAAATTAAAAGACCCACTTATCATTAGATGAGACTTGATACCAATCAATAATCAATAAAATAAAAAAGTTTCCAATTTTAACAAAATAAATGAATAATCAGACAAATGATAAACAATCGGTATCCAAATTCTGATTAATTTATTTAATTTTTAAAAACGGGGAAAAAAAGATAATTGAACTTGCCAAACTTATATCTCCTGCGCGTGCTGAAGCATGTGGGATTAATATATATATATATATATATATATAAGAATAATATTTTGTTAAATATTAAACCATCCACCAACTATCCGTTTCTATATTATTTATTATATTGTCAACTTGCACAAGGCAGCATGACCCATCACCGAACGAAACCATTCACGCCCCCACAGTTTTAGTGTGTTCCCTATTTTAACTCCACCTCTAATCGAAAACAAATTCTATATTTTATATAAAAAAATAAAAATAAAAACAACCTTCAATTTTTTTTAAATTTTTTTCACGTTTTCTACAAAATATTACGAAATTGTGGAAAAAAAAAAAAAAAAAAAAAAAAGAAACTTCACAACCACTATTAATTCTTACAATTCCGATAAGAAAAATCTTTAAAATATCTAATATGGAGTGCGAGAGTATTTCTGGGTCAAAGTAAAATATCGTCGTTTTGAATCTAGATGCCGGATAAAAAGTCAATAAAGGTGTATGCAGCCAAAAAAAAAAAAAAAAAAGGGTCCGAAAAGACTTCCACTCGCTCACTAAAAGCGTGTAGATCACACGCTACAAAATCCCTTTCTAAAACACAATCTCAACGATTTTTATGTCTGTCCGACTCACAAATGGGTTTGGAACCCGGGACCCACAGTTTCAAGTAAGATCCGGGAGCAAAACCCAGATCTACTACCAGTGGGACCTACCTCCATTATTTGCTGACGAGGATTGTCAGTTAAAAAAAAAATTAAAAAAAAAAAGTCCCTAATCTACCAAGGGTGAGATTATCAAACACGCTCTTCGTCTCCCACAGTCCATCACAGCATATGGGAAAATCAAAAAACTTTTCCCGGAAAAAAAAAAATTGTACAGAGAAAAATAGTAACAGAAAAAAACTTTTTAGGGGAAGAAAAGCTTACGGATCTGATGAGCTCGAGATTAAGCTCTTCAGGTCTGAGTAGCATATCGGCGCTAGGGTTCCGGTAAAACATGAACTCGCGCTCACCGTCGGCACGTAAGGTGACGAAAGCCAAGGCCGTGCGTGCGCCTTGGTCGAAGTTGATCCCTTCGGCGGAGACACCGTTCTCCTTCAAGATCCCGGCGAGCATGTGACCGAACTCATCGTCACCGAGTTTTCCGACGAAGGCGGCTTTGCCGCCGAGCCTGGAAACGGCGATCGCGACGTTTGCCGGAGCACCACCGGGGGCCTTGAGGAAGCCAGGGGCTTCGGCTAGAGAGACGCCGGAGACGGTGGGGACGAAATCGATCAGCATCTCACCGAAGCTGACGATCAAACCCTTGCCGGTTACCGGCACGTCATTGTTTACCGGCGACATAGTAGAGAGAGAGAGAGATAGAGAATAGAGATAGAGAATAGAGAGAGAGAGAGAGAGAGAGAGAGGTAAGGAATAAAAAATGGAAAATAATACAATATAGAGAAGGAGAGAAAGAAAGAGAGTGATATTGGAAGGGTATTTATAGAGAAAAAGAGACGGAGGTTTAGAGGACTACGGGGTCGTTGGTGCTACACTGCCTGTGTAGTTGAGAGAGAGAGAGAGAGAGAGAGAGAGAGAGATTTTTTTTTTTAAGGAAAATAAAATACATTTAATTAAATTCCTAATTATTATCTGATTTTTTGGACTCTATACATTTTACCTTCTCTGGGGTCCACTTGCGCGATCAGTTTTTCCTTAGATTTTGTTTTGGTTTTTTCTTTTCTTTTCCTTTCTTTTCTTTTTCTTGCAAAATAATCGAAGTTTTCTGTTTTTTTTTTCGTAAATAAAATAATCGACGTTTTGTCATAAAATATCTAACGCTCGTGTTGTCATATCTTTTAATCACGTGGATTGTAAATAGATTATTATTTTGAGGGCAAAAATGGAAAGGAAAAAAAAAAGAAAAAGTAAATTGTGGTTTTTATCAGAATTCATTAAAGAAAAAAAAACAAACAAAAGATAAATATCACTATTTTATCATCTATTAGTGGTTGTCTATTTATAGATAATTTTTTATTATTTGATCAATACTTTTGTTTTGGGAACGTGTGAAAATTAAACTTTTGAAAGGACAAAAATGTTTTAAAAATATAAAGATTGATCTTATTTTTCCTTTTTTTAAAAAAAAAAAAAAAAAACTTTTGAGCTAGATTTTAAGCTTTTGAAAGTAACTATAAAAATCTGGTGGACGCATTAATTTTTCCCTCGTCGTAATTAATTTTTATTGTTATTATTTTATTTTTGTAAATTGTAGAGAGAAATTGAATCAATTGCTTATTTTTATCTAACTTTTAGATAATTTTAAATGATGCCTTCTGGATCCTCAATTAACATAATTACAATATCATTTCTCAGATTTGTAACTAGCAACTCTATAGATATGTAGATGATATTAATCCAAGCAATGGAAATGAAGTTATTTGGGTGGAACATGATAATTTTTAAAAATGAAGAAATATTGATGATATTTTAAATCAAAATAATAAATTATATTTAAATCAACCAAGGTAAATAAAATTATGGCTTAGTTTGGAAGTTCTGTTAAATTTTATAAATGGTTGGTAAACTAGTAAATTGCTATTTCAACACTGTTAAAAGCTATAAAATTAGAATCTGAACATTTGATGAATAATTAACCTAACTATTGTAATATATGCCAATGATTGTTTTTCTTATATATATTATAATTACTATATAATTATCTCTCTAATAATAAATTAATATAATTAATATTAATAACATATTTATATATATATTTTTTTTATCTCACCTCAACTGCATTAATAATAAAAAATATAAAAAATTATATTCAGTTGATTAATATAAAAATTCTATAAACTTAACCCTTCAAAATAATTGTATATAGTTTTTAATAATATATATATAAAGTCATAAACCCAAAACATTAAACTGCAGGTAAAAGAGAATTTTGTTATTAGTTTAAGGTTATTATGGTAATTTTAATTTTAAAATCTTTATACTAAGAAGGAGAATGTGTGAAGCTACTTGGCTATTTAGATTCTAACTTTTAATAGGTGGTGATTTATTATTGTAGTTTATAAGTTAATCAATAATCAGCCACAGAAATAATTGGTTAAATATTTAATAAATTATTATTTCATAATTATTATATAACTCAAAATCGGTATTTGAGTATTTGGTAAATAATGTTGTTTAATTGTTGTTGCCATGTATAATAACTAAAGAGTATATTATTTATTTTCATCCCTTTATTTGTAGTATTATATTTTTATTATTATAACATACAATTATAGTAAATATTGATAATAAAAAAATATATAGCAAATGGATGAAAACGAAAAAGGAGTGAAAAATGTTGCTCATAAGTTTGTTAAGTAAAATATCAATAGAAGTAGGACAAATATAATATTAACTTTTTAATAAGAAAAAAATTGGTATTTTAATTATAGATAATTGGAAAAGATAATGAGAATTTTAAAAACTAAAATTTTTTACTCAAAAACAGCTGCTAAAAATTATGGATTCTTGTAAAATTAAAATTTTTAAATTTTACCAAATACTTAAGTAGATTTAAATTCCTTAATAATGAGCTTTGGAGTTCCAAAATCAATCAAGCTTAAAAGAGAAGGATTTGAAAACGTGATCGAACCAAAATTTGGAGTTGTATTCTCAGTGTTGATTATTGAATAATCTAAATTTCATAGATTTACCGAACATTCATCTTATGAAAAATCCTTTCATAATTCAATATAGTTAAAAGCAGCATCAAACACGCTTTGGCCCCTAACCTTTTGAAATATAATAATCCTATAAATATCAAAATATTCACCAAAAAATACTTATCAAATAATACTTCTTAATATATTATTAATTAATATATTCAAATAATCTAAATATAGATATATATAAATCCTTAAATTGATGACTAAGGGGGTGTATTAAATTTAGAATTCGAAAGATTTTAAAAGTTTTTAAAAGTTTAGAGGTATTCAATTTTGATTCTAAAGGAGTTCATACAAGTTTAATGGTATTCAATTCAGATTTTGATGGATTTTATAAAAATCCATTAAAATTCAGGTGTATTCAATTAAGATTTTGTAAAATTCTTTTAAAATCTGATGGTATTCAAAAGTCATTAATTTTTAAATACTTTAAAAAATGATGAATTTTAATGGATTTGAAAGGATTTTAAAAGTAAAATTATGAAAAATATCGTCAATATGAAATTCAGTCTTAAACTCAAAGATTTCGTTAGATTTTTATAAAATCTGTATATAAAATCTGTATGGAGTCTGTAAAATTGCATAACAATCCATCAAATCTTTTAAAATCTATAACTCATTTTAAATCCATCAAACTCTAAATTGAATACATCCTCCTAAATATCAAATTATGTTGACTTAATTGGTAAGTTACTTAGATCTACATTGTGGGTTTCAAACATTTGGACCCAAAAAAAAAAAAAAAACAGTATAAATGATTAAAAAAAATTGATAATTAAATAAAAACCAATTAAATATTGTAACATTATTTAATAAATATTTTGGTAACTCTGGAAACACCTAGGAATTTAAAAAAAAAAAAAAGTTATTCTTATTGTATATATTTTATTATTATATTCAATTCAATTGAATTTTAACATTTATAAATAATTTTTTCGTATGAAAAAATATCAAATTTGATAAATATTAATTAAAAATCAAATTTTAGACTTTTTTATATATAGCATTAGTATAGAACAACCAACCAAGTTTTAAATTTATTTTAGACAATATTTTATTTACACCCTATGAAGTTTAGGATAAATACAAAATTCTACCTTAGATTTATAATAATATCATATACATCTCCTAAAAAAAAAAAAAAAAAATCTAAATTACCTATATACCTTACCTAACTTACACTATTTTCAAAATTCCTTTTATTTCCTTTTTTTTTTTTTGCAGTAATAAATTTGAAAACTTCAGACTTTTTTTTAATATATTTTTAATTAATTTTATATATTTTTTATTTTTTTAAAATTATGTGATATTTTTTCATTTAAAACTATATTTAACAAATTATAAATACATTTAATAAAATATATTTGACAATTATCAGTTGGTCAAAAACCTTATCTTATTAAAATTACTACTTCTTTTTTTTTTTTTTTTTCAAACTGAAAAACTATCACTTATTTTACATAAAATTGATTAAAATATATATTAACAAAACTTTCAAGTTTTCAAATTAATTATTATAAAAAAATAAAAGAAATTTTGAAAGTAATTAACTTAAACAAAGGTAATCTAGACCTATCTAGGGGTATAAATGATATTATTAGAAATCTAAAAAATGTTTTTGTATCTACCTCAAGCCTTAGGGGTATAAATGAAATATTCCTTTTATTTTAAATATGGTAAGTATGTTTATCCTAAAAATATACCAATTATGAGCTTTTTAAAAGGAATGATTATTCATTGAAATGAGATTATGTATTTGTAAGGAATTGATAATATTGAAATTGAAAATATACTAAACGAAAAACTAGTTAAACCTATAGAATTGATATTCTATTCCTACGTCTATTTAGCATATCAAATGTGTTGGTCCATCGACCAGATGCAAAAATATAAAAATTATTTTATATGTTTAAGGATTTGGTATCTTTTTAAATTTAGAAATAGTTATAGAATAAAAATAGATAAACTCACATTTAAAAAAACTCAAAATTGTATTATCAAAAAAAAAATTTAGAATGCTATTGCTCAAATTGTCTTTATTATGTTTTAATAAATTTAGATTTAGATGGATTATCATATATAAATAAATATAAAATTGAATTTTAATTGATTTTTACCAAATTTGACTGGGGAAAAATATTAAAAAAAGGCAAAACCTGATTTTTATCCAACATTATTATTAAACGCGTTTATCAACATTATTATTAATCATATATATAAAAATGACCATTCTATTTCCTTTTTTATAACTATCTATTACTATTTAATTAAAAATAATAATTCTTTAAACCAAATGTGTCCTAAAACAGAAGCAAATATCAACTTATCATGTCACTAATATATATATATATATATATATATAGAATAAGACTACACTACGATACTGACGATCAGCATGCGGACCAATACCAAAATTGGTGTTTTTTTCAAAAAAGTGTTGATTTTTCTGTTACACATGCATAACAAAACCAAAGGTTTTTTTTTTTTTTTTACAAAAAAAAAATATCGACTTAGATACTGATCCACATATTAACAGTTCTAAATGTAACCTCGCCCTACATATATATATATATATATATATATATACACACCTTCTAGGCTAATTGAGATTTTGATGGATTTACCAAAAAGAGAAAAAATTAAGATTTCATGGGATGAAAGCTTATCTATTGCCATTATTTGGGTTGGAATGTTTCAGGGAGGTGTGTCATAATCCAACTTGGATTATTAACTCTTATCCACTTTCTTTTACTTTTTTTTTTTTTTTAATAAACTATTTACAAATAGTCTTTCAATAAATGGGATGGGATTTATCCATTTATTGGTGTTGTTCTTTCTTAGTTTTTATTAAACCCAATATTTTAGACAATAAATAAATAAATAAAACCCGATTTATGCTACTCGGCCAAAAAAAAAAAAAAAAAAGAGAGGATTTTTGCTTAAGCAATAAAAACGAATCTAAAATATAAAGTTTTAAACACTTGCAAACACATTTATTTTCATTGTATTTCGCTCACCCCCTGCATTTTTATTTAAAGTTTTAAACACTTGCAAACACATTTTTTTTCATTGTATTTCACTAAAGTCCTCAAAGGTTTTTTTTTTTCCTTTTTTTTCTTTTTTTTAAATGAAGTTTCATGCAACCTCTTTGTTTTAGTCAACGTAAAGAATTTTTCATTTCTATTTTTTTTCATATATTTGTAAGTTCTGGCAGCTTAGGATAAAAAGTCAGACGGTTTTCTTTTTCTTTTTTTCCCCTACATTATTAAGCTGACAATTTATTTTATTTTATTTTATGTATAACTGTTACATATTTATTGTGGTCAGTCTTTGGAAGGAGATTTTTTTTTTTTTTTTTTTGTGTGTCTGTATATACAACTTTAGAAGGATTAATTATATTTTAATATCCTATAGTTTTAGCGTTTTACATTTTTGAATCTTAGTTTTAAAACACACCATTTTAAGTCTTCAATTTTTATTGTGATGCAGTTTAGTTCATTTTGATTTCAAAACTAAGCTGGTATTGATTGACATCTCACTTGACTTGGAGATGTTCTTATGTAAAGTGAATTTCTCTCTAATATAGAGGGTAGTAAAAATAAGATGCAAAATCAAAGATAGAATTCTCTCTAATAAAACTGCATTGGGTTAAATATATTTTAATATATTCTATTTTTAATTTTTATTCCACTTTAGTATCCTCAAATTGATTTTATCAAGAAAATATTGTATCCTCAAACTGATTAAGTTGCAGCAAATAAAAAATTAAAAGCCAAAAATATAAAATTTTAAAATTAGAGAATATCAAAATGAAATTAATTATTATTTTGAATATATAATATATGAATTTTCATTTTTTATCTTGTAGTTGATAACATTTTAATTTTTTAGTTTTTAAAGGTGCTTTAGTCATTTTGTAAACTATAAAAGTGATATTGGTATTATATATTTTCTTACTATAAGTACATCGAATTGTATTTTATTGGAAGTGAAATGGGTATATGAATGAGTTTAACCATCTTTCTAGAGTTTTATAAGAAAATAAAAAAGGAATTTTGTGTATTTTTTTAAAGTTCACGAGCATTTCCTTGTATGAGTTTATTTTCGTAATTCTCACTTCGTGGAAGTTGCAGCCAAAAAATAGTAATAATAATAAAAAAGATCTTACGTTATTGAAAAGAATTACCAAAAAATATCTCAATAGTGCACGACTAGTGGAAAATCCATTACTTGAAAATTGTAATTTGATTTCCTCGTTGACTAAATATTTAGTGAAAATTTTATGAGAATATGACACCATTAATTTTGTATCTCTAATGCCAAACTAACCCTTATTTAAATTATAATCAATGGTATTTCTTTATTCGAAAACATCATATTTGAAAGATATTAAAATTAAATAAGTAGGAGTGTTCAAAAACCAATTAAAAGTTGCATGTTGTATTGAGGGTTGACGATTCGTTCCTCTGTTAGTGGAATTTCGGCATATGGGTGGTGAGCGTGTGATAAGATCATTCTTGGATCCTTTTCTGACATCCATGATAGCTCCACCGATCCCCACTAAACTGGTATTAAAAATTCAATAGGATTTCCCCATAAATTGAATATAACCTAACAAGATAAAATAGAAAAATAATTATTTTTAATAGATATTTTAAAATCATAATCATACCCAATTAAATGTTCTAATTTATGAGAAAGAAAAATAAAAAATAAGCATATATATTAGGTTAGTCTACTAGAACATACTAAAAGAAAGTAAATGAGTTTAAAGATACATAAAACAAACTAAATAGTGATTTTATAAGGAACAGAAAAAAGTTATACATCAACAGCAAAAATACGATGAAGGTGAATATGTGATAGCGATGAAATACATGAGGGTGATGCACCCAAACATAGTATGCATCAACTGTTAATCGATGCCTAAGGGAATAATTTAAAAATACAAAACTACAAGATGAGCTCAGAATGCGAATAAGTACAATATTATGAAAATAAATATTATTTTGAAAAATCATTTCCTTTAAAACCTCACTTTCACTTTTCGAAAGTTCTCATATTTTGATAAACATTTTTCACAAAATCAATAATTATCTCTAACATAACAACTTTATAACTTATAGGATAAAGAAATTAAACTAGATAATATTCACCACTTTATTATAAAACAATATTTTATTAATTATGATTTATAAATATCGATAATTGAAAATATGTATAACCATATACTATATCCACAATGTAAGAACAATAGCCCTATATACCATATCCATTATCATAATCTATCATATGACTACATTAGTATTTCAGTGTGTCATCGATTCTCAAGGAAGAGGAAGACTCATTAGTATTTCAGTGTGTCATCAATTCCCAAGGAAAAGGAAAACTGTCAATGCAATATTTGATATGGCAAAGTGGAACCTCTCATCTAACTTCAAAATTATGTGATCAAGTAGAAGATGGTCAAATAAGCATGCGTAATCATAATCCAACAAATCCATATTCATACTATATATGGTACACAATAATCCACAATCCAATATCCATCTCAAATCCAATGTATTTATAAAGTTTATCAATTAATACACATAATCATTATATTAAAATATTCTCACAAATACTATCATAAACGTATATATATATAACAATGTACTGAAATTTATTTATTCCAAGCTAAATCTTTTAATATATCACAATATAATAAATCAAATAATTCTTTCGTAACATATCATAAAACATATTATTTAAGTAATTTAAGAAATAATAGTAATAATAATAAGATAATTTATATTTCATATAAAATCAAACAAATAATTCCTAAAATCATCTCAAAAGACGAATTTCACCTACATATTACAGCTTAAACTAGCTCTCCACCGAATGCCTTCAATATCAGTCTTGATATCTAAAGTAACAATAAATATTTCTTCAGCCCCAAAAATTAAATCAATAACATTGAGTTTGTATTAATTCCCAAAATAACTTTAATAGCCCTAAAATTTCTAAAATTGAAGACCGAACATTCTAATTATACCTTGAGCCCTAAATATTCAATACTCAAAAATGGTGTTTTTTTACCCTAAGACAAATTTAATAAAATTAAACCTTCTATTGAAGGTTGGGTTCCATTAACACCTAATTACATTAATCCAACTTTAAATTCATCTAATTTATCCAATTATATCTAAATTATCTGGTATCAAACTAATAAATCGAAAAATGAAAAAAATTATCAAACAACATTCAAAATTATAAACTTTATGTCGACGAAAAGCCCATGAGATGAGATACGATAGTATACTTATCTTGGTCCAAAAACCTCGCTAGTGGCCAAAAAAACTCCCCAAAGTGTTAGCGGAAATTGATATTGATATATCTCTCAAATGGTAAAAAATCTTGACAAAAATATGCCGAAGATGGACCTAGGATATCTAAAATATGGGGGAGGGAGGGGTGGCTCAACTTAGGTTGATTAGAAAACGACCAAAAAGCGAGAGAGAGGAATAATGCCGACGTCAGTTTCGAGAGCCTGATCCCAATGTATCGCCAGTTGGCTGGCCACAAAACTTGGCAATCAAGGTCATCGGTGGGTGGACTCCATCGGTGGTTGATGCATGTCTTTGGTGAATAACCAGAAACAGGTCAAACAATGATTACCCAATTTGCAACAAAATAGGTCCGCCAAGTCAGGTCGCGGTCTGGAGAAGGTTTTTATGACTTTTTAGATATTTTTTTAATTGTTTAATAAAGGCATAATTTTTTAGGTATATATAGACCTTGAATTTACTAAAAGATAAAAATCTAGACTAGTTTGATACAATAAATACAGATATTTAAAAAATTCGTAGAACCATAAATTTTCTAACTGTAAATCATAGTCAAGCATACTATCAATTTATGAACTCATATCGATGAACTTTATTCATGGTGTACTGGTCAATCCAAAATTTATTATCAATAAAAAGTCAAATTTAAGAATCACTCATAATCTAACCAATCAGTTCCGATCAAACCAAATAAAATTTAAATTCAAATTTCTAATTTTTGGAATGGATGATCACAATGCGAATGCAATAATCGATGTTGGTGTTAAGCATATATTGATCCATGATTCATTGGGCATTTCATGGCACTATCAGTCGGCTTGCCAATCAACTAACCTGCTTTCTGGGTCAACAAGAGAATTGCGCCTGGTGGATAAGATAAGCTTGTAGCCTCACTTAAATTAGATTTCGTAGCTAATACAATTGATGTTGCTTCATCTCCTTCTCATCCACCTAAGTAATTAATGAATTGGCTGTTGCAAAGAATACAACTTATGTTATTGACTTGGTAAATGGACGAGACAACCTCTTTCACTAAGTCGAAAAGGCTATAAGATAATAAGATAAATAGATAAGCGGGTTTACCACTTCATCTGTTGTAGTTAAATTTGACCAATCAAATCTAATTCATTGGGATAATTTATTTCGTAAAATTGATAGTTGGTTCAATGTCATTGTTTTTTTTCTTTTAAAACCAATTTAAATGTTTTAAAAGATAAAATCTAATGCAACCAATTAAAACTATAAATAATTAAAATATTTATTTAACAATAATTAGTAAATTTATTGTTGTTTTTGTTTTGTTTAATATTTATATTGATTTGCATTGTTTGGTTAAAAAAATTAGTTGTAATCGATATATTTTTAATACATTTTGTTTTATTCATTTTATTGTAAAAATAAATATTTTTATTTTTCAAAATGTGAGATTTTAATTAAAAAAAATGGCTATTTTACACAAGTAAAAAAACCAAAAATTATAGTATCTAAAATTTACAAATCTAAGTCCAAACCTAAACCGAAATTGACTATCCAATCCAATATAAATAAACTATTACAGAATAATTTGATCCTAAAATCATTTTAGATCAAATTAAAATTACCAAACTGATTAATAATTAGATCGGATTGGCCATTGCCTAAATAGACTGGTTTTCAAAATGATTAGCATCTCTAAAATGAAGAGATGTTAACAATAGTTCCTAAATTATACCACATTTTGCAGTTTAGTCCCTAAAAATTTGGCATTATGGTACTTGAAATGCTCTAGTTTTGCTTCATTAATCCCTAGCCAATTTTTTATTCAAAACCCAAAGTTTCAACTTTAATGTACTTTAAGAACCGCACATTCCATAACATTTAAAAAGCTTTAAAATTACTTTTAACTTTTGAACCGTTTCTGTTTTATTTTTTTTCTTCCGCTTTCATCAAATTAATCAATAATATAAATGCTATGTGTATTAACTTGTTTACTATTTTTTTCATAGACTAACTGTTATAATATTATCTGACTAATTTATATTAAATATTACTTTTCTATATTTAGTTTACAGTAATTTTTCAATATATTATCATATCAGTCCATAAATAATCAAATCCTACCTTGCAGTCTAAGGGTTTGGAGAGACATTCGTTGTCCCTTTTGGTCTAAGGGTTTGGAGAGACATTGGTATCATATAATTCCCATTTATTTAGTCATTCCTTTCCATTGTAGTAGATATATATACATATATATATATATATATATTAGTTTATTAACGTTAATTTTGTTTCTAACGTTTATTTTGTTACTATTTTTATTCCTAAAAATCATCTATATCCATAACTATCTCTTGCTCCAAACTCTATAAATAGGAGCTTTCTTTCCTATTTGAAAATACACAACAATAGAAAGTTATTTATTCTCTCTTCTTCTTTCTAAATACTCCTCTCAAATCCTCCATATTTTCTTCTTATTATTATAAAATTATTTTATTACTATCAAATATATTTTAGTGTATATATATTGAGCATTACAGAAGTTCTAATAAGTTCGTGGGAATTTTTAGCTACACACAAGATTCCTGAAGTATCGTTGTATCTTGGGAGATGAACGTTAGATAACCCAGTGCAGAAGGGAGCATATCTTCTTTAAGGACAACGCTGAAGCCATTGTCTACACCTTTTGATCCTAATTCAAAGTTAACAAAAAATAAAGGTGATGCAGTATCGCAGCTTTTATATTATCAAATTATTGGTTCCTTTATGTATTTATCTAACTGGACTAGACCTGATATTTCTTATACTGTTAATAGATTAAGCAGGTATACTAGTAATCCTAGTAGTAATTGTTGGATTGCTGGATTGCTATAGAAAGGATCTTTAAATATCTTAAAGGTACAATCGATTACGGTATTAACTATACTGGCTTACTGTAGTCTTGGAAGGTTTTTGTGATACTAACTGGATTTTAGATTTAGATGAAACTAAAGCCACCAGTGGTTATGTTTTTACTTTAGGTGGTGGTGCAATAGCATGGAAGTCAACAAAGCAACCTATAATTTCTAAGTTAACCATGGAAGCTAAATGTATTGCTCTGGACCTTGCCAGTAATGAAGCTGAATGGTTGAGAAGTCTTCTAGCAGATATATCAATTCTGCCTCATCCAATTCCCGCTGTACCTTTGCATTGTGATAGTCAAGTAACTATTACAAAGGCAAAGAGTAAAAATAATAATGAGAAAAGGAGACATATATGGATTAGACATAAAACTATTAAACAATTACTAACACATGGTGTTACTTCTCTTGATTTTATCAAATTTGAAAAGAATATTGCGGATCCACTTACAGAAAGCTTAGTGCGTGGGCAAGTTATTGAATCATCTAGGAAAATGGGACTGAAGCTTATAAATATAGTTACCACAGTGGAAACCCAACCTTTGTGATTGGAGATCCCATGAAAAAGGTTTAATGGGTAAAAATGAAACAGGAGTGTGACTATGAAGCACTATTTTATAATTGAGGAGAATTTTTTGGTTCCATTCTTGTGGTGATAGTGCTTAAAATTGTGATGGTATAGGAAGAGTATAACTCTGAATGAAACAAAGACATGTACATTTGCAGGGAGTTGATCACATACATCCCCTGGAGGTTTCACCTAAGTGAGTATAGTAATGTGGTCACTACTATGGGAAATAGGCTATTCCCTAAATGAGACAAGATACGTGTGCATGACCGTCAAAGCGTAAACTAGAATAGAACTTAGAAGAATTACCTGTACTGTGTGTATTGTAAGTGAAAATCTAGTTCAAAGTGTTGGTATCATACATATAGCGGAAGCCTGATCGCGATTGAATAAAGCATGTGATAAATTATGATACTATCCATTATATTTTACTAACCTTTTGCGCAGAACCTTCCAAACTATTCTTCAAGTGATAGATCTGCATGTGGGCCCACTCAATCACAAAAGAAACAAAAAGTTTAATGTGAAAAACACTCTGAAACTCACAGTTTTTTTTTTTTTTCTCTCGAAGTGTTTTATCGTCTACTGAGATTCACACTCTCTAGAAAATAATACGTAAAACTTTATATTTCTGAAGGCTAGTAAGCAGTGTATTTATAAACTGCTAACCCTAATCCTCCTAGGGTTTCATAACACCTTGGGTCTAATTAATGTGCTCCTTCTTGTATCTGGAAGCTAGTAAGCAATTAATCAAGACTCCTGATCATGGATTAGCTTGCTCCAAGAGTATAAATCCAACACAAGGAGCCTAGTTTAAGACTTAGCTCACTATGGTTCTTTTAAATGGAAAGTTATAAATACTAAGTGTTGGTTCAAACCCAGAAGGTACCTACACCCATTGCACAGTAAAAAATGCTCAATAATATATTTATCTTATAAAGTTATATTTTCATATTTTTAAATCATGTGGGTGATTGTTATAATTAATTTTTTAAAAAAAAATTTAATATTATTTTATATATTATATGAAGAATGATTTTACTGAAAGACTAAGTCTAAGTTGTTTTTTAATTCCTACAAAATAGTACCTTTTAACGTATATATATTTAGTCATTTATTAAAAGTCCGCTTGCTATTTTATCTACTGTTTCAACGTAAATATTAGTTTATTAACCTTAATTTTGTTTCTAATGTTTATTTTGTTACTATTTTTATTCCTAACAATCATCTCTATCCATAACTATCTCTTGCTCCAAATCTATAAATAGGAGTTTTATTTCCCATTTAAAAACACATAATAGTATAAAGTTATTTATTCTCTCTTCTTCTTTCTAAATACTCCTCTCAAATCCTTCATATTTTATTATTATTATTATAAAATTATTTTATTACTATCAAATATATTTTAGTGTGTATATATATATTTATTGAATATTAAAGGAGTTCTAAAAAGTTTGTGGGAATTCTTAACTGCACACAAGATTCCTAAAAGATCATTATATTTTCGGAAAGGAATACTAGACAACCCAATATAAAAAGGGGCATATCTTCTTTAAGGACAGTGCTATTACGTGCCTCGATTCAACTAAAAATGTCATCCTAAATTCTGAATAATTGTTTATTATTTTATTAATATTGTTTGGTATTTGATATTTGTAATTATAATTCAGTATTGTTATTTGTTTTATTTCCAACAATATATATATATATATATATATTCTCACCCACAAAATCATTGGCTTAATCCGAAGAAAAGGTAAGCTTAAATAATAAAGGCATTCCAAAAAAACTAATAATAAATAAATTTATAAAAGTGGGGCATCCATTGTTTTCAATTTTGCTCTGGTGGGTTTCCATCACCCATGGATTATAGTGTTTACATCACCAACTGCCCAACTTGATCTATATTTTATTTATATATCGGTGGCTCACGTCAATTATTTTAATCGCAAAGTCTCATCTGACAGTCTTTACAATGGTGAGGTTGTGAAATTCCTGCCAGGACAAGCCAACTTTTCTTTTTCACTTTTTTACTAACAAAGGATAACCAACTAGATTGCAATATTTAGAGCACCATCGTACGGGTAGTAGTACTTATATTTATGTCAATTTGCCCCTCCTATTTTATTTTAAAGCAATTTACACATTCAACTTTGATATAATGTCAAATTCCCCTATTCAAATTAAATTGTCAAAATTACAACTTTTTTTTTTATTAAGTTTGATCAATAATTTCTAATTCAATATATCTTGTTTGTGTAAGCTACCAATCATAAGTTCACCAAAACTAAATGGACAATTTGACATTATGCCAAAATTAGGGCCAAACTGTTTCAAAACAAAGTGCAGAGGGCAAATTTATAATTTTTCCTGTTTTATTTAATTTCCATCCAATTAACTAAAAGTAAGATGTGTACTTTCTCGGAGTGTTTTTTGTCATCCAACATATTCAGGAAAATTATATGTTTATTTATTTTATTTAAAAACAAAAATCATAGTTTAGATACTGTTTAATGTGGTTAATTTAAAGTTTTATTTTTTTTTTAATTTTTCAACTTAATGATGTGTAATTTGATAATTTTATGTATTTGTTAATGATAGTTAATGTTTGCTAAGCATCTAAGTTAACTATAAAGTTAAAAAGAAAAAAAAAATATTAAATACCAAATTGAATACCATTTGAAATTGTATTGATTTTTGGTTTTTATTTTTTTATTTTGTTTACAATTTATAATTATTTAACATATCTAACAAATTATAATTTTACTAACTAATACTTAAGATAAATAAATTACAAAGGATCAAATAGAAAAACTAAAAACTAAACATTATCAAACAAGACTTGTTTGTCAAAATATAAATATGCATCACTTCGCGCAGGGATATGGGTAGAAAACAAAAATCCAAATTAGGCCAAACATATATGCTCTCAATGCAGCTCACAGTTGAAAGGGACTTTTTAATTAGAAACGCCGGTTGTGAAGTAAGTCTTTTGGACTTTATTTTGAAAACGACTATAGACCAATTATATTGGATTAACTATTATTATTATTATTATTATTATTATTATTATTATTGATTGATTGATTGAAAAGCTTACAAACACACAAACACACACACACACACATACACATACAACATACAGTGATATATTAAAATTTTATAAATTTTATATCTTAATTTTTGATGAGATTTAAAAATTTAAAAATAAAATTTTAACATTAAATTTAATATTAAAGATCGGATATAAACTCAGTTGCATATCAATCAGACTCACACTATTATAATGTTTTTAATATCATATTTTTTTATTAGCTTTTAAATTATATTAAAATTAAATTTAAAATTAAAAAATGATAACATATAAATTTAATGATATAATAAAAACATAAATCGAGGAAAAATATAATTTTAATTACTAAATATAATTTTAAATTTTAATTTTTATATTATCTAAAAGTTGAAAGAGAAAATTCTAATATCATATTCGATTTAATATCAAATTTATTTTCAATTTTTCTTTTTAGATAACTCATTTGAAAAAAAAAAATCCATGAAAAAAACAAATGCAGAAGCAAAGAGATGCTTTATGGTGTTCAATTGCAATAGAAAATGATGGGAACCCACCCATGCACACAGCCAATAAATCTTTGCTTTGATATGAAGAATGAAAATTTTTAGAATAATACAGAGGAGTTAATTGATACATTCTAAAACGATCAGATTGAGATCCGATCAACATCGGGCATGGGGAATCTGCCAACCGCGGCCGTAGAAGGAAGAAGGTAAAAAAAAAAAAAAAAAAAAAAAAAAAAAAAAAAAAAAAAAAAAGAAAGAAAGAAAATTAAAAGAAGGAAAAAAAAGTATAAAAAGGGGGGGAAAAAAGCAATGGTGGTGAACAATTTTTGGATGTTATTTGACTTGTTAGCATTTTTTTTTTTTTTTTTTTGAAAAAATTTGACTTGTTAGCATGAGGTATCATTTTTTGTACATATGTTTTAAATGGATATATGCTAGACTGTGAATACAATATATATAAAATCATTTTTCTATTTATTTATATTTAAATTATATAAATATATTACTTAATAATACATTAATAGATGTCATTTAATAGATCTAATAGTTATATTTGATTTTTAAAAAGTTTATTTATTCATTATTTATTTATATTTTAACCCATAAAATAATTAAATTATTGTTTAGTAATATTTTTATAAACTTCTTGCTATTATTTATTTATTTGAAAATAATGTTTTTATACCTAGCAGTTACTCATATATATATATATATGTATGATTTTTAAGTGGTGAATAGTTTCTGACTTTATTTTAATGAAAGATAACAATTGTTAAAGGAATATGATATTTTATTTAGTTATTTATTTTTTGGTTTAAGATTAGAGACCCAAATATCTCAAAAAAAGAAAAAAAAAAAAAAAAGCAGAATCCTATGTATACTTTTGTTTTTTTCCTCCCGAATTTTACCAAACCAAACATGGCCGTAATAACATGCATGACAAATACCTTTTTTTTTTTCCTTTTTTTTTTTGGGGATAACATACATATATGACAAAGACATGAAAAATGTAGCCTTTTGTTTAAATATATATTATAAGGTAGTTTCTTTTTTCAGTAATTCGTTATTTAACATTTTCCTCTTATATTTTACCCAAAAAAAATAATAATAATAAATTATATATTTGGCAACAAAATCATCTTTTATGAATAATAAACTTAAATCCCATTAATTTTTTTTTTCTCGAATTTTATGTCAAAGGATTTAGGTTTATATACCAAACGTGCCACTGATGATGGTGCTGCAGCTAATTTTAGGAAACTTAAAAGCATCGCAGCTATTTAAACAATTTTCAATAATTAAAGTAGCTAATTTGCTTCAAAAGAAAGAAAAAAATAAAAAAAAAAAGTATTCACGTGCTTGAGTAGGAAATAAGTTCTCTATGAATTATAAACTTTTTTTTTTTTTGGGTTGGTTTTCAGATAAGAAAAAATAATTGATGTTAATATAATGATTTTACTATCATGTTTCAATAAAGTTCATATTGACATAATGAATTTATTATCCGATTTTTTTTATTAGTTTTTGAATAATTTAAGCATTAAATTTTAAAAATACATTTATATTTTTCTAAATATTTACTTGATTTATTTTGTCTAAATAAATTTTAATATGTCATTAAATCTATATTTAACCAATAATTAATTTTTAATTTCAGTCATTGAAATAATCAAAAAACTAATAATAAAAAATGATTTAATACTAAATGATGTGAAAATTATTCTAATAAAAAATTTATGAGTTGAATAAATAAAAGATGATTATGCAGTAAGTATTAAGGATTGTCATGTTTATCTAGGATTATTGCTGGACTTTAAAAATGAAACAAAATTATTATCTTTTATTTTATTTTTGTATGATGCATGGTTTAAAAAACCAAAAATTCTTAGAAATTTTTATTTTTCTAGCATATAAAAACGAAATTTAACTCTTAAATGGTAACGAATATAATCTCCATAATATTCACCAAAATTTTTGATATTTTTCAATAATTTTCATGAAATTTTTTTTCATAATATTCACATCTAATCCTTTACAATTCAATTAAAGAAATCCATGACTTTGATAGAAATTGTCATAAAAATTGTGGAAATAATTATAAAATGAATATTTTAACAAAAAAATTATAAATATTATTGATATTTCATAAATTTTTTTCCAAATTAACATTATTGAAGGTTTTTTTAACTTATAATTGTCTTCCAGTAATTAAATAAATAAAAATAAAAAATTTACATTTAATAAATAGTATCCAAAATTACACTAGATAAGTGTATTTATCCTATTTTTGGAGAAAACTTAGCTTGACTAATTATAAATTTATCTAACCATTATTATATATATTTTTTACAATACTAAATTTAATGTTTGTATAAGTATTTTAAAACAAATAAAAATTAGAACATATATAAAAAGTAAAAGATATGTAAAAAAATATATTCTTTGCAAACTCAACTAGCAAAGAGTCATATCGTAGGCTAACAAATACATGTAAAATTATCAAAAAAATATATATTTTAATAATTACATCTCACTTTTGATATCTCAAGGAAGAAACCAACAATTTTTATCAACCCAAGAATTCTATGTGTATTGAGATGACATCTATGAAACATAATATAATTTTAATAATTATTTTATATATCTTAATTAATAAATAATTTTATCAAATATGTATTTTTTGTATGTATATTTTTTATTAACAATAGTATATTTATGATCTCTAAAGCTTATTATACATTGATTGATTAAGAGAAATATATTATCAATTCAATATTTTGTAATTTTTATAGTCAATTTGTTAATTAATTGATTAAATAAGCGAATCCTAAAGCTTCACGAAATTATTTATTTATTTTTTAAGATAAACTTTTGTCAATTTCTATAATTTTTATAAGTTTTTATCAATATTTAATAATTTTTAATATTTTTAAAGTAATTCTTAATATTTCTATCGATATTAAAATTTTAAATCTTGATATAATGTGTACAACTAATTTGGCTAAAAATTTCATAACTAAACTAAAGTAATAATATAGAAATAATAGTTTAAGCATCAACATAAGAAATTTATTGTTTGTGAAACAAAATAAAAAATTTACTACAATTTAGGCAGTAAAATGATATTAATCCAAAATTTAAAAATCAAACTGGAACAATAATATAAATAGATAATTTCATAAATAAATAAATAGATTGGTGACTATTTCAAATGTATTTATCTATTATTATGAAAAGATTCAAACTATTATATACTTTCTCTAGATATTTTTACACAATTATTTAATTATCCATTAACAAACAAATTGAGTCCTTATCTAAAGACTGTTATAATTGACTTAAAGTTTATTAAAAATTATTTAGTTATATATTATATGAAGCAGGATTTTATAAAGAGATTAAATCTAAGTTATTTTAATATTATAATTCAATTATTTAGTTGAATTGGACTTTGTTATTATATTAATTCCTCTAAGATAGTACTTTCTAACATATATATTTTTGGTTATTTTGTGAAAGTCAGTTTCCTATTTTATCTACTTGTAACGTATATGTTAGTTTATATATTTATTAACGTTAAAAATAATTGGTTTCAAACGTTTATTTTTCTTGTTATTAAGTTACAAAAAATCAGTAATTTTATTCATTAAAATCATCTAATTAATAATAGTTTCGTACCCCAACCTCTATAAATAGGAGCTTTCGTTCCCATTTAGAAATATACAGCAATAAAAAATTAACTATTCTTTCTTCTTTTCTCAAAATACTCTTCTTTCAAATATTCCATATTTCCTTTATAAAAAATTATTTTACTACTATCAAATATATATTTTGATCATTACAAGTGTTCTAAGAAGTTGGTGGGAATTTTTAGCTATGCATAAGATTCTTGAAGGATCATTGTACATTGGAAGAGGAACGTTAGATAATTCAATGTAGAAGAGAGCGTATCTTCTCTAAGAACAGTGCATTTGCATATCTTGATCCATTTAAACAGGCTATTCTAAACTCTAAATAATTGTTTATTATTTTATTATTATTATTTGGTGTTTGGTATTTGTAATTATAATTCAGTTTTACTATTTATTTTATTTCCAACATTCTCAAAGAAGATATTTGTTAGGATTTTTTTTTATAGCATCTTATTTTACTATGGTATTTGTTGATTCTATTTCTTGCAAACTTGAAAAATTTCTTATCAAAATTTCAAATGCTAGCAACAACAAATAATATTTTGGCTCACTACTTTGGTTCTTTATTCTGTTATTCTTAAATCTTCAAATACAAAAGAAAATGTTTCTAAAACTATTGGTTGTTCTAAATCTGTTATATCTTTAGATAATGATGAGGATTCTAGTAAAGATTCTCAAATTGTTTTTGCTGCTGATGATTTTGATGAAAAAAAAATATGCTATGCCATAATAGAATTTTGAGTGCTTTTTCTGAAAATATATTATCGTATTTTTTGTTCTACTAAATTTGCTTTTGAATTGCAGGATGCTTTGGAACAAAAATATAGGGCTGAGGAATTTGGTTTTAAAAGATATTCTGTTGAAAAATGGCTTAACTTTCATATAGTTGATGATAAATCTATTTTTGATCAAATTCATGATTTTAAAAATATTGTCTTTGATATGAAAATGAAGGTGTTGTTTTGGATAATACTTTACTTATTGCCTTCTTTTTAGTCTAGTTTTCAAAGAATTCTGAAACAAAAATCCAAAATTTTTTCTTTTGATGAATTGCTTGTTTGTCTGAGGATATAAAAAAAACACCATTAGACTTTAAAATCTTTCAAAAATGATTTTCAAGCCCAAGCCAATATTGTTAAAAATTTGCATAAACCAAAAACCAAAAGTTTTAAGAAAATTAGTTTTAACAAAAACAAAAATGCTAACAATTCTGATAAAGAAAGAAACCTATTATTCAGAAAAAGATGAGTTCTTGTTGGGTTTGTGGCAAAATGAATCATAACGTCAAAGATTGTTTTTTCAAAAAAGAAGTTATACAAAATACTCAAGGCTTTTTTGGCACAAAACCACAAATAAATGTCTTGGAGACAAATTTTCCCTCTAATGCTATCGGATATCTTATTTCTAGCCCACATACAAATTTTATTTTTGAATCAAATGATTGGTGGATTGATTCAGTGTAACACCCCGTCCCGAATCGCACCGGAATCCGTGCACGTTGACCGAGGTTGACCGTTGACCGAAGGGGTCAAAAGTTGACTTTTTGACTCGGTGGGAATTTCGAGTTGACCAGGGTACCGTGGCGAAGTGCATGACGCCCTGAGTTCGTAGACTAGTAGCACGTCGAAAACGGAGCTACGGTTTGAAAGTTATGGGCAAAACAAGTTGAAGTGTAAACTGTCTAAAAGGTGCCGGGAGTTGACTTTTTCTTGTGATGTAATTGTGAGTTGACTCTTGTATGGTTGTAAAGTACTCGTCGGTACGAGTTCATAGACTAGCGGCACGCTTAAATCGGACATCCGGTTAAAAAGTTATGGACGTTTGAAGTTTACCGGATACCGTATTATTTTAATGTTTTTGGGTCGTGAACAGTGAAATGCCACGTGTCAGCTTCTGAGTGGTCCACGTGGCATGAACAGTGTCATGCAGGGTTTTAATTTTGAAAAACTCTCGGGGAAGAGAGAGAAAGAGAGAGAAGAGAGAGAAAGAGAGAGAGGAGAGAGAAAGAGAGAGAGAGGACCCGCCGACCGCCGGTCATTTTCACATTTTTCCGGCCTAGTTACTGTACACACGCCGGACAGAAAGCTTGCCCACCTCATTTCCTGCAAAACCTCCAAATTTCACGGCGAACGGCCGCCGGACGCGCCCGGATCGGACGTCCGAAGTTTGGCGGCGATTTTTCTCCCTCCACCGCCGGCCACCGCGAATCGGCACTATTCCGGCCGATATACAGTACACGCGCCATACACCCAGCATCCTCTCCTCAAGTCCGGCCTACCCACCAAAAATCACGGCCATCGGACCACCGACGCGCCGGGATCGGAGCGTTTTCCGGCGAGGGGTCGAAAATCTTCAAACGGTGATTTCTCCGCCGTCCGACCTCCGTTTTGCTCACCGTCGGTCCCGTTGGATTGCTCTCCTCACGATCTACAAATCTGCAAAATTTCACAGCAAACGGCCACCGTCGGAAATTACTGTTCCGGCGACGGTTGCCGGTGACGTGGCGGCCCGCCGGAAATTACTGTTCCGGCGAGTACCCCGAAAATTCCAGCCAGCTCCAATCCGCAGTGTTCGACCTCCTGAACCCAAATCCGACTTCCGTTTCCACCAATTCGCGACGGTTTGGGAGAATTGCAGAGCCGAAACCCGAAAAGCTTCCCGATAAAATTCCGACCCCGTCGGGTACGATCATCGGAAATTAAGACCGGATCTGTGATTAGCATCACTCGAGCTTCGATTCGGTATATAATTCGTAAATTTTAGTTATCGTTTGGTGTTCGCTCCTCGGGTACCCATTTGGGGATTACCCGAATAAAATATTAATATTTGTGGTTTTGGTACTGTGGATGTTTTAGGTGCACGTGCAAGTAGCGGAGTCGATCATGCGGAGGATCTTGATTGAGATACGTGCACAAGGTGAGTGACCCACCTTCAAATTAATTTTGGGGAATTTAATTGATGAATATATTATGTGTGAATTAAATATTTGGAATTTAATTTCTATGTGCCAAATATTTATTGGATTTATTGTAGAATTATTTATGAATTTATTGGATTTAAGAAAATGCGAATTCTACAAATTTATGCCGTGTGGAATTATTTTATGGTTTTGAGGATTTTGAAATTGGTGTGGTTTTAATGGTAAATTGGGCACGATTCGATTTTCAAATATTTCAAGGAAAATATTTGGTTATGTTGGTGATTTCAATTTTTATGAAATATGCCCATAAAATAGTATGGGATTTGATTATGATATTTCGAGAAATTATTTATGCTTGGAAAAAAATGTGGATATTGAATTGATGGATTTGGGAGTTGGTGGATTTGAAAATCATGGGATTTATGGTATTAATTATAAGGAAATTGTGGAGAATTTTCCGGTTCAAGCGGATGGATTATGCCCGCTATGTTTATGAAAAATGTGAAATTTGTTTTATAATTTAAATTTATGGATTTTATAATTTTTAGATGCACCGTGCACGTACTGGTGTTCTGATTATGTGATATGGTATATGTGATATGGTTAGTGTGCACACGGTTGTGATTAGCGCGCAGGTGGGTGTGAGTAGCGCGCGGTTGATATTATGAGGGTGTTCTGTGGATGCCATCGGAGAGGGCGGCCACCCCCCTTTGGCCGGGACACCAGGTTAGCAGCGGCGCTGTGGGACGCCACGCGACCGTATGCCGGTTTCTCTCTATAACCTCTTGTCTGGCGGTACCTTGGGACGCTGGGTACTGTTGGCGCCACTGGTATATAGTGGGTGCATCAAATGATTTTCAGAACTGTGTTTTAAAAATAAAATGTTTGGAAACTGAATTGGAATTAAAAATATAATTGTTACCGCTTCTGGTATTTAATTGATGTCTTGGTTTTCGGGGAATATGGATAAAGGGTTTTGTGAAATTGTTTTAAAAGGGGAACCTTTCCAACTGAGAGAATTGTAAGGGTTTTGAGAGAAAATATTATTTCCAAATAATTATTATTTATACTTATTACTGTGATATTATATGGTATAGTAGTAGGGTCGCTCACTGAGATGATTAGCATCTCACACTCTTAAATTCCGTTCCTCTAGGTACCAGGTTGTCGGTGTTCACTCGGAGCGGACTTGATCTTCCTCGCTGTTTTAGTTCGGCAGTACCCTGTTATTCTTTTATTGCAGTTGTAATATTTCTTTCACTCTTGTTGTATTTATTTTGCACTGGATTACTGTATTTATTTTTTTAAGTGCTGCAACTTGTGGAATCGATTTGTAGTACTGTGGGAGGAATAAGGGGATAATTTTAGAAGTGTGTTTTCAGTGCAGGGAATTTTGTGGTAAGTAAATCCCTTAGGGGAGGCTCTGCCGGATTTTCCGTTGGAAGGTTCGGTAGGGTTTCCCTGGGATCAGGGCTGTCTAGGGTTCCGGGGAAGGAATTCTGGACGGGTCCTGACATTCAGGGGCTAATGTTCATGTTTGTTTTGATAAAAAAATATTTTCTTCATATAAGAAATCAAACACAAAAACCATAACATGGGAAATAGAAATTTGACTTGAATAATAGGAGAAGGACAAGTGAAATTAAACTGTTCTTCTGACAATTCTATTATTTTAGATGGTGTTAAGCATATTTTAGATATTAGAAAAAAAATTAGTTAGTACTTTTTTATTGGTTCAAAAGGGTTACAAAGTTGTATTTGAGCCAAATAAAGTTGTATTTACAAAAAATGATTGTTTTATTGGCAAAGGTTATTTGTATGATGGTTTGTTTAAACTTAATATTATCAATTACAATATTTATGATTTATTAACTTCTTATACTTCTATTACGAATGTTGAATGTTCTAATCTTTCACATGGTAGGTTTGTATATGTTAATTTCAATTCTATTAAGAGAATGATAAATTTAGATCCTTTTCCAAAATCTTCTTTTATTTCTAAAAATGTGATGTTTGTGTTTAAGCAAAACAATCTAGAAAACCTTTTAAATCCGTTGAAAAAGAAACTACTTTGTTACAATTAACTCATAGTGATATACTAATTGCAATAATATTTTAACTCGTGCTGATAAATGTTATTCTATTACTTTTATTTATGATTTCTCTAAATATTGTTACATTTATTTAATTCATTATTGAAAGTGAATTATTTGATATGTTCAAGGTTTATAAGGCTGAAGTAGAAAATCAATTTGAAAAGAAAATAAATATTTTAAGATCTGACAGAGGTGGTGAGTATACTTCTAATGAGATGAATGAATTTTGTGAATCACATGACATTATTAACCAGATAACTGCGCTTTATTCACCACAATCAAATGGTGTAGTTGAATGAAAAAACAGAATCTTACTTGATATGATAAATTTTATGCCTACTAGTTTTGTTTTGCCTAATAATCTATGGGGTGAAACATTATATTCTACATATTTAATACTTAATAGAATTCCCTATAATACTTTTAATAAAACCCCTTATGAGCCTTGGAAAAATAGGAAATCCAATTTGAAATTTCTCAAACATGTGGGGGTGTTATGCAAAGGTAATTATTAAATGTGGCAATTCGTATTCACGTGTCAGGCTCGTGTCAACCCGTTCAATAATCGTGTAAAAAATGTTCAATTTGAATCCGATCCATTTATTAGTCGTGTCAAGTATCTAAAACACTAACCTGACCTATTTATAAATAGGTCAACCTGACATGACCCGATTAACACGATTACTTTAACAGGTCATGTTAACTTGTTAACCTGAATATTGACCTGTTAACTTGAAAATTAATCTATTTATTGAAAATTAACCTATTGACTCAAAATTAACCTATTTATTGAAAATTAGCTTGTTTATTTTATTAATATATCCATTCTACTAACTTGACAATCAAGCTCCTTATTTGAAAATTATTTAAAAATAACAATTAAAAAAACAATATAAAAATAATTTAAGCATTAAAAATTCAAGATGACAACTAAGGCTTTAATCATGTGGTGTAGAGGAGTTTTAGTTATATGAATTTTTTTACTGTTTTTATTTTGTTTTATTAAAGATATATTTTTTTTAATCTTTAAAAAATTAATAATATAAAATTACTTTTATAATTTTTTTTCTTTTAATTTATAATATCCTTTACTTATTAAATATTATATTATGGATAAAATTATAATTTAAAATTAAATTTAAATAGGTTATAATAGATATATAATCGTGTCGGATTGAAATTGATACGTTTAATGAATGGATCATAACGGATCAATTTCAAGTTAAACGGGTTAACATGAAAATGACACGATTAATACTCGTGTTAAACAGATTGACCCAATTATTACTCGAATCCATTTATAATAAACCTAAACTCATTTATTCCGTGTCATTTTCAATTCGTGTCGCCATGTCATGTCCCAAATAACCACCCCTAGTAATTATTCTTGTGAACCAAAAGAGAAAATCGGATTCTAAAACGATTGACTATGTTTTTATTGATTATTCTTTAAATAGTATTACTGATAAATTTTTTATATTAAAATATGATGTTTATGATTTTTCTGTGAATACTATTATAGAATCTCATTATGCTACTTTCTTTGAAAATATTTTTCCAATGAAAGATAAAATTTCAAAACAAATTAGTGAAAACTCAACTTCTAATTTTACTCCTTTCGAATATCAAATTGAACTTAGGAGTAAAACAAATGAAGTTGAGAAAAATTTTAGATATTATTTCTTAACCTTTTTGATTGAAAATGATCCTAAAGCTTTCAATGAAGCCATGAGTTCTCTAGATGCTCATTTTTGGAAAGAAGTATTAATAGTGAGATAGATTCAATTGGGTGCAAATGGATTTTTAGAAAAAAATTGAGAATTGATGGCTCCATTAAAAATTTAAAACTAGATTTATTGCAAAAGGTTTTAAACAAAATGAATGTATTGATTCTTTGATACTTATTCTCTGTTACTAAAATCACTACTATTAAATTTTTAACTGCTTTTGATGCCATTTATAAATTAGAAATTCATCAAATGGATGTGAAAACTATTTTTTGAATGGTGAATCAGATGAAGAGATTTACATGGACTAGCCTAAAGATTTTATTAATGCTGCTTAAGAAAAGAAAATTTGTAAATTAGTTAAATCTCTTTACGGTTAAAACAAATGCCAAAGCAACTATATGGAAAGTTTGATAGTGTAATTCTTTCTAATGGTTTTGTTACTAGTGATGCTGATAAATATATTTATATTAAATTGTTAGAAAATGCATGTGTAATTTTTTGTTTATATGTAGATAATATTTTTATTTTTCGTGCAAATTTGAATGTTATTAATGATAGAAAAATGTCTTTTTCTAAGAATTTTGATGTGAAAGATCTTAACATTGCTAATGTTATTTTAGGCATGAAACTAATAAAGTGTGATGCAGGTATTACCTTAACACAGGGACATTATGCTAAAAATTTATTAAAAAAAGTTTAATTTTTATGATGTGAAGCTTGTGTCTACACCTTTTGATCTTAATTCAAAGTTAACAAAAAATAAAGATGATGCAGTATCATAGCTTTTATATTCTCAAATTATTGGTTCTTTTATGTATTTATCTAACTACATCAAACCTGATATATCTTATGCTATTGTTAATACATTAAGTAAGTATACTAGTAATCCTACTAGTAATCATTGGATTGCTATAGAAAGGATTTTTAAATATCTAAAAGGTACAATTGCTTATGATATTAACTATACTGATTTTCTTACTGTTTGGAAGGTTTTTGTGATGCTAACTAGATTTTGATTTAGATGAAATTAAAGCCACCAGTGGTTATGATTTTACTTTCAATAGTGTAGTAGCATGGAAGTCAACAAAAGAGACTATAATTTCGAGGTCAACTATGAATGTTGAGTTCATTGTTCTAGATCCTATCGGTAATGAAGCTGAATGGTTAAGAAGTCTTCTGGCAGACATAACAATTCTACCTCATCCAATTCTTACTGTACATTTGCATTGTGATAGTTAAGTAACTATTGCAAAGGTAAAGAGTAAAAATAATAATGAGAAAATGAGACATATAAGGATTAGACATAAAACTATTAAACAATTACTAACACATGGTATTATTTCTCTTGATTTTGTCAAATCTAAGAAGAATATTGCAAACCCACTTACAAAAGGCTTAGCACATGTGCGAGTTATTGAATTATCGAGGGAATGGGATTAAAGCCTATAAATATAGTCACCACAGTGGACACCCAACCTTTTATGATTGGAGATCCCATGAAGAAGGTTTAATGGGTAAAAATGAAACAAGAGTGTGACTATGAAACACTATTTTATAATTGAGGAGAATTCCTGGTTCCATTCCCATGTAATCCTTCAAAATTGCGATGGTATAGGAAGAGTAGAAATCTGAATGAAACCGAAGCATGTACATTTGTAGGGAGTTTATCACAGACTTTGCATGGAGGTTTCACTTAAGTGAGTATCATAGTGTAGTCATCACCATGGAAATCAAGCTACTTCTTGAAAATACCCATGATATAAGGTACGTGCGCATGACGATTAAAGCTCAAACCAAGAATTCAAGAAGAATTACGTGTACTTTATGTATTGTAAGTGAAATTCTAGTTCATAGAGTCTAGTTCAAGACTTAGGCTATGTTTGTTACACCGGACTGGCCAGGTTAGGACAGGCCACAGTCCCAGTCCGGTGTTTGGGAAGCTAAAATGGAGAAGGGGACAAGTTATCCCGTTGATAATTTTATCCCCCTTGAAAGGGATTGACTTGACCCATCTAAACACTTGGGTTATTTTTGTCTTCCTCTCTTCAAAGCAGCTCTTGTCCTTCCACTAAAAGGTTCCTTTTGCCAAACCATTCTCGTCGGACCGTTTGCGTCTCTTCGATTTGAAACCCTCGGTGAGTACATTTCTTTGTCTCTGACTCTCGAGTATATTAATTTATAGCCCCTGAATTTGTTTATGTGGGAATGAGTATTGATATCTGACAAGAGACTTTTGCTGAATAGAAAAGGCGCTTCATTTTGGAGAAGATCATTGACTTGAGTCACAGAGGTTCAATTGCCATGAGATGGAGCAAAGCAAACATAAAACGTAAAGAAAATTGAAGAGAAAGTTGTACAGATATCTAATTATTGAGTTTTCTACTTTCTGTTTCCTTTACAATGCAAAAACAATAATGTAGATACTTTGTAATGTGAACGTACTGTACAATAAGATGCAAGTTTTATTTTACTGGTGCATTTAAAGTTTGTGCAAAATGCAATATATGTATTTTTAATTTTGGAATCGTTCTGGTTTTGCTACATTTATAGAAATGGCCCATACTTGATGATCAAAAAATTAAAAAATAAAATAAAATAAAAAATTTTCATTAAACCAAATTAAGATGTGTATATAAAAAAAAAAAAGGCTGAAAAACTAGCAAGTTTTCTATTTTTTTCTTTTTTCTTTCATGTTTTCTTTACTTGTCACGAGTCTTCCATCATAGAAAGAAATAATATTAAGAAAAACAAAAAGAATTGAAAGGATTGATATATAATATTATTTAGAAATTAATTAAGTAAAACAATGAAATATATATATATATATATATATATATTAATAAAAAGAACTTGAGTACATTGAATATATTACTATAATTTTTAAGTGTAAAAAAAAAAAAATTAAAATTTTGTATGTAAATATAATTATACAAATTTACAACTTCAACTAAATATAATATTTTTTTGTAAATATAAATATATGATTTATTTTTTCACTTTTAAAAATAATTATTTTAAATAATTACGAAATAGTCCAATTCAGTCCGATCCTATACAATACATTAGACAACTAGTCCACCATTCAATCCGGAGCTGTACCAAACACAAGATTGTATTTTTCTATTCTGTCCAATCCGAACCTATCATGCGTACCAAACGTCACCTTTGTTCACTATAATTCTTTCATAAGGAAACTAATATATACTAAGCATTAGTTCAAATCCAAAAGATACCTACACCTATTACACAATAAAAAATGCTAAAAATATATTTATTTTATAAAATTATATTTTCATAATTTTTAAACATGTGGGGGATTATTATAATTGACTTAAAAATTATTAAATATTATTTAGTTATATATTATATAAAGAACGATTTTACTAAAGACTAAGTCTAAGTTTTGTTTAATGTTATAATTCAGTTGTTTAGTTGAATTGGATTTTGTTTGTATATTAGTTTCTATAAGGTAATACTTTCTAATGTATATATTTTTGGTTATTTTGTAAAAGTTAGTTTCCTATTTTATCTATTAATAACAACGTATTTGTTAGTTTATATATCTATTAATGTTAAAAAAATAATTGATTTCCATGTTTACTTTTCTTGATATTAAGTTATAAAAAATCATTAATTTTAGTGATTAAAATCATCCAATCAATAACAATTTCTTACTCCAATCTCTATAAATAAGAGTTTTTTTCTCCATTTGGAAACGTATAGCAATAGAAAATCAACTATTATTTATTTTTCTCTCAAAATACTCTTCTCAAATCCTCCATATTTCCTTTACAAAAAAATATTTTATTACTATCAAATATATATTTTGAGTATTGCAGGTTGCAGGTATCCTAAGAAGTTTGTGGGAGAAGAGTGTTGAACAACGTTAAACAATTCAATGCAGAAGGAATGTATTTTCTCGTATTTGAATATCTCATTCTATCTAAATAGACTATTTTAAATTCTGAATAATTATTTATTATTTTATTATTATTATTGTTTGATGTTTAATATTTGTAATTGTAATTCACTTTTACTATTTATTTTATTTCCACCAAAGACAAAGATGGACGGCAATGGGAGAACAACAAACAAAGTTATAAAAATTATAGCAGGCTGGGAGCCAAAGATAGAAAAAAACAAATAAATAAATAAAAATCAAACATAGCACACTGTTTTTATTTTATTTTATTTTATTTTTCTTTTTCTGGTAAAAAGAAGTAGGGGAGACTTGGGACTACTGAAAATGCTTGAAATCTACGGGACCGACCTGGGATACAGACAAAAGCAAAAGCAAGCAAGTGGCCTTATAAAAGATTATTTTGTTCAATAGGGAAGGAGACAGTTCACGTGCCATTACCAGAAAACCTTGAAAACTTTACTAGGTTGGTTTTTGAATGGTCAAAGCCAATACTGTTAATGCCTTGGGAATCCTATTTCTAATTTTATATGTATATATATTTTATTATTATTATCAGATTGATAGCTGTTGAAATTGTTAGACACTAACAAAATATGAGAAAAACTTTTATTTACTCTTTGATCAACAGTCAATTAATTCTATTTTACTTTTAAGATCTGTATGCCAAAATTTGACTTTATAAAGTATTAGAGCATTTAATTGAGATGTGAATTATAAAAATAGGTTTATCATATAAATGATATGGATGATATTTTAAGAAATGTATTCTTAATGATAATATTTAGAATAAACGTAGAATTGATATAATTTAAACATTATTAATGTGAATATCTACTTTTAAAGATTTATCAAACATTATAAAAAAAAAATTTAATAAAAAGTTTCTTTTACAAGTCAATTTTTTTAGAAAAAATAACTTGATATAATATATATGATTAATTAATAGTTATAAATATTATTATGTATATCAATTTTAAAAAATAATTTTAAAATTAATTATACATTTAAAGCATCTTTAACGATAAATATTGATTGTTATGTGACATAAAAATTAATATCATTTAAATTTTAATGACTTAAATATACAATTAATTTTAAAATTATTCTATTATAATAATGTATAAAACATTATTTATCTTTGTTAGTCAATTTAATATATTTTATTATTTTATTTTGAAAAAATTAACTTTTAAGAAAATTCTATTTTTAAGGGAATTTCATTGTTCGATAAACTCTCAAAAAAGTAAATGATCATTTTAATGATGTCCTCTTTTTTTCTTTTTCTTTTTTTTTTCAATATCAGCTTGATAAGGTGTATAGACAGATTTATGAAAAAAATATTTTTTAAATAACTATTTATTCTTTTGATGTGATAAAAAATATAACAATAAACATAAACATCGAAAACACTTTTATATCATATGAATTTAAACAATGTAAATATTTATGTAATATGGACAACAATCCATATTCATAATTGAAGAAACTCTTATAGATCATTCAATTTATATTATATATAATAATTTAATATTATATAGATAATGTGATATGAACATTAAATAAGATATTTTTTCTCGCCCTAAATATTTTTACAGTAAAAAAATATATATATATGTTATTATTGATGATAGTTAAGTAGGGAAATTATTTCACCTTTTTAGTCCTTTACCTCAGAACTAATTCAAGGTAAACAGTAAGCTTACCCAAAAAAAAAAAAAAAAAAAGGGTAAACAGGTTAATAGTCACAATGTTCAATAAAGACACTATAAAATGGCCCTTGGCAGATTCATTTTAAGGTATTGAATTCTATCATATATCATTCTTCCCTGATCTTCTATATTTTCTCAAGAAATATAGGACTAATATATATATATATATATCTAAGTAGAATTAATTTTTTAATTATTTATAATAATTTTCTGTTTTATTTCATCATCTTAAATTTATGATTTTCCAATTATAAATTTATATGACCTCCTAAACCAAGTTAACAAAATATGTATAGAAAGGAGTCATAGGACTGATTTGGTACCAAAGTCCATACAGTGTCCGGCACCTGTTGGACGAACAACTAACATAATAATAATTGAGGTAATGTAACCTTTTAAGTTTTTAGTTTTCAAAAATAAATTTTCATAATAAATTTAATTATTTAAACCCTACCAATATTTTATTATTTTTTGTTTCAATTTTTTTATTTCCAAAAGAAAGCAGCTGCATGTTTGTTATCAATTTGTTTGGTGCAATTGAAAATTATATCAATTTATAATAAATTTATTAATTAAAAATCTAAATCGTTATTTAAAAAAAAATTAAAACTCTAAATTTTAAACGCATAACTTTGACGGTCAAGAATTATATGGTGTTCAATCTTCACAGTTGAATAGTTTAACAATCTCAGCCAGAATAATAATAATAATAATAATAATAATTGAAGTTGTCAGAAGTCAGAGGAAAAAGATCCACAAGTACAAAAGAAGCACTTTTTAAAAGGACCAATTTCTGTTGTACACCTGCTCTTCAATATTCTCATATATTCCACAGCAAAGTTTTCAATTTTATCACGATATTGTTAAAGAAATCTTCAATATTCCCATAACCTATATGTATATATATATATTTTTCAATGTTATCACTTATCAGGATGTCGTGCTTTTCTCAGAAAATAAAAAAAAATTATTCTCTTCAATATTCCCATAACCTATATATATAAATATATGTATATATATATTTTTTTCTACGTTATCACTTATCAGGATGTCGTGCTTTTCTCACAAAATTAAAAAAATTATTCTCGTACCACCTTCCTTCCAAATTAGTGAAAGTGGTAGGTAAAAAAAAAATAAAAATATATATATATATATATATTTCCTCTTTTTTATTTTTGAATTAAAAAAAAGAGAAATTATTATTTTTAAAAAGCAAATAAAAAATAATAGAATAATATTGGTCTTGCTATAATGATAAACAGAATGCAGCTAAATAGCCAAGTTCAAATAAAGATATAGAAAATTCCCATATTTGTCTTATAAAATTTTTGGTAAGATTAACTTCCTTTCGGACATCGTACCTATCCTACTGATTATTGTACCTGTTTGAAATGTTTTTAACAAAAAAAAAAAAAAAACCTGTTTGAAATGTTATTAACCAAAACAAAAAAAAAAAAAAAAAGGAAAAAAGAAAACTGTTTGAAATGTGGGATTAGCCTTTACTTTGTTAATTTGGATCCAATCAAATTCAACTATTTTGAATTTAACCAAATTTGATAGAAATGGATTTAACATAGTTGAGTTTAAAATGTTATGCATAATAAAATAATACTATACTCTGAATTCTACAAAAAAATATATAAAATGAGAAGTGTTGTTATCTTATTTATTAATTTATATTTAATTATATTTATCTATATTTAAGTTATATTATTTTTTAATCAATAAAATAATGTATAACATTGTACATCATCTTGGTTTGCGTTTTAGTTGGGTTTTTAGCATCCATAGCATTATTCATGCATGATGATTAATTATAAAAGTAATGTTAAAGGACAACTTTATTAACATAGAGTGTGTGATATAATATATTATTATTATTATTTTATTATTTGAAATATTTATATAAAAAGTAAACTGTTTATTAGATATAAGTATAATTACATACAAAACGATAAAATAATATCACATTATCAACTTGGAAGACTAAATATATGAAACGTAAAAATAGGCTTGTTACCTATTCGAATGGATAATAACTACACTGATTAAAATATAATAATTACCCACAATCACTCATAAAGCAACTTCTTTAGCCAACTTTATGTAATTTCATGTATCTTTTTTGTAGACCAATGTAGCAACTAATCAAGGAACCTTCAACTTAGGATGAAGGAAAAAAAAAAAAAGAAGCAACTTTAGATTAAGGTTGAACTGTCATATCCAGAATTCATTCTCTAAAAAAGTCTTTGCCTATCAAAATCATATTCATTTACAATTGTTTTGACGAACCTAACATTTTGATGCTCGGTCGCATCTCAGAAGAGTTTACTTCATCATCAGAATCAACCAAGATGTTGCCTCCAGAATCTGATTCACTTGTGGATAAGCTTTCATCTTCAGAATTATCATCAATCTCACATAGCTCCAGATCTACAGAATCAGCTTCCTTTTCTGATAGACTTGTGGAAAAGTAAGTAAAATCAACCTTTTCTTTTCCAAGTATCTTAGGCTCATTTGATTCCATAGTGTCTTTTCCTGGACTATCTAAGATGGAAAGAGGATTACGATCATTTGGATCACCGTAAAGTGCAACGTGTCTGTGATAGAGCTCCAATTCCTTTTCAGCAATGGCAATGAATCGTTGCACAGATTCGAGTGATTGCTCATACTTGGATTTTTCTAGAGCCTGTAACAGAAGGGGAATTTTGATTAGCTAATATGGAAGATTCGTAAGTTTTACATGAATGCAATCTTATCAGGCATTATGTCTTATCAGGCAAATACATAATGGGATAAAAGATAAAACCCCAGAGTTAAAAAATGGCGTGAAGCTTGTTTAGATATCATACACCATTTCAGAAGAGAATCAACAGGGATCGCAGGAATACTTATTTACTTCGGCTGGTAAGAACTCACTGAGAAAATAATATAGTCAATGAATTTTGGATCCATATGTGCTGTAAAAGACATAGCTCGATAACCAGTCCGAAAATCAGTTCACAGGGGAATTGTTCATCCTAACAAAACAAGTTTAGTTTTGATCATTGCTTGTGTCCCTCTTCACATTACATGGACCTGACAATTCATAAAGAAGTTCTTGTTGGAGTATTTATCCAAGGAAAATGATGCTTTCTGCCAAATGGGTTTAGGAAACTACAACGGACAGAGATATAATTGACCAATTAACATACTATTGTTATCATTTCAAAATCGTGAAACTATCTCCATCCACAACCCACAGGTTCATCTAGCATACACCGACCACTACCAATGCTAAATCAAATGTCATATGCCTGATGTAGAAAGTTTTTAAGGCTTGTGAATCATTTTCACCAAGCAGGGAAGGAATAGAGTATTCATGACTAAAAAGTAAAATTTTGTCAAAATCCCGGACTAAACATGTTACTTTTAGACTTAGTAGAATTCCCATATCTCAAATATGATCCTAGTTTCCACATCAAAGCACTGGAAAATATCTCGCCTGGCCATACTGCACGAGTCCCATTTAATTGAAAAACTCACTAAATCTGCAGACTCAATCAGCTCTTTCATGAATGGTATAAATTTTCCATTCACTTGCAGATACTTAGAACTCTGTTTTACACTAGAAAGACTAGCACTGTTACAAATCCGCTCACAGGTATGCAGCTGAAAACTCAGAATCAAGTAAATGTTTATCAATGGTTGGTTCAAACCATGATAGCCAAAAATAAAAGTCTTCAGCATTGCTTTATTAATTATTATATTAGTGTCAGCATAACTTCGGAAGATATTTTTTAGCCCATTTTGCTTGACAGCATCAACATGGGTTAGAAAGCAAAATGTTCATAAAATGATATTTGATGTTATGCCTTTTGATTAAAACTCACAGTGGAAGTTGTTCCCATAGATGCTTATATATGATACTTGCAGCAAAAGTTAACAAAGTACTGAACCAGGCTACAATTTCCGCTATAATTTAAAGTAAATTTGAATGGCAACAATAGGCTAGTTTCTAAATTAGAATGCATAAGATATCATAGAGGCAAGTTTAAATTAGTCTGACAAGTTTAAATTTGTATATGCAGACTAACTTAAATTTTACTACGTTGTATCTGCAAGATATTGAATGCAACCACAATGCTTTTGGGGGAATATGATGTGACATGATGTCTAAAAGGTGAGACCATGGAAGAAAATGTTTCTCACAATACAATCTCTGCTCCTCTCTCAACTTCAACTGTCTTTAGTTTTCATTTCAAATTAAAGAAATTTCTGGATTGATAATAATAGAAAATTTGGGACCAAAAATTGAATTCTAACACTAGAGCGGAGCCTAGATGTCTCAATTTTTTTTATTATTTTTCATTTTTCAATTCATTGGGACAACAATAAGGGCTGTTGCATATCAGCCATTCATTTTTTTTTTTTTTTTTTTTTTTTTTGGGGCCATGGTTGTTGATATTAGATCATCCAGAAGAGTTGATTGCCTATGTAGTTCCACAAATTACATCTCTTTGTACTTTGAAGAAATACTCGGCTCTATACAAAAAGTAGAAAATTGAATAGTTGTATAAGGTAAAAAGTACTATTCAGTGACCAAAGCAGATCATGATAAGCAAAAGATTGTATAGACTATAAACAATCAAACTTAATTCTATGAAGTTTAGTATATTGAGAACCTCAATAAACCTCAATAAATTATTTAGAGATCATATAAAAACCAAATGTAAGAACCACCATAAGGCTCATGCACTTCATTTACAATATTTCATCTGTTGTCTGCCTGATAATTCAAACAAAACTAAAATTGATTGGCATGCAATTTTCGTACAAGAGGTCTATGACAAAGAAAAGACTCCTAAGGGCAGTGAGACAAGCAACAAGAAGAAAAGATGATTTTGATTATTTGAAAAGTAACCTAACATATTGCTATAAATAAGCTGCTAAATTAGGTAAACGGCTTTTGAAATCAACAAAAAACTGCTTTTCCAGAGATTGTACCAGGAGAGAACATTGCCATAATTGAGAGCTATAAGCATGCAATTGTCATCTATTTTAGTCTTTTAAGGTGCTAGCTCATCTTTGGTTTCTTTTGGTGAAAGGAAGCTGATTTACATTGGTTTTTCTTATGCCTGTAGATAGGGAAAAATTCTGTTGAGATTTGCAATCATGATTCAAATAATTTGGTTGGAAAGAAATGGTACAATTGTTTGAAGATAGACACCAATATATACAATTTATGTTGGGTAGGATTAATTTATTGTATTCTCTTTTAGCTTCAACTGCTAAGGAGTTTGAATACCTCTTTGTATGCTTCAAGCCTCCAATTAAAGCTGGGAAATATTTGCTCTAATTTAGTTGAAGTTTTATGGTACTTCTTTTAGAGGATTTGTCATCCTCTTAAGACTTATATAATTCGTTCTCTAGTAATAAAGCTCAGTTTCATAAGAAAAACAAAAAGAAAAAAGAAAAAAAAAAAAGGAAATTTAAGTAATTCAGAAGAATGGAAGTTGGGAAGACGTACCTTTTTCTTTGACAGTGTATCTATGGGTGACATAATTTCTGGCTGCACATAATTCTTTCCTCGATAAAATATTATAGTGTCATCTCCAATTACATGAATTGGGATCCCGCCACTCAGTCTGGCGATTTCCTGTGCATACTCATGTAATTGGCCAGGTTTACTGGAATTGCAAATGACCTTCACAGTTTCATGTTTTTTCCAATGCATATGCATGTTAAGAATTAAACCTCCAAAAATTCCTCTTCTGCCAACTGGTACATAATTAGACTTCTTCTGAGCCATTTTTTTAATGTAAAACCGTTCCTCTCCTGTCAGCTGAACTGGTTCTACAACAGGACCCTGAACTTTTGGAATTTCGTACCGCTTAAGTCTTTCAATCAACATAGCTTCTTTAATTTTGGCCTGCAAAAACAATAAAAGCAGTTATAAAGTGCCAAAAATAATCACAACTCATCACAAAAGTAGAGCTGCTAACATAATTAAAAAGAACAGTTGCGCTTAAAAGAAAAAAAAAGGAAAATAAAAAATTTAGGATTCGTTTGGCTCAATCATCCAAGCCCTGTTTTCAGAAAAGAGTAGCACTTTACAAGAAGGCACTGTCAAAATTCAAAGCCATTTAATGTTGTGGTCTTACCACCATATTATCAGAGTCCATCACCACCTGGAGCAAAACTACAAATTGCTCCGCATTATATTGCTCATTCCATAGGTTCAACATATCGCTTAAGCAACTAAACCACACACTTGGCCTTTTATTTTTAACTCCCAATCCATAAGTTTAAGATATGACTATGAGCTATAAGCCTTAAGTTGTGAATGAAAATGGATTCAGGAAAAAAGAGGCTCGTTTCAGACATATTCAACAATTCTTTCAAATTATAAGCTGTTCCAGGAACAAACCAATAACGACCAATAACTACAGAGCAGAAATAACCTAAAAAAATCTTTATGAAGAACCAGAGAAAAATCTTTACGAATGTAATAAGTTCCATAAATAAAGTAATACACTGAAAAGAAAAAAAAAAACTCCAAAATATGACAAAGATTCACGTATAAACATGAAGAAAGTTATGATAAGCTCACTTTTTTTCTAGTCTTCCACGTGATTCTCTCCTTAGTATACTTGTGTCCCTCCGCGCCAACAATAAAAAAGAAGATATGATCAAACATCATATTTTTGTTAAGAAATGTATAGTTAAGCACACCTTTTCAAGCTTGTACTTGATTCTCTCTTCTGCATTAGCGAACTTCTTCTTCTTACCCTTAATGCCCAGTCTTCGAGGGTCTTTCTTATTTGCAGCTTTTCTCTGCTGCTTCTCTCTCTTCCTCTGCAGCTTCAACTTCTTCTTGGTCTTCCATTTCTCCTTCTTTGGAGGATCAACCTCGTGCATTTCGAATTTTGGTTTTCCTTCCGATATGACTAGATTAACCGAACCATGGCTCAAGTTTCTGAATACCCATGATGGGTTTTGTGGGCCGGGAAGGACCAACTGTTTGGCTGTGTAGAAAATTGATTCTTGCGTCGGGAAAACTGACCTGGAAGTCAAAAGACAAGAGGCGGGAATACAGTAAATACAGGAAAATTGACTCTAAACGCGTGCTTAAAATATCAGTCTATTTTTCTCGCTTTCATTATCCTTTAACTGTTGCAGACAATTTTTTCCACAACCCAGAATTGATTTTCTATTAAAAAAAAATAAAAAAATCCAACAATAACTTACACAGGATTGTACAATTGAGTATTTGGATGATGAAAAAAATGATTTTGATGAAAACCCATTAAAATATTGTTAATGAATTAGGGAAATTAAGTGCTTGGATGGAGGTAAAATTGCTCCATAGCACTTGCAAGAAGAAGAAAAGGAAGGAAAATAACAGGGAAAAAAATACAAGCATACAAAGATAAAGTACCTGAAAAGGAAAGGGTTGGGAGGTGAGGGTTTAAGAAGCGAAGAAGTTCTATAAAAGCAGCGAAACAAAGATTTCGCCATCTTTTCCCTCTGAATAATTTTCACAGAGAGAGAGAGAGAGAGAGAGAGAGAGAGAGAGGGAGGGAGGGAAATAGTAAAGAGAGAGAGAGTGTAGAACTGAACCGGGTTTAACCCGTACGGGACCTGGCGGGTTGAGTATTCGGGCTCTGATCCTCCGAGCCAAGCTCCATCCCGCGGACCACGTGTCAAAAAGTAACTGATTCAACAAAAAATGTTGACTTTTACTTTGTCATAAATCCAATCGTAGCTCTACACGTCATAAGGATTGAGCCCCCATATTTACAAGCTGAACCTCTCTGGCCCCCCCCCCCCCTCTCTCTCTCTCTCTCTCTCTCTCTCTGAGCCATCGAAACCTAAGCAACGCCCTTCCATGTTCTTCACGATCATCTAAACCAGGATCGTCGCGAACTTTCAGTGAGTTTTATTTATGGAGATAAATTTTTAATTTTAATTTTCGAAATTTGCTTTATATTTGATATAACTATTATTATTATTATTATTTTGACTGGCTGTTTTGTACGGACCAAATTGCTTCAATATTCAAGGCTGGTTTATTGTCAATTTATTGATTGTTGTTCTGTTTGGTTGCCAAGAAAATGTGGGAAATTTAGAAGGCGTTTTGGGGGAGTTTATAAATTGTAGATTGTTTCTTTGGATGGCAATTGGAGGTGCAGCGTTGGAATTCATCAAGTTCCAATGTTTTTTTCGTCTGTGTTTCATGTGGGTGTAGAGGAAAATTTGGATTTAGTCTCTATTTGGCAGCTAAAACGTTATTGTGGAAATTATAAAAGAAGAAACATTGTATTGTTTGAAGCTGAATAATTCAAAGATTTCTTTCAGTAGGTTAATTCAGTTACAATTTGGTTTGATTAAGACCCTGTTATTTTAGTTTCCTCTGAATAATTGACGCTGAAAGTTTTAATCTTTTTTCCTTGTTCTTGTTTGTGTTTCTGTTCTTCTTTTTGTGATGTTCTTTTGCTCCGTGATTGGTTTTTCTTAGTCATGGAGGGTGGATGTTAATTTGGACCTTGAAAAAGTGGAGGAAATAGAAAGTATGGACAACATTTAACAATGGTTAACTTGTTTTAGTTTCTCAAAATGTATGTGATAAAGTGGATTATTTTTTAAAATTTGCAATGTGCTCTGTTTGGCCAATTAGAAACTGAAGGAAGATAAAACAACAAGAACACTGAAAATCTTTGCTTTTTTTATTTTTTATTTTTTATTTTTTGGGTGATAATTTTCTCAATTTTGCTGTTATTTGAATTTGCTAAGATGTGTAGTTGTGATTTGAATATAAGTAGCAGAGTCTAAAATGCCTTTTTTGTTTTACATGGAAATTTTCCTCATTATTTTTGCAAAGTTATTATGATATGTGCCAGTCCAATGTTTGGTTATTCTTAATATTGAGCATGTGAAATTTATGAGAAAATTTTTTTTGTGACTGCAGTGGAGTTTGGGGTTGATGGAACTATTAATGGTGAGGTCTTGAGAAATTCTGCTGACTTGGACGTTAGTAGAGTAGGTGATGAAAATGAAACAGCTGGAAGTTCTATTGAAGGGGTATTTCAACATGATCATGATGAAAAAATGATTCTAGATTCCTCAGGAAGGGATATACTTCCAACAGGAGCGCCTGCAATGTCAATGGTGTCAGCAGATGAGCCCTATGTGGGGCAGGAATTTGAATCTGAAGCAGCTGCACATGCATTTTACAATGCATATGCTACTCGTGTTGGATTTATAATCCGCGTAAGCAAACTATCTCGGTCAAGGCGTGACGGATCTGCAATTGGTCGTGCACTTGTTTGTAACAAAGAGGGTTATAGAATGCCTGACAAACGTGAAAAAATTGTAAGGCAAAGAGCGGAGACAAGGGTTGGTTGCCGGGCAATGATTTTGGTGCGGAAAGTAACTTCTGGTAAATGGGTTGTTACAAAGTTTGTTAAGGAGCATGCTCATCCTTTGACACCTGGAAAAGGTCGTAGGGATTGCATTTATGATCAATATCCGGTTAGTTTTTGTTCTTGACCTTTTAAAGTTGTATATTTTCTTGTTTAGATTTAATATATATGATTTTCTTAACCTTGAAAGAGCAATTTAAGTCATTTCTATGTTTCATGATAACCAAAAATTGTTGGCAAAATTCACATAATTTAGGAGTAACCAGTCCATGTTAAATGCTTTTTCATTCACATCTTTTAGTGTTATAACTTTATCTTTAGATCATAGGTTACAGGAAAATATGAAGTTCTAGCATATTAAAATAAAATAAAAGGGGCTCATAACACATTTCTTTCTCTGTGATTATAGTTTCTGGTCTCCAACCTGACCTACAGTATGGAAAGTTCTCTTTATAATGATCATTTCTATGTCTATCCTGCATTCAACAGAAAACAATATTACTTTGGATTCTAGAGAGCACCAAGAAAAGTGTCTTCAACTGTTCAATTGGCATTGGCCATAATTATGTAATTGTCTTTCATTATCTCCCCTTTAGTGCTTCTGGCGAATGATTGATCTATTTAGAAGAATCAGAAAGTATTTCCACTTGTTATCCACTTAGCATTGCCCCTTTTGGCCAAATACAAGTACTGTTACTTTCTGTTTACATGAAATCTTGTTTTGTACTGCTAAGGCCTTTGAGTTATTCTGAAATTTGCTAATTCCTCTGCATCTCAGCCAATTTTGGTTGGCTAACAGTTTACCACTACTACTTGAATGTTTATTTCTGGATTATATTGTAGCTTGCGTGCTTTTAGAATTTTGATTTTGAGTGTTAGTGGTCCAATGCATAAATGATTGATATTTGGATGGTCAAATTTGCAACTTGTTATAACGCATGTGACTCACTGGAAAATGCGCAGAGTGGATAGGATGGAGCTATAGTTTGTTAGTTGTTACTACATCGTGGAACAAAAAAACATTACCACCGCTTAATCAGCAGCTATTGAAATTGCTACTGTCAGTTACTCATAAATTTGTTAACTAAATTTTCTACTCCTTACCTTTGTTACCTTATTGCTTCTTATAAAGCGAAGAAATGAAGTTCTTGGTTTCCGATGTTGTATGTGAGGATTGCTACTATGTCCTGTACTTGCCATGATGTTACATGTAAAATTTAGATAAATATATATATGTATCAGAAAGGAATAGTTTAATTTCACAGGATTTATGATGTTTTTATTAGTTGATAACTAAACATGAACAAAATTTCAGTTAGTGGCATAAGTAATGTTAATGGGTCAGTCTAGTTAGTGAAGTTCCCTTAGTCGAACCTCAATATAACTGGTCTATGAGGAAGATAAACAAATAATTCTGTTCATAAAATGGCATTTACAAGAATTCTAATGATATCACAAGCAACAATTGTTATTTTAGAATCCATATTGGCATGAAGTCCATGTTAGAATCTCATATAACCTCCCTGATTAGTAAAGAATGAACTACAATAGAATTGGTAGGTTGTGTTTAATCTAGTGAAGTGATTCTCAACTCAATGACTTTCTCCTAGGATTTTCCATTCACTCGCCGCCACACTTTCATTCCCCTTCCTAAGGTAAGCTGCATTAGAAATATATAGTAAAGATACAAATTAATTTATTTGTGCTTCCAGAAAATTTGTTTAAAACCTGGTATGGAATTCGCCTTCAAATATTTAGTATGTTGAATCTTCCCATCCCTATCAAATTATGCTCATGTGACTTGAATTCATTATTCACTTATCAACCAAATAAAAATGTAGGCCTATTAGCATATATGGTTTACCTTGTAGAGTTTAGAATAGTGTTTCAAAAATGACATTTGTGTTTTGCGACAGAGTACTGTACTGTGGTATGCAACTTGTATGTGTCCCCCCCCCCCCAAAAAAAAAAAAAAAAAGAAAAAGAAAAAGAAAAGAAATTTGATTTTTTACTAGTGATTTGTTCATAATATGAGCCTTAGATTCCTAAATTTGTTAGAAAACTAATGATGTGTGCAACACATGTGGATGGTCATGAATGTTTAGTATTTTTGCAGTTTTGCTACGATTAATGTGCCCATACAAAATAAATGCTTCACTTGTCTATTCTAACAATTTTTGAGTTAAGGCAAGTATTTGACATAATCATCAATTGTTAGTAGTGGATTGTGCTGACTTGAGGAGGGAGGAACAAGTTCTCTGCTAAGCAAATTTTCTTAAAGAGGGAGGCAGAGGATTTCCAAAAACTAACTATGTAAACATGCTATGCATGTTAATATTTTACAAGGAGGAATATTTATAGGGATCCATAATTTACTATATCCTTTCATTCACTCTACCCAACTTGCTAAAAAAAAAAAAACAAAAAAAAAAAAGCAAACATATTTTTAGGAACAACTTTCTTAAAGATGTTATTAAGTCCATCTTTTGATATGACATGCCGATGCAAGATGGAAACAATCTTTGAAAACTTATCAAAGGAGAGGAAAACCAGATTCTAAGGCCCAAACTTTGATTTGGAATGATCAAGTGTGAAGATGGGCTTATTTGGGACCTATTAAGGATTCAAATAGCTTTAGCTTAATTTAGCTTCTTTATTTGATTAGGGATTAATTATTATTTTAGTTTCCTTATGTTTTTAGGTGGTTTTATTATTAAGTTTCCTTATTTAATTAGGGTTTTAATTGTTTTAGTTTACAGTGGATAATAATATGAATAGTTTTTCTGGGAATCTATTTCTCTGGTCTTGTGTGATGCAAACCAAAATTAGGTGGAAAGGTTTTAGGAGTGATTCCTAAAATTATTCTAGTATGATACTAGAATCCTATCTTTAATTTTTCTCCTTCTTTTCTTTTCTACCTGTCCTCCATCACATACAGAGTCCCTACTTCTCCATGTATCTACTTCTATATGCTTATTCTGTTCATGGAACATGGGACTACTAACAACACTCAATTCTATTTTTTATGCGCATCGCATGTCTTATGAGCGTAGCATGATATTCTAATTTAGCATTTGACCTTACTGCAAAATTGTTTTTTCACTTCTCCATGTAAAAAGATTACCTCCCAAAAAGCTGTATTGATCACATGTGTAACCTCTACTATTCTAAGAGTCAGTCAATCAGTATCTCAATATCTGATTACATCAATACTCTTAACCTTTCTGCGAAATACTATGGTGATGAATCCATATAATAGGAATTTCATCAATATATGTTTTATGAGAGTTTTAAGTATTTTTATGATTTTATTTGACTTGGATTAATTTTTGTTTCCTTATTTAATTTGTCTCTCTTTTATGAGTGCTTGTTCTATTATAATTAGGGTTTTATAGAACCCTAAGAGGCAAATTTTGAATGATAATAAATGATAAATAATTTATTTTAGTGTGGTGTTTTTATTTTCTCTTTTTTTGTTTTCTGTTTCCTTTGGTCCTACATCACATTTCCTATTCTAATAATTCCTTTGAGCTAGGAGCAAATGCAAGTTATGACTCTCTAATCTGCTATCTTTTAGTATTTCATAAATTTACTATGTGCTCCTACAACAAATATTATGTATATTCTTTGTAACTGTAAGATGTATCAATTAAGTAGTCACTTTTGTATTGTCTTTTGTCATCAAAATTTCTACTCTTAATCTAATTGTTTGTATGGGTGGGAGTATTTGTGGGTTTGATCCTAAGGTAATGAACATTTTATATCTGTATGTCCTTAGTTGCTAGTTGAATCTTTAAGAGCTTGATCCTACCTTTTGGATTATAATTGATTACAAACACCCATCAATAACTGAGAAGTTTATTCCCTTTTGGTAACTCAGTGAGGACCCAAGTACCGCTGTGGTCTAGAAGATTTGCAACCTAGGTGAGAAACCCTAATAGAGTTTGTGTACAAGAATACCCTACAATGATACATTTAGTGGCTCTTGGAGAAAAATAATCATAAACACCAAGGCTTTATGAACAGAATGTAAACCTGAAGACCTAGGAGGAAGAAATATTAGTGAAACATATGGACAAAGTATGGTCCATGGTAACTGACCTACCAGGACACTGAAGGGAAGAAGATTAATTAAAAAGCATGTTCTGAGAATGACATGAATCGAGAAGTGTTCTAGGACCTTCATATATGAAACATGATAGACCTAGCTACCTCCAAAAGGTGTTCATTCTTTCTTTCTGTTACCCTGTTTTGTTGAGGAGTATCATCTAAACGAGTTTGATGAATTATGCCATTAGTAGGTTATAGAAAGGAATCCAAGATTTCAAAAGCATTATCGCTAGGGAAAACTTTATTTGACTTTAAAGATAATAAGGTCTCATGTTTTCTTCCTCTCATATATACATGTATATAAATAAGTATATCTGTCTCTGTCTGTGTGTGTAGAGGAGGCATAAAATTTATTGACTGTTAATATAATTGAATATTTTTTAAAAGATGAGGAATCCTCTAAATCTTAAGATAATTATAGGAAACATATTTCTAGCTTTCAAATAGTAGAATTCTTTGAATGAGGAAGACCACAATGACATAAAAAATTATTCTCAGACCATAATTTTTCAAGATTCAAATATTCTCTCATTTTCTCCAACCAAAGCATTTAAAAGTAGCCATTATTACACGGTTCCACAAGATTTGTCCTATACCACTTACCTTTAAAGTTACCAAACTGCATATAATTAAAGGATTGAGGAACTGCCCTAGCATTTTAGACTTCAATTAAAAAACAGCACAACAGCTTCAAAGCCATCTCCCATTGAAGGAACGAGTTATAAAAGATTCTCCCAATTTACAGCAAAAACACACCCTAAAATGAGAAGTTTTTGGCTTTATTGATCTAATAATAGCAAAGAAACCATATTAACCTTAGTAGAAATGCAGGCCTCCCATATGGAAAAGGTTTAAAACTCATCAAGAAAGGAGTTAAAGGTAGAATTTTCATTAGACATGGGAAGATTATACTGTTGACAAACTTTTGTCGTATGTAGAAGAAATAAGCACAATTCCATCAAGCATTCTAACTTCTTTGTTGTCTCATTTGTTCTTCCTCATAATAACCCCAATATTTCCAAAATAAAAAGATTTAAAAAATTTTTATGTAGAACATCACTAAGCTAATGTATCATACAAAAAAATGTTTACGGTTAGACTCAAACGACACCTGGAACCAAACTTAAGCTTCTTACATATCCCACATAGATCTAAATTTGAGAATACACATAAAAGGAGTCACTTGTCAAACGCGAGGTCATTGTCACTGTATTTATAGAATTCTAGGTAGCAGGTGCCTTTGTAGAATTATATCCCTTGAAAAGGATAAAATATTATTTGCATTTGTCACTCTTGTTTTGTTTATGTGCTCTTTTGTTTTCGTTGGCTGCAAAGTTTAAGTTATAACTTGAATTTCTTACCATATGACCATATGGAAGATGGACAAAGCATAATGGAAATTTTGAATTCTATTCCTCATTATATTGAATGTATCTTTATTTTTCTTGGGGTTACTAATTTCTTTATAGCCTTCATTTTGTCACTTGCTCAAAGCTGCAAACATTTTGGTGCTTTACTACGTTGTTTATTAGTCCTATTCTTGTCCATTACCTGTTTTCTACTAAATTACGCGTTAATTATTGTATTAGCTCGATACAAATAGTTGAACCCACTTTCAAACAAGTTTAAGATTAAGTTAGAAGAGGAATAAAGGTTAATTGTGTAACTGGTCTTATCTTCAAATTTTGCTAAACTTAGAATGGTAATAAAGCTTAATTGTTTAATTGGTCTTATGTACAAATTTTGCTAATTCCCATTTTTTGTTTATTTATTGTGTTGCACGTATAAGGCCTTTTGTCCAATGTTGGATAGACTTTACATATGTTAAGTTGATATAAATAGTTGGACTGATTTCTTATCAACTTTAGGTTTTTAAATTGATATTAATGGTAAATTACCATTACAGTTTTTCTTATTTCTTATTTCTTTTTTTAATAAGTTTTCTAATGCTGAAGTCTTGCTGTAAAGCCATCTATATACTTCTTTGTATGACAAAGAGTGTTTTGCTTCCTTTTTTTCTAACCAAGATATTTTTCTTCTCAAAGAGTAAATTAATTAAAGATATGGATTTATAACTGCCATAATCCATTTTGTTTTCAGTGCTCATTATACGGCAATTATGCTAGTTCTGAACTTTTTTTAGCGAGTCATAAACATAATTCGTCTTATACCTAATGAAAAAAATGTTTTATTTCTTGGAGAACACATGCAGGGCAGGGCTTGTTTGGTTATAAATATGAATATCATATGAGTCTTTCCAATAAAATAATAAAACTCATAGTTTAAGCGATATGCATTGCTGATAGAGCACATAATCAATTACCTAAATTTGTGCCTTCTCTCTACACATGTTTTGGAAACCTTTTCTTGGGGTGGCCAAGCAGTGGAGACAAAGTGGTTATTTTTCAAAGGGATAATGTTTTGATGTATAATGTGAATCTTGCTTGATAGTATGCACTGTCAGTTTAACTGCATGCAGTCATCTATTTAAATGTTATACTTCCAATTACAGGTATCTTGTATGTTGTCAGATAGAAGTGCCAAAATGTTACACAATAGTGGCAAAGATACTTTGTTAGATTCTAAATGAAACTCTAAACAAGTGATCAAAGTAGATGCAATTGTTTACCGAGTTAAATTTTGATATAGAAGCAATATGTTCAGCACGTGATAAGTGAAAGAGGATTTTATATCACTGAGTTTCTTCTAGGAATTTCTTGCTGTTTTTTGCTCTCTCTCTCTCTCTCTTGTTTTTTTTTTTCTTACCCCTTTTTGTTAGTTTTTGTTAGCTTGAGGTGATGAACCTTCTTTAACACTTGTATGATGTATGTTTATTTAATATTCCGTGTCCTCAAAGGAGCTTGTTTCTATTTTAATAGGAGTGTGAAAATGACCATTTTAATGGGCTTGAAACTTCTTTGTCGAGTTTAGTGTGTCACCTTGGTTGGTATAATTGGACTTGCTTTCTAGCACTTTTGAGCTTTTAGAACAATAATTTTCCTCTAGAACATTAGGGTGGTGAAATGTTGTGCTGCATGTGAAGTTTTATCTATTGTAGGTTGGTTTTTCAGATGATCTCTGCCATATTTGTATGAATGTCAATGACTAGGAATGTGTTGAGTTAAATAAAAACATTTTTCTTTGGCATAGAAGTTTCCCATCTTATTGCTTTTAAATTTTCAAGGGTTGTGCTTTGAAAATATGGTTTTGCTCAAAATGGTTATAAAAACAGATATGTTTCGTCATGAAAGCAAAACCCTAGCCTAAATTTGTTTATTTCATATCACATCCTATTTTGTGACTTGACGGTTCTAAAAGTTGTAATGACCCCACCATCAATACATCGTAACATGCGTTTTTTATTTTTTATTTTTCCCCATTTTGCTTTCCAGAATGAACATGACAAGATCAGAGAATTATCACAGCAGTTGGCTGTAGAGAAAAAGCGAGCTGCAACCTATAAAAGACATCTAGAACTGATATTTGAGCACATCGAGGAGCACAACGAAACCTTATCAAAAAAGATTCAACACATAGTAGACAGTGTGAAGGAGATGGAAACCAAAGAGCAGCAAGGCCATAGATAGTTGCAGCTAAAATTGCCCCCAATTTTTTTCTTTTTTGTCTGATAACATGTCGATTTGGGAATGGTACGAAGGACAGTGCTGGTGAAGGGGCTCATTATTTTGATTTGAATTTTGGCTAAATACTAGGTGCTTTTGTTCCAGCTTTTAGGTGTCCGGTTAGTTTATAGCTTGAAAATGTTTGGTCCAATGGCATTCATTGGAATATTTTGTAAAAACGATGCTCCAATTTCTTGAAAGAAATGAGTAGTAGTAGAAGAAAGTAGGTTAGTCATGTATAGTTCCATTGAGCCCATTGTCGGGGAAAAAAGTTGTTAGATGACTGAAAAGGAGGCATTTGGATGTCCCATGCATTGCATTGTGTCTCTCATGTGGAATTTGATAAGTTTTATATCTGTATAGCATTTTAATATTGTTTCTCTCTTCAGTGGAGGGTTTTTGGGTGGTGGGGACTAGATTTGATTCTGTTTAATTTATGATCCTGCTCATCCTTCCTAAAAAGTAAGTGAAATTACACAAATTTTCTTTTTCTTTTTTTAGATAGTTTTTCTATTAATTTATAGTGGAATGTTGTTCTAGGGTGTGTTTGTATGGTCCATCAATCCTGGCCTCAGACCTACGATTCTCAGCTTGGAAGAGAGAAACAAGGCCCAGTTAAAGAGAAAATCCTTCATCCAAAACTCTAGTTTTATTCCCTGTGATTTTCCCTTTTTTTTTTTTTTTTTTTTTTTGGGGGGGGGGTGAAACGCATCTCTCTCACAGTATCCTTGTCTTTGACCTCGGATTCTCTTTTATTTCTCTCTCCTCTAATGACTAAACCATACTAAAAAACATCTTTTTTTGCTCTCGCTCTGGTAAATAAACCGTAAGAGACTACAGAAGTGCTAAAAAAGAAAAAAGAATGTCGCAGATTCTCTTTCTTTTTTCCATTAAAAGGATTCTATTTCTTTCTTTTAATTTTAAAAAAATATTAAAGATGTGAAGACTATTAGTTTTTTTTTTAATATATATATGGAATATCAATTTGGCTTAGTTCAAGTACTTATATTTAGGATTTAATCTGGATCAATGTCCCACAACATATTACAGGATCTTGGTTTAGATCAAGTCTTAAGTTTAATGATCTATTACGAATCTGATTCTATGGAACATAATCTATATATATTCTATATGTTTTTGATCTCTTTGTTTTGCAATATTTTTGACTCTTTTAGATGTAGATATTTGGAAAAATAAAGTTTACATTAAGGTCACTGTTTATGGGTTTAACGTGGTTTAATGTATATAAGGATGAAGCTTTTTTGCAGTTGGGTTTTGTATCTTAGATTCATTACCTTCTTCATCTCTATCATCTGAGTCTCTAACCTGATTTGATGAGATATCTAGAAGAAGAAAATGTAAGCTTGACCCCAATACAGAAAAAGAAGGAAAAAGAAGAAGTTGGGAAAGACAAAAGTAAAAATCTCAATCTCAAGTCGGAAATCCTTACTATAGAGATCATGATTTCTTAAAAAGAGTTGTCTACTCTCTTTCGAAAGTTCCCATCTCTAAATTAGGAATTCCCTATCTAAAATGGGAAATTTTTGTGTTAAAAAAGAATTCAGTTGGATGACTCTAATCCTGACTATTAGAAGTATGATTTTATGCTGATATTTGTTATCTAGAGAGAAAAAAAAAAAAAAAGTGTCTTACACGTTTTTGGTATTATAGTGATACCAAAAGAACATGAATCGACCCAAAAAAAAAAAAAAAGAAAAAAAAAAATATATATATATATATATATATATATATATAATAACCTCACCTTTTGGTATTATAGTGAGAATATCTTATTAGTGATAATGATAACTGATGAAGGAACAAAATAGGAAAAACAATCATACCTTAAAAAAAAAAAAAGTACTATTGGAATATATATATATATATATATTTTTTTTTTCCCCCTTTTTGTCGAATTGGAAAAAGAGCAATATATACCAAGAATTATTCCTGATTAGTTGACTATTATGTCTTTGTTATAGAGTAGCACAATTGTGGATCAAGACCAAAAAAAAAGAAAAACATGTATATAAATCTGTATATAACCCTCTTTTATTGTTTTTCTATATTCGGTGATATTATTATTGGCTCTATATTTGAAAAGTTACAATGATAAATCATTAATCTGAATGGATGATAATATACATGAGGAGCGTTCCCCATATAGAGATTTTTGATAAAGATTTTTAACAAATAATTTAGACCTTTTATTAATTTTAATCTAATGATATATATTTAACTTTTTAAAAATCTTTAAATCTCTTATATACATTACTAAGATGTTTGATTGTTGTTAAACCTAATTTCTCCACAACAACATTACTAATAACATTGGCACAATTTCCACTATCAATAATCATACTACAAATATTACCTTGAATGTCACATCAAGTATGAAAGATGTTTTTCCTTTGCACTTGATTTTCATCCTTGTACACGGTCAATATTTTTGTGTCTTCAAACTTAATTCGGCCCTTGAAGCTTTAAGAGTCACGGGTTTATTTTTGATCTTCATCTTCAATTTCTTCCTTAACAAGTTTGGTTTCAACTTTGAATCTCTCACTTTCGGATTCCAACTCTCCATTGCCTTTCAGCACCATAGTTTTTCTATTTGGGCATTGATTGACAATATGTCTATGACCCTAACACTTAAAACACACAATATCACGGGTTTTAGATGGTTTAAGTTCATCCTTACCCTTTGGTTTTGGTTCTTGCACATGTTCGGCCTGGTTGTCTTTCCTTGGCTGATTAGTGCTTCCTTCCTCCAATTTTGGTTTTGGTTTTGATTAGAAGGTGGGATTGCTTCTCCAAATACTTAAACTTGACATTCCGCTGTTAGAAATACCTCTAAACCATGAGCTACTACCCTTCCTTTTGAGTTGGTTCTCAATTTTGATGGCCACATGTAGCATCTCTTCCAACTCCACATATTGTTGTAATTCCACTTGGTTAGCAATATCTCGATTTAAATCTCCCAAAAACCGTGTCATTGTTGCCTTACGGTCTTCATTCATGCTTAACTTCATCATGAGCATCTCCATATCCTTTAGTAGTCCTCCACCGACCTATTTTTTTGAGATAAAGATTGTAATCTTTTATGCGACATCCTATAGTAATGGCTCTGATACGAACCTAGGTCGACTCGTACCTAAATCCGTATTATCTTAGTCCAGATCTAAATTAAGTTTAAGTTCTTATGAAAAAACTTTAACCCCTAACCAACCTGTGATTAGAAACCTTAGTATAATGAAGATACCACAATAGATTATGGAAGCCCTATTGATAAGTTAAAACTAAAACACTCACTTTCTAATGGTATTTTAGGTGTTCAAAGAGAACTAAAAGAATTCTATCTCACAATTAATTTTCAGAATAATATTGAAGGTGCATTCTCATTGAAAACAAACCCTTAAATAAATTAAAGTCACAAAGCAACAAACCCTAAAAATCTAAGACAAAACCGGCCAAGCATGGTAGATTCCTAATGTAGACGAATTTGGTATCCTTTCCTATTCTAAATTGGATTAATTAATTCCTTTAGTTTGAATTAAGAATTAATTAATTTACAATGGAAATAATAAAACATTAAATTTCCTAAGTTGATTTGTCCAGCAAAAAAATAAATAAAAACAAAATAAAAGACTAATTTTCTAAAACAAAAAGTCAAAATCAAATTAGGAAACTAATTGACTATCTTTCAAACTAAGTTATCTTTGACCAATCAGTGACTAATTTAAACTCCAAATCAGCTTACATATGCCATGTAGGATGCCAAATAGGATTAATATTGGTTTCCACATGTTGTCCTTGATTGGAATAAGTCAAACTTGCTTAATCATTAAATGTAGTCAAAGCCAGCAGCAAAACTTGTCATTTTCGACCAAATTGTAATGTCATGCCCACAAGCTGGTTTTAGATGCTTTAGCTGCTGCTTTGTCATGAATCCCTGGCCTCTTTTGGGAATTGATAACTCATTGTATAAAGGCAGTCAAGTTGTCCTTAAATCTCTTAGCTTGAGCTCTAGTGATTAGCTCGGTCTTCATCTGTATTGGATCAGCACCCCAACAGGTAGTCGATTGTGCGGGCACGGGCGTATTCTCATCATTCCCCTCCTCTTAAAAAGGATTTTCCCTCAAATCAAAACCATCAATTGTAGCAAAAGGAGATAAGTCAGCAACATTAAATGTAGCATTAACATTATACTCACTCGATAAGTCAAACTTGTAAGCATTTTCATTAATCCGCTTTAAAACTTGAAAGGGTCCATCGCCACGTGGTATAAGCTTCAAATTTCTTTGTGCGGGAAACTTTTCCTTCCTTAAATGCATCCAAACCCAATCTCCAGGTTAAAAAACAACCTGTTTTTTGCCTTGATTGGCATTCCTTGCATATTGCTCGATCCTCCTTTCAATATTTGCTTTTGTTTTTTCATGAATCTGCTTCACAAAATCAGCTTTTAGCTTTCCATCTAGATTAGCACGTTCATTTAAAGGTAAATGTGTTAAACCTAATGAAGTCAAGAGATTAAAGCCATAAACAATCTCAAATGGTGAATATTTAGTAGCTAAAGGCAAAGATCTATTAAAAGGAAATTCATGCCACCCTCGTTCTTAAATTCCTACTAATTAAAGCTTGTAACAATGCAAAAAAAAATCCTATTTACTACTTCAGTTTGTCCATTAGTTTGTGGATGACAAGTAGCTGAAAATAGAAGTTTAGTTCCTAACTTAGCCCATAAAGTTTTCCAAAGATAACTTAAGAACTTAGCATCCCTATCCGAAACAATAGTTTTAGGCATACCATGTAACCTCACAATTTCCTTAAAGAATAAATTAGCAACATTAGATGCATCATCAGTTTTATTACATGTAGTAAAATATGCCATCTTAGAAAATCTATGCATAACAACAAAAATTGAATCCTTACATGTTCTAGACCTAGGTAAACCAAGAATAAAATCCACAGATAAATCCACCTAAGGAAAAGTTGAAATCGACAAAGGATGATACAAAACCATGCGACTTCAATTTAGATTTGGCTTTTCGGCATTTCAAGCATCTTTCACATATTCTCTCCATATCTCTCCTCATGTTAGGCTAATAAAAATGTTCTTGCAGCAAAGATAAAGTTTTTAAAATACTAAAATGTCCCATTAAACCACCACTATGACCTTCTCTCACTAACAATTCCCTAATGCTACAATTAGGTACACAAAGTTGGTTTTCTCTAAACAAATATCCTTGAAAGATATAAAATTTAATAAACCCATATTTTTTTATAGCTCCTAAATATTTCTCCAAAGTCACAAGCATGCTTATAAAGTTCTTTCAATTGTTCAAATCTAAGCAATATAGCACCTAAGGTAGAAAACAATACACACCTTCGGGATAATGCATCGGCAACCACATTTTCTTTACTTTTACTGTAGCGGATGACATAACGAAAAGTCTCAATGAACTAAATCCATTTAGCATGCCCTCAATTGAGCTTCCCTTATTCTTTAATGTGCTTCAAAGATTCATGATCCGTATGAATCACAAACTCCTTCGGCATTAAGTAATGCTGCCACATTTCCAAAGCTCTCACCAAAGCATACATCTCTTTGTCATATGTTGGGTAATTTAATGCAGCTCCATTCAATTTCTCACTAAAGTAGGTTATGAGTCTTCCTTCTTGCATTAAAACAGCTTCAATACCTACACCCAAAACATCACATTCAATTTCAAAAATTTTATCAAAATTAGGCAAAATTAGTAAAGGTGCATTAGATAATTTTTCTTTCAACAAATTAAAAGATTTATCTTGTGCTTCCCCCCATTTAAAGCCAACATTCTTCTTTACAACTTCGATCAAAGGTGCTGCGATAGTGCTAAAATCCTTGACAAATCTTTGGTAAAAACTAGCCAAACCATGAAAGCTCCTCATTTGGGTAATGGAGGTGGGTTTTGGCCACTCTTGGATTGCTTTCACCTTGGATTGATCAACTTTAATTCCTGCAGCACTTACAACAAATCCTAGAAAAACCAATTCATCTTTACAAAAATCACACTTTTTGAGTTTAGCAAATAATCTTTCCTTCCTAAGTACTCCTAAAACTAAGTTGTTTAGATGTTCTACATAAAAAACTAAGTTGTTAAGATGTTTTACATACTCATTTAAATGCCTTCTATATACAAGAATATCATCAAAGTGAACAACTACAAATTTTCCAATGAATGGTCATATAACATGGTTCATTAATCTCATGAAAGTACTAGGTGCATTAGTTAATCCAAAAGGCATTACTAACCACTCATACAATCTATACTTAGTTTTAAATGCGGTTTTCCATTCATCATCCTCTTTCATTCTGATTTGATGATACCCAATCCTAAGATCAATTTTAGTAAAAATGCATGCACCATGTAATTCATCTAACATATCATCTAACCTAGAAATTGGATGCCTATATTTAATGGTAATATTATTTAAAGCCTTACAATCTACACACATACACCATGAATTATTTTTCTTAGGTACTAATAACACAAGAAGAGCACATGGACCCATACTTTTCTTAATATAGCCTTTGTCTAACAATTCACTTACCTACTTTTGTAGCTCCTTTGTTTCCTCGGGTTTACTCCTATATCTAGGCCTATTAGGAATTGCAACTCCTGGCACAAAATCAAATTCATGTTCGATCCCTCGGATAGGTGGTAAACCATTAGAAATTTCCTCCAGAAAGACATCATCAAATTCCTGCAAAAGAAAAAAAATAGAACTTGGTAATTCAAGTTCTTTGGGATTTGCTTGATCATTTAAAAATACATCTTTATAAATCATGACCAGCATTGGTTTCCTACTCAAAAGGATTTGTTAATACTTCCAAAGCTAAGATAAAAAAAATTATTTTTCTTTTCTTTCCTCTCTTTTTATTTCTCTCTCACGACCATTGCTTTCTTTCCTTCACTTTTAGGTTTCTCACTATTCCTCTCAGTTTTCTCAAGTTTCTTCTCACTCTTGGGTTTGCTTTGGTCTTTCCACTTAATTTGCATTGTAAAAATCTTACTTGGTTGATCTTGTTCGGCCTTGCCTTCTTGAATAGGTGTTGAAGCCGTAGGTGCCACACTTGTTCTTCCTTTGAGCTTTTCGGCCTCCCTTCCTTATTGTATTTGAAGTTGGTCTCTAAATACCTCCTTGGGAGTCGATGGTTCCAGCTTGACCCTTTTACCTTTAAATCTAAAAACAATAGCATTCTCTCGACCATAATGTATAGTATCTTTATCAAATTATCTTGGTCTACCTAATAAAATATGTCTGGCATGCATACGCACAACATCATACAAAACGACATCCACATATTTATCAATGTTGAATTTTATTTTGGCTTGTTTATTTACTTTCATCTCACCACTATCATTAAGCCATTGTAATCTACATGGTCCAGGATGTTTAATTGTTGCTAAGCCTAATTTTTTCACCACAACATTGCTAATTACATTTGCACAACTTTCACTATCAATTATCATACTACAAAACTTACCTTGAATTTCAGAACGAATGTGGAAGATGTTCTCTCTTTGTATTTGATCCTCATCTTTATACATGGTCAAGACTCTCCTACTCACCAAGCTTTATTCGGCATTTGAAGCATTTAAGGTCTCAGCTTCATCTTCAAGTTCTTCCTCTTCTTGCTCTGTTTCATCTCCACTTTCTTCACTTTTAGATTCTAACTCACCATTATCTTTCAGCACCATGATTCTCCTATTCGGGCATTGGCTAGCAATGTGTCCTCATCCCTGGCACTTAAAACACACAATATCATGAAATCTACAAGGTTTAGGATCTGATTTACCTTTATTCCTTGGTGTTTAGACAGATTTGGTTTTAGCCTCCTTTTTGGTCGATTGGTGCTTTAATCACCTAGCTTCGGTTTTGGGTTGTTGTCATATGTGGGATTGCTTCTCCAAACACGTGGATATGACCTCCCTTTATTTGATATTCCTCTAAACCATATACTTGTGCCCCTCCTCTTGAATTGATTCTCAAGCTTAATAGCCACATGTAGCATCTCCTCCAATTCGACATATTGTTAAAACTCCACTTGGTTGGCTATTTTGCGGTTCAAACCACCCAAAAATCTTGCCATGGTTGCTTCTCGATCCTCATTCATGAGCATTTCCATCTCCTTGTAATAATATTCCATGGACCTATTTCCTTGAGATAAAGATTATAACCTTTGATGTAGCAACCTATGGTAATGAATCGGTACAAATCGCTTCCTCATGGTTCCTTTCATTTGTCGCCAAGTAGTAATCAATTCATCACCTACTCTCCTTCAAGTACTTTACTCATTTGTCCATCATTGGAGTGCATAATGACTAAATTTCAAAGCTCCCAATTTAAATTTCTTAGCTTTCGAATAGTTATAACAATTGAATATCATCTCCATTCACTCCTCCCACTCTAAGTAAGCCTCCGGATAACTTTTTCCTATAAAAGGTGGTATGTTGACCTTAGTGTTTCCAAGATCATCAACCTCCTCTTCAAAGTCATCTCCAACGTTACCCTCCCTGAATTCTTCTTTAGGTCGGCCACGGCCTTCTCGACCTCGACCTCGACCTCGACCTCAGCCACCATGAGCATCAAACCTTGTATTCGGTCCACCTTGAGAATTTTCCACTCTGTCCAATTTTTGATCCAGGTGATCAAAACGAGCATTCATCTGTTGGAGTTGTTCCATGATTGCCATCATGTCGGTATGTTCGCCTCCAATTCCTGTTGCTCTTGAATCAACTTTGAATCCCACAGATTCTTTTTCATTAATTCGTAATGATCCATCTCCTCTCCTCATCCTTGAATCTTCCATGTTAGTAAAAATAATACAAAAACCCTCACCAAATTCACTCCCTCACGTGTTTCACTCAAACAAGGTCTTGGCACTCGTGTTTGCTCTCACTAGTTTCAGCTTTTACCATCTTTTAAGCTCGCACTCTCTTGTCTTTTTCCACTCAAAGAGTTATCTCAAAGCTCTAATTAAAACACATACAAAATCGTAACTAGATCACAAGTATGTTCTAATTAAACTTATCAACAAAAAAGTAGCAAAAAGCAAGCAATACTGAGTGAATTAATAAAACCTTGTTATTGGCTTTTCTAGAAAAACAAGGTAAATCAAGAAGCAAATTTTCAGAATGAATAAACAGCTAACTAGAATATTAATAAACCAATAATTCAAGGATAAAATATAGAAAAGAGATTAAAAAAACAACAATAATCAATTCGAACAAAATAGGGAATAGTTGTTAATCATTGTTATTGTAATTTAAGTTTTTGTGTCAAATCCTTTACCAATTTTAATCCAAATAATTTTAGCACTCAAAATTTAAATATCTAGCAGCAAAATTGAATTTCCAGCAACTCCAAATTTCATAATTCAAAATTTTCAGCTCAAACGAATTTAAACTCCCAAATTTCAACAAATCAGCCTTTTCATTTTTATTTTTTTTATTCGGCTTCTATTTTTTTTTTAATTCACCCGCAAAACCCAAACATAACTCCAGTAGCAAGAATCAACAACAAAAATTGCAATACCAACACCAAAATTCCATTAAACCCGAGACCTCACTCCAATAATAATAAATTGCACAATTTTTAGGTTTTTATGCAATATTCTTGAATCTATTATGTTAGTGAAATAATACACGAAAACCTCACCAAATTCACTCCCTCATGTGTATGAACTAAGAAAAATCTTAACCTAATGCCAAAATTGCAAATTAACATAAAACAAAATAAAACAAATAAAATAGATCAAACTTGAATAAAATCTTGGCTCTGATTCCAAACGATACGAACCTAGGTCGATCCGCTCGTAAACCCGTATTATATTAGGCAGGATCTCAATTAAGTTCAAGTTCTTATGGAAAAATCTCAACCCTTAATCAACCTGTGATTAGAAATCTTGGTATAATGAAGTCACCATAATAGGCTATGGAAGTGCTATTGATAAGTCAAAACTAAAACACTTACTCTCTACTGGTGTTTTAGATGTTCAAAGAGAACTAAGAGAATTCTAACTCACAATTAATTTTCTAAACAATATTGAAGGTGCATTCTCATTGAAAAATAACCCTTAAATAAGTTAAAGTCACAAAGCAACAAACCTTAAAATTTTAAGACAAAACCGACCAAGCATGGTAGATTCCTAATTTACAATGGAAATAATAAAATAATAACTTTCCTAAGTTGACTTGTCCAGAAAATAAATAAATAAAAACCAAATAAAAGACTAATTTTCTAAAAGAAAAAGTCAAAATTAAATTAGAAAATTAATTGACTATCTTTCAAACTAAGCTGTCTTTGACCAATCAATGACTAATTTAAGCTCAAATCAGCTTTCATATGCCATGTAGGATGCCAAATAGGATTAATATTGGTTCCTACACATTGCCCTTGATTGAAATAAGTCAAACTTGCTTAATCATCAAATATAGTCAAAGTCAGCGGCAAAACTTGTCATTTTCATCCAAATTGTAATGTCATGCCCACAAGCTGGTTTTAAGTACTTTAGGCTGCTGCCTTTCATGAATCCATGGCCTATTTGTGATATTAATTGAGATAAACAAGTGTTGAGCCCATTCCGTGCTGCCTAGGATCCATATTTGCATTAAAACAACTATCTGGGTCCATATCGGCCTCCACCACTTGGATGCTTAAAACAAGCTTTGAATTTTTGGGTATTGACAAGCTCCTTTGAAAATTGATAACTCCTTGTATAAAGGTAGTCAAGTTATCGTTAAATCTCTTAGCTTGAGCTTAGTGATTGGCTGGTCTTCATCCGTATTGGATCAGCACCTTAGCGGGTAGTTGGTTGTGCGGGCACGGACAGGTTCTCATTAGGCTCAGTACAAATCTCTTACTCATGGCTCCTTTCATTTGTCACCAAGTGGTTTTTAGCTCATTGCCAACTGTCCTTCAGGTGCGTTGCTCATTATTCCACCATTGTAGTGCATAATGTCCAAATTCCAAAGTGACCAACTTAACTTTTTTAGCCTCCGAATAGTTATGACAATCGAAGATCATCTCAATTCGTTCCTCCCATTCTAAGTAAGCCTCTGGATCACTTTTTCCCAAAAATGGTGGTATGTTTACCTTAATATTTTTAGGTCATCATCTTTTTCTTAGGATTTCCTTCCATGGTTTTGTCTTCTTTGGAGTGCAAAAATATCTTCAAACTCCTCTTCAAGGTTATCTTTAAAGTTACCTCCTTCAAATTCCTCCCTAAAACATCCTCGGCCCCCTCGAGCTCGACCACGGCCTCCTTGTGGTTCATGCCTTAGGTTTGGTCCTCTTTGTGAATGTTCAAATCTGTCCATCCTTTGATCAAGTTGATCAAAGCGAGCATTCATCCTTTGTAGTTGTTCCAAAAGTGCCAATATATCAGTAGGTTCTCCCCCACTTCCTATTGCTCTAGATTCTCCTTTGAAACTCGCGGATTTGTCTTCAAGATTTCTTAATGAGTCTCCTCCTTTTCTTATTCTTGAATCTTTCATGTTAGTGAAATAATACTAGAATACCTCACCAAATTCACTTCCTCACGTGTATCACTCAAATAAGGTTTCGATACTCGTGTTTGCACACTAGTTTTGGCTTTTGACTTTATTTTAAGCTCATACTTTCTTACCTTTTTCCACTCAAAGAATTAAAAGTACTATTGAAGCACACTCAAAACAGCCATTAGATCATAAGTATTTTCTAATTAAACCTATCAATCAAACAAAACAAATAGCAAACAATTTCCGAGTGAATTGATAAAACCTAGTATCTCCTTTACTAACCGAAAACAAGGAAAATTAACAAATCAATTTTCAAATTTAGCGAAGAAATAATCCAAGATATTAAGAGATCAAAATTCAATGATAAAATTTAGAAAAAAAGGATTCAAAAATCAATAAGAACACAATTCAAATAAGGTATGAGATAGTTGTTGGTTAGTTCTCGTAATCCTTTGTCTCAAATCCTTTAACCAATTATAACCCCATCAATTTCGCACTCAAAATTAAAATAACTAGCAACCAATATTGAATAAATATCAACAACTCAACAATTTCAATTGCGTTTCCTGAATGCAAAAAAACTTAATTATCAATCTCTTAAAACCGGCATTTTACACCCTTTTTTTATTATTTATCTTCGGCTTTTTTTTTATTCTTCTCTCTTTTTTTTTTTTTTTAATCACTAATAGAATGACAACAACACAAAACCCAGTAGTACAATCACCAACAAAAATGCGACTCCAATTCCAACAAAAGTGTCAAACCCGTCTTTATCACAAATTGCACAATTTTAGGGTTTATGTAATACACTTTCAAATTCCCCTTTTTTTTTTTTTTTAATATATATGAATGAAACTAATTAAGATTTAAAATAGCAAGGAAAAATTAACAATAAACCAAATTACTAAGAACTATTATGCAAAACAACCAACAAACTAGAAAGAAAAAATTTGGCTAACAAACGAATCAAATTCAGCTACGAAGAAATTTTTTTCTTTTAATGCAGAACATGTATGAGTAGGAAAAAACCTTAAAATAATGTTAAAATTGCAGATTATCACAAAAATAAACAAAACAAATAAGATAGATCAAACCTGAACAAAATTCGGCTTGATACCAAGTGATACAAACCTAAGTCGACTCGCTCCTAAACCCATATTAAATTAGCCCAGATCGAAAATCAAGTTCAGATTCTAATGGTCACCTTGATCAATAATCAACTTGTGATTAGAAATCTTGATATATGATGAAGACGCCACAATAGGTAATGAATATTCTATTGATAAGTTAAACTAAAACACTCGATTTCTATTCGATGTTTTTGTCAAAGAGAACAAATAGAATCTTCTCATAAATAACTTTTGAATAATAATCTAAGCTACTATTTCATTGAAAAATAAGCCCTTAAATAGACTAAATTTATAAGAAATCAGACCCTAAAACAATTTAGATAAATTCGATCAACATAAAAAAGGATTAGGAAAGTCCGAATTTTTCAAGTTTCCTAAACTAATTTGTATTAATTAATTCCTTAATTTTGAAATAGGAATTAATTAATTTACAATCAAAATAATAAAATATCAACTTTCCTAAATTAATTTATCCAGCAAATAATTAAATAAAAACCAAAATAAAAGACTATTTCCTAAAACACAAAGTCAAATTTTAGATTTGGAAAGAAGTTGACTAACTTTCCAAACAAGTTGTCTTTCTCCAATCACTGCTATTTTAGGCTCCAATATGCTTTGATTGGAATGATCAAAGCTTACTTGGAATGCAAATAAAGTCCTTCCTAGAGCCAAAACCACCAAAATCCAGTCATATTGATCTCTATGCGCAAATGTGTTGTATGTTCAGCCTTGCTTCTACCTTGGCATGATTTCATGGCCCCTTGGTGAGCTTAATCATATTCATAAGCTAACAAATCCGTCATATGCTGCCCGGAGTCCATAGATGTACCAAAACAACTTTCCGGGTCCATTTCTGCCTTCATAACTTGGATACATAGTATGGGCTTTAAATCTTCGGGTATTATCATGCGCTCTTAACATTTAGTAATACCTTGAATGAAACTAACCAGATTGTCCTTAAATCTCTTAGTTTGTGCCCTAGTAATTGGCCCTGTCTTTAGTTACACAGGATCAGCACCCCAACGGGTTGTAAGTTGAATGGGTATAGGCGGATTCTCATAAATTGGCTTCAGCATTTGTAAGAATTCTAGAGTTAAACAAGCTCCAAGTGGAGCAATTATAGGATGGTTGACTCTTGGAAAATCTGAACAAAAAACCCATACCATCTAGAGTGTGGTGGGTAAATGGAGATAATATCAGTTGATTTAACCAGTCAAGTGAGATATGCAGTGATGCTAAATCTATGCCTAGGTAAGAATATTAACAATTTTTTTTCACACAAAAGTACCAAAAATGGATTTTAAAATGAATTGCATCAAGCTTGGATTAGTTGTTTGAAATTTTAGGGCCTATATGATTTTGTAAAATGGTTTTTCATTTTAAAAATTAAAACATGGTGAAAAATGTATTCAGTAGTTGTATTTGATATATAGGATTGAAAAAATTTGTTACATTTTTGAAAAATATATATGCATTTTGTTAGTGTCTAGAGATTTTTTACATGTTTGTTATACAATTTCATTTGCAAAGTATACGATATATAAAATGGTTATGGTGAATAACTAAGTGTCGGTTCCATGGAATAAAATAAGATAGATCAATTAATTTTATAGATCCAATTTTTATGTTAATTAATGCATAATCATTGTTGCAAGAGCCAATTAACACTTGAATTAATTAAATCAATAATGTAAATAAAATCAAAGAAAATAATTATTATTTCAATCAATGTATAAGAATGCTATGATTGTGAAAATTAACTCACAATAGGTTCACAAGATTAGAAAGACCGAGTAAAAGAGATTGATCGAACACTATGATTGGTATCCAATGGTCCATTGTCATCTTGGGCCCAATCATACTTCTAACCCTTTTCTTTGTCTTCTTTTGGATTTCTCAAGCTCTTATAAATTTCTTTCAATAGTGAAGGAATAATGAGCATAGTGGTATGGTGATGGTGGCAAGTAGAAGATGGTGGATGAGGAACAATGATTGATTATTTCTTCTACGTGAAAAACCAACCCTTTAATAGACATGGGCCATGTGGTTTCCTCTTATTTTCGTTATTTTTCTAAATTACAAAAAGAAATGAAATCCTATTGGCTACTGAAAATTTTCAGCTCCTGTAATATAGGAGTGCCACCTAATGTTCAATAAAAAAATGAAATAAAAAAATAATCGATAATATCTAGTTACTTGGCCACCTAGTAACTAGGCTTTTGGGACAGGTATCCCATAAAACGCATAAGTAGGCCTTGATTCATCTTCTAGAGTAAATGATTAGGTTCAATCCTTATCCAATTCCATGCTCTAGTTGCATATCACCTCGTCTTTGGGCTCTTCTATACATACATAAATCAAAATATAGCTTCAAATCCTGAAGTGTGGAAAATACAACATTGCAACCTGACTTCAAAATTCTTTGATAAATATCAAACCTGTTTATTTTCCAATGGAAACCACTTGGAAAAGTTAGACATAGCTATCTTAATAAGTTTTCCAACCATATATAATAACAAGTAATCTGATATCATTAAGACATTCAAACTCCATTTCTTTTCTAGGATTGCATATCTATAAAATATGTGCATTAAAGTTGACTTTGACTTAAAATTGGTAATGATACCCCAATCCAATGCAATTGAAATTTCATAGAACTAATCCTAAATATCTCAAGAAAAAATTTCAAATGGAATCACTCAAAAATTCTACCAATAGCTCCAAATATGATCAAAATAATGACTACTGCATAGAAAATTAACATCTTCAATACTGTGGAGAATTATATCTTCAAAATTCAAAATAATTCTTCAAGTCAACTTGACTCTATTAAAGCTCCATAAAATGCATCTCTCTATATTGCTTCTAAAAAGATTCCTAAATAGTATAAGACTCTATCTTTTAGTCTTTTTATCTAAAAAAAATAAAATAAATAAAATAAAATCAATAGAAATTCATTCCAATTAGGTGAAATTCACTAAGAAAATAACAAATATTAAGTATGAATATAAGCTATAAAATAATAAATATTTAACACTCAATACACCCTCAACTTAAAATTTGTTTGTCCTTAGCAAATAAAAGGACTAAAGGCTAAGATAATTTCTCAAAATTTCAAAACCATTAAAACAAAGCTAAGTAACATGATAACTTTCTACCTAAAAAATTGAATATATTATCAATTCAAACTTTGTAATTATGAAATTCAACACCCTATTTTCCATCTAACATAATTATTACTTACAAAATGTCTATGTGAAATCAATTATAGTAATCATTATCATGCAATTGAATAAATATGCACTAATTAGAACTTACAAATTAAAGTATAAACTTCATAAATGATGAGCAATTTCCTTATTCTAAAAAGGAATATTTTAAATAAAATTTATTTTTGGCACTTGTGATTAAGTCGTTTTAATTCTTATAGGATTCATGATTTAGTTAAAAGTGAAATTTTAAATTTCTTAATCAAACCTCTAGCAATATGCACATCTTGTTTGGAATGTAAAATAACAAAGAGGCCTTTTAAAGCCAAAGGAAATCACACTGCCATACAATTGGAATTGGTGCATACTGATGTATGCGAGCCAATGAGGCGTTTCACAATACAGCTCCTTGGGGCTCAGTATCCTTGCCTACGCACTTTTGGTGGGATACAAGCCATACTAAAATACCTTTATCATATACATTTGGCTGATTTTGTCCAGTTGGACTGTGTGTGGATTCCATATTCACTTTTTGAATAGTTGAGAATTTGGTTTGACTGATATACTATTTCATAAATCTAATTGACATGAGTTCATAAATTGGCGGCACGTTTAATTTCTAGTTACAAATAAAAAATTATGATTCTAAGAAGTTATAAGCATCAGTATTATATTAGTATTCAAATCATTCTCATATTTCTGTGTGTTTACGACCGAAAGACCACCCATATATGCACTGGGAAGTATGCCATGCATAAAATAAATCACAATCCCAATCCCCGAAAATCATAAGAAAACTTGCAACTCTCGAATTCATAAACCTAGTCGGACTAACCCATGATCCATTAAACTTCACCAGTGGGTTTGGCCAAATCAACCCATATTCCAACAATTGACCACATCACGCACATAGCCACTGGATGACCCTTTAAATTTTAAACCTTCCTTTTGAATTTCAAGGTGAACCGACGACGATTGCACTAAGATTGATGGCTTGAAGTTGGTGCTTATGCTCTAGTTAGGTCATTGGAAATTCGGCGATTTTTCGGTTATGTGACCCCCTTACCCATCTATTTTGTACCCTATGAACTTGTGAATTATATTAATTAAATATTCTGGTATTTGAATTGAGATTTTAAATTATTTTGGAAAATAATTGATTTGAGAAACAGATTAAAAATTTATATGATTTTAAGCATGTTCAAATATTTTATAAATTTTGGGTGCTTAAAATGGGTTTATAGTGAATATATTTTACTGTGGTATTTATGGTTTTCGCATGAACCGATATTTTGAAAATTTTGGAATATTTAAATAAGCGGTGAAATTTAAATATTAAATTATGATTTATGATATAGTATCTTTTGGAAAAGTATATATGATCTTACAAGGGTGTTTTAAGGATACTGTGTTGGTTATTTTCAATTGATGTACCATATAGTACTAGAGTTTCGGTTCAGTATTATATTACAGCGCGTCGGGTTTGCCATGGTACCGTGAGGATTATTTCACCCAACGGTTTATTATTGCCACTGACCGTGAGGTCGGAGTTATCCAACGGTTTATTATTGCTACAATGCTGTGAGGTTGATTTCATTCAATGGTTTATTATTGCCACAGACCATGAGGTCGGGTTTATCCGATGGTTTATTATTGCTACGCTACCATGAGGTTGGGCTCAGCCCACAGGATATTTATTGCCACGGACCGTAAGGTTGAGTACGTCCTGACGATTTACTATTTCCATGATACCTTTTGGATATTAAGGATCGTGAGGTAGATGTATCCCATAATTTATAGATTGGTACATCAAATGGTACATTGTATACGTTTGAGTACAATGTTAGTTTTCAAATGTGATTATTATTGCACGTTTATAAATATTTTGTGGAACTGCGCTTATAATATTTTATGCTCAATATTTATATCTTGATTAAGACATTTTATAATATTACAATGATCGTTCACTTTATAGTTTTGAGCATCGGTTTCATGATATATTAAATTGGGATACAAGTTTGGGTTTTATGAAATGATTTTTAAACGGGGCACTTTTCAACGAGTGGAATGAGAGGTCTTAAGAGAAAGATTTTTCAGAAATAAATTATTATTTTTCTATTATACTATGTCATTCACTGAAATTTCCTTATCTCATATTTTATTGTTTTAAATTCGTTCACCTAGGTCCAGGTAGCTAATAGCAGTCTATCTCGGGCATAGCTTATCACTTTGTTCATTCCACCATAGCAACCGTATTTATCTTTCCTTTATCTATTGTTATCTTCTGGACTTATTTATTATTTATTTGTACTCCTGAACTTCATTGACACTCTTGGAATGCTCTGATTTAAAATATGGGACTCAATAGAGACTATGGTACTTATGTGTGTAGTTATGGTCTGTAGTATAGTAGGCCGGTTGTGGACTTTACGCTATTGTGGATTTATTTATATATATATTGAGGTATTATTCTTATCGCTTGTGTTTGTTATCCACGTTTTAAGGTGAGGTTCCATTAGATATTCTCTAAGGATTGTCCAATGGGACTTCACTAGGCGGGACTCCCAGAAGGTCCTAGGAAGGTTCCCGGAACAAGTCCTATCAATGCATGATCTAAATTATGGTTACAAGAGTGATTTTACTTATGTATGTATGGCAATGGCCTATAATATAATGGGCTGTAGATATTGATTATAGTTTGGAACTTGCATACTATTGTGGTTTATATATATATATATATATCGAGGTGTTATTTTATATTGCATGTGTTTAGCTGTTCAATGTTCAAGTAAGTTTCTGCTGGCTTTCCCTAAAAATGTTCAGTGGGATTTTTCTAGGTAAGACCATTTGAGATCCTTGCAAGGATTTCTGAGGCAGGTCTTGTGATGTAGTTCCTTGAATTGATGGTGTGGGTGCTTTGGTGTTACATGTTAAATCGGTAATTGAAATGTAATGTTGGTGATTAAATATTTGAGGTTAGCAATTTATTTTAATTTTTCAAAGTTACAGTGTTAATTTTAAGACTACAAGTTGAAATAATGACTTTTATTTTGTTGGAAGTAAACTTTGATTTTTTGTAAAGCATGGCCTAATGGATTTTGGAAGAATTGAAATAAATTGTTTTGTTTGGTTTTGAATTGGATTGACTTTGAAAAGGAATTGAATTTTCTTTTATAATTTGGGGTTAAGTTAAAATTTCTTTAATTATTGGAAGACTATTAGACTTTTAAATTTAATTTAATTCTAAGGTTAAGTTTAATTTTTTTTATTTGAATATTGGAATACTTTTGAAAATTAATTTAAGGAATTTCATGGTTAAGAAATTGATTTTTTTTTTAAAAAAAAATTAATGACAATTGGACATTTAAATTTAATTAAATTTATTTATTTTGTATTCGGAATTGGATTCAATTTCTTGAAGATCAAGTTTTATGGGTTAATTTCATACACTTCCTTTAAAGTTTGACTTAAATACAAATTGATCCCTTTATTTTCAAAAATACTATCAATTTCCTTTTAGATTCCAAAAGGTTATTATCCTTGCTCCCAATTGTTTCATTCATATCCCTCAAAATAATATTATCTACATCTGTTTAAGGGTGCTAGTTATAATTTTGAAAACCTACTGATCAAGTTAATTAATGCAAACCTTGAAGAGTTTAGATGTAATATTCCCAAGTTTTAATTGTGGGTTTTTTTTTTTTAAGCTAAATGATTTTATTAAGTGACATTGTTGATGAATTGAAACTATATAATATTTTTTTTGGAATTCACCTTTTATGATAAGCATGTTTCTTGCTAGTTGGATTGGAGATTAGTAGTAAAATATTGTTGTTTGGATCAAGGTCACTTAGTCTTTGGTTGGAATTGTAATTAGTATTTAAATATTATGATTTTTGGGTTTCAATTACGAGGAAATGTTTCGAGGAGAACACCAGGGCAAGTTCGCTCAGATTTGCTGTAGGCATCGCGAGTACAGTGAGTGGAATTTTCGTAAACTCCTTTTATGCTTATATATATATACACACTTGCATCTATGCATTCATGAGCATAGTTAATGCCTATATTGTATTTGGAATTTTTATTGACTATGCTTCATTCTCTTATTTTGTATCTGTCTCTATGTGTATGTGTGTGTGCGCGTGCGTATTTAGGCTTATCATGATTTTAGGAGGTTTATATAAACTATTTATCTAAATATGGATTTAAAATTTGTTTTGGAAATTGATTTTAATGGTTATGATAATCTAGATTTGATTTTTGGGATTCTAGTTTTCGAAGATAAATATAGTTTTGACCTAGAGTTTACTAAGCCAATATTATGGTTTGATTATTAATGTGGACATGGATCTTGATGAATATATCTATCTGTTTTGGTTTCTGGAGGTAGTGAAACATTAATATTACCTATCTGATAAAATGGTATTTTCCTATATCATAAGAGGTTTGTGGTAATGATTATATGATGCTATGGTGATTATGGTAATCTTTATGATAAAATGATTATTATGATTATGGTGAGTAGGACCGTGTGATGACGATTATGATATTACCTCCTATTTGGCGTCGATAACCCTGCCAAGTAGTGAAGTTGATGAGATTATTAGTATTTATACACCTTACATGCTCTGATTTGTTTTTTGAATGCATTCATAGTATGGTGAATACACGTATACATGTATTGATTTTTCTTACATGTTTTAGTAGCTTGGTGATTTTACATGCCTTACATATCCTGATATGTTTTTGTATATGCTAGTAGCTCTTTTATGGGTTTTTTGATTCCTATTTTAAATTTTGGATTTTTCTTAGACTCACAAAATTTAGGCTGTTTGCATTGCTGCATATCACATTATTGTTATATTATTTTATGTTGGGATTGCTGATATTTTGGTTTAAGTGCTTAAAACTCACCCACAAAATATAGGTACTCACCCTTTCACTCCTGATCTGTACAGGTTTTTAATTGAGGTTAGAAAATGGAAATCCAACTCGAGGTTACAAGTTTAAGCCCACATTATTGAATTGTATTTTACGTATTGGTTTTATTTTTAGATTTGATATATTTATGATACGTTGGAAATTTGAATTTTATTAATTTGGTATTGTATTGGTTTTTGGATGATTTAGATTATTTATGGAGTTTGAAAAATTGATGAGTAAGTTTCCTAGAAGATTTGACCGTTAATGGTGTTATGTTAGCTAATACCATTATAGGCAGAACTTTGTAAAGATTGTATCTTGATATTATTTTTATTATTCACATTGTTGATGAATTTAATTTAATTAGGATACAACACCTTTTTTTTTTTTTTTTGGGGGGGATATTGGAGTGGAAGAATGGAACTTGGTTTATTGTTAATGAAAAAAGTGGCTTTTGTTAAAAAAAGAAAAAAGAAAAAGTGGCTTCTATTATAGTATCTTTAGGGACAATACCTATTCTATTTTTAAAAAATAATAATTTCCTTTTAAAAATTATAATTAATTCAAATTTTTTTTTAAAGAAATAACTAATTTGTGAACTAATAATTAATTTTTGAACTAAAAGTTTTTTTTTTTTTCCTAATCGTCTATAATAATTTTCCATCTACAATTTTTCATGAGTGTAGGTGTAAAAGACTTTTTAACTAAACCAATTTTATTTGATTAACCTTTAATTAAAAATTTTTTAAAAATAATGTTAAAAGTAATAACAAACTTACGAATATTTAAAGTGATGAACTGTTATTATTTTATTATTGAAAATTTAATAATATATAAATAATAAATAAATAAAACTTTTAAAAATAAATTTAAATAAATAATATTATAAGCATCTTATAGTAAATATTTTCATGGAATTTTTTTTATCTCATAGCATTGTTCTTAAAAATTATATATAATAAAAAATTTTAAATATATAAATTTTTAATTATCTTATTTGAAATTTTATAGGATAGTTTTAATTTAGGGACCAAGTTAATAATAATAATAATAATAATAAAACTCAGAGGCCAAACACGGTCGCGGGCGGGGACAGCGGATTTAAATTCCATTCTGTACACGCACCATCTTCCCGAAGCAAGTTTAAAGTAGGAAGCTTTCAAGCTTCTGTCTATGGTACTAAACTTCCATAAATGTTTTCCAGTCATTTGGTTTTCATTTGTCGTTTTCGAATAATTCGTGGACTTTTTATTTTATTTTTATCTTTCTTTATAAATTTTTTCTATTGTAAAGCATTTGTTATATATGTTAATAGACTTCTCTAATGGCAAATATAATATTCTGTTTCTGCAAAAATACAATGGAGACACTAACTTGTAGCCTGTAAGTGATGGATAATAGCTGCTCCGAATTTTTGGGTCTTTTGTTTTTGGTACGGAGGGAGCTTGGTTGGTTGGTTTAGGGATTGCCCAACTACTGTTTGATAGAATGCCAGTAAGAATATATCTTTTATGTTAGAAGTAAATTAATTGGATATTGATATGTGCAGGAAGGCCAAATTTGTTCATTAATTCATAGATTGATAGAATGGTGGTTTGATGGATTTTTTCTGACCAAGTTATTGATTTGATGCACAGGACAGGACGAGAGCCTAAGAAAGTTGCTTCAACACACATTTGATTGAATTGTGAGAAAAAAAAGTGTTTCTTTCACTGGGATGGAATGATATAGAAATCTCTTTATTTGATTATTCTAAAAGGATGTAGACTAGATCACCAAAGGTTTAGTAATTCTTAATGAGATTCCCTAACAGACATGAAGAGGTATATCATATTCTCAGTCACTTGATTGTGGACCATCTCTAATAATCTATGTTTAAGTTTTGCTTCGAATTGTTTGATTAATTTTCTATTCTTTAAATTTAAGTTCTCTTTGTCTTTGATGCAATTTATATGTTTGAATGCATCGTGGTTTTTTTATTATTATTTTATTTTATTTTATAATTACTATTTGTTTTAATGCTTGAGAATAATGTGATTTTGGTTATATGCCTGAGGATATATATTTCATTTAGGGTCTGTTTGGTTATTATTTTTTATTATATTTCATTTAGGATCTGTTTGGTTGTTAGTTTTGGATCTCTTTGATGCTTGACGATACCCATGTTAGGTGGTGGAGGTCGCTCAATTCTAGCCCAATGTGCTTTAGTTTCAATTCAATAATGGGCATGGGAGAGAACAACGATCATGGATCTGTGCTTCCACCCACGTTGCTACAAGGCCCTTTCACAGCATCAGGCATCAGACCTGTTTGGGAAATAAGAAAACAAAAAGAGAACGGGGAAAATTTCAAACTCTTATTCAGCTAAGCGCTTTGCATGGCTGTTTGTAATTACAGAAACATGGTATTATCAATTAGGCCTCATGTTAGGAGAATAGTTATGGGAGCAGCCATTGCTCCCACAGAATCAAACCTTCTGGTTTCTCATGGACGACCTGACCAGTTAGCCCAGGAAATGCATTTTCTTAATCATGCTGATATGCATGAATTAAATGGTCGACTGAAGCAGCTGGTGAATACTGGTCACCTTGGTGATGCTCGGAATATGTTTGATAAAATGCCTCGAAGGGATGAGATTTCATGGACTAATATTATTTCTGGATATTTAAATACCTCTGATGCCTCCGAAGCATTGCATTTATTCTCAAATATGTGGGTTCAGCCTGGACTGCAAATGGACCCCTTTGTACTTAGTCTTGCACTTAAGGCTTGTGCACTCAACATGAACTTGTATTATGGGGAACTTTTGCATGCTTATTCAATAAAATTGGATTTGATCAACTCAGTTTTTGTTGGTAGTTCCCTTCTTGACATGTACATGAAAAATGGCAAAACTGAGCATGGTTGTAGAGTCTTCAATCAAATGCCACAAAGAAATGTAGTATCGTGGACTGCCATAATAACAGGGCTTGTTCATGCTGGTCTTCATATAGAGGGGTTAGTGTACTTATCTGAAATGTGGAAGTCAAAGCTGGAATGTGATGCTTATGCATTTGCTATTGCATTGAAGGCATGTGCTGATTCAGGTGCTCTTATTCATGGGAAGGCAATTCACACTCAAACAATGAAGAAAGGGTTGAATGAGACTTCATTTGTAGCTAACTCTCTTGCTACCATGTATAACAAATGTGGTAAGTTAGACTATGGCTTGCACTTATTTTCAAAGATGAAAACACGGGATGTAGTTTCATGGACAACAATCATTACAACGTTTGTTCAGATGGCTCAAGAGGAGCATGCAATTGAAGCCTTCATAAGAATGAAGAAATCTGGTGTGACTCCTAACGAGTATACTTTCGCAGCCGTCATCTCTGGATGCGCAAATCTTGCTAGAGTTGAATTGGGTGAACAGTTACATGCTTACGTATTATGTTTAGGTCACATGGATTCTTTGTCAGTGGCAAATTCGGTTGTTACGATGTACTCAAAATGTGGGCGTTTAACTTCAGCTTCAATGGTGTTTCATGGATTGAGCAGAAAGGATATTGTATCATGGAGCACTATAATTGCAGGTTATTCTCAAGGAGGTTATGCGGAAGAAGCTTTTGAGTATTTATCATGGATGAGAAGAGAAGGACCAAAACCCAATGAATTTGCTCTTGCTAGTGTGTTAAGTGTTTCTGGAAGCATGGCATTGCTCAACCAAGGGAAGCAGGTCCATGCTCATGTCCTATCTATTGGGTTAGAGCATACATCTATAGTACAAAGTTCTCTAATTAATATGTATTCAAAATGTGGGAGCATAGATGAAGCCTCAAAAATCTTTGAGGTGACAGGACACAATGACATTGTCTCATGGACAGCAATGATTAGTGGATATGCTGAACATGGAGTCAGCGAAGAAGCCATTCGTTTGTTTGACAGGATACCTAAAGTTGGTTTAACACCTGATTCTGTGACCTTCATTGGCGTTCTTTCTGCTTGTAGCCATGCTGGGCTGCTAGATCTTGGATTCCACTATTTCAAATCAATGCATAGCGATTACCAGATCAATCCTTCGAAAGAACACTATGGCTGCATGATTGATCTCCTATGTCGAGCTGGACGTTTAAGTGATGCAGAGCAGATGATCAGAAGCATGCCATTTCAGCGGGACGATGTTGTCTGGTCCACTCTGCTTAGGGCATGTAGGGTCCACGGTGATGTTGACTGTGGAAGACGTGCAGCAGAGGAGATTCTTAAACTCAATCCAAATTGTGCAGGAACTCACATCACCTTGGCAAATTTGTATGCTGCCAAAGGGAAGTGGATGGAAGCAGCGAAACTAAGGAAGATTATGAAATCAAAGGGCGTGATTAAAGAACCAGGATGGTCTTGGATAAAGGTTAAGGATATGATTTTTGCATTTCTAGCTGGTGATCAATCTCATCCACAAGCTGAAGACATATACAGTATGCTTGAACTACTAGCTTCAAAGACAGAAGCTGCAACTGATGAATCCGTTTTTCCATTTATTGATGCGGAGGATTAACTTTTATCCACCAGAAATGAAGGTAACCTATCCATGGTCAAGTTAGTTATTTGAGAGCTGAACATCACAAAAGAGAGTAGGTGTGAGGTGCTGGTTTTATTTTCATACTTCACCAACAAACCAACGTTGATGTCCATAATTATTGTTTTTTTTTTTTTTTTTTTTTTTTTCTTAAGGAATAACATTATTGTTCGTTGCATTTTTTAACCTTATATAGCCATATTATTATACAAATACAGGGACATTACTTTTTTGAAAATTTAGTATATATAGAGGCATTACTTTCTCTGGTTTTAGACAGAAATTCTTACAAATCTTTGATGGAATTTAGGGTCATCTGTCTTTCTTTGAGGCTTCCTTTTGTGTCACAGTTTACTTTAATGGTCATCTCATATTTGTTTCGCCACCAAGTGTTCCAAAATCAATAATTTGTTGTCAACATTATCAGTAATAACTTATTTTTATCTATCAAGTTACATGATACAAAGTCAGTAATTTTGCTGTCAAATATATTTAGTTGCGGTCAACATCACTGTTAGCTAATAACTATTCATATTGTCTTTTATTTCCTTTGCGAAATCTGATCACATTCGGTAACAAACCACGATACAAGTTTATAAACATTCAATATTCAAATCACGACCCTATTGTCTTATACATACATACATATATATATAAGACTTGAAAGTGAGCAAGCGAACCATACTTAATGCTAAGAAAAGAAGAAAAGGAAACACATGGATATGGGATTCTACAACAGCTTTTTTTAGATTATCAGAAGAATACAAGGTTGGATTTCATAGCAGAAGAAAAAATATATATATATATATATATATATATTTTTCCCTCTTTTTAGCTGACTTGTGAACCTGACAGCTGCTCGTGTAAGTTTTCAACATCAAATTTTATCAATTTGTTAGCTCTGTTTTATTCAGGATAATTTTGGTTGGCTGAAATTGATGCTGCAGCTCGTAAGACAGCATTATCTGCCGGACTATGCGGTTCTGTACTTAAGAATTATAAATTACAGTTTTTTTATTTTTTGTTTTTTTATTTTAATATGAAAGAGCTATCGTTTTTGGTTGGCTACACTAAACTTAAATTTGGTCTATTTCAAAAATATGAAGAAAAAAGTAAAAGTCATTTAGTATTTGTAACAATTTTTTTTTATTTGCCATCTACAATTTTTTCTTTTTGTTTTCACCCAAAAAACACCTTCTTTTTTTTCGGTTGGTTGAGTATTAGTTCACTGTACCATACTGGGATTCAGGGTTGCATTATTTATTCTTCCTCCGTTTTGTTTGCAGGATTTGCTAGAGCCTTGTAAAGAATTAGGAACTGTGTGTTTGAATAACTTTGAAAGCTCTTACCTATATTTCCTGTAAGTCCCTTCCACGCACACTGTAACTCATAAGAAATTATATTTAGTATAAAATTAGATTACCATTGCTGCAATGAGGGGCTGCTTTAACACCCTATCAGTTCTTAGCCAAGGTTACCTTTTCTTGAGTTCTGTAAGATATCACTAGTCAATTTTATTCAAATTTACTTTGCCTTTAGTTTCATAGTTTTCCTTTGTTAATTCACGCTGTGGCCATCATGTATAGCAACTGTTAAGTTGTCGTAAGCTATATAACCCCGTTCATTTTCAACCTTGTGCCAAGGCGTTATAACTGTTAAAATCAACTTTTAACTAGAATTCAACAATTTATTTTTCTTAACTTCACTCTCCTAAATTATTATTATTATTATTTTTTTTGGGGCAATCACAATATTTAAGTAGAAAAGATGATTAAATAGCACTGATATGTTTCCTGCTTTGACACCATGTTTCAAATTTTACCGATGTTTTCTTGCAAAATATTATAAAAATAACTAAGGGACATTTTGTGATTTAACTAGTAATTTTTGTTTGGGAATTTGAGTTCACATGCAAAAAGTGATTTATTTCTGTCAATTCGATAGCATTTGGGAACTAAATTATTACTTTGAATCTCCATTTGTCTCTCTTTCCCCTTTTCCAAGTGAAAAGGTGTTTGTAATTCCAGAAGAGTTGAAGTTATGAAGTTCAGAAGCTACCATTTTGATTTTAATATTAAATAATTAACAAATGCTTTTGTTTTTCCTCGCCTCTAGGTGAAGATGTACTGAAAGAAGGTGATGTTGTGCTAAATATTGGTGCGACTGCCAACAATATGGCTTTAAGTACGACTTTGCTGTTATTGTAATTACAGATCACTAAATGGTTTACTCGGTGTAAAATACAAAGCAAGAATATATGGGAAATAATATATGCTAGATAATAATATATAGTATAATACCATGCATCTAATGATATGTTGCTAAGTTTCTTCCTCATAGATATCTTTATTTCAGCACAGCTCGCTCAGTATGTTACCTTCCTCTGGAAAAAAGCCATAGCCCATGATGCCAAAGGTCCCTCACCTTCTCCAGTTCTAAAGAACTTGATGTATATCTTATGAAGAAAATTTATCTAGGAAAACAGAAATAGGAGGATCTGATTTTGGTGGATATCCTGCTTTGAAGGAAAAATTTGATTCTTTATGGTCTATTAAAAACAAACCTAAACCGAAACGAACTTAGCTAAGTTTTTATTAAATATATCAGCTAATTTGTTCTTTTAAAGTTTCGTTGTTCCCAATGAAGATTTTTCTCTCGTACATCTTTGCTTTCTATCACTTATATGTTTGTTTATATTTTTTATCAGTTACAACAATTGTTGTCTTCTTTGTGTTTCGAACCCATAACCTCAAGTGGATGTGTTTGCTTATATTTGATTCATGTATGGTGCACGAATCAGATTTGTCAGTGAAATTAAACCTGGTACAATACAGGATTTGATATAGAAGATTCTGACCTCCTTGAGATGGAGCAGTGTTCGGCTATATTTGGTAAGATCAATATGGTTTGGTTTCAACTAACTAATACTAAATATGTTTGGCTTTTTTTACCTGTTAAATATCCATTTTGTACAGGAATTTTTTATGGAAATAAACCAGCCAAGTGACATTAGTAAATACTCCGAGGAGACTGTTTGCTTCTACATGTTCATAGATGACGAGACAGAAGCTTATGAATAGTTCTGGTGATATTGGCAGCAGCAAGAAAATTGGTTTACGGAGAGTTGTGGTTCATAATCATAACTTTCCTTACATAGATGCACGACGCAACTGGAGCAAAATATTAGAGAGAGAGAGAGAGAGAGTTAGTGAATCAAGTGTAGATATTCCCCACATACTAATAACTGAATTAAAAAAAAAAAAAAAATCATTATTGCATCGTCTATTTTATGCAACTATCATTTAAGCTTATGTACATGGGAAAGATTTTAACTTGAAGAATCTTGTTATTGTGTATTTCAATGTTTTAATTAAGATTCACAGAACTTCATGTGCACAAATGTTGCATAAGAATCTTTTGATATTATTGGATCATTGTGGATATTTTTAAACTATTATGTCCCTATGAATACTACTGCAGATATGTGGTAATAAAAATCTGAATAAAGTGTATAAATATTGATATTTGGATTTGGTGTATATAAGATACATGTATATTAAGTGAGTCAAGATATAGTAAATATAAATAAATTATACAATGCAAATTGCCTTGCAATTCAGAGAGTAAAGAAGTTGTCAAAATCTTTATACAAAGCACATTTTGATAAGAGTAGGCTTGACAGTGATCAGAGCATATTTTGAGTATTATCTAGTTTTTACGACATTTATATTATATTGTAAATGACACGAATATGTTGGTAATAACTTTTTGTTGTAAAGACTTCTAAATTTTTCACAACTTCCCTTCAACTCTACGAGCATCGTGTGTCTTGTAAAATTGAAATAAACAACTGTCATCGAATATTGTAGTGTAATTATCACATCATAGTTATTGTTATCAAGTAATCATAAATAACATTTATGTAATATATAAAACAAGAAGAGTATGTACCACGTGTTAATATATCATTTTTTCAAATTCTTCCCAAAAGTATTTTTTATTTTATTGTATTTATTTATTATTTTATATTTTATAGTTACAATAAAATATATATAAAATCAATTTTTGATATAACTATCAAACAATTTATAAAATGATATATGATAATAATTTTAAAACAAATTTAAAATAAACCAAATATTTGATTTGATTTGTTTTATCAAATAAGTTAAATGCGTAAAATATATTTGCATATATATAGTTTTGTTAATTAAATATATTTTGAATATTTTTACATATATATAAAAATTAATAAAGATATCTTTTTATTTGGATATAAAATATAATATCATAAATAATAATTGTTAAACATAGCAAAATAAAATTTATTTTCAAAACAAATTATTTGATATTATTTTATTACTAATTAATATATATTTTTATTATTATATTAGATGGATGGTTTAGAAAAATCAGATTTTAATCAAGTATATTTGGACCAATGGGAAAGATTTTGGAGATCATTATCCAAAAACACAGCTATTATCCTTTTAAAATTATATGTATTATTATTATTATAATATTATATTATATTATATTAGATAATTTAAAAAGTATACATTATTATAATAACAGAATTGCACCATTTATGCCATTCGATAACTACATATGCTAATAATTTTGAAATAAATTTAAAATAAATAAAATATTTAATTTTATTTTATTTATCAAATAAGTTAAATATATTTGGCTATAAATTAGTAAATGACACTTTTCGATTATTTTAAGATTATGATAATATATATATATAGTAGATAATATTGCATATATATATATATATATATATTCATACAATACTCTCAATAAATAATTAAAAATACAAAATACAAAAACAATAATGAAGAATATTGTATGTGGATATTTAAATTGGAGTACATAAATTTTATATACTTACAAGAAAACATTAAAAAAAATTGATAATTTATATATAAATATTTTTATTAGTTTGTATGTTTATTTTATTGAAAAATAACAAAATTTTATATATGGTAATTAAGAATAAGATTAATCTTCTTATTTTATTATGCAATAAAAGATATTATTTTTATTAAATATATTTCACATAAGAATTCCATATACTGATACATATTCATATATATATATATATATATATAATGAAATTTCAATATTCTAATATATAGATTTCAATTATAAGATTGATATTCTTATTTGTCAAAGACTGGTTTAAACATAAATAAATATTAATATTTAAAAACTTTTCAAAACTATAATTTTCTAACAATAACTTAGAATTAAACATACGCTGTCAGTTTACGAATTCGTATCAACGAGCTTCTACGCTATGATGTACCTGCTCAACCAAAATTCTTGATTAATAAAAAATCAAACTTAGTGCCCATTCATTATCTAACTTGTCAATTTCGATCAAACCAAATTAAATTTAATTTCTAATTTTAAGATGGATTGTCACAGAGAAGATTTAGAGATGAGGAGAGGAGGTTCTTGAGGAAGTTTTATAATTTGTTCACTATTTGAAGAAGGTAAGTGGAAAAGGATTGGTGCTCTAGGAATTTTGGATGAAGATTGGCAAAGAAGTGTGAATAGTGTGTAAATAGGAAGAAAAGAATAGTGGAGGTGGAGACTTGTAAACTTAAATCAGCAATCGGCATTAAGAAAGCAGTGGTAATTGTAGTTTTCGAGAACAATAATGGTTTTCCACGTGGCAAATGTGTCAGTTGAGATGGTTTTAACCTACTACATTAATAATGATAGGGTATTTTTAAGAATCGTGTAACTTTTATTTCGGAACAAATTTACTCCTTCAAGTGAAACACCTCACTTGGAGCAGTGGGGGGCTGACCATGAGGATATATTATATCTTGACGAGGCTTTTAGTTGAGTCTTGGTCTGGAGGTTCACGATTGAGCCTGAGATCGGTAATTAACAATGGTGTGATTATATCTAACATAGGACCTTAATTGGCAAGCCAAAGACATAATTGAGTCCGAGAGTGATGTTTATGGCTTGACCTAAGGTATCAATAATTTCGATTTACCATATCTATTTCCAAAAGTAGAAAAGATGATCTACTTTGGTAACAGAGCCTAACTTAGAGTAACGGAGCCTTGGTGGGCTCGGGAACAACATGAATCAGCTAATAATGACCTAAAGTAAAGGAAATAATCACTTTGTTACATTTAAGGAAAGCATTTAAAAATCTGCAACGGAAACTCTACAGTATATAAGTCCCTAAAAATCTACTTATGAGAAGGAAATAAAGATTAAGGAAATAAGGGAACTTTTCTAAATTCAAAGCTCTTTGATCCAAGCCTTATTAAGGTTTGGTGAATTGGATTTTTTAAGGTCCGAGGATCCCAATGCCCATATAAAGATAATGAATTGATGACCAAGTAAGTTCTTGAACATTCATTATCTCACACAATTAGAATAAGCTTTTTGGCATTCGAAGATCAATATCTGATTTGAACATCGAAGTATCTTTGACCAACACTACTTTGATGCCCTGAGACCTTCAAATAATTCTTTCTTTTACAGAAATCTTAATTAGAGGGGACTTAAAACAACGGCATAAAATTGTGCCTCTACACCTGTGCAACGTAATTAACTTGGATGAGAAATGCCACACTTTATACCATATTAGCAATGCATGTAAAATATTTGCAAATTGCAAATGATGATACTAAACTTATATATAGACGAGACACTTTAGCATGCTAAAAATGGTTTTAGAAACTTACACTCACTTTTGGATTCTATACATATCCATATCCAAAACCGAACATGTTGCAATAGTGAAAAGCAATTGGCTAGAAAAAGCTTTGTGAAATTCAAGTTCAACTAAGTGATTTCTGTCACTTCCACTTTTCTTGTTCTTTTACAATTTCAATTCCTTTATTTCATACAATGATCTTAATTAATTCTGGCATCCCAATATAATTTTTGATGGTTTTAACCCATGTTATTGTTTATTAGCTAATGGTTGATGAAACCGTTGCTTGCTTTTACCTACAACTCCTTTTTTTGGGTTTATTTTGTGCTATAAATGCATCTTTTCTACCAAATGAAAAAGAAACAAATTTATTAGAACCGTGCAAGAATAGATAGTATAGAATGTTCATAGTAGGTGATTATCAATAAAACAATCATTAAAAAAAAAATTAGTCTCATTCAAGTTATGAAAAAACTAGTTTAAGGTAGAAACTAATTTCAAATCAGAACCACTGCCTCCTATCATTGTTCTTTTAGGCTAAAAATGCTTGGTCCACAAGTTGTTTAAATTATAAATATACGACTATTTTTCAATCAGAACGTTTATTATTAGCCCTAGTTTGTTTGAAATGTTAAGAAAAATATATTAGAGTAAACCATATATGGATTTGTATAAACTTAAAATAAATCTTTCAATTTCAGTCCTTGAAATAATCTTTTGATCATCAAAGATGTTAACAGAAAAAGATGAGGATGATTTTGACCTAAAATTTCCAATATAAACATATAGAGTCCCTGTCAAGTTTGAGCATAAATAACTTGTGGACCAAGCATTTTTTTGCCTCAAAAACAATATTTTTGTTTTTTCATTGCCAATGGACATTTTAAGAAAGTTATATCCACATTAGTTGTTAGTTCACATACTTGTCAAATATCCATATTCAGTACTGGTTATCAACAAAATATTATAAAAAAAAAAAGTTGTCAAGTTATACCAAAAAATCCTAACTATTGAATTTGGTAATTGTTTTTTTTATACTAAATACACTTGGTTTCTAAGTTATTTATATTATGGACATTCACACTGGAAGAGATTCTAAACATTTTTAAGCATTGAGTTATGATATGTTGAGAACATATATCGTGTTAAATTTTGAAGATGTCACATAAATTAATAATTTAAAATTAAAATTCTAATTGGACAAGTGACAACCTTTAGCATTTGGTATTAATAAGTTTTCAATAAATCAATATATGTGTATTTAATATTCATAGGGTAATTTCCCATATAATCCATTGAATTTTATACTTTCATATTTGATATTAAACTACAAATTTTGATGTTAGATTTTAAACGTTGAACTCTAGTAAATCCTGTAAATAGAGGAGTGTTGAATACAACAATTAAAAACATAGAAAGGCTAATCATCACTCCTACAACTTTAATTTATTTGATTTGGGACTTCACTCCCTGAAAATTAAACATTGTTTACGTGTTCAATATGTTATTTATAATGGGGCCCCAAAAATATTTATTAAAAATTTTAATTTTTAGACTAAAGTGCCTAATCTAGATAGTTCTAAGAGATATGGATTTAACTAATTTTCACTTAAAAGGACTTAATATTAATATTTATGCAATAAATACTAGAGTATATAGAAACACAAATATTATTTACCAAATGATGTTATAATATTTATTAATTTGCATTTGGATTTCACTTCTACATGTGTTCACACCAAATATGGCAAATATTTTGATGCACGTAATATTACTACTTTACTGAGTGGAAAGAAAAATGTCATCCAAAGTTCAAAAATTACCATCAAAGGGTAATTCGCCATATAATTCATTGAATTTTATACTTACATATTTATATTAAACTAAAAATTTTGATGTTAGATTTTAAACTTTGAACTCTAGTAAATCCTACAAATATAGGAGTGTTGAATACAACAATTAACAAAATAGAAAGGCTAATCATCACTCCTACAACTTTAATTTATTTGATTTAGGATTAGAATCCTTGAAAATTGAACATTGTTTATGTATTAAATAAGTTATTTATTATGGGCCCAAAAAAATTTATTTATTAAAAATTTTAATTTTAGACTAAGGTGTCAAATCTAGACAGTTTTAATAGATATGGATTTAACTGTAATTTTCACTTAAAAGTATTTTATTAATTTGCATTGGATTTCACTTCTACATGTTGACACCAATTTGACAAGCATTTTGATGTACCTAATATCACTACTTTTATTGAGTGGAAAGAAAAATGTCATACAAATTTAAAAAAAAAAAAAAAAAAAAAAAAAAAAAAACCATTACAAAGATTACCAAGGATATCATATAATTATTTTCCATATCACATAATTAATCTGAAAGATATCATTACCAATTACCAGGTATATCAGACAAAGTCATCTGCTCATCATTTACATATACAGAAAATCTGTATGTAAAACTCTTGAAAGCAAGTGCTCAAGAAAGATTGAATGCTTTAAGTCTTATATATGTATATCCTTAAAAATAAAAATAATTTAAAAAAAAAAAAATTTGAAAGAACAAAATTTGTGCTCATGAACTTTGACAAGAGTACGCATATATACTTGATGCATGTAGCCTGCATTTGCCCTACTAAATAAGGAAAAGTTGTGAATTGATCATGATTTCTGATTATTAAATTTGAAAATAGTAAAAGTTTTAATAATATATAACAAGCTGGAATAGCTCAGTTGGTTAGAGCGTGTGGCTGTTAACCACAAGGTCGGAGGTTCAAGCCCTCCTTCTAGCGGTTTTTCTTTCATTCTTATTATTATTTTTTCAATTGTCTGGCACCCATAAATAAATAAATACTACTACTAATAATAGTAATAATAATAATAATAATGTGATTATACACTAGGCAAAGAAAAAAGATAAAAGTTTCACACCAAACTCAAGTTTTGTGCTAAAAAAAAATAATAATAAATAAATAAAAATAAATACATAAATAAAGATTTATGCTCATCAGTGTTATTGTTGAACTAATTATTAATGCAAGTATACACAATTGAGCACAATTTTTCCTCATGAGAATTGAAGAGTTCTTATTACCAAAAAGAAAAAAAGAAAAAGAAAAATGAAGGGTTCTCGATCCGCATCACATACGTGCAGTGCCTAAGAAGACAAAGAGCATATTTATAAAAAATTTTGGATTTAGAAAAATGTTCTTTAAATGAAAATTGATGATATAAAGGAGAGGGGAAGAATGAGGATCAATTGCTTGCACTTTTGCAGTTTAGAATAAATACTATAACCATAATTTTCCACATACTAATTTGACTTCAAAAGATACTTTGATTATCAATAGAGGATTTGGGTATGTAATTTTTAAAGGATTACGGATTTGATTTGTAAGTTAGGTTTTATTTTATATTTATTTATTTATTTATTTATTTTTAATGCATGGATGTTAGTTCTTTTTTATATTTTCCATCCAATTTTTGACAGGCAAGTGCAATTAAGGGCAAAATGGCCATTTTCCATTTTAATGGATCAAAGTGCAGCTTTACATGGTTTAGAAGGCAATCATGCCAATTAAGAAATTTTTTAAAAAATAAAATAAAAAGATTCTTTAAGAATAAAATTTAAAAAGTTGTTTGTTTTGATTTCAAATTAAGTGTTCTAAAATTTATATTTAAATCTACGGCCTTAAATTTGAAAATCATTCAACAATATGAAAAAATATCAAAAACTCTAATAAAATCCAACTATAGACGTTATAGTCGGAAAAGCCATCTATATGTTATTCACCCAAATAAATAAATAAATAAATGCTACCGAAATGTTAGGTCCTTCATTTCTATGAAGTAAAGCCAACCTACATCCTTGTGTTCCTCGGGTCAACCGTACTATCTTGTAGGAAAGGTTCCCACCCAATGAACTTAGATTTTGAAAAATATTATTGTGGAAATGGTATGGTTATAGAGCAAAATGTCAATAAGGGCAGGATTAATGACGTGATTTGGGAATGAGACTACATATAGAGATGCTACTACATACAGGTCGCAGGTTGTAAAAATTAAGCTTTGTAATCAAACGAGAGCCATTCAATGTTTTTCGACGAGTTACATTTTATAGATGATAATTTTCCTTTTAACTTTTTTAGTAACCTCACAAAGTCTAGTTTTTAATTTAAAATGGTAAAATTATGAAGTAGCCTATTAACTTTTCCTCTCATGTTTAAATTTTCCCTATAAAGTCTATTTTATTTTTAATTTTTAATTTTTAATTTTTTTAAAGCAAGTTTACTCCTAAACTATTTATAATGTCAACTTTTCCTCCCTATTTTTTTTATTTTTTTTTTGGGGGAAATTTCATGAACTTGACCATGTAATATTTAAATTAACTACTTATATACACCCGCGGACCTAGGTAAGGCCCGTGTGCCCCCCTTAATTTTAATTTTTTTCAATTTTTATATATAAATTTTATTTAGTTTCGAATTTTAGCCTTTAAAATTAAGTAGTACCCCTCTCAAAGTGTAAATTCCTTCTCCAAATTTGTCCAATTTTAACATTTTCCTTTCAAAATTCATTCCGGTAAAATAATGTTAATCCAATTCAACGGCTATGGTATAGTATATTTAACATCAATATTGGTAAATTCTTACCTTTAATAGAAATTTCATTTTATTAATTTTTGTTCACTATTTTAGTCATCACTTTTTCTATGTTGTTTTCAATTAGAATTTCAGTTAAAAAATTGTAGATAATTAAAATCTCAAATTTTAGTTTTTTTTTTTCTTTTTTTCAGTTGAAGTAGATAATATATGTAGTTATATTATTGATATAATTTTGCCCTAAAAAATATTATTGATATGTGATGGTACCCCTCTGGATATATTTCCTAGGATCGCCGTTGCTTATATGAACAATATATTTCAAATTAGAATTTGTTTTGAAATAAAATTGATTGTGTTAATTTGATTATTACATGGTCAATTTTGTCGAATTCCCAAAAAAAAAAAAATAATAAAGAAATAAAGAAAAAATAGAAAGGGGGGAATTTAACATTACGCAATAGTTTGGGCGGGAGAACTGCATTAAAAAAATCGAGGAGCAAATTGAAACATACAAGAAAATGAAGGGGTATATATTTTGTAATTTTCCCTTAAAAATGATCGCAAATAAAAAATATATATATTTATTGGTAATAATGATCACAATATATATATATATATATATATATTTTGGTAATAATGATCAGGCAAAAGTATAGCCATTGTATTTATAATATCCATTATCTTATATTACATACATATTTTACATTAAATTGATAAAAAAAATGATATTATGATTAATTAAAAATAATAATGAATTATACATGGTATGAATGAAAATGTAAATAAATTTCAGAAAAGTTTTGGCCACATTATTATCCAAATTTTTGAAAAGAAATTACAGAAAAAAAAAAAGCTAATATAAATTTAAGGAGTTCAATTTTTTTATATATATATATTTCTTCAGATAATAAAAATTTAATTTTCAATTGTTTTATTAAATTAATTATACAATTAATATTTAAAATTTCTTTTCCAAAAATAATACATTGTATTGTTTGTAAAGATAATATAGAGATTTTATTTGTACTAATATTTTTGGCCTAAGATAATAAAAAAATATATGAGAAAATATCTCTTTGCTACATCTCTCATTTGCTCGTTAAAAAACACACCTTAACTTTTAGTACATCTCATTACATCATAACGCTTCTACATCTCTTTATACTGGAACGCTTCTCTCATTTTTAGTTGTAGTTTTTAACATAAAGCAAACTTTCTGGCCATCTATTATTTAGTTTTTATTTAGTATTGGCCCTTAAGCAACTTATTATTTAATTTTGGTCATTTAATTTTATGCTAGTCCTTAGACCGCTTATTTTATTGGCTTTAATTATTATTATTATTATTATTTTGGACATTGTTCTATTATTTTTTTTCTTAGTTCATTAAAATCCTTTAATCATTAAGACATTAGAACTTTCTAAATTGTTTGTTCTCTGCAATTAAATACAATTGTCTGATTTTATTTTATTTTTGCAATTGTTCTTATTATTATTATTTTCTCTATTTCCTTCAATCTAGAAGGTGGTATAATTGCACAATTAGAGATGTCCAGTGTTGGATTGTTTCCCAATATTATTTTTTAGCATGCTCAGTAGGACCCATCAACTAAGAAACTAAGATGACTTCATATGATGATAAAGTCATTCGAGATATTTTATGTCATATGAGTAACGATGTAAAAGAACACAACAAAAAGGTGGCAGCATCATTCGAATTCATGCATCAACAGTTGCAGGCCCTCCAAGCTGCATAAAAAGGTGTGTGGCCAACTTATGATCAGAATGAGTATCAAGTACAGGCCTTCAAGACCGGCTCTACCCCAATATTGGCCCCTCATCCCCCATTTATCTAGTTGCAGGCCCCTTAAGCCGTATTGACATGTATATGAGTGCTAGCCTCCAAGGCCGCCTTTGCTACGATGCTGGCCAAATCAGGCCGCATCCATCCCAATGCTGGTTCCATAGGCCCTATCAACTCTGATGCTAGCTCCCCAGGCTGCATCCATCTGGTTGCAGGAACTTACAAGCCTCCACAGCTGCCTTTGCCCTGACGCTGGCCAATCAGGCCGCATCCATCTTGATGCTCACCTCCAAAGCCACCTTTGCCACAATGCTGGCTCCTCATGCTAGATCTATTTTGATGCAGGCCACTCAAACCATATCAACACCTATTAGAATGTCGGCTTTTAGGACCGCATCCATTCCGGTAGAACCTTCATCACATCTACCATGGTGCTAGTCTCTTGGGCCGTATCCAAAATGATAGTGACTTCATGAACTGCATCTATAGAGTGCAGGCCTTTAAGGTTGCACCAATAATAATGAAACAGGTTGAAAGCATGGAACAAAAGATCCAACCATATTTTCCTCCATTGGCCCAAAATCAAATTCAAGCTGTAGGGCAGCCGTTTATGTATTAAGGTAGCAACCAGAAGTATTGTCAATATGGAATCCCTTCACTATATCAGGCCAGTCCAAACAACCTTAGATAGAAGAATTGACATTATAACCTTCAGACCAATCGAAACTTTGGACAGCCAAAAATCAAGAATAGTATGAATAAATGTTTGAGCATGGATCTAGGAAATGCTAAAAAAGTCATTTTAAAGATGACAGGTTGTGCAACTACAAAGTAAGATCCAAAAGGATTCTGGTTCGGATAGAAGACCAAATGTCATAGACGAAGACAATTGAAGACTGACATGATCATGCTGATGGCTATTGTAGGATACTAGTATAGAAAGTTGAAACTGAAAAATTAAAATATTACATGCTTCATCGCATTATTCTAATTGGATGAAACATGGGGGACAATGTTTATACCAATATTTTTGGCCTAAGATAATAGGAAAATATAAAGAAAAATATCGCATATGGATTAGGAGAAAGAAAATCATTTGGGTTTTAGAGCTATAGATTTTTCAATTATCCCACATAAAAAAAGTAAAAGATTTGTGGGTGACTTCTCTTATTATATATTGAAGCCTTATGTGCTAATTGAAAAACATACCTTAACTTCTACTACATCTCTTTACATTAGAAAGCTTCTACATCTCTTTACATTATGATGAGAATCCACTCATACCCGTACAACCAACTATTGGTTGGGGTGCTGATCCTGTACAAATGAAGACGGGACCAATCACGAGGGTACAAGTTAAGAGATTCAAGGAAAACCTGGTTAGCTTCATATAAGGTGTGATTCAAACTCAAGAGGGCATGACAATACCCGAAAATCTAAAACTTGTGTTATGCATCCAAGTTATGAAGGCGAAAATGGACCCGACAAGCTGTTTTGGTGCTTCTATGGACTCCGGGCAGTAAAGAATGAATTTGTTGGTTTATGAATGTGAGTGAGCACTCCAACGGACCATGAAATTATCCCAAGATAAAAGTAAAAGCATTCAAATCCAACATTTGAGCATGAAGCTTCATGGTGGCCGAAAATCATCAATTTGGCACTGGCTTTAACTTCTTTCGTTGATCAAGCAAGTTTAACTTATTCCAATCAAAGCAACGTATGAGAATCAATATTAATCCTACTTGAAATCCTACGTGGCATATTGGAGCTGATTTGGAGCCTAAACTAGCTAATGAATGGACAACGACAGGTTAGTTGTAAAACTAGTCAACTAGTTTCCTAATTTGAACCTTGACTTTTTGTTTTAGGAAATATTCTTTATTTATGGTTTTTATTTAATTATTTGCTGGACAAATTACTTTAGGAAATAATTTTATTATTTTGGTTGTAAATTAATTAATTCCTAATTCAAAACAAATGAATTAATTAATCTAATTTAGTTTAGGAAATGTTAGAAAATTCGGCCACTTTCCTAATTTCTTTCAATGATGGCCAAATTTACCTACTAGGTTTAGGGTTTATTGTTTTGTGATTTTAGCCTATTTAAAGGCTTATTTTTCAATGAGAAGGTAGCTTAGATATTATTTAGAAATTAATTTGTGAGAAAGAATTCTCTGTGTTTTCTTTGAACACCTAAAACACTTATTAGAAATTAAGTATTTTAGTTTGAATTATTAATAGGACATCCATCACATATTATGGTATTTTTATCATATACCAAGGTTTCTAATCATAAGTTGATTAGGAATTAAGGTGACAATTAAAGCCTGAACTTAATTGAGATTCGAGCTAATATAATATGGGTTTGAGAGCAAGTCAACCTAGGTTTATATCATTTGGTATTAGAGCCAATTTTGTTCAAGTTTGATCTATTTTATTTGTGTTATTTTGTTTTATGTTATTTGGCAATTTGATAAAGACACCATACATTATGGTCGGGATAATGCCATTGTATTTTGCTTCAAAGGTAAGAAGATTAAGTTTGAGCCATTAACTCCAAATGAGGTATTTAGAGATCAATTCCAAATGCAACAAAGGAGGGAGGCCGAACAACTCAAGAAGAAATCTAGCGTGGCACCCACGACTTCACCACCTATCCAAGAGGGCAAGATTAAACATCCAAATCAAGGTAAGTATTCTAAACCTAAGAATGAGGGGAACAAGAGAGACAAAGCCAACAGGGAGAAAAAAATTGAAAAAACCGAGAGCATGAGGGAGAAAGAGAAATCCGAAAGTGAAAAAAAAACAAAGAGGAAAGAGAAGAAAAAGAAGAATTTTTATCTTAGTTTAGGTGAGATTAAAAATGATATGAAACCTATGCTGGTTATGATTTATAAAAATGCTTATTTTAATCATCAAGTTAACCTTGAAGAGCTTGTATTGCCAAGTTCTATTTATTCTCTTTTGCAGGAATTTGAATATGTCTTTTTGGAGGAGATTCCTAGTGGTTTACCACCTATTCGAGGGATTGAATATTAAATTGATTTTATTCTTGGAGCTGCAATTTCTAATTGGCCTACATATAGAAGCAATCCCAAAAAGACGAAGGAGCTGCAAAGCCAAGTAAGTGAATTGCTTGAAAAATGATATATTTGTGAAAGCATGAGTCCATGTGCTATCCCTGTTTTATTAGTGCCTAAAAAGATGGACCATGGTGCATGTGTGAGATTGTAAGGCCATTAATAATATAATCATTAAGTATAGGCATTTTATTCTTAGATTAGATGATATGCTTGATGAATTATATGGTGCATGCATGTTTTCTAAAATTGATATTAGGAGTGGATATCATCAAATTAGGATGAAAGAGAGGGATGAATGGAAAATCGTATTTAAAAATAAATATGGATTATATAAGTAGTTAGTAATGCCTTTTGGTTTAACTAATGCACCTAGCACTTTCATGAGATTAATGAATCATGTTATGCATTCATTCATTGGAAAATTTATGATTGTATATTTTGATGATATTCTAGTGTATAGCCGAAATCTTGATGAACATGTTCTTAGGCAAGTTGTAAAAGAACTTAGAAAGGAAAGGTTATTTGCTAACATGAAAAAGTGTGATTTTTGTCAAAATGAACTTGCTTTCCTAGGATTTGTTGTAAGTGTTGTAGGGATTAAAGTTGACCAATCCAAGGTGAATGCCATAAAAGAGTGGCCGAAACCTACATCTATTACCTTGGTAAAGAGTTTTCATGGTTTTGTTAGCTTCTATTGAAGATTTGTCAAGGATTTTAGCACAATTGTAGCACCATTGACTGAAGTTATCAAGAAGAATGTTGGATTCAAATGGGGGGAAGAACAAGAGAAGTCTTTTAATTTGTTGAAAGAAAAATTAACTAATGCTCCCTTATTAGTTTTGCCAAATTTTTCTAAAACTTTTGAAATTGAATGTGATGCTTTAGGTGTAGGTATTTGAGCTATTTTGATGCAAGAAGGAAGACCCATAGTCTACTTTCGTGAGAAGTTAAACGGAGCTGTATTAAACTATCTAACCTATGACAAAGAGATGTATACTTTGGTGAGAGCTTTGGAGACATCACAAAATTGTTTGATGTCGAAGGAATTTATGATTCATACGGATCATGAATTGTTGAAGCACATTAAAAGTCAAGGGAAGCTCAATCGAAGGCATAGAAAGTGGATTGAATTCATTGAAACTTTTCCTTATGTCATCCGTTACAAGAAAGGTAAGGAAAATGTGGTTCTGATGCATTATCTCGAAGGTATGTATTGTTTTTTACCTTAGATGCTAGATTGCTTGGACTTGAACAATTAAAAGAACTATATGAGCATGATAGTGACTTTGGTGAAATATTTAAAAATTTTACTAAGCATGGTTATAATAAATTTTACATTTTTGAGGGATAATTGTTTAGGGAAAATCAACTTTGTGTACCTAATTATAGCATTAGAGAATTACTAGCTAGGGAATGTCATCGTGGGGGTTTTATGGGACATTTTGGTGTTGTTAAAACTTTATCCTTATTGCAAGAACATTTTTATTGGCCTAATATGAAGAGGGATGTAGAAAGAATATGTGAGAGATTCTTAAAATGCCAAAATTCCAAGTTTAGATTGAAACAGCATGGATTGTACCTACCTTTGTTGATCCCATCATATTCTTGGGTTGATTTGTCTATGAATTTTGTTCTTGGTTTACCTAGGTCTAGGAATGGAAAAGATTCAATTTTCGTAGTTGTTGATAGGTTTTCTAAGATGACACATTTTATTGCATATAATAAAACTGATGATGCATCTAATGTGGCTAATTTATTCTTTTAGAAAATAGTAAGACTACATGGAATGCCTAGGACAAATGTTTCGGATAGGGATGCAAAGTTCTTAAATTACTTTTGGAAAACTTTGTTGGCTAAGTTAGGGAGTCGACTTTTATTTTCAACTATTTGTCATTCACAAACTGATGGACAAACTAAAGTAGTAAATAGAACTTTCTCCGCATTATTAAGAGCATTAATTAGTAAGAATTTAAGAACATGGGAAGAATGTTTGCCACCAGTGGAATTTGCTTATAACAGAGCTATGCATTCAGCTACTAAATATACCCATTTGAAATTGTTTATAGTTTTAACCCTTTGACTCCATTAGATTTAACATCTTTGCCTTTAAGTGAATGTGTTAATTTAGATGGAAAACAAAAAGCTGATTTGATAAAGCAAATTCATGAGAAGACAAAAGCAAATATTGAAAGGAGGATGAAGCAATATGGAGAGGGGGTTTGGTTGCACCTAAGGAAGGAGAGGTTCCCGGAACAACGAAAATCAAAACTTATGCTGCGAGGGGATGGACCTTTTCAAGTTTTGGAGAGGGTTAATGAAAACATCTACAAGCTTGACTTACTAGGTAAGTATAATGTGAGTGCTACATTTAATCTTACTGACTTATCTCCATTTGCTATAGGTGATGACTTTGATTTGAGGGCAAATCCTTTTCAAGAGGAGGGGAATGATGAGAATCCACCTGTACCCATACAATCGACTACCCGCTAGGATGCTAATCTTGTACAAATGAAGATGGGGCCAATCACAAGGGCACAAGCTAAGAGATTCAAGAAAAACTTGATTAGATTCATACAAGGTGTGATTCAAACTCAAGAGGGTATGACAATACACGTAGATCCGAAGCTCGTCTTATGCATCCAAGTTATGAAGACAGAAATGGACCCGGCAAGTTGTTTTGGTGCTTCTATGGACTCTGGGCAGCAATGAATGAATTTGTCAGTTTATGAATATGATTGAGTACTCCAAGGGACTGTGAAATCATCTCCAGACATAAGAAAAAGCATTCAAATCCAACATTTACTCATGAAGCTTCATGTTGGCTGAAAATCATCAATTTGGCACTGACTTTGACTTTTTTTGTTAATCAAGTAAGTTTGACTTATTCCAATCAAATGCAATATATGGGAATCAATATTAATCATATTTGAGATCGTACATGACATATTGGAGCTGATTTGGAGCCTAAACTAGCTGGTGATTAAATAAAAACAGCTTAGTCATAAAACTAGTCAACTAGTTTTCTAATTTGTTGAACTTTTTGGTTTAGGAAATAGTCATTATTTCTGTTATTTATTTATTTATTTGCTGGACAAATTACTTTAGGAAAGAATTTTATTATTTTGGTTGTAAATTAATTAATTCCTAATTCAAAATAAAGGAATTAATTAATCCAATTTTGTTTAGGAAATGTTAGAAAATTCGGCCACTTTCCTAACTTCTTTCAAAGATGACCAAATTTACTTAGTAGGTTTAGTGTTTATTGTTTTGTGACTTTAGCATATTTAAAAACTTATTTTTTAGTAAGAAGACAGCTTAGATATTATTTAGAAATTAATTTGTGAGAAAGAATTCTCTGTATTCTCTTTGAATATTTAAAACATTTATTAGAAATCAAATGTTTTAGTTTGACTTATTAATAGGACATCCATCACCTATTATGGTGTCTTCATCATATACTAAGGTTTCTAATCACAAGTTGATTGGGGGTTAAGGTGACCATCAAAACCTGAACTTAATTGAGATCCAGGCTAATATAATACGATTTTAGGAGCAAACCAACTTAGGTTCGTATCATATTAGAACACTTCTCTCATTTTTAGTTCTAATTTTCAACATAGAGCAAGTCTTCCGGCCGCCTATTATTTAGTTTTTATTTAGTGTTGGCCCTTAGTACACCTATTATATAATTTTATCCATTTAATTTTGTGTTGGTCCTTAAATCCCTTATTTTATTGGCTTTAATTATTATTATTGTTATTTTTTTTTGGGTATTATTCTTATTTATTTTTTTCTTACTTGATTAAAATTCTTTAATCATTAAAACATTAGAACTTTTTAATTATTTGTTATCAACAATTAAATATAATCGTCTAATTTTATTTTATTTTTGTAATTGTTTATTATTATTATTTTCTCTATTTCCTTTAATTTAGAAGATAACATGCTGCCAGAGACGTTCAGTGTTGGATAGTTTTCCAACAGATTCAAATCATTATTTTTTGTAACTTTTTCATTCTTGAGGGGTTATTTACTCACATCGCAAAGTAAATCAAAGAAAATAATTTTCAATTGATATTTCTAATTTCCATCTCTAATCATTAGAAATTTGAAAATATAAATAATATATATATATATATATTGTTAAAATAAAATTTAATTTTTCTACTTTTAAAAATATTATCAATTTCTTTTAAGATTTAAAAAGTTCATCATCTACCTTTTTTATTGTTTCGTTGACATCTTCTATATTAATATCATTGACATCCTCTAAATGATTAAATTGTAATCAGTAATATTCAATAAATCTAAATTAAATATAAAATAAAATATTCCTTAAAATTTTTATTAAGGGCCTGGGAGGGTGGAAAATCGGAAATCCATATAAAAGTGATTTTGAAAATATTTATTATTATAAATGTTAAATTGGAGGCATGTGATTGGTTGGGCTTTAAGTTATGCCATGCTCCCACCCACACGTGATGTATTAAAATCACAAATCCTATTAGAAGTCACTCAGCAGCCTCCCTCGTCCCTTACCCTCCCGAACAAAAGGCAGAACCACGACGCCACGAGCCTCTCAGCCTCTACACGGTGACTCAACTCATTGTAAGCCTTTCTAGTCTCTGACATTATGTATATATGTATAGATTTTTCATTTATGGACTCTGGTAATCTGTTTATGAAGTTTAAGGTTTAAAGTGATGAGAAGTGAAGTGGTGAAATTTGTTCAAAGTGTGAGCACTATGAAGTCTAGAAATTCTAAGTTCTGATTATCATGAAGTTTTGGGAATTTTGAGCTATCAGTTTTCATTGTCTTTTATTTTTTGAGCTTTTTCTCTACGTTCTGGAGGAGCACTTTTTTTTTTTTTTTTTTTTTTTTTTTTTGCTCGTTAATCTCAATTTAGCTTGTCAAAATTTACTTTATCTTGGATAGCTGGTACAATAGCTTCAATTGCTAATGGTTTCAGGTTTAAAAAGAAAAAAATAATAGTAATAAAAATAATACATGAGAGGTTTGCTAGTTACATTTTGTTGTTGGAAGTTATTAAATCCCAATTTAATTAGAAACTTAGAAGAATGTTTTTAAGATCAAAGGCTGAAACTTTCTTGGGTAATTTGATTTGGGTTTTGATGTTGAATTACAGGGTCCGCTTTAAAATCATCTGTAGAATGAAAAGAATGATAGCTTTGGGGTTTGAGGGTTCAGCCAACAAGATTGGTGTTGGAGTTGTAACCTTAGATGGCACCATTCTGTCTAACCCACGCCATACCTATATTACCCCTCCTGGCCAAGGTTTCCTTCCACGAGAAACTGCTCAACATCATCTCCAACACGTACTCCCACTAATCAAATCTGCTTTGGAAACTGCTCAAATAACTCATCAAGAAATTGATTGTCTCTGTTATACCAAGGGTCCTGGCATGGGAGCGCCACTGCAAGTTGCAGCTATTGTTGTCAGGGTTCTCTCCCAGCTGTGGAAGAAACCTATTGTTGCAGTTAACCACTGTGTTGCACATATTGAGATGGGAAGGGTTGTGACAGGCGCAGATGATCCTGTTGTGTTATATGTAAGTGGTGGGAATACACAAGTAATTGCATACAGTGAAGGACGGTATAGAATCTTCGGAGAGACCATTGATATTGCTGTTGGGAATTGTTTGGATCGGTTTGCTAGGGTTTTAACTCTCTCTAATGATCCTAGCCCAGGATATAATATTGAGCAGGTATGAACAAACTGGTTTGTAATGTTTCTTAATGTTACTTAAGGTTTAGTTATGTGATGCATATAGCCCATCTTTATTTTTCTTGATATATATATATATATATTTATTTATCATTTTTTTATACGGGTTTCCTTCTGATGATTTATTCCTTGAATCATAATGCAGAGAAAATTCACATTTGTAAGACCTATTAAGATTACCAGGTCTTGGTTTTATGTTTTATTGTCTAAGGCCTTTCATTCTTTAAACTAGCATACTTCTAATGATATAGAGAATCATGTTCTGCTTGATTGTTTTTTCAAACCACTTTTGAATTTTCTACTTAACTAAGTGCATTTTTATGAAATGTATAGTTTTTGATTAAGTTTCTCTGGTTAGAGTTCTAATAGGATTTTAAATTGCTTAAATCAGTCATATTCGAGAAAAGTAGTGTTTCATAATTGCCTTGCTTAGTTTAGAAAATGGAGAAGTAATTAGATTGCAGAACAGCCACTAGTTCTGCTATTATTTTATATTAATATAATGATTGTCCATTCTAGTTTTCACCATGATTTACTAGTTCTGTCCGTTAGATTAGCTATATCAGACATGTTCTATGGGGGCTCGTAGTGAATTGCCAAAGCATCATATATCATTGTAAATAAATGACATGGTTTGATGGTTTTGATTATTTTTGTTGCTATTAGCTTTATGTTCTGTTGCTTCGTGGAAATATGTTGTTGTTGCATCAATAGCTTTGATTTGTCAAATATATATGTTGTGTACTCTGTGATGGAAAAGTTTTACCGTAACAAGAATAGGAAAATGGATTTAGTATAATATTGTTGTTTTCAATCGTACTTTGGTATTGAAAGATTGTTTTTTTATTGTTTATTTTTTATGTTAATACAAGAATAGTTAAGAAGTCAAGATAACTGGAAATTTAAGTGACCCCTAGAGTGTTGATTTTTGTTGATCTGTCTTTTTATTTTTTTTATTTTTTTTATTTCCTTATATGTTTGGTTTTTGCAATCTCTATATAATTTTATTAAGGACAAATTGGTTTTTATGTCTTTTGGTCCACCTTGGATTCTAGGATAGCTCTAAGAATGTCAATGCACAAATAGGGTCCCAAACTATGGACAGATGCACCATGGGGTGAATATCTAGGCTTACCAATTGAACTAAGCATTAAGTGTTTTTGGGATTATTCTTTAAAAATTTTATTATTTCATTTTAGGTTGAAAATTCTTTAAGGCTCAGGGACATTTGGAGTGAATGTGAAGCAATATCGGTAATAGAGCTTACAAATTTTAGTATCTTGTCCTTTCTTATATCAATTTTATTGGTGAAGCACTTTGGGAAATGACTTTCTTTGGAAAGCATTTACAGGATGAGGCGTTGAATTTTAGAATCACATGATCAGTTGGGACGTGGATTATTCTACCTAAGACTATTGGGCCCATTTTACTATTCTTTTGGTTGGGTTGGGGGTGGGAGGGTGGCTGGTACGAGACTTTTACCTTGTCCTAAGTGCTAAATAGTAATTATGTTTAGCGATCTTACACTCCACATTTTTATCTTTTATGACTGAGGAGGAGGCTACAGAAATGTGCTCAAGTTGGTTTAGAGGGGAAATTCATTGGTGCCCATATGTGATGAGGGTGCTTTAGAGCAATGTGTTAATTTACAGGGCAATCCTAGCTCCTTGCAAGTTTTAGACCCTCAACTAAACCATATGAGTAAGCTTCTGCTGAATTTTTACCAGGCTATTCAAACTGGGGCCAGGCTCTGTTTTGCTTGTTAATATAGGCTGGATCATAATGAACTTCTTTTGTACCAGTGTTCTTGATTACCATATTTTGGAGATATCACTTGATGTTGTCACCTTTTGATGTCCTAAACTGAATTTACTGGCACTAGATGAAAAAAAAAAAGTTCCATTAGTGATTCTCATAAAAGGGAATTAGTATTTTTATAATAATTTTAGGGAAAATATTCATATAGGATGCTAAACTATAGTTTTAGATATTACAAATAACGGATTGAAACTATGTAAATACTTTGTCCAGAAAAGAAAAACTACGTAAATGACAAATGCTTATATTGTATGATGTTGTATATTAAACCATACTGTCAGTTTTATAAATTTAGGGAGCTATTTAGAACAAACTAACTGTTTTAAGGCATTTTGGTGCAATTTACCCTCCTTTTTATTGTAGCTTTAAGTGTTCATTCATGTATAGTTGTTGAATTGAATGGTGGAATTGTTATCTTCAATGTGGTATATGTTTTCTTTTTCTCTAGCTTGCCAAGAAAGGAGAACAATTTATAGACCTCCCTTATGTTGTCAAAGGCATGGATGTTTCTTTTAGTGGAATATTAAGCTATATTGAAGCCACTGCCGAGGAGAAGCTCAAAAACAATGAATGCACTCCAGCAGACTTGTGCTACTCCTTACAGGTATGTTATCTTATTGATTGTCTATCTGAATGATGATGGAAGTTTTATTGCTAAAGCACTCTTTTAGATAGGGTTGTCAATTAGAAATGTTCTTTGTATTAAAGAGTTGGAATAGAAATTATAATGAAAAATCTGATATACTTTGTCCATGATGTTGTTGTATATTACAGGAAACGTTGTTTGCAATGCTTGTGGAAATTACGGAACGAGCAATGGCACACTGTGACAAGAAAGATGTTCTAATTGTTGGTGGTGTTGGTTGCAACGAACGTTTGCAAGAGATGATGAGAATAATGTGCGCTGAGCGGGGTGGAAAGCTGTTTGCAACTGATGATAGGTATTGCGTTGACAATGGAGCTATGATTGCTTATACTGGTCTGCTTGCTTTTGTTCATGGTGCATCAACCCCGCTGGAAGAATCAACATTTACTCAGCGGTTCCGGACTGATGAAGTGGAAGCAGTGTGGAGAGTGAAAAATGAGTCAGCAACGGTGAATACATAAAATCTTTTCAATCTGAAGCTGAGGTTTTGTGGACTTTTCGAAAGCAAATTCAGTATTGAATTCCCATTTAGTTATCGTGGGGAATGGTTATAATTTTAGTGCGAAGGCAGATTGGCATGTCTGAGAACTTGTTTGCAGATTATATGTATTTGTAGTGATCATATGTACCATAGTAGGATTTGTCCAAAAGAAAAACAATGTACCATAGGAGGGTGATGGTTATGATTGACATGAGAAGAAGGAAATTACTGTGCAAAAAAAAAAAATATCAATCTAAGAACCCTATGCTATAAATTAGTTTTCTTAATTTATACAATTCTGTTTTTATTTTTTTTATTTTTTTTTTATTTTATGTGACACAATTAATCGTAACCTAGAGAATTTGGTCAATTCATTTCTATACTTTCAATTATTATTGTTATTATTTTTAAAAAAATATGAATTTAAGAATGTTTCAACCCTATTTAGCCTAAGCCCTTCCAAGATCACCCATACAATCGAAACTTGAGGAATTTGGCCCATTATCCCGGTGGAGGCAGGGCTTTAATGATTTATATCCATCAATTTATCAATTTTTTTGTTTTACCCCTTAATATCGATTATACCCTTTAACAAATTAAAAAATACCTTTTGTTCAATTTTCACAAAAACACCCTTCGTTCAATTTCACAACACCACGTTTTAAACTTTTGAAACAAAAAAAAAAAAAAAACAAAAACCCACTTCTTCATCGACTTGTAATCCTTACTTTTTGATTCAATACAAGCAGAACCTGATATTAGCTTAGTCGTCTCACTTAAAAAGCATGCTCAGTTTTTTTTTGTTTTTGTTTTTTCTGTTTATTCTTTTGCCGTGTGTATATATATATATATTGTAAAAAAAAATAAAATGAAGAGGGGTGGTGGAAAAGAAAGGAAACAAAAATAAAAAAGAAAAGAAAGTGAGGAAAAGACAAAATAAAAAAATAAAAAAATTAAAAAAATTAAAAAGAAGTAAACCGTCTTGATGAATAAGAAGAAAAGAGCTGGGTTTTGACAAAGAAAAAAAATTGTAGGGAGGTGGTGGAAAAGAAAGGAAAAAAAAAAAAAACAAAAAAGAATAGTAAGTGAGAAAAATACAAAAGAAATGAAGAAAAAAACATCTTAATGAAGGAGAATAGAAGAGCTAGTTTTCAGGAGTGAACTTTGAAAGGGTTTTTGGAAGACTTTGAAGGAGTTCACCATAGTGAAAAAAAGAAAAAACAAAAAAATAAAAAAATAAAAATGAAGTTTAATTTTGGCATAAAGGTATTTTAGAGATAATAAAAAATAAAAGGGTAAAACAAAAAAAATTGAAAAGGAAAGGCTATAAATTGTTAAAGTCCCAAATGGGAAATTTAACCCATTGCTTCCGTGGGCAGAGCCTTAACGATTTATACCCATCAATTTATCAAATTTTTTGTTTTACCCCTTAATATTGATTATACCCTTTAAAAAATTAAAAAAGACTATTTATTCAATTTCCACAAAAACACGCTTTGTTCAATTTCACCACACCATATTTTTAACTTTTCAACTAGAAAAAACAAAAATCCACCTATTTCGTCGAGTTGTAATCTTTGCTTTTTGATTTAATACAAGCAGAACCCAATATAGGCTTAGTCTTCTCTATCAAAAAGCATCCTCAGTTTTTTTTTTTTTTTTTTGTTTATTCTTTTGCTGTGTGTATATATATTGTAGAAAAAAAAATCCAGAAGGGCGGTGGAAAAGAAAGGAAAAAAAATAAAAAAAGAAAAAGAAGTGAGGAAAAGATAAAATAAAGGAATAAAAAATTAAAAAAATTAAAAAATAAATAAACCATCTTGATGAATGAGAAGAGAAGAGCTGAGTTTTGACAGGGAAAAAAAAATTGTAGAGAGGTGGAGGAAAACAAAGGAAAAAAAAAATGTAAATGAGGAAAATACAAAAGAAAAAAAGAAAAAACATCTTAATGAAAGAGAATAGAAGAGTTGGTTTGTAGGAATGGACTTTGAAAGAGTTTTTCGAACACTTTGAAGGAGTTCATAATAGCAAAAGAAAGAAAAAAAGAAAAAATAAAAAATAAAAATGAAGTTTAATTTTTATATAAGGGTGTTTTAGGGATATTAACAAATGAGAGGGTAAAACAAAAAAGATGGAGAAAGAAGGGCTATAAATCGTTAAGATCCTGCCCAAAGGGGCAATGGGCCTTAACAATTTATATCCATCAATTTATCAATTTTTTTGTTTTATCCCTTAATATCGATTATAATCTTTTAAAAAATTTAAAAAGACCCATTGTTCAATTTCCACAAAAACACCCTTTGTTCAATTTCACTATACCACATTTTTAACTTTTCAACTAAAAAAAACAAAAGCCCACTTTTTTCATCGACTTGTAATCCTTGCTCTTTGATTTAATACAAGCAGAATCCGATATTGGCCTAGTTTTCTCCCTCAAAAAGCATCCTCAGGTTATTTTTATTTTTGTTGTTTATTCTTTTTTCGTGTGTATATATATATATATATACAGATATATTGTAGAAAAAAACAATGCAGAGGGGTGGTGGGAAAGAAAGAAAAAAATAATAAAAACAAAAGGAAGTGAGGAAAAGACAAAAGAAAGGAATAAAAAATAAAAAATAAAAAAAGAAGTAAGCCATCTTGATGAATGAGAAGAGAAGAGCTGGGTTTTGACATGGGAAAAAAACTGTAGAGAGATGGTGGAAAAGAAAGGAAAAAAGAAACAAAAAAAAAAGAAAAAAAGTGAGGAAAATACACAAGAAATGAAGAAAAAATATCTTGATGAAGGAGGATAGAACAGCTGGTTTGCAGGAGTGGACTTACAAGGAGTTTTTGGAAGAGTGAAAGAAAGAAAAAAAAAAGTTTAATTTTGATATAAGGGTATTTTAAGAATATTAAAAAATAAGAGGGTAAAACAAAAAAGATGGGGAAGGAAAAAGTATAAATCGTCAAGGCACTATTCAAGGGGCCAACGGATCAAATTCTCCAAAATATGGGGAATTTGGCCCATTGCACCCATGAGTAGGACCTTAAGGATTTATACCCATCAATTCATCATTTTTTTTGTTTTACCCCTTAATATCAATTGTATCCTTTAAAAAATTAAAAAAGATCCTTTGTTTAATTTGACCACACCACATTTTTAACTTTTCAACTAAAAAAACAAAGACTCACTTTTTTCATCGACTTGTAAACCTTACTTTTTGATTCAATGCAAGCAGAACCCAATATTGGCTTACTCTTCTCCCTTAAAAATATTGTCACCCTTTTTTTTAATTTATTTTTTGTTTATTCTTTTGCCATGTGTAAATATATATATATATTGCTGGAAAAAAAATACAGAGGGGTGGTGGAAAAGAAAGGGAAAAAAAAAAAAAGAAAATGAGGAAAAGACAAAAGAAAGGAATAAAAACAAAAAAAAAAAATTAAAAAAGAAGTAAACCGTCTTGATGAATGAGAAAAGAAGAGCTAGGTTTTGACCGGGGAAAAATATTATAGAGAGGTGGTGGCAAAGAAGGGGAAAAAAAACAAAAAAGAAAAGGAAAAGAGGAAAATATAAAAGAAAGGAAGAAAAAACATCTTCATGAAGGAGGATAGAAGAGCCGGTTTTCAAGAGCGAACTTTGAAGGGGTTTTTAGAAGACTTTGAAGGAGTTCTCGATAGTGAAAGAAAGGAAAAAAAAAAAAAACGAAGTTTAATTTTGACATAAATGTATGTTAGGGATATTAAAAAATGAGAGGGTAAAATAAAAAAGATGGAGAAGGAAAGGGTATAAATCGTTAAGGCCCTGCATAAAACGGTAACGGGCCAAACTCCCCATCTGGGGAATTTGGCTCATTGCCTTCGTGGACAGGACCTTAACGATTTATACCATCAATTTATCAATTTTTTTATGTTATCCCTTAATATCAATTATACCCTTTAAAAAATTAAAAAAGACTCTTTGTCCAATTTCACTACACCACGTTTTTGACTTTTCAACTAAAAAAATAAAAATCTACTTTTTTTATTGACTTATAATCCTTGTTTTTTTTTTACTTAATACAAGCAGAATTTGATATTGGCTAAGTCTTCTTCCTCAAAAAATATCCTCAGATTTTTTTTTAATTTTTTATTCTTTTGCCGTGTGTATATAAATATATATATATATATATTGTAAAAAAAAAAAAATGCAGAGGGGTGGTGGAAAAGAAAGGAAAATTAAAAATAAAAAAGAAAAAGAAGTGAGGAAAAGACAAACGAAATGAATTAAAAAAAATTAAAAAAGAAGTAAACCATCTTGATGAATGAGAAGAGAAGAGCTAGGTTTTGACAGGGAAAAAAAAATTGTAGAGAGGAGGTGGAAAAGAAAGTTAAAAAAATAAAAAAAAATAAAAAAAAAGAAAAGAAGTGAGGAAAATACAAAAGAAAAGAAGAAAAAATATCTTAATGAAGGAGGATAGAAGAGCCAGTTTGTAGGAATGGACTTCAAAAAAGTTTTTGGAGGACTTTAAAGGAGTTCTGGACAGTGAAAGAAAGAAAAAACAAAATAAATAAGTAAATAAAAATAAAGTTTAATTTTGATATAAGGATATTTTAGGAATATTAAAAAATAAGAGGGTAAAACAAAAAAGATAGAGAAGGAAGGGGTATTAATTATTAAGGTCCTGCTCAAGGGGGCAACGAGCCAAATTCCCCAAATAAAAATGATTTGAGTGTCCTTTTTTTTTTTTTTGAGAGTTTGGCCCGTTGCCCCTTTGGACAGGGCCTTAACGATTTATATCCCTTCCTTCTCCATATTTTTTGTTTTACCCTCTCATTTACTAATATCTCTAAAATACCCTTATATCAAAATTAATCTCCATTTTTATTTTTATTTTTTTGTTTTTTCTTTCTCTCATTGTCAACAACTCCTTCAAAGTCTTCCAAAAACTCCTTCAAAATCCATAGGCTCTTCTATCCTCCTCCATCAAAATATTTTTTCTTCCATGCTTTTGTATTTTCTTTACTTCTTTTTTTTTTTTCCCATTCCATTCCACCACCTCTACAATTTTTTTTGCCTGTCAAAACCCAGCTATTCTCTTCTCATTCATCAAGACGATTTACTTTTTTTTTTCTTGTTTTTTTATTCCTTTTTTTCTGTCCTTTCTTCACTTCCTTTTCTTTTTTCTTTTTTTTCCCTTTCTTTTCTACCACCTCTCTGGATTTTTTTTTTTACAATATATATATACACACATGGCAAAAGAATAAACGAAAAAAAAAAAAAAACTGATGATGCTTTTTGAGGGCGAAGACAAAGCTAATTTCGGATTTTGCTTGTATTGAATCAAAAAGCAAGGATTACAAGTCGATGAAAAAAATATGTTTTTGTTTTTTTTAGTTGAAGAGTTAAAAACATGGTGTAGTGAAATTGAATAAAGGGTGTTTTTGTCAGAAATTGAATAGAGGGTCTTTTTTAATTTGTTAAAGCGTAGAATCGATATTAAGGGGTAAAACAAAAAAAATTGATGAATTGATGGATATAAATCATTAAGGCCTTACCCACGGAGGCAATGGGTCAAATTTTCTAGATTTTGGAGAATTTGATCTGTTGTCCCCTTAGGTATGGCCTTAACAATTTATGCTCCTTCTTTTTCCATCTTTTTTGTTTTACCTTCTCATTTTTTAATATCCCTAAAATACCCTTATGTCATAATCAAACTTCATTTTTATTTTTTATTTTTTTGTTTTTTCTTTCTTTCACTGTCGAGAACTACTTGAAGGTCTTCCAAAACTCTTTCAAGGTCCACTCCTGCAAACCGGCTCTCCAACCCTCCTCCATCAATATGTCTTTTCTTCCTTTCTTTTGTATTTTCCTCACTTCCTATTATTTTTTTTTTCCTTTCTTTTCCACCACCTCTTCACAATTTTTTTCTCCTATCAAAATCTAGCTCTTCTCTTGTCATTCATCAAGATGGTTTACTTCTTTTTAATTTTTTTTTTTTGTTATTCCTTTCTTTTGTCTTTTCCTGAATTCCTTTTCTTTTTTCTTTTTTATTTTCCTTTCTTTTCCACTACCCCTTTGCATTTTATTTTTTTACAGCATATATATATACACACAGCAAAAGAATTAAAAAAAAAAAAATCTGAGGATGTTTTTTGAGGGAGAAGACTATGCCAATATCGAGTTTTGCTTGTATTGAATCAAAAAGTAAAGATTACAAGTAAATGAAAAAAGTGGGTTTTTGTTTTTTTTTTTTTTTTTTTAGTTTCAAAAGTTAAAAATGTGATGTGGTGAAATTGCACAAATGGTGTTTTTGTGGAAATTGAACAGAGGTCTTTTTTAATTTTTTAAAAGGTATAATTGAAATTAAGGGGTAAAATAAAAAAAATTGATGAATTAATGGATATAAATTGTTAAGGCTTTGCTCACGGGGGCAATGGGCTAAATTCTCTAGTCCGTCGCCTCTTTGGGCAAGACCTTAACGATTTATACTCCTTCCTTCCCCATCTATTTTGTTTTACCCTTTCATTTTTTAATATCCCTAAAATACCCTTATGTCATAATTAAACTTCATTTTGTTTGTTTTTTTTTTTTGTTTTTTCTTTCTTTCACTGTCGAGAACTCCTTCAAAGTTTTTCAAACCCCCCTTCAAAGTCCACTTCTGCAAACCGGCTATTTTATCCTCTTTTATCAAGATGTTTTTTCTTCCTTTTTTTGTATTTTCCTCACTTCCTATTTTTTTTTTTTCGTTTCTTTTCCACCACCTCTCTCTAATTTGTTTCCCTGTTAAAACCCAGCTCTTCTCTTGCCATTCATCAAGATAGTTTACTACTTTTTATTTATTTATTTATTTTGTTTCCTTTCTATTGACTTTTCCTTACTTTATTTTTTATTTTTTTTCCTTTCTTTTCCACTACCTCTCTGCATTTTATTTTTCTACAGTATATATATATATACACACACGGCAAAAGAATAAAGAAAAAAAAAAACTGAGGATGCTTTTTGAAGGAGAAGACTAAGCCAATATCGGGTTTTGTTTGTATTGAATCAAAAAGTAAGGATTAAAAGTCGATGAAAAAAGTGGGTTTCTATTTTTTTTAGTTTCAAAAGTTAAAACGTGGTGTGGTGAAATTGAACGAAGGGTGTTTTTGTGAAAATTGAATATAGGGTCTTTTTAAATTTTTTAAAGGGTATAATTGGTATTAAGGGGTAAAACCGAAAAATTGATGAATTATGGGTATAAATCGTTAAGGCTCTGCCCATGGGGGCAATGGGCCAAATTCCCCAGATTTTGGGGAATTTGGCCCGTTGTCCCTTTGGATAGTGCCTTAACAATTTATACTCCTTCCTTCTCCATCTTTTTTGTTTTACCTTCTTATTTTTTAATATCATTAAAATACCCTTATATGAAAATTAAATTTCATTTTTATTTTTATTACTTTTGTTCTTCTTTCTTTCACTGTCGAGAACTCTTTCAAAATCTTCCAAAAACTCCTTCAAAGTCTACTTCTCCAAACCGACTCTTCTATCCTATATCATCAGGATTTTTTTTTTTTCCTTTCTTTTGTATTTTGCTCACTTTCAATTATTTTTTCTTCCTTACATTTCCACCGCCTCTCTACAATTTTTTTCCCCTGTTAAAAACCAGCTCTTCTCTTATCAGTCATTGAGACGGTTTACTTCTTTTTAAATTATTTATTTTTTTTGTTTTTTATTCCTTACTTCCTTTTCTTTTTTATTTTTTTTTTCCTTAACGACTTATACTCCTTTCTTCCTCATTTTTTTTTGCTTTACCCTTTTAATTTTTAATATCCCTAAAATACCCTTATGTCAAAATTAAACTTTATTTTTATTTTTATTTTTTTTGTTTTTTCTTTCTTTCACTATCGAGAGCTCTTTCGAAGTGTTCCAAAAATTCCTTCAAAGTCCACTTCTGCAAACTGGCTCTTTATCCTCCTTGATCAAGATGTTTTTTTCTTCATTTCTTTTGTATTTTCCTCATTTTCTTTTTTTTTTTTCTTTCTTTTCCACCACCTCTCTACAATTTTTTTTCCCTATCAAAGTCCACTTTTTGTATTTTCCTCACTTCCTATACATGGCAAAAGAATAAAGAACAAAAATAAAAAAAAATCTGAGGATGCTTTTTGAGGTTGAGGACTAAGCCAATATCGGGTCCTGCTTGTATTGAATCAAAAAGTAAGGATTACAAGTTGATGAAAAAATTGGGCTTTTTTTTTTTGTTTCAAAAGTTAAAAACGTGGTGTGGTGAAATTAAATGAAGGGTGTTTTTGTGGAAATTAATCAGAGGGTCTTTATTAATTTTTTAAAGGGTATAATCGATATTAAAGGGTAAAACAAAAAAATTGATGAATTGATGTGCATAAATTGTTGAGGTTGTGCCCACGGGGACAATGGGCCAAATTCCCTAGATTTTGGAGAATTTGGCTTGTTGCCCCTTTGGGCTGGGCTTCAACGATTTATACTATTTCATTCCCAATCTTTTTTTGTTTTACCCTCTTATTTTTTAGTATCCCCAAAATACCTTTATGTCACAATCAAACTTCATTTTTATTTTTTTCTTGTTTTTATTGTCGAAAACTAGTTCAAAGTTTTTCAAAAACTCTTTCAAAGTTCACTCTTGCAAATGGGCTTTTCTATCCGCCTTCATTAAGATGTTTTTTCTTTCTCTTTTTTTGTATTTTCCTCATTTTTTTTTCCTTTCTTTTCCACCACCTCCCTATAATTTTTTTCCCTTGTCAAAACCCAGCTCTCCTCTTGCCATTCATTGAGATGGTTTACTTCTTTTTATTTTTTATTTTTTTGTTTCCTTTCTTTTGTCTTTTCCTCGCCTCCTTTTCTATTTTATTTTTATTTTCCTTTCTTTTATACCACCCCTCTGCATTTTTTTTTCTACAATATAAATATATATATATACACGGCAAAAGAATTTAAAAAAAAAAAAAAACTGAGCATGCTCAGACTAAGCTAATATTGGGTTCTGCCTACATTGAATAAAAAAGCAAGGATTACAAGTTGATGAAAAATATGGGTTTTTGTTTTTTTAGTTGAAAAGTTAAAAATGTGGTGCGGTGAAATTGAACAAAGGGTGCTTTTATGAAAATTGAACAAATGGTCCTTCTTAATTTTTTAAAAGGTATCATCGAAATTAAAGAGCCAAAAAAAAAATTATGAATTGATTGACATTAAAGTCCTGCCCATTGTGGCAATGGGCCAAATTTCCTAGAGTTTTGAGAATTTGGCCTGTTGTCCCTTTGGAAAAGGGCCTTAATGATTACCTTTTTCTTCTTCATCTTTTATTTTTATCCTCTCATTTTTTAGTATCCCCAAAATACCCTTATGTAAAAATTAAACTTCATTTTTTTTCTTTCCCTCACTTCCGAGAACACCTTCAAAGTCTTCCAAAAGCTTCTTCAAAGTCCACTCCTGGAAACCAGCTTTTTTATTCTCCTTCATCAAGATGTTTTTTCTTCTTTTCTTTTATATTTTTCTTATTTCCTTTTCTTTTTTGTTGTTTTTTTCCTTTCTTCTCCACCACCTCTCTACAATTTTTTTCCCCTATCAAAACCCAGCTCTTCTCTTCTCATTCATCAAGACGGTTTACTTCTTTTTCATTTCTATTTTTTTGTTTTTTACTCCTTTCTTTTTTCTTTTCCTCACTTCCTTTTCTCTCTTTTTTTTTTTTTCCCTTTCTTTTCCACCACCCCTCTGCAATTTTTTTTTCTACAGTATATATATATACACGGCAAAAGAATAAACCCAAAAAATAAAAAAAAAACCCTGATGATGCTTTTTGAGGGAGAAGACTAAACCAGTATTGGGTTATGCTTGTATTGAATCAAAAAGTAAGGATTACAAGTCGATGAAAAAAATTAGTTTTTGTTTTATTTAGTTAAAAAGTTAAAAATGTGATGTGGTAAAATTGAACCAAGGGTATTTTTGTGGAAACTGAACAAATGGTCTTTTTTTATTTATTAAAGTGTATAATCGATATTAAGTACTAAAACCAAAAAATTTCTGAATTGATGGGTATAAATCTTTAAGGTCCTGCCCATGGAGGCAATGTGCCAAATTCCACAGATTTTGGAGAATTTGGCCCGTTACTCTTTGGTCAAAGCCTTAACGATTTGTACTCCTTCTTTCCCCATTTTTTTTTTTGAACCCTCTCATTTTTTAATATCCTTAAAATACCCATATGTCATAATTAAATTTCATTTTTATTTTTTGTTTTTTCTTTCTTTCACATATGAGAACTACTTGAAAGTTTTCCAAAAACTCCTTCAAAGTCCACTCCTGCAAACCGATTCCCCTATCCTCCTTCATCAAGATGTTTTTTCTTCCTTTTGTATTTTTCTCACTTTCTATTATTTTTTTTTTCCTTTCTTTTCCACCACCTCTCTATAATCTTTTTCCCCTATCAAAACCCAACTCTTCTCTTGACATTCATCGAGATTGTTTACTTCTTTTTAATTTTTTTTTGTTTCCTTTCTTTTGTCTTTTTCTTACTTCCTTTTCTTTTTTAGTTTTTTTCCTTTCTTTTCCACTACCTCTCTGCATTTTATTTTTCTACAGTATATATATACACACGGCAAAAGAATAAATAAAAAAAATAAAGAAAACCTGAGGATGCTTTTTGAGGGAGAAGACTAAGCTAATATCAGGTTCTGCTTGTATTGAATCAAAAAGTAAGGATTACAAGTTGATAAAAAAGTGGGTTTTTGTTTTTTTTAATTGAAAAGTTAAAAATGTGGTGTGGTGAAATTGAACAATGAATGTTTTTGTGGAAATTGAACAAAGTTTTTTTTTAAAAATTTTTTTAAAGGGTATAATCGAAATTAAAGGTTAAAAATAAAAAAATTAATGAATTTATGGGTATAAATCATTACAATCCTGCCCACGGGGGCAATAGGCCTTTTCCATCCTTTTTGTTTTATCGTCTCATTTTTTAATTTCCTGAAATTCTCTTATGTCAAAATTAAAATTTTTTTTTCTTTCTTTCACTGTCCGGAACTCGTTCAAAGTCTTCCAAAAACTCCTTCAAATTCCACTCCCACTAATCGGCTCTTCTATCCTCATTCATCAATATGTTTTTTCTTCATTTCTTTTGTAATTTCCTCACTTCCTTTCTTTTCCACCACCTCTCTACAATTTTCTTTCCCCTGTTAAAATACAACTCTTCTCTTCTCATTCATCAAGACGGTTTACTTGAGGATGCTCTTTGAGGGAGAAGACTAAGCTAATATCGGGTTCTACTTGCATTGAATCAAAAAGCAAGGATTATAAGTCAATGAAAAATATGGGTTTTTGTTTTTTTAGTTGAAAAGTTAAAAGCGTGGTATAGTGAGATTGAACAAAGGGTGCTTTTGTGGAAATTGAACAAAGGGTCTCTTTTAATTTTTTAACGGATATAATCAAAATTAAGGGGTAAAATTAAAAAATTTGATGAATTAATCGGTATAAATCGTTAAGGCCCTGCACAAAGAAACAACGGGCCAAATTCTCCAAGATTTTGGAGAATTTGGCCCGTTGTTTCTTTGTGCAGGGCCTTAACGATTTATACCCCTTATCCATCTTTTTGTATTATCCTCTAATTTTTTGATATCTCTAAAATACCCTTATGTAAAAATTAAAGTTCATTTTTTTTTTCGTTCCTTCAGCGTCGAAATCACCTTCAAAGTCTTCCAAAAGGTTGTTCAAAGTCCACTCCTGGAAACCGGCTCTTCTATACTCCTTCATCAAGATGTTTTTTTCTTCCTTTCTTTTGTATTTTCCTCATTTCCTTTTCTTTTTTTATTTTTTTTCCTTTCTTCTTCACCACCTCTCTATAATTTTTTTCCTCCTATCAAAACCCTGCTCTTCTCTTCTCATTTATCAAGACATTGTACTTCTTTTTTCCTTCTATTTTTTTTTGTTTTAGTCCTTTCTTTTGTCTTTTCCTCACTTCCTTTTCTTTTTTATTTTTTTTTCCTTTCTTTTCCACCACCCCTCTGCATTTTTTTCTACACTATATATATATGTATATATATATACACATGGTAGAAGAATAAACAAAAAAAATAAAAAAAAAACTGAATATGCTTTCGGAGAGAGAAGACTAAGCCGATATCGGATTCTGCTTGTGTTGAATCGAAAAGTAAGGATTACAAGTCGATGAAAAAAGTGGGTTTTGTTTTTTTTTTTGTTAAAAAGTTAAAAATGTGGTGTGTTGAAATTGAATAAAGTGTATTTTTATGGAAATTGAACAAATTGTATTTTCTAATTTATTAAAGTGTCTAATCGATATTAAGGGGTAAAGCAAAAAAATTCCTGAATTGATGGGTATAAATCGTTAAGGCTCTGCCCATGGGGGCAATGGGCCAAATTCCATAGATTTTTTGGAATTTGGCCCATAGCCCCTTTGGGCAGAGCCTTAACAATTTATACTCCTTCCTTCTCCATTTTTTTTGTTTTGCCCTCTCATTTTTTAATATCCCTAAAATACCCTAATGTCGAAATTAAACTTCTTTTTTTTTTTTGTTTTTTTCTTTCTTTCATTGTCGAGAACTCCTTCAAAGTCTTCCAAAAACTCCTTCAAAGTCCACTCCTGCAAACCGGCTCTTCTATCCTCCTTCACCAAGATGTCTTTTCTTTCTTTCTTTTGTATTTTCCTTACTTTCTTTACTTTCCCTTTCTTTTCCAACACCGCTCTACATATATATATATATATACACACGGCAAAAGAATAAGGGGAAAAAAAAAACTTAAGGATGCTTTTTGAGGGGCAAGACTAAGCCAATATCGAGTTCAGCTTGTATTAAATCAAAAAGTAAGGATTACAAGTCAATGAAAACAGTAGGTTTTATTTTTTTTCATTGAAAAGTTAAAAACATGGTGCGGTGAAATTGAACAAAGGGTGCTTTTGTGGAAATTAAACAAAGGATCTTTTTTAGTTTTTTTAAGAGTATAATCGATATTAATGGGTAAAACAAAAATAATGATGAATTGGAGAATTTGGAAAATTTGGTCTGTTGCCCCTCTGGGTGAGGCTTAACGATTTATGCGCTTTCCTTCTCTATCTTTTTTGTTTTATCCTCTCAGTTTTTAATATCCCTAAAATACCCTTATATCGAAATCAAATTTCTTTTTTTCTTTTTTTTTATTACTTTCTTTCATTATTGAGAACTCCTTATAAGTTTTCCAAAAACTCCTTCAAAGCCCAATCCTGCAACCCAGCGCTTCTCTTCTTATTCATCAAGACGATTTACTTCGTTTTTATTTTTTATTCCTTTCTTTTGTCTTTTCCTCATTTCTTTTTCTTTTTTTCTTTTTTTGTTTTTTTCCTTTTCTTTTCCTTCCGTCACCCCTCTGAATTTATTTTTTCTACAATATATATATATATATATATATATACACACGGTAAAAGAATAAACAAAAAAATTAAAAAAACCTGAGGATGTTTTTTTGTGGGAGAACACTAAGCCAATATTGTGTTCTGCTTGTATTGAATCAAAAAGCAAGGATTACAAGTCGATGACAAAAATTGATTTTTGTTTTTTTTAGTTGAAAAGTTTTGATGTGGTGAAATTGAGCAAAGTATATATTTCTAGAAATTGAACAAATGATCTTTTTTAATTTTTAAAGAGTATAATCGATATTAAGGGGTAAAACAAAAAAATTGCTGAACTAATGGGTATAAATCGTTAAGGCCCTGCCCATGGGGGTAATGGGCTAAATTTCCCAGATTTTGAAGAATTTGGCTCGTTGCACCTTTGGGCAGGGCCTTAATAATTTATACCCCTTTTATTCTCCATTTTTTTTGTTTTACCCTCTTATTTTTTAATATCCCTAAATACCCTTATGTCAAAATTAAACTTTTTTGTTTTTTTTTTTGTTTTTTCTTCCTTTCACTGTCGAGAGCTCTTCCAAAATCATCCAAAAACTCCTTCAAAGTCCACTCCTACAAACGGACTCTTTTATCCTCCTTCGTCAACATATTTTTTCTTCATTTCTTTTGTATTTTCCTCATTTCCTTTTCTTTTCTTTTTTTTCCCTTTCTTTTCCACCACCTCTCTACAATTTTGTTTCCCTTATCAAAACCTAGCTTTTCTTTTCTTATTTATCAAGACGGTTTACTTCTTTTTTAATTGTATTTTTTTTTATTCCTTTGTTTTGTCTTTCCCTCACTTCCTTTTATTTTTTATTTTTTTTCCCTTTCTTTTCCACCATCCCTCTACTTTTTTTTTTGCTACAGTAAATAATATATACACACGACAAAACAATAAACAAAAAAAAATAAAAATAAAAACTGTGGATGCTTTTTGAGGGAGAAGGCTAAGCTAGTATCGGATTCTGCTTGTATTGAATCAAAAAGCAAAGATTACAAGTTGATTAAAAAAGTGCGTTTTTATTTTTATTTTTATTTTTTAGTTGAAAAGTTAAAACATGGTGTGGTGAAATTGAATAAAGGGTGTTTTGTGTAAATTAAACAAAGGGTCTTTTTTAATTTTTTTATAGGATATAATTGATATTAAAGGGTAAAACAAAACAATTGATGAATTGATGAATATAAATCGTTATGGCCTTGCCTATGGGGACAATAGGCCAAATTCTCTAGATTTTGGAGAATTTGGCCTGTTGCCCCTTCGGAAGGGGCTTAACGATTTATACCCCTTACTTCTTCATCTTTTTTGTTTTACCTTCTCATTTTTTAATACCCCTAAAAAACCCTTATGTCAAAATTAAACTTCATTTTTTTTTTTTTTTTGGGTTTTGCTTTCTGTCAGTGTCTAGAACTCCTTCAAAGTCCACTTTTGCAAACCGGCTCTTCTATCCTCCTTCATCAAGATGTTTTTTTCTTCCTTTCTTTTGTATTTTCCTCATTTCCTTTTCTTTTTAGTTTTTTTTTTCCTTTCTTTTCCACCACCTCTCTACAATTCTTTTTCCCTTATCAAAACTCAGCTTTCTCTTCTCATTCATCAAGACGGTTTACTTCTCTTTTAATTTTTTGTTTTTGTTTTTCATTCCTTTGTTGACTTCATTTTGTTTTTTTTTTTTTCCACCACCCCTCTGCATTTTCTTTCTACAATATATATATATATATATATACACACGGTAAAAGAATAAACAAAAAAAATGAAAAAACCTAAGGATGCTATTTGAGGGAGAACACTAAGCCAATATCTGGTTCTGCTTATATTGAATCAAAATGCAAGGACAAGAAGTTGATGAAAAAGGTAGGTTTTTGTGTTTTTTAGTTGAAAAGTTAAAAACTTGGTATGGTTAAATTGAACAAAGGATGTTCTTATGGAAATTAAACAAAAGGGTCTTTTTTAATTTTTTAAAAGGTATAATCGATATTAAGAGGTTAAACAAAAAAATTATTGAATTGGTGGGTATAAATCGTGAAGGCCCTGTCCACAGGAAAAATGTGCAAAATTCTTCTAGATTTTGGAGAATTTGGCCCGTTGCCCCTCTAGGTAGGGCTTAACAATTTATGCCCCATCCTTCTCCATATTTTTTATTTTATCCTCTCATTTTTTAATATCCCTAAAATACGTTTATGTCAAAATTAAACTTCATTTTTAATTTTTAATTTTTCCTTTCTTTCACTATCGAGAACTCCTTCAAAATTTACTCCTGCAAACCGGCTCTTCTACCCTCCTTCATCAAGGTGTCTTTTTTCCTTTCTTTCGTATTTTCCTCACTTCTTTTTTTTTTTCCTTTCTTTTCGGCCACCTCCCTACAATTTTTTTCCTTTGTTAAAATCCAGCTCTTCTCTTCTCTTTTATTAAGACAATTTACTTCTTTTTTAATTTTTTTTGTTTTTTATTATTTTCTTTTGTCTTTCCCTCACTTCCTTTTATTTTTTATTTTTTTTCCGTTCTTTTCCACCACCTTGCTGCTTTTTTTATTCTGCAGTATATATATATATATTTTTTGAGGGAGAAGACTAAGACAATATCGGATTCTGCTTGTATCGAATTAAAAAGTAAGGATTACAAGTCAATGAAAAAGGTGCGTTTTTATTTTTTTAGTTGAAAATTTAAAAACATGGTGTGGTGAAATTGAATAAAGGATCTTTTTAAAAATTTTTTTACAGGATATAATCGATATTAAGGGATAAAATAAAAAAAATTAATGAATTGATGGGTATAAATTGTTAAGGTCCTGCCCACAGGGAAATGGGCCAAATTTCCTAGATTTTGGAGAATTTGGCCCATTGTCCCTTTTGACAAGGGCTCAACAATTTATATCCCTTCCTTCTCTATCTTTTTTATTTTGCCCTCTCATTTTTTAATATTCCTACAATATCCTTATGACAAAATTAAACTTCATTTTTTATGTTTTTACTTTCTTTCATTGTTGAGAACTCCTTTAAAGTCTTCCAAAAACTCCTTCAAAGTCCACTCCTGCAAACTGGCTCTTCTATCCTCATTTATCAAGATGTTTTTTCTTCCTTTCTGCTGTATTTTCCTCACTTTCTTTTCTTTTTTGTTTTTTTTTTCCTTTCTTTTCCACCACCTCTCTACAATTTTTATTTCCCTGTCAAAACCTTGCTCTTCTCTTCTCATTCATCAGGATAGTTTACTTCTTTTATAATTTTTTGTTTTTGTTTTTTATTTCTTTCTTTTCTCTTTTCCTCATTTCCTTTTGTTTTTTATTTTTTTTCCCTTTCTTGTCCACCACCCCTTTGCATTTTTTTTCTACAATATATATATATATACACACAGCAAAAGAATAAATGAAAATAAAAAAATAAAAAAATAAAAAACCCCTGAGGATGCTTTTTTAGGGAGAAGAATAAGCCAATATCGGATTTTGCTTATATTAAATCAAAAAGTAAGGATTACAAGTCGATGAAAAAAGTATGTTTTTGTTGTTTTTTTAGTTGAAAAGGTAAAAACATGGTGTGGTGAAATTGAACAAAGGGTTTTTTTTTTTCAATTTTCTAAAGGGTATAATCGATATTAATGGGTAAAACAAAAAATTTGCCGAATTGATGGATATAAATCATGAAGGCCTTGCCCGCGGGGACAATGTACCAAATTCCCTAGATTTTGGAGAATTTGGCCCGTCGCCCCTCTAGGCAAGGCTTAACGATTTATGCCCCTTCCTTCTCCATCATTTTTGTTTTACCTTCTTATTTTTTAATATTCCTAAAATACCCCAATATCGAAATTAAACTTTTTTTTTTAACTTTCTTTTACTGTCAAGAACTCATTTAAAGTCTTCCAAAAACTCCTTCAAAGTCCACTACTGCAAACCGGCTCTTCTACCTTCCTTCATCAAGAAGTTTTTCCTTCCTGTCTTTCATATTTTCCTCACTTCCTTTTCTTTTTTGTTTTTTTTTCCTTTCTTTTCCACCTCCTCTCTACAATTTTTTTCCCCTGTCAAAACCCAACTCTTCTCTTCTCATTCATCAAGACGGTTTACTTCTTTTTTATCTTTTATTTTTGTTTTTTATCCATTTTTTTTGTCTTTTTCTCACTTCCTTTTTTTTTTTTTCCCTTTCTTCTCCGTCACCCCTCTGGATTTCTTTTTTCTACAATATATATATATACATACGGAAAACGAATAAAAAAAAAAAAAACTGAGGATGCTTTTTAGGGAGAAGACTAAGCCAATATCAGATACTGCTTATATTGAATAAAAAAGAAAGGATTACATGTTGATGAAAAAAGTGCGTTTTGGTTTTTTTAGTTGAAAAGTTAAAAACATGGTGTGGTGAAATTGAACAAAAATTAAATAAAGGGTCCTTTTTAAATTTTTATAAGGTATAATCGATATTAAGGGGTAAAACAAAAAAAATGATGAATTGATGGGTATAAATTGTTAAGGGCCTACCCATGGAGACAATAGGCCAAATTCCCTAAATTTTGGAGAATTTGGTCCGTTACCCCTTTGGGCAGGTGCTTAACGATTTATACTCCTTTATTCTTCATCTTTTTTGTTTTACCCTCCTATTATTTCATATCCCTAAAATACCCTTATGTCAAAATTAAACTTCATTTTTTTATTTTTTTGTTTTTTTTTTGTTTTTACTTTCTTTCACTGTCGATAACTCTTTCAAAGTCTTCCAAAGACTCTTTCAATGTCTACTCCTTCAAATGGACTCTTCTATCCTCCTTCACCAACATGTTTTTTCTTTATGTCATTTGTATTTTCCTCACTTCCTTTTTCTTTTCTTTTTTTTCCTCCTGTCAAAACCCAGCTCTTCTCTTCTCATTCATCAAGACGGTTTACTTCATTTTTAATTTTTTGTTTTTGTTTTTTATTCCTTTGTTTTTTTGTATTTTCCTCACTTCCTTTTGTTTTTTTTTTTTTCCTTTCATTTCCACCACCCTCTGCATTTTTTTTTTCCGCAATATATATATATATACACGGCAAAAGAATAAACAAAAAATAAAAAATAAAAAAAAACCTCAAGATGCTTTTTAAGGGAAAAGACTAAGCCAATATCGGGTTCTACTTATATTAAATGAAAAAGCAAGATTAAAAGTCGATGAAAAAAGTAGATTTTTATTTTTTTTAGTTGAAAAGTTAAAAACATGGTGTGGTAAAATTGAAAAAGGGTATTCTTGTGGAAATTAAACAAATGGTCTTTTTTAATTTCTTAAAGGTTATAATCGATATTAAAAGGTAAAACAAAAAAATTGCGGAATTGATGGGTATAAATTGTTAAGGCCCTGCCCGCGGGGAAAATGTGCAAAATTTCTTAGATTTAGGAAAATTTGGTCCTTTCCGCCTTTGGGCAGGGATTAACGATTTATACCCCTTCCTTCTCCATCTATTTTGTTTTACCCTTTCCTTTTTTAACATCCCTAAAGTACCCTTATGTCGAAATTAAACTTTTTTTTTTGTTGTTGTTTACTTTCTTTCACTATCAAGATCTCATTGGAAGTCTTCCAAAAACTCCTTCAAAGTCCACTGCTGCAAACCGGCTCTTCTACCTTCCTTCATCAAGATGTTTTTTTTCCTTTCTTTTCCACCACCTCTCTACAATTTTTTTCTCCTGTCAAAACCTAGCTCTTCTCTTCTCATTCATCAAAACGGTTTACTTCTTTTTTATTTTTTATTTTTGTTTTTTATTCCTTTCTTTTGTCTTTTCCTCACTTTCTTTTCTTTCTTTTTTTTCCATCACCTCTCTAAATTTGTTTTTTCTACAATATATATATATATACACATGGAAAAAGAAGAAACCAAAAAAAAAAAAAAAAAAAAAGAGGATGCTTTTTGAGGGAGAAGTCTAAGCTAATATCGAATTCTGCTTGTATTGGATCAAAAAGAAAGGATTACAAGTCGGTAAAAAAAGTGTGTTTTTGTTTTTTTAGTTGAAAAGTTAAAAACATGGTGTGGTGAAATTGAACAAAGGATGTTTTTGTGGAAATTAAACAAAGGGTCTTTTTTAATTTTTTATAGGTATAATCGATATTAAAGGGTAAAACAAAAAAATTCATGAATTGATGGGTATAAATTGTTAAGGCCCTACCTATGGAAGCAATAGTCAAATCCGTAGATTTTGAATAATTTGGTCCATTGTCCTTTTGGACAAGGGCTTAATAATTTATATCCTTTCCTTCTCCATCTTTTTTGTTTTACCCTCTCATTTTTTCATATCCTTAAAATACCCTTATTTCAAAATGAAACTTCATTTTTTTTTTTTTCGTTTTTACTTTCTTTCACTATCGAGAACTCCTTAAAAGTCTTCCAAAAACTCTTTCGATGTCGACTTTGGACTCTTCTATCCTCCTTCATCATCATGTCTTTTCTTCATTTCTTTTGTATTTTTCTAAGTCCCTTTTTTTTTTTCACCCTTTCCTTTCTACCATACTCTATAATTTTTTTTCCCCTGTCAAAACCCAGCTTTTCTCTTCTCATTCATCAAGATGGTTTACTTCTTTTTAATTTTTTTTTTTGTTTTTTATTCCTTTCTTTTGTATTTTCCTCACTTCCTTTTGTTTTTAATTTTTTTTTCCTTTCATTTCCACCACCCTCTGCATTTTTTTTTCTGCAATATATATATACACACGGCAAAAGAATAAACAAAAAACAAAAAATAAAAAAAACCTGAGGATGCTTTTTATGGGAGAAGACTAAGCTAATATCTGGTTCTCTTATATTGAATCAAAAAGCAAGGATTAAAAGTCGATGAAAAAAATAGATTTTTATTTTTTTTAATTGAAAAGTTAAAAACATAATGTGGTGAAATTGAACGAAGGGTGTTCTTATGGAAATTAAACAAATGATCTTTTTTAATTTCTTAAAGGGTATAATCGATATTAATAGGTAAAACAAAAAAATTGTAGAATTGATGGGTATAAATCTCTAAGGCCCTACCCACAGGGAAAATGTGCAAAATTCCCTAGATTTTGGAGAATTTGGCCCATTCTGCCTTTGGGCTGGGTTTAACGATTTATACCCCTTCCTTCTCCATCTTTTTTGTTTTATCCTCTTCTTTTTTAACATCTTTAAAGTACCCTTATGTCGAAATTAAACTTCATTTTTTTTTTCGTTTACTTGCTTTCACTATCAAGAACTCATTCAAAGTCTTCCAAAAACTCCTTCAAAGTCCACTGCTGCAAACCGGCTCTTCTACCTTCCTTTATCAAGATGTTTTTCCTTCCTTTCTTTCGTATTTTCCTCACTTCCTTTTCTTTTTTGTTTTTTTTTTTCCTTTCTTTTCCACCATCTCTCTATAATTTTTTTCCCTTGTCAAAACCCAGCTCTTCTCTTCTCATTCATCAAAATGATTTACTTCTTTTTTTTTTTTTGTTTTTTATTTCTTTCTTTTGTCTTTTCCTCACTTCCTTTTCTTTTCTATTTTTTTTTTCCTTTCTTTTCCATCACCTCTCTGAATTTATTTTTTCTACAATATATATATATATACACACACGGCAAAAGAATAAACAAAAAAAAAAACTGAGGATGTTTTTGAGGGAGAAGCCTAAGCTAATATCGGATTCTGCTTGTATTGAATTAAAAAGTAAGGATTACAAGTCGATGAAAAAAATGCGTTTTTATTTTTTTAGTTGAAAAGTTAAAAACATGGTGTGATGATATTGAACAAAGGGTGTTTTTGTGAAAATTAAACAAAGGGTCTTTTTTAATTTTTTATACGTATAATCGATATTAAAGGGTAAAACAAAAAAATTGATGAATTGATGGGTATAAATCGTTAAGGCCCTACGTATGGGAGCAATAGGCCAAATTCCCTAGATTTTTAAGAATTTGGTCTGTTGCCCTTTTGGACAGGGGATTAATGATTTATACCCCTTCCTTCTCCATCTTTTTTGTTTTACCCTCTTATTTTTTCATATCCCTCAAATACCCTCATGTCAAAATGAAACTTCATTTTTTTTTCTTCGTTTTTACTTTCTTTCACTATCGAGAACTCCTTCAAATCTTCCAAAAAATCTGTCAATGTCCACTTTGAACTCTTCTATGCTCCTTCATCAACATGTTTTTTTTTTTTTTCATCTCTTTTGTATTTTCCTTAGTTCCTTTTTTTTTTTCCTTCCTTTTCTACCATTCTCTACAATTTTTTTTTTCCTCTGTCAAAATCCAGCTCTTCTCTTCTCATTCATCAAGATGGTTTACTTCTTTTTTAATTTTTTGTTTTTATTTTTTATTCCTTTCTTTTGTCTTTTCCTCTCTTCCTTTTCTTTTTTATTTTATTTTTTGCTTTCTTTTCCATCACCCCTCTGAATTTTTTTTTTCCTACAATATGTGTATATACACATAGCAAAAAAAATAAATAAATAAAAACCTGAGGATGCTTTTTGAGGGAGAAGACTAAGCCAATATTGAGTTATGCTTGTATTGAACCAAAAAGCAAGGATTACAAGACGATGAAAAAAGTGGATTTTTATTTTTTTTAGTTGAAAGTTAAAAACATGGTGTGGTGAAATTGAGCAAAGGGTGTTTTTATAGAAATTGAACAAAGTGTCTTTTTTAATTTTTAAAGGGTATAATCGATATTAAGGGGTAAAAGAAAAAAATTGCTGAATTGATTGGTATAAATCTTTAAGGCCTTGCCCATGGGGCTAATAGGCTAAATTCCCCAGATTTCGAAGAACTTGGTTTGTTCCCCTTTTGGGCAGGGCCTTAACAATTTATACCCCTTTCTTCTCCATCTTTTTTGTTTTACCCTCTCATTTTTTAATATCCCTAAAATACCCTTATATCAAAATTAAACTTCTTTTTTTTTTTTTTTGTTTCTTTCTTTTCCACCACCTTTCTACAATTTTTTCTCCTGTCAAAATCCAGCTCTTCTCTTCTCATTCATCAAGATGATTAGTTCTTTTTTAATTTTTTTTTGTTTTTTATTTCTTTCTTTTGTCTTTTCCTCACTTCCTTTCATTTTTTATTTTTTTTCCTTTCTTTTCCCGCACCCCTATGCATTTTCTTTTCTACAGTATATATATATACTTGCTTGAAAAGTTTCCGATGGCCTTTATTAGTATTCATGATAAGCATTTCGATAATTTATTATGTTATTTTTATTTTTTTTTAAAAAAATTCACTCCATACGTTATAGCAATGATTTTTATATTGTGTATGACACCACAAAATTTGTACTAATACATTTATTGAATGTAATTTAAGGAATAAGTGAGAAGAAAGGGAAATTAAATTTAAGAAAATTGTCATCAATAATTTTTTTAGCCACTATTGAAATAGCATAAATAAAATGCAAGCCACACATCTAGCAATTATTAATAAGAACATTGTTTAATTTTTACATAGCATAAATAAGATACACATAGATCTCAAGATAGATAGTGAACAACGATGACAAGATGCAAGGTTTTATGGATGAGTGTACTTTACATATATTTCAAGATAGATATTCACTTATTGTTAGCCTATGATTTTGAAAGTGTAAGAACTCCACCAGTGTCTACAACCATGAATTCGTAATCACCTAAGAGGATCTACCATACAAGCGATCTCTTGTTAACCCAGGTTCATCAACAACAATTGCCATTCTCTATGATGTATTTAAACAAAAATGAATTCAAGATACATATTGTTAAAAAATTAACTTAAGAGGCATGTTCTCCAAAGTAAATGTTAAGTGCAAGGCTAGACTTCATCATGCAATAACCCCACAAGACAATTAAATAGTTCTGATTTTCCAATATCTAGCCTTCCAACTATGGCCACTTTCAGAAGAAGATAGTCAAGGACCTGTGGTTGAAATTCAAAAGGTTTAGAAACTTCAAATTCTTCACCTATTGCTTCTTCTCCTTGTTTTTTTTCCCCCTACTCTTTTTCTTTCTGTAAGAGAAAGAAATACCGGCTTAAAACAAAGAAAGAATAGTTTCATTATATCCTAAAAGTTTTTTATTTTTTATTTTTTTTTTGGTTCTCAAGTTTAATTCTTATTATTAAACAAAACCCAAAAATTGGATTCTTGCTTACAATTTTAGTTGCATTTTTCTGCCTTTTCTACTTTCAATAAATCTCCTTTTGGTTAATTTTCTTATCTTCTAAAGTATATTGAGTACAGAAGCAATTAAAAAATTTATGATTATTGAGACAGTAATAATAGATAACAATTCTTACATATACAAGATGACAAGATTAGTTAAATACCATTCAATTTATGATTAAATAAAGGTTTTCCTTGTAAAGATTAAGAATAAATTTTTGATATGATCATCAAAAACCATCATTCCAAAAAGCTTCTACATCCACCTCAGCAACAAAAAAAAAAAAAAAAAGTTCCAAACTTTTACCAAATTTTAGAATAATAACGAAGTGGCTCGATGCCAAACCATTCAAATTACCAATTCTTCCCCAAACTTCAATCCCCACATAGAAAATTGAATGTCCATTTTCATCCCATTGAAGACCATATTTATTTCCAAATATTTGGCAAATAAAAAAAATTAAAAGAAAAAAACCAAGCTTTACATACTCACCCAGACTGAGTTGGTGTGAAAAGGAGGAAGAGAATTCTAGATCAGCGCCCTAAGCTTCTTCTTCCAAAGCATCCATATTGAACATGGAGTAACTCTCATCATCAGAAACATTAATGTCTTCTCCCTAATTTTTTAATTTCTATAAGGTCAGGATTTGTATTTTTACTGGTGCTTTTTTTCTTCATCTTCTCTTTTTGTCAATTAGTTTGTTATACTTTGCCAAAACCCAGCTTTAAAAGTTTGTTAGAGAGTAAGAGTAAAAGAAGGAGAAAATAAGATAGTTTTATCAAAAGGGAAAATGAATTTTGTTTGATTTTATATTAAACAAGGATACTTTGGAAATATTTAAAAATAGATGGATAAAATAAAAAATATTTGAGCGGAGAGGATATATTTTGTTAAGCCCTCTAAAAGAGGGCACCGGGTCAAATTCCCCCATCCTTAAAGTCTAAACATAAGCCCAAAAGTTTTGCCATGTCATCTAAACCCACATTTCCAAGTCCAAAGATTTGGGACGAAAATCTTGAAACCCAAGTACTTAGAGCCTCGTAACCTTAACCTACCTTTCAAAGCCCATGCCTTGAAGCCCAACAGTTTAAACACATTTCATCCAAACTCATGCATGCAGCCCAAAATCCTAAACCCATATCAAGCACATAGCTTATCCCAAAACCCAAATCACCCATGTTCATATCTCTAAGCCCATATTGCTCAAGTCTATCACTCTAAGTCTTAGCCTAGCAACCCAAGTAACTGTCCCCATATTTGTGAAATGTCAAATTTATTGTGAAATATCAAATTTATTAGGAATTTGAAATTTTCTTAAGGTCATCTTTGAAAAATATAAAAAATTTGTAGAAAATTACTTTTTAAGAATTTGTTTTTTAGGCTTTTTTTTTATTTTTTAATTTTTTATAAATTGTATGTACTGTGCAAATCTATATTAACTATAAATATAATGAGAAAACAAATATAAATAGAAAATAAAACATAATTTAAAATTGTGTTGGCTTTTAAATTTTGTTTTTTTCCCTTAACATTTATAGTTAATCTATATAACTAACAAATTATAACTACCATCAACTAACATTGATAAACCATTAAAGTAAACAAACTAAACACAGTTTAGAAGAAAAACCAAAAACAAAAAATAAAAAATAAACTTGTTATCAAATTGGGCCTTAGGAATTAGTTATTTTGGAATCAATTTCCTATAAATCATTTTTTAAAGTGTTTGGTTTGTACAAGGATATTTAAAACTTATTAGTTTGTATTTTAAAAATTGAGGATACAATTATCTTTTAATAAAATATATAAAACGAGTTTTCTTAGGAATTTTAGAATGATATATTTTTTTAAAGAATCATTTTCTACCCTATTTTTTTTTCACATTGCAATATTTAATTTCTCCTGGGACAAACTTTCTTCATCTTAAAAATCCATGAAAATTTCATTTTCTTAAGGAATTTCATATTCCCAACAATTTTGATACTTTTCAAATAAGGCCTAATAAAAAGTAAAATTTCTTGTATATGGATTATTTGTAGGAGAAAATTGGGGGTCCTTAAAAAATTAATTCTTACAATGTGGGAAAAAAAATGATGGAAAGCGATAACTCCAGAAAGATGTCATTATAAGATTCTGTTAGTAACTAATCTTAGATATTTTACTAAGGACAATTCCATCTCAATTTTTAAAATACCAATTAATTTGATTACTCGTAAGTCTTAATATATATTTTGATACTATCCAAACATTCTCACAAACATTCATAGGAAATTAATGTTTAAAGATTAGATTCTTAGAAATCAATTTTTCTTAAAATTTCAACACTTTTCAAATGATGCCTAATGAAAATAATCATTATTTTATTTTGCAAATAGAATCTCCTTCTTCAATACTGCAAAAGAAAAGGAGAGGAAAAAAAAAAAAAAAAAAGGACACTAAAGTCTTTGGTAGAAGACCAAACGAGTTTGGACACTGGGGAAAAAAACTTAATTATTTTGCAAAACTAATTTTTTAATTTTTTAAATTGAAAAAATGATCATAAATGTGTTCCAAAGCTATATTTGAAATATATGATTTGAAAAAATTTAGAAACAAACATATAAAAAATATGTTGAATAATATTTGTTTGAAAAATTTTAGAAACAAACATAAAAAATATATTGAATAATATTTATCATTTTAAATAAAATATATGTATTTTATGTAAATATACACCATATTTAACATATATGATAGATAAATATAGATAATTTTTTAATTTTTTAATAACTATTTTTTCCACATGTTTAACATTAGCAAACACAATGTTAATATTTCGTTTTTATAAAATATTCGTTAAATATATTACCATACATGTTTTTAACTTTTAAAAATATGAAATCTAATTTACTATTTTTATTTTTATATTTATTTTTTTAATAAAAATTGCTTTAGAAAATGGGCCTTACATTTTATTAAAGTCATGAGACCTAATATACATTTGTAATTTAGGGACAAGTCTTTGTGTGAAAGCATATAATTCCTTTCTAATATGCACACATGAGTCTTGGGCATCAACAAGGTGTGTACTATTGTTTTAGCATTGAAGGAAAAAACATGTGCCTTTAAATACGTACTGATTAGCAATTTGAGCACAGTAATGAGAAGCTAAAGATTATTGTTCCTATCTTTATACCTTGGTTTTGTTTAAAAACATGGAAAAGGTGCTTCAAAGACATGAAACATGCATGGCTTGCCTCTCATCCCTAATTAATTACTAATTTACTATTGATAATTCATTTAAATAACTTAATCGCCTTTCTGTTCTTTTTGTTTTGTCTTTTATACACCTTCATAAATTATACACCATTTTATTTTTTTTATAAATAAAAATGATATTATCATAACTATTGCTACTTTTCAAGCATCAGGGAAAAAAAAAAAAAAGAAAAGAAAAGAAAAGAAAAAGAATTTGTATTAAGAAAGTTTAAAATGTTATAACAAATTTATTAAGGCTCCAAGTGAAATTTTTGCCCAGGGAATCATATTTTCTCTGGAGGTTTTGGCAAGTATATAATACTTTTTTCCCCCTAATAAACATTAGCACTTAAAAAAAAAAAAAAAAAAAAAAAAAAAAAAAAAAAAAGAGGAAGAGGGTTGGCTAAAAGTTCGTAGCCAATACTCACAATTTTTTTCTTTGGTAGAATAGATAGAGGTGAGTATTATTCTACTTGGCTAAAAAACCATAAGAGAAGAAGAAGCAGAAGCTCCCTTGGGCTTTTTTATGTTTTAGTAGGCAAAAAAGATATTTGCAAAGCTAATATATTTGAAACAAAGCTACGGCATAATTAGCCTAGCAAGCAAGTCTACACTTGCAGGAGCCAAAGGACAAATGGCAAACATCTATTATTGAAAAGACAACTTCAAGAAATGTGGTGATAGATGCAAAGAATGGTGGAAGAAAAAGATGCTGAAATTGCGAAGCTTATGGCTCAACTAGCCCAACAAGCAAGTCTATGCTTGCAAGAGCCAAAGGACAAATGGCAAATTTCAACAGTTCAAATTCCTCCAGATACTTCTATTTATTCAACTAATATGAAGTTACTAGTTGCAGAGGGTATTAGAGAATATCAAGCTTCAATAAATCCACCTATTCTTGGATACTATAAGCCATATCATGCTTACTATAGTCAAGTTTCATTCCCTCATTACTACTCGAAACCTAATTTGAGAAGTTTGATGGCATAAATGGTTCACCTCATAAGAACTTGACATACCTTATTTCAACCTTGGGAGAGCTAGTCGAATCGAATACCTTACTTATAAGTTAGTTTGTGCTGTCATAAAACAATTGCTTGCACTTACTATACTCAACTTCCACTAGGTCCAAACTTTACATAACCAATACACTAGTATTGCCGAAAACATATTTAAAAATATCTCTATTCACAGATATTGTTGATGATGACTCCTGCTTCAGTGTAAGGTTGCGTAAAATATAACAAAAATATTATTTAGGCAACTAAAATTTAACTAAGAACTTTGGTGCATACTAAATATTGAATAATCAATTATACAAATTAGTAATTACAAAAATTAAACACTTGTAGATCCAATTATACAATATACCCTGTCATATTTGATGCCCCAAATTATTCAACCTATAGTCAATTTTATGAAATTAAACCATTTATTAGCTTCTAATAACCTCTAAAAATACATTAGCAAATATAATTTTGTTTTAAATTGTCTAATTTCAATCCAATTTTATCGGGTATCTATACAAATTGATAGATGTTGGGTAATTACACAAAATCCAATTATAATGGGAAATCCATATAACAATGGAAAGCCTATGAGATGGTTGACACAATGGTGCTCACCTCAACAATTGTTACCAATGGTAGATGGAAAATCAATGCATGGAAAGTTTTGTCCAAATTTCAAGTTGATGGATTTCTCAAACGGTGATGAATTGAGCTAAAAAGAAGCTATATTTGAAATTAGAAAATCCAAATAGGGGGCAGGGATCGGAACCATGACTTGAAACTAGCCAAAATCTGGTGACTGGAGTAACATGGCCACATTGGCCGTTTTGGCCTATTTGGCATTTTGACAGGTTTTCCAACGAGGAAATTTTGTGGTAGGTTGGAAATTCAATGGGCAATTTACTGGGGTGACACGTGTATGGTGATTTGGCTAGATTAAGGGTAATTTCGGAGTATTGCTAGTTGTGCCCCGGGGAGGTTGGTTGCTTGGGTGGGCTGACAGGTCGTAGGTTCGGGGGAAAGGATCCACAAGTTTTTTGTGTTTTTTGGGGGAAGTTTTGGTATTTTAATTGACGGCCTCCCATATGAGGGCATAGAGATCATATACACCCCTATCCTTTTAAAAGAATACTGGTAGTGATTCTAATAGTGGTAAATTAATTAAATTTATAATTTTACAAATCCATATCTTTCAAGCGTGATTTATAATAATCTATAAATTTGTGTTGATGAATTCTACATAGTAGTACATGTTGAAGTGTGGCAATTTTGCCACTTGATGGTGCATGTCACCGGCTAGCATGCACACCTTGGTATCAAATCCTTTCCTTTTATGAGTTTATATTTTTTTGTATGTTTTAATTTATGCAAGGTATATTTTGATAATGTTTTATGCCTAAGTTATGTATGCAAAAGTATAGGCAAAATTATGCACAAAAGAGTAGGAATGTTATGCTTGAAATGCCTATGGTGCTGGATTCATAATTTCCAGCAACATAGTTCTACTATTTATCTTATATCTCAGGTTGCAAATGGAGTTTTGGGCTGAAATTTTGAGGGATGTCTACAGACATATATAGAAGACTATGGTTCAAATTTCAGGTCCAAATGACATGGGAAAGTCCATTTTCTATTCCAAACAGATTGCTGTATCTGATGGGCCCAGTATGCAGAGTATGGGTCAGCTTTGGAGCTGTTTGGCCCATGATCCGGTTCCAGAACATTCCTAGCTCTTGGAACAATATTTATTGATGACCAAGGATATTTCAAACCAAGTTTCATAGGCAGATACAAAGGGAACCTAAGTAGGTGAAGCTAGTTTGGTTATTTACCCAAACTAGTTAAACAATAGGAACTTAGTTCAAACCATGTGCCACTTTTTACTATATTTGGAATAAACATGTTGCAGCTGGTTTTTGACTCTTTTGTGTATGAAAAGTTAGGTGTTGACCATTTTACTTTTTAAATTTCAAATATTTTACTCATTTTGTAAGCTCACATGCTTGACATGTGTGAACTAGTTGTAATTTCAAGCTTATATAGTAAAATGAATGAAATGGCTACACATCCAAGCCTCATTTTTCAAAAGCAACGTGGTCCCCTTCTTCTTATCTCTTCTTCAACACCTTAGAACACTCTAGGAACCCTAAAAACCAGAAAACACCATAACCAAAACCTAAAAACACAACTCACACACAACCATTCCCAAGAGCATCACCAAAAGCTTGCTTGTTGCTAACACTTCAAGCTAGCTTGCTTTTGGTCATAACCTTCTCACCCCAACAGTACAATGGTTAAAGCCAAAACTTAACGAAACAAAAGTCAACTATTAAATCCATATGCAGTCAAATTTTGTCATATCCAGTTAAACTTGTACAATGTAGGCATTTTCGTGTATTGATTCTTACAATTGTAACTCGTGGACTTCTTTGGGTATCCTTGAACTTGACTACTCTATCACCTATGACAACAAGGACATAGATCACAGTATCTTTCTATTACGGTACAACGACAAAGGCTGGTCGGATACCATCTTTTCGGTTAGCTCATGAGGTGGTGTTGATCATAATTTCTCCATATACGGCATTTACTATAAACATATAGGAGACATTAGCTTATATATATGCATTAAAAGTTTGCTAAAACGAGCGCATGTCCCCCTCTATAATGTGGGCACTTCGTATTAGATTATATGTTACGTCATATCTACATTCAGAGCACACGTTGCTTTATATGAGGTGCCACACACAAATCTACTATATATTTATATGTATTTTGAACTGGTAAAAAGAACAATACTAGAAAATGTTGAAATATTTTTGTCTTTCTTTTTTAATTGCTCTAAACAAAAATCGAATCTGAAGCTAATGGAAATATCTAGTTAGCTTCTTGTTTTGTTTTGTTTTGTTTTTAAATGGACATAAATTATGTTCACCAATAATTACTTTCGCAAATTTTTATATTAATTAATATTGTAAATAGACGGCCCACGCGTTCTCTTTTTGGTAACTAGAACATGAAAATATCACTATGTGTCTCTTCTTCAAACCGTAACAGGACTTTCTAAAACCAAAACAATAAACAAAAAGAATAATAATAATAATAACCCAATACTATTTTTGTTCTACGTCATATATATTATTGAAGGTCGTTCTTTCTTTCCAGCAGTTCCAGTAAACATCGCTTTTATATATTTTCCTCTCCATTAACCTGAATCATTTTTTTTGCTCTCCCATAAACTCAAGATTTCTGCTATGGAACGCTCTTTGACCTCACCAAATTGGGCAAGTCTTCACGGAGATCTTTTAGGTTTAATCTTAAAAAAATTGGACCTGTTTTATGATTATATCAGATTTAGCGCTGTTTGTAAATATTGGAATTCCATTGCTTTGTTTTACAAAGAAAATCACATACGGGCTATTGATGGACTCCTATATTTATTGCGAAGACTAGAAAACAGAGATAAGTTTATACAATCTCGAGTTCTGGAATCCGCAACTTCAATCTTAATCAGTAAATATATGGATGATTGTGATTCTTTTAAGAAGTACTCTTTTCGGCACCAAAATTAGCGAAATTGCACCAACTTTTGAGGTTCCGTTGTGTGATCTACATAGATAATTTGTGAAAGCCAAAGATGGGGATCTTCTTCTGATGTATAGATATTATTATAGTGAAGGTTGGAATTTTTATTTATTTATTTATTTATGTTTTTGTGAATGTGAAAGTTGGAATTCTAAGAAATACAAAATATACAAATTGATATACTTAACTGGGGAACTTGAACCTATCCCAATAGACGTTAGCATGTTTTAGAATAAATTGATGAACTTAGGTGGTGCATTCTTGGAAGATGGAATAGTGGTACATAAATTTTGGCTTTAAATTATGTTGGATATAAGATGGAATAGTGGTGCATAAATTTTTGCTTCAAATTACGTTGGATATAAGCCAGATGCAATCTATTGTAACGTCGAGCGCGAAGACGCCAAAGGGCTGATTGAAGTATTCAACTTGAATGATGGAAGTACTTCACCTAGTTGCTTTCCTGCATTTTCTGATGGTACATATATTTTTCAGCTTGGATTGTACCTACAATGAAGTCGTAATTTAGTTCTTTTAAGTTTTCTTTATTTTTATTTATTTATTTATTATTATTATTTTTTTTTTTTGACAAGTTCTTTTAAATCTTTAGTAGATAAAAAAATAAAAAAAATAAAAAATAAAAAATTAGTAAGCTAAATATTTTTAACTGTTCAGTGGAAATCTGTAGTACTGTGAAATCATTGCTTGATTCCTCATCCTCTTGAAGACTTCTTTGGGTTTCTATAGGCAACTTGGCAGGCACTTTTTATTATGGAACATGGTTCACCGTGAACTTTGACATATGCAATTTTTTGTGAAAGCCTAAATTTAGGTGCAGGGTGGTTTTTTCCAATTCGGAACTGATATTGCCAAAATGTTGTGGGATCATTTTATTTATTTTTATTTGTATTTGTATATATGTATATATATATACTTTTCATTTATGTCATTGTTACTTTAGTTATGTCGTGCAGAACTTGTTTTTGTTTCAAATCATACTTCATTGTCATGGTTATCTTTTAACCTTGGAGTTTGTGAAGAACAAAGCTGAAGGATGCCGTGAATAATCCTTATTGATGTGGTTGAATGTGAACTAGTTGATCATTGCCTTAAACTGATATATCAGATACATAAACATAGAAAGGTCAAGCAAGAAAAGGATAGGTCTCGCTTTTCCTCCTTTTTTTTTTTTTTTTTTTTTTTACCCTACCCTCGCCCCCGGCCAACCCCCAACTCTGCTTAAACCTCTTTGTATTCTGATTTGTCAAAAATGGGAAAGCAGAGATAACCTCAATTTGTCAAAAGTTTTCTCCATACTCAAGTCATTCATCTTCTAGTCTCCCTGGCTTTTATCTTTTCTCATCAATTCTCTGTTTCAACTTCACGTTTTCAATATTCCAATGGCCAGAATAAATTTAATGGTACATCTAGAAACTAAATCTCCTGGTAGGAATCCATATGCTAGTCTACCATATTTTAAGTGTCTCCAAGTGCTTGTTCTTATAGGATTTTCAAAACTTGCAGTTTCTCTTTTGCTTTTCTTTTTCATTTTCCTTTTCTAAGGACTGTTACAGTGTGATAATGCTTAGACTAGGACTGTTACATTGTGATAATGCTTAGTCTTTTATAATTTCCTCTATCCCTATTCTTATCTGTACTACTGTTGATATATTAATATAGGCCTAATCATTTATCTGTTGGTTATGTAGAACTCATAATAGGTTCATACCTATGTATAAATAAGTGATCAATATGTCAGTAATATTCAGTGCCTACTCTTTTATGGTATCAGAGCCCAAGACTAATTATGTCTCTTACCATCTCACTACCTTCCAAAATTTCTCAATTGAGTTGGAAGGAAACCACTTAGCCTTGACACCTATGGGTCCAAAAGTTGAAGTTCGAGTCTTGGCAAGCTATCAGATATCATAAAGTTGTAAGCCTACTATGATTAATGTATGTTGATTTAATTATATATTCATCATATGATAAAAATTTGCTCTATGCATGTTTGTATAGTGGATATATGCATGTTTATTCTTTATAGTTTGAAAAATTACTAAATTTACTTGTAAACTCACTTTTTCAATTGTTGTATTTTTTCTTTTTTTTAAGTTAATAACAATTAGTAAGCTTTATTTGGTTGTCTTGATGGATCGTGGGGATTATCTTGGCAACATTTAAGAACTACTTCATAACTTTGTGTTAAGAAATAAAGTTGCTTTAAGTTGAATTACTATTTTAATTGTCAAAAAATTTTAGTTAGGTTAAATATTTGATTATTTATGTTTTAAATTATTTAAGTCACTTGATGATTTAATTTAAGTTTGATTTTGAAAATATTGTTTTGTATTCAAGATATATGACTTGAATAGCATTCTTAACGATGCCATATAGGTGCAAGCCCACAAGATCAACAAACCTAATACTTTGATACCAAGTTGAAAGGACCTCTCCCGAGGTCCTTCTCGGACACTCTTCGTCATCCTTCCTAGGGAAGCCCTACTGATTTTCCTATCAAATATCCAGTAAAACTTTCTAATAATTTGGATATAGCTTATTGGTACATATATAGTGTCATAATATTTTCAATAGAATTCTCACAAAATTAGCAATAAAAAATAATATAGAAGTTATACATATTATGTTAATATTCCACAGTAACGTAAAGAGTACAAATAAACAAGTGTAAAATATTGAAAGTGCTCAATATAATGTATATAACAGAATTTGGCAAAAGAAAGAATATTCACTATCATTAAAGTCAAAGGAAAAGAACAATACATTAACAGCAGAATAACATACAAACAAAGAAGACGCTCAAACATGATGGGCGTATCTTGTCAGCTGAAGCCTAGTGGAACAGTTTAAAAATAAACCATGAGACAAAATCAGTGAGTGTAATAAAGTAACAATATAAAAATAATCATTTATATTTTAAATAATTCTCTCAAAATCTTTCTTTCACTCTTTCAAAAGTTTTCCTATTTTGGAAAACGTCTTTCATAAAACCCATGAATTTAGCCAAGACATAATAAATCTCATATTTCATGTGAACATATTTATAACTATGATGCTAGTCATAACTTCTTGTACTTAAATAAATAAATTACTTAAATAAATAAATTATATTTTTTTAAAAAATAACCCAAAAGCAAAAGTAATAGTTTCATAATATTAGAAATTTTGTGTCATGTGCAACACCAAATCCCATTATATCACCCTTAGCATCCTAAGGCAATGCAAAACCAATGGGGAAGGGGAAACTATCAACTAATCCTCAATGTCCTTAAGGCATCACAGAGCTGGAACCTTCAACTAGCATCTACAGTACATGATAATAATAAAGGATTGAGTAATATATATATATATATAATCATAATTGTATCTATAATCAAATCAAACCTTAATTGCTACACCGTATCACCAATTCATATCTCACATATATCCATCCCATAATAAACTATCATTTATCTCTTTATATCAATACCAAAAACTCAATATAACTTTTTAACATATCATATGCAAATCATATATAAATAAGCTAAATAAAATAATTACATAATAAGTAATTCTTTGTGTAAAAAATAGTAACATGTAAAGTTATAGAGTAGCAATCAATCCAGCTACTAAAACTTTTTAAATACCAATGTTCACAATTTTATCATTAGCATATTAAAATTTAGAAACATTTGAAACTTCCCAAAAATTACAAGAAATGATAGATTTTATGTATATTAAGATATATAATTATATAATCAAAATTTGTATAAAATTTCATAAATCTTCGAAAACCATGAACCACCAATTTAATATGCTTAAAAAATATTTAGGAAAATAGATCCACTTACAGATATACAACTTACTTTTGATTTGCCATTGGATCACCTCCAATCTCCATCTTGGTGCCTAAAATATAACAAAAACACTTCTTAAGCTTTCAAAAATTAAACTATAGATATCGGTACGTATCAAATGTCTTATAATAATTTTTACAACCAATTATATTGCGAATCTTTAGACCCGATATTCAAAATTGAGATTTTTCATCCGAACACTAATTTTATAAAATTGAATCTTTTAATGGATCCTATTAACACCTAATTACAGAATTTCAACTTTATTTTTGTCCAATTTTGTTCAAACATAGTTCCATTTTATCTAATATTTAACTAATTGATCCAAAAATGGAAAAACTATCAAAAAATATCCAAAAATCATAAATTTTACATCAATAGAAAGCCTGTGAGATGAGAAATTCATTGGTATACTCATCTAGGTTTAGAAGACTTGCTAATGGCTGGAAAACCTCCTTAAAGTTTCAGCCAAATTTAATGTTAACAGATCTCTTAAACCATAAAAAATTTTGATAAATTGAGACTGGATTCAAGCTTAAAGGGTCCAAAAATGGTGGGTTAGAGGCATGGATCAAGCTAGAATGGCCAAAATTAGCCCACCTCGTATGTCACTATTGTTGGCTTTGAATAGTTAATCCTGGTATGTGCGACGACATCTGGCCTAAAATTAGGTAGGTAAGATCATCTGCAAGTGGACTTTCACAGTGTTACGCATGTGTAAAGTTTTTTTTAGTAGGAATGTGGTCAATTGGCTATGGCCGGTTCAGTGTAAAATGGGTCATGGGAGGACCCAATTTGGTCTCTCTAGTTTGATCATGGATCTGAAGTATTTTTAAGATTTTTTAGGTATTTTTGCAATTATTCCCTATTGGACATACTTCCTAACCTATATATCAAGCCTTCGATCACTAATTAATAAAAAATTAGTACTAGATTGGACACTGATATAAAATTGATGCTCAAAAATTCTTAGAATCATAACTTTTTAATCATAACTCAAAATTAGGCATGTTTTAGTTTATGAACTCATGTCGACGAACTCTATACAATAATATATGAGTCAAAGCCAAAATCTATCTCCAAAGATAAGTCAAACTTAGTCCCTCGTAAAAGTTCAATTTGGTTAAACTTAATCAAACTGTCTAAAATTTCAAATTTTAGGTAATTTCAGGGGATGAGTGGCTACAAACAACTACAATGATATGTCGCTCTTGAAGCTTGAATCAAGGAGTGAGGATGAAATTAGGAAATGGATAGAGGTTGGAATGCTGGCAACGATGTTGAGCATCAATCTATATTGATAACTAGATGTGCGCTGAAAATTTGCTTTGTGGGGGAAAACATAGCCTTCGTGGTTGTCCAAAAGAAAGGTTTCGTTGCGTAGTGTTGGTTGTTTGGTTATATGGTAAGTGAAGGAAAGAGTGAAAATGAATAGATATATTTTTAAATAATTTAAAATTAAATGATACGAAAATGAAAATTTTGAAAATTTAAAAAGTGGGGATTGCATTGAGTTGTTTTGGTATTGCAACTAGAAAATCCCAAAAAGTTAATTGTCAGGACCCGTCCAGAATTCCTACCCCGGAACCCTAGACAGCCCTGATCCCAGGGAAACCCTACCGAACCCTCCAACGGAAAATCCGGCAGAGCCTCCCCTAAGGGATTTACTTACCACAAATTACCTGCACTGAAAACATACTTCTAACAACATCCCCTTATTCCTCCCACAAACTACAAATTGTTTCCACAAATTGCAGCACTTCAAAAATAAAATAACAGCAGCAACCCAGTGCATAAAGAACAACCACACGTCCAATACAGTATACAGAGCATTATACAACAAATGTGGAATTTATAAAAATAACAGATAAGAATGTAATACAAGATCGAGAGGAAAAAGGGAAGAAAAACTTCTTGAACCTTCGGCAACGAACTGAGACGTCGGGCTCGCCCCGGACAATCAACGTCTCCAACCTGAACCTAGGGGAACGGAATTTAAGAGTGTGAGATGCTAATCATCTCAGTGAGTGACCCTATCTACTATACAATATAATACCACGGTAATACAGTAGATAGATAATAATTAAATGGGAAAATAATAATTTCTCTCAAAACCCTTACAATTCTCTCAGTTGGAAAAGTTCCCCTTTTAAACATTTTCACAAAACCCTTGTACGTACTTCCCAAAAACCAAGGAACCAAACAAATTAATAAACAACAAATAAACAAATAAATACATAAATACCCCAAATATAAATAACTGCAATAAATTATAATAAATAATTTTTTGAACACCTTTGGGGTTTTAAACTTTAATTGCAATTTACACCGACAATTACACCTGACGCACCACACCATATACCGGTGATGCCCTCCGATACCCAGCGTCCCGAGCACCGACTGGCGGGAGGTTAAAGAGAGAAACCTGCAGTGGTCACTTCGGCGTCCCGACAGTACCGACTGCTAAAAACCATCACCCGGCCAAGGAGGGGGGCGGCTGTGCGCAACAATAACCTTGCCTGCCCACGGTCCAATGGCAACTCACGGGTGAAGTAATAACCGCACGCTAAACCATATAATAACCGCGTGCTAAACCACGTGTCCATACACCATACACCAGAACACCAATACTGTATGAGTGCGTCTAAAAATAAACATAAACAACCAACCGTACCGTTTTACAAATTACCGTGGGAAGTATACCAAATTTTCACAAAACACCATCCCACATATTTTTATTCAACAACCCGGTACGAAAACATCGATAACAGATAAAACCATACATTTTCTCGTAATACGAGATTCAACAATTGAAATACCGCGGGCATAATTTATAAAATTAAACCAAATATTTTCGTAAAATATTTAACCCAATTATGCCCGGAAATTATTACTTAAAATCATGTACAATTAATACCGAAATCCACTTCGCTCATGCATAGTAATAAATTAAACCACAATAAAATAATAATCGGGAATTTCTTAATGATCCCAAAATTTCCATTTATTACCAATGGGTAAATATATATAAAATAATATTTTTTCCCGATTATATTTAAATTACACCACATAAGCAGAAATTACAAATATCAAATTAATACCACATAAATACAATTAATTATCCAAAAAATATTTTTTTTTTTAAAGGTGGGTCACTCACCTGGAGCACGTAATTAACCCACGATCTACTACGGGATCAATTCTACGACTCACCGGTGCTCCTAGAACAAAATTCACAGACAGTCAAATAAATTAATATTTTATTCGGGGTAAATAATACCCGGTACCCGGTACCCGGGGGCTCAAACACAAACTTTAACCAAAATGGTCGAATGATATACCGAATCGAAGCTCGTGGAACGAGGATCACCAATCCGGTCTCCGTCGACCCCAATTCCGCCGGAGGTGGCCGGAATTTGGTCGGAAAGTTTCGGCCGGTGTTCACTTCCCCATATCTCGCAAACCGCTTCGAATTTCTGGGATTGGAGGCCATTTTTGGATTCAGAGGACCCAAAATAGGGGGATAGGAGGCTCAATTGGGACTGGGCTGGCCGGAAAACACAAGAAAAGAGGAGAGAGAAACTTGGCCGGCCGGCGGCTTCTCCGGCCCGATCGGCGCGCGTCCGGCGGTGGCTGGCCGTGAAACTTGGCGGCCAAGCTCGCGAGGTGGCGGGCTTCCTTGGTGGCTGGCGCGTGAGGGCTATGGGTGGCCGGAATTTGAAACACAGGAGAGAGAGGGACGGTCGGGAGAGAAGAAAGAAAAGCTGCGTGTGTGTGTGTATTTCGGGGAAGAAGAAGGAAAAAAGAAAAAAAAAAGAAAAAGAAAAAGAAAAAGAAAGGATTGGTGTTTTCCCACGTGGGGAAAAGAAAAGAAAAAGAAAAAGAAAAAGAAAAAGAAAAAGGAAAAGAAAAAGAAATAAAAAAGAAATAATTAAATAATATTAATAATAATATTATTATTCAAAAATAATAAAATAATTTGATTTTTTCACATGGTTGATATGTGGCATTTCACCATGGTGACACATGGCCAACTTCATTGAGTCACACGTGGCACCTCGTTATGCGTGTAAAAATAATATTAAAATAATACAGTATTTGAAAAACTTTACAGGTCCATAACTTTCAAACCACATGTCCAAATCGGACGTGCCGCTAGTCTACGAACTCGTATCGACGAGCACTTCACAACCATGCATGAGTCAAAGCTCAACCTTGCATGAATAAAAAGTCAACTCCGGCACCCCTTGGACAGTTTGGGCCTCAACTTGTTTTGCTCATAACTTTCAAACCGTAGCTCCGTTTTCAACGTGCTACCAGTCTACGAACTCGTGCCAACGTGTACTCCGTAACGGTACCTCAGTCAACCTAAAATTCCAACCGGATCAAAAAGTCAATTTTTGACCCCTTGGGTCAACGGTCAACGGTCAACCTCGGTCAACGTGCAAAAATTCCGACATGGTTCGAGACGGGGTGTTACAACCTTCCCCCCTTACAAAAATTTCGTCCTCGAAATTTCTTACGTCGCTGAAGTCGGTCTTGGAAAAAAAAAACCATAACATAAAACAAATATGCACGCTTGAAATGGAGGTACGTACGACACCTTCTACATACTACGTAATCCATGATTCCAACTGTCGCCGACACTCTGCTACCAATACAAACCAGGGTGGTTGCCTATATTGGCCGTCCAATTCCCTGGACTCGTAGGCAACATGATTATGGGGCTAGCTCTACATGGACCACAATGGTTCGCCGCCTCCGTATGGTGCAGTATAATATCAAACGATATAACATACAAAAACATATACAAACATAAACGAAAAATACTTGAATAAAACACCTTTAATTTCAAATACCACTTTGAAAAGCATTTAATATTTGATAATCGATCGGAAAAAAAAATATTTTGACACCCTCGAAGATTAGAGTTATTCAAACTCGGACAACGAATTTGCTTCAAGACAACAGAAGGAACGCTTTAAGACGGTAAAACGAGAGAATAGACACGGATGGGATGCACAACAATGCACAGTCCCTTAGGAATACTAGAACCTAGAGCTCTGATACCAACTGTCAGGACCCGTCCAGAATTCCTTCCCCGGAACCCTAGACAGCCCTGATCCCAGGGAAACCCTACCGAACCCTCCAACGGAAAATCCGGCAGAGCCTCCCCTAAGGGATTTACTTACCACAAATTACCTGCACTGAAAACATACTTCTAACAACATCCCCTTATTCCTCCCACAAACTACAAATTGTTTCCACAAATTGCAGCACTTCAAAAATAAAATAACAGCAGCAACCCAGTGCATAAAGAACAACCACACGTCCAATACAGTATACAGAGCATTATACAACAAATGTGGAATTTATAAAAATAACAGATAAGAATGTAATACAAGATAGAGAGGAAAAAGGGAAGAAAAACTTCTTGAACCTTCGGCAACGAACTGAGACGTCGGGCTCGCCCCGGACAATCAACGTCTCCAACCTGAACCTAGGGGAACGGAATTTAAGAGTGTGAGATGCTAATCATCTCAGTGAGTGACCCTATCTACTATACAATATAATACCACGGTAATACAGTAGATAGATAATAATTAAATGGGAAAATAATAATTTCTCTCAAAACCCTTACAATTCTCTCAGTTGGAAAAGTTCCCCTTTTAAACATTTTCACAAAACCCTTGTACGTACTTCCCAAAAACCAAGGAACCAAACAAATTAATAAACAACAAATAAACAAATAAATACATAAATACCCCAAATATAAATAACTGCAATAAATTATAATAAATAATTTTTTGAACACCTTTGGGGTTTTAAACTTTAATTGCAATTTACACCGACAATTACACCTGACGCACCACACCATATACCGGTGATGCCCTCCGATACCCAGCGTCCCGAGCACCGACTGGCGGGAGGTTAAAGAGAGAAACCTGCAGTGGTCACTTCGGCGTCCCGACAGTACCGACTGCTAAAAACCATCACCCGGCCAAGGAGGGGGGCGGCTGTGCGCAACAATAACCTTGCCTGCCCACGGTCCAATGGCAACTCACGGGTGAAGTAATAACCGCACGCTAAACCATATAATAACCGCGTGCTAAACCACGTGTCCATACACCATACACCAGAACACCAATACTGTATGAGTGCGTCTAAAAATAAACATAAACAACCAACCGTACCGTTTTACAAATTACCGTGGGAAGTATACCAAATTTTCACAAAACACCATCCCACATATTTTTATTCAACAACCCGGTACGAAAACATCGATAACAGATAAAACCATACATTTTCTCGTAATACGAGATTCAACAATTGAAATACCGCGGGCATAATTTATAAAATTAAACCAAATATTTTCGTAAAATATTTAACCCAATTATGCCCGGAAATTATTACTTAAAATCATGTACAATTAATACCGAAATCCACTTCGCTCATGCATAGTAATAAATTAAACCACAATAAAATAATAATCGGGAATTTCTTAATGATCCCAAAATTTCCATTTATTACCAATGGGTAAATATATATAAAATAATATTTTTTCCCGATTATATTTAAAGTACACCACATAAGCAGAAATTACAAATATCAAATTAATACCACATAAATACAATTAATTATCCAAAAAATATTTTTTTTTTTAAAGGTGGGTCACTCACCTGGAGCACGTAATTAACCCACGATCTACTACGGGATCAATTCTACGACTCACCGGTGCTCCTAGAACAAAATTCACAGACAGTCAAATAAATTAATATTTTATTCGGGATAAATAATACCCGGTACCCGGTACCCGGGGGCTCAAACACAAACTTTAACCAAAATGGTCGAATGATATACCGAATCGAAGCTCATGGAACGAGGATCACCAATCCGGTCTCCGTCGACCCCAATTCCGCCGGAGGTGGCCGGAATTTGGTCGGAAAGTTTCGGCCGGTGTTCACTTCCCCATATCTCGCAAACCGCTTCGAATTTCTGGGATTGGAGGCCATTTTTGGATTCAGAGGACCCAAAATAGGGGGATAGGAGGCTCAATTGGGACTGGGCTGGCCGGAAAACACAAGAAAAGAGGAGAGAGAAACTTGGCCGGCCGGCGGCTTCTCCGGCCCGATCGGCGCGCGTCCGGCGGTGGCTGGCCGTGAAACTTGGCGGCCAAGCTCGCGAGGTGGCGGGCTTCCTTGGTGGCTGGCGCATGAGGGCTATGGGTGGCCGGAATTTGAAACACAGGAGAGAGAGGGACGGTCGGGAGAGAAGAAAGAAAAGCTGCGTGTGTGTGTGTATTTCGGGGAAGAAGAAGGAAAAAAGAAAAAAAAAAGAAAAAGAAAAAGAAAAAGAAAGGATTGGTGTTTTCCCACGTGGGGAAAAGAAAAGAAAAAGAAAAAGAAAAAGAAAAAGAAAAAGGAAAAGAAAAAGAAATAAAAAAGAAATAATTAAATAATATTAATAATAATATTATTATTCAAAAATAATAAAATAATTTGATTTTTTCACATGGTTGATATGTGGCATTTCACCATGGTGACACATGGCCAACTTCATTGAGTCACACGTGGCACCTCGTTATGCGTGTAAAAATAATATTAAAATAATACAGTATTTGAAAAACTTTACAGGTCCATAACTTTCAAACCACATGTCCAAATCGGACGTGCCGCTAGTCTACGAACTCGTATCGACGAGCACTTCACAACCATGCATGAGTCAAAGCTCAACCTTGCATGAATAAAAAGTCAACTCCGGCACCCCTTGGACAGTTTGGGCCTCAACTTGTTTTGCTCATAACTTTCAAACCGTAGCTCCGTTTTCAACGTGCTACCAGTCTACGAACTCGTGCCAACGTGTACTCCGTAACGGTACCTCAGTCAACCTAAAATTCCAACCGGATCAAAAAGTCAATTTTTGACCCCTTGGGTCAACGGTCAACGGTCAACCTCGGTCAACGTGCAAAAATTCCGACATGGTTCGAGACGGGGTGTTACAACCTTCCCCCCTTACAAAAATTTCGTCCTCGAAATTTCTTACGTCGCTGAAGTCGGTCTTGGAAAAAAAAAACCATAACATAAAACAAATATGCACGCTTGAAATGGAGGTACGTACGACACCTTCTACATACTACGTAATCCATGATTCCAACTGTCGCCGACACTCTGCTACCAATACAAACCAGGGTGGTTGCCTATATTGGCCGTCCAATTCCCTGGACTCGTAGGCAACATGATTATGGGGCTAGCTCTACATGGACCACAATGGTTCGCCGCCTCCGTATGGTGCAGTATAATATCAAACGATATAACATACAAAAACATATACAAACATAAACGAAAAATACTTGAATAAAACACCTTTAATTTCAAATACCACTTTGAAAAGCATTTAATATTTGATAATCGATCGGAAAAAAAAATATTTTGACACCCTCGAAGATTAGAGTTATTCAAACTCGGACAACGAATTTGCTTCAAGACAACAGAAGGAACGCTTTAAGACGGTAAAACGAGAGAATAGACACGGATGGGATGCACAACAATGCACAGTCCCTTAGGAATACTAGAACCTAGAGCTCTGATACCAACTGTCAGGACCCGTCCAGAATTCCTTCCCCGGAACCCTAGACAGCCCTGATCCCAGGGAAACCCTACCGAACCCTCCAACGGAAAATCCGGCAGAGCCTCCCCTAAGGGATTTACTTACCACAAATTACCTGCACTGAAAACATACTTCTAACAACATCCCCTTATTCCTCCCACAAACTACAAATTGTTTCCACAAATTGCAGCACTTCAAAAATAAAATAACAGCAGCAACCCAGTGCATAAAGAACAACCACACGTCCAATACAGTATACAGAGCATTATACAACAAATGTGGAATTTATAAAAATAACAGATAAGAATGTAATACAAGATAGAGAGGAAAAAGGGAAGAAAAACTTCTTGAACCTTCGGCAACGAACTGAGACGTCGGGCTCGCCCCGGACAATCAACGTCTCCAACCTGAACCTAGGGGAACGGAATTTAAGAGTGTGAGATGCTAATCATCTCAGTGAGTGACCCTATCTACTATACAATATAATACCACGGTAATACAGTAGATAGATAATAATTAAATGGGAAAATAATAATTTCTCTCAAAACCCTTACAATTCTCTCAGTTGGAAAAGTTCCCCTTTTAAACATTTTCACAAAACCCTTGTACGTACTTCCCAAAAACCAAGGAACCAAACAAATTAATAAACAACAAATAAACAAATAAATACATAAATACCCCAAATATAAATAACTGCAATAAATTATAATAAATAATTTTTTGAACACCTTTGGGGTTTTAAACTTTAATTGCAATTTACACCGACAATTACACCTGACGCACCACACCATATACCGGTGATGCCCTCCGATACCCAGCGTCCCGAGCACCGACTGGCGGGAGGTTAAAGAGAGAAACCTGCAGTGGTCACTTCGGCGTCCCGACAGTACCGACTGCTAAAAACCATCACCCGGCCAAGGAGGGGGGCGGCTGTGCGCAACAATAACCTTGCCTGCCCACGGTCCAATGGCAACTCACGGGTGAAGTAATAACCGCACGCTAAACCATATAATAACCGCGTGCTAAACCACGTGTCCATACACCATACACCAGAACACCAATACTGTATGAGTGCGTCTAAAAATAAACATAAACAACCAACCGTACCGTTTTACAAATTACCGTGGGAAGTATACCAAATTTTCACAAAACACCATCCCACATATTTTTATTCAACAACCCGGTACGAAAACATCGATAACAGATAAAACCATACATTTTCTCGTAATACGAGATTCAACAATTGAAATACCGCGGGCATAATTTATAAAATTAAACCAAATATTTTCGTAAAATATTTAACCCAATTATGCCCGGAAATTATTACTTAAAATCATGTACAATTAATACCGAAATCCACTTCGCTCATGCATAGTAATAAATTAAACCACAATAAAATAATAATCGGGAATTTCTTAATGATCCCAAAATTTCCATTTATTACCAATGGGTAAATATATATAAAATAATATTTTTTCCCGATTATATTTAAAGTACACCACATAAGCAGAAATTACAAATATCAAATTAATACCACATAAATACAATTAATTATCCAAAAAATATTTTTTTTTTTAAAGGTGGGTCACTCACCTGGAGCACGTAATTAACCCACGATCTACTACGGGATCAATTCTACGACTCACCGGTGCTCCTAGAACAAAATTCACAGACAGTCAAATAAATTAATATTTTATTCGGGGTAAATAATACCCGGTACCCGGTACCCGGGGGCTCAAACACAAACTTTAACCAAAATGGTCGAATGATATACCGAATCGAAGCTCGTGGAACGAGGATCACCAATCCGGTCTCCGTCGACCCCAATTCCGCCGGAGGTGGCCGGAATTTGGTCGGAAAGTTTCGGCCGGTGTTCACTTCCCCATATCTCGCAAACCGCTTCGAATTTCTGGGATTGGAGGCCATTTTTGGATTCAGAGGACCCAAAATAGGGGGATAGGAGGCTCAATTGGGATTGGGCTGGCCGGAAAACACAAGAAAAGAGGAGAGAGAAACTTGGCCGGCCGGCGGCTTCTCCGGCCCGATCGGCGCGCGTCCGGCGGTGGCTGGCCGTGAAACTTGGCGGCCAAGCTCGCGAGGTGGCGGGCTTCCTTGGTGGCTGGCGCGTGAGGGCTATGGGTGGCCGGAATTTGAAACACAGGAGAGAGAGGGACGGTCGGGAGAGAAGAAAGAAAAGCTGCGTGTGTGTGTGTATTTCGGGGAAGAAGAAGGAAAAAAGAAAAAAAAAAAGAAAAAGAAAAAGAAAAAGAAAGGATTGGTGTTTTCCCACGTGGGGAAAAGAAAAGAAAAAGAAAAAGAAAAAGAAAAAGAAAAAGGAAAAGAAAAAGAAATAAAAAAGAAATAATTAAATAATATTAATAATAATATTATTATTCAAAAATAATAAAATAATTTGATTTTTTCACATGGTTGACATGTGGCATTTCACCATGGTGACACATGGCCAACTTCATTGAGTCACACGTGGCACCTCGTTATGCGTGTAAAAATAATATTAAAATAATACAGTATTTGAAAAACTTTACAGGTCCATAACTTTCAAACCACATGTCCAAATCGGACGTGCCGCTAGTCTACGAACTCGTATCGACGAGCACTTCACAACCATGCATGAGTCAAAGCTCAACCTTGCATGAATAAAAAGTCAACTCCGGCACCCCTTGGACAGTTTGGACCTCAACTTGTTTTGCTCATAACTTTCAAACCGTAGCTCCGTTTTCAACGTGCTACCAGTCTACGAACTCGTGCCAACGTGTACTCCGTAACGGTACCTCAGTCAACCTAAAATTCCAACTGGATCAAAAAGTCAATTTTTGACCCCTTGGGTCAACGGTCAACGGTCAACCTCGGTCAACGTGCAAAAATTCCGACATGGTTCGAGACGGGGTGTTACATAATTGTGCATGAACATTTTTTTTTTTGACATTCTGTGAATAAACATTAAAAATCTTAAATGTGGATGAACATTTTTTTTTTAACATTTTGTGAATAAAAATTAAGATTTAGCTAAAAAAAAAGCATGCATCTATTTTTTTTTTCTCAAAACTTATTTATATTTTTTTATAAATAAAAAAACGTATTTATATTTTTTTAGATATTTTTTATCATTATTTATTAAAATTGATTATTCAATATTTGAAATATATATTTTAGATAATTATTTATTAAATTGGTTTATTAGATATTTAATAATAGATATTTTAAATAATTATTCATTAAAATTGAGTTATTAGATATTTAAAAAATAGATATGTTAGACAATTATTTATGAAAATTAATCTATTAGATATTTAAAAAGTAGATATTTTAGATTAGTGTTTTTTTTTTTAAAAAAAAAAGAATTGAGTCTTTACAATCTGTTTTTTAAACAAGACAAGTAACTGTACAAAAAGTTGGGGGTTTCACCAAAATGTCATAAATATGAGGATTTAGTTTGAAATTTACTATTCTTTAGCAGTATGCTTGATAAAGGTAAAGTTAATGGGAATCTAATTTTCTTGAAAAAATGATTACTTTCTTTTGTTTGGTTATTTATGGTGAGGTGAAAATATATGGGTCCAAGGAATTAGATTCCCACTAATGTAGGAAACTATGTGGGAAAGTTGTTCTCACCTATGAATGTGTCATTTTGAAAATCTCAAAGAAAATAGTTTTGAAATTTTTTTAAAATACATATGTGGCCATAATTTATTATACAATATTGTTAGAGTTAGTGAATCCGAATTCTTATTGATCCGGCCCGAAAAGCTCATGGTGTGACCCCTTTGGTGAAATTTATTTTGAGAAAAAATTTGGGGCTCTATAATTATAGCGGAGGTCAAAGATTGATAGGGCCGAAACTGTAGGTTTATTTCGTACAATATATTTTTAAGCTTTTGGGGAGAAGGGGGGGGGGGGGGGGGGGGGGTTCGAGTGTATTGAGTTTTTTTAGCTGCTCTAGGCACTCACCTCTTGTACCAATCTTTTCAATAAAAGTTTTGCCTCTCTTTGTCCTTGGATTTTTCCCATCAAAGATTTTTCACGTAAATCTATGTGTGTTTTGTTTTTATTCTTCTATTGCTATTGTTTGTTTTATTTTTCGTAAAAAATATTAAATTTAATTATTTACAAGTGCCAACTTTCCTATTACTTACCAAACATATCAAGAGAAAATTTAATTTTTAGGAAACTAAATCCTAGTATACTAAATCTCGGAAATCAATTTCCCTTTTAACTTTGACACTTCTCAAACGAGTTCTAGAAGTATTGATGCAATATTCGCAAGAGATAATTTTACTTGAACCCTCAACTTTAGGTAATGTGCTCTTAACCATAACAAAAATCTATTTTCTATTACTACATATATATTTATAACAAATTTAGAACTTATTCATAACAAGTTTATCAACAATAAAACAATAATAGGAAAAAAAAAGTATTATATCTTTATAAACAATAACACTAATTATTAAACAAATATCTTCACACATATATATGTATTATCCTAAATATAGGGATACTACAGTGTAAATAAAACTAAGGTTTTAAAAGGCATGAGATGTGGCAAAATGGCAAGATCGCCTCAAGGGAAAACAAGGCATTTCATATATTAATTATTATTTTAATCATCCCAAGATCATTAAATCAATAATATAATACATATGTATATTGGAAGTTAAGATTTATATAAGTCTAATCTTCCTTGTATATTGAATTAAATAAGTTAGTAATAACTAATGCTAATATTTATTGAAACTATATATTTTCAATTTTCCAACAAAATAAGTTTTTAATTTTATAATTTTTAAATTTTCAACAAAAAATAAATAAATATCAAAATCATAAATACTACGATTACATGATAATTTAAGAGAATATTTAACCTTCCAAAAATAATAATGTGTGTTTTAAAGACATTAGAGTGTTTACCAGTAAAAAAAAATGTAAATTAAAAACATTTTCAAAATGGAAAAAGAATTAAATGAAAGGCGTACCTTTTGACACCCAGGCTCGTGCCTTTTCACATATTCGATAGTTAAAGCAGAGTTGATTGTATTTTTCTACACCTCACCTCCATACAAGGTGTTTTCCCCATGCCTTGTGCCTAGGCATGTCAAACCCTTGTTTAGGGATGACAATTCGTCTTATCATATCAAATCGTATCGTGTTCGTATTAATTTATTTATTAATTATGTCGAAATAGCTCAATTCAAATTCAACCTGTTTATTACTTGTGTTAGAAATCTTCAACACGAATATGATCCGTTTAATAAACAAGTAATCTGATACGATTTGTATAACCTGTTTATTAAATGGGTCAATTTGGGTCAACACAATCTGTTTACAAGAAATTGACCCTTTTATATGAAATTTATCTAATTAAATAAAATATCCTATTTAAATTAATTATTTCATATAGAATAAAAATAATTTAGTGATTAATTGATCCACAATTAAAATATATATATATATATATATGTAAAACCATAAAATTATAGTTACAAATTCATAATAATATAATATATGATATGATAATATAACAATCCCATATAATAGTTAATTATAGATATATATATATATATATATATATACACATAATAAACCTGATACTACTTTTCTAAAAAGTAATATAAATTTTTTTTATTAATAATTATGTTTTTAATTTTCTACATCTCCAATATTCTTAGGCATATTAATTTTTATTTTTTCAATGTTCATAAATCCATATATATATTAAACATATTATATTTAAGTAAATAAATATTATTTTAATAATTTTAAATTTTAAATTTTAATTAATAAAAAAATTAATAATACAATCTTAAATATGTTTGATATTTCGTAATAAGAAAGCATTAGTTAAGTTTTATTAATAGTAAATTTAATATATTAAAGTTATAATTTAAATAGGTTACGATCGTGTCGGATTGAATTGACACATTAATTGATATGTTTAGTTAAATGAGTCAATTTTTCGGATTAAACGGGTCAACCCGAAATTGACATGTTTAATTAAACGGGTCAATTTGGATCAATTTTGGATTAAATGGGTCAACCAGAAACTGATACATTTATTAATCGTGTTTAATAGGTTAATCTAAATTTGATCTGAACCCATTTATAATAAACCCAAACCCACTAATTTCGTATCGTTTTTTAGTTGTGTCATTGTGGTATAACCTAAATTGTCATCTCTAGCCTCGTTTTTTGCTACTTTTTAGAACACTGGTAGCAACAACATTTCCATCAATGGCAATATGTCCACCCATTGGTTATTAATAGAATTCAAAATGCGTGTTAAATTTCAAAGCCAATTTTAGCAAAATTTTTCTTTAATGAATTTTTGCATACTTAATTGCCTAGTCTATGCATAATATAGTATCACCATTGCAATATTTTACAATGTGCAAGGCTAGTAAGAGCATCTCTAACGGTTAATTTAGATTGCATTTTATGTAGCATTGACAATGTTGAAATTTATATAGCAATAATGGCTAATCCATTCTAAAATTGTTTTCCAATGATAATATGATCAAAATAGACTATTGATGGCAAGGCTATTAGTGGCTATTAATTAATTATATATTTTAATACTTTTTTTCTTTTTTTGAAAAAAAATATTTTTTAAAAGAAAATTGTACTTTTTAAGAAGATTACATTGCGTTGGAATCTCTAGATATAGATATTTGCCTCTATAATGTCTAAACCACGTCCGTTTCACATTTATTTTTTATATTACTATTAGAGAGACATTTACTTAAGACAATGCCTATATTGCTTATATGTCATATCTACTTTTCAATTTACATTCCCATTTCCATTGGAGATGCTTTAAAGTAAAAATAGTATAAATTTCTTGTCTAAATTAATTACATCTAACAAGAAAATCTTCATGATTGCAAATTAAAATTCAAAAAGATAAGTGAAGGAAATTCATCGGTACAAATCTAATCACAAAACAGAATTTTAAAAGCTTTTTCACTCTTGCAACATGTTTCGTTCTACAAGGGTATTAATAGAACTTAAAAGTGAGTGTCAAGTTTCTAGAGCTAATTTTGGCATACTTAATTGCGTAGTTTATGCATAATCTAGCATCATCACTGCAAATATTCTACTTGCGTGGCTAATAAGGTATGGAATTTTCTTATCCAAATTAATTACATTTGACAAGGAAATCCCAAGGATTAAAAATTGGTTTTCAAAAAGATAAGAAAAGGAATCTTCAATATTACAAATCTAATCACAAAAGCCAGTTTTGAAAACCTTTTTACTTTTGCAACATGTTTGGTTCTACACATCGGCATTTATAGAATTAAAAAAGGAGTGTCAAGTATCTAGGGAAAATTTTAGTATACTTAATTGCCTAGTTTATGCAGAATCTAGTATTATTATTGCAAATATTCTACATGCATGGCTAATAAGGCATAGAATTCTCTTATCCAAATTAATTACATTTGACAAGGAAATCTCTATGATTAGAAATTGGATTTCAAAAAGATAAGAAAAAGAATCTTCATAATTACAAATCTAATCACAAAAGCCAATTTTAAAAGCGTGTTTCACTTTTGCAACATGTTTTGTTCTACTCGTAGGTATTTATAGAATTCAAAATTAATCTAGAGACAATTTTTGTATACTTTCTTGCCTAGTTTATGCATAATCTAGTATTACTATTTCAAATATTCTACGTGCATTGCTAATAAGGCAGGAAATTTTATATCCAAATTCATTACATTTGACAAGGAAATCTCCATGATTAGAAATTGGATTTCAAAAAGATAAGAGAAGGAATCTTCATTATTACAAATCTAATTCCAAAAGCCAATTTTAGTATACTTGATTTCCTAGTTTATGCATAATCTAGAATTATTATTGCAAATATTCTACATGCAAGGCTACTAAGGCATGAAGCATGGAATTTTCTTATCCACATTAATTACATTTGACAAGGAAATCTTTTTAATTAAATTGGATTTCACAAAGATAAAAAATAAGAAAAAAAAATCTTCATTATTACAAATTTAATCACAAATCCAGTGTAATTCCGATATAGGATTAGAAATAATTTCTTTCCCTTTTTAAAGACAAAACAATCCCTAAAAGCAGACTAAACTGAAATTTTCTTCCAAAACTATCCTCATGATACTTTTATTATAGGTTATAGAAGTTACAAAATTGAAGTCCATTCTTTCTCAAACTGTTTCTATATATATCTATATATAATATATACACACACCAGCAAGGCATGCAAAAACCACGCTTTTCCCTTAACCAAAAAAAGATAAACAACCATCTATTTCCATCCATAGTTTGTTCCCCACAAATAAAAAATAATAACAATAAATTCAAAACAAGACATTATCACCATCAAAGAAGATAATTACAGTTTCTAGACCGCACTAAGTTACATCTAATTCACCCCAAAACACACACACACACACACACACACAAAAAAAAAAAAAAAAAGGGAGAGAAGGCGTTACATCTAATATCCTAATTTTGGCTTCGTTGTAGACACATTGTAACCTTTTTTTTTTTTTTATTTAACTAAACTTTTAGTACCTTTTTTTTTTTCTCTATAAAATATAAACTCAGAAACAAAGAAATTCTCAACTTGTTACCTCACACTACTCTTTAATGCTTCCCATACACAAAATTTTTGGTAGAGAGATGTCACATGTTCTTGTTATTCCATATCCAGCACCAGGCCATTTGCTCCCAACCTTGGATTTATGTAACCAGCTTGCTCTTAAAGGTTTAACCCTAACCATTTTGGTCACACCCAAAAACCTTCCTCTTCTTCAACCTCTTCTTTCTCTCCACCCTTCAATTGAAACTTTAGTCTTTCCTTTTCCTTCCCACCCAAACCTCCCCCCTGGCATCGAAAACATGCAAGAACTCCCCATATCTTACATCCCTAGTATATTATCAGCCTTATCCACATTCCATGACCCTCTTGTCCAATGGTTTCAATCCCACTCTTCCCCTCCCATAGCCATCATCACTGATAGCTTTTTCACTACTTGGACACACCCTTTGGCAAGCCATCTTGGAATAAAAAATTTGGCTTTTTCACCGTTGAACGCTCATGGTACGCTTGGATGGTGGAAAGCATTGGAGAATAGGTTGAAAAATTTTGAGCATTTCGTGGTAGAGGGCCGTGTTGTTGACATGGTCACCTGGGGAGTAATATTGAACTCGTTCAATGAGTTAGAGGAAGGGATGTTGGAATATTTAAAGAAAAATGTAGTGGGCCATGATAATATTTGGGCTGTTGGTCCTTTCCTTCCAATTGGCAACGACCCGTTAAGTGCTTCTAAGAAATGTGGGTCTAGCTCCATACCAGAAACCGAAGTGCTTCACTGGCTGAATTCGTGCCATGTGGATAAGTCAGTTGTGTACATTGGTTTTGGAAGTCAAATAAGGTTGACCAACAATCAAATGCATGCCTTGGCCGATGCATTAGAGAATAGTGGTGTTCGGTTTATTTGGTCAGTAAAAGACCCAATGAAAGGAGCAAACAACGAATTGGATTATTTTAATGATCATGATGGTGTGATTCCTGATGGATTCGAAAATCGTGTGGCTGGGAGGGGTTTAGTAGTCAAAGGGTGGGCCCCACAACAAGCGATTCTCCAACATCGAGCCGTTGGATCATACTTGACCCATTGTGGATGGAATTCGGCCATGGAAGGACTCCTTGCTGGGGTGCTTTTGCTTGCATGGCCCATGCAAGCAGACCACTTTGACAATACCAAGTTGCTGGTTGACCAACTGGGTGTGGCTGTCCGAGTTTGTGAGGGTCTCAAAACTGTTCCGGACTCGGTGAATTTGGCTAGGGTTTTGGTTGGCTCAATGAGCGTGACTTCTGATGAAAAGAGGAGTAAAGCTATGGAATTGGGAAAACTGGCTCTAAATGCAGCCAAGCATGGTGGGAGTTCTGATATAGCATTAGACGATTTGGTGAAAAAACTCTCTACTTGATTCTGACATAGAAAATCGTATTGTGGAAATCTTTTGAGACAAATCAGATGAGAATGATCGAGAATGATCAAGTTAACAACTCAAATATAATATCCCCACTAGAATAAGTATTTTTATTTAGTTTTACAAATAATAGGTTTGAAATTGAAGGTCCTTAGAATTAAGAGTCTCATGCAACTTAGTTGTGTACGTTTACTAAGAGTTCCTACATTTTTTTTTTTTTTTTTAGGTACTAATTGAAGTAATCTATATGTTTTTAATATTGGTATACAAGAATCAGGCTAAATGAAGACTATGGTTAAAATAACTTTTTTTATTTTATTTTTAGGTGCATATCTAGCACATTGTAAGTCTATCTCCTTATTTAAATCTTGCTATCTCTATTATAATTTTTGCTACAAGTTATATTTTAATATTTAAAATATCAATAATGCTAGAGTTGTTAAAATATTTATTAAATGAGATGGTGTACAATATTGTAATGTTTCATTAGTTTACATTAGGATAAATTACAATAAATCCCTTTAAACTTTAGTTTGTTCTTTCTTTTTCTTTTTCTTTCCTTTTTTTTTTATTTTTGGGTAATAACTTTCGCTACTTCTTTTTCGTTTTAATATTTTAATATTTTTGTTTTTATTTTTGGGTAATAACTTTAGCTACTTGCTACGAATAACCTTCATAGTCTTTCAATTAACCCTTTAAACCAAGAAAGTCTTACAGTAAACGACAAACTAACAGAATTTTTGAAAATTATTTGGAAATAACCACATTGTACCATTATATAAAAAAATTTAATCTATTTTTTAAAAATTAAAAACTTAAATCTTATATAAAATAATATTTGTAAAATTAAATAATTAATTGTTCTAATAAATAAATATATATATGTATATATATGGGGGAAAAAATCATTGCCCCCTTCAAGTTTGCTCAAATATCATTGACCCTTTTAAAGTTTCAAATTCATCATTTACCACCCCAACTGTTATTACTTCTGTTTTATTTAACAGGTAAATGGTTAAATTGGTAAATGCATATATATTTGATTAAAAAAAAAATTTGTAAAAGGTGATTTTGGAATGGAGTGCCATAAGTTAGCTTGATAAGCAAGTTTTGCATCCTTCTCAATGTATTTGACAACAACTTTCTAAATGTCAAAAAAGCTAAAAATAAAATAAAATAAAATAAAATTTTATTAAGCCAAACAAATCCATCTTTGGCTTTCAAGATGAAGAGAAACTACTGATGAGGAGTTAAAACCTTGAGCAGGAAGCCTCTAGACATCATACAAATTCCAGGTTTGTTTACACTTTTGGCCTCTCTTTTCATGGTTTTTTTTTTCTTTTTTTTTTGTCATTTTGAATATATATGGCATTTTTAAAGAATTTATCTTAGAATTCTTTAAATTAGTACTTAATAAAAACTCTTTATTAAAGGAATTTGGATTTTTCAAATTCTTTTAAAGATGGACTCGGAACATAATGTTGAAGGTGAAATTTTTAAAGTTTTTTTTCCGTATAATTTGATTGTACCGTGATTAAAATTTTCAAAATTGGTAGAATAATTTTTTTTAATGTATATAAACATATATAAGGTAATATATAACAAAATTTGTGAATACATTGTTAAAAAGACTGTAACACAATGGTTAAATGATAAAATATTAAATTAATATTAGTTTTAATCTATACAAGGGCAAAATAGATTTTTTATAATTTAAATAAATTAAAATATGAAATTTGTCACCAGACATTAATATCTAGGGAGGTTAACGATGAATTAAATAACTTTAGGAAGGTGAATGATGTTTTATTAAACTTGGAGGGGGCAAATGAAACTTTTCCTGTATATTAATAATTTCTATTTCATTAAGTTTTTGTATTGTGAGATTACTTTGTCATTGTCTCCCATATCTGGCTCTACCACTCGTACCAGTCACGAATGGTTTAGGTTTACACACTTTTTTATTTTATTATTTTATTATTTTATTATTTTATTTTTTATTTTTTATTTGCAATGAAGGTGGAGAAATTTGAATTCGGATCATTATTTTAGAAAAAAAATGGTCAAAACTTTATTTATTTACATTTTACAAACTAAAATCAATATACATTTCACATAAAACACAACTCATATCTTTAAGTTTCTACTTGTAGAATCTCACTTCGGTCCTTTCCACCTAGCTTGCTCCTGATTTACGCCCTATGTTCATTTTATGTACTTGCCAAGTAAATAAGTTCTGGAATAGCTAAATAATACCAGACGCGTTGTTTATTGCTTTCTTGTACAAAAATGAAACAATAAAAAAGTTTCAATGATCAAAATGACAATTGTCTTGAAGAACTTCTCTATGATTTACAAGGTTTAACGAGGCAATAACCAGACTCTAAATTGTTATTTTGAATGGCGATTATTTTATTGTTTCTAATACATCGATTTTAATATCTAAAATTTGGTAATGAATTTTTTTTTTTTTTGGCTATTTAATTGCTTAAAATTTTGATTTGCATATTATTTAAATAATTATTTTTAGCGAGATTATGTTTTTGGCTAATAAGCTTTTGATCATACTATTTTCAACATCACTACTATATTTTTCTAAGAAAATAAAATTGATAGTAGGACAAATTGGATTTTTTAACAATTTAGGAAAGAAAAATAAAAAATTATGGATATTAATGTATGTCAAACAAAAAATAGTAAAAAAATAAATAAATATAAAAATATAAAAATCCAATAAAAAATAATAATACTAGAGATTTCATTTTTGTTTACCAAAATACCTATCAAATATACACGTGTTATCAACAAGCATCTAGTCCATGCCATTTGCGTAATCCCACCATAACCTATGAGGGACTTAACCCATTAACTTCAAACACCTGCACGCCTGCAAACTTCAACAACTATCAAAACCCTACAAATTTGTAATTGAAAATCATTATCATATTAAACGAATCCCAAAAGGAAAGAGCAACGCAATTAATTAATTATTGGATTAATTGCCAGCATATGATATACATCAAAATATATATAACACAGTAAACATAAAATTCCCAAAAAAAAAATTAATTAATATATATTCTCATGTCCTATATATCAAATTGAGTTCTTTTTTATCATGAAAGCCCAATTTAAAAGATAATAATAAATAAAGACTGAAAAAACAGAGCCATGGCTTGTTGGTAGTCGTCTTTGCTTAGATATTCAATGTTGTGCAAGTGTTGGTCCAGCAAAATCTATTTTGTGTTCAAGTTTTTATCTTTTTGATCTTGATTCTATCTTCCAAACCTAATTTGTTTTTGGAATACCCAGATTCTTAATCTGCTCCTCAAACCCAGATTCTTTTTAATAGGCACTATAAGAAAAACAATGATAAGTGACGCAATCGATATATTGTGTAAAATAAAAGCAGAAGCTTAACAAAGCTTTGCCTAATATGGTGTCGCTAAAATTATCAATAAAAAATCGATGTTTTACAAAGCGTCGTCTAATTTTGATATCTAGAGAGATTTTTTTTAAAAAAAAGTATCGCTAAATGTGTCTAAATATCCAATGTTTTTTTAAAAAAACATTACTAAATATACAGGAATTATCGATGCTTTTTGGAAAAAAACATCGCTAAAAGTTTAAGAATAGCTGATGCTTTCTTGGAAAAGCATTCGATATACCTATACATTTAACAATGCTTTTTAAAAAAGTGTCGACTATTTTATATATATTTAGTGATGCTTTTCAAAAAAGCGTCGGCTATTCTATATACATTTAGGGATAATTTTTTTAAAAATGTTTGACTATTCTATATACATTTAATGATGCTTTGCAAAAATGTATCGGTTATTCACATAACATTTAGCTATGCTTTTTAAAATGATGTCGGTTATTTTCACTGCATATAACGATGCTTTTAGCGATGCTTTTAGTGATGCTTTTTTAAAAGGTATTGCCTATTCTCATATAGTGATGATTTTTTCTAAAAAGCATTGGCTATTCTCTCATAGATAGCGACGTTTTACATAAAAGTTTCATTTCCTTTTTTTTTTTTTTAATTTTGAAAGGTACTTTTAATGTTGTCAAATTAGGATTGTTTAATAGCTAGTTTCATATAAAATAATTAATAAACAACAAAATTCAAATAACTATTTGCATAACAAATTAATATTTCAAATAAATTAAATATTAACTTATATAATAATTTTACTATTTGATCAACTATTTTATATAGTTATATACAAACAAAAGCAATTAAGCTATTATACTCAATGAGATGAAATGTTTGAGATCATAATTTATGCCTATGCAACTCTAAATTGATTGACATCATCTTGTGACCAAGTTACACCCTCATAATGCACATGAAAAATTATGTTAAAAAGTTATTAAAACATATACAAAATAAAGAAATATTAATTAGTACAAAGTAAATTAATTATATTAAAACGTTAAAATTACCATTGTTCATAAGTTTTGCCAAGGTAGATTTATCCTAATAATATCCCTTATTATCATCATGATATAATAACCACATTCGGTAGGCTGCTTAGGAGTCTAAATTTGCAAATATTAATTTAAATATAATATTATATAAGAAGTTCATGTGTAAGATAATAAGTATGTAAATTAACAATTAATAATGGTCACTTTAAATATAATAATTACCTTTGTGTTGTTTTGCCATTGAAGCTTTTTTTTTGGGATGTTTTCCCTTAGTTCTATTCAACGAATGCATTATACAAATGTAAACACTGTATAATAATTTTAATACTATGAAAAGTTATTATACAATTAATTAAATAAAATATTAGTTAATTAACTTACTAATCGAGCAAAGATCTAAAGTCCTTATGTATATGATTCTTTAATGAATTATAAAACCATACTACTATTTGATAGATATCAACAACATCTAACATCCAATGATTGCTAAAAGCACCTATAAAATATCAGTTAATATGTCATTGATTAAATTAATTATGTAATAAAATATATTATAGTATAACACAACATACCTTGCTCAGTATGGAAAGAACCATAGATGACATTGTCTTGCATGTTGCCATCTACCCAATATATTTATCATTCTTTCATGAGGATTTGCAAGACCAGCTAGCGCTATAACAGCAGGATGAACAAAATAATAATTTTCTTCAACTTGTGTGCCTATCAATCCATTATAGAAATGCCTGCATAATCAAATTAAAAGTAAATATAATTTTTTATAATAACAATATAATTAATTGAATTGAAAAATTAATTATAAACATATTTAAATTTAATTTACCTTATATAGAACAACATGCACTCAGAAGATAATTTATCCATGTAACAAAACTCAATTATGTCGTTTTCGATATGCACAAATCTTGTTCATATCCCGCAGTTCCTTTAATCATATGAAATATCCATAAATAATTGCTTTTGACATCCTCGATTCAATGTAACAACTCGTAGATTGGTGGAGTAACTATTAAGGCATTACCATCACCAAATTTATCATCTTCAACATGTGTTTTTTTTTAAGTTCTCTATAAATATCAACAAACAAAATGTTAGTATCACCAAAAAAAAAAAATTATTTAAAACATATACATATAAATTATTATATATAGTTGCATCAAATGATATATCAGACGATGGTAAAATAACAAGATGTCTATGTTATGCAATAAATGCCCCTTCTGCATTACCGACACATTTGATATCAAAGGATGGAACAGGTAAAAGGGCAAATCCATCAATCACCTCATCGACAATGATTTTCAAATTTTGATCACCTAACATAATACCATGAAAGATTGCATTTAACACTCTGTATTATAAAATTAAATATAAACATAACAAAATGAATAAAAATATTATTATTTAAACATATATATTAATGCTAAATATAAGTTTCAATTTTTGTTTTTGTTATAATTGCTCTAAAGATGTCATAAATGATGGATAAATAGGAGGAACATCAAGCCTAGCAGTAGATGGGGTCCTTCAGTAACATCGTCGTCATGTATCACACGGTCTCCATATAATAACCGAGTATGAGTATGAGAATGCACTGCGTCTCCATGCAAAGACTACAATCCAGGTGCATAAGGCTGAGACTGTAGGTTAATACCACATGCAAATACTAACTAACTAATATTTTCAATGTTGCCTTTTTTCTTTTGAATGATCTCCAAAAGACCAACAACACCCAATTCTAGCTTGGTAATTCTCTCACTCACCTTGGACTTGTTCTTTTTTTTGTGAACTTTGCCTAGGGGTGCACAAAAAACTAGTCACCATATAACCTTTGCCTCTACCCCTAAGCTGACCTCCATACTCATCAATCTCCAAAATTTGTATATGTAACACCCCGTCCCAAACAACATCGGAATTTTCTTCACGTTGATTGGGTTTGACGGCCATTGAATGAGAGGGGTCAAATTTTGACTTTTTATTTCGGGTGGAATTTTGTGTTGACCAAGGTACCGTTGCGAAGTACATGTCATCCCAAGTTCGTAGACTAGTAGCACGTCGAAATCGAAGCTACGGTTTGAAAGTTATGTGCAAAACAAGTTGAGATCCGAACTGTCCAAGGGATGCCGCAGTTGAATTTTTGTTCGTGCAAAATTGAGCTTTGACTCATGCATGGTTGTTAAGTACTCGTCGATATGAGTTTATACTAGTAGCACGCCTAATTTGGATATTTCATTGAAAAGTTATGGACTTGCAGAATTTTTCTAACATGGTAATATTCTATATTATTTTATGCTTGTGTAAAACGTGTGCACAGTATCTACCACGTGTCAAAATCTCCACCACTCTCATGAGTGCACAGTGGCACCCACAGGATGGTTTCTTATTGGCTCAAACCCGTGTGATAAAAGAGAGAGAGCAGGGAGGAGAGAGAGAGAGAGAGAGAGAGAGCCACCACCAACCGGCCACAACTGTTTCTTCCATTCCGGCCACCATTTTCCTACACACACCACCCCACCACCTCCACCTCCTCATTTCTAGCCAGCCGACGATCGATGCGCCCGGATCGAGGCTTTTTCCAACGGTGACACCGATTGCTTCAAACCCAGATTTCTTTCTATCCCGGCATCTGTTTGCCTCACCGCTGGTCCCATCAGTTCACTCGTCCTTCGATCTACCTTTCCTACAAAAAAAAAAATCACGGCCAGTGGCCACTGGACGCGCCGCCTGCAGTGACAGTTTCTGGTGACCATGACGGCTCGTTGGGAAATCAATTTTCGGTGAGTTCCCCGTCACACCGCCCATCTTCTCCCACTAATTCTGACCTCCTAAACTCAAGTTCGGTGTCCTTTTTCCCCACTTCTTAACGGATTGTGAGAGTCGAGGGCCTAAAATTCGAAAGCTTTTCGATAAGATTCCAGCCACCACGGGTTCGATCTCTGAAAAATAAGACCAGATCCGTAATCTTCGTTTCACAAGCTTCGATTCGGTATACTATTCGTAAATTTTGATTGTCGTTTATGTTCGCTCTCCCAGGTATCCGTTTATGAATTATCCGATTAAATATTAATATATTTGATTTTGTGTAATGTTGATATTTTAGGTGCACGTGTGGGTAGTAGAGTTGATCATACAGAAGATCTCAATTGATACACGTGCTTGAGGTGAGTGACCCACCTTCAAAATTAATTTCGGGTGTCAAATTAAATATGTTTTGTTATATTTTAATATTTGAATGTTTGTATTTTATGTTCATTATTAGATAAATTGAGAATTAAATTTTGATGCCAATATTTGAATAATTTGGAATATATGATTTTTGAATTTAATTTATTGTGGCATTTATTTGTGAGTTTATTTTGATTAATAAAAATGCATTTATACGAATTTATGAAAATTTGAATTTTTATGTGATTTATCATAATTCCATTTATCTTGGACCTTGAGGATTAAAATATTGTTTTAAAATTATGTAGAAGAAAATATTTACGCATTGATTTAATTATGGCCAAATTGATGGAATTTATGCGATGGATTTATGATGATGATTTTAAAAAGAGATATATGGAAAATTACAGGTTTAAATGGATAAAATAAACCCATTAATATTTTACATAAATACTAATGTTGTGATTTATGAGTTTTTAGATACACCACACATGTACTGGTGTTTTGTGTATGTGGATATGATTAGTGCGCACATAGATATGATTAGCGCGCAGGTGATTTATGGGTTTGTCCTGTGGTTGCCATTGGACCGAGGATCGACAAGTTGATATCGGCCGTAGCCATCCCCTCCATGGTTAGGACACCTGTTAGCAGCAGCGCGGTGGGACGCCACGCCACCGTATGCTGGTTTCTCTCTTTAACCTCCTGTTTAGCGGTGCTCAGGACGCTGGGTATCGTTGGCGCCACTGGTATATAATGGGTGCATCAAATGGTTTTCACGACGTAATTTTCAAATATGGAATATTTTAAAATCTTATTTTTAATAAAATGTATTTAACGGTGTTTTATTATTTATTTATTTAAATTTGAAAGTTTACACAATTTTTATGAAAATGTTTTTTTTACGAATTTATTATTCAAATTGTTTTGGTATTTTAAAATCAATTCTATTATATTATATTTTTTTTATTTATTTTATTTTATTCTTACCATTTATTTTAAATGGATGTTTTAATTTGATTTAATTATTCCTTTACTTAATTATTCAATTAATTGATTTATTCTAATTATTTAATTATTTCTTGAATTGTCTTAATATGAGTTTCATTGATATTTTTGTATTATTTGTTTATGATATATTATTAATCTTTTAGTGATTGTTATAAAAGTTTATTTTCATTTATATTATTATTTCCATTATAACTTTGGATTCTTAATTTGTAGTGTTTTATTTGTAAATTATTTTACTAATTATTTTCCTGAATTTTGAGGCATAAAATATTGGGTTTTGCGAAAATATTTTAAAAAGCGAACATTTCCAACTGAGTGACTATGAGGGTTTTAAGAGAAAAATTATTTTCGATTATTATTACTAAACCATTTATGTATTTATTTATTTAGTTATTACTAAATTACTTAATTATTATTAGTTAGTAGATTAGGTCGCTCATTGAGATGTCTCCTTTTCTTCATTCCTTATTATGTAATATTTCTTTCTACTCTGTTTGTAAAAACCATCACTTAGAATTTTATTAATGCTCTATATACTATATTGGATGTATTGCTTAATTAATTATGCACTGATTCCCTGTTATTTATTTAAAGTGCTGCAAAATTGTATAATTAAATTGTAGTGAGGTGGGAGGAATAAGATGGTGTATATAGAAGTGTATTTTCAGTGCGGGAAATTTGTGGTAAGTCCAACCCTTAGGAGAGGTTCTGCCGGATTTTCCATTGGAGGGTCCGGTAGAGTTTTTCTGGGATCAGAGCTTGTCTAGGGTTTCGATGAGGAATCTTAGACGGGTCCTGACAGTGTAAGTATATCATTTGGAGGTGAAGACTCAATTTCTTCTTCCTTTGCTTTCTTCCTTAGAACATTCTACAATATATATTAAATGATTAAATAATTAAAAAATTACATTATTACTAGATAATAATATATTTCACATGGCAACAACGATAATAAATTTAAACATAATTAAGTAAATGAATAAAAATATAAAATTGAAAATTAAACAAAAAATCTATATTTCAATCATAACAATATATAGTGGTAAAAAATAATTAATTATGCTTACAATATTTATTAAATGATTGAATGAATATTTAATTACAATATTAACTAAAAATTAATATATATTTGCATGGAAACAATAATAATAAAATTCATAGCATAATTAAGTGAATGAATAAAAATATAAATTTAAAAACTAAACAAAAATATCCATATTTCAATCATAAAAATATATAAACTATAAAGTTAAACATATATAAATATTCTATATTTCAATCATAAATAAAAATACTCACAATTTTTCCACCAAAATTTCAATTTCTTGATTTGCATATTTTCTATTTTTCCCCATTTGTGACCGTGTTCATACGTCCTCATGTTTTATGTATTTTTGGGTGCCTCTTTCGATTTCCTGCAAAAGTTGCAAATAAATATTCATAATATCATGTGATTAAAATAAAAAATGCATATATAGTTAAATGCAAGTAAAAATAAAAAAACATAGTATGGTTTTTTCCAATCTCGCATATCCCAACGCATCCATTCTATTGGAATACTTGTTCAATTTTTGCTTTTGAGATTGTTACTCACTAATTCCTACAAACTTATAAACAAATATACATATTAGAAAATTAAATAATTAAATTTAAGTAATTAATTAGCTTTATTTTTAAGTAATTAATGACAAAACAATTATATAAATAACTTAACTTTTGTCCATTTGATAAATACTTTAAAATATACGTTGAACTCTTCCACAATCTCTGTTTTAGAAATTCATTTTACACATCTTGGGTTATGAATTAATACATTTCGGGCGGATGCTTAAATACTTCGGATGTGTCAAAATATGATCAAACATATTTTGTGTACAAGAAACTCTTAAATTCCCTCCATTTCACACCACAATCTTTAAGAGTTCTCTTCTTAAATCTCTCATCTTTATTGGAATATTGCTGCAAATTTAATGAAATATGACCAATTTTAAATAAAAAGGAAATGTATACAAAGAAATTAATATAAGTTGCTAATAAATTTACTAATAATAAGTTACTAATGCATACAAAAATAACATTGATTAACAAATGAAATCTGACCAATTATTTAAAAAAAAAAAAAAGAATGCATACAAAGTAACAAATAAATTTACTAATAAATTTGATCAATAATAAATTTAGTAATAATAAGTTACTAATGCATACAAAAATAACATCGATTAACAAATGAAAAATGACTAATAATAAGCCAAAAAAACAAAAATGCATACAAAGTTACTAATAAATTTAATTATAAGTTAAATTAAAAAGAAGTAATAATAATTTATAACTAAATATGCAATAAACAAATAATGTATTGCTTTTATTGAATCTCATAAGTTATTTTTCAATTCTTTTGTCAGAGCTTTTTAATTAGGTAAATTAATTGGTATTGTACTTTGAACTAATAAGCCCTTCAAACTATTCATTTGCACGACTGTACAGTTAAAAGCAACTCCAACCTCATTATATTAAGGCTTTAAATTTTTTCTTTCACAAACATCCTTTCTAAGACCTTGCAACATTGTATGTTCCTCTTTTTTGATGTTCCTTAGCTAAAATACTCGGTCCAACTTCATTACTTGGTGATGATCTATCATCATCATTATTTGGGAGGGCATATTGATCAAATGGGTCCATAAATGTACATCAAAAGAATGAGAATAAAAAATTAATTAAAACAATAATAACAAATGTAATAAATTAATAAATTAAATAAGCACAACTTAATTAAGCACAAATTAATTGATAACACCAACAAAAAAATTAATTAAGCATTTATGAATGTACACATAATTAACAAAAAATAAAATAACAATGGAAAACACATATCCTCTCGCAGTTATTACGAGCATAGTCATTATCATATTCTTCCTCATTATCACTTTCAACTACACTTGGCAATTGAAAAACAAATGGATTGTAAACCATTATAGTATCTCCAAGAACATCTTCTTCAACCAATTCATCTTCAACAAAAGTATCATGTTGTGGTGGAGTTAAAACTACAGACCATCTCGCATCTAGTTGATCCTAAACGTAAAATACTTTTTTGAACTTGTGAAACTGTAATGAATGTGTCAAATTTATATCTAATTTTATTTAAGTTAACACATGTAAAAGCCATCCCATCAACTTTTACACCACTGCTATCAGCCCAATCATACTTGAATATGGAAATTCAAAGCACAGTGTAATTGATATCCCAAATTTCTCTTATTACCCCATAGTATAACATCTCAGCTAAAATAAGGTTATTGTCCTTAGCACTAGCAAAATGCAATTCCCTTCACACCATTATTCTATGTGACCCACTTATTATCCCTATCCAAAATATTGAATCGAACCCCTTTAATCTCATATTCTTCATGCTTCGTTACCACCCATTGCAGACCATGTGCTATTCATCTCAGTGTTTCGAAAACTTTATGATATGATTGACTTCGTTCATGTCCAATCTAGCCAATGGAAAAAAATAAAAAATAAAAATATTTACTCACTAAATCTAAAGTTAAAATATTGATATTCACGGTTTATTTTTTCCATACCTTATCACATAGCAAATACATACCATTTTGCTTTTTTTACTCCTTTTTTTTTTTTTTTTTTGGCATGACTTCAAGGCTTTCAAATGAATTCTGAAACAAAGAAAAGTTTTTCTATTTAATAAATTTATTCAAATATCAACTAATCCGTACTTTAACATGGATATACGTATCTCATGTATGGTCCCACTTTCAGTACATTTGAAAGTACACACTATGGACTCGCTCCCAAAGTTGTTAATCAATTTATTAGGTCTTTCCACCTTTAATAGAGGCACAACATCATTCTCATCATTTAACTTTTGGTATCTACCAATATGGTTTCAAATTGCATCTAACCATCTTTAATATTCCTGCAAAATTCAATCACTTGTTCACAAATATAGCTTTCAACTATACAACTTTCTGGGCAATTTTATTCCAAACATAACATTTTAATACTTTTATATACCTCTCAAATGGGTACATCCACCTAAAATGAATTGGTCTAAACAACCTAACGTCTCGTACTAAATGCACAGTTAGAGGAAGCATTACATCGAAAAATGATGGTGGGAAGAATTTTTATAGCAGGCACAATGTTGAAACAATATCATTTCGAACTGTGTTCAATTCAGCAATAATGATAGACTTCTTCCAAATGGCATTGAAGAAAAAACAAAGTCTTGCAATTGCATATCTTATGTTATTAGGAAGGATTGCATCCATTACAAGAGGCAAAAGTTATTGGATCAATGTATGACAATCATGAGATTTCAATCTTACCAATTTTAAACCAAATTCCTAAAGTTTGAAGAATAACCATCTGGAACCTTTAACTCTACCAAATACTTGCAAAACAATTTCTTCTCTTGCTTTGATAATATATAGCAACCAAGTGGTAGGAAGGTTGATTTCCTTGCAATTTAGGGGCTAAGTCTTTCCCCAAACCCATTTCTTCTAAATCTAATTGAGCATTAACTTCATCCTTCGTCTTAGCAGGAATATTGAGCAATGTACCATATATACTCCCACAAACATTTTTTTCAATATGCATGACATCAAATTGTATCGCACATGGAGAAATTTCCAATACTCCAATTCGAAAAAAGTGGACTTCTTTTTCCAACATTCTTCAGAATCAATTGTTTTTTTTTTTCCGTTTATTTGAGTTATCAAAACTCATTGCCTTAAGCTTAGTTAAGATTTCTTCTCTAGTCAATGGTATTGGAGGCACTCTAAACTCTTGAAACCCATTGAAAGTTTTATGCTTCATTTTGTAGGGATGATTTGGAGGAAGAAATCTCTTATGCCTGATAAAACTCATTTTGTTCGCATGCTTTAGCCTTGTTGTAGAGTTGTTTTCACTGTAGATTGGACAAGCATAATATTCCTTCACTGCATGGGTAGACAAGTTACCACAAGCTAAGAAATCATTTATTGTCCATAGCAACACTGCCTTTAAGGTAAATTTCTCTTGACATTAAGTATCAAAGATTGTAACGCCCTCATTACACAACTTCTGTAGGTGTGTAATGAATGGCTTCAAGTATAAATCAATACGATTGCTGAGTTGTTTCGGTCTAGAACTTAAAAGACTTAACATCATAAATTTTTGCTTCATGCACTACCAAGGAGGAAGATTATACACAATTGTCATCATAGACCAACAAATATGCCAACTACTCAATATACTGTGTGGAATAACTCCATATACTGTAATCCCAAGTCTCAAATTCCTATCTTCTGCTGCAAAATTTTTCCATAAATGATTAACCAACTTCCAAGATGGACAATTCGCAGGGTATTGCATTTCGCCTTTTTTAACCTTTCTCCCATTACATGCCATGTCAAATTCTTAGTTGTTTTGGCACTACGAAACATTCTTTTAAAATGTGAAATTAGTGGAAAGTATCATAAAACCTTATTTGGAATATTGTTGACAACTCCATTTTTACCAATTTTCCATCTAGAAGATCCACATTCAGGACATTCATTAAGCTCCACATATTGTTCCTAAACAAAATGCAACTTTTATGACAGGAGTGAATCTTCTCATACTCCATCCCCAAAGCACTCAAACTCTTCTTAACATTGTACATGGATGTTGGCAACACAATGACATTTGGTAACATCTCGGTTAACAATTTCAATAGTACATCAAAGCTCTTGTCAGAATATCCATATCTTGTTTTTAAGTTGTACAATTTAACCAAAATTGATAAATTGGTAAATTTGGTACAATCTGGGTACAAAGGTTTCTCTGCACCCTCTAACAACTTACTAAATTCATTACAACCATTATCAAAATTATCAAAGGCAGCATGGGTTATTTCTATGTTATTGTAAGCCACATCTTCCTCACTGCCATTATCATCTTCATCAAATGCTACATTCATATTCTTAAATTGAGAAGATATCCCAATACCATCATTACATGACTCACCATGCCATATCCATCGATGATAATTATATGAATCTCATTATAATATATATAACCTTTTATGTAACATCCAGACCCGAGAAAATACCGTGAATTTAAATTTTTGATCAAGTTTGACCAAGATTGACTGGGGTTAACCAAATGAATCTCACAGTTGACATTTTACTATGAGAAGAATTTTATGTTGACTGGGATACTATGGCAAAATACTCATTTACAAGAGTTCATAAACTACTAGTACATCAAAATCAGAGGTAAGAATAGAAACTTATGGTCAAAATAAGATACGACCTAGACCGATAAGTGAGCTCAAGTTGACTTTTATCTATATGGATTTTGATGTTGACTCATTTGCTATGTGATAGTGCTCATCAATACGAGTTCTTAGACTGGTGGCATGCCTAATATGGACCTACGAATGAAAAGTTAAGGGTCTGTAAAGTCATATCTATCTCTTTCAGGACTGACTTTATTGGGTAATAGAATATTTAAAGGAATCTCTCATGTGTCACCAATTGAAAGGTGCCAGATGTCATGTTTAGAAAGATACCATGTGTCATGACAGGAAAATGTCACGTGTCACGTGTCATTCTTAATAAAAAAAATTATTTTTCTTTTTTTTTTCTTTTCTTCTTCACCCACCCCCCCCCAAAGGCACCCTAAGTCCCTGTCTCACACACACACACACACACTCTCTCTCTTAAGAACATATAATCTAACATTCTAAATAGAAATGAATATTAGGGATTTATCTTTAGATTCCTCAACATTTTCTTTCTTGCATCATCCACTCTCCTCAAACCTTAAAGGCATTAGATTTTCTCTTATGAATGGGTCTTGTAAAATAAAATTATTTTGGATTTTGGAATGGTATCTCTTTGTTTCTTCTCTCTCCCTTTTATTCTAAAAATTAATTTGGTTTATTGTTGAAATATATATTATGAGTTTGTGCTTCAATTCTTTGAATTTATGAATATTTAATGTAAAAAATAAGAAGAATTAGTTTCAGAAGGTTAAAATTTCTAACTTTGGTCTTTTGTTGTTACATAATTTGGATAATTGGAGAATATGTAAAGTGATTGTCTTGTTTAGGTTTGGAATTTTTTTCACTATGGATGAATAACTATTGTGCTAAGTAAATATAAGTTTTGAACAGGGTTGAAGGTAGTTTTTTCACTGTTGTTGAATAACTATTTTGTGCTAACTAAATATAAATTTTGAACAGGGTTGAAGGTAGCGAGCAAAGTGTGAATTTTAAAGGTGATGGAGAGATATGGGCAAATATAAGAGGAAGAAAAATCCCTTTTCCAAAAGAGAATTAATAATAAAAGAAGAGTAAAAGAAAAAGATGATAATGGTGTTAGTTGGTGATTTGGCACCGTAAGATGGCTTCGTTTTATTTGTTATGGCTGGCACATTGAGCACTGAAGAGTTTCTTATGCATCAAAGACAATATATGTGATTTACATTTAATTTTTTTAATTAATTACAAAAACAAATTTAATTCAATAAAAATATGAATTACACCAATTTTGAATTTGTAAATTTCTTTTTGAAGAAATTACCTAAATTACAAATTATCCAAATTCTCTATCTTCCGTATGATTCAAACTCGTATTCTCATGGACATAAATAGATCTTTAATTTGTAAATTTTACTAAATATATTTTTGATGCTAAATTTAACACTAAAAAATATCATTGGTAAATTAATACTAAAAAAATATCATTGGTAAATTTTATCACTTTTTATTGAACTAACAAAATAAACAATTTATGCCATATTTCGGTAATGGCATATCCAAAATAGCATGCAATAGATGCGCTCGATGTATGTTTGTTTATTATCACTTCAAATTTTGTGCTTCATAAATAACAATAATAATAATAATAATAACTAAATAAAGCAAAAAGTCCTGGGTTACTTGTCCAACGTCGGAGAGCGGACTGAAGCAAAACCATTTCACTTTCCTTTGCAACGAAGTCAAGAGTCCAGACAAGCCGTAGTAAGCCACTCCACACATAAAACGACGAAATCTTCCGGCGCTTCTTTCTCTCTTTCTCTCTCTCTCTCTCCATCTCCGGTGGGCCCCACCAGGGGGGACCCGCCGACCGAGCTCGCCCTTCACCTGCTGCTGCTGCTGCTGCTGCTCGGCTGCGACTTAGGAATGACAAATCAAAACCACTCCCACCTGACCGAACAACTCTTCCTTGACATGCTCGTCAACGACCATACCATGCTTTCATCGCCTTAGGGCTTGCATTTCCAAAGCCTTCCCACTTCGACGACGACGTTTTCACCTCCTGTGAGTTTAATCAAACCTTCTAGTTCTTCTTCTTTTTTTCTTTTTTTTTTTTAATTTTATTTATGGGAGAGGGTTAAATTGGACTGCTAATTAAAACAAATCGGGTGGACTTTAAATTCAAAAGGAAACAGAAAAACAAAAAAAAAATTCCGATTTTGTAGTTCTTTGTTGATGTTTCTTAATTTTGGTGAAAGACCCAGTTCTCCATTCTCAATCTTTTTGTTGAAGGTTTCAAACAAAAAATGGCCCATTTTGTAGTTCGTTGTTGATGTTTGTAGATTTTGGTGAAATACCTAGTTCTCCATTCTCAATCTTTTGTTGAAGTTTTCATTTTTTTTTTTTTTTTTTTTGTTTTTTGTTTTTCAAGTTTGAATTTGAAGAACTGTGATAGAGTTTTTGATTATTATGTTTGAGTAAAAGATTTCTGTTACAGCATAGGTCTGTTAGACCCAATGGACTGCTTTCTTATGTTCTTAATCCTCAATTTTTATAAAGTAGAGTAGAAAATAGTAACAAAGAGGTTTTTGAGTGAAGAAATTGTGGCTCATGGTACCTACATGTTCAAAACGAAAATGATAAATGATTTAGTTAATTTGAATTTTCGATACTTTACTTAATTTGAAATGAAGATGAAATTAGTATGAGTAATACGATGGAGAATGAGATGTTCTAGTATTTTGATACCGAGAGTGATTAGTTTAAAGACTAATATAATTATAGAGAATTACAAAGTAAAATTAAGAGGAATATATAATATAATATATATAATTAAATTTCTGCACTCCGCATTATGTAACTTCTATATTTTACAGTTCAAAAAGAGCAAAATATATTCACATCTTATGATCGTTAAGTTTTATTACAAAGATATTTATTTCTTATGTTATTTCTTAAGGGTAATTTAATCATGTAAATAATTTTTTGAAGAAAAATTAATAAGTTTGTCCTTTTCTTTAATTGTTTTTTATTATAATTTAAGGCTGTTAATTTGTAAGACTTAGAGTGTTATTTATAGGTACTTCATAATTTAAAGAAGTTTTGTGTTTTGCCAAAAGTTAAATGATTCTCTTTCTTTAGACTTCTTATTCAAAATGGAGAAAACCACAAGTAAAGGGAAGTGCATTTAACTTTAATCAATGACGATATTAGCAGTTTAGGGTCAAGTTGATATTGTGGATGACTCTCGGGACTTTGAGGTGGGAGGGGCCTATTTTGATAGGAAAGGTATTTTTTGCTAGAATTTTAGCGTGCTAGACGACTGTACTTTCAGTTTTTTGAAACTTGTATATATTATGGGAAACATCAATAGCTAAGTAATGCAAATTTACTTGGGACCTTATTTAATATAATTTTGCCATATTCTATTATTTTATATGGGTTTCCTTATGATTTGAAAGATTGACCTGCCCATTATTTGTCGTTTCAGCTTGATGGATAACCAATCTGGTCACGAATTTGATTCAGATGAAAGTGACCTTGATATTCAAGCTGAAACTTTTAAAAAACATGAAGAGATAGATGATCCACTTTCACAAAACTTAGGCTTGTGTATAGGTGATGGTGAGAAGGCAGCAGAACAATCCATTGGAAATTTGGCTATGAATGCAGAAACTTTAGAACCATATATAGGCATGGAGTTCAATTCTAGAGATGAAGCCAGAGAATTTTATGTTGCGTATGGTAGGCGCACAGGTTTTACTGTACGTATACATCATAATCGCCGTTCACGAGTAAATAATCAGGTCATTGGTCAAGATTTTGTTTGTTCTAAAGAAGGATTTCGTGCAAAGAAGTATGTATACCGTAAAGACCGTGTTCTTCCTCCTCCACCAATTACCCGTGAGGGCTGTCAGGCAATGATCCGGCTAGCCTTAAGAGATGGAATGAAGTGGGTTGTTACAAAATTTGTGAAAGAGCACAATCATAAATTAATGAGTCCCAGTAAAGTTCCATGGCGGGGATCTGGAAAACACTTAGTCAGTGAGGTATGTTTAGAGCATTTCTGTTTGAACATAATTTCTGCAAACCCTTTAGGGCTTTCTGTATTTGTTACATCGATCTGTCTTCAAATTTTAGAGCTGTTGGAATGTTTTCAGGGCCAAGCTCAGTCTTGCTTTGTGTTAGGCTCTTACCCATCCTTCAAACTAATTACAAGTTTTACAACTCATACAGTTTTACACTAAAGCCTTAGTTGTCGTACAACTTTATTCTTTTAAGTAGGTTTGGAAATGTTTTGGTACGTTGAGCTAATCTATGCTGTTGTACATACGGTGCTGGTCATTGAGATCCCTAGATGGTTTGTGACACAGTTGGTACGCATGAAAAATTTTCAAATTGCAAGTCTAATGTGAGGCTTACTGTTGTATTTCTTTAGATATTCATGTATTAAAAGAATATCTATGACAGAATTAACCTCCTTACCCCTTATTAAATAGGTTTAAAATTTCTAGATCTAGGTGTATACTATTTTATTCTTCTGGCATATGGGTTGTTCGGTTTTCAAGTTAGGATTTGTTTGGTTGCAATGCTAGTTTATCCTGTTCTTTCTATGTTTTGATTCTTTAGTTGTTAGGTAGTAAATTAAAATTGTTCCTTAAAATTTAAAAAACATTACATACCCAACAAAAGGTGTGGCTGCAGCTGGCTTAGAAAAATCCTTGTGTGAGATGAAGGAGAAACTTTGTTTCTGGATATCAAGCATCACATGGGTAGAAGTCTGCCAGTGCTTCATCTATATAAGGATTTGAAAATGTTGAGCAAATAGCAGATGAAAGAAAGGGTGCTTTCTAGTTGCTCATGTCTTAAAAACTAAAAAATAAACAAGAACAGATTTTATTTGATGTCTTCAGCTTCTGAGCATTACATCAGTGGCTTGTAGTTGAAAATAGAAAGTCAGTTATGCATGAGCAAAATGAAAGAACCTGCATGTGTACAGTGGAAAGGCAGTAAACAAAATCTTTGTAAAACCACTTAATCTCCTTTACACTATTGTTTGATAATGAGAAAGAACATGGGGAATTCCTATTACTATATCGTGTTTACCATGAAGATTAATAGTCACTTGCATCCAAAGTCTTGTAGATGTTTTCAATATACTGCAAAGGTACTCTTGATTAGGCTTCTTGAAGAATGAGAATTAAGGATAAAATCCAAAAGTGAAGGAATAATGGAAAAAAAAGATGTGAATGACGTCCCATTGAATAATTGTAAAACAATAGCAATAATAACCAAAGGAAGGGGACGGGATGAAAAAGGGACAGAGTTTGAAGTCTGTTAAGATTAAGGATAGAAGCCTTGGGGTTAAACTTATCTGCTTGACTTTAGCTTGATCTAATATCATGTTTGTAAGCAAGTAGATTGGAGGTAATATGTCAGGTTCTCAAATATTTGAAGGGAACTATCGGAATGGAGACTATATTAGTTAGAAGTTAATTGGGCTAAGTTCATGATTCCACAAAAGATCTGCTAGCATTTGCGTTTTAACTGCAGGTAATGTTGTTAACAACATGAAGAAAATCAAATTGTGGTAATAGGTCCAGCTGGGCAGAATATAGAATTTTGCTAACACATCTGAGTCAAATTGGTACAAGATTAATCCGGAGTTTGGGATTTTAATGATAAAACCTATGCTCATTGTGATGATCAAGTTACTACTTATATTGTTTGTATTACTATGTTCCATGAACATATAAAGCATATTGAGGTGGATTGTTATTTCATTATGAGAACTTGCAATGAGGACATTGTGACTTCATATGTGAGAATCTGAAGAGCTAATTGATGATCTCTTTACTAATGCAGTGTGTAGAAGTTTTATTTAGTTTCAAATTGGGTATTCAGAATACTGATATTCTGGTCTGTGGGGAAGTATTACAAATAAGATCACCTTAGATATTTATGCTTTCTGTTTAAAAAAATGTTGATTGGAAAATATATTCAATTATTTTGTCTAATATTTATATTTTCTGTTTTGAAAAATATAGGTTGGAAGATATATTCAATGTATTTTGTCTATGTCCAATCTAGAGGTTTCTATATACGTTATGTGTATGTTATTCAATAATACCATATTCCTATCCCAAGAAAGAAATAAAAACCAGTACAGTATGTAGTGTTTTTCTCTTTTTTGAATTCCTAATGCAGTGAAAGATGGGGGGAAAAAAGAAAGAAAAAAAAAAAAAAAAAAAAACAAATTTATGTTAGTTTAGTAACATGAATTGGATGGAAAAATGAAAGACAAAAGGAAATTGAAGTGAAAGAGATTCTTTTGAAAAAGAAAGAAAATAATTGTTAATTGATGCTGCATGTGTAAAAGCAATCAAATTTTATTTTGCCAGGGAAGCTTAATAGCTATGTCAAGGCTTGTTGGGATTCAATGAGCAATTTCAAAGGGGTGGGCTGGGTAGACTTACAGAGAATATCATAGATCTGGTGGTTGTTTTGGGATGTAGGATAGGTAAATTGCATATATTGGGCTTGCTTTAGTGCACTGACGTAGGTTTTGATGGTTTAGGATTAGGCTCATCATTGTTTCTGGTAGTTCTGGTCCTTTTGGCTTCTATGGTAGCTTATGTTAAGAGCGTTGGTAGGATTAGGAAATTCTGTTTTCTGTTTTGCTGTATTTTTGTTTTTGAGGATTTATCTTCCTCTCCTTTACACTCTATTGATTTCCTATCAATAAAAGGTTGATTCTTCTTTAAAAAAAGTTAATAATAATAAATAAATAAATAAATAAATTTATAAATGTCCTGATAAACATTACTGTAGTCAAATGTTTTAGATAACGAAAGAGAGTTTTAGGATGGTGCCCAAGATTTTACCATTGCTTTGTGAGGTACATGGCTTGATGGAATTGAAAGCTGTTAATTCTGACATTTGAGACCGAGGTTTGCTGATATCTGCAGAGTTCTTTTTGGCGAAGAGCTATTGTGTCTTCTAAAATTTATTCAATTCTTCTGAAACTAAGAACTGTATGAGATGAAACATGTAAATCAGAGCCCCTGTCTTGGCAGGCTTCTCCACATTTGGAGCTGGAATCAAATAATAAATCTTTTGGACTAGTTAGAGAGCTCACGGGGATCTGGATTCAGGAAGAATGAGTGGTTGAGTGGGAAGCTTGAAATGCAATTGTATTCATAGATCTTGAAGGAGGAGAGGAGGAGCTTCCTCTGGGGGAATTCATAGTACCTGGACACTTCCTATGGTAGCATCTTTACTCAGGGCCGTATAGCATCACATTCACTTCATTTAGTTTTCACTGTTATAGTAAAAATTAATGTCAAATTGTTGCTGGTCATATAAAAGAGGAGAAATGTTTGAATCATATGTTTCTGTTTCTTCAGCTATTAGAGAGATCTGGCATGTTCTCATGTAAATCTTAATGATAGATATGGCCTTAAATAGATCCTAATTGTTTCACTGTGGCTCTGTGAGTTTACTTGCAGAGCAGCTCGATTTTAGGGTTAAGCAGTGTCAACTTGTATCGGTTTTCAAAGGCTTTCCTGGAGTAATTAATTATTGGAGTCGGTGAGGTTACGTGGCACATTCATATGATTGTGCTGTTCCTGATGTTTGTGTTTTGAAATTAATTTTCTTTTTCAAATCCTTGGTATCATTGGAACTGCATTTGTTTATTAATGTTAGGACAACGGAAGATAATGAAACAAAGTTGACTGCAAATTGTCTCATGCTGGGCTAAGGCTTCAGTAAAGACAGTACTTTTAAAACTCACAGGGTGGTATGGTTCATTTAAGGTTTATTTTGAACTGTGCCTTAAAAATATAAAATTTGAAGCCTGAAGCTTCCGAAAATAATGTACGCTTGAATTATTTAAAGGGGGACAACTTAAAACTGGGCTAAAAGAAAGGATCAAATCTGTTGGCTGATGTTAAAGCAGATAGTTTTCGACAGCAACAATTCTGGGCTTCAATGGTGAATAATTTTAGATGAGTTTGTGGAGGGACGAGTTATGTTATTGATAGTGCGAGTTTTGAAGCATTAGTGATTGGCTAAATAATTTGTTTGCAAGCTTAGTACTATATTTCTTCTTTAATAACGATGATATGTACTATTTATAGAATAGCGATGTTAGAGCTTCATTTATTGATCTTTTTTATCTGAGGAGATGAAGTAGGCCTTATAACTGATGCATCTTTTAAGATAGTAAAAATAATATGGGATAAAATTGTCATTGGTTCTGTAAACATGTTGCTATATTGCACATGCATAATGTTATAAATTGCACATGCATAATGTTACCATACTTCCATATGAATGTCTCACTCTTTGCTTTCTTAGAAAGGGAGCCATTTACAGTTCATTCTAATCCCTGCCAATGAATAACCTGTGCAAATGAATTCAAAACAGTGATGATAGTTGCTGGTGTGGACGTAGAATTCAAACAATAGATTGGTATCGTGATGAGTGTGTGGGTCATTTTAACTCCGCTGGACAGTGTTCATGAATTCGTTACTTGTCATTCCATATTGCATTATCCTTGTTAGTATTACTTTCTTACAGTGATATATCTCTTGACCTTTTTAAAACACATCACTTGCAGGATGAGAAGGATAAGAGAATCCGAGAACTATCTCTTGAGTTGTACAATGAGAGGCAAAAATGTAAGCGACGCTGTGCTGCATACGAAGAACAATTAAATGCGATTTTGAAAGACTTGGAAAAACACACTGACCACATATCAAACAAAGTTGCTGACATAGTCCAAAGCATAAAAACTATCGAAGAGGAACAGTCAGAAGACTCGGATAGCGGATGGAGTTAACAGTATTTGCTTTTATTGCCTTTTTAAGGGATGGGTTTAGTTAGTTCATTTTAGTGGTTTTTAGGAGCTTGGTAGTACACTTGCTGGATTCACCTGTGATTTGGATTTAAATATCAAATGAGGTGATAAGAATTAAAGCCCTCAAAGTTGATATTTCTTGGTGAGGCGTCTAAAGCAGATGTTTGTTGTTTTCTTGTGAGTTGTTTTTCCTCCTAAGAGGTTTTCTGTACCAATTAGGTGTTTTATTCTCCTCTTGGCAATATCAAAATGTCACTTGTAGAATAATGGCCAAAAAATATAGTTAGTTAACCTGTTGAATTAGACCCCCTTTTTCACCCCCTAGATGTGTTCAGTCATGTTTGCAACATTATGCTTTCAGATTGTAAATGTTTGAAGTGAATTTTTTTTCGCTTTCATGCTATATTTTGTTGACCTTTTGTTCTTTTGTTTAGGAGTTTATTGATCATTTTGGTTGCGGATCCTTCAACTAATTAAGATTTGAGTATGAGATGATGTGACGACTCGGGAATTAGTACAGTGACTATGCAATGATGATTTAGATTAATTAAACAAAGTTGAAATGGATGTCAATTTGAATAATATATAGATATTAAATTATCATTTATTTCAAAAGTTTGAGCTTATTTGATTTATATTTTTCTCTAACATTGTAGATCTGTTTTTTTTTGGCTTTTTTTCTAGATCTTTACTTGTATTTTTTATTTATTTATTTATTTATTTTGGATGAAATTGATTCTGATATCATATTAAATTACTATTTATTCTAAAATTTTAAACTTATGAAAAATAAATTTTTATTTTACTTATATTTTTCTCTGACAGTAGATGAGAGGTGCATTTTGTTATTAGGACTTCCATGCAAGACCAAATTAATTGCAAATAAATAGTTTAGTATAAGCTAGGTCTGACATTTTTATTTTTTTATTTTTTTTGGGATACCAGATCTTATTTCATGGTAATTAAATAGTACAATTTTTGGTTTATTTTTACTAGTGTTAGGTCTTGGGATCCGATAATGCATAAAACTTGCCATGGAGAAGTGGAATGCCTCAACAGGTAGGAAATTTAAAAGTGACGGATCGAATTCCAATATGTTTGTGAAAATGTATAAAAGAAATATTAGTGCATCTTTCATTCATTAGTTTAAAGTTCAGTTCAAGGAGATGTGATAATTTAATTTGATTTCAAAATCAAAAATATAAAAAATTTTAAATTCAAAACTTAACATTTCTACTTAAAAACAAAAACATAGGTAAGACTGAGAGATAATGCAACCAAGCAAATCATACCTAGATGATAAATGATAATAAGGTGGTTTCTCAACAATAACCCAATTTTTCAAACAAAGAACTTCATCAAATAAAGTTTTGCTTTTACTATAATTCTCATTGCTTTAACTTCTTATAACAGATTCCTACTCTCCAAAATTAAGACTCTGTCAATTTGGATTTTATTACATTCATTAAGAAAAATGAAATTCTCATATTCAAGAACCATTTATGAATTCACAATCAATTGTTAATGATTCAAATTTGTTTTCAATTTTTGCTTTGGTGACTGAAAATGAAAATCAGCAGTTAGGATAAAATGGTGTGGTTTTTAAACCAGAAAATTAATTGGGTCTCCAAAAGATGCCTATTTGCAGCTGAAATGAAGCAGTTGACCTCTCTCTCTTCCTTACCCTCTTTGTGGAGCATCATGTGAGACAGAGAGTGAGAGAGAGAGAGAGAGAGAGACCAGCTGCAAAGAAAAGGGAGACATACATGTTTCCTATTCATCTATTTGGCTTAAGATAATCATATGTGCCTCCTATGTGGGAAGCACTTAGTAGCTTGGTCAACTCGTCTAAAACAAAAATAATACCTATGAAATGCCAAATATATAATCTAATAGGATGATATGTAGTAGCAAGTTGCAATTTACCCCAAAAAAAACAAAAAAAAAAAAACTCTCCTGACAACGTGGAATATTATATATATATATATATATACACACACACAATAATTGAACACTGTGTTCCAATCACGCCGAGTCAAGAAGCAAAATGTGAACTATTTTTATTACTGTACTACATAGTACTAGTTGCGGGTGTCGACATAAACGGAACATTGCTTTGTTTTACAATTCAGGAAAAAAAAAAAAAAAAAAATCATTTCTTTGTTTTAGTTTTGTTCGGTGAGGCATTGGTTTTAGTTTAGTTTAGTTTTTTTTTTTTTTTTTCCTTCTAATCTAACTATATATAATATATTTATCTTTAAATATTTTTTAATTTTAGTTAGTGTGGTGATTAGAATTTACAAAATATTTTAAATAACTATAAAATTAAACCATATAAAAAATAAAAACTGATCAGTGGAGATGCTTAATCAATAAAAACAAACAAAAAATCAAATTGTGATCAATTTGATATTTATATATATATATATTTTTTTTGTTCTTTAACTTTCGAATCAGTTGAGATGTTTAATCATTTTTAACTATTACTAATTAATATTAACAATTATTGAAAGTTAATGAATTTCACACAAAAAAAAAAAAGCCAACATATTACCAACAATAAATAATTTTTTTTAATTTATGATCAAATAAGTTGTTCACATATGAACTTATAATTAAATAATAAAATTAACATGATTTGACTCCTGCTTTTGTTTTCAAATATAACTATTTCTTCTTTGGTCTTTACAATCCAATTCATAGAAATTCACAGTTGTAGTGACACTTATCATTTTGTTTTACACTACCACCGATTAGGAGAGGAGGTTGCTAGCTGGCTTTGAGACTTTTTTGTTTGGAATATAAGTAGTGTATACTGCTTTCCTTAAAAATAGTAGGTACGAGTCCAGCTTCATTTTTAGGTAATATAGTAGTGCAGAGTGCAGCTGGACAAACTTTTGACTTTCTTTTGGTTTTTTTTGGTGACCCTTTTTATGTCGGTGACAACTAGCGCAAGTACTTAGCAGTGTAACCCTCAACTTTTGAGTTGGAGCCACTTGCTTAGTAGGGTTACTATGCATCTCAAAGCAAATCACAGTGTCTTCTGAGGAAAAATTTACAATAATCTCGGAGTTTGTACTTTCTTACAAGGTCTCCAATGCCCTTTCCAATAGTTATGCCAATGTCAATTTTCACATTACTTCTCCAACAATGTATATCAGAAAATAATATAATAAATATATTTTTTATTTAATTATTTTATTTTAATTTATATATCAAAAAAAAATTGTTTGGTTTGAATGTTATTATTTTTAAATTTAATAATTAAAAAATTAAAAATTAAATTTTATTATTTAATGACGTGGATCCCATAAATTTTATAAATTTTATGCAATATCCCGTTGAAACACATAAAAAGCACAATTATATTATTTTTTTGACATTATAATAAAAAAATAAAATGTTATTTGAGATGCTTTTATGTAATAGAAATTTTTATCCTGTACTAGAAGTTTGCTGATCTTAGGAGGTCAAAACCTTTTTTTTTTTTTTTTTGAAAATTTTTATAAAATTAAACCCCTAAGCAATTTAATTAGAGAAAAAGGAAAATAAAACTCTACATGGGAGGCAACTTGCCCCCTAAATGGTTGATTTGCCTATCCAAATGAGAATTTGCAAACTTCATATATAGATTGTGGTCGCACGAATTAACTAGAGTCAAGAGAGCTAGGAAGCTGTGCATTATTGGATTCAATAATAAAGACACATATGTGTTTCGGCCAATCAAGACACCATGAAGGAGGCATAGCATTTCATGACATTAGAAGAAGACATGCTTTTACCAAATAATGTAACCAAAAAATGATATATTACTGTTTTATTGGTTAATAACATAAATAAAATATAGATAAGTAAAATATAATATAAATAATAAATTAATAAAATAATAACATATTATTTTATTACATCCTTAGTTTTCAATTTGGTATTTATGCATTATTAAAACGGATCTGGATCGTTTATTTGTTTATTATTATTGTCAAGTAACATTCATTTAATTGATAAATTATTTATATCTACATCTAAAAAATATATCAAATGAGATTAAACCAATTAATATATCATATTGGGATTAGGGGGAATCTTTGTAATTTGTTATGTTCAAAACTTAATAAAACTATTATATGTGTTTATGTGTGCTTTTTTTTTTTTTTTTTTTAGTATTTTAAATATATTTCAACATATGTTTAAGTTGAAATTATTTATCTTTTTAAATTTTTTGTTGATAAAAATGGTTTGATATTAGCTATTGGTTAATAAACCACAGTTTGGATTAAAAGCCAAGAATAAGCAAGAATGGAGAGAAACAAGCTGGAAAATTACCCAAAAAAAAAAAAAAAAAACGAGTACAAGATCTTAATTTATGATCATGCTTCAAGTTGAAATACATATGCATGTATTAGTTTTGATCATGTAAGTTATGATGCAGACTGTAATGGAAGATTAATATATAGTGTCACTTTTCCTAACAGATTTTTAAAATTTTAGACACCTACTGAAGTTACAGTCATAGCACTTATAATCAAATTATTTATTTTCCATTATAATTTAGGAGATTTCCATAAAGATATTAAATCTACATATGTTGATACACAATAAAATCTTTCTATAATGATAAATTATATAGGAATAATTTTTAAGTATTTATAAAAAATTATAATCTTAATTTAAAACAATTATAAATAAAAATAAACTCTACATTATAATAAATTATAATTTTTTAAGATGGATTCCATCTTAAAAAAACTTATCTTCACATGATAATAATTATTTGTATATTATGAAATAATATATCCTATATTATATTAATGGTTTAAGATGAAATAAAATATTAATTTAAAATTATTTGGGATAATGCATTTATAAAATTTACATTTAGAGAAAAATATGAAAGAGAATGTAAAAATTTTAAATTTTTGAGATGATTTTACATATTTATAATATTGTACAGATACATGTATTCATTTTTTGAATTTGTATTTATTTCTTTTATCAATGTCTACACCATAGATTTAACATATGCTCTTTAATCAATTATTGATATAATGCATACTTTACCTTATACAATTTGTATCATAAATAACTAAGTCAAAAAATTGATTTTTGTAACTACATTTCTAATAAGTTAATATATCTTTATAGTAAAAAAAAATAATAATTAGTTTAGTTCAAAGCTTACTATGATAGAGAGATTTAACTGTAATTACTATGTGGTGTCATGTCCCCATTTATGGCTTGTTTGTTTTTTTCTCACTTATGTTTTAATATTACTTATTTTAAGTTATAAGATATTTTATAACATTGCTTATTTTAATATCACTTATTACTTATTTAAAGATCTTTTTATCTTAATCGAAAAAGTGAAATTTTTTTGCTTATGTGTTATCGATTAAATGTCTCACTGTATTCTCTACAATTTTTCTCAAAAATACCCCTACTTTTTAGAGGTGATTCACCAAAAACCACATATTTTCTTTTTCCTCGTCCTCTCAATTTCTAATAACATAATGCAACTAAAAAATTAAATTAAATAGTCATGTTTAGCTGCCGACAAACACACTTATTTTAAAAGTTAAAATGAATGGAAATTTTTATTTTATTTTTATTTTTTCTTTAGGACTTTTTTCATGTAGATTTTTTAAATTTTATTTATATTTTTTTCTAATACTTCTTCTTATATTCTTTGATTTTATTTATATTTTTGTTTCTTTTATTTTATTTTTATTTTTCTTTAACACTCTTTTGACATATGGACTGTCTCTTTTGGATTTTTTTTCATATTAAGTTGAATTATCTTACTAATCTCAAAAACTTAAGCTAATAGAAAATTAATTTTCATTGTATTTATATTTTGAGTAATGCTACAGATATCAAATTTTTTTACCAATATTTTGATAATTAATTATGTGATAGTTTTTTAATGGTATTGAATTGATATTACCTTATATATATAAATAGATAAACTATTTAAAAATTGTTAAATTATGGATACCAAAATTGTAATAAAAAATTTTGATCACTTTATATTTGCTTTTATACTTTTCTCCAACAAAAACCACAAGGATGACCAAAGATCATGGAACCGGTCGGCGATCTACCTCTGAAACGTATCGAGGTTTTGAGCGTTGGTGTCATGATGATGATGATGATGATTATCCACTATCCAAATTGTCAGCTTTCTGGAAATCCAAGTCCTATTGAATTTAGCTAAAAAAATATTTATCTTTCCTTTACACTTTTTGTTTGGTCAGTGAGAAAACGGAGGAAAATTAAAAGGAATGGAAAAAAAAAAAAAAAAAAACTGTCTGTATATTACTATCTAAAGAAAAGTTTCAACCAGATGTTACTCTCCTGGTTTATTCTCATATCAATAAAAGGTGAAAGCAATTTTTGCTCTGTAGCTTCGAAGATCATCAAAATCGAAATGCTTATTAGGGATAATTTGGTTTTTTTCAATAAGATATAAAAATAATGTGTCGTTTTTATTTAGATGCTCAAAATGATATGTCGGTATGAAAGATATAGGAATAGGATGGAAAAATATTAGTAAAAGTAAATTTAAGTGTTTAAACACTTAAACACTTAAATTTACTTTTACTAATATTTTTCCATCCTATTTCTAGACCGACATTCTTTTATGTTTCTCTTGGAATTTATTTAAAATAATTAATATAATTTAATATTTTGATTTTTTTTATTTTGTTTTATTTATGTTATGTATCAAAAAAAATTATAAAACAAGCATCTGGGTGATTCAATCAAACGCCACATAATTTTATCGCCCAACCGCTCCAACTAGAAAAAGCCACACCAACTACTTACAGCCAAAGACTACGAGTGCCAGGTAAAAGCCACTATCCACCTTCTCCTACTAAAGTTCTCCACGTGTCGCCACCTCCAGTAATCGCAATTAAATATTTCCCGTTGAATCCATCCAACGGTCATCATCCGTCCATCAGCCGGCCCTTCTTATTTGCCGCACTTCAGTCTCCAACGTCTCTCACTCGCTCTCTTTTTTCTCTCTCAATTTTAGATCCGTTATCAACGGTCACATTTTTAAATTCAACCAAAATTAACAAAAAAACTTAAAAATTAAAAATAAAAATCAAATACCAAATTCCAACCTGCCAAAATACATTATTACTTTCATACGCTCTAATCTTCAAATCCACCAGACACAAATAATAAATAATAATAAAAATAATAGTTATAAATAAAAACGCGTTTTTATTTTCTTTAAAAAAATAAAAAAGAGTGTAAATTAATTAATTAATTAATTATTAATATAAACTCCCAATACGCGTAAAAGTGAATTCCTTTTGAAGTGCTCTAAATAGCCCTCCATGGCTCATACTTTCTTCAACTTTCTCAAACTTTCCGTCTTAAACTCCCAATTTTCTCTCCAAGAATTTCTCAACCACCAAACAACAGCATCCATGCCAACCATTTTCCTCAGGATTTTCCTTATTTACAACCTTTTTAATTCCCTCCTTCTCTCTTTGGTTCCCAAGAAAATCCGCCATTTTTTCCCCCCTTCGTGGTTCCCTCTCCAAGCTCCTCCTCTTCCATCACCACCATCACCTCCATCATCTTCTTGTTCTTTTCTTGCTCAGAAAAGAATGGATCCGACAGAGCTCAAAAGGGTATTCCAAATGTTTGATAGAAATGGGGATGGAAGAATCACCAAGAAGGAATTGAACGATTCATTGGAGAACCTGGGTATCTTTATCCCGGATAACGAATTGACCCAGATGATAGAGAAGATTGATGTGAATGGAGATGGGTGTGTGGATATGGATGAGTTTGGAGAATTGTACCAGTCGATAATGGATGAGAAAGATGAAGAGGAGGACATGAGAGAGGCTTTCAATGTGTTTGATCAGAATGGTGATGGGTTTATCACCGTTGACGAATTGAGATCCGTTTTGGCTTCCTTGGGGCTTAAACAGGGGAGGACCGTAGAGGATTGCAAGAGGATGATCATGAAAGTTGATGTGGACGGTGATGGGATGGTCAACTATAAGGAATTCAAGCAGATGATGAAAGGGGGTGGGTTTAGCGCTTTGAGTTAGAGAAATTAACCACATTTGTTGGGGCATTCTATTTGTTCTTTCTTCTCTTTTTTTTTTTTTTTTTTTTTTTTTTTTTTGTAAATATGTTTTGGAGAATTATTTGAAGAAAAAAAAAAAAAAAACAATGTGGTGATCACACGGTCTTAAATTGCTGTGCATTGTTGCGTGGCGGGATATTATTGGACTATTGCACCTCCGGTCAAAGCCATGTAGTCTTGGCCGGTAAAAAGTTGACACGTGTCGAACAGAACGACGGCCAAATCCATGGATGGTCGGTAAGCTTTTGGGAGATGGGAGAGAGGGATGGATGGGGGAGGAGAAAAAAAAAAAAAAATGATGTTGGCATGAAAAGAATATATATAACTTGGGTTTCTTTTGTTGTGGAATTTTGTCATTAAAATTAGTAAAAGTTTGGTTTGGTGGATTTTGCAACTTTTGATTTCTGTTTGTGGAATTGTATATTACTTTACATCTTTATGTCTTATGGACTATGTAGGGAAACCATGGGGTAGAATCATCAATAGCACACAAAAGAAAGAAAAAAAAAAAAAAAAAAAAGAAAAAAGAAAAATTGGTCTATTAGCTTTGGATCCCTAAACCTGTTTGTACTGGATTGTCGGTTGAACATTCCAAACAAGAGAAATAAGTTAATACAGGACCGATAAAATATTGTTCAATAGTATTATTGAATGGTCTGCCATCTAATTTTCCTTAACAATAATGATCTTATTTTCAGACTTTTTGAACCAGAAGATGTTGAAGAATCACTCAATATTCTATTTAGTTTCATCAAATAGTTTCTCTATCTGCTTAATTGTTAGTTTCATCATGATTTTCCTCTTTTGGATAGTTTCATTATGATTTAAGTACCTAGTATAAGACTTCAGATGGAAAATAAACATGTTTCACAGAATTGTAAAATGCTCTAAGGTATTAAACTTCAAAAGGATAGCGTGATTTTTTTTTTTTTTTTGAAAAGAAAAATACCTCCTTGGTAGTATCATATGAGTCAAGCCATAATCCTGCACCATACAGTCTTACAGCATTACGGCATAAAACCATTCGAGGCGATAAGATAACTTGTCAAAACTCAAATCACCACCTTCCCACAGTATGATGGTTCAAGGGCTTCTTTCTGGTAAGTTACTACCTTTGACTTTGAGGATAGAGTGAAGTTAATCATTCAACTACCATATTTTTGAATTCAAAATAAATAAAATTTAATATCATGTAAAAAAACATATTCACCAAGATGAACAAAAAAGAATGTAAAAGACAGAAAAGGGACAACAACAATGTTACAAAATCAGTAGCTTGATATTTAATGAACAATAATGAGTTGGAAATTGGCAGGTAAGTGACCTGCATGCGTCTTCTTGGAAAATAATCTTAGAAAAGGAAAATAAACATCAAGCCAAAAATACATTTCCAGATCACCCAGCGATATGTACTTAATTCTCTAATTTGGTAAAACGGGTCATGATTTCAATTAGATGACATATATTTGGTACCATAAAATGTGCATTTTCCATGGCTGGAAAGCTACAGGTCACCAAGTTCAATTTCTTTTATGCTGTTAATTATATCTTCAACTCTAATAGACATGAACTCAGCGTGTTCTTCAAGATCCTCGAGAATCATGCTTAGCTGATGTTGTAATGCTACAGATCGTTGTCTTTCATGTTGCAGCTCATCGTACAGATCTTGGATTTTTTTATCCTTCTCTTCCTGCATATGCAATTTTATGATTCAAAATCAGCAACTCACAAGGACAAAGAACAAATTTGAAGAGAACAAGGATAAAAAGCAATGTACTTGAGCAAGAATTACCGAATTACTATTACAATCTACTGAGATTAAACTGTGCAATGTTAGAGTTGCAGTCAAAATACTAGCGTATTCTTTGTTAAGGTTATGGGGAATACTCTCAGATTGGCAACCAACTTGTTCACGAGGTTATATCTTGAATGAATGTTACTAGCAGAAATAAGTCATAAATCTAATAATCAACATGTACCTTGTAGTACAAAATATCAAACCATGACAAAAATTTAAGATGGATATAGCGCTATAATTGCAGCCTCTAATTTCTAGGGAAATCCTACAAATAATTCCAATAAGAGAAACTGGAGATATCCCCCCTGTATCTCCTTACATAGAAAAATCAGTATAAAATTTTCCCCTTGATTACCATATCTTAGTTACAGTTCAGATGATGGAGCAAGACCACTTTCTCCAATTAGAGGTTGAATGAGATTGATTCTGTTTTTGATATAAAATTGTACATCAGATAATGTAAAACACTCTCTAGTTTGAATAATAAAGCACATACTATTTGCTATGCACAAACAAACTTTGCTGATCTCCACAAATTTTCACTTAAAATTATTTGGTTATACAGTAAAAACACATGTTCAATAACAGGATCAACTTTCAGAAGATATTCAAAATAGTTCAAAAAGATATTGGAATGTGGTTATAAACCTTGACAATCATCTTCAGCAATAGTATTTAAGACCAATTGTCATCCATCAAGGATTCACGATGGTTCTACCATAAAGGCCGCACTTAACACCCATGATAATAAGGTATCAAATAGGATTTATGGTATCTCCACTTTCAACAACAAGCAGGCAATCATTACAAACTAGTGACTGCTATTATCAAAATTATATATGACACATATATAAAACACTCAACATGTAAGGTAGGTTGTAGCTGCACAAGTGACATGCAAAAAGACAAGTTTGAAAGAAGCCACACTAGTTATAAGAAGGCCAATCTTGGTGATTGCTACATTCAAAATTTTTTAACATGATGAACCATCACTATCAATAGATTTCTCAGTCGCTGACTAACATATAATAAAATAAAATAAAAGAAAAAACAAAATAACATCCTCAGTGCATAGAGATTGTTATTTTCAGCTTTCTTTTCCCTTTTTAATTTTCCATTTTTGATAAGAAATAAGACATTGTGCTATCTACATAAATAAATAAATAAATAAATAAAAAAGTAAAAAGGAAAAAAGAAAAATCATATTAGAAGGTCTAAACAAAAATTTTATAATACCCATCGTTTCTTTGATGTTCTCATCATCTTCAGTTGTAAATTAAATGGCTCCACTAATATGAAAATTCCACATGCCCTAAATGCTCTACCTCTGCATTGCTAACATGCCTTTTATGCAAGACCCAACAGGTATTTATATCCTCTCTTACTATCCAAATTTCAGTCATGGAATATATCTATCAATGAACCTTTCATGCTAAAAGTAGAAGGCCTAAACAAGTTTCCTTCATAGTCCATTTTTTGTGTTGTAATCATCTTTGGCTGTAATGTCACGTGATTGATTCAACTGCCTTTCTTTATAATTCTATACCATGTATCTCATCTGTTTTTGAAAGGCAGGCTATGCTTCATTAACACATCTTTATAATCTCCATTTTCTTTTAAAGAAAGTATTTTCACACAAGTTTACAAAACAATAGCAACTTTTTCTATCCTGTGCTATCATTTAAAATTTCATTTGCAACATCTGAATTGTTTTGCCCACACTTTATCCATCTCATATCATCATACTACGTTCAAATGTTAACCATGAACCAAATACTAAATATATCTTGAGTTACAAGGTAAAACTATAAACCATAAATGGAAGAGGCAGAAACAAGAATGGAATGAATAAGTGACTTCAGGAAAGTATCAATTTGTTCCAATGCAAGCATGAGACATTATGCCCATGTAACTTAGAGTGGATACGCTGGTCAAAAGTGATATGAACTCCAAAAACAGTAAGACCTCTTGCACAAAGCTCAGACTCAATTCAAGAATAGAAGCAAAGAGTAAAATACACCTTCTGATATTACAAGGAAGATGACCCAAACATGGTGCAAAATTAGTAAGTCTAAAAATCAGTAGATGACAGTTAAATTCAAAAATCTTATTCTGATATTACAAGAAAGATGACCCAAACATGGTGCAAAATTAGTAAGTCTAAAAATCAGTAGATGACAGTTAAATTCAAAAATCTTATGGATAAATGCAATAGTAAAACAAATTAAATGAAACTCATTTCCTGAAGCAAAGACACCATGTAATTACAAAAGGGTTTTTCAGACAAGGAAATAGAAAAAGGAAAACAAGGAACTGAAGCTTCAAAATCAATACCACATGTCTAGGGCTTAGAAGTTTGGTTAGGATTTTCAGCGAAAAAATATACTTCAAGATAATCATAAGCCAGCAACCTTGAATGTCAAGGGTGTAGAGATGCTACAAGCACTTTGAAACAAATAAAGTATGACCAATCAATTTTAAGTTCAATTTCAGACAGCTCAACAAATAAATACTAGTTGAGATTTTACAGATTTGATAGAAAACATAAGTTCTATTGTTAGATTGACATACCTCACTAAGTATATTTACAATTGGTAGTTCCCCTGAAAATTTACAAGAAGTCATTAGTTTGTGGTTGTGATCATGAACAAACTTTGTAACTACCCATTTCCCTCCATCCCTTGCCGCCAACCTTATCATAGCTTTGCATCCTTCCCTTGTAATTGGGCGAGGAGGAAGAACCCTATCTTTTCTAAGTGTATGCTTTGCAGCACGAAAACCCTCCCTGGAACATACAAAGTCCCTACCGATTATAGCCATGTTCTTCAATGAATGTCGGATTCGATTTGTTCGTATTGTGAAACCTGTATGCTTGGCATATTCATAATAGAAATTACGTGCATCCTCTAGTGAGGGAAAAGTCATCCCAGCATATGGTTCCAAACTTTCAGCACTTAAGCCTTCCACATGCAGTTCTTTTGGAATCAGGCAATCATTTACATCATTATTTAAACTACAACGAGGCAGCAGCTCATCTTCCACAGCTTCATGTTCACAAAATTTTTCAAAAGTTTCATCATCTGAACCTCCATCACTGTCAAGAAAATCATGTCCGCTAGCAGCACCTGTCATTGTATCCCTACATATGCAGTTCAAGTAAGTATACACTGATTTGAGGCAGGATAACTATTGCAGTCAGAAAATCAGATTCATTTCATCACAAAATTTTCATCTCAGATTCAGAATTCAATCCTGCTGTTTCAACATGAAAATGTGGTTCTAAACTAGTACAAGAAATTCCTTTGTTTTCTTTTAGGGTCCTGAAAATAAGCATAACAATATTGAATAAATGAAGTCTCATGTGGCCACTAGTAAACAAAAAACCCATTACTTTAGCAATCGATAAGGATAAAATTTGGGAAAGCTAAAATCTGTTTGAACAAGCAAGAGAAAAGAATTTATTAAGAACTTGAATTTCAATCTTTAGAAAATGAAATTCTTTAGGAAATATTTTTTCAATATAATAAATTGAACTTGTAAAGAAGTCCCACGTCCCTTTTTTTCTAATATGTTTTAGATTATCATTCACATATAACATATTGAGCTTTCAAAGCAGCTTAGCCAGTCACAGAGCCCCATTGTAAAGTAAATATAAGTGACAAAAATTTTCACTCTCCAGAACTCGAAATTAAATGAAAATGAAACCATTCTTTTATTGATCTGAGATTCTCAGTCTTTGTCTCCTATATCGAAGTTTAAACACAAAGAACTACCAAAGATTAAACCTTTCTAGAAGTACCCAAAATATCATAACACAACCAAATGAGAATTTCTTCCCACCATTTCACAATTCAAAGAACACGGTTCAATTGGCCGTTAAATTATACTCATAGTGCTTCTATAAATAAAAAAGAAAAAAAGAAAAAAGGAAAATAACCAATGCTAAATCCCAACTGAAATCTAAAATATTACCAAGTTCTAATTTAGTCTTCCTTTTCTCCTTACCTCTCGTTGCCTTTCGGCTTCTGGGTTCCAATCAAACCGTGAAGAATGGAAAGAATTTCATGGACCCAGTTGAAAGAAGAAGATCTTGCAATGGCAGTAGAGAAGCAGAGTACGAACCAGCGACGAAAGAGGCTCGGGTTGGCTTGATCGAGAGTGGTAGCTTCTCGTAGATGACCCGTTTGGAAAGCAACGACGTAGGCCCAGTAAAAAGGATTTTGGGCTTCAACAAATGGGACTTCTATTTAAGGATTTTTTTTTGGGTATGACCTCTGTTGGGCCTTCATATAGAAAAAAGCGATTTTCTGGAATAATGTAAATTAATTCAAAAAGCCATACGTCTAAAAAAAAAAAAAATTAAAAAGAAGTTTTATAGAGTACTATTTTTTATACACTATTATTTTAATATATAAAATATATAAAATAATTTTATATAAGATTTCGTATATTTAAATTATACAAAATTTATACAGTATTAATTAAATCAAAAAAATATTTTTTTATTGTTTATAAATCGTTTACAAATCAAATACTATTCAGTGAAAATTTTTCCTAGTACTTTTAGATGAGACCGATAGTCATAGAAATTTTAAATTTTTTTTTTATGTTAAAATACTTTTGTATAATAGAAAAATATATTCATTAGAATATTCAATTTCAAAATTATGAACATTTCTAAAAATTTTTGGTTTTATACTTTTAAATTTATTTGAGATATTTAACCTCATATTTATGAACATATTTGAAATGTTCGCCTTTAAATACGTTTAGTTGCATATTTCTAAATGCATTTGAAATATTCAGTCACATACTTCTAAATACATCCGAGATATTCAAATCTAAAAACGTTCAATCGCATACTTTTAAATATATTTAAAATGTTCAATCACATAACTTTGAACGCATTTAAAATATTCAATACTATAATTTTGAACACAAATATATTTAATTAGTAAATATTCTATATAATAATTTTAAATAAAAATATAAATATAAATATATAATGAAACTGTATAGAGTTATTTGATAGTGCAACTATAACTTCTCAATAAAAAAACTTACCCATCAACAACTTTTAAAATTCCTTTTTTCTTTTTTTTTTTCCTTTTTTTCGAAATACCATTGTCTTCTTTGTTGAATGCATCGTAATTAGCCACATGAACAGTAAAAGAATCTTTGTTGAACTCCATTAGCCATTCAAACATGAAAAGAAAACTAATCAAAACAAATATTCTTGGGGAAAAAACAAAAATGTCCATCATTCGCCCAAAACGAAGAAAGATGCCCATTTTTCTCATTTTCAACAATTTTGCCCACACTTTGTTTATCCCACCCCATGAATTACCAATTATAGCCTTGATTTAATAGGTAACTTGCTGTTGGAACATCTTTCCCAATTGTCCAATCTAAGCTCTGATCGTTTGATAGGAAGAAGCATCATAAGGTTTGTTATCAATGGTAAATTGGCAAGACCTTTTACTATGGGGCGGGATACATATTGCTACAAAATCTCAAATAGATTTTTCCTTATGTTTGGTAACTTTGCCCATTAGGGCGAGGGCTCCTACCATGAGGTAGAATATATATTGCTTTGAAATATTAGATAGAGTTGTTTTATTATTATTATTATTATTAGTATTATTATTATGTTTATTATGTTTAGTACTTACCCTTTCCCATTTGCGCGGGGCCTCCCACTATGCCCCTATTCATACATAATCTTATAATTGCTATAAATAGTTGCAAAAAATCATTGTATGTGTTCTCGATTTTGTCTTTTTATGTATGAATTAAAGAATTAAAATTTAAAAATGTCTTTTCATTTTAATTGTTTGTGTAGTTTTTTCATTTCAATTGTTTATGTAGTTTGGTGTGGAAACCCAAAACGTGAAGACGTTGATGAACCCCTTTTGTGAGATGGCTTTTCACAAAGTTGAAAGCAAACCCATTTCACCAGCTGATTTCGAACACAATATGAAGTCCCATCCTCATGCTTCCAAGGATCTGGATCATGAAAAAAACAAAAAATTTCCAAAGGAAATTCAAAATGACAAAAATTCAACAGAACATATATGCATCCTAATCTGAGCAATGCTCTGATCACTGTTGAACTTAACAACATCATTTTCCTGATTCTCAATTCTTCTCTCCAATCCAACACTACTCCTCCCTTGCTTCCCTCTTTCTCTAATGGGTCAATTTAAATGTTTTTAGTTTTTGGAAATGAAGTTTAAGAGGAGAGAGAGAGAGAGAGAGAGAGAGAGAGAGAGAGAGAGAGAGAGAGAGAGAGAGAGAGAGAGAGAGAGAGACAGAAACTTGTTCAAAAGGGTATAATTGTTAAATCATTAGATAGAGTAAATGAAGAATGGGAAAAATTGTTGAAAATGAGAGATGTGAGCATTTTTCTTCATGGTAAGTGAGAGGTGGGTTTTTTGGTTTTTTTTTCCCCAAAATTCTTTATGGTTTTTGGGTTTTGGTTGAACCCATCATATCGGAAGATTAAGTTTCCTGTTAACGTGGATTTGCACCTATGTGTGCATCATTTCCCTTATGATATTTGCTTTATCATTTTCAACATTTATTCTCATTCTTGATGTTGGTTTGACGGCAATGTGGCATTTGAGTTGGATCACTATTTCCTTTTGATATTGTTTTATCTAGGGGTGGCAATTTGGATCATAACATGATAATACAACTCGAAAAAGATATGAAAATAGTAGGTTTGGGTTTATTATAATTGGGTTTAGGTTAAATTCATATCAATCCATTTAAACACGATTATTTAACGTGTCAATTTTGAGTTGATTCGTATAACTCGAAATTGATCAAAATTGACTCATTTAACTAAACGTATCAATTAAAGTATCAATTTCAGGTTAATCTGTTTAATCCAAAATTGACCCAAATTAATCATGTTTAACTAAACGTGTTAATTAACATGTTAATACAACCCAACAGGATGATAACCCGTTTAAATTATAACTTTAATACATTAAATTTGCCATTAATAAAATTTTGACTAATACTGTTTTATTACTAAATTACAAACTTATCTAAAGTTGTATTATTAATTTTCTTTTATTAATAAAAAAATAAAGAATAAAAATTATTAAAATAATATTTAGTTACTTAAATATGATTGTTTAATATATATATGGATTTATGGACATAAAAAAAATGAAAATTGATATGTCTAAGAGTCTTGGAGATATAGAAAATTAAACATATGATTATTAATGAAGTTTTTCTTTTATATTATTTTTAGAAAAGTAGTATCAGGTTTACTATGTATATATATATATATATATATATATATATATATATATATATATATAAATATATCTATATTTAACTATTATATGAGATTATTATATTATCATATTATATGTTATATTAGCGTAAATTTGTAATTATAATTATATGGTTTTACATATATATTTTAATTTAGAATTAATCAATGACTAAATTATTTTTATTTTATATAAAATAATTAATTTAAACAAGTTAATTTATTTAATTGGGTAAATTTTGTGTAACGTGTCAATTTCGTGTAAATGGGTTAATTTCTTATAAACGGGTCACTTTCATATAAACAAATCAATTTCATATAAACGGGTCGTGTTGAGTCAAATTGACCCATTTAATAAACAAGTTACATAGGTCGTATCAGGTCACCTATTTATTAAACTGGTCATGTTTGGATTTAGGATTTCTTTCATGGTTAATAAATGAATTATGTTCGATGTAGGCAATTTCGACATGACTAATAAATGGGTTAATCCGCACACGACATGCTGACACGAATTGCCATCCCTAGTTTATCATTTTAGACATTTGCTTTCTATCTTGATATTTGGTGGGCTAAGTTGTGATATTTGATTTGCAACATCCTTTTGTTTTTCAATGTTTGATTTTTTTTTTTAATGTATTTATCACAGTTGTATTGATTGGCTTGGAAGTAACTTTTGAGTTCACTTTTCTTTCATATTGAGCTAAAGATGCCTTTTAGATGTAGACATGGTGGATTTAGAATTTAGCATGAGTTAGATGGAATGCCAATTAGACTGTAGATAGGGTGGATTCCATAGCTTGTTTAATTGAGATTTTGGCTAAGAGTATAAAAGGAGTAGCTGTCGAGGTTGAAAGGCTAAGTGCTTTGTGTAGTGCTTAATGTTGGCTTTATAATGGTACTTTCTCGGGGTTTCCCAGTCAAGGATTATTCAAGAGAGGCTCCTACAGTTCTAGGTTATCTAGTAGTGATAGTATTAGAAGAGGTAGTATTGGTGTTCAGAGTCGTGGAGTTTATGGAGTTATCTTTGCACTAGGTACTAGTTCGTATCTAGTAGATTGTATCATTGGTTCTCATCATTTTGGATAGATTAATGGTCACTAGATGAATGATGTAATTATTGTGTTCCATGTATTTCTTATGGCAGATTTCACTTTGTTATTTATTGGAAGGGCAACAAATGCTACTATTGTGGATAGGTTAGTACTTTCAAAAGGGAGTATCCTTTTTTAGTACTTAGTAATGTAAAGCTTCTGTGTTTATTTTTTCTCATCAATGAACTAGTGATACTAGAGATGGAGTACTTAGGCAAGACATGTTGATGGTACTTCTTCTAGTAGCAGAGTTCAATTGACACCTAAAGTTAGAGGTAGTGGTTAGGAGGGACAACCATTATACCAAAGCAGAGTTTTACCATTACATAGTAGGACTGATACGAACCTAGGACGACCTGCTCCTAAACCCGTATTATATTAGCCCGGATCTTAATTAAGTTCAAGTTCTAATGGAATGGACTTCAACCCCTAACCAACCTATGGTTAGAAACCTTGGTATAATGTAGACGCCACAATAGGGGATGGAAAACCTATTGATAAGTCAAGCTAAAACAACCAATTCTCTAATGGTGTTTTAGGTGTTCTCAAAGAACAAAGAGATAATTAATCTCACAAGTATTTTCTTAATCAAATAAAAGTTGTATTATTATTGAAAAATAAGCCTTTAAATAGGCTTGAAAGAAACAAACTAAACCCTAAAAAAATAATTCAAAACCGGACTCCTATAGGAATTAGGAAACTTGACCGAATTCTAATATGTCCTAAACTAAGTTTCCTAAACTAAATTTGATTAATTAATTCCTTTATTCTGAATTAGGAATTAATTAATTTACAATGAAAATAATAAAATACTAACTTTCCTAAATTTATTTGTCCAGAAAATAAATAAATAAAAACTAAAAAGTAATGGTAGTTTCCTAAAACAAAAAGTAGAATAAAATTAGGAAACTATAATACTAGCTTTTTTGACTAATTTGACTTTGACCAATCTTTGACCTCTTTGAGCTCCAAATCAGCTTCTAGATGCTTTGTAGGATGCCAAATAAGCTGAATATGAAGTCCCACACGTTGCCCATGCTTGGAAAAATAAGAAAAGGCTAATACAATAAAATACAGTAAAGCCAGCAAGCAATACAGCAAATTCGGCCAAATTGTTGATGCAGTCCGTACAAGCCCTTTTTGATTGCATTTGGGGCTGCTTTAACTTGATTCCATGACCTCTTAGGCATATGTATTGAACCCATAAATCATTGGAACCATTTCATGCTTCCCGGACTCCAAAAATGTACCAAAACCGTCACTCGGGTCCGTATCGGCTTCTATTGCTTGTATGAGTAAAACAGGCCTTGGTTCTTTAGATATGGCCAACCCCTCTTGACTATGACTTATTCCTTGTATGAAGACAGCAAGATTTTCCTTGAACTTCTTGGCTTGGGCCCTAGTGATCGGTCCCACCTTCATTTGTATTGGGTCAGCACCCCAGCGGGTTGTCGGTCGAACAGTCTCGGGTGGATTCGCATCAAGGACGCTCATGCTACTCTAAATGTGGCTACATATGTATAATCATAGTTAGTTGTCAAATATGAATGTAGACTCAATTCTTTTGGTCTAAGGCTTCTGTGTTATTTTGAAGATAGATTTCTTTACAAGAAAGTTACATTTCGATGATCATAACTCTTCCTTTATGATTTATGCATGCATTTTCTACATAATGTTTACTTCATATGAAGTGTATTTGACACTTAGCTCTTATCTTAGATACTTGAAGATCTTTATTCAGTTCATGGCTTTATAGATGAGAGCCCGATGATTCCCGATGATCTTCTTAGTTTCCACTGAAACATGAAAAAGGTTTTACAAGTAATTTTCTTCCTAGTTGCATGATGTTGATATGTGAGGTGCAATTGATAAGAACTCACTACAAGAAAGACCATGGTTTTCATCCCAAGACCTTGCCATTGAGAAAAATATTATGAATGAATCATGCAAATGAAAAAGCTTTTTGGAAACTTAAAGTGTAGATGCAAGCTAAACATCCATAGTTTACCCATTTTCATAGTTATGAACTTCCAAATATAGTTTAAAGGTAGCCTTTGTGCTTCCTGTAGTTTGTGTGGTAGACATTAGTCTAGGGTTGTCAAAGGAAGGAGGATTCTTTATATTGTGCATAGCTGGGCTATTGGAAGCAAGATTATCCTAATTTGACGCATAATAACATTGGAGTTCTTGGTGCTAGAGCAGATTATTAATATTAAAAGACATAAGGCATAAGGAAGCCTGATTGTAGGAGGTTCTAGTAGCATTAGGCATCATTTTATAGGTATAGCTAAAGGCAGAGGTCAACAACGACAGGTAGGTAGGAGAAGAGTGTTCATCATAACTTAGCATAACACCTAGATTGTCTTGATGACTCGAAAGAGATTTTCATACCTACAGAAGAATCCTTATGGTCTAAGATAGATGCTTAAGAGTGGCTTTTTGTAGAGGCTGAGGCAGCCGCACTTAAGTTTGATTTCCATTTTACTGTGAGGTGTATACTTTGTAAAGATTGCATTGGATACTTTAATCTTGTGGTTAATGTAGCTCATGTGGTTAATACTTTTTGGTAGTTTTTCATATTTTAAGATATTATTGATTTGGAGAATATAGAAAGACTGTAAGACGAAAGATGAATACCTTTCAATAATTTGAGAATCTACTATTTAGTTTTTTACGATTAAGTTGTGATATTAGAATTAAGACTTAAACTTCTCTGTTAATTGAGGAATGAATTATTGAAATCTGCTAAAAAATTGAAAGAAAGTGTAGTTTTCTAAAGAATGATATTTTGGGATTATGAGAGAGCTTGAACTTGATCTTTGGGATGTTTGTTCCCTTTTGTGTTTTATTTTGGTAGTTGATAGTATCTTTTGCTACTTGTGTGTTAATAATTTTGAGGATTATATTAGGTTTTATGAGAGTTTCAAGGTCTTTTATTAGAACAAGTGTGTAAAGTTTGTTTTATGATTTTGGTAAATTAATGAAAAGGACTATGTTGTTCAATGGAAGGAAGATTATAAGATCAATGAAGATTATGGACTTTATCACTAGAAGTACAAGAAGTTGGGAGAAAAGGCACGAAGAACAATCTTAGTTTTAATTTTGCATCATTAGTATTTTGTTTAAGGAAATTAAACTTAAGTTCTATTTTTTTTCTTGGATCTGATGGATAAATTATTAGAGTTTGTCTTAACTATCAAGAGACGTAATTTTTGTAAAAGTGATATTAATGGTTATGACGGAACTTGAAGGTTAATCACTAAAATATAGATCCTTATGTGATTTTGTTTTTGTGATTTTTATGGATTTGTTGTTGATCACTTTATCAGGTGTTGAATTTTATTTTGGGTTGATTTATAGAGATATTTGAGTTTGTTCTGTACTTTAATTATGGTATTCAAGAAGTTGACTATTTTGGTGAAGTTTAAAAGTGCTATCTTTTCAGGGTTGGAAAGTAATACTTAGTGACTTTGCTTTATGACGTTAGTGTTTTTCAAGTGTGAGGTTCATTGAATCGAGCGAGATCTTTCAGATAGGTACTTTCTATAGTTAAAAATTTTGTGGATTCTAAAAAATGAGAGTTATGATGGATTATGAATGAGACGACTGATGAGGACATGATCGAGAGCACCTCAATATGGAGTCCAGAGCCACTTTAAATCTCTACAGGACCAATAACCAGGGCTAAGGCAAAGAGGTTTAAAGAAACACTAAATGGTTTAATCTAGGAGGTGTTTACATCTCAAAGAAGCAAGTTCATTATTGAAGATGAACTAAAATTGGTATATGATTGGGACGGTGGATGCCAACATGAAAGAGAGCTTAACGCATGGAATCCTACAATATGGTGATGTGGCAAGTTTTGATGACATGGATGGTGACATGGCATCATATGGAAACATGGCACTTTTGCCACATGGAGGGTGATATTCGCCTACTTGTGATGCGAATCCACCCGAGACAGCTCGACCAACAACCCGCTGGGGTGCTGACCCAATACAGATGAAGGTGGGACCGATCACTAGGGCCCAAGCCAAGAAGTTCAAGGACAATCTTGCTGTCTTCATACAAGGAATAAGTCATAGTCAAGAGGGGTTGGCCACATCTAAAGAATCAAGGCCTGTTTTACTCATACAAGCAATAGAAGCCAAAACAGGGTCGGGTGACGGTTTTGGTGATAATAAAGAGGCCGGGTTGTATGAATTGGAACCCCATCCTTATGGGTTCAATTCATATGGAGGATGAGTCATAGAAACCAGCCAAAGCAGCTTCAAAGCCGACCTACAAGGTGGTTTGCGCACAAGGAGAAGGAAAGGCCGGATTTGCTGTATTCCTTGCTGGCTTTACTGTATTTTACTGTATTAGCCTTTTCTCATACTTCCAAGCAAGGGCAACGTGAGGAACTTCACAATAAGCTTATTTGGCATCCTACAAAGCATATTGAAGCTGATTTGGAGCTCACTTTGGTCAAAGATTGGTCAAAGTCAATTTAGTCAAAAAGCTAGTATTTTAGTTTCCTAATTTTATTTTACTTTTTGTTTTAGGAAACTACCATTATTTTTAGTTTTTATTTATTTATTTTCTGGACAAATAAGTTTAGGAAAGTTATTATTTTATTATTTTCATTGTAAATTAATTAATTCCTAATTCAAAATAAAGGAATTAATTAATCCAAATTAGATTAGGAAAAGGAAAGTTTCGGCCAAGGTAGACTTCTTCATTGTGTGGCCGGTTTTTTCCTAGGGTTTTTAGGGTTTATTGTGTTTCTTTCAAAGCCTATTTAAAGGCTTATTTTTCATTAATAATATAACTTTGAAAACTTTGATTTGAATAAAGAAAATACTTGTGAGATTAATTATCTCTTTGTTCTTTGAGAACACCTAAAACACCATTAGAGAATTGGTTGTTTTAGCTTGACTTATCAATAGGTTTTCCATCCCCTATTGTGGTGTCTACATTATACCAAGGTTTCTAACCACAGGTTGGTTAGGGGTTGAGGTCCATTCCATTAGAACTTGAACTTAATTAAGATTCGGGCTAATATAATACGGGTTTAGGAGCATGTCGTCCTAGGTTCGTATCATTTGGTATCAGAGCTAAATTTTGTTCAGGTTTGATCTATCTTTATTTGCTTTATTTGTTTTTGTGTTATTCTGCAATTTTAGCATTAGGTTAAGGTTGCATCTATCCTATACACGTTCAGCATCTTAAAAAAAAAATAAAAATTCATTCCTAGTTGAATTAGGATTTCCTAGTTTTATCGTATTTTTGTTTCCTAGTTTGTTGGTTGTCTTTTATCATTGTTCTTGTTAATTTGGTTTTTGTTGATTTTTCTTTGCTGTTTTAGTCTTAAATATTTGCATTCATATATTCAAAAAAAAAAAAAAAAAAAAAAGAAAACAAGAAAAAAAAAAAAAGAAGTTTGCGGCAACATTTAAAAAAAAAAAAAAAAACTGCACATTTTGTTTATTTGGAGGTCACGGGTTTGGTGTTTGTTTTGGAGTTGGAATTGCAATTTTGGTAATTATTCTTGCTACTGCAGTTTTTTATGTTCTGTGAGTGAAAAAAAAAAAAGAAGGTAAAGCCGAATAAAAAAAAAAAAAACAAAAAAAAATATTTCGGTTTGTTGGAGTTTGATTTGGTTGCTGGAAATTTGTTGGAGCTGCTGGTTTTTTATTATTTATTCAATATTTGAGTTGCTGGAGAATTATTTTTGCTGCTGGATATTTGGATTTTGGGTGCTTAAATTATTTGGATTAAAATTAGATAAAGGAATTGATACAAAACTTGAATTACAAGAACAACAACCAACACTTTTCTATATTTTTGTTCTCTTTGATTCTTGTTCGTATTTGAATTTCTTTTTCTGGAATTTTATTCTTGAACTCATAATCTACTACCATCTGGTGCAGTTTTCAAAAATTCCAACGTTTTCCCATTATTTTATGTTTTCTTGTCTAGAAAGCCAAAAAATTAGGATTTGTTGGATTCTTTCGGTATTGCCTACTTTTTGCTACTGTTTTGTTGATAAGTTTAATTAAAACATACTAGTGATCTAATTGCTGTTTTGTGGGTGTTTTAATTAGAACTTTGAGCTAATTCATTGAGTGGAAAAAGGCAAGAGTGTGTGAGCTTAAAAGAGGGTAAAAACCGAAATTAGTGTACAAACACGAGTGTCGAGACCTTGTTTGAGTGAAACACATGAGGGAGTGAATATTGTGAAGATTTATTTTATTTTTTCAGTATTTTACTAACATGGCAGATTCTAGAATAAGAAGAGGGGATCCACCCTTGAGGATCAATGAGGAAGAGTCCGTAGCATTCCATGGCGATGACTGAGCTACCGGGAGTGGAGACCAAGTGGATATGAGAGCTGTCTTGGAATCAATACAGCGGGTTAGTGCTCAAGTTGAGCATGTGAATCAAAGAATGGGAAGGGTAGAAGCCTCACAAGAAATGCCGAACACAAGAAATAGGCAAGAATTCCATGGAGGACGAGGCCAAGGACGAGGAGGTCACGAGAGACCGAGAGAGGAATTTAATGAGGAGCCATTCGGTGGAGACTTTGAGGAAGGTATGAACAAAACTTTTGCTGTCCAAGATAGAGCTGGCCATGGAAGATATAGAAGGGAAGAAACAGATGACAATCTTAGCAATATCAAGATCAACATCCCACCATTCATGGGAAAAAATGACCCCGAAGCATATTTGGAGTGGGAATAAAAAATGGAGATGATATTTAACCGCCATAATTATTCGGAGGCTAAGAAGGTGAAATTGGCAGCAATGGAGTTTGGTCATTATGCACTCCAATGGTGGACCAATGAGCAAAACACCCGAAGGAGAGTTGGTGATGACTTGATTACTACATGGCAACAAATGAAAGGAGCCATGCGGAAGCGATTCGTACCATCACATTATCATAGGTTGCTGCATCAAAGACTTCAATCTTTATCTCAAGGACATGGATCCGTGGAGGATTATTACAAGGAGATGGAGATGCTTATGATGAGATTGAACTTGAATGAAGATAGGGAAGCAACCATGGCAAGGTTTCTTGGTGGTTTGAATCGTGAAATAGCCAATCAACTAGAATTGCAACAATATGTGGAATTGGAGGAGATGTTGCATGTGGCTATTAAATTAGAGCATCAATTCAAGAGGAGGGGTGTAAGATCATGGTTTGGAGGTGTTTCCAACAGTGGAAGGTCCAATTCAAGTGGCTGGAGGAACAATCCCATCTATGAAAGCAAGGCAAAGCCGAAAGTCAAAGAAGAAAGTTCAAACTCGCCAAGGAAGGAGACTAGAATCAAATCTGTCCAAGCACCAAAGAATGAGGTAAAATTAGATCCTAAACCTTCTAGAACTCATGATGTTATGTGTTTTAAGTGCCAGGGAGGAGGACACATTGCTAGCCAATGCCCGAATAGAAGAATCATGGTGTTAAAGGGCAATGACGAGCTAGAATCGGAAAGTGAAGAAAGTGAGGATGAAGCCAAGCAAGAGGAGGAGGACTTGGAGGATGAACCCGAAACCTTGCAAGCATCCAATGCTGAATTAAACTTGCTTTCTAGGAGAGTACTTGCTGCATACAAAGATGAGGATGAAATTCAAAGAGAGAACATCTTCCACACCCGATGTGAAATTCAAGGTAAGATATGTAGTATGATTATTGATAGTAGAAGTTGTACTAATGTAATAAGTAACCTTGTAGTTGATAAATTGGGCTTAAAAACAATAAAACATCCTGAACCATATAGATTACAATGGCTTAATGATAGTGGTGAGATGAAAGTAAACAAACAAGCCAAAGTAAAATTTAATATAGGTAGATATGAGGATGTAGTTTTATGTGATATTGTACCCATGATTGCTGGACATATACTATTAGGTAGACCATGGCAATTTGATAAAGATGCTACTCATTTTGGTCGAGAAAATAGTATTGTTTTCAGGTTTAAAGGAAAGAAGGTCAAGCTGGAACTATTATCTCCTAAAGAGGTTTACAAAGACCAATTACAAATGCAACAAAGGAGAGAAGCTGAAAAGCTCAAGGAAAAAGCAAGTATGGCACCAACGGCTTCACCATCCTTTCAAGAAGGTAAGATAGAGGTTGCTGACCAAGGTAAGGTTTCTAAGGTTCATATTGAGTGGAAAGACCAAGAGAAAGCCGAGAGAGAGGTGAGAAAAGAGAGCAAACCCGAGAGCTTAAAAAAACTGGAAATTTCCGCCAATGAGAGCCAAACCGAGGAAAGAAAAAGAAAAGAAAGAAAAGAGAGGAAAAACCAGAATTTTTATTTGAGTTTAGGGGATATTAATAAGGTTATTGAGTGTAAGAAACCTTTGCTGGTCATGCTTTACAAAGAAAATTATTTTAATGATCAAACTAACTTTGAAGAACTTGAATTGCCAAGTTCAATGATTTCTCTTTTGAAGGAATTTGGAGATGTCTTCCCAAGTGAGATTCCAAGTGGACTACCACCTATTCGAGGGATAGAACATCAAATTGACTTTGTTCCAGGGGCTGCCATACCAAATAGACCAGCTTATAGGAACAATCCCGAAGAAACAAAGGAGCTGCAAAAACAGGTAAGTGATTTGCTTGATAAAGGATATATTCGTGAGAGTTTAAGTCCATGTGCTGTTCCTGTTTTGTTGGTACCTAAAAAGGATGGTTCTTGGAGAATGTGTGTTGATTGTAGAGCTATAAATAATATTACCATCAAATATAGACATCCCATTCCTAGATTAGATGATATGCTTGATGAATTGCATGGTGCTTGCATGTTTACAAAAATTGATCTTAGGAGTGGTTATCACCAAATTAGGATGAAAGAAGGTGATGAATGGAAAACCGCATTCAAAACTAAATATGGACTGTATGAATGGTTAGTTATGCCTTTTGGATTATCTAATGCACCTAGTACTTTCATGAGGCTTATGAATCATGTAATGCGTCCATTTATTGGTAAATTTGTGGTTGTTTATTTTGATGACATTTTAATATATAGCCGAAATTTGGATGACCATGTGGATCAACTTAGGCAAATTTTGCAAGTTCTTAGAAAGGAAAGATTATTTGCTAACATTAAAAAATGTGACTTTTGCAAAGAAGAGCTTGTATTTCTAGGTTTTGTAGTAAGTGCTGCAGGAATCAAAGTTGATCAAGCTAAGGTGAAAGCAATTCAAGCGTGGCCGGTTCCTACTTCCATTACCCAAGTGAGGAGCTTTCATGGCTTGGCAAGCTTTTATCGAAGATTTGTCAAGGATTTTAGTACCATAGCAGCACCATTGAATGAAGTTGTCAAGAAGAATGTTGGCTTCAAATGGGGGGAAGTACAAGAAAAATCTTTTAATTTGTTGAAAGAAAAATTGTGTAATGCACCTTTGCTAGTTTTGCCAAATTTTTCTAAGACTTTTGAAATTGAGTGTGATGCTTCGGGTGTAGGTATTGGAGCTATTTTAATGCAAGAAGGAAGGTCCATAGCCTACTTTAGTGAAAAATTGAATGGAGCTGCCCTAAACTACCCGACTTATGACAAGGAGATGTATGCTTTGGTGAGGGCTTTGGAGACGTGGCAGCACTATCTTATGCCAAAGGAGTTTGTGATTCATACGGATCATGAGTCTTTGAAGCATATCAAGGGACAAGGAAAGCTCAACCGAAGGCATGCTAAGTGGATTGAGTTTATTGAAACATTTCCATATGTGATCCGCTACAAAAAAGGTAAGGAAAATGTGGTTGCCGATGCATTATCCCGAAGGTATGTGCTCTTTTCTACCTTAGATGCTAGATTGCTTGGATTTGAACAATTGAAAGAACTTTATGAGCATGATAGTGACTTTGGAGAAATTTTTAGAACCTGTTTGAAACATGGATTTAATAAATTTTACATATTTGAGGGATATTTGTTTAAGGAAAACAAACTTTGTGTGCCTAATTGTAGTATTAGGGAATTATTGGTTCGGGAAGGACATGGGGGTGGTTTAATGGGTCATTTTGGTATTTTAAAGACTTTATCCTTGCTGCAAGAACATTTTTATTGGCCTAACATGAGGAGAGATGTTGAGAGAATTTGTGAAAGATGTTTGAAGTGCCGAAAAACAAAATCAACATTGAAACCGCATGGATTGTATAAGCCTTTGCCGATTCCTACCTATCCTTGGGTAGATTTGTCTATGGATTTTATTCTTGGGTTGCCTAGGTCAAGGACAGGTAAGGATTCAATATTTGTTGTAGTAGATAGGTTTTCTAAGATGGCACATTTTATTGCATGTAATAAAACTGATGATGCATCCAACATTGCTAATTTATTTTTCAAGGAAATTGTGAGATTGCATGGAATGCCAAAAACTATTGTGTCGGATAGGGATGCTAAGTTCTTAAGCTATTTTTGGAAAACATTGTGGGTTAAATTAGGTACTAAGCTTTTATTTTCAACTATTTGTCATCCACAAACTGATGGACAAACCGAAGTAGTAAATAGAACCTTGTCTGCATTGTTGAGAGTATTAATTAGTAGAAATTTAAGGACTTGGGAAGAATGTTTGCCACATGTTGAATTTGCATATAATAGGTCTTTACATTCAGCAACTAAATTTACTCCATTTGAAATTGTTTATGGTTTTAATCCTTTGACTCCATTAGATTTAACACCTTTGCCTTTAAGTGAGCGTGCTAATCTAGATGGAAAACAAAAAGCTGAGTTTGTAAAGCAGATTCATGAGAAAACCCGAGCAAACATTGAGAGGAGGACCGAGCAATATGCAAGGGTGGCTAATCAAGGCTGAAAATCAATGGTGTTTGAACCTGGAGATTGGGTGTGGCTGCATTTAAGGAAAGAAAGATTCCCCGAACAAAGGAAATCAAAACTCATGCCGAGGGGTGATGGACCTTTCCAAGTTTTGGAGAGGATAAACGACAATGCTTACAAGCTTGATCTACCGGGTGAGTATAATGTTAGTGCCTCCTTTAATGTTGTTGATTTATCTCCTTTTGCTGCAGGTGATGATTTCGATTTGAGGACAAATCCTTTTCAAGAGGAGGGGAATGATGCGAATCCACCCGAGACAGCTCGACCAACAACCCGCTGGGGTGCTGACCCAATACAGATGAAGGTGGGACCGATCACTAAGGCCCAAGCCAAGAAGTTCAAGGACAATCTTGCTGTCTTCATACAAGGAATAAGTCATAGTCAAGAGGGGTTGGCCACATCTAAAGAATCAAGGCCTGTTTTACTCATACAAGCAATAGAAGCCAAAACAGGGTCGGGTGAAGGTTTTGGTGATAATAAAGAGGCCGGGTTGTATGAATTGGAACCCCATCCTTATGGGTTCAATTCATATGGAGGATGAGTCATAGAAACCAGCCAAAGCAGCTTCAAAGCCGACCTACAAGGTGGTTTGCGCACAAGGAGAAGGAAAGGCCGGATTTGCTGTATTCCTTGCTGGCTTTACTGTATTTTACTGTATTAGCCTTTTCTCATACTTCCAAGCAAGGGCAACGTGAGGAACTTCACAATAAGCTTATTTGGCATCCTACAAAGCATATTGAAGCTGATTTGGAGCTCACTTTGGTCAAAGATTGGTCAAAGTCAATTTAGTTAAAAAGCTAGTATTTTAGTTTCCTAATTTTATTCTACTTTTTGTTTTAGGAAACTACCATTATTTTTAGTTTTTATTTATTTATTTTCTGGACAAATAAGTTTAGGAAAGTTATTATTTTATTATTTTCATTGTAAATTAATTAATTCCTAATTCAAAATAAAGGAATTAATTAATCCAAATTAGATTAGGAAAAGGAAAGTTTCGGCCAAGGTAGATTTCTTCATTGTGTGGCCGGTTTTTTCCTAGGGTTTTTAGGGTTTATTGTGTTTCTTTCAAAGCCTATTTAAAGGCTTATTTTTCATTAATAATATAACTTTGAAAACTTTGATTTGAATAAAGAAAATACTTGTGAGATTAATTATCTCTTTGTTCTTTGAGAACACCTAAAACACCATTAGAGAATTGGTTGTTTTAGCTTGACTTATCAATAGGTTTTCCATCCCCTATTGTGGCGTCTACATTATACCAAGGTTTCTAACCACAGGTTGGTTAGGGGTTGAGGTCCATTCCATTAGAACTTGAACTTAATTAAGATCCGAGCTAATATAATACGGGTTTAGGAGCATGTCGTCCTAGGTTCGTATCAACTTGGCATCCAACTAAGCTTGGCCAAATTTTATAATTAGGAAACATTAGTTTTTATTTATGTCTTGATTGGATTTTGGCATATTGCCTATCTTACTTTTCCAATTTAGTTTTATTAGGTTTTTAAATTACTTTCCTATTTTTGTTAGAGTTGACTGGTTAAGGAATTAAAGGCCATTCAAATTAGGAAATTAGGAGTCAAATTAGGTTCCTAAATCTAAATTTCGGTCATAATTGTTTTTGGCAAATTTAGGAAAGCTTTGCAATTTATTTTGCCTATTTAAAGGCACATAAATCATGAATAAAGGTATATTACAATTTTGAATTCAAGGTGAGAGTGATTCTCTTGGTTCTTTAGAAACTATATCAAACTTTTTCAAGCTTTGCTTGTGGAGTTCAAATCTAACTTATCAATAGGTTATTCCGCACCTTATTGTGGCGTCTTCATTATACCAAAGTTTTTACCTCAAATATAGGTAAAGGGACGAGGTCTTCCATTGATAACTTGTAATTAGATGGTCCAAATCAATCTTTGTTACGGGTTTAGAGGCAAGTCGCTCTAGGTTTGTATCAATTTGGTATCAGAGCCTGGTTCTAATTACAAGTTTGATCTATCTATTTTCATTTTCATTATTTTTTCTTTGTTATTGGTTTTCTGCGATTTTTAGCATTCAGTTAGAGATTGCATCTTTGATTTCTTTGGTTTTTCTTATCTGTTTGGTTGCTGCATTTTTCTTTTCTTGGCATCTTTTTTTTGTTGTTCTTCTTCATTCATTCGATTAGATCTTATTAAAAAAAAAAAATTCTTTGTTGTTCAAACCGATAGGACATAATTCAAAAATTTTTGTTAGTCGATTTTTCTAACCCTTGTGATCGACTGCTTGGTGTTGTTTTTGTTGAAGTTTGGTGCGATTGGTATTGCTGCTGTTCATAAGTTTGTTCTTACTGTTGGAACACAAAAAAAAAAAAAAAAAAGAGTACGAAATTTGTCCTTAAAATTTGAGTACGAAATTTGTCCTTAAAATTTTTCTTATTCTTGTGGTTTGTGGCATTGAATTATTGAAATTTCAAGAGAAAATAGATAGCGGAAATTTTTAGTTGATTTGAGGAGCACCAAAAACAAGCCAAAATCAATAACTGAAAATAAGATTTGTTGATTATTCATTAATTTCACTTTGCAAATCTGATTCTAAGTTGTTCTTAACATTCTAGTTTCTTTTGTTCGTGCCAAATTTCTTGTTGAAAATCGAATCTATCATCGTTGCCTTTTTTTCTTGTTACTTTTCATTCTAATTGTCTTCTTAGCCTTTTTTTCATAACTGTTTGGAAAGTCTATTTGGACTGTTACTTGCTAGTTTGAAATTAGTTTACAAAGAACCAAATAGAATTACTAGAGTGGTCAAAGGCAAGAAAGGTGAGAATTATATAATTAGGTGCAAACACAAGTGAATTAAGGCCTTGAATTTGAGTGAAACACATGAAGGAGTGTTGTGAGGTCCTTTTTACTAACAAGTTTTGCAGAAAAAATCATGTCACAAGACAAAAACAAAGAAAGCATGGAAGGAACTCCATGTGTGGCTGATCCAAAGTTATACATTCAAGCCTTGGTGGGAGAACTCCAAAGAGCATTATGGCTGGAGATCGGGCAGATCCATGATAGGTTGGATATGATGGAATTATCAATCCAAATACCGCAACAACAACCACCACAAAGGTTCACTCATGGCCGTGGTAGAGGAAGAAATTCTCCAAGAGGGGAAGATTGGAACAAATTGGAGATGACTTTGAGGAAGAAGAAGAAGACGTTGGTTCGGGTACCAACCAATTCCATGGAAGAGACAAATTAGACCGAGGCAATGATTATGGAGGAATTAAGATGAAAATACCATCCAAGGTAAAAGTGATCCAGAAGCTTATCTTGAGTGGGAGAAGAGGATTGAGATGGTATTCGATTGTTAGAACTATTCGGAGGCTAAAAATGTTAAATTAGCTGCTATTGAATTCACAAACTATGCTATTGGATGATGGGACAAAGAGACAATTTCTAGGAGGCGAGCAAGACAAAGACCTGTAAATACATGGGAGGAGATGAAGGCTTTGATGAGGAAGCGTTTTGTACCTAGCCATTACTATAGGAGCATTTTTTAGAAGCTACAAAGCTTGTTTCAAGGAAGGAGGAGTGTGGAAGACTATTATAAGGAGATGAAAATGATGTGAATCACCTGTGCCCGCACAACTGACAACCCGCTGGAGTGCCGGCCCGATACGGATGAAGATCAGGCCTAGCATTAGGGCTCAAGCTAAGATGTTTAAGAAAAATATTACTACATTTATCCAGGGAGTAATTCATTCTCAAGAGGGCTTGTCCATACCCAACGATCTAAGACCTGTTTTGAGCATAAAAGTGGTGGAAGCCGATACGGACCTAGGTAGCGGTTTTGGTGCATTATGGAGTCTGGGCAGCATGAAATGCTTCCAATGCTTCATGGATTCAATACATATATCTAAGAGGTCATGGAATCAAGTCAAGGCATCTTCAAAGGCATCCAAAAAGGGGCTGTGTGCACAGCATGACAATTTGGCCAGTTTTGCCGTATTACCCATTGACTTTACTGTATTTTACTGAGTTGGCTTTTTCTCTTTTCTCCAAGCAAGGGAAACATGTGGGACGTCATGATCAGCCTATTTGGCATCCCACAAAGCATATGGAATCTGATTTGGAGCCTAAATTGGTCAAAGATTGATCAAAGTCAACTTAGTCAAAAAGATAATATTTTAGTTTCCTAATTTGGTTTCTACTTTTTGTTTTAGGAAATTACCTTTACTTTCTGGTTTTTATTTATTTATTTGGTGGAAAAATAATTTTAGAAAATTTATTATTTTATTATTTTCATTGTTATTAATTAATTCCTAATTCAAATAAAGAAATTAATTAATCCAAATTAGTTTAGGAAATGAGAGAAAAATTCCGGCCATACTTAGTTTCCTAATCCTATTGGCTGGTTTTTCCTTTAGCTTTTAGGGTTTTATTTTGTTTTCTTTTAGCCTATAAAAGGGCTTTTTTTTTTTAGGAAGAATACACCATTAATAATAATCAGAATTTATTTTGTGAGATTGAATTTCTCTTTGTTATTTTGAACATCTAAAACACAATTAGTGAATGAGTGTTTTGGTTTGACTTATCAATAAGCCTTCCATCACCTATTATGACGTCTTCATTATATACCAAGATTTCTAATCACAGGTTGGTTAGGGGTCAAGGTGACCATTAGAATTTGGACATAATTAGATCCGGGCTAATATAATACGGGTTTAGGTGTAGGTCCTCCTCGGTTCGTATCATTTGGTATGAGAGCCAAAATTTTGTTTAGATTTGATCTATCTTTATTTGATTTATTTGTTTTTATGTTATTCTGCAATTTTAGCATTAGTTTGAGGTTGCTTCTATCATCATACACGTTCTGCATATTTAAAAAAAAAAAAAAATTCATTCCTAGTCAAATTAGGTTTTTCTTGTTCTACCATATTTTTGTTTCCTAGTTTGTTGGCTGTTTTTAATTATTGTTCTTGTTAATTTTGGTTTTTGTTGATTTTTCTTTGCTCCTTTAGTCTTAAATATTTGTATTCATATATTCAAAAAAATAATAAAAGAAAAGAAAAGCCAAATAGATATACAAAAAAAAAAAAAACTGCACAATTTGTATTTTGTTTGGGAGGTCACAGGTTTGGTGATTGTTTGGTGTTGGAATTGCAATTTTGGTGTTGATTCTTGCAACTACAGTTGTCTTATGTTGTGTGAGTAAAAAAAAAAAAAAAATGCCGAATAAAAAAGAATTTCGTTTTGTTGAATTTGGTGTTGAAATTTGCTGCCATAAATTTCTTGAAGCTGTTGTTTTATTAATTATTTATTCAATATTTGGAGTTGCTGGAGAATTATTTTTGTTACTGGATATTTGAATTTTGGATGCTTAAATTATTTGGATTAAAAATAGTTAAAGGAATTGATACAAAACTAGAATTATGAGAACAACAACCAACACTACTATTTAAGTTTGTTCAAATTGATTCTTGTTTGAGTTTGAATTTATTTCTATAAAATTTCATTCTTGGATTATTAAGTTCTTACCATCTAGTCCAGTTCTTATTAATTCCAAAAGTTTCTTGTTGATTTGCCTTATTTTGCCTAGAAAAGCCGAAAACTAGGTTTTGTTAATTCATTCGGTATTGCTTTCTTTTTGCTATTGTTTTTTTGATAAGTTCAATTAAAATATACTTGTGATCTAATTGTTGTTTTGTGGGTTTTTTAATTAGAGCTTTGAGATAATTCTTTAAGTAGAAAAAATGCAAGAGTGTGTGAGCTTAAAAGAGGGTAAAAGCTGAAACTAGTGTGAAAACACAAGTGTCGAGACCTTGATTGAGTGAAACCCATGAGGGAGTGATTTTGGGTGAGAATTTATTTTATGTTGCATTATTTATCCAAACATGGCAGATTCAAGGTTGAGGAGAGGAGATCCACCACTAAGAATTAATGAAGAGGAATCCATAGGATTCCATGGTGATTCCTGAGCTACGGGGAGTGGTGAGCAAATGGACATGAGGGCTGTCTTGGAACAATTGCAGCAGATGAATGCTCAATTTGACCACATAAATCAAATGATGGACAGAATAGAAACATCTCATGGTGGACCAAATTTGAGGTAAAAGTTCCATGGAAGTTGAGGTCGAGGTCGAGGAAGCCGTGGACAACCTAGAGAGGAGTTCGAAAAGGAAAATTTTAGAGATGATTTTGAGGAAGGAATGGATGAAACACTTGCTGTCCAAGAGAGGCTAGGCCATGGGAGGCATAGGAGAGAGGAGGTAGATGATGATCTTGGCAACATCAAGGTAAACATACCACCTTTCATGGAGAAAAGTGACTCGGAGGCTTACTTGGAATGGGAGGAGCATATGGAGATGATCTTTGATTGCCATAACTATTCTGAAGCTAAGAAGGTGAAATTGGAAGCAAGGGAGTTTGGAAATTATGCACTCCAATGGTGGACTAATGTGCAAAACACTCGAAGGAGAGTAGGTGACGAATTGATCACTACATGGCGACAAATGAATGGAGCCATGAGGAAGCAATTTGTACCATCACACTATCTTACGTTACTGCATCAAAGGCTTCAATCTTTATCTTAAGGAACTAGGTCTGTGAAGGATTATTACAAGGAGATGGAGGTGCTTATGATGAGGTTAAGTATGAATGAAGATAGAGAAGCAACCATGGCAAGGTTTCTTGGTGGTTTGAATTGTGAAATAGCCAATCAACTAGAATTGCAACAATATGTGGAATTGGAGGAGATGTTGCATGTGGCTATTAAATTAGAGCATCAATTCAAGAGAAGGGGTGTAGGCTCACAGTTTGGAGGTGTTTCCAACAGCGGAAGATCAAATCCAAGTGGCTGGAGAAACAATCCTATCTTTGAAAACAAGCCAAAGCCGAAAGTTGGAGAAGAAAGTTCAAATTGGCCAAAAAGGGAGTCCAAAGGCGAATCTGTCCAAGCATCAAAGAATGAGGTAAAATCTGATCCTAAACCTTCAAGATCTAGAGAAATTATTTGTTTTAAGTGCCAGGGATGAGGACACATTGTTAGCCAAAGCCCGAATAGAAGAATCATGGTGTTAAAGGGTAATGGTGAGCTAGAATCGGAAAGTGAAGAAAGTGAGTGTGAGATTGAACACGAAAAGGAAGAACTTGAAGATGAAGTCGAGACACTCCATGCATCCAATGCTGAATTAAACTTGGTTTCTAGGAGAGTACTTGCTGTATACAAGGATGGGGATCAAGTTCAAAAGGAAAATATCTTCCACATCCGATGTGAAATCCAAGGTAAGATTTGTAGTATGATTATTGATAGTGGAAGTTGTACAAATGTAATTAGTAACATTGTGGTTGATAAATTAAGCTTAATAACTATTAAACATCCCAAACCATATATATTACAATGGCTTAATGATAATGGTGAAAAGAAAGTGAATAAACAAGCCAAGGTAAAATTTAGCATAGATAAATCAACAAAGGTGGATTCGCATCATTCCCCTCCTCTTGAAAAGGATTTGCCCTCAAATCAAAATCATCACCTACAAAAAAAGGAGACAAATCAGCAACACTAAATGTAGTACTAACATTATACTCACCCCGTAAATCAAGTTTGTAAGCATTGTCATCTCTCTACTCCAAAACTTGAAAAGGTCCATCTCCACGTGGCATAAGCTTGGACTTCTTTTACTCAGGAAACCTCTCCTTTCTTAGGTGTAACCAAACCCAATCTCCAGGTTCAAAGACAACTTGTTTTCAGCCTTAGTTAGCATTCCTTGCATATTGCTCGGTCTTCCTCTTAATATTTGCCTCAGTTTTTTCATGAATCTGCTTCCCAAAATCAGCTTTTTGTTTTCCATCTAGATTAGCATGCTCACTTAAAAGTAAAGGTGTTAAATCTAATAGAGTCAAAGGATTAAACCCATAAATAATTTCAAAAGGAGTAAATTTAGTCAAAGACAACTTGTTTTCAGCCTTAGTTAGCATTCCTTGCATATTGCTCGGTCTTCCTCTTAATATTTGCCTCAGTTTTTTCATGAATCTGCTTCCCAAAATCAGCTTTTTGTTTTCCATCTAGATTAGCATGCTCACTTAAAAGTAAAGGTGTTAAATCTAATAGAGTCAAAGGATTAAACCCATAAATAATTTCAAAAGGAGTAAATTTAGTCACTGAATGCAAAGACCTATTATAAGCAAATTCAACATGTGGCAAACATTCCTCCCAACTTCTCAAATTTCTACTAATTAATGCTCTCAACAATGTAGACAAAGTTCTATTCACTACTTCGGTTTGTCCATCAGTTTGTGGATGACAAGTAGTTGAAAATAAAATTTTAGTACCTAACTTAGACCACAAATTTTTTCAAAAATAACTTAAGAACTTAGCATCCCTATTCGAAACAATTGTCCTATCATTCCAGGCAATCTCATAATTTCCTTGAAAAATAAATTAGCAACATTAGATGCATCATCAATTTTATTACATGCAATAAAATGTGTCATCTTAGAAAATCTATCCACAACAACAAATATTGAATTCTTACCTGTCTTTGACCTAGGCAAACCAAGAATAAAATCCATAGACAAATCTACCCAAGGATAGGAAGGAATCGGCAATGGATGGTACAACCCGTGCGGTTTCAATGTGGACTTGGTCTTTCATCATTTCAAGAATCTTTCGCATATTTTCTCAACATCCCTCTTCATGTTAGGCCAATAAAAATGTTCTTACAGCAAGGATAAAGTTTCAAAAACACCAAAATGACCCATTAAACCATCCCCATGACCTTCCCGAACTAGTAACTCCCGAATGCTACAATTAGGCATACAAAGTTTGTTTTCCCTAAACAAATACCCCTCAAATATGTAAATTTTATTAAATCCATGTTTCAAACAGGTTCTAAATATTTCTCCAAAATCACTATCATGCTCATAAAGTTCCTTTAATTGTTCAAAACCAAGCAATCTAGCATCTAAGTTAGAAAAGAGAACATACCTTCGGGATAATGCACCGGCAACCACATTTTCCTTACCTTTCTTGTAGCGGATCACATATGGAAAGGTCTCAATAAATTCTATCCACTTGGCATGCCTTCAGTTGAGCTTTCCTTAACCTTTAATATGCTTCAAAGATTCATGATCCGTATGAATCACAAATTCTTTTGGCATGAGATAGTGCTACCACATTTCCAAAGTCCTCATCAAAGCATACATATCCTTGTCATATGTTAAGTAGTTTAGTGCAACTCCATTTAATTTCTCACTAAAGTAGGCTATGGGTCTTCCTTCTTCCATTAATACAACTCCAATACCTACACCCGAAGCATCACACTCAATAGCAAAAGTCTTTAAAAAATTTGGCAAAACTAGTAAAGGTGCATTACATAAATTTTCTTTTAACAAATTAAAAGATTTTTCTTGTATTTCCCCCCATTTAAAGCCAACATTCTTCTTTACAACTTCATTCAAAGGTGCTATGATGGTGCTAAAGTCCTTGACAAATCTTCGATATAAACTTGCCAAACCATGAAAGCTCATCACTTGAGTGATAGAGGTTGGTGTCGGCCACTCCTTGATTGCTTGAACTTTAGATTGATCAACTTTGATTCCTGTAGCACTCAATACAAATCCTAGGAAAACAAGCTCATTTTTGTAAAAGTCACACTTTTTCATGTTAGCAAACAACGTTTCTTTCCTAAGAATATTTAAAACTTGCCTAAGATGTTATACATGCTCATCTAAGTTTTGGCTATACACCAAAATATTATCAAAGTACATAACCACAAATTTACCAATAAAAGAACTCATAACATGATTCATAAGCCTCATGAAAGTACTAGGTGCATTAGCTAAACCAAATGGCATGACCAACCATTCATACAGCCCATATTTAGTCTTAAATGCGGTCTTCCATTCATCACTTTCTTTCATCCTAATTTGATGGTATCCACTCCTAAGATCAATTTTAGTAAACATGCAAGCATCATGCAATTCATCAAGCATATCATCTAATTTAGGAATTGGATGTCTATATTTAATGGTGATATTATTTATAGCCCTACAATCAGTACACATTCTCCAAGAACCATCTTTTTTAGGCACTAATAAAACAGGAACAGCACATGGACTCGTACTTTCACGAATGTAACCTTTATTCAAGTAACTCACTTACCTACCTTTGTAGCTCCTTTGTTTCTTCAGGATTACTTCTATATGTAGGTCTATTTGGTATGGAGCCTTGGAAAAAATTCAATTTGATGTTCAATCCCTCTAATAGGTGGTAATCCATTTGGAATTTCATCCGAAAAGACATCTCCAAAATCTTGCAAAAGAGAAAGAATTGAACTTGGCAATTCAAGTTCTTCAAAGTTAGCTTGATCATTAAAATAATTATCTTTATAAATCATGACCAGTAATGGTTTCTTACTCAAGATAGCTTTATTAACATCCCCAAAACTCAAATAAAAATTTTTATTTTTTCTTTCTTTTCTTTTCTCTCTCTTGGCCACCACACTTTCTCCCTCTCTCTCGGGGTTCTCACCTTGTCTCTCGGCTTCCTCTCTTTTTCTCACTCCATTTTTGGCTTTCTCATGATTTTCCACTCAATTTGTGTTTTAGAATGCTTAACTTGGATAGCAAGCTCGAACTTACCTTTTTAGATGGATGGTGAAGCCGTTGGTGCCATACTAGACTTCTCCTTAAGTTTTTTGGCCTCCCTCCTTTGTTGTATTTGTAATTGGTCTCTATATACTTCCTTAGGAGTCAATGGTTCCAGCTTGACCTTCTTACCTTTAAATCTAAAATCAATACAATTTTCTTGACCATAATGAGTAGCATCTTTATCAAATTGCCATGGTCTACCTAATAGAATATGTCCGGAATGCATAGGCACAACATCACACAAAACAACATCCACATATTTATCTATGCTAAATTTTACCTTGGCTTATTTATTCACTTTCATTTTACCACTATAATTAAGCCATTGTAATCTATATGGTTTGGGATGTTTAATAGTTGTTAAGCCTAATTTATCAACCACAATGTTACTAATTACATTTGTACAACTTCCACTATCAACAATCATACTACAAATCTTACCTTGGATTTCACATCGGGTGTGGAAGATATTTTCCCTTTGAACTTGATCCTCATCCTTGTATACAAAGCCACTTCAAATCTCAATAGGACCAATAACGAGGACTAGAGCAAAGAGGTTTAAAGAAGCACTAAACGGTTTAATCCAGGAGGTGTTCACATCTCAAGGAAGGAAGTTCATTACTGAAGATGAACCAAAATTGGTCCATATGATTGGGACGGTGGATGTCAACATGAATGAGAGATGCATAGAATCCTACAACATGGTGATGTGGCATCATATGGTGACATGGCACTTTTGCCATGTGGAGGGTGATATGCGCCTACTTGGCATCCAACAAGCTTGGCCAAATTTTATAATTAGGAAACATTAATTTTTATTTATTTTTATTTATGTCTTGATTGGATTTTAGCATATTGCCTATTTTACTTTTCCAATTTAGTTTTATTAGGTTTTTAAATTACTTTCCTATTTTTGTTAAAGTTGACTGGTAAAGGAATTAAAAGCCATTCAAATTAGGAAACTAGAAGCCAAATTAGGTTTCTTAAACTTAAATTTCAGCCATAATAGTTTTTGGCAAATTTAGGAAAGCTTTGTAATTTATTTTGCCTATTTAAAGGCACATAAGTTATGAATAAAGGTAGATTACAATTTTGAATTCGAGATGAGAGTGATTCTCTTGGCTCTTTAAAATGTATATCGAACTTTTTCAAGCTTTGCTTGTGGAGTTCAAATCTAACTTATCAATAGGTTATTCCGCACGTTATTGTGACGTATTCACCATAGCTAGGTTCTTACCTCAAATATAGGTAAAATGTTGAGGTCTTCCATTAATAACTTGTAATTATACGGTCCAAATCAATCTTTGTTATGGGTTTAGAGGCAAGTCACTCTAGGTTCATATTAAAGACCATGCTAAGTCAGCATATTCGCAAGTTTTAATAACAAGGTAAGAAGTTTTGAGGATGAAGTTTTCATGAGGAGGTAAGTTATAATGACCTGCTTTGAGAAAATATCATGAATTTATTATTTTAAGTAGTTTGACCAAGTTAGTCTACATTTGACTTTTAAATGGAACTAACTTTGACTTTTTTAATATAAAATTTGGTTTTGACACTTATATGATCGTATAGAACTCGTCAATATGAGTTTGTGGACATGTGGTATGCTGCAATCAAAGCTAAAATTTAAAAGTTATGGTCAAAACAAGTTTGTAGCATTTTTATAATTATGAAGTACAAAAATTAGGTTAAATTTGATCATCTTCTTCATCTCCCATTCAAAAATAGCAGCTGCCATACCCTTCTTTCTCTTAAGTTTTTTTATCTTTAGAAACATATTATTTTGAACTTCTCTCTACTATATCTCCCTCATATGGTGTTCGATCAATGATTCATTGAACTATTGGAAAGCTTGTAGATTCTTAAAATAGTACTAAGATACTAAATTCGTCTCCAAAAAGATATACAACTTCATAAGTACATTCTAAACTTCCTAATTCACTTTCATAAGCCCAAGAATCCCAATACCAAATATTGAACAAACTAATTCACCAAAATCTTCGAAACCCATAAACCTTAAAATTGGGGTTTTTATTATTTCCATAATTCCTATCAATTAAACCTTTTAAAAGTATATTGGAACACTTGGAACCTAAAATGATCAAGCTAAGTCATTGAAAAACATTGTGACAACCATAATTTGGTCAACATCGTTTGACTCGAAATCCTTAAATTTCATTTTTCTCAAAACTTTACCAAAATATGCAATCTATATATTGAAACGTAGCTTAAGAGATGTAGAGTAAGAAATTACCTTTAAAAAAAACTAATGGTGACCGTAGGTTTAAAAAAATCAAAGATAAAATGTTTTTGTAACTTTATTTAATTGTTGAGAAAAATTAAGATATTTTTTTAGCTTAGAGGATGCAAAATGAACTCATAAAGTCGAAAAATGTAGAAAAGACTTTTTTCCATGCCAAAAGTGTTTGAATTGTGGATATCAAAAAACAGAATCACGAACTTTCATACAAGATTCTAACCAAAATATGGCAAGATTCCGGTGAGATGTTAGTGCCAAAGATGTTCCTTATCACATTACAATATTGGAGGTGATCCTATCATGAATCAGGTTTGAGCTAAAATATGTGAGTGAACTTTTATTTTTAAAAAATGGTTTTGGGAATTATATACTTGAATATATATTACTTTATTATTATTTATGGAATTATTTAAATCATATGCTTTTTAATATACTATGAAATGATTATTTTATTGTCATTTTCTTGTATATTAAATGAATGGCTTGGTAGAAATATATTTTCAATTTATGACTACATAAAAATATATGTTAGTACTTGTGAAATATTTTGTTATGAGATTATAGGTAATATTGATAAATTATATATATATATATATATATATTGGATTATGAGTTAGATGTTGGTTTGTGAATTATTGTGTACCATACTATACTGTAGTTATGGATTTGATGGATTTTGGTTACTTATGCTTTATTGACCATCCCTTAATCATGTAATTTTTGAGGTTGAATGAGAGGTCCTAGTTTGCTAAGCATTTGGGATGCCGAGGGTCTTATTAACATCTTTGTCCTCCCCCAGTGGTTTGCGACACCATAGTATGCTAGGTGTGGGTGTACAATAGGTTTGATATTGGTTATGATATACAGGAATATTATATGGTACACAGGGATATTATATATCTCTTTGGTACACTGAGGTATTTTGTGTATATATATATATAAAGATACGGATTTTTTTTTATATATACTCTATGGAAATATTAATTCACTTATGAAATTATGGAAACTTTTAATACTATCTATTTTATTTTATGTGAACGAAAGCTGTTATATTTCAGAAATCATTATGGGTTTGTGAAAGATATTTTTAAAACAGTTTATCTTCTAGTTTTGTTTTTTAAACTTTTCTCCTAGGACTGAGTTGACAACTTACTTAGATCACGCTCATGCATCTTCATCGTTTATATATTATTTCCGTTGCCAATGTATTATTCTTTTCCTTTGACTTTGATAATATGATTATTCTTTCTTTTGTTGATTCTGATATATAAATTATATTGAGTACTTCCAATATTTTGCATTTATTCATTTATATTCTTTAGATTGTTTTGGTGGATTAACCTAATATGTATGACCCTTATATTATCTTTCTCTTTTTTAGATCTTAGATTTGGAGCCTTTCATTTTATAACAATGATTTTGTGGGAATTCTATTAAAACTGTTTATGATATTTTATCTATATTATTAAGTTATATCCAAAATACAAGGAGATTTTATTGGATTTTCTATCGAGAATTAAATAGGGCTCCCCTAGGTGGGACCTCTTTGGCATTTCTAGGAAAGACTTCGAGGGTGGTCCTGTCCGTTATGTTCCCATCCCTCATGTGCTGATGTGTTCTTCACATGGGATGAGAAGGCTTCCCTTTCCTGGGTTATATACCAAGATTCCAATGTTTAAAATTATAATTTGGTTTACGCATAGTCTCATTAATTATTATTTTTGAATTTATCTTCTTATACTTATCGTTTTATTTATAAATATTTATGTTTATTATAAGCATAATTATAAGTATGTAATTATTTAAGAACCAAATTATTTTGCTTCTTTTGTAATACTAGCCCACTCGTTGAGTATTATAGATTCACCCTTAAGGTATTTTGAGTTCTTGTTATGTTGTATGATAATTTGGGGTATTATTGCTACTTAGTGATTTAATAGCTTAGTAATGTCACGTAGGCTAGATCTATTCTTGGTTAGGTCCAGTCATTTTTCCCCCTCATATATGGCAATTTACAGTAAATGTCTTTCTTTCCATAAATCCATAATTTAGTTCTTAGAGCATCTCTGATGGAGATATACATTCTAAAAAAGGATAATATCTAAAATGAATGTGTAAGTTGATGTGGTTTGAATATTATCAAGATGAATGTTTTACTTCTAGAGGTTTTTGTGACAAGACCCACCCCGGAAACCTTCCCAGAACATCTAGGTGATCCCACCTAGCGAAAACAAAGACACATAAGGAATATCAAATAATACCTCAATATATAAAAAAATATAGTTGTAACAGCATGCAAGTTCACAACTATAGTATAGGGTCACTACTGTATCCATAATTTAGGTAAGAGTATTCTAAGAGTATATATAAAATTATGTAATACAACTGATATGAATAAGTCGAGGAAAACAAAGATGACCATGAAAAGATAAATAATGTTGCTACGGTGAGAAACATTAAACAACAAGTGATGCATGAGATAGATTGCCAGCTAACTATCTAGATATAGAGGAGCGAATTTAAAAGAAGATAAAGATCTCAGTGAGTGGAATGGTACAATAAAAAATAGTATTTTATTACTGTAAGTCTTTCTCTCAATACATTTTGTTCCACTCTTTTGGAAGCTTCCCTGTTGAAAAATCTTTTCATAACACCCTAACTTAAATCCCAAATTAATATCATAAAACCAATGCACAAATAGGACAAATTCATGTCCATTAAAAATATTATAAAACTGGATCAATTATAATATAACTATTAAGCATAAAGTATTATAAACATTATTTCATAAAATAATCATGAAAGTGTAATAAAACCATAAATACCATAAAACCATGATGTACTTAGAAACATAAGCAGTATACAAATGATATACCTAGTGCTGCTAAATAGTGCACAGCGTCTTGGAACACCACCAGACAATAAAATAAAAGAAACCTGTGGGATGAATCCACCTCATGACCTTTGGCATCATAAAGGCATCGTGGTAATACAAATCTATGGGGTGAATCCATCCCATGACCCTTAGTATACAAAAGGTATCGTGGCAATATTTAACTTGTGGAATGAACTCAACCTTATGACCTTTAGCATACTATAGGTATGTGCACTATAATATAATACTGAACAGAGACATCGGTATTCTATGGTATACCAATTAAAAATTAACAGTACAATATTCATAAAGCAATCTTTTCAAGATCATACTTTTTCACTTTTTCAGATAATATTGTACTAGAAAGCATAATTTAATATATAGATACATACTAGCATGCCCAAATTCATTTAAAAATACAACCACTCACAAGTGTTAATGATGTTCACTCTTACTCTTCCGTAAGATCGCCTTTAGGCTCAATACAGGTGCTTGTCATATAATAAAATATTTCATAGGCTCCAATAACTAAACCAAAGACATTGATGTGTATTAAATATTTTAAAATAATTTATACAACTATATAATTACATAAATTGGACATCGGATAGTCCAATTATACCACAAACTCTTAAGATCCAGTACCCAAAATTGGGATTTTTCATGGGAAGGCCAATTTTGTGAAATTGAATCTTTCAATGGGTCCTATTAATATCATATTACAGTAATCCAACTTCAATTTGTCCAATGTTACTAATTATTATCCAAACACAACCTAAATTTACCCTGTATTTAACTTATTGACCTAAAATTGTCAAAATTATCAAACGATGTTTAAAATTTATAAAATTTATACAAATAGCAAGACCAAGAGATAAGGAAGACAATGGTGTGCTTACCTCAGTCTAAAAGTGTCACCAATGGCTGGAAAACTTATCGGAAAAGTCGGCCAAACTCCCTATTGATATATGTCTTAAATAGTAAGGGATCTTAGCAAATAGAGCATGGGAATGGATTTAGAGTGTCCAAAAATTGGGGAGGCCAGGAGATGTGTGGGTTGGCTTGGAACAGCTAGGAAACCCACAAACTTCAGCAACCCGTTTTGTCTGCTGCTGCAAGCTTTGCTGGCCAAAAGGCTTGTTCGGCTACAGATCAGCTAAAAATTTGGAAGGTGTGGTCATCGATCAATGTGCTACAAGCTTGGCTAGCTCATGTAGTTTATCGATGGCCTAAAAGAAGCAAAACAATGGTGATTTAGTTTAGGCATTAAATGGGACTGGTTTGGACCTGTGAGTTTAAGGAGAGGTTTCTCGACTTTAGTTTAGGATAGTGAACGAATCCTAAAACCTCTCCTCAAACCCATAGGTCCAAACCAGTCCCATTTAGTTTAGAATAGTGAACAAAATGGGTATTTTAGGATTTGTTCACTATTCGGCATGCTTTCCAACACTTGTATAGGGCTTTGAGTAACTAGCAAATAAAAAAATTTGGGATTGATTTGGACATTGATATAATACTAATGTTTAAAATTTTCCATAACCACAACTTTTTATCCATATCTTGGTATTTGGCGTGCCACTAGTCTATGAACTGATATCAACGAGCTCTATACAATGGTACATTAATTAAACTAAAATCTTGACCATAGAAGTCAACCTGGGATCCACATACAGTCCACTTGGTCAAACCCAATCAAACTTGTACAATAGGGGTATTTTGATACGAACCTAGGACGACCTGCTCCTAAACCCGTATTATATTAGCCCTGATCTTTAATTAAGTTCAAGTTCTAATGGAATGGACCTCAACCCCTAACCAACCTGTGGTTAGAAACCTTGGTATAATGTAGACGCCACAATAGGGGATGGAAAACCTATTGATAAGTCAAGCTAAAACAACCAATTCTCTAATGGTGTTTTAGGTGTTCTCAAAGAACAAAGAGATAATTAATCTCACAAGTATTTTCTCAATCAAATCAAAGTTTTAAAGTTATCTTATTAATGAAAAAAATAAGCCTTTAAATAGGCTTTGAAAGAAACAACATAAAACCTAAAAACCCCAGGAAAAACCGGCCACACAATGGAGAATCCTACCTTGGCCGAAACTTTCCTATTCCTAAACTAATTTGGATTAATTAATTCCTTTATTTTGAATTTAGGAATTAATTAATTTACAATGAAAATAATAAAATAAAAACTTTCCTAAACTTATTTATCCAGAAAATAAATAAATAAAACTTAAAAAGTAAAGGTAGTTTCCTAAAACAAAAAGTAGAATAAAATTAGGAAACTATAATACTAGCTTTTTGACTAATTTGACTTTGACTATTCTTTGACCAAATTGATCTCCAAATCAGCTTCAATATGCTTTGTAGGATGCCAAATAAGCTTATTGTGAAGTTCCCCACGTTGCCCTTGCTTGGAAGAATGAGAAAAGGTTAATACAGTAAAATACAGTAAAACCCGCGAAGAAAAACAGCAAATCCGGCCTTTCCTTCCCTTTGTGCGCAAACCACCTTGTTGGTCGGCTTTGAAGATGCTTTGGCTGGTTTCTATGACTCATCCTCCATATGAATTGAACCCATAAAGATGGGGTTCCAATTCATACAACCCGGCCTCTTTATTGTTACCAAAAACGTCACCTGACCCCGTTTTGGCTTCTATTGCTTGTATGAGTAACACAGGCCTTTGTTCTTTAGATATGGCCAACCCCTCTTGGATATGACTTATTCCTTGTATGAAGACAGCAAGATTGTCCTTGAACCTCTTGGCTTGGGCCCTAGTGATCGGTCCCACCTTCATTTGTATTGGGTCAGCACCCTAGCGGGTTGTTGGTCGAGCAGTCTCGGGTGGATTCGCATCATTCCCCTCCTCTTGAAAAGGATTTGTCCTCAAATCGAAGTCATCTCCTGCAGCAAAAGGAGATAAATCAGCAACATTAAAAGAGGCACTAACATTATACTCACCCGGTCGATCAAGTTTGTAGGCATTATCGTTTATCCTCTCCAAAACTTGAAAAGGTCCATCACCCCTTGGCATGAGTTTTGATTTCCTTTGTTCGGGAAATCTTTCTTTCCTTAAGTGCAGCCACACCCAATCTCCAGGTTCAAACACCATTGATTTTCGGCCTTGATTAGCCACCCTTGCATATTGCTCGGTCCTTCTCTCAATGTTTGCTCGAGTCTTCTCATGAATCTGCTTTACAAAATCAGCTTTTTGTTTTCCATCTAGATTAGCACGCTCACTTAAAGGCAAAGGTGTTAAATCTAATGGAGTCAAAGGATTAAAACCATAAACAATTTCAAATGGAGTAAAGTTAGTTGCTGAATGTAAAGACCTATTATATGCAAATTTAACATGTGGCAAACATTCTTCCCAAGTCCTTAAATTTCTACTAATTAATGCTCTCAACAATGCAGACAAGGTTCTATTTACTACTTCGGTTTGTCCATCAGTTTGTGGATGACAAGTAGTTGAAAATAAAAGCTTAGTACCTAATTTAGCCCACAATGTTTTCCAAAAATAGCTTAAAAACTTAGCATCCCTATCCGACACAATAGTTTTTGGCATTCCATGCAATCTCACAATTTCCTTGAAAAATAAATTAGCAATGTTGGATGCATCATCAGTTTTATTACATGCAATAAAATGTGCCATCTTAGAAAACCTATCTACTACAACAAATATTGAATCCTTACCTGTCCTTGACCTAGGCAACCCAAGAATAAAATCCATAGACAAATCTATCCAAGGATAGGTAGGAATCGGCAAAGGCTTATACAATCCATGCGGTTTCAATGTTGATTTTGTTTTTCGGCACTTCACACATCTTTCACAAATTCTCTCAACATCTCTCCTCATGTTAGGCCAATAAAAATGTTCTTGCAGCAAGGATAAAGTCTTTAAAATACCAAAATGACCCATTAAACCACCCCCATGTCCTTCCCAAACCAATAATTCCCTAATACTACAATTAGGCACACAAAGTTTGTTTTCCTTAAACAAATATCCCTCAAATATGTAAAATTTATTAAATCCATGTTTCAAACAGGTTCTAAAAATTTCTCCAAAGTCACTATCATGCTCATAAAGTTCTTTCAATTGTTCAAATCCAAGCAATCTAGCATCTAAGGTAGAAAAGAGCACATACCTTCGGGATAGCAACCACATTTTCCTTACCTTTTTTGTAGCGGATCACATATGGAAATGTTTCAATAAATTCAATCCACTTAGCATGCCTTCGGTTGAGCTTTCCTTGACCCTTGATATGCTTCAAAGACTCATGATCCGTATGAATCACAAACTCCTTTGGCATGAGATAATGCTGCCACGTCTCCAAAGCCCTCACCAAAGCATACATCTCTTTGTCATAAGTCGGGTAGTTTAGGGCAGCTCCATTCGATTTTTCACTAAAGTAGGCTATGGGCCTTCCTTCTTGAATTAAAACAGCTCCAATACCTACACCCGAAGCATCACACTCAATTTCAAAAGTCTTAGAAAAATTTGGCAAAACTAACAAAGGTGCATTACACAATTTTTCTTTCAACAAATTAAAAGATTTTTCTTGTACTTCCCCCCATTTGAAGCCAACATTCTTCTTGACAACTTCATTCAATGGTGCTGCTATGGTACTAAAATCCTTGACAAATCTTCGGTAAAAGCTTGCCAAGCCATGAAAGCTCCTCACTTGGGTAATGGATGTAGGAACCGGCCACTCTTGGATTGCCTTCACTTTAGCTTGGTCAACTTTGATTCCTGCAGCACTTACTACAAAACCTAGAAATACAAGTTCTTCTTTGCAAAAGTCACATTTTTTAATGTTAGCAAATAATCTTTCCTTTCTAAGAACTTGCAAAACTTGCCTAAGTTGATCCACATGGTCATCCAAATTTCGGCTATATATTAAAATGTCATCAAAATAAACAACCACAAATTTACCAATAAATGGACGCATTACATGATTCATAAGCCTCATGAAAGTACTAGGTGCATTAGATAATCCAAAAGGCATAACTAACCATTCATACAGTCCATATTTAGTTTTGAATGCGGTTTTCCATTCATCACCTTCTTTCATCCTAATTTGGTGATAACCACTCCTAAGATCAATTTTTGTAAACATGCAAGCACCATGCAATTCATCAAGCATATCATCTAATCTAGGAATGGGATGTCTATATTTGATGGTAATATTATTTATAGCTCTACAATCAACACACATTCTCCAAGAACCATCCTTTTTAGGTACCAACAAAACAGGAACAGCACATGGACTTAAACTCTCACGAATATATCACTTATCAAGCAAATCACTTACCTGTTTTTGCAGCTCCTTTGTTTCTTCGGGATTGCTCCTATAAGCTGGTCTATTTGGTATGGCAGCCCCTGGAACAAAGTCAATTTGATGTTCTATCCCTCGAATAGGTGGTAGTCCACTTGGAATCTCACTTGGGAAGACATCTCCAAATTCCTTCAAAAGAGAAATCATTGAACTTGGCAATTCAAGTTCTTCAAAGTTAGTTTGATCATTAAAATAATTTTCTTTGTAAAGCATGACCAGCAAAGGTTTCTTACACTCAATAACCTTATTAATATCCCCTAAACTCAAATAAAAATTCTGGTTTTTCCTCTCCTTTCTTTCTTTTCTTTTTCTTCCCTCGGTTTGGCTCTCATTGGCGGAAATTTCCGGATTTTGTATGCTCTCGGGTTTGTTCTCTTTTCTCACCTCTCTCTCGGCTTTTTCTTGGTCTTTCCACTCAATATGAACCTTAGAAACCTTACCTTGGTCAGCAACCTCAACCTTACCTTCTTGAATGGATGGTGAGGCCATTGGTGCCATACTTGCTTTTTCTTTGAGCTTCTCGGCTTCTCTCCTTTGTTGCATTTGTAATTGATCTTTGTAAACCTCTTTAGGAGATAATGGTTCCAGCTTGATCTTCTTCCCTTTAAACCTGAAAACAATACTATTTTCTCGACCAAAATGAGTAGCATCTTTATCAAATTGCCATGGTCTACCTAATAGTATATGTCTAGCAATCATGGGTACAATATCACATAAAACTACATCCTCATATCTACCTATATTAAATTTTACTTTGGCTTGTTTGTTTACTTTCATCTCACCACTATCATTAAGCCATTGTAATCTATAAGGTTCTGGATGTTTAATTGTTTTCAAGCCTAATTTATCAACTACAAGATTACTTATCACATTAGTACAACTCCCACTATCTATAATCATGCTACAAATTTTACCTTGTATTTCGCAGCGAGTATGGAATATGTTTTCTCTTTGTATCTGCTCTTCATCTTTATAGATAGCAAGTACTCTCCTTGAAACCAAGCTTAACTCAGCATTAGATGTATCTACAGGTTCGGTTTCATCTTCATTACAATCATCCTCTTGCTCGGTTTCAGCCCCACTTTCTTCACTTGCGGATTCCAGCTCACCATCACCCTTTAATACCATGATTCTTCTATTTGGGCATTGGCTGGATATGTGTCCTCTTCCTTGGCACTTAAAACAAATTATTTCTCTAGATTTTTGAGGTTTAGGATCAGATTTTATCTCACCTCTAAGTGCTTGGACAGATTCGGTCTTGACCTCCCTTCTTGGCCGGTTGGTAGATTCTTCTCCAATTTTCGGCCTCAACTTGTTTTCATAAGTGGAATTGTTTTTCCAGCCACTTGAACTTGTCCTTCCACTGCTAGAAACTCCTCCAAACCGTGTACTAACACCCCTCCTCTTGAATTGGTTCTCAAGCTTAATGGCTACATGCAACATCTCCTCCAATTCCAAGTATTGTTGTAATTCAAGTTGGTTGGCAATGTCACGGTTTAACCCTCCAAGAAATCTTGCCATTGTTGCCTCCCTATCCTCCCTCATGTTTAGCCTCATCATTAACATCTCCATCTCTTTGTAATAATCCTCCACGGACCTACTTCCTTGAGACAAAGATTGAAGCCTTTGATGCAGCAACCTTTGGTAATGGGATGGCACAAACCGCTTCCTCATGACTCCTTTCATTTGTCGCCATGTTGTAATTAAGTCTTCACCAACCCTCCTTCGGGTGCTTTGCTCATTTATCCACCATTGGAGTGCATAATGGCCAAACTCCATTGCTGCCATCTTCACCTTCGTACCTTCCGAATAGTTGTGGCAGTCAAAAATCATCTCCATTTTCTCTTCCCACTCCAAATAAGCTTCAGGATCACTTTTACCCATAAAAGGTGGGATATTAACCTTGATATTTCCCAAATCTTCATCTGTATCCTCCCTCCTATATCTCCCACATCCAGCTCTATCTTGGACAGCAAAGGTTTCGTCCATACCTTCCTCAAAGTCACCGTCCAATGGCTCCTCATCAAATTCCTCTCTCGGCCTCTCGCGACCTCCTCGTCCTCGGCCTCGTCCTCCATGGAATTCTTGCCCATTTCTTGTATTCGGCCTTCCTTGTGAGGCTTCTAGTCTTCCCACTCTTTGATTCACATGCTCAACTTGAGCACTAACCCTCTGTATTGATTCCAAGACAGCTCTCATATCCACTTGGTCTCCACTCCCGGTAGCTCGGTCATCGCCATGGAATGCTACGGACTCTTCCTCATTGATCCTCAAGGGTGGATCCCCTCTTCTTATTCTAGAATCTGCCATGTTAGTAAAATACTGCAAAAATAAAATAAATCCTCACAATATTCACTCCCTCACGTGTTTCACTCAAACAAAGTCTCGACACTCGTGTTTGTACACTAGTTTCGGCTTTTACCCTCTTTTAAGCTCTCACACTCTTGCCTTTTTCCACTCAATGAATTATCTCAAAGTTCTAATTAAAACACCCACAAAACAGCAATTAGATCACTAGTATGTTTTAATTAAACTTATCAACAAAGCAGTAACAAAAAGTAGGCAATACCGAAAGAATCCAACAAATCCTAATTTTTCGGCTTTCTAGACAAGAAAACACAAAATAATGGGAAAACATTGGAATTTTTGAAAACTGCACCAGATGGTAGTAGATTATGAGTTCAAGAATAAAATTCCAGAAAAAGAAATTCAAATACGAACAAGAATCAAAGAGAACAAAATTATAGAAAAGTGTTGGTTGTTGTTCTTGTAATTCAAGTTTTGTATCAATTCCTTTATCTAATTTTAATCCAAATAATTTAAACACCCAAAATCCAAATATCCAGCAGCAAGAATAATTTCCCAGCAACTCAAATATTGAATAAATAATCAAAAACCAGCAGCTCCAACAAATTTCCAGCAAACAAATCAAACTCCAACAAACTGAATTTTTATTTATTTATTCGACTTTACCTCTTCTTTCTTTTTTTCTTTTTTTTTTTCTCTTTTTTTTTTTTTTTCACTCACAGGACATAAACAACTGCAGTAGCAAGAGTAAGTACCAAAATTGCAATTCCAAATCCAAAACAAACACCAAACCCGTGTCCTCCAAATAAACAAAATGTGCAGTTTTTTTTTTTTTTTTTTAAATGTTGCCGCAAACTTCTTTTTTTTTTTTTTGAATATATGAATGCAAATATTTAGAACTAAAACAGCAAAGGAAAATCAACAAAAACAAAAATTAACAAGAACAATGATGAAAGACAACCAACAAACTAGGAAACAAAAATACGATAAAACTAGGAAACCTAATTCAACTAGGAATGAATTTTTTTTTTTTTTTTAAAGATCCAGAACGTGTATGGGATGGATGCAACCTTAACCTAATGCTAAAATTGCAGAATAACACAAAAACAAATAAAGCAAATAAAGATAGATCAAACCTGAACAAAATTTAGCTCTGATACCAAATGATACGAACCTAGGACGACCTGCTCCTAAACCCGTATTATATTAGCCCGGATCTTTAATTAAGTTCAAGTTCTAATGGAATGGACCTCAACCCCTAACCAACCTGTGGTTAGAAACCTTGGTATAATGTAGACGCCACAATAGGGGATGGAAAACCTATTGATAAGTCAAGCTAAAACAACCAATTCTCTAATGGTGTTTTAGGTGTTCTCAAAGAACAAAGAGATAATTAATCTCACAAGTATTTTCTCAATCAAATCAAAGTTTTAAAGTTATCTTATTAATGAAAAAAATAATCCTTTAAATAGGCTTTGAAAGAAACAACATAAAACCTAAAAACCCTAGGAAAAACCGGCCACACAATGGAGAATCCTACCTTGGCCGAAACTTTCCTATTCCTAAACTAATTTGGATTAATTAATTCCTTTATTTTGAATTTAGGAATTAATTAATTTACAATGAAAATAATAAAATAAAAACTTTCCTAAACTTATTTATCCAGAAAATAAATAAATAAAACTTAAAAAGTAAAGGTAGTTTCCTAAAACAAAAAGTAGAATAAAATTAGGAAACTATAATACTAGCTTTTTGACTAATTTGACTTTGACTATTCTTTGACCAAATTGATCTCCAAATCAGCTTCAATATGCTTTGTAGGGTGCCAAATAAGCTTATTGTGAAGTTCCCCACGTTGCCCTTGCTTGGAAGTATGAGAAAAGGTTAATACAGTAAAATACAGTAAAACCCGCGAAGAAAAACAGCAAATCCGGCCTTTCCTTCCCTTTGTGCGCAAACCACCTTGTTGGTCGGCTTTGAAGCTGCTTTGGCTGGTTTCTATGACTCATCCTCCATATGAATTGAACCCATAAAGATGGGGTTCCAATTCATACAACCCGGCCTCTTTATTGTTACCAAAAACGTCACCCGACCCCGTTTTGGCTTCTATTGCTTGTATGAGTAACACAGGCCTTTGTTCTTTAGATATGGCCAACCCCTCTTGGATATGAATTATTCCTTGTATGAAGACAGCAAGATTGTCCTTGAACCTCTTGGCTTAGGCCCTAGTGATCGGTCCCACCTTCATTTGTATTGGGTCAGCACCCAAGCGGGTTGTTGGTCGAGCAGTCTCGGGTGGATTCGCATCATATTTGGTACTGGTTGTTACAACTTATGCCACCTTAAAGAAATTTCATCCATGAAATTCATACCTTAGCTTTGGAAAAGATGAGGATACTAACTTCGCATTTGGTCCTTTCACTCTTAAGTTGCCTCATCAACTAGATGATTTCTCCAAAGAGTCTTCACTAAGGAAATGGTCTTGTCGCCAAGCTTTTTCTCTTCCCTATCCAGAATCTGCACTGGCTGCTCCTCATAAGCCAAGTCATTCTTCAACTTAATCTCAAGTGCCTCCAGCATATGTGATGGTTCTGAAATATAGTTGTAGGGCATGGAGATGTGGAATGCATCATGGACTCGAGATAGCTCTTCTGGCAAGTCTAACTTGTGAGCCATTCAACCTATCCTCTCGACTACCTCATATGGTCCAATGTAGCAATGTAACACCCCGTCCCGAAGTACACCAGAAATTTCTCAAAATTTGACCAAGGTTGACTGGGTTTGATCGTCGTTGACCGAGAATGGGTCAAATGTTGACTTTTTGCTCCTGATGAAATTTTACATTGACCAAGGTACCGTTAAAAAGTACACGTTGTCACGAGTTCATAGACTAGTAGCACGTTGAAAACGGAGCTACGATTGAAAGTTATGAGCAAAACAAGTTGAGGTCCAAACTGTCCAAGGGGTGCCCGAGTTGAGTTTTTGTTCATGCACAGTTGAGCTTTGACTCATGCATGGTTGTGAGGTACTCGTCGATACGAGTTCATAGACTAGCGGCACATCCAATTTGGACATGTGTTTTGAAAGTTATGGACCTATAGAATTTTTCAAATACAATATTATTTTAATATTATTTTTAAAGAACAGTGTGCCGCGTGTGACTTAATAAAAGGTGCCATGTGTCACAACGGTGAGATGCCACATGTCAACTATGGTTAAATACCATATTATTTTATTATTATTGTATACAATAATATTATTTTAATATTATTTAATTATTTTATTTTATTTCTTTTTCTTTTTCTTTTTCTTTTTTCTTCTCCCCACGGGGGGAAAAAAGGGAGCCCCCCGCGAAACCTTCTTCTTCTTCCTTCTTCTTCTTTCTTGTCTCCCTCGGGTCCATCGGCCTTCACCATTTCTGGCCACCCATTGCTCAGACGTGCCGGCCATAGACATAGCCCAGCCGCCAGCGACTTGGCTGCCAAATTTGGTGGCCGGTCAGGTGGCGACTCGCCCAGATCGTGCGGTGGAAGCAACGGTAGCCGTCTCTCTCTCTCCGGCCGAATCGGCCGTGTTCCGGCGCACCCAAGCCGCACTGACCACACCAACCGGCAGCCCATCACGTGAGCTTCATTGGAGTGTGCTCTGGTCGCCGGGGAAGCCGTTGAAGTGCCGAAAAACCGCCATGGAAGCCAGCAGCAGCAGCTCATCCGGTCACCAGATTCCCGCCGTTTCCGACTGTGTTCTCGGTCCTTTTCCCTTAATTTGGATTCTGTGAAGCTAATGGTGATCTTTGTTTGCTCCAATTCGAGCTCCTTCATGGCGTACAAAAGAGGGGCAAGTCGGCAGCGGCTTCCGACGAAAATTCTGGCCACCGCCGGCGATTTCAAGCCAATCGAAGGTCAGAATTGCATTCTCCATATCCTTAGCTTCGCATTGATATCTTGTTTGTAAATTATTGATGTGTATTTGAGAGGTTGGTATTTTTGATTAAATTATTAAATTAAATTGTATATTATATATATATATATGTGTGTGTGTGTGTGTGTTTTCTGTATACATGTGTATGGAAGTATTGATAAATACATGCATTATATATATATAGATGTGCGGTGATGTATATAAATACATGGTGATATGTGAATATATATTGAGATGTGTGAGTGGGTGTATATATATATGTATAAATATGTATTGTTGAAGCCTTTGATTATGCATATCAAAATGTATTTATACATATGTATCTGGACATCACGCTTGTTAAATTGGTTGTTAAAGGTTTTACCGTGTATATATATATTTAAATGTGTGAAAATGTAAATATATATATATATATATATATATATATATATATATATATATATATATACGAATATATACGTAGATATCCATGGATGACTTATAATAAACTGTATTGCGATATCTTTAATGTATTTTTGTATCTTTACTTGTATGTGAAATTGTATGTGGCCTTGATGATAAATTTTGGTATAAATTGAATTGAAGGATTGAGAAGAAAAAAAAAAGATAATTATATTAAATTATTGTGACCAAGGATATATTTGTATATTTAAATATTTATTATTTATTATTTATTATTTATTATTATTATTTATGTATTTGATAACAGCACATGAATTGGATTGTATTTTATCTAAATTTCATATTTTATATTTTATAATATTATGAAATTTATAGTTCTTTTTAAGATGCACCCATACACGTACTGGTGTTCTATATTGTATATGTGATTATGATAAGCGTGCAAGTTGTAATGTCTCCCGTGAGTTGCCACCGGACCGAGGGCAGGCAAGTTTGATATAGTACACATAAGTCGTCCCCCTCCATGACCAGGATGACGGTTTAACCAGCGGCGTTGTTGGGATGCCAAAGCGACCGTATGCAAGTTTCTCTTTTTAACCTCCCATCAGTCGGTGCTCGGGACGCTGGGTACCTTCAGGCACCACTGATATATAGTATGGTGCATCAAGTATTTTTTTTTTTATGTTCGTACATATATTTGTATGTTATATTGTTTGATATTATACTGCGCATACCGCACCATACGGAGGTGGCGAACCAATGTGGTCCATGTAGAGCTAGCCCTATAATCATGTTGCCTACGAGTCCAGGGATTGGACGGCCAATATAGGCAACCACCCTGGTTTGTATTGGTAGCAAAGTGCCGACGACAGCTAGAAATTATGGATCACGTAGCATGTTAGAAGGTATCGTACGTATCTCCATTACGAGCATGCATATTTCATTTTATGCTATGGATTTTAAGATATGATTTTACGTATTTATGTTATGTTATCTATTTGTGATTTAATTTCTTACTAATATTCTTAATCGATGTTATTATATTCGTATTACTATTAATTGTATTTAACTATTTATTTAATCATTATTGTCACTGTTATCAAAATTGTTATTATTATTTATAATGATTATTTTTATTGTAATTCCACTTTTTATTATTATCATTATTATAATTATAGTTGTTATTATTGATTTTTATTTTTATTAACATTATTATGAGATCTTTAGTTTTAATTTTGTTATTTTTTTTATTATTATTACTACCATATGGTACCTTCGGATAAGTATCACAGCCTACGGGCAAGAAAAATAGCCATCGGGCAAGTATAATAGTCATCGGACAAGTGATAGCCTCTGGGTATGTGAGATAGCCCTCAGGCAAGTTACATATGGGAATATAATAGCCCTTAGGCAAGTTACATCAATACCATCATCATTAAAACGTTTGTTATAGTTTTTTTGATTGTTAATGTGACGTTGTTTACCTTTCTTTCTATTTTATGCATTGGCATATTTGTAAAACGATATTTAAAGTGTATTTGACATGTGTAGCACTAGGTGGTGTGGGCGGATGAGAATCTATGATGGTATACTTTAATTGGGTATTTACTTAATTAATTCCATTATATGCCTTTATTTAATTTGTTTTCGAAGTGCTGCCATTTGTGGAATTAAATTGAAGTAATGTGGGAGGAATAAGGGGATGTATAGAGAAGTGTGTTTTCAGTGCAAGAAATTTGTGGTAAGTCCAACCTTTAGGGGAGGTTCTGCCGGATTTTCCACTAGAAAGTCCGGTAGGGTTTCCCTGGGATCAGGGCTTGTCTAGGGTTCCGGTGAGGAATTTTAGACGGATCGTGACAAGCAAGGACTTAGCTTTCCAAACTTTCTAAAGCATACCCCACCCTTATAAGGAAATAGCTTTGGGAAAACCTAATCACTGACCTCAAACTCAAATCCTTTCTATGCACATCTACGTAGCTCTTCTGCCTATCTTGTGCTACTTTCAACCTGGACAGTATGATGTTGACATTGTCCACTCTTTCTTGTACAATCTCAAGACCTAAAAGTTTACTTTCACCTATTTCATTCTAACATAGTGGAGTTCGACATTGTTTTCCATACAATGCCTCATAAGGTTAGATCTGAATGCTCGAATGATAACTATTATTGTAAGTAAACTCTGCCAAAAGGAGCTATTCATTACAATCTACTTTGAGCTGTAGTACACATGACCTCAACATGTCCTCCAATATTTGAATAGTCCTCTCAGATTGTCCATCGGCGTGGGAGTGAAAAGCTGTACCTAAATTCAACTTAACACCTAGTTTCTTCATTAGTCTTCACCAAAACCTCGAAATGATTCGTGGATCTCTGTCATATACAATCGATATTGGCACCCCATGCAAACTCACTATATGGTTCATAAAGAGTTCCGATAACTTTTAAGGAGAAAACCTCTTATGAATATGTAGGAAGTATGCAAATTTATTGAGCGATGCACTATCATCTAAATACCATCATGTCTTTGAACTGTGTGAGAAAACATGAATACAAAATCCATAGTAATATGTTCTCACTTCCATTCTAGGATGGGGAAAGGTTGTAAAAGTCTAGAAGACTTTTGTTTCTCTACCTTCACTTCATGACAAATGAAACACTTGAATACATATTCAATAACTTTTCTTTTCATTCATGCCTACCAATAATATTCCTGCATAGTATGATACATCTTGGTACTATAGGATGCATAGCATAGGTAAAACTATGGGCTTCTTCCAATATTTTCCTTTTCAACTCTTCATTGGCTAGAAGACGGAGCCTAGTACCAATCACCCAAGGCTTCATCACTTCTAATAGTGAAGTCTGGCTTCCTCTCTTGTTAAACTTTCCTTCTCATTTTCATCAAGTAAGGGTCTTCAAGTTGGACCTCAAGAACACGATTCATAAGTATTGGTCATAGCTAGAAGCTAGGAAAAAGTGCTCCTGAAGAATGCAGCCACATATTTGTACCTCAAATTAATATCATAAAGTTGATGCTCAAATAGTACAAATTAATGTCTATTAAAAATATTAATTGGATCAATTATAATATAAATATTAAGCATAAAATAATTAAAATATTTTCACTAAATAATTATAAAAGTGTAATAGAACCATAAATATAAAAAAATAGACAATGTACTCAAAAACATAAACAATGTACCATACAATATGCCTAGTATTGTTAAGTGGTGCACGATATCCCTAAACACCACAAAATAGTAAAAGAAAATAAACCTATGAGATGATCCCACCTCACAACCTTTAGCATCCTAAAAGCATCATGGCAATACAACGTCATGACCTTTAATGTATGAAAGGTATCATGACAATAATGAACATGAAGGTTTAACCCAATCTCATGATCCTTAGCGTACTATAGGCATCGAGGCAAACTTGTGCATTATAGTATAAAATTGAATAGAAACACTAGTACTATATCGTAGATCAATTAAAAATTAACAGTACAATATTCATAAAACAATATTTTCAAGATCATACTTTTCCATTTTTTCAAACAATATTATACCATGAAACATAATTTAATATTCAAATCCAACTATTCATTTAAATATTCTAAAAATTTTAAGTCATCACTTTATACTAAAACATAAATACCATAGTGAAATATACATCACCTTTAAATCACTTTTAAGCACTTAAAAATATAGAACACTTAAATATGTTTAAAAATACATAATTTCCAATTGCTTTCTCAAAATCAATATTTTCTTAAAAGGCTAAATTATCGATTAAATTTGCCACAATATTTTAATACCAACATTTACAAGTTCATTATGAACTCATTACAATGACGATATAAACCTGTGAGATAAACTCACATCACAACTTTTAGCATAATAAAGGTATCATGGCAATAATAAATCTATCGGTTGAACCCAACCTCATAACCTTTAGCGTACTATAGGCTCATGGAAAATTTGCGCACTATAATATAATACCAAATAGAGACACTAGTACTATATGGTACATCAATTAAAAATCAAAGTACAATATTAATAAAACAATCTTTTCAAGATCATACTTTTCCACTTTTCCAAAAAAATTATACTGTAAAACATAATTTAATATTCAAATCCAACTTTCATTTAAATATTTCAAAATTTTCAAGTCATTATTTCATACTAAAACATAAATACCATAGTGAAATATATATATCACCTTAAACCACTTTTAAGCACGTGAAAATATAAAACACTGAAACATGCTTAAAAATATATAATTTCCAATCCACTTTCTCAAAATCAATATTTTTTTTTCAAAAGGGCTAAATTATCAATTAAATCTCCAAAATATTTTAATAAGAACATTCACAAGTTTATTATGAACTCATTAGCATTTGAAACCACTTAAAATCTTATAAAAAGTTATATGAAATGATGAAATATATATGTGAAAACCAATATTCATATATGCATAAAATAAACATTTAAATTAAATTATATATATATATATACATACTAGTAAGCTAAAATTCATTTAAAAATATAACCACTTATAATTATTGTTGATGTTCATTCCTACTCCTCCATAGGATCGCCTTCAGGCTCAATATGGGTGTCTATAATATAATAAAATATTTATCAAGCTCCAACAATTAAATCAAAGACATTAATGCATACCAAATGTCTTAAAATAATTTATATAAGCATAAAATTACATAAATTGGACATCAAAAGGTCCAATTATAATGCAAATCCTTAGGATCTAATATCCAAAATTGGAGTTTCTCACTCGAAGGCTAATTTTACGACATTGAACTTCCCAATGGGCCCTATTAGTATCTAATTATACTAATTCAACTTCAATTTGTCCAATTTGACCAATTTTTATCCAAACACAATTTAAATTTATCTGGTATTAAACTAATCAATCAAAAAATGGAAACATTATCAAACGACATCCAATATTTATAAAATTTATACAAATGAAAAGCTCAAGAGATAAGGAATACAATGGTGTGCTTACCTTGGTCTAAAATTGTTACCAATGGTTAAAAACTTAGCCAAATTCTCCGTTGATAGATCTCTTAAACTATGAGGCTTCATGGCAAATGGAGCATGAAAATGGACTTAGAGGTCCAAAAATTTGAAGGGGGAGGGGGAGAAAGGTGTATGGGTTGGCCTGGAATGGCCAGATAACCCATAATCTCTAGCGTTCTATTTCGTCTGTCATTGCTAGCTTCATTGGCCCGATTTAGGCACATCTAATGGTAGATTGGTTGAAAATTTGGAGGGTGTGGTCACCGACCAACGGGCTACAAAGCTTGGCCAACGCATGTAGCTTGCTGATGGTAGAAAAGAAGCAAAATGACAGTGAGCTGGTTTAGGCATTAAACGGGCTCAAGTTGACCTGGTTCAGACCAATGGTTCTAAGGAGAGGTTTATAAGGTTTGGGGGATAAAAAGAGTATTTTGAGATTTTTGGTCCCAACACTTATATAGGGCCTTGGGTAATAATAGACAAAAAATCTAGGACTGGTTTGTACATTGATATAATACTGACGTTTAAAACTTTTCACAACTATAACTTGTTATCTGTAATTCAGAATTTGGTGTGCTATCATGTTATGAATTTGTATCGATGAGTTCTACATAATGGTATATTAGTCAAACATGACCATAGAAAAAGTCAACCTGTGACCCACATATGGTCTATTTAGTCAAACTTGGTCAATAGGGATATTTTGGTATAGGTTGTTACACTTTGTTAGACATTCTTTATTTTTCATAAAAACCAATTTTTTCTTAAAAAGTTATTTTTTCTAAAAGGAAAAAAAGCTAATAGAATATATAATTAATTAATAGCCATTAATAGTTATCAATAGCCTTCTTGCATAATATAATTGGAGAATAATTTTTTATTTACTTGTCCATTTATATCATTTAAATATCAATTTTGTCAATTTGTTTACCACATACAAAACAATTTACATTTGCCATTGGAGATGCTATTATTAAGAGCATCTCCAATGGCTCTTTGAATTGCTAATTTTGTTTGCCACATTCGTTTACCCAAAATAAAAAATAAAAAAATCCTATGGCTCTTTTTAAGTACTTTATCAAACTGATGTGGTAAAAAATAAATAAATAAATAGATAGACATATTTGAAAGTGCTTTTTTATACACATTTAGGCTATGTTTGGTTTGCAAAATGGTTATTCTTCATAAAATAGGATTAGTAATACTTAGAAATAAAAAAAATGTGGAATAAAATAGTTTTTCCTATTCTTTAGTTTGGTAGCAATAATGAAATACAATATTGAGTATAGAAAAAAAGTGGCAAGAAAAACGACTCAAAAAAACCATGAAGTGTAAAAAAAAATTGAAAATGGAAAAATAAAAAACAACACAAAGTAGCATCTATTTCTATTCTTTTATTTTTGGGAATAGAAACTCTATACTTTTAAAAATGATAGAAATTCCTAATTTTGGGGAAACGGGATTCTATAGAAATAGATAAACTAAACAATTTAAAAATCCAGTCTCGTAAAGGAACAATAATGCTACAGATACCAAAATATTTATCAAATGTATTTATTAAATTACACATATTAAATTATTGTTAGTTGACAAATTATTGTTTGGTCCCAACTTAAGCCAGCATATTAAATGAATAAGTTCGCTAAATGCATAAGATAATAATTTTTCTGAAAAATCCTTTATGACCCTTTAAATATATAAATTAATATTTAATTAAACTTATAAAAAATAAATAACAAATATAAACATTTACCATATATAATAAAAAATTCACTTAAAAGCTTTTTTTTTTTTTCTGAAATATGCCTCTAAAATTTTTCGCTTTTACCAAAATGTATTAAAAAGGGAAATAACTTTTAAAATAAGAATTGATCAATTGATCCACAATCATAAGTAGTTTTTCACACGTGAAAGTCAACTATTGATCTTCTTTATATTCATCAGTGGGATTCTTTTCATTAGTGGATTTCTCTGTTTGGTCTATTGATTTTTTTTTCCTTTATTAATTGTGTGGTAATTAATCCCATAATTGTAGATTTGATCAAACCTGATTTATCTTTCCCTTTATTAATATATATTATATAGATAGTAAAATTATTTCTCAAATATTGTATAAAATTATTTTTAAATTAATAAATATTCATTTATTGCTAAATAAATAGCCTCTTTAAATGAATAATTTTTTATATTCTCATAGATATTCATTTAACATAAACTAATTAAATAGTGCCACATCACCTTCCACATTATTTTGTAAATAATTTTGTAGATATTTTGATAAGTCTAACATTATTAATAAAGGAGAACCAAAATTTTAGGAATACGTATCCTATTCCATTATTTAATCTATAAACCAGACGTACCATTATTTTTTTAGTACTTTTATTAATAAGTGCTCCATATAATTAAAGGTAGAATTTTTGGCTATATACAATATAAAGTACTTCTAAATTTGCTTTTGGTATTTTTATTTTTTAATTGATACATTGAATGTTTTTTTTTTCCCCTTAATCATGACAGCATTCTTTTTTTGTTTTTTGTTTTCCTCCTTATTTTTTGTGAAAAAAATACTTTTTAGTTTTTTACCAAACTTGACTACATGTTATTTTTTTCCTTTTTTGGAATCACTTATTAAAGCTCCAAAAACACTAATAAAAACATTTTTAGATGGTCTATTAGATAATGCGACCTAAAAAATTATCTTTATCAAGAATAATCATGCTTTAAAAGGAAAATTTTAAATTGATACATCATTATAATTATTTTTATTTTATTTAAGAAAAGATTAAATATATGTATTATTTTTATTTTATTTAAGAAAAGATTAAATATATGTAGTATTTATCAATTTGGATTTAAACAAAACCATTGTTGAACGATTTTTGAATTAAATGTCTATCAAGTAGTTATCATGCAACATAGACTAGAAGCCTTCCAACCTTTGTCTGACATAAATAGCAACTTACATAGTTATTTTATCCTATGATCAAGACAATTGTCCAGGCTTAGAAAAATCTTATACGACACGAACCCACACGATAATTTACGGATTTAGATTGATGATATCGTATCGGGTCCGTATTAGTGTCACCCAATAGGACCCAATAAATTAACGGTTTTAATGGTGAAACATGGTAAATATGATAAACTCATTATGCTCATTAAAGAGGGATATTTTGGTAATTAAATAAGTTTTATAATATTAAAATTACTTAATTTATTGTTAAACATATATTAATATGTTCTTTTTTAGTTTAATTTTTAAAAAATCTAAAAACAAACAATAATTTTTGTAATTTTTAAAAAAAATTATTATTTTATTATTTCAAAACTAAGTAAAATTTAAATTTTCAAATTTGTATTTATCGTTAATGGGTTAACAGGTTGGGTGACGGATTACACGATAATTTATTGAATGGGGTTGGATTTATCTATTTTCACACGAAAGTTTAACGGGTCATGTTTGGATTAACTTAATTCCACACGAACACGACACAACACGACATGAACACGATTTAACACGATACATCGCCAAATCTACAATTGTCTGAATCCTATGAAACCATTTTATAGAAACTCATTGTTAGATGATTTTATCTTTTTTTGTTCTCTTACTTTGCTAAAATAATATATACATATACACACACAACCAGGCTCCTATTAGATTGCTCCATTGCATTGCGTCAAAAATTAAGACTAAAATTTCATTTATAATTTTCGAAGTTCAGACATGGTTTACTTTCCCTAAATAAGATTTTAACATGTCACTAAATTTATATTAAATCATTTATTTATTTTTAAATCCTAAATGTTGATGTAATCTAACAGCTTACAATGGAGGACCAGATAAAGTTAAAAAGGTTTTTATTTATTTATATCTATATATATATATATATATATATATATATTTTAAATAAGATTGTAAATTATACATATATGAATATATATATATATATACAGTTTGGCTTTCATTAGGATCCAAAGTCTTACATGCGGGAAATCTGGAACGATTTTTGTTCAATAATGTAGTAAAGACCACTGTTTTTAAAAAAACAAACATCATTTGTATATGCAATAGATGAAAGTTTTTCAAAAAACCATTGTCTTTACCTTTGTCTTGTACGAAAATCATCCAGGGTTTTCCAGTGGAGAGAACACCTCTCTCTCTCTCTCTCTCTATATATATATATATTTACAATTTGGCGCTCATTAGGATATCCAAATAAAATTGGTGTAGACTCTTACATTATGGAACATGTTGCTAAAGTGTCTTCTCCTATAACATATTTGTGCAATATATTGTGTGACTGCAAGTCTGCACCAAATTCTATTAGGGTGTCCTGGTAAGAGATTGACTATATATATATATAGTCAATCTCTTATCCTATTGAATTTTCCATCATATTCTCACTTTCAACCCTTAGATTTCTTTAAAAACTAAGATTTAAAGGGTTTATATAAAAATAATAAAATACTAAAATCCTAAGAGGGAAAAATAAACCTTTTCAATACTCATATCAATCCTAAATGTATATTTAAATATCAATCTTAAAGAAATTTAAGGACTGATAAGTGAGGTTCTAATAGAAAATTTATCAAGATTTTATGATGAAAAACTAACTTTATATATATAAGATAATTTTATAATGCGAATGTCTGCATATTTTTATTGTACAGACATCCATAAAAAACGATAATTTTTAAAAAAATTATCATTTGTATATAAAAATATTGATGATAATTTTTTAATTATCATTTTTACGGATATTCGTACAACAAAAATATGTGAACGTCTACGCTATAAAAGCACCTTTTATATGATATTAAAATTATTAGTCATAACTTTTAAAACGATTTTTATATAATGCTAATTAATAGCGTATCAATTATGCGCCACATGCAGCCCAGCCACCCGACAGCTAAACATTTAATGCTCTAATTAATAGCATATCAATTATCCACCATCTTTCCAGAGAAATATGCACCTCAAAAACTGGTACGTGAATGTCTACAAGTCTCAAATTGATTATCTCCATAGGCTCGTTGAAAATGTCCAATCTAATTATTATAACTATTAGAGTCTCAATTTTAAACCGATTTTATATACAATGCCAATTAATTGCGTATCAATTATACGCCACATGTCGTTTACCAAAAAAAAAAAAAAAAAAAAAATTTATACGCCATGCAGCCCAATCACCTGACAGCTAATCATTTAATGCTCAAATTAATAGCATATCAATTATACAGCATCTTTCCAGAGAAACATGCACCTCAAAAACTGGTGGGTGAACGTCTTCAAGTCTCAAATTGATTATATCCATAGGCTGGGTGAAAATGTCCAATCTTATTATTTGGAAGAATATATTGGAATGTCTTTAAATCTTTAAATCTCAAATTAATGGAAGGAGTGACATACAGAATAATTATTAAAGATAAGAATATCTATATAAAAAAAGGGAAAAAATAATCATTCATGTAATATGTTTAGACATTATATTGAATTGATGAATTAAATTCAATGTTTAATATTTATAAATATTTTTTTGTGAAAAAATTAACAAAGTTGTTAAAAATTTAAAAAAAATTAAATTTTATAGTTATTTATATATTTTAGTATAGAATAATAAATTTCGATTTAAATATGATAAATATGTTAGAAAAATCAATTCTATGCTTTTTGAAATGATGACTATTATTTTTTCTTTTCTCTTCTTTTTTTTTTTTTAACTTTTCAACAAAAAGAAACTTTCATTATTAAGGAATGAAGAAACAAAAGTGATCAAAGTTCTTGAATGGATCCAAATTAGAAGGTAGTAAACCTCTAAAGGCTCTTTTTACTATCCAATCAGCACATATATTCTGTATACCAAATGTGTTTTAAGAGTTGTTGTATCACTTTCTCTCACGAAATGGAAATCCATCGTTTTGTCCGAGCAGGTGTAAGCTAATGTTGTATCTTTAATTAGCTGATAACAATTTAGCATATAATCAATGATCTCGAATCGAGATGAAAGGGAAAATTATTTGTAAAATGATAAAAATTAAAAAAAAAAGAAAAAGAAACACTATATTTTGACTTTTTAAAACTAAAAATGTAATATAGAAAGTTAGAGAAATATTATTTGCCATCATTGTCTATCGTTATTTTAGTTTAGAGAAATATTATTTGCCATCATTGTTTATCGTTATTTTAGGATACTCTTATCCACATAATGACTTAATTAATTATGCTAATGTTGTATCTTTAATTAGCTGATAACAAATTGGTATATCATCAATGATCCTTGCTCTCATTTATAGCGAAAACAAAGAAACCAATCTTCTTATTTTTATTTTTTATTTTTGATAAATTAGGGAGGAAAGATTTTAATACCAAACTTTAAATTTAGGATCTAAAAATTATCATCAATAATAATTGTCAAGTGAACAGTTTTAAAGAATATTTCGAAAGATTTGAAACCGATAATGAGAATGGGGGGTAAAAAGATGTAAATGAAATGTGTGCCACATGATTTGGGGAGATAATTAACGGCTTAACATGTTGAATGGGTAGGTTGATAAAGGTCTATATGTAGCATAGTCATAAATACTGAAAAATCTAGTTTCAACATATAATTTCAAATCGTGGGTAAAATGTTAGTGCCGACAAATAAATTTCATGAAAATGCTACTTATGACTGGATTCTATGTCATTGACAATTTAAATGACTTCTTATCAAGGTTTACTAATCTATATTAGAGTTTTAATATAAAAATCAATGCATAATTAAATACATTTAATTAACAGTTATCATATCATAAATGATCACATCAATAATCATCGTTACCGATGACAAATAGTGAAATTTAAATTTTATTGGCTTTTTCCATAATGTTATGATCACATGGCAATTAAAAGATCAAAATGGAACTTGGGATGGTGAGGCATGTTACCACCGAGAACAATGAGAGCCCACTTGAAGTTCCTTTCCTAGTTCTTTTTGATCTTGTATGTGTAAATTCCGAATTCTTGAATTTTATTTATGAAGCTTGTGTGAGATCTTGACTTTCAACTAATATTTCCTTATTTATGATTTTTGTTATAAGAAATGATCGTTTCATTTTTCGTAGCATGTGCAACCGAGGCATACATACTGTAACAAATTTTTAATTTCTAGCTTGGCACTAGTTTTTAAATTGATTTATGTTCTTGATGTTTGATTGAGCAAAGTTTAAGCTTAAACTTTGTTGCATGTTCAAATTATCGAGAAGTGCTTATTTTTCTTAAGTTTTCTTTAATGATTTTAAACTTTGATTTGTATAGTTATACTCGTCAAATTTAAACCTTTACTTTTAGTTTCTTTGATAGTTCTAATATTTTGATTTCTTTGCATGAGTATTTTCCACTAAATCGTCTTTACTCTCCGCTTGAAGTTTCACTCAATTCATTGAATATGTGCATTCTTGTGTTTTAAGTAAACTTTTCATAGTTTTCTTTTACAAATTTTGGATGAGTAAATGACCCATCGAGATTGTCATACAACCCACTTTTACTAGGGTTTTAAATGCAAATTTTTGATACTTTTGTTTACTACAATTCTTTAAGCATTTGGTAAAAGTATAAAATTTTGGTTGCATGTCAAACTTTGTTCAATCTGAGAGCTTAGCCATGGAATTTCGAGAAAACTTCTTTTAAATCTCCAAAGTTTTGCTTTTGTTTTGAATATTTGTCTTGTTTAATTGATAATTGTGTTGTATTGGTTTTAGATTTTTATTCCTTGAATTAAAGTTTTAAGCATGTTGAATATTATTTAAGCCAAAGAAATGTTCGAATTTTCTTTATGTCTTTTTCTTCCCAAGATTTGAGATGGTTTTATCCTAACTTTGCAATCTTGAAAAAGAATCCTTATTTGAAATTTTACTTCTCCCAAGGTCCGTTTGGAATGGGCAACGGATCTAGCAACCCTCCTTGTTGCTTTTGCTCTACTTTGTCTTGTTGGCACACAAGACATGTCCTCACATAGACTTCCATATCGTCCCTCATATGGGGCCAATAATATGGGGCTCCTATTAGGGCTAGGGTGCGTCAAGTGCCCGGGTGGTCAGCCCACTTGGTGTCATGGCACTCCTTAATCAATTCCTTTCTTAGATTCTCCTTCTTGGGCACATATATAGGGTCCCCCGTAGTCTTGTCAAAGTGGTGTTTATGTATTGATTTTATGTTTTAAATTTGTTTGTTGGTTCCTATTTATCTAAAAGATATGTCTTTGCCATACTAAGTTTTCCTCTTTTGATTTGTACCAATTATATACTCATAATACCATGCTTTTATTTTAGATTCTTATGTGGAAATGAATGTTGAGTTTTTAAATTTCTATTTGGGTTTGGGAAGTTCAAAAAGAACTTGATTAACTAGCTAAGCACCACAATGAATTCTATTTAACTCTAAACCTTGAATTGGAATTGATTAAATTGGGGCCTTAAGCATATAAAGGACAAATTGTAGAGGTGACGAAGATGAATGTGACCATAATTATTTTTGGTTATCAAATTCAGATAAGTATGGTCAAGATGGGACATGGATCCTCTGTCCCCATTTGGTGTCCCCTTTTCTGTCCCTTCAATTAAAAGTGGACATGCGTCATCTAAAAATATAAAAGGAAATAGAAATTTTATTGCCGTTTGTCTCTTTTCCATTATGCCGTCTGCACTTTGGTTTCCTCCTCTCTGACATTTTATTTCATCAGTTAAATTATCTATAAACAAATTTGGTTGGTTTCAACAATTTTAAATCTGCTTACAATCTTCACGTGCCGATCCCACGAGTGGCTCCCAACCACTGAGCAGCCATATCTGAAAAACCACAAAAGAAATGGAAACAGAGAAATAAAGGGGAAGAAAAATTCCACCATATAGACCATTGATGCAGTAACTAAGAGGGTCATGCCACTAAATGTCCTAAAATTATGTAATTGATTTGGTTTTTAACCATGGCCCATGAGTGTAAATTGAGTGATTAAAAAAAACAAAAAACCATGGGTGTGCAATACAAAAAGAACATAAACGGTTTGCAAATATAATTAAAAAGTAACTTGCAGATTCAATTGTGGGAAATTAAAAAGCTAGAAGTAATTTATTGTGGGTTGATAGAGAAATAATGCAGAGGTTGAATGGATGAGAAAACAGAGAAAAGTGAAGGAATACTATTCTCTAAAAAAAATTTAAATGAGGTGGCAATCCCTCAATGGGGAGACAGGAAAAGGGACATGGAAGAAGGACAAAAGATCTGCATCCGTCAAGATGGATCCATTGGTTTTATGAACTTATCATGTGAAGCATTGTGTTAATTGATGATTAGGAGAAGGAATTAATTTTTTTTCGACCAAATAAAAGTTTAAAATAAATTATTTGGTTTTGGTTTTAGATCAATTGAAGCAAAAAGGACTTTTAAGTTCTTAATAAATAGTATTAAAGTGATTGGAAATTTATTGAACTTTGAAATTCTATTTTAAAAAAGTTCAGAAATTGATTTTGTTCTTGATTGAGAACATTTGGACTTATTTTATAGAGAATTATGGGTTTAAAATGATTAATTTTAAGGTCAAGTTTTCATAAGGGTTTTTTTTTATATATTTATTTTGGACATTTAAAATTATTTCTTGGATGTCAAGTTATGTTCTTTGGATTGCAAATTATTTATTTTACTGAATATTGGAATTTCAATAGAATTTTATGATTGGTAGACGTTATTGTTGGTGATGGATGCAGGGATAAATTGATTAAGTGCCAAATTTTTGAAATTTGGTGAGAAAAGAAACTGTAGATTATGTGAGATATTGTATGGTAAAGTTAATTGTAAAGAAAGAAAGGAGTATTCCGTATGGTTCACTTCTCTATCTATTAAATGATTTTTTTTTTTTTTTGAAGAATAGAGATTGGGTTTTAATAAAAGTTTCTATGTTATTCAAATAAAGGAGTATCACCTCGTGACTAAGCAAATAATAAATTGGACTCGAGATCCAGATTGTAGTGTGAGTGGGACTTTTCCTAAACCCTAGTTATTTTCAATATTTATATATATATATATATATATTTGTTGTTGTGTATTGCATACATGCATAGATGAGCCTATGCATGTATGAGACATGATTTCTGATTTGTTGTTTGTGAATAACAATTGCTTTATATAGATTAACCTAAGGTCATATTGAGTTATTAATTAATTTGAATTACTTTATGCGTACAATACCATGTACAACATGCATTGAACATAGCACATGAGCCCATTTTACTAATGAGATTTCTAAAAAGATTTGCAAAGTGTCTGGCCTAATTTTTGAAACTGATTTTTAAAACAAGATCTTGAACCCCAGTATAATTGATGTCTTGTGAATATGGATATGAATGGGTTTGATTATGACTGATTGATTTGATAATATTTTATGGAATTGTTTATGATCTCTAGGTTTAGTTTGACCAACATAAAGACTAGAAACAAGGTTGTCCTATAGCCTCGGATTGATCATCCATGGAGAAAAGCATGGCTGTTTTATGGTTGCAGGGTTGGTCACCACTTGGAGATAGACAGGTTTGATATTTGAGTTTGGTAGGATCCCCAAATGCCAAAATTAGAGCTTATGGTACAATAATTATGTTGATAATATATAATAATGTTGTTTATGATATGGGTTTTTCTACTTGGCATTGCATATCTCCACCAAGTAGTCAAGATGAGTTTTAGTTACTTACATGCCTTGCATACTTTGATTTGTTCTATGTACATCATTGTAGTTTCCCCTTCTCATGTCTCAATTTATTCTTGATATGTGTATTAGGTAAATGATTTATTGAGGCCAAACATACACCGATTTGTTCTTTTTATGTGTTATATGCTAGGTAGCTAAGATTTGTTATTCTACCAAAACCCTAACCATGTAGCAAATGCATTTCATCTCACATAGTGGCTATATATATTTGCATAGTATTTTGATATTACAGGACTATATATTTTAGTGTGATTATTAAAAACTCTCACTAAGTACTTCTATTCACCCATTAGTTTCAAACTTCGCATATAGTAGGGTGATACCAATTTTAGAGGAAGTAAAGTGAGCCCATCTGGATTTTTGGAGCAATGGTATGGCAAAAGTTTATTGTCAAAACCCACCCAAGATTCCTTATCAGAACTCTAGATGAGCCTCGACTAGGAAAATCCTACCAAACCTTCCTACTGAAAATCCGACAGCATTTCCCTTCAGGATTGGATATGCCTCAAAATTTCTTGCATAGATAACACACTCCAATAATACACCATTTTATTCCTTCCACCTTACTCTGAGAGATTTTCACAAATTTGCAAGATCTCAATAACAATAGCATAGGGATATAGATGCAAGAAATAATTTAATAAAATATAAATATATTTATGATTCGTGTCTACCCACACCACCCACTTATTACAATTATACATTATTAAAGCATCACGTGAATGTACCAAAATACAGGTAAAAGATAATAAAAACAATAATAATAATAATAATAATAATAACAATGATAATGATACAACCTCTCAAGAATTTGGGTAACCTACCCGAAGATTACGATACTTATCTGAAGGCTACGATACATGTTCGAAGGTACAACACTTACTTAAAGGTTAAGATACTTACTAAAAGGCTATACCATATTTGTCCGAAGGTTATAACATGTATCCATACACACGAATATGATAAGTATGTAGTTGACAACGATAATAATCTTAATAATAATAATATTTAACAATAACAATAATCAAAAGTAATAATAATAATAATAATAATAATAATAATAATACCATGTAATAATTATAATAATAATGATAATAATAATAACAACAACAACAACAATAATAATAAAATAAGCAATGATAATAATAATAATAACAACAACAAATAATAATAATAATAATAACAATAACAATAACAATAACAATTAATAATAGTAATAACAACAACAACAATAATAATAATAATAATAACACTGACAATTAATAATAATAATAATAAATAATAATAATAATAAATACAATAACAATTTGCAATAATAACAATGATAAATAATAATTTGAAGAATTACAAATAATAATAATAATAATTAAAAATCATAATCACAAATAGATAAAATAAAATAAAATAAATTTAAAATTAATAAATGTACTACGTAACCTGTACATTCGTAGCAGAGACACGTCTGATGTAAGTAGGTACAATGCTACTAATATAGTCAGGGGTGGTTGTCTATAGTAGCCATCCGACCTACTGATCTTGTAGCCAGCAGAAATACGAGACTAAACTTTTCACAAGCCGAATAAGGTCGTTGTCCATATACGGTGTGGTACACACAAATATAACATAATATTTATGTATATATAAATATGTACACATTAAAAGGATACCTGATGCACCATACAATATATGAGTGGTGTCAGACAGTATTCAGTATTCCAAGCACTACCTAATGGGGAGGTTAAAGAAAGATACCTACAATCGGTCACCTTGGTATCCTGAGGTGCCGATTGCTAATAACTTGTCAAGGCTAAATCAGTCGTCCTTCGGTGGAGGAGAGGATGATTGATGCTATCACTGTAAAATACCTACCAACCCTCTCTCACCACAGCTCACAAATGACTACCATATATATAACTTGCACACTAATTCATAACATAATAACCAGTCATTTTGCAGCCAAGGAGGGCAGCTGATGCTCACTCTACAAAATACTTGTCATTCTTTAGGCCCATAACTCTCATAAATGACCACACATACATGCACTAAGCAACATATATAAACAGAACATCAATATTGTATGGTGCATGTATAGACTAACTAGTAATACAAAATAAATATATAAAATATATATACATATAGATATATACTAAACATGTCAAACTCCTCATAATTATACTTTTAAAACACAATTAGATGTTCCAAAGAATACAAAAAAATAAACAATTAATTAATTAATTAATTAATTATGTAAAAATTCATAAAATCCATAACATAATTGTGAGAAAGTATACTACGGTAATATTATTTTAATACTTTTTACAACTTTTAATTTTCTTAAATCAGCATAAATAGATAAATAAATAAATACATAAATAATTAATTAAGTAAAATTTCCACATGAAAAACATCATGGACTGGAGAAAGCTCCTCCGGCAAAACAATCCTGTAAGCCACTGGACCTATTCTCTCAATTATCTCATACGATCCAATGTAGCAAGGACTTAGCTTCCCTAGCTTTCCAAGGCGTACTATGTCCTTCTAAGGAGAGAGTTTTAGGAATACCTGATCATCAACCTCGAACTCTAGATCCTTCCTATGCACGTTTGCATAGCTCTTTTGCCTATCTTGTTCTACTTTCAACTTAGCCCGTATTATGATGACCTTGTCCACTGTCGCCTGTACAATCTCAGGGCCTAAAGGTTTTCTTTCACCCGATTCATTTCAACATAATGGAGTTCGACATTGTCTCCCATACAATGCCTCATAAGGTGACATCTTAATGCTCGAGTGATAGCTATTGTTGTAGGTGAACTCTGCTAAAGGTAGATACTCATTCCAATTCTCTTTGAACTGTAGTACACATGACCTCAACATGTCCTCTAAGGTCTGAATAGTCCTCTCAGATTGTCCATCGATCTGAGGGTGAAAAGCGGTACTCAAATTCAACTTGACACCAAATTCATTCATTAATCTCTGCCAAAACCTCAAAGTGAACTATGGATCTCTGTCAGATACAATCGATACTAGCACTGCATGCAAGCTCACAATATGATTCATAGAGAGTTTCACTAACTTCTGAGGAGAAAACCTCTCCCGAATGGGTAGGAAATGTGCGGACTTGATGAGTCGATCCATTATCACCAAAATACCAACTTGTGTTTGAATATAAAATCTATTGTATTTCACTTCCATTTCCATTTAGGATCGGTAAAAGCTGTAGAAGTCCAAAAGGCTTTTGTCTCTTTGTCTTCACTTGTTGGCAAATGAAGCACTTGGATACATAGCCAGCAACTTCTCTTTTCATTCCTACCCAACAATAATACTTCTTTGGGGTATGATACATCTTGGTACTACCGGGATGCATGGCACAAGCAGAACTATACACTTAATCTAATATTTACCTTTTCAGTTCTTCATTTGTGGGAACACAGAGCCTAGAACCAATCATCAAGGCTCCATCACCTCTAATAGCGAAGTCTGATTGTCCCTTTTCTTCAACTTTCTTCCTCATGCTCATCAAGTAAGGGCCCTCGAGTTGGGCCTCGAGAACACGATCCATAAGTATTGGTTGCAATCAGAAGCTAGTAAAAAGTGCTCCAGAATTACGCATCGGCAAATCAACACCCAACTCTCTTAACTCAACCATTAAAGAAAGTTGTATTGTATGCATATAAGCCAATCAGCCTGTAGACTTCCTATTTAATGCATCAGCCACCACATTTGCCTTGCTTGAATTATAATCAATAATGCAGTCACAATCTTTGAGCTACTTCAACCATCTCTTTTTCCTTAAGTTCAACTCCTTTTAAGTAAACAATACTTAAAACTCTTATGATCGGTAAAGGTCCAACAAGCAACTCTATACAAGTAGTGCTTCCAAGCCTTTAGTACAAAGATTGTTGTAGCAAGCCCTAAATTATAAGTCGGATAATTCAGCTCGTGCTTCTTCGACTATCTAGAAGCATAAATGACAACTCATAACTTTCTAAAAGAAAATCCATCAATCAATTCAAAAAGAAGGCTTAGAACTTAAATCTAATTTACTCAAACCAAATACTAGTGTCACAAAGTTAAAATTTACCTTATTCCTTTCGCCTCCGATTACACTCCTAGTACTTGCAATTATAAGATCCATGTTTCTCATTGATTATCCAATTTTCCTAACCTCGACAAACATCTTTCTCTTAACCAAATTCATCAAAGTAATAAAATAAAATTCCTCATACTTATTCCAATAGAGAGCCTTATATTGCTTATAATGCCTAAAAGAAATCCTCAAGAATGTCAACACCAAAGAATATGAAACCAAAAGATTAAGTCCAAGTCCTCTCATCATCTCAAATATCATTCTTTAAGAAACCTCAAGTTCTTCCAATGTCAAACAAACTATAAGAATACATACCTCGAGTAATAAAGATATTTAAATCTTAATTCTAATATCACAACCAAGTACTAAGAACTAGTCACTAGATCCTCAAACCGTAAGAAAACATTCATCACTTTCTTATATTCTAATTATGCCCCAAAAATCATATTTGTTAGGAGATTAAGTTATCATCAAGAATATCAACCATCTTAGATCCATAAAACATTGTTGGCATAAAACCCTCAATCTCCAAGAAAACAAAATATCAAAACCAAGATCTAAAATCATCACCCAACTTATGAGGTTTACAGCTTAGTTCTCAACAAGGTTTTCCATATCAGATCACCGAAATGCATCAACCAAACTTTATTTATACCACATTCTAATATTAATAATCGTAATTTCCATGAAACAAAAACAACTACTCTCGAACATCTGACTAAGTCAAATGAACCCTCTTGTGGAGGTGGAAATTTTCAAATGACATCCCAAATGAACTAGAGTCATCCTGACTTATGAAACATATTCACATAAGTGTGTGGCTCTTGGGCCAATAAAATATGTCCGTCACTACCAAGCATAGATCATGTATCTGTCACAACATCGGGGTGATTTGTGCCTCTTAACTGATCATAACATATATGTTGCCTCTGGTAAGTAGAAGTCCTCTCTGACCTCTACATTTAGCTGTGGATGACGATCATTGTCCAGTGTTGGTAAAACCTCATGAAGTCTAGCCTGTTTATCTATCATATACTTTGTCCCATCAATCAGGGGAAATCGTGAACCCGATCTTAAAGCTCTAGCATGACCATGTCCTCAATAGGGTTAATCCTTTTTAAAGTATTCCAACCGCCTATAATGAAACAATGATCCATCCCACTGTCACAGCCTATCATGAAACTTACCACATAAGCTATCTCGGACTGCAAAACTCTAAACAAAAAAAATGATTGTTATCATTGTTCACTGTCCACTGTCCTAGACCCTGAGTGGTGTCTCAACTTTAACCTCTTAATCTTAATAAAGGTTAGAGAAAAAAACTCGGTGTGAAATGCAGTCTTAAACTATGTTTAAGGGTGATGTCTCCTAGTCCTTTCATATGTCCACCACTTCCTCGAGTTTCCCTCGAGCTTTTAATGTAACATTGTTCTCATCCAAACATTGCATAGGATCCATGGAGCCATCACAACCAACTGCTCCAAGTCTGCAAGCCTACTTAACAGAATACCTAATAAACTCACTCCTCTCGAGTGATCAAGCCAGGCGCTCGACAAGATGCTCCAAATAAGTGGACGCATCTGTACCTCCAGCTATAGCATGCTGGTAACCACGCCTACCTCCCCGCGACATCAAGAAAAAGTTTTATATGCTAGAATAAGCCAAAATATATTTAACAACCAACAAGAGGGTAGGTATGGAAGGTAAAATACAGGATGAGTTGCACAGTAATGCACAACCCCAAGAAATTTAGAACCTAAGCTCTGTTACCAAGCTGAAAGGACCCGCCCCTGGAACCCTCCCGGGATCTCCTGGGTGGTCTCGCTTACTGAAGTCCCACTGGACAATTCCTACAGAATATCCAATAGAACCTCACCTTAAAACGTGGACAACCGAACACCAGCATTAATAATAATACCTCAAAATGTAAATATAAAAATAAATCCACAACAGTATAAAGTTCACAACCGAACTACTGTACTACAGGCCATAACTACACACATAAGTACCATGGTCTCTACTGAGTCCTATATTTAAAATCAAAGCATTCTAAAAGTGTCAACGAACTCTAGGAGTACAAATAAGTAATAAATAAGTCCAGAAAATAACAATAGATAAAGAAAGGATAAATACGGCTGCTGTCATGGAAGGAAACAAACGATAAGCTATGCGCGAGGTAGACTGCTACTAGCTGCTTGGGCCTAGGGGAACGAACTTAAAACAAATAAAACATGAGATAAAGAAATCTTAGTAAGTGGCATAGTATAATAGAAAAAAAATAATAATTTATTTCTTAAAAATATTTCTCTCAAGACCTCTCGTTCCACTCGTTTGAAAAGTTCTCCATTTAAAATCATTTCACAAAATCCAAACTTGTACCCCAAATTAATATCATAAAACCGATGCTCAAATATAAAATGAACGATCATTGTAATATTATAAAATGTCTCAAATCAAGATTTAAATATTTGAACATAAAATATAATAAATACAGTTCCACCAAATAAATATGAAAATGCAGAAATCACCACAATATTTGTAAATCAACAATATGTTCAAACGTACACAATGTACCAAACGATGTACCAATCTGTAAACCGTGGGAGACACCCACCTCATGACCCTCGATATACGAATGGTGTCATGGAAATATCAATTAACCATCAGGACGTATCCAACCTCATGGTCCGTGGCAATAATAAACCGTTGAATGATACCAACCTCACAACATGGTGGTAATAATAATAAGCAGTCGGATAAATCCGACCTCACAATCTGTGGTAATAATAGATAACCGTTGGATGAAACCAACCTTACAGCATCGTGGTAATAATAATAATAAACCGTCGAATAAACTCGACCTCACAGTCCGTGGTAATAATAGATAACCAGATTTTCAATCTAGTTTCTCAAACCAAATAGTTTCCAAAATGATTTAAAATCTCAATTTAATTACCAAGATATTTAAATACCACAAGTCCATTTATGGACCCATTAAAATTGGAAATCACTTAAAATATTATCAAAAGTCATATAAAATGATAACACATATATGTGAAAACAAATATTTATCTATGCATAAAACAACATTTCAATTAATTGGTATATACGTAAAATATTTAAACCACATATATATTATACTATATACCCAAAACATTTAAAAATGATATAACCACTCACAGTACTACAGATGCTCACTCCTACTCATCTGCAAGATCACCTCCAAGCTCAACTCGAGTGCCTGTAATATAATAAAATATTCCTCAGACTCCAAATAACTAAACCAAAGACACTTGTATGATCCAAATGTCTTAATATAATTTATGGTACAATAAAACTACATAAATTGGATATCGAACAGTCCAATGATACTACGTACGCTTATGATCCGGTACCCAAAATTAGGGATTTTCACCCGAAACCTAATCTTTCAAAATTGAACCTCCCTATGGATCCTAATAATATCCAATTTCACTAATCCAACTCCAATTTTAATCAATTTGACCAATTTTGTCCAAATACAGTCCCAACTTATTCGAAAATTAACTAATTGACCCAAAAATGGAAAAATTATCAAACGACCTCCAAAATTCACAAACTTTATATTGACGGAAAGCCCAAGAGACAAGGAACTCATCATTATGCTCACCTTGGTCCAAAGTTTCCTCCGGTGGCCCAAAAACATTGTTGAAGCATCGACTGAACTTCCCATTCTTGAATCTTTCAAACGGTGAGGAATCTGGACAAAATAACAATGGAAATGAGCTCAGAGGGATTGAAAATAGTGGAAAAGGTGTATGGGTTGGCTTGAAACGGCCAAAAAAATGAGAAAATTAGACGACCCACCTCGCAGGCCGCCACAGGCTTCGCTGGCTAGATTTAGGTGCGTTCAGCCGCCTCTCATCGTGAAATTTCACATCTGAGTTCACTTTCAAGTGACCTTTCTACTTGGCTGGCGCATGTAAGTGGTGGTTGGCCAGAAATGGGCAAAACGGTAGTGACCCGGTTCGACAATAAGCGGGTCAAAATGACCCAGTTCGGACCTACGGGTCTGCAGGGAGAATTTCTAGGGTGTTGGGGAAGAATTGAGTACTTTGGGCTTTTTTTTCTTGTTTGACATGCTTACCTAGGCTTATATAAAACCTTGGGTCACTAACAGACAAAAACTGGGGACTGGCTTGGACACTGATATAAAATTTATGCTTAAAATTTCTTAGAACCATAAATTTTTATATGTAACTCAGAATTTGACGTACCGCCAGTCTATGAACTCGTATCGACGAGATCTACACAATGGTACCTCAGTCAAACCAAAAATATTGGCTATTGAAAAAGTCGACTTGAACCCATATATTGTTTACTTGGTCAAACTTGGTCAAACTTGTTTAATCATGTGTATTTTTGGTACGTAGTGTTACATATATTCACAATATATATATGTATATCAATCTACACATATTATATATATATATATATATATATATATATATATATATATATATATATATATATCAATCTACACATATACCAAAAGTGCACACACATATACTTATATATTTACAAACATATATAATACATAAACATGTATATATACAATTTAACTCAATTTTTCACGTTAAATACAATAATTTACTCAAAAATGGCAAAATCTCAGATACCCAACCATATTTTACAAACTATATATCAACTAAAAGCTTGAAAGATAAGGATAATAGATACTTAGTTCAAACACCTCAAACACCTTGCTGGTGGCTAAAAATTGGTGGAAAAATTTGGCCAAAGTTCAACTCATTATATTTCTAAAACGGTGGGGAACTAAGCTAAATGAAGCTAAGAATCAAGCTTAGGAGGTCCAAAAATGGTGGGAGGGAGGATCAATTTGGCAGAAGAGGTGGCCAGATCACCTGAAAATTGGCTTCGCCATCTTCTGGCAACAACTAGCCATGATTTTTCAGCTGCTTACCGGAAACCCTATGGCCTCCGCCCACATCCTCTACATATGGTGCATGGATGGCCGAAAGGGTAGCAATCTGAAGAGGGCCAAGAGGAAGAGAGAGAGAGAGAGCATTTTTCTCGCACATAAGGAAGGAGAAAGAGCGAAAGGAAAAAGAAAAAAAAAAGAAAAAAATATATTTAAAGATGACATGTGGTCCTCTCCAACCATGACACATGACATCTCTCAGAACGTGATACATGGTACCTTCCAACTGGTGACATGTGGCACAAGTCAGGCATCTTTCTGAACGTGACACATGGTACCTTCCAATTGGTGACATGTGGCACAAGTTAGAAACTCCTTTAAATTCTCCTCTATCCGATAAGGTCAGTCTCGAAAAAGAAAGGCAAGACTTTACAGACCCGTAACTTCTCAACCATAGGTCCAAATTAAGCATGCCATTAATTTACAGACTCATATCGGTGAGCACTATCACATAGTACATGAGTCAAAATCAAACTCCATTCAAATAAAAATTCAAACTCGAACTCACCAATCAGTCTGGACTGTACATTGTTTTGACCATAACTTTCTAGTCAATTATCTAATATTATAATAATAAAAATATATATTTTTTTAATACTATCAATTAAGGTAAAAAAGTTTATTCTTTTAAATAGCTGTTCTATTTAATACTGATTAATATTTTGATGGAATAATAAATAAATAAATAAATTATTCTTTTTTATTGATGATTTTGGAAGAAATTTGAAATAATAATATGTTGACATGTGACACAAGATTCTTCCACTTTTATTATATAGATATTTACCTATCTAATTTTTTCCATCCATGGAATTTTCTTATCTAATTTTTTCCATCTATGGAATTTAAATTTAAATTCAAATACATTTATATAATTTAACTTAAATTAAATATATTTAAATAATATTCTTTATCTATAGAATTCAAATTTAAATGCATTTTTTGATTCCTTACAAATAATTAATTTTTCATATATTACATACTCATAATGTAATTTAATTATTTTTTATTATTATTATTATTATAAACACATTTTTACCTTACAAGTAAATTATTTATGGAATTTAAGCTAAAAAAATGTTTACCTATTTAATTTTTTCATCTATAAAATTCGAGTTTTAATTTAAATTTAAATATATTTATATAATTTAATTCAAATTCAAATATATTTATATAATATTTTTCATCCATAGAATTCAAATTCAAATTCAAATTCAAATATATTTTTTAATTCTCTGCAAATAATTAATTTTCCTATGTTAAATCCTTATAATATAATTTTATTATTATTATTATAACCTAATTAAGAATAATTTGGATTTAAAAGAGGTATATATATGCATATTATATATATAAAGATCAGCATCAAATTATATATAACTTAAGGTATAGTGCGTTGTATATATTTTATTTTGTAAAGATCAGCATCAAATTATATATAACTTAAGTTATAGTGCATTATATATATTTTATTTTAATATTATATATAATTTGGTTATGATCTATATTTAATATACATAGCAATATTTATTATAGTAAAATTTTATATATATAATATTATAAATATATATTTATTGTTTATTTAAAATTTATTTCAAAACAAAAATTGATTTTATATATATTTGGGTACAATCATAAAAGGTAAAAAAAATTTTACTTTTTCAATCAATTATTTAATATTATAAAAATAAAAAAAATATTTTTTAATACAACCAATAAAGGTAAAAAATTTCATACTTTTAAATAATTACTCTATTTGGTACTAATTATTATTATGGTAGAATCATAAATAATAAAAAAAGAGATGATTTTTTTTATTGATGATTTTGAAGGGAATTTGAAATGGTAATATGCTGATATATGGCATAAGACTCTTCAGCTTTTATATATTATATAGATTAATATGCATGATAATATTCATTATAGTAAAATTATATATATATATATATATATATAAGATTATAAATATATATTTATTGTTTATTTAAAATTTATTTCAAAACAAAAATTGATTTTACATATATTTTGGTATAACCATAAAATGTAAAAAAAAATTATACTTTTTCAACAATTATCTAATATTAGAATACTAAAAATATATTTTTTTAATATAACCAGTAAAGAATATTTTGATAGAATTATAAATAATAATAAAAAGATAAATTTTTTTTATTGATGATTTTGAAGAGAATTTGAAATGATAATATGCTAACATGTGGCACAAAACTCTTTTACTTTTATACATTCTATAGATTATTATTTTTTGATATTGAATCTATGTAGGATAGAGAGTTCTAATTTTATTATATTTTCTTATCATATTATCTAATGCATTAATCGTTTAGTTAATTTAATGTTATGATGATGATAAAATAAAAAAAAAATATAATGTATGGGTTATTATTTTGTTAGTTGAAATATTAATTCATACAAAATGACGATACTGCTGACTACAATGGTTTTACGTTGTTGAACCTCACATCATTAACCATGGTTTATATAAGCATTTGATGAGTTCATTGGAGATTTGTTTGCAATACAATATTTTCACAAGGATTATGATTTTGAACATGGCAAAGGTGAATCTTATCTTAAAGTTTACAAGCTTGCTGGAGAAAGAGGCGAATGGAATGGAAGTGGTAGACTTCGAGGATTTCTTCCCTCTTTTTCGTTGCAAGCAATTGTGGTAAAATTTTCAAGTCCCCAACTTGGCTTCAGGCGAAAAAGAAAAAAAAGAAAAAAAGCAGACCTGGTGTGACCTTAGTTTGATGGCATTGCACTAAAAGTAACCTTCTTAGGAACCTGACTTTGAATCTGTCTTCCTTAACCGTGTAGGTATTTTCATTTTGCCTTTTTTAGAGTTTTAGCATGTTACACATTCCAGAGGTCTTAACAGGAAACTGATTGAATTATAAATATATACATACTAGAGGGTTTAATTGTGCAGCTTGAAAATACTAAATTATAATTAACCCCTTTCTTTTCTCTCTATGCTTCAATTTCGGAGTGGATCCCATATTTTTAATTTGTTTTAATTTTTGCTTCAACGTGGGCTTAACAAAGGATCATAGGTGCTTCAAAAATATAATTAAACTAAAATATTAATATATATATATATATATATATATATATCTTTAGTCTATATTATAAGCAAGAAGTTGTACGGTATTTTGGTCTATTTTTACTGTTCAAAATGTTCCTAAAACAGCTGCCTTCTTTGCGTTTTGGCTTTGGTCCTAAACACCGTTGTTTTATAGTCTGAAAACGGCAAACTCCATTTCTTCATCTAACATGTATTTTTCAATTTTTTCCAAAACCAGGATACAAAATATAAAAAGATTGTCCATTAATTTTATAACTTATTACTATATTGCCATTGGATCAATTTCAATACAAAAAGCTTCTTTTATTTTTTTTTTCCTTTTTTTTTTTTTTTGGCATGTATTTTTAAGTGTTATACAATGATACAATTTGATTATAAAATTGATGTTCATATATCTTTAGTTAAAGAAAAATAAATGTTTTAATACGATGAAAAACTTATATTTCATATTTTTTTTCAACTGAGCTATTTTTGTTTATTTAACTAACTTTCTGTAATAAATTCATATAATATAATTACAAAACTAATACCATTCAAAATAATAAATTAATAAATATGTATCATTAATTAATTAAATATCTCAATTACGTATTTTATTTTTTTTAAAGTTAGAATCTTTTAATTTCTTTTTATTAAGGTTTTTCTTATTTTTCTATTCCTATAATACTTTTATGTTTTGTTGTCCTTAGTCTATATTATAAACGAGAAGTTGAACGGTATTTTGGGGTATTTTTACTGTTCAAAATAGTCCAAAAACGGCTGTCTTCTCTGCGTTTTGGTTTTGGTCTTGAGTTTTTTTTTTTTTTTTAATTAAAACCATAAAACGACGTCGTTTTATAGTTTGAAAACGCAGACATTTCTTCATCTAACTTGTATTTTTCAACTTTTTCCAAAACCAAGGTACAAAACATAAAAAATATTGCCCATTAATTACACTGCATATCCTCAAGGTTTTCTTAATTACAATCGGATACCTTCATGTTTATATAATTAAATCCGCATCCCTTCTGACAAAATTTCATTCATAAGAGTGTACCCTCTCTCTTATGTGGTAGTTAAAATTACTTAAAGATATAATTAAACATTGATTTTGAATGATTTGAAAAATAATTTGTTTTTTTTTTTTAATTTGAAAAGATTGAAGCTCAACTGATAGTAAGTAAAAATTTTATTTTTCAAATCAATCAAAATGTTTAATTAATATATATATATAAGGGACATTTAAGTAATTTAACTGCCATATGAAAGAGAGGGTTATATTTTTATGGATGAAGTTTTGTCAGAAGAGATGCAGATATAATTATGTAAACATAAAGATATCTGATTGTGATTAAGGAAAATCTCAAAGATGTACAGTATAATTAACCCTTTTTTTTCACATGTATTTTTTAAGTGTTATACAACATATGCAATTTGATTATAAAATTGATATTCATATATCTTTAACTAAAGCAAAATAAATGTTTTAATACAATGAAAAACTTATATTTCACATTTTTTTTTCTTCAATTGAACCATTTTCGTTTATTTAACTAACTAAAACTATAATAAATTTATATAATATAATTACAAAACTAATAGTATTCAAAAAATAAATTAATAAATTAATAAATATGTATCGTTAATTAAATAAATATCTCAATTATGTATTTTATTTCTTTTTAAGTTAGAATCTTTTAATTTTTTTATTAAGGTTTTCCTTATTTTTCTATTCCTATAATACTTTTTTTTTCTTTTTTGTTATTAAATCATGTTACTTTGGTAAATCTATTAACAATTTATATTTTTTATTTTAACTAGAAATAAATGAACAACTACAAAATATTATTAATTTTTTTATTTTAAATATAAAACAAATCAGCATTACTTAGTTGAAAAAATTTTAGAACTGGATTTGCATTTTTTAAAAGAAAGGAATGGCAGTTTCGTAATATAAACTAAATTTATGGCTTTTGTTTTAATTAAAACAGGCTTTGGTTTTGTAAAAAGTAAAAGACAATAGTAGATGTAGGAAAGGGCGGGTGTATGAGCGGGTGTCCAAATGAATGTAATTAGCATTTTTTTTTTTTTTTCTTTTCAGTTTCCCAGTTGTGTAGTGCAATTACATAAGTATAAAATAGAAATTTTACATTTTATCATACACAAATCCGATCTAAAATTTTCGAATCCCATGGTGTGGTTTCTCTGTACCACTATTTGAACTGTGTTATAAAAGCTCACCGATTGACAAGATTTAATTTTAATGATGAAAAATCTGCAGAGGTTCAATTTTATAATAATTATTCATTATCTGTATTTACTTAAAATTCTTTTAAAATTTTTGTACTATAATCTATATATAATTATATATGTTTGATGAATATGTTTAATACATGTTTGATAAACCACTTTAGAATTAAAATCTTATATTGTTATCTTTGTTATATTTTTAGATTAAATATAAATTAAAAAGTATATAGAATAGTAAATCTGGTGCACGTGGCCAAATCTAGTATATATATAAGAGGAAAATTATGGTACGGGTAGACAACCATATATGTCCAAAATGAAAGCAAGTTAAAATGAGAGTCTCACAATCGTTTGGCCAAATCATTATTTTCTGAGACGACAATATTAATTTTGAATTCCACTCCTGGATTAAAAGTAATTAAAAAAAAAAAAAATTATGCATGCTGAACTTCATGAGACAGAGATGATGCAAAAATGTTGTCTCTCCTGTACTGCTATATTCATATTCAAAACATATCAAGACATGGCTAGAGCCATCAGCTGGTACTACAACCTAATCATCGCCAGATAGGGCAAAGAAAATTACTTTTAGGTTAACATATTCCATGAAACCGGTATTGAATGCATGAAGACATCATGTTATCTCCAATCATTCGCTATCAACAATGGTTAGACCAACTGATCAGCAACTCTCCAAAATCTATCTTCACCAAGAAGTATTTTCCTGGGAAACAGAGTTAAAAGTTACAGCTAATGAAACGACACTAAAGCTTAAAAGCAACATAAAAGTTGCTTCTCAATTATATGAATAAATAGGTTCAACCAAAAGCAGAAAGATCACTTTTCATACAACTAGAGTTTCCAACTATAACAGCAGTTAATAATCACCAGCTTGACAATCTCATGAAAGAATAATCATCAGCATAAACAATACTGGAAGAAATTGTTTCCTATTTCTATTTTAATTCTAATTTCCTTTGGAAAAGATAACCTCAAACTTGCTTTGAAACCTAAAACATATATTTATTGCGTAAAAAAAACATAGAATGCAAAATTGAAGTTGAAAGTTTAATAAGCATTTCTAATCAGTCTGAACCAAGAAACATATTTCCATTGTAGGGGAATCGGAATTAGACTGAAAAGTAGACATAATTATTTCTACTGTAAACCTAATATTCTACTGCATACCAAAGCAGCTAGGAAAAAGTTACTTATTGAGCATCATAATTTATTTTAACCTACATTTTGTATTTTCAAACAGATCAGAGTGTTAAAGCACTGCTCAACCTTGATTAAAACAACTTCGTGCACGCCTACACTTCTAGTAGTTAAAACAAAAATGTTATTTGTTATATAATGGAATGCATAAAAATAAAATAACAAAACCCCTTCTTTTTAAGAATTTCACCTAAAAGAGATTAAACCACATCTTGCTTGAATTGTCAACAATTGTGGCTTCCCCCAACTTCTATCTAGAAAATTAATTTGAAATTGAAACATAACATGCCATGAAGGCAAGAACATAATTACTAATGATGAGCTTGTTAAAGTGTAGCCAGCCTTAGAAAGATCTGCCTTAAATGAAACCAAGACTGTAACCAAACCAAGAGAAATCAGAAATGATACTCACTCTAGTCAGAGGATGAACTGTCTTGCTCTTCAGCCTCAAGTTCTCTCATATTCTTTGTTATTACATCAACTTTCAAGGATAGCCTCTGAGTATGTTCCTCAATATATCTCCAAACCATCTGTAGCTTCTCTTGGTAAGCTGCCGATTTCTTTCTCTCACGATGCAGCTCTGTGGAAAGTTCCCGGATTTTTAAATCCTTTTCATCCTAAAGGCAGATAGAAATTGATAATTAGATATCAAACACATCAGAATACAAGCTTATACAAGTAACCAAATTTCAAAAAGGAAATTAAATGAAGAACTACGAGAACAAATAAAATGCAGCCGAATGACAAGATAATTATTGGGATTTAGACATTGAGCAGATGCTTGATTTGTCCTACAGTCCTACCACTCATTTTCTACCACATCAGATTTATGGATCAAATCCAATCAACTTATGGAACCCAGTAGAATACAGGGGAAGTAGTTACATACATAAAGATGGAGATAAGTCAATTATTTTATACAAAAATAATAATCAATTTATATTGTTTTTTATGTATTTTTTTGTAGTCTTTTTACCATATTGTATTTAAAAATGGATGTTAGGTGTGAGCAAGCATAAACAACTCTCAACGTTTGCATTCACAGCAACCACTCATTCCACAGGAACAACAATTTTTTTTATAAAGCTAGCATACAAAGAAAATTTATAAACATCTAACCATTTCCCACTTTTAAGCTGATGTGAGAACACTTTTTTTTCTTTTTCACTGGTACAAGGAAAATATAAAAGTTTGGCTTCCACCCCAAACACAAAAATTTTCTTTCAGTTTTTTAATTTTTGTTATTTGACAATGAAATTTCTTCTGAATATTAGTTATAAAATCAAAAGTAGAAATGAAAATATATCATATAGAAGTGGAAATAAGAAAGTAAATTCACAGTTTAGTTACAATTAGTTTTAATCTTACATAATTCTAGATCTCGGTGTACCTAGAAAAGAAAATTTTTTAGAAAAGATAAAAACAGGAGTGTTCATTTAGGAAATTAGAATGTATTTTATCAGTTTAAAAAACTATATTAGAGTTTAATTCAACTCCTCAGTTAATAAAGTTTCCCCATCATAAGGGTGTTTAATTTAATATATAAGTTTTAAATTGTAACGCTAAGGGTAGTATACAGTTTGTTTAATGAATAGGTTAGATATTATCAGATAGTCTCCAACTTTGTCCTTCTTCATCCTTTTCTTTATCTTTCGAGTTTCTACTCTACTTCCCCTCTTTTTCTTACCTCAGATCATTTCATTATAAATGTATTTGCAACCAAAGCATACCTCACAAAATGCAATCCTATGCGAACGTCGAGGTGGTACATTACTAGGATTTAGCTCATGATTATGTTCTTTTACAAATCCATATATTACCCACTTTCCTCCATCTTTTGCTGCTATCCTCAGCATTGCGTTGCACCCCTCTCTGGTGGCTGGCCGTGATGGAAGTACCCTGTTTAATCGGTTTGCATGTTTTTCTGCCCGAAAACCTTCTTTTGAGCAAACAAATTCTCGACCAATGATGGCGTTATCTTTTAGTGAACGACGTGTACGATTGTTCCGGATAGTGAATCCCATACGCCTTCCATACATCTCATAGAACTCTCTAGCATTCTCTGCCGATTGAAACTCCATGCCAATAACTGGTTCAAAAGGTTCAAAAGTCAAAGGAAAATTTTCAGTAGATGATTGAATCATATCTTCATTTCCATCCAAAGTATCTGATAACTCATCGTCAGCTGTATCATGACCATCAAAGGTTTCATCTAGCCAACGCCTGTAGTTTCTGTTAGGACTAAATTCCAGGTCAGAGGTGCTTGCCATCATAAACCTGCCATAAATGAGACAAGTTTCAGAATCAAGCAAACACATTTTGCCATTAAAAAAATAGAAAAAAAAAGAAGGAAGCAAAATCATAGTTTTGAAGCCTCAAAATTTGAGAAAATAAAAAGCAAACACTGCAACTAAAATTTTCAAGCAGCTAAATAACCAACCTTATCAAATTTATAAATTCATCAAGAAGTCTAAGCTTCTGTTTAGGTGACATGCAGATTGTTAACTGATATAGGAATAAAGTTCCAAGTTTTCCCTTTGAGAAAGGCATTATGAACCACAAAACATGATACAATAGGCATGTTGGTATTAAATTACTTGAAATTAATCATTTCCCCATGTAAATTATCAACTTGATAATTCCAGAAATTAAAAGATCCAGCATTCAATGAGATGAGTTACATTTATCAATCAAATGCATAATGGGTACAAACAGATAACCAACCTGTTACTTCAGCCTATATTCCAGTGAATGGAAGAATAGCAGAGTATATGACTTCTTGTAAAAAAAGTGAATTATTCTAGCAGGAAGATGGTAAACAGGACAAATTAATTTTGTCACACTTTATGTCTCCCCTACTCATATTGTGCTACGGGCTTTTATGGGTCGGCTTATTCTCAATAGCCTACTCTTCCAAAGTTTCCATTTTTACATGTAAACTGCAATAATTTTTGTTTATAGGACCTTTGATTGTTCAGACCATTAAATGGTATATAGGAGTCCTCTTAGCTTTATAGGTTTAAAGGCTTTGTTGCAGGAGTCCTCTTAACTTTATAGGTTTAAAGGCTTTGTTGCCCAAACTAGGTTTTATGTCTGATAACCTACACCAAGTTTACAGTCCACACTATCTTCAATACCAGCCTATAGGCATGAATCTATAAGTAAGAATTAAGATACATTTTAAACAATTAGTTCATTTATTTTTGAGCACGTATAATACCAACGTCTTATCCCTGTATTGAGAGGAATGCATAGGAAAATTCTAATTACCTTTTATGTTGGCTTGAAATGCATAACTGAGTCCACATCCAATCAAGCTAAGCTTTTTGGAACTTGCAAACATCCATACCCCTTAATATTCATCAAGGCCTAAACCCTAAACTGCAGAGTTATCAGTTATATACAATTCATATACTTGTTAAACTAATTGCACTAACAAGGTGGACATTTTCACATATAGTGTTTTTCAACCCACCCTTATATAAGTATTGTGATTCTATTATTTCAACTCATGCATCTAAGATTAAAAATAAATAAATAAATAAATAATAAAAAATAATATCAACAAACAATACAGTGTGATTAAATTTCAAAGCCTACGTGAAGGCTAGAAAACACCTCACTCCCCTTTATATTAATTAAAGCTTCAATCATGGACTACACATTCAATTAATTCTATTACACCGCTAATTGCACTACAAGCTTGGCAGTTTTTATGTTTAAAGTATTTCGGCCCTTCCTCTCGAGTAAAATTTTGCCATTCTTTTTACTCATGCATAAGAGATACAAATAAAAAATTGAAGTAAAAAAAATGTCTAACCTACAGCAATGGATTACACAAAGTCAAAAGTGTTGGTGTTGCCTAGTTAGATTGGTTAAGTTATAGAACATGAAAATGGTTATTCACATAAACAACTCAATGAGAAAGGATTAGTTTTTTTAGTTTTCTTCTTTTTTTTTTTTTCTTTTTTTTTTTTTTTTTTTTTCTCTCTGTTTGAAATGCATAGAGAATAGAATTTTGTTTTTCTTTATGTTTCACAAAATGCACAAGGAGTTAGATCAAATCTCATAATAAAAGTGAAGTTTATTCAATTGACGTACTAAAAGCAAACTCATCATATTGTAATTTTATCTATCAACAAAAGAGTTGACAAGCTAAGGAAACATTAATCTAAGACACTTCTTGGAATTTTTTATCTAGTTATCTATAAGACAACCAGAATTATCCACATTTTACTGCATACAGAAAAATGGTGATGAACAATAATATCATGCCTAATGAAAAGATCAACAAATAATCATTTCAAGAGTTTTTTAATCTATACTGTGTATTCACACAAAACACATCCTAAAATGAAGATTACAGCCCTTTCGAACCATGAAAAAGCACAAATTTTCATATGTTCATGCATTTATACAGCTGCTCAACTTAGAGGAACATTTTCTTTTTAGTATAGTTTTGACTAATAAACGAGAAAATATCAAAGTCAAGAATACAATTTCTGTTTCACAAACTTCAGACTCTCAACTTAAATAATCCCAAATAATAATAATAATAATAATAATAATAGTAAAATTGGCATTTCAAACGAATGTTGGCTCTCTGTCAAAAAAATCTAAATATTGCTGATTCATACAAAAATTTTAGAAAGTCAATGGATTCTTAATTCAATGGTAAACAGAACCAGCAAAATCTACAAAAGAAATAAATAAATAATACTAATCCGACGATTTCAATACGAAATGTGATGCGTTGTGATGGAAATGCACAAAGAGCAATGAGCTTCCACTTGGTCCAACTTGATTCTCAACTATTTAAAAAGAAAACAACAATTGCAATTAGAAATCAAGAAACTGGAGCATACATATTGAGATAAGAGAAGCAGTTGAAACCTCAGAAATCACTGATTCGAGAAGCGAGGAAGGGAGAGAGAGAGAGAGAGAGAGAGTGAAATTCGAAGCTGAGAAAAATAGCAGGGACCAGTAAACTGAAAACCCTAACCCTTGAATTTGTTTCTTCTTCTGAGAGATTGAGAGAGTGAGTTTGAGGAAGTTTTTACAGTTTGAGCTTGCGTAGAAGAAGAAGAAGAAGAAGAAGGAAGAAAAAGTAAAACTGACATCTTTGACTTTACGGTTGAGCGGAACCAAAATTTCGGAACCTTGTTTTTATTCATCTTCAGTAATTTGATACTTTTTCCAATATTTTACTGCCTGGAAACTCAAAAACTTTTTGTTTCTTCAATACTTAATTTATTTAAGTTATCATTTATCACAATCATCCTAACCAAAAATACAAATATATTATATGTAAATTATCACAAATATTAATTATGTATCAAATAAATTCACCACTATTACCAACAAAGTGCTAGTTAAATTAGTAGCAGTCTTTGTTAAAAAGATTAAAGGTTCAAGTTGTCCACCACTATTGAACAAAAAACCAGTTCCACTAATTCCATATCAAAAGAAATTCCACTAATTCTATATCAAAAATAAAAATAATAAAAGTTCAATTCATTTTTTGAAGATTTTAAAACATTGGTTTTTCCATTTAATTGTGCAAAAGTGCACATTCTTACCTCACACAAATTAAATTTAATTAATTAAATAAGAATTTATTTGGAGGCACATTGATGGTAAAAAGTCTATTGTTTTACCAAAAAAAAAAAATTTGAGTTCAGTTTTGCTATCTTGATAAAAATATGATGATAAAATCTACTGTTTTTCAAAATAAAATTTTTGAGTTCAATTTTGTTATCATGATGCAAAATAAAATAATATGTCAAAACGAAATAGAAATTATTTTTTATAATAAAAAAAAGTAAAGTACACATTCTTACCTCACACAAATTAAAATTAATTAATTAATTAAATAAGAATTTATTTGGAGGTATTTTGATGGTAAAGTTTACTGTTCTTTCAAATAAAATTTTTGAGTTCTATTTTGTTATCATGATAAAAATAAAATAATATGTTAAAATCAAAGAGAAATTTAAAAATAATAATAATAAAAAATAAAAAATAGTCGCCCAAAGTAGCCTGCTAGTACAGAGAGAGAAAAATGTGAAAATAATATGAAAATTGGAAAAGCAATCATTTGCAGTTTGTTAAGGCATTTAGTTCTATTTCTTATAAATTATGTGTAGTTTATTTTAATTTATTTGTTACTGTTAATTACTGAAAATTATAGTTTATTGAATATATCAATTAACTACAAATGTCAAATGAATAAAATTAAAATTAAAAACCAATATAATTTTAATTTGTGTTTCATTTAGTTTTTTTTTTTTTTAATTTATACTTAATAGATATGTTTAAATTTATAGTAAACTAACAAATTCTTAAAGTAAGCAAATTACACTCAACTTGAGATATCACCATATTCATAAAATAGCTGAACATCAAGTTTTGGATTTCTAAGGACCTGTTTGGCTATGTTTTCCGTTTTCTGTTTTTGAAATATTATTTTCAGAAATGAAAATAGAAAACTGTTTTCTCTTGTTTTACGAAAATAATGAGCGTTTGGCCATTGATGTTTGAAAACAGTTTTTAACACCAAAAAACAGAAAACATGTTTGGTTACATGTTTTTAAACAGTTTTTTGTTTTTATTTTTATTATTATTATTTTTTTGGTTACATACAAAGTTTTTATTTATTTTTCTTTCATACAAAGAACCTTATATATAATATATGTAGCTATAATATATTTATATATATTTACATAATATTAATTCATTCCCATATTAATGAATTATATACATATATAATATAAAATATATATTGAAATCTAATATAACTTCTTTTTTTACGTTGAATTTTTTTGTCTATTATTATATAATAAAACGTAATTGATAGTATATAATAAAATAATTATTGTCAATAGGAAATTAAATTTTATAAGTCTAATATAAAATCTCCAACTATAAATATCCATTAAATTAATAATTTTACATATGAATAACATAGTCATGCCACATTATTTGTGAAAGCTGATTTCGATAAGCTGCCATAGTTGTTGCTGCTTCGTCTGACAAATCTATACTATTGTTTGATCCACTTGTACTAGCTTCTTCATCTTCAATCTCTTGTTCTTCTTCTTCCCATTGTGTAAACATAACATCATTTTGTGCCCACTTTCAAATGAAATTATATAGTGTACAACAAGCTATAACTATCAAAGGTTGTCTATTTTGCTTGTAAGGTGGCATCATTTTCAAAATTCGAAACCGCGCTTTCAACACACCAAAGCAACGTTCAATAACATTTCTAAGTGAAGAATGCTTATAATTAAACAATTCTTTTGGTCCTCTTGGTTGGCGACCTCTACCATGATATTCTTGCAAATGATATCTTTAACCTCGAAATGGAGGAAGAAAACCCATGGTACATGGAAATCCAGAATCAACAACATAATATTCACCTAAAAAGATACAAAAAATGAAATCATGTATGGAAATTTTTTATACTAAAAAACATCAAATAAGACAATAAAATTTTTTATGTTTACCTTCTTTAGGTAATGGAAATTTATTCTCAGATCTTGTAATTGCATCAAGAAAAACTCTTGAATCATTTGCAGTGCCCTCCCAACCAGTAAACGAAAGTAAACATCATATTGAAATTGCATGCACATAAAACATTTTGAGTCACTATAGATTTTCTACCTCTATTGCTAACTTGCTTTTCAGCAGGGACATGTGCGCTTATGTGTGTGCCATCAATTGCACCAATACATTTCTAAAAACACCAAAATATTATAGTATTAGTTTTAAAAAAGTAACTAAGAGTAACAAAATTTATAAATTATATTTACAAAAGCAAGCATTTGCCTCAAACCATGGAAAATATTTTGGATTGTTGACGATATGTGAAGGCAATGGAGAGTTTGTATGACATATCAATTCTTTTCCAAGTCTACATATTGCTCTTAGTGTCAAAGTGAAATGTCTATCCACAGTTTCAAGGGAATGTTGAAAACGATCTGCTATAAGTCTCATTCCCACATTGTGACCAATTATTATAAGAAACATAGCAAGTGCTTCTTCAACTCTAACTTCTTTAGTATCTTTCAAATATTCATGTTGCTTCAAACAAGTACAAGGAGAAAGAAAAATATTTTTGTCCATTTGAAACAACTCATAGCATGGTTTTTCACTCCCATTCAACAATTCTATTATAAAATTTTTACACTCAACATTGAAGTTCTTTGAGGTATTTTTTCTAGAAAACGCTTAGTGTACTCACATACATCAAGAAACATCATAAAGTCTTGAAACTCTTCATCTGAACTAGAAGAAGAGGAACTATTTATATCATCCATAGATGAGTTTTACCTATTGTCCTTCCTGCATATAATATTAAAATATAAATATATATTAAGACGAAAGAATTAAAAGATCTCAACTTCTAAAACAATTTAACCATCCAATAATCAAGCACACCATTAACCAAGTGTAGGCAAACATAGCATTCATTTGAACATATCATCTAAACATATAAAGTATAAAAATCCAAACATATAAAACATACAAAAATCTAAAAAAATCCAAACATATTATTCCACAAACATTAAACCGACAAAATTAAATCCTAATATATCAAATCCTACTACAGATATAATTATGATATATGATAATCTAGCTAAAGACTATCTAACCAAGCCTTCTTCCTAGGCGAAGACATATGGATAAATATCTCTCTCCAATCTGCCTCTCTCAACTTTTCTACTGCTTTAAGATAAGTAGCATTGTTAACTCCATCTATTGCTTCAAGAAGGCTCACACATGTAGCAATGGAACAATCTTTTGCATTACCAATACTATTATCATCCAAACTATAGGAACTTTGATATTTTTCTGCCTTAGCTTTAGCAACTTCTGTCTTTGCCTTTGCTGTCTCTGTCCATGCTTGGATTGCATCACTCATTTGTTATGACCTAGTTTCCTTTTTACTTCTACGTTCTGAGCTAGATGATGCAGTGCATTTCCTTAAATTGCTTGTTAATTTATCGAGAGTAGAAAAGGGATCATCACGTCTAATGTTAACATGTGCACTCTCAGCCTCCAATTCCATCTCATCATCAGTATTGGGTGGATCACTAGTAGATGCATGACGAAACACTCCAGTAGCAGTTGACTTGTTAAATATAATTCTTAATAGCTTGTAATGCTCACATCCTTTCTTTTGAAATTGAGTTGCTTTAGGATGCACCTAAAAGAATAAATAATATATTCATCAACGTATAATAATAATAATATATTGTATATCCTCAAACGAAAGTACATATACCCATATATAGTTTTGCCACATTTCATCTGTAGCATTCACAGTATTAGTTTCAGCATCCCAACCAAATCCAGTATGTTGCAACAGCTCACTAAACTCACGATGCTTACTTCGAAGCCTATTGAATTTCTGCTTAATTTGCTTCATGTTGTAGTTTCTTTTAGACTTATTATTCAGAGCTTCAAGCATATTAGTTCATTCCTTTGAACTGAACTGACCATCTTTCATACCACCTTTGTTTATTAAATTTACCATAACATCTATATAAATCTTTTCATTGGTAGCACCCCATGGAGTTGAATCATCACCACCATCATTTTCCATAGTTGATATCGCACAAATATACTACAGAAAAAATAAACAGCAGAATTGAAGCAATCATCATAAACATTTCTAGGAATTTAAAAGTTTCAACAAAGGGAATCATCATAGAAAGTGAGAGAGACAAATTCCATGCTGACACAAAGACAAAACAATCAATGAAAAGGCAAGAAAGATGATCAACATGAACATATTGAACATGCGCAACTTTACATGATTTTTTGACCAGAATATTGCAGCCTTACATGATTTTTAATCTAAACGTTATAGCCACAGGCATTTTATCAAACTAATTACACACATGGAGGGTATGGAAGATTAATCTACATTCATATCTCTAGCTCCTGTTTCCTATCCATTTCTTTGCATGTCTTTGTTAGTCCATTCTATACCCACTTCTTAATTTATATCATCAAACTCTATGAAAATCAAAATTTTGCCAGTTTCTACAGATTTTTTTTTTTTTTTTTTAGTGCTGCTTATAAACATTCATCCAAACTGAATAATATATATATATATATATATATATCTAAAAGAAACCCACCATAAGAAATGTCCACCTATATATATATAAATATATATACATGTAGAGCTTTGACAAAATCCATAAAAGCACACGGTTCCATATGCTTTGTTTCTTTTTTTTTTTATATATATATATATAAACATGTGAAACATCAAAATTGTCACCAAGGCACACGGCTCCATACATGTATATGGCAAAAGGTATCCACATGTCTTTTGTTTAGCCACACAAACTTTTTCTTGACTCCATGCATATATATATATATATATACACACACATGTCAAAACATCCCATCCCTTATCTTTTTTTCTTTTATTTGTATATGTATGTATGTGTACACGGTTTCATGTATATATATGTTTCAAAAAAGGTGTCCACACGTCTCAATTAGGCCACACTTGCACTTCACATTTGAATATGTGTTTTATATAAAACTATTCTCTTCTGTATAGCTTTTTACCCAGATCACCAAAAAAACAAAGGCATAGAAAAGGGAAATTCAATATGGCAAAAAGTTGCTCTAGACAGTTGGAAGGAAGCTTGGCAGGCTTAGCGGGCTGAGCAGCAGCAGCAGCAGAAGGAGCTATCAGGTTTATTTGGTTTTTCTTAAAATAGAAAACTCACAGTCAAAATAACCAAACAAAAAGAAAAAAAAAACTCACTATGTTTTTTTTTTTTTTTTCCCATGTACTCAATTAAAGTAGGTAGAAAAATAGAATTTTTCAAAAAGGAAAAGTTTGCACCCACTTTCGGGGTTGTGAGCAAAGCATAAGAACAAGGGATGCTTTCATTTATGAAATTTCAATGAAGCTACCACAGAACAAAACACACAGAACATCTGTTTGACTTTTCAACATCAAAGCACTTGCATGAAATTCAATCACACATGATCTGAAAATTCTACCAAGTTTCACAGAAGTTAAAAGAGTACAAAAAGAATGTTAGATACTATGAAGTTGCATGTAAGATTCTAGATTAGATGATTAATTGATAAGAGTACTGATATGTTGAGGGTGCATGATTAAATGGTTTAAAATTACTTTCAGTTAGTGCTTTCAACTTTATACTAGTTTCTGGCACTATCACTACCAGTTAGTGCTTAAAAGTTATCACTACAAACAATTAATATATCAGAGCCAAAAAAAAAAAAAAAAAATAGAAACGATTAATAGATATATATATATTATTTTTACAGCAGAATTATACAAGATCAATGACTTCCCTGAAACCTTATTAAACTTGACTAACAAACTTAAAAATCTTACAAAAATGATTTGTTGAGAGGAAACTTGAGGAGCCCCTAATAGACAAGCACTTTATGTACACAGAAATAGAACACTGAGAAGAATAATGAAGAACAGAGAATAGCAGAATTTGATCAAATAATAATAATACATCGGACAGAGCCTAACTAGAGTTAACTAATAATTAGCCAACTAACTATCTGACTCAGCACTGATAAGTTTTTCTTTCATTCATTTAGATATAGTTATTCTTCAACATATCATATTCAGGACTTAAAATTGAATTTATAACTTGGCACCAACCTTTACATCTCAATCGCACATGATCTGAAAATTCTACCAAGTTTCACAGAAGTGTGGAGGAGGAGGAGGAGCAAGCTTCTGAGCAAGTTGGGTTGAATTTGATGTTTTTTTTGTTAAAATTTTAGGAATGGCAAGCCCGACAGAAGGAAAAGACAGAAGTTCCATTGAAGACATTGGGAGGAAGAAGAAGAAGAAGAAAAAAAGTTCCATAGTATCGTGGAATTGGTATGAGACTCAAAGGCTAACCAAGAAAAATTCACAATCAATAATAAGCAATTAAACCCAAATCCAACAAAACTACAAACGCAATTTATCAACAGACAAAATCCAACTAGTATTGAAAGATTTAAGAAGCGAGGAAAACATGATCGGTGAACTTGAGCAGAGATCTGTTCGAAATTTGTTGAAGGAACGGCTGGCTATTCGAGATCTGTTCAATGAAGGTTAGCTGGTGTGCGTGGGTCGACGAGCGGTGAACGTTTCGAAGGCCAGTGAAGGAGCTGGTCGAGCGGCGCAGGTGAGAGAACAAGTGGAAACATCTTTTTGATATTTTTCCAATTTTGTTTTTTTTTTATTTGTTTTCTGAATTTGTTTTTAGAAACAAATGGCCAAACAGCTATAAGATTGTTTTGGAAACAAATTTCTGTTTTCAAGAACAGAAAACTGTTCTGAACACAGCTGGCCAAACAGGCCCTAAATGACTCTGCCTTTTGTTTTCTCAATCAAGAATGAAGTGTGGATCTAAAACCTAGTCTTGCCAGCAGCGAGTACTAGTTTTCTTGTTTTTCCTCAATGTAAAATATGGATGAAGTTTACAAGTTATTTGAATGAACAAATTTTTCTTATTGATCTAGACGACGCAATTGTAGATGATAATGGAGAGAACCTACAGCATAGTTTCTTGAGGAAGATGTTGTCTCAAACACCGTCAAAGGCAATACATGTGGCAATGGCAATTAGAAAGGATTGGAATCTGTCAGATGAACATACGAAAATGGATAATGGAATTATACTATTTTAGTTTCATAATGAGGTAGATGCTGGGATTGTGGAAGACAATAGGCCATGGAGCTTTAATAGCTCCGTGTTGGCTTTACGTAAGTGGGAATTGTGACGACTGTTTTAAAAATTAGATATTTAAATTTAAATTTTATTTTATTTGATTGGGATTGATTAATTGGACTATTAGTTGGCCCTAAGTTTGATTTTTTATTGATCAATAATTTTTATTTGACCAGTATACTGTAGCATAGAGTTAATCAATACAACTATATAGGCTGATGGCACACCTAATTTTGAGTTTTTGTTAGAAAATTATAGTTCTGAAAAGTTTTTAAATATTAGAATTTTATCTGTACCCAAACCAATTTAGGTTGTTATTTTTTACATACCCAAGGTCTATACCTTAGAAATTGTGCCCTCATTAAACAATTGAGAAAATATGCATTTTGTCCCCAGTACACCTGAGACCCATGTGAACACACCCAAACTTGCAAGACTTATTTGGATCCCATGACTCGCTCCCATAGCCAATCAGATCAATGCTGATTTCATCTCTTTTCCAGCCAAACAAGTGAACACACACTATATCACTAAAATGCCCATCATCTTGCCTGCAAAACTTGAAATTTCATAACCTAACTCCAACAGATGCATTGGGATCTGGCTGGCGAAGTCGCAACAGTGCCTTTTCAGGTCTCCAATGGATTGGCTTCATTTTTGGCTAATCCAGGCTGACCCTATATGTTCTCCCCCTATTTTGGATCCTTTGAATCCATTGGCACCCTTTGTTTATCAAAATTCTTCATGGTTACGTATTTTCCAACAACCGGCAATGTTTTTGGATCAAGGTGAGTTTATATTCTTTTTACCCATTCCACAAGATTTCTATTGATATAAAGTTAGTAAATTTTGGATGTCATTTGATAATTTTTCTATTTTTGGGTTAATTAGTTTATACAGATTAAATTTGGACTATATTTGGACATAATTAAACAGATTGGAAGAAAACTGAAGTTAAAAATTTTAGAATTATTAAAGTTATTTTGGGACATTGGTATGCATCCAATATCTTTAGTTTAATTTTTGAAGCTTAAGGAAAATTTTATTATTATTTTAGGCACTCAGACTGATACCGGAGGTGGTTCGATGGATGAGTTGCTACGAGCTGTGAAGTGTGAGTAAACTTTATTTTTCTTAAATGATTTTTAGGAATTATGTATTTGATTATATATATTATATATAGTATTTTATTATTATTGTTTTTGGAATTAGTTAAAGTTATATACTTTATTTTGTGTTGTGAAAGAATCATTTTGATTTATTATGTTATGGTATATTAAAAGAAATGGGTTGACATAAATAAATTTGGGTATATGACTATATTAACTTATGCATATTTGAACGAATATTTTGATATAACAAACATGGGTTTTATTTGATTGGTCATAAGTTGTATATTGGATGGTGGATTATTGTGTACTATACTGTATATGGTTATGGATTTGTTAGATTATGAGTACATGCGCTTATTTGACTATCCTCTACTTGATCAAGTGTTTCTTGAGATTGGATGAAAGGTCCTAGTCTGCGACACCTCTAAGATACTGAGGGTCACATTGATAGTTTCCCACTCTCCTGGTAGTCAATGACACACTGAGATGCTAGTATGGTCGGGTGATAAGTTATGATAATAGATATGGTACACAGGGTTGTTGTTGTTACACTATATTACAGTATATGGTTCTTTACATTTTTAATTACCAATAGTTATAATTAATATCTTGTAAAATATTATTCTATTATAATGTGGAAAATATTATCTAGTTTTAAATTTCCTTATCCTACAATTTATGAAATTATTATGCTAGGGAAAATTTAAAGTTTCGTGAAAACTTTCTATCAAAACATGGAAACTTTCAAAGAATGAAAGTGAAATATTGAGAGAAATAATTTTTAAGAATAATATCTATTTTCATAATGCATATTTATTCACATTAAGCTCGTCTCATAGCTTTGTATTTTTTTAAAATTGTTTTCCCTACACCTTAGCTGACAGTTAGTGCGTACTACATCGAGACATCGTTCCTTCATCATTACCGTCATGTATTTACCCATTATCACATCTTCACATTATGTACCTTTTCACAGCTGATATATTGTCTCGTTCTTGCTTTCTTGTGAGACCATTATATTCTATTTTATTTATCTTTGCACTCATTTATTTTATTTTAGTATACTCTTATGGATTGACCTAATATGTATGCTTATTTTAACTTTTCTTTCTCTTAAATTGGAATTTTTAATGGATATGACTATTATTTTCAAAATTCCTATTAAAAGTAGTTATTTTTTTTTCTCTTTTACGCTATTGGGTTATATCCAATTTTTGGGGAAGTCCCTAGGAAATGCCATCTTGGATGCCCTAAGAAAGGGCCTTGGAAGCCATCACGTCAAAAGTCCAAACTTGCTCAAATTAAAGTTGTATTTAATAAGATGACCATATAGATGCAGCTGAAAGGGATACCATTACAACACCAATCTTAACAACTCTGTAGTAAACTAAGCTCCATCATTGTAGTTGAACCTAACTAGGTAGCATTATATCTCAGATAAAAGTGTCAATTTCCTTGGATAAGCCCTTGGTGCTTAGGCTTTAAGCCGTCGTGGAAAAGAATCATTATGGTTGAATTTCATATACAAGAGACTTCCACATATTTGTTATGGGTGTTGATTTGTGGGTCACAATAAAAAGTATTGTAGGTCCTAATCATTTGATGATGATAAATCAAGTTTTTTGGAGATTGGCTATATGTTTAATCTAATTTCCATAAAATTGATTGCCCATGATATTATACGCAGAAAAATATATATATGTTTTTTCATTTCTTTCCACCCGAAACACGCATAAAAAAATAAAAAATATACAAGATCACATCTCCACATATATAAACATATAAAACAGTTTATCTTAAGACTGTAGTAAAAATATAGAAAGGATAATATATGTATATACATGTGGAATGATTAATTAAAAAAAAAAACAAAAATAAATTAGAAACCTATATGTCCTTAATATTTGATGATCAGCTTGTTGAACGATCTATCCGAGACCTGTGTGGTACCACAATGTGCTTAAGACTATTCCTATCACATCAATGTGGGTGTTTTCCTATGATCATCTCCCAGGATATAATAGATTCTCAAATTTCGGACAAGACACCACCAATGGCAAAGCCTTTTGCTCAATTTCTCAACCCTCTTTCAATTGAATTATTGTCAATAAAGGAAGCAATTATCTTCAATATGCAAGCTGGTTTTTTTTGTTGGTGAAATTGTTTCTGATTCCCAAAGTGCAGTACAAATGCTTCATGATGATAGGGTCTTTTTAGGGCGTGACTGTTTTTTAGTTAAGGATATTAAAGTTTTGTTGGCTACTAACGGCAGTTTAAGGTGATTTTATGCTAGGAGGAAAACAAATAAAGTTGCTGATGAGCTTTGCTCAATATGCAGAGCCGCATTGGCTTTCTCTCTTCATTGAACCTGATAAGTGTATTGGTTTTTATTTCTTGATAAGATTTTTCTCTTTGCAAAATATATATATATTCTTTTGCTTCCGCCCAATGAAAAAATTATTTTTCTTTGATTAAAATAAAAGCATTTAAGAGAAGGAAATTAATATCAAAGTGATGGACTAGAAAACAAAAGAACAAAAATAGTATTAAAAAATGGTAATTAGCATTAAAGTGACGTGTGGAGACATTTTTGTCTAAACATGAATTAAGTGGCGATTTGGTAATTAAAGGTTTAAAAAAATGGGTATTAGTCTATGCAATGAGTATATTCACTTTTACAAAAGTTACCACAACGTGTCAACCATATAAGTAAATATAAAGAAGGGAGTGCATGAGAGACTGCATCTAGCATTTCTGTATGCCACATATCTTCAACATTAATAATAATTTAATAACAAAAATAAAAGGATAATTTTACTAATTAAAATATTGATAACTAATAAATTGTTATTATTTTATTAATTTTTATCTTTTTTAATAATAAAATATAATTAAAAAAATCATATTAGATACTATTCTATTAATTTTTATCTTTTTAATAATAAAATATTATTAAAAAAATCATGTTAGATATAGAAGATGTGATTTTATTTGGTTTCAAATATAAGGCTTTTGATTATTCAAAAAAAAAATAATAAATAAAAAATAAAAATAAAAATAAAACCTAGATTTTACATTATGTGTGCCCAGAAAAACACGTGGGGTGCTGGTTCCTTGAAAACAGCTATTTTTTCCCACGTAACAATTTGGAAAATGAAATATGCATATATTTTTTATTTTTTTTAATCAAATATATATATATAAGTCGTATAATGAGAAGAAAAGGTCGCCAAAGGCTCTTTCCTTTTCAAACCCAAATCAACTTCAAGCCCTCTTTGGATAACAGTAAGTACTAAAACTTTCTTAATCTTTTTCTTCCTCACTCTCTGTGCATTATTCCAAGCATTTCAACTCTATACTTCCTCTTGCTGGGTTTTCTATTGTGGTAACTAGATTTTCGCTGTTGGAGCTGCTGAATGATGAACTTGAATTCTTTGCAATCCCAATTCCTATTCTCGAAATTTATTCATAATTCTTTGCTTATGTATGTATATATCTATGTCTTTTTTTTGAAAACAAAATAAAATAAAATAACTTTTTTTCCTTTTGGTTTGCACTTTTCTTCTCCTTGTTGTTCGGAGCTTGAAGGAGGAGATTGAGTTTTTCCAATATAATGGCAAAGTTAGTAATGCATTTGCTTGGGTCTCACCAACTACTATATAGTTAAGTTGACTGTACATCAGCCCATTTCTGGGGTGTAGGGCTGTTTGTTGGAAGAGAATTCATGCCAGCCCCATTGGTGTGGAAAAAGAATTCATGTAATCAAAACAAAACATTGAATTAAATTGGGTCTTTCTATAAGTGAGCACTTACCTAAATTTTTAACAACTACTTTCCTTTTGATTCTAGCTCTTTCCCAAAAATGGAAGGGTGAAAATCTACTCATCCCTTTGCTGACTTGTCAAAAATTGCAAGTTATTAAGTAAGAATACAAAACTTTACATGGTAGTAAACCTGGTGAGATGGCTAACATGGCTTGCAGGTGTTCAAGTGTATTGTGTAACTTGTAATGTGCAAATGGATGAAGAAAATGGGATGATAGAAACATTAACAAGAGGAGAATCAAGTATATGTGAGGCTGGCAATGTTGAAGAACCAAGTGAGGGTATGCTGTTTGAATCAGAAGAAGCTGCAAGAGGATTCTATGATGATTATGCCAGACAAACAGGATTTGTGACCCGTGTTTTGTCATCCCGAAAGTCTGAGCGTGATGGGTCAATAATCTCCCGTGGCCTTGGGTGTAGAGGGTTTTCTGATAATCAAACAAAAGTTCAAGAGCAGAAGAAGCACCGGCGACGAGAAGCTTGCACAGCGATGATTCTGTTAAAAAGAGATAAGACTGGAAGATGGGTTGTTAGGAAATTTGTGAGGGACCATATTCATCCACTGGTGGTTCAACTGCAAACGAGTCGCCGTACACTTGTAAGCTCATTTTACCTTGCATGCAATTGAAGTTTTAATCCACTCCAATAAAAAATGACCAGTTAAAAATTTCCAGTTATAAATCTTGATCAATTCTCCTAGATGAAGTTTTTGAAGCTTTAAGTGCTTTCTAATTATTACTGCAAACTGGAAGGTTGTTCCTACATTTTGTCTCTAGAACTGTTTGTACAATGGGAGAGGTATATTTGAATCTTTCTGAAGGCTTTATGGAGTTTTTTCTTGATCTCATGGATTAATAGCTATAATTTGATTTTTTTTTTTTTTTGTTTTTTTTTGTTTTTTTTGGATGATGAGTTGTCAGGTTAGTTGGTCAATTATTGGGAACTTAGATTCTTCCTACTGATTTCTTTGTCTCTATTGATATCCTTCCTTTGTTACCCATCTTTTGTGTTCATTCGAGACTTTAAGATCTATTAGTATGAATATCATTAAATAAATTACTTAATGTGTTTATTATGGATCTATTTAACAATATCAGGTGGCAAAAATATACTATTTGAGACAATTAAGTAGTTTAAACATATATAGGGAGCTAATAGATACCCATAAAATTATCAGGCTTTATTGGTGCAATAACGGTCTGAAGATAAAAGGGTTAACTACACTTTTGGGCCCTCTAGTTTGGTCCCAATTTCAAAATAGTACATCTATTTTCAATTGTTTCAATCTAGGTAATCTTTTTTACTTTTGGTTTCAATTTGAGTAGCTTGTTTACATAGATTAGATGGATGTTTCCCCATGTGCATTTCACCTGCAACCTTCAACTGTGCTCTTCATGCATCCATTCTGCGTTTAAGAAAGAGAAAGAGTGAGCATATGAAAAAAATATACATTCCAGATCTGGAGATGGGAAGTTCAAAACCACATCATTTCAATGCCCCTAGAAAGAAATCAACATCTAGTTGCTACTAAAACACGTCAATTATGTAATATAGGGTATATATTGCAAATCTTAGAGATTCGAGAGACTAAGCCACAGACATAATCTCTGCCTCAGCCTCTAGTTATTGGCCATTTTGAGGTTCCACAATGAAAAATTAAAAACTTTTGGCACTAGGATCTCTTTGAGATATTCATATTTATGCAAATCTGTGAAAGATGACTGTTGTTGAATCCACTTGTTGACAAGGAAAAAGTTTTATCTGGTTTGAAGATAGTGAAAACCCCTTGCTTCCCATAATTTCTCTTTCTTCATCTTCTCTCTCTGTGTTTCGTCTCTCTCAAATACAGAATGGATATATGGAGGGAATGGTTGATGTTTGCAAGTGAGGCACATGAGGAAACGTCCATCTAATCTCTGTGAGAAATTAACCCAAATTAAAACCATAAGTAAAAGGAAGGCCTAGATTTAAACAATTGAAAATAGAGGGACCATTTTGAACTGGGGCCAAAGTAGAGGGCCTAAATGTATGGTTAACACAAAAATGATAAAATTGGCACTGCTTCCAAAGCATAAGGGGGATGATGCTTCTCTTGTTTCCTTTATTGATGCAAAAACTTTCAAATGACATCCCATAATCTTTCCCAAGTATTGGCAGTAAATTTTCTGATCTCTGCTTGCTTGTGTTAAGTTTTTAAGTCCTTTACCTGTTCACTAAGCAAGTATCTAACAATTGGAAAGGGTGGCATTTTTGTTTTTGTCTGGCATTCTGTCATGTATGTGACTTGAAGCAGTGCCCCCTGTTGGATTTGTTGATGTGTATTTTCTCACTATCTCTTTTTTTTTTCCCTTCATCAGTGTTTTCCACTTTAATTTTATTAAATCACTATGTTGTAGCAATGCATGTGCATGACCTAACAACTTACGGTACTTGTATTCTGTATGATACCTTTCTTTATTTGCTATTATTCCATGTGAACAGAATTATCCTATGTTTATATATTGGGCATTTCAGTACATTGTTTTTATTTTTTATTTTTATTTCATTTGATTGTTACTTTTTCATAACTTCTTTTGTAAATCAACACTTTCAATGTGCGACGCATGCATCTATTTGGTCTTTTCTTCTTCTTTCATACGTGGTTAATTTTTCCTTCGTTCTGGCATGTGCTTGTGGCCTAGTAGAACCATTCATAAGTTTCCTCCAGCTTATTCACACCTTAATTTTTTATTTCTCATGAAGTTCCAAATGTTGGTATTATTTATTATAGATTTCAAGTTTGAGCCATACTTAATGGCCTAGTAGAACCATTCTTAGGTTTCATCTAGCTTATTCACACCTTAATTTTTTTTTTCTCATGAAGTTCCAAATGTTGGTATTATTTATTATAGATTTCAAGTTTGAGCCACACTTCACACTGAACTTATTGTTCTGTTGGAATATAGAGGATCAGTTGGGTTTTTGGAAGTTAAAATTCCATTGTAGGGTTCAATTTTGTGATCAATGTGTCATAATGTGCACCTTCTTTTTCCACTCCACTTATATTTCCTTTAATAAGTAGAATTAACTTCAAGCTTTTCAGGATGAGAAAGATAAGAAAATACAGGAATTATCTGCTGAACTACGAATGAAGAAGCGGTTAAGTGCAACATATAGAGAGCAACTGCTTGCATTTATGAAGGATGTTGAAGAACATAATGGACACCTTTCAACAAAAGTTCAGTTAATTTATGACAATTTAAGAGAGCTTGAAACTAAAACGAAGGAGATTTTACACCATAGATAGCTTCTATAAATAAAGTAAGTATACATCTGTTCTTCAGCATGTTAGTCAAATAAGTTTGTTCATTTATAATTGTAGCCTCAACTTCATGCACACAGTTGGGATGCATTGTAGTGTCAACTTCATGCACACAGTTGGGATGCACTGTCCCCTTGTGTTCCTGTGGCGGACCTTCTTTCTAAATAAGCAATTAGGATGCACTATCCTATGGAACAGTGAATGGTTCTGATGTTTTCTAAATAGCACTGAGGTACGAGAGGCAAATGTGTCCTAGCAATTAGTAATTATCATTGTAATAGATGTCGAGGTTTGGGACATTGTGAAATAGCACTATTTCACTTGTACCATCATTTCCGATGACTGCCTCAGATTCCACCTTTCACGAAACTGGTCTTTCTGCAATGATGGATTTATAATGAATAGATTGATTATCTTTTTTCATTTGGAAAGATTATAGATATGTACCTTTATAGCCAGTTTTGTATGCAAGATTAGACTGAATTAAATTGGACTATTTTAAGTATAGCTCAATCAGTTTTTAATTTAAGCTCAATTTGATTAGAATTAAAATAGTCTAATGCACAATCCACTATAGTCTTGCATACAAAGTGGGATGTTAGTGTATTAGTTAGCTGTCCGATGAGATCATGAAAAAAATTGATCTTTGTGTAAGCATTTTGTGTTAGTAGTCTCGGCTATGTCATGTATGTTAATACTTAAGAGTCTTTGGATTTAGGTTTCTTGCACAAACCAGATGAGCCTCATAGCTGGCTCCTCCTGTTACCTGTCAGTGCTTTTTCTTTTGGGGATTTTCAGTTTTGATTGTGGCGTTCTTACATTTGTTCAAATTTACAGAACTTATGGAATTACTTGTTCTATTATAGCAAGTTTTTATGGGGGAACTGTTTTTGGATGATTGATCAGACAAATTGCCTGCTATAAGTGTTAATCTAAAAGTGCACCAAATCCAACTTGATCTTGCATGACTTTTCATCAATTTTCTTGTTGTATTGGGATCTGATATCGACTTTGTCAATTTGGATGCAGTACCAGGCTTTTGGGGAAGTGCTGGAGAGGATCTGAGTGCACTGGGATACTTGTGCTAATAGTTATTTTAATCCATGTAAAAAGTTGTTTTTAAAGAGATTAGTACAGAGTTTTGTGACATAAGTGCTAACTGTGTAAATTTAAATGGTAAGTTTGATAAGCTTTTTAACTTTTATGATAGGATGCTTTTATATCAAAGCCTATTTTAGACCAATTGTTTGTTATTGGGAGCTTCCACTTACAAGTCTCTTTTTTTTTTTTTTTTTTTTTTTTGGAGAACAAAAATTTTCATTTAGATATATACATATATATTTATTTTAATGATTGAACATTCTAGACTTGTTTGCTTATAGACATGATTAGTATTTTATGGTCGTAGATTCCTAAATTATTTGTTAATATGAATCCAGGCGGCATGAGATTGTTCGATCAATGAGAATCACTCAATTTTGAGATGTATGAAGAAATATTGTCAAATTTTGGTTTTAATTTTCAGACTACATAAATAGTAATTAATTAAGATATATATATATATATATATATATATATATATATATATGTAGAGAGAAAGAGAGAGTCCGTCTATGATGCGAATAGTTTACATGTGAATTTTTAGTATTAATGACGGTTTTTGAAAAAAATTATTATTAATACTATCATATAAAAATGAATATTAACAATAAATTTTTTAAAAATCATAGACAATATTGAGATTTATATGCTGATCATCCACACTCTAAAATTTTCCAATATATTTATATATATATCATTGCAATTAGAATGTGATTCCCGGACACTTACCAATTGGCCCTTAACTGGACAATTACCAATTGGCCCTTAACTTCCATTTATGGTAATTACTTGAGATCCTTATCAGAATTTGAAAAAAAAAAAAAATTGCTTAGGGGCATGAGATAAAATCAAGGGGATTTCGAATTATTTATTTTTGTACAGTTCTTCCACAAATTTTGTGATACATAGCAAAAATAATAAATACATATATAAGATTCAATTGCATTAATTATTTTAAAATCATATCCAATCAATTTTTGCTACATATTAAAAATTTATGGATGGATCATATAAGAAATAGATGGTTCAAGAATCACATAATTTTTTTGGCAGGGCATGTATGAGGTTAAGGAATGTGATATGCAATTCCGGAACTCCTTTCTGTATGAGTAGTTCAATAGTTTGGTTTGTAAAGCTTCCTGTGGCAAGAACAGGATCTAGAAAGCAGGACACGCTGAGGTTCTGAAATATCCTCCGGGATATATAAGCTGCTTCCTATTGTCTCCATAATGATGAATTATAATTTTTCTAATTTTGATTCCTTTGCAACATTGGCGGATGGATAATTAGATGAATATAAAAATGGATTGGAGTTGTGGCAAATGGGGACCACTCGGACATTGATGTTGAAAACATTAGACTGAGTGATATGGGACAAATGACTCTACTAAATCAAAATGCCTAGACTTGAAAATTCGTTTACTTATTGGATCAAAACAGAGAAATACATATTTTGAGAAGAAGAGTAACTGAGAAACACATAGGAGATAAACTAACCACCCAAACACCTGAAACTTGTTACAGTCAGGAGGAGATGCACAAAATAAACGTTTCAAAAGGAGAACACTCGTGTTCAGAATTGGTGTGGGTAACCAAGTGACAAGATAAGCAGGGGTAAGGAATGCATTAGACCATAATTGAAGAAAGTGAGGTATGAGCTAAGAGAGAAGTGTTGGATTTATGCTCCAGAAGCAATCTAAACCGTTGATCAAGAACCTTAATTAATAATGGACCGTAGATCTCCAAATTAACTTATTAAATGATAGAGCCCATTTAACTGATTATTAAGATACAAAAAAGAGTTCATTAACTGGGTCCAAAGTGTTATGAAATCCTAAGAGGATTAGGGTTAGCAGTGTATAAATACACTGCTTACTAGCCTCCAAAAAAATATTATTACCTATTATTTTCTTAAGATTGAGAATTTTAGTAAAGAATCGAAAACACATTGAGAGAAAAACAGACATTGTGAGTTCCAGAGTGTTTTTCAGATTAACCTTCTTGTTTTTTTTATGATCATGTACGTGTGAATTGTGATCATGTGCACCCACACGCAGATCTATTATAAGAAAATAGTTTGGAAGTTCCTGCGCATAAAGGTTAGTAAAATAATGGATAGTGACATTATTTATCACATATTTTATTGAGTTTCGATCAGGCTTCCGCTGTATATGATACCAGCAAGAAGAGTTAAATTGGTCTAAATATATGATAATAGCAAGAAGAGTTAAATCGGTCTAAATAATTTGACGTGACGACGCTTGACTCTCCCATTATGTTCTAAAGTGCGTGTTGGTGTCAAAAACAAATGGGAGATATTATTAGAGACAAATTAGTCTTAAAATTTTATGAACTCGCCATCATTGTCATAACATAACGGAATGATTGGTTTTTGAAAATAATTTTCCACCATTGATTTGAACTTTAGAAATGTAATGAACACATCAAAGTTAGTATGAAGCAAGTAAAGCCAGATATGTTTAGTGAAATAGTTCCCCAACGATAAGTAATATTTGTAACCATAAGAAAAAGAAGCTGGGTGAGGAGGCCATACATCAGAATAAATAAGTTCAAGAGAGAAATTTCTAGTTAATGTAGATGAATAAAAGGTAACTTTTGCATTTTATCGCATTTGCAAGAATTACAGTTCCGAAATTGATTAATTGGAAGACACATATAAATGAAAACTATGAATAACATGAGACAATATTTTTCTAAACGAATGATCAAGACGATTGTACTAGTTCTGAATAGGAGCTTTGACAGTAGCTAGAGCAAGAAAGGGATTCGGTGATGAAATGGAAATCAGTAGCCAGGATTCAACATTTGGGGGGCCTTCTATGATATATATATATATATATATATTTTTATTTTTTTTTTAATTATTATAGTGAACCTTAACATTACTAATTGAAAACAAAAAAAACACACACATAGATTAAAAAAATATAGGAAAAAAAATTCAATTTAAATACAATAAAACATTATTTAAGTAACAACTTATAATTGTTCAAATGGTAAAGTTTATCAATTATAACACAAAAATCAACTCTCAACTTGACATAATAATATTATGATAATATACTCTAACTAAATCATCCAAATTGGGCAATAGTATCAACAAAATTATCTCTCAATTTTTAATACCAGCAATCAAAACTGCAGATTGCAACTTAAAATCACTATCTCCAAAATGAAATTAATTTTAATATTAAAAAAATTCACAAAATCTTATGGTCCTCTCCCTACTTTTCTTTATCTTTAAAAAAAAAATGCAAATCAAACTTTTGTTTTCTTAAAAAAAAAATATTGAAAATGATTTTTTTTTGTCCTTATTTTCTTTTTCTTCGTTACTTTCTTTAGAAGTTAGTGTAAGTTTATGGCTAAAATTTGTTTTATACTATATTTGTTGTACAATATTAACATTAAAAAAAATAATATAACATATATATATATATATATATATATATATTTTTTTTTTTTTCATTTATGGGCTTGAGCCCCCCTTATATATATTTTTCACTTATATATATATATATATATATATATATATATTTTTTTTTTTTTTTTTTCATTTGGGTAAAATTTCCTTTCCTTTACTTTAGAACATGTTGTAATCTTGATAAAAAAAAAATGATATTATCATATCAGCAGCCACATTATTTAATAAATATTTTGATAATTCTAATATTATTGTATATTTAATTAGCACTATTTTTTTATGTTAAATTATCCAAATTTATTTACCAAATAATATTAGATGATATAATAATATTTAATTAGTTTATTTTTAAATTTATTTATTCATTTAAAAAATTATTTTTTTATATTTAAATTGTATAAGTATATTAATTAATAATATTTTAACACACGATGATATTTTAAATCAGTTACTGCAATTTGACAAGGTAAACTTAGATCCTTGAACTATGTGTAGACAAGTAACATTTGCCCCAGTTTTTTAAATTTCACTTAATTAATTGTTCATCCATCAGTCTCTCTCTAGTGCGTCACATGCAATTTATGTGCCCATTAAACGCCTAAAAATAATTATAATTTGTCATCACTTAGATAGTTGTGTTTTTTTTTTTTTTTTTTTTTTTGGTTTGGGTCCGAGGCATCTCTTAGATGGTTCAATAGGTTATGCTAATATTATTTAGTATATAAGGGGCCAAGTGTAAAGTGGGGTAGTATATAATTGGATCTTATTACAAAGTGATACACATGAATTCGAAAACCTTGACCGAATTTGAGTTGTGACGGAGATAAAGGCGGCAAAGAATCGAAAAGCTGCAAGAAATAAATAAATAAATAACAAAAAGAATTGTATATATCTACATGACTACCTATTGTAATGTATGTCAATATATGTGATTATGTGTTAGTATATCTAAGTGTATATAAATGTACATAAGTTGTATATATATATATGCATATAAATTTTTATAAACATATATATGAGCATATATAAATTTATTAAAAGAATTTTATTATGTATATAAACGAATATATATATATATATATATATATATATATATATATATATATATATATATATATATATATATATATTTGTGTAAATAAAGATAAGTATACATATATGTTTTGTGTTATTTAGAATTTCAAAATAATATTATGTATGCTATAAATTTAAGAAATTTTTTGTTGATTTTACGGTGCTATTTATGTGATTTGAATATATTTATTATATAGTTTTGCAGAAATATTTGTGATTATTTACTGTTGAAAGTATTATTAAATTTTACTGTTATATTTATTTTGCATAATAAAATGTATTTGTATGAAATTAAGTTATATGTAAATTTTATGTGATTTAATATAATTTTGCATAAATAAATTTTAAGGATTTAAGAAGAATGATAAATTTTAGCTTACAAAATATATTGTGTATGTGGATAATTGCGAAATTAAAATTTTTGTAAAGAAATTAATTTTATAAAATTGTTGGATTTATGTAGTTGTTTAAAAGAAAATATGAAATTTTATGAATTTAGTAAACATATATAAATCCGATTGTATATCATCAAATTTCAGTATTTATAATATTGTAAAATTTTATAGTTTTTAGATGCACTATACAGTATTGGTGTTTTATATTATACTGTTGATTAGTGTGCAAGTATGTATGGTCATCCTATGAATGATTGTTTATTATATTATGACTATTCTGTGGATATCATGACCTGAAAGTTGGCAAATATATTTGCACAGTGAACATCAGTCACCCTCTTTCTTGGCCGCAGGATGGTTGTTTATTATATTATATCGATCTTATGGAAGTCATGTACCTGAGGATTTGTAAGTATATTTACATAATGAGCATCAATCGTCTCCTTCCTTGACCGCAAGATGATTATTTATTATGTTATGGATTAGTGCACAAGTTATATACATAGTCATCCTAGTTGAGCTGGGGTCAAAGAGGATAGGTAAGTATATTTACATAGTGAACATCAGCTGTCTTCCCCTTAGCTGCATAATAGTTCTCATTATGGATTAGCATGCATTCTGTGAGAGCTATGGATTTAAGGATTGGCAAGTATATTTACTCGGTAAGCATCAATCATCCTTCCCTCGATCAAAGGATAATTGTTTTAGCCATGATAAGGTGATCGATTGTAAGTTTCTCTTTTTAACCTCACCGTTAAGTAGTGCTCGGACACTGGATTCTATCTGGCACCACTAGTATATCATATGATGCATCAAATATATATATATATTTTTTTTATATATGCGTGTGTGTATATATATATATATTATGTTATATTTGTATGCATCATACCATATGAGACAACGATCCGATTCGGTTCATGAATAGTTTAGCCTTGTAACTCTACTGCTTACGAGTCTAGGAGGTCGAACAGCCATTATAGGTAACTACCCAGGACCGTATTGGTAGCAGCATACCAACAAAAAATGACATCATGGGATCGTATATTAGCATGTTATATGATATCATACGGCTCTCCGCTACGAGTGTGCATATTTCGTAATATATTTATAAATTTTAAAATTTTATTTTACTTTTTTATATTATCTATTCAAGTTTATTATTTTCTATTATTACCCTTATTTGTTATTATTATTATTAAAATTATTAATTATTATGGGATTATTGTTATTTTTCGTTAATGACTTACTATTATTATTTTTAATTATTATTACTCTTTATTATTATTTTTATTATTATTATTATTATTATTATTGTTTCTATTTTTATTATTATTATTTATCATTGATATTGTTGTTAATTATTATCGTAGTTGTTATTATTAATTATTGTGATTATTATTATTGTTATTGTTATTATTTATTTATTTATTATTATTATTTGTCATTATTCTTATTAATATTATTATTATCATTATTATTATTATGTATTATGATTTGTTTTTTGTTATTATCATGTATTATTATTATTGTACACTTCGCACAAGTATCACAGTCTTTGGGCAAGTATCGCTGCCTTTGGACAAATATTATAGCTTTCAGACAAATATGATGGCCTTCAGACAAATATGGTAGCTTTCGGACAAGTGTGGTAGTCCTCAGACAAGTTATGCTACTATTATCATTAATATTACTATTATTATTGTTGGTTTATCACCATTTTATCTACATTTCTGCATTTGGTATATTCGTAAAGTGATATAAAAATGTAATACAGTATTAAGTGAGTGGTATAGGTGGATATGAATAGCTATACTCTTTGTTAATTAAATTATTTCTAATATATATATTCTTATACTTTGTTATTGAAGTGCTGTTTTTTTGTGTAAAATCTTGTAATAAGATGGAATGAATAAGGTGGTATGATATAATAGTGTTTTTGTACATAAAATTTTTGAGGTATGCTCAACTCTTAGGGGAGATGCTGTCGGATTTTTCATAGGACAGCTCGACCAAGTTTCCATTGGGATCAGGGCTTATATAGGGACTCGAAGGGATTCTGGATATGTAATAACATCTTATATATGGACCATGATTTGTTGGAAACATTGCTCCCATTTTATGTTTGAAACCCATTAATATGATATATTTTTAAGGCTGTCACTTGCCTAAAAAGGATTTTAGTTTAAATCATTTATTGACATTGATAATCCTCTGCATTTGACAAGTTATCATGTTTCCACCCATGTAAATATATATACATATATCAATTTGTCTAACTAGGCTTTTAGTATTAAATCATTAATTGTTGTAATACCCTACGCACTTGACACATCATCACGTTTCCAGCCATATATAACCGATTAGGCTCTTATCAGGTAGACTTGATAATTTTACTATTTTTTTTTCTTTCTGTTTTTGAACAATTCAAGGACTAAAATTAAAAAAATTCATTTATGGCTATTTGAGTATCTACTAGTTTCACTTAGCCCAAATAAAACTTTAGTACATAATTAAATCTCTATTTAATCAATAATTGAACTATAAATTTTAGCTTTTAATGTGATCAAAAACTAAAAATAAAAATCTGATATTATTACTAAAATCATCTAGTCCATCTGATATGAGTCTGACTCGAAATATATATAATCTTAAAGATCTGCCATTGTCCAAGACATTATAATGATTTTATCAAAAAAAGATCTTTATTGTTAGTTCATGAATTACTTTAAAAGTTAATATTTAAATAAACATTTATTATTTATATGGATATAATATTAAAAATTTAAAAAGACAAAATAAATATTGTATGAATTTATATAAACTTTAAATAACTTTTTAAATGTCAATTATTGAAGTAGTCAAAAGTCTAATAAAGAAAATTGTGATGGATTTAAATCAAAATGGCTCTAAGATGAGAATCTCCTTCCATATATATATATATATATATATATATATATATACACACACACAATCTTAAGGGTGAATAATGAATTGTAGTTTTGAGTAGTTAAATAAATGTTAAAAGAATGACTAGATGTGTGTGACATCCCGCATCGGTTGGAAAAGAAAACGAAACATGTCTTATAAGAGGGTGTGGATACATTTCCCTTGATATACGTTTTGACAAAACCGTGCGGATGGGGTCCAAAGCAGACAATATCTCATGCGGATTGACTGGGCTGTTACAGTTGGTATCAGAGCCAGATCCGGATCGGTGTGTCAGCGAGGACGCTAAGCCCCAAGAGAGGTGGATTGTGAGATCCCACATCGGTTGGAAAATGGAATAAAGCATGCCTTATAAGAGGGTGTGGATACCTTTCTCTTGAGTCGCGTTTTGACAAAACTATACGGACGGGACCCAAAGCGGACAATATTTCATGCGGATGGATTGGACTGTTACATGTGCACTTAGATATCGTACGGTATTAGAAACGATTACAGTTTCTATCATCGTTGGTGTACAAGCAAACTATTTTGTCTCCCTAAAATTTTGTCCGCCTCCACTTCAGCCTCATTTCCTTATCCCTTCACTTGATTTTATAATCAAAATCCCTATTCTTGTTCGAGCTCGTTATAGGTACTTTCATTAAGTGCATTTTCGATGTCCAAGAGAAATGTAGTATTGTTGTTAAAGACGGAAATGGAAAATATGAGTCGTTGGTAAATGTCAAGTGTATGGCACTGCAATCCAAAGCATGCTTTTGGATATTACCGAATATCATGAATTAGAGCGTTTTGAGTTGTACAAGAAGATATTTGACAAGAACAAATATTTTTGGATTAAGTATGAAATCGTATTTTACATTTTTTGTTTTTGTTTAGGATTGATTGTAATTTAGTACCTTCTAGTTTGGAAAAATTATTTTTTGAATTTTCAATTTTAAAATATTACAATTTAAGTCTTTTAATTTCAATTTGTTACATTTTGATCAATTTGACTTTTAGACTAACGGTGGTTAATGGATATTAAAATGCAGCGTTGTCCAATTTGTTGCAATTAAATCTCTTCCTTTTTGATTTGTTGCAATTTAAGTCCTCTATTTTAACAAATTTACATTTTAGCACCTTCTCACATTAAATGCCATTTGCTATAATTTTATTTGGATCAGGATATAACAAATTGAAGTGTGAGAGTTTAAATTATCAATTTTAAAACTTAAGGATCCAAAGTACAATTATATATTCTAAACCGTATGATATATTAAAGAGAATATTTCATTTACATCCCTTGAAATTTGGATTAAATACAAAAATATTCCTAAGGTTTTTAATACATCGTCCACACCCTTTGGTGGCAAGCTAAATTAACCTTATACCCTAAGTAAAATTAAATTACCTTTAAATGTCTTTTTTTTTCTTTTTTTCTTTTTGCAAAAATTAAATTTTTAATGATTTTGTAAAAATTAATTTGAAGATTTGAAAATTTTTTTAATCTATATTTTTTAATTAATTTTATTTAAACTATGTGATAATTTTTAATTTTTCTTAAAAAAGAACTATCTGATGATATTAATCAAAGAAGCTTTTTTTTAACTAAATGATAATTTGTCAAATATATTTGGTTAAATGTATTAAAATGTATTATAATTATAATCAAATATATTTAACTAAATATTATAATTTTTCAAATATATTTAACTAAACGTATTTGTCAAAAATATATAACTTACCGTATTTTTCAAAAATGTATAACTTACTTTAGAAAGCTTATGTAATTAAAATTATCATATAGTTGTTTTTTCAACAAAATATATATATATATATATATATATATATATATATATATATATATATATATATATATATATATATATATATATATATATATATATATATATATATATATATATATATATATATCGCATAGTTTTAAAACAATTTAATTAAAAATAAAGACATTGAAATTTGAAGTTTTTAAATTAATTATTAAAAAACAAAAGTACAAAAAGAATTTAAAGTAATTTAATTTAGAAGGGCGTAAGGGTATACATAGACTTTGTATAGAGGGTGTAAATAATATTTTTTTAACTTGGAAATATTTTTGTATTTATTCCAAATCTTGAAAAGTATAAACGAAATATTACTTATGCTAAATTGCAGTTACTCGATTGTTTATTTGCCCTTTATTTTTATTAGACACTTGATGTTTTTCTTTGATAAGAATATATATTCATATTTATATTTGAAAAACAATCTCTTAAACATATAGGGTAGTGTACCCTCTCAAAATATTAAATAATGTCCATTTTGATTTCTTCAAAAAAAATAAAATTGTATTATTTTCTTTATTCATTTATTTTTGAAAAACAATCTCTTAAACATAAAGGGTAGTGTCCCCTCTCAAAATATTAAATAGTGTCCATTTTGGTTTCTTTTTAAAAAAAAAAAATATATATATATATATATATATATATATTTTAATATTTATAAAGTATTTTTTTGAGAATTCCACCCACCCACCCCGGGGCCGCTCATAAGCAACTTTTTCTATAAATAAGTTCTTCCATAAAATATTCTGCATTTTCCAAATTATAGCAAATAAATTCTATTTTTAAATTTAAAATACAAATTGAAAATTTTCCACGTATAATTATTAAGCCAAAGCAACAATTTATGCTATCATTGCTTTCAAAAATATTTTTCATTATACAACGGTACCCCCAAACTGAATTTCTAGATTCACCATTGTCAAAATCATATATTATATAATACTTTATTACATCGAAAATAATAATACTTTATTAAATCCAAAAAAAAAAAAAAAAAGTTAGTTATCATTAGGGTTATCCAACATAGGGCTTTCTATTTGGAGAGCTATGGACAAATTACCATTAGTCTGTCCTGCAAGGGCTACGAAAGTCTTCCCCAAGGTTTGCCAAAGAGATTTAATTTTATACCTGAAGTTTTAATTCTAGCAGTCTCCCTTATTAATGACATACTATTAAATTACTTGGCCAAAAAAAATGGCATAATTTTAAATTGCCTCCTCTATGACCCTCTTTTTTTTTTTTTTTTTTTTTTTTTTTTGGTATATTTATCTCAAATTGACCATTAATATCATTACATGTAAATATCTTATAATCAGACCAATTTCATCATCACAGAACGGGATGGATTGGACAAGTACGTGGGAATGTGCTCTGTGAAGACTGCAGTAAGGCTTATTAGCATTTTACTTTCTGTGTATGCATGTACATGTTATAACTAAAGCAATAAGATGAACCAAGTCGTTTTGAACCAAAACGCAGGCATTGGGTTCGAACACTGGGCTTGTTTACCAACAAAGCTTAAAATGCAATTACCAAAACGTTAGAAGGTTCTTTTTTCTTTTTTTTCTTTTTTCTTTTTTTTTTTCTTTTTTTCTGTTCTTGGGCCTCCTGTACATGGCCAAGCTAAACACATGTGATATGTTTGTCTCTTCCATCCCAGCGAATCTGTTGGCCACATATTCCTTCATTATGAAGTGATTAAATTTGGACATGCTTTAATAGAGCTTTTGAAAATCCAAAAAGTGTTAAAAAAAAATAAAAAAATGCAAAAGAGGAAAAGGTTAGTAAAATTGTGCTATAATGAATTTGTTTTGTCCATTATGGTTTGGAAACAAATGCTATGTTTTTTGAAGATTTTATGGGTTTAATCAAGTTTGGGGCTTCTTTCGTCGAAGGAGTTTAGATACATCCATATCTTATAATCAGTTAAATGGAAAGAACCTACTGTAGCTGATAAGTTTAAGTTCTCTCTGAGGATTTCTCATTCTATGTGCTTTTAATTAATAAGTTTTCGATAAAAAAATAAAAACCATGTAAATTTATCATGATGTAAATTTAATTAATAAGCCCTTCAACTTTATCCTCATAAATAAAAGAAATTTAACCTTCAAAACATCAACCCATGAAAATCTAAAAGACTTCCACATATCAGAAAAGATAGGAAACTGCTAATAAGATTGCTATGGAATGAGAAAATTACATCCATAACTATACCCTCGATAAACCATGTGGTAGGGCACTAAGTCTTCCTTGTTCATAGCTCACATACCAAAAAGACAACCACAATATAAGAATAAAAATAAAATATCCACAGAAATTTTTCAGTAAATTATTTTCTTATAATACAAGGAAATCAGCTACTAACAAGGATATTATAATCTATCTGCAAAAAAGAAAAGAAAATCACAATATGAAACTAAATTAAAAATGTCATAACTGGAAATTTGATCATTGATACAATCAAATTTGACTCTTTGAATTACATTCTTTTATTCGTCAATACAAGCAAATCAAATACTATACCAAATTGGATATAAACTATCTGCAAAGAAGGGAATTCCATGTATACTTCTACTATGTCCATGCCCTATCGAATTGAAGTAGAAAATTCACTTACATCTTCAAAATATGCTCATGATTGTTCTTGCAAGTACCACAGGTGTTAAATTTACGTGCAATCCTGGCTCTAATGAACATTGATCACCAAACATGGAAGTTCCAACCATGATTGCGTTTATACCCAATACAACAAATGATTTGGGTCTTTTCGTTTTTTTTTTTTTGTCATCATTTCATTCTGTTGCAGCACTGAAATAAAAGAAAAAGAATGATTACAATAATTTTTTTTTTTTTTTCCCGAACAACTTTCTTATCAAAGGTTAAACAGGCATAAGTTGAAATAAAAGAGACGCAATAACATAGGATTAGTGGTCGCATAAATATTAAGATTCATAATTTACTGGTATCCTCCATTTGTGTACCTTGCTTATAGAAATAGCCATTAGTCAATTCACAGCCGTGGAAGATTATAAAAGATGCCAAAGAGGAAAGACAAAGGAAGTTTTCAGAAAGGACTATAGAAATGGAAATATATTTGTTGAATTTATAATATGAAAAACTAATTCAGTTATCTAGTTGGCAAAAGATCCCAATACCCACCCTAAACCCAAAAAGAACAAAAAATAAGAAGATTATTAAAGGTAGAAAACTAAAAACCTGTTCCGTTATCTTCTATTGGGACCAAAAAAAAAAAAAAAAAGAAAGGTAGAAAGGAGCTTGCAGATGGGGGGCACGTCTGTATCTGGACATTACTGGAATACCCCTACCTGTTGAGAAACCCATGCCAGGAGGGGCCTCCAACATTGTCAAAAGTACTCTGCAAGACAGTTGAACCATAGCTTTATGTCTAGCGCAGTTTGGAGAAAGTGGCCCAATATTAATGAGCACAAGTACAAAGACTCAAACCCATGACCTCTTTTCTACCATACCACGTAGAAGCCCCCACTACTTGAGCGCAACCATATGTCGTAGCTTAAAAAACCGTTTGAAAGGTTTTAACACACTCGTTTTGAATGCAATAGCTTCCAAGAAACCTAGAGTGAAGACGGAGCATGCTTTCTAGAAAAATCAAGAGTCTAGATCACTATGATACAACTACCAGTATTAAATACTTACGCAAACCTAGTTCCAGTACATCCAATAGCAACATCACCAAGATGATGCATTTCTCCCCAACACAGCAAGATTAATCCTCCTTTCAGTTGTCCTAGTGATCTCACCAATAATACCAATAAGGCATACTTGTTTTGCCAAATGGGTGGGGAAACAGGAAAATTGAAGATATCTTGCATCGTACAACTAATGATAATATATTATCAATCATTATTATTCGTTACAGAACATACTCAGGATATTTATAAGTTATATATTACAAGTAATTAGACATTGCATTACGATGATAATTTTTATTCACTAGAAACTATAATAAATATAGTTCAGATAACTAGCAATTTCTGGAATAAAACATAATCATTTATAGTTAGGTGAACATCTACTTAAAAGTTTACACCTGAGTAAAAGGTTAAGAGATCAATGAAAGAGGGCATAATTCTTTAAATACGTGCAATGTTCACTTTCTTTTGGATAATGTGGTTGGAAAGAAATGGAAGGTTTGACCACAAGATGTGCAAAGTCTAAGGGATCTCTTATTTTTACACAGTGATGTGGCTGCTTTTCTTTTGTTTAGATAGATTTTTGAGAGAAACTATATTTTGTTGGTTGTACCTAAATTTCGTAATTCGTTATTGATTGACAATTTCTGAATTTTGGTGGGAAAAAAGGGGAAATTTCATGGAGATGCATAATTTTGCATATTTTTGGGTCATATGGTCGGAAAGAAATGGTAGGGAGTTTATCAATAAGTCTAGTTTTCTCACATTTGGGATATAATTAAGTTTTTGGCCTCTCTTTGGGCATCATCTTCTAACGTATTAAAAGATTATCCTAAATTTATATTGGAAGGACTTGTAAACTTATACAACGGTAGTTTCTTTTATTCCTTTTTTCTTATTTTTATTTTTTAGTTTTTGATCTCTTGAGGCATTCTCATCCTCTAAAATGAATGTTCTATTACCTATGAGTTTCATTTCACATTAAACAAAATAAAATATAAAATAAATAAATAAAATATTCCTACTTCTTTAGTCTTCTACTTCAAAAGTGTTAGAAGAATATTCCTGTTTCTTTCATTCTTATGGGTTGGAAGGATGTAATTAAGTTCAATTAGAGTTTAGGTCTTTTTGACTGCATTTGAGGATCTCTTAACCTCTCTTATGTTACAACTTTCTTTCTTGTGATACAGTTTATACCAAAATAAAAGAGAAGAGAAAAAAGAAAATAATAATAATAGAACAAAATGGAACAAAAACAGTAATCTCTTTTACTTAATTTAATTATCTTATGAGCATTGCCTTCTGTTGTTGATATTTGGACTCTTTATTTTTAGCAAACTGGATTTATCATACACACAAAAATGATAAGGCAATTCAGATCACAGCTTCTAGAGGAGAATAGGGATTTCAATTGTTCTATCCATTTGGTTAAAAATAAAAATAAAAAATGCAATAATAACAAAAACAAGTATGGTGAAGAGAAGCAAAGGGTTAGATATGCAAATGCTCAAAAATTGTAATTACAGAGGTAACCAGCTAAACCATGAGTCTCTCATAGAAATGATGGCCTTGAAAGCAAACTAATTTAGAGAACATAACATAAAAAGAAATGGCATAGAGCATACATGACAAACAATTCTAGGAAGGATGCCAAAATACTCACTCAAACGCTGCGACTATCGATGTTGGGAAAGCTCCTGATCTATGCATTCGAATTCTTTAAGATTGCTAACAACATTTTGAACTTTCTTAGATAGCAGGTCACTATGCTCTTCAACAATTTTCATAAATGTAGTAAGCTGTTCTTGATATGTTGTGCATAGACGTTTCTTATTCCGCAACTCTGTAGTCAATTCCTGAATTTTTTTATCCTTCTCATCCTACAAAAGGTAGTAGAAAAGAAAAATATAATTCAAATTTAGATCATACTTGATCCTCAAATAATAAAATACCCATAAAATAGGATAATTTCATATTCCATTTAGAGAATATATATATATATATATATATATACCACTTGAGATCATCACTTAAAAAGAAACAATAATTAGACATAAATATCACACTAATACAGAACATGGCAAAATTGTAAGCATTAGTTTATATTATGGTAGATATAACGATTTCACAGACATGTCTGTATCATTTACTTACCGTCTCCAGCTGCTAAGCAAGAATGATAAAAGCATGCCAGAACAAAGAGCATATATAGTCAGTCAAACAAATTTAAAGAAAATTTTCTATAAAAGAAAAAGATAAATGGGGAAAGGTAAATAAATAGACTGGTTTTTCCACAAGTAATTTGATTTATTATCTGTTGTTACTGCAAATTCTTCTCTACATAGTTGGAAACTATACAAAAAAAACTTATAGGAGACCTAGGATTTTGTATCAGGCCTTTTCATGTTTCAAATAGTCGACAGTAACAGTGCCAAGTATCAAGCCAAACAGATCTTCTATGAACAGCAATGTATTTCATGTAAATTATGAGCTCATAGAATAAGATAAAATCTAAAACTCACTAAACAATGTTATTTTTTAAAAGAAAGAAAAGACTAGGCTTAAAAACTCTTATGTTGCACTCTGAGAAAAAGAAGCTCGATATAAAGGCATCAAAGAAAGCAAACCTATGATTCTACTAAGATAGTGCTGCTCTTCACTTTGCCCAAACTATTCAAAATAGATGTCTTATCTCTTTCAGAACCATGAGCAAGAGAAATTTATGAAAAATTAACTAATACTGTACTATTATCAGAGTGACAGATTTGTATCTAGCGAAATTTTTCTCAGAAAACTTCATATCTCAAATTAATGAATTAATAATATCAAGTGGATTTCACCTGAATCCTCGACGTTCAAAAGCAACTAATTTCACCAAAGATTCTACTCTGGAAACATGCTGAGCAAAAACTCCAGCTAATCACCAGAAAATCTAGAGGTAAATAACAGAGCCTCAAAAGCCTCAATAGCCAAAATGTTGCATGCTTATTTGTACATAATCAACAGTAATTCAAAGTTAAAAAATTAAATAAATAAATTAATTAATTAACGAGAAATTCCTGTATCCTAGCACAAACTTAAAGAACCTGAGTTATGCCACCAGCAGAGTAATTAGCTACTTCTTTCCCAACATTCCAATCAAACATGACAGCTCTACCTGGCTAATCTTGCTAGGCTTACACCATATGCTCTAACTAAAACATCATCTCAAAGTTATTATCTCAAAATGGAGCTAGTAAAAAACTTGCGGTTCTGATTCTGTTCTGATGGTAAATTTCCCAAACGATTTTATGATAGGACCTTTAAAAGGTTGATAAGGGTTGACAAGAATTGGAATATGGCTGGAATTAATTGTAAAATAAATGCAGAAAATAAAACAAAGGCATAAGTATCACATCAAACTCTCCACAAGCCATAAACCTATTAAGGAATGAGAAAATTTCACTAACCTCCTTACCATAATTATTGGAAATTCATCAGTTACTTCCTCCACGTTCACATAAACCATATAATGTCATCAAGCAGAACCAAGTAGTTAACAGGAAAGGGGAAATAGTCAATATGAAAAGGGAGCCAACTGATGAATATTAAAATCATTGTTAGACTTAATTACAATAGTTAAGCAGTTAAGTCAAACTTAAGGGCTCAATGAAATTCCCACATTCTTAGAATTGATTCTCATAATCTTGTCCTCAAATGAAAAGGAAGAGTCCCATAGATATATTAATTGTTATTGAATTCCTACACAAGAAACTACTAAGACAAAATTAAAACTGCTTATGGCCAAAATAAAATTAAAGATTTCAATACCATCGGAAATCTTGAACTAAGACCCACGGGCCACATTTAAAGCTTGTGTCCAGCGAAAATGGACATTATACAAATAACTTTCGTTTAAGAAATATCTAATATCTATACAACTCAATTCAACATCTTATCAAGAAACAAAAAAAGTCATTAGTAATTACCATCCCCATCTTGAGAAATCCAAGTTAGAGTAAAAAAGCCTAAATTTAATTCACAGTTCTTAATTACTTGGCATTCCAAATCTTCTCCAATGCCATTCTTCTATTGTACATTATTTATATAGACTTATCAGCTTCTAGACTCTCCCTCTCTAAGATTATAAACTCACTACTCTTAGAGGATTATATTGTCTTTCAAAAACATACCACATCAATTGTTCAAAACAATGTGGAAAATTAATACAGAAAAAAATAAATAAATAAATAAAGATTCACTAGTTTTTATTGTAGGTGTTTTTCCAATGCAAACACAAAAAAGTTGATCCTAGAAAGGTAAATATAAAAATAAAAGGCAACTTCCAACCTAATGTAACGAATAGCATGTACAAAAAGTGAAACTCTAATAGTAAAGGCAAAGTAAGTAGGAATATTGGTTAGAATTGGCAAAATCTATTAAATGCATGAAAGAACCAACCATTGTTTGACGAGCTTCACGGGGGGAGACCACAAGAGGATGATTATGGTCCTTCACAAATTTAGTAATCACCCATTTGCCTGACTTGTCATACTTAACATGAATCATTGCCTTGCAACCTTCCCTTGTGCTTGGTCTTGGCTTTCTAACTGGCCCAAATTTACCTCGAATACTAACACAGTAGCCCTCCTTATTACACCCAAGTCGACGAGCAAGAATCCTCCCATCTCTTTCAGAACGGCGACAGGACATTACTCGCATGACAAATCCCAGCCTCCGTGCATACTCATCGTAGAATATTTTTGCAGCATCCTCAGAATCAAATTGCATGCCCTCATATGGTTCTACAATTGTATCTCCTCCATACGTAACAAGTCCATGTATAGAAGAACTCTCCACTGCCACAGTCCCCTCATCTGAATCCACTGCCAAACATTAGCTGTCAAATACCTTTCAAATCCCAACCAAAACCCAAAATTCATCATCTCATACAATTTGCTAATTAGTTCAAGATTATTCAACATCAAATTATTCAGAAAAGAGAATAATAATAATAATAATAAATCATTTATGCCTGTTTGATTTTTGATTTTTGATTTTTTTTTTTTTGGGGTAAAAAATTAAATTAAAACAAATATATATATATATATATATATATATATATATATATATATATATATATATATTCTTTCCTTTGCCTCCATTGGGGTCGTACTCAATCACAGTATCCCTAAAGATCCCCTTTAAATGTAGAAATTAACATTCGTCTCTTAGTCAATGTATAAAACAGCCGGTGAGCTAAAATATCAGTAAATAGACATAAATTCCTAAAATTGCATGAACCCATTTCACATTCAAACATGGTAAAGCACATTAACTATGAAACCACAAAAATTTAAACAGTTGTACATAAATAGAACTACAGTCTTTTACACATTTTAAAGGTGAAAAGGCATCAAACAACCAATGTTTCAATACCAGCAGGCATGAAGAAAAACCCAAACTATTATTCCCCCAAAAAAAAAAAAAAAAAAAAAAAAAAAAAAGAGCATAATAAACCAATAAATAATAAATAATAAATAGAACAAAAAAGTAAAGCCATTAAATAAAAGCTCTGATTGCTCTAAATTCAGTCCTTACTAATGACTGATTCAGATATTAGTAACTGAGCATGAAATGGAAGAAGGAAACGAAGAGCTTCATACAAACAATAAAGAAATCAATTGGGTTTTCTGGAATTAAGGAATAAAAGCTAAACTTACTTCGATTTGGGAGAGACGAAGGAGATTAAAGTTTTCTTGGTGTTGAAGAAGGACTCAGATTTTGTTGGTTCGTTAAGTCCTCAACAAGTGTTCAAATTGTTGAAAGGATTGAGGGAGAGAATTTTGGGCTTGAGCGAGTGTTACAGTGTGGATCAGGATCCACAGTTGAATGACAGCAAACACCCACTTATTTGATGCCACGTTTACATTAATAAATTAAAAAGAAAAAGGAAATCAAAGTTGCAATTGCACCCCTGTATTTTGCAACATTTCCAAATTTTACCAGTATGTTTTCAGAAATTGCAGTTTCACCCCTTCTAGTTTTTAATTTTTTTACCGTTACGCGTGGTAACAAGTGTTAAAATTTTTATTTTGCATGACAAAAATTATTCTATTCAATTGCTTGTTCGATAGCATATACATATTTGGTTTTGTATTTTTCTTTTTTTGTTTAAAAGGTCAAATATATATATATATATATATATGAATGATAAATGTTCATGAAAAAAGATAAACAATATATATATATATATATATATATATATATATATATATATATATATATATATTTGTTAAAATGAACCAAATTTCATAAAACATAATAAATATAAAATACAAAAGTTATATCACTACTGTTAACGATGCTGTAGTAAAGCATTATAGATTGTTGAATAAATTTCCTTACTTTTTTATAAAATACATTTATATTTTGATTTAACACCTTAAGGTTTTACCATTTTATTCTTCTTTCACTTTAGCCCATTTACATGTTAATCTATTCGTCAACCAATAAATTTTATTTATAGTTAAATTTTTAACCATTTATTTTCCTCATCTATATACATGACTCATTTAAAACATCTCCAACTATGCATCAATCTAGCGTAAAGATACAAAATTTGATGCAACTTATACTCCAATTATGCGTCAATAGTTGTACCATTTTGTAGTGAATAAATAATTTTGCATCAAATTCGATGCATTACTGTTCACTTACCAATTTATTGTTCATATCTTTTTTTATTTAGGCTTTTAAAATTTACAAACTAATCTTCAATATTATATGAAAGTTTTAAAATTTTTACTCCGAATGCATATTTTCAACAAAATCAATTGCTTATCTGGGACAATATTGAAATTTGTCCCAAAAAGAATTTTTTTTTTTATCAAAACAACTTTTTATTAGTTTAAATAAATCAAAATGGATTCATCCCCCCAATCGAAAATGTGAAAATGGATTAAAAAAATTGCAAGTGTTTGGGACTCAAAAATGTTCATGTTGGTATTGGAGGGAACCAAAAAACGACTTCACGCAATGGCTACTTCATGGAACACAGCCTCTTTGGGAAACTGACATGTGCATGTCATATAATTTCTTAGCTGTTTTTAATTTTATTTTTTTATTTTTTGTGAGATTAATGTAGTTAGTGATCGTGTCGGTTCGGATATGGAGACAAAGAAGACGTTATTAACAATTTTAGAATTGGATAAAACCTTGATACATCAGTTTCACCAAGCTCATTTCTCCTCTTTGCAGCAAACTCAGTGATAGCTGATTGCTTGATCTTTTCACATGTAGCAGTAGTACTCAACCATAAAGGGTAGCTTGGTGAAACCGCAAAGGCAACTAACTAAACTCAAAACCTGCTTGTTTCAAAGCTTCAAGTCATTTCCCTGTCATCCTGATGTCTGGTATACCTTCACCAATCTAAATTTTGGCCTGTGTCAATGGAGCTTTTTAAACACTATCCAATTAAACTTAATATATTTTGAAGGAATTTTCTGTGTTTCTTCCATTTTTTACCTTAATTTCTTGATGTTCTTGGCTGTTAGGATCAAATGACTCGGTCAAGCAGCACTCATATGCAGCAAAACATTGGCCTGGTTTTTAGTACTCTATAAATTTCTTCGTAGCATCCGTACTATCCATTATGAAAATAACAAAAGTTTCAACCAACAGAAACCAACAAACAAAATTAATAAGCATGAATTTCAGAGTACTAATTCTTATGTTGAATCAGATGAATTGTTAGGAAATGGCATTTTAATAAATTAGACTGCATTTGTGAAACAAGTATGTATGAGGTTGTAACTGAAAAAAAACTTCCCTTCAACTTATATGAGATTTAATAGACGAGGTGCAATTGAAAATATATAAAAAAAATAAAAAAATAAAAGAAGGGCAAAATACTAGACAAAAAAAAAAAAAAAGAAAAAAAAAAAAGGAGTCTACAAGCAAAAAGAAAAAAAAAAATGGAAACTTCATATACAATTATACATAACAAAGTTGCAGGTCCTGTCCACTCCTTTGACCTGGTTCAGTTCCTATGGATCAGTTTGGAGATTGTAAGCAATGAAGCACATAAAATAATAAAGTTTCAACTTTTATGCAAAGTCTTCGAAGAAATGTTAATGTAATCCAGCCATCATTTTGTGAAGTCCAGCCGCACTGCCACAGCTCACCATTGTTGACAATAATTGCTGTGATTACCAGCATAAAACTAGCTCAACGATTGTAGACCGTTGGTGTTGTATATCAGAACCAGTTGAAATACTACGACATTCGGCCAACCTTGTAAGCTTATAAATAGGTTCTAGTTTTCGTTGCATTTATCCCATTTCAATATCATTCATCCCAGGAAAGGAGTGTGAGAGCATTGAGTAAAAACTCCAAGAGAGAGTTTAAAACTCCAGAGGGAGCTTGAGAGAAAAGTGAGCAAACTCCAAGAGAGAGTTTGACAGAAAAGAGAGATTGCACATGAGAATTCAAGATAGAAATTTTTGTATTCTATTTCAGAGAGTAATAAAAATTACTATTTATTTTCTCCTCATATTTCTTCTTTATAGTGGTCAGAGAACTACAATAAGTGGTATTAGAGCTCCAGATTGAGAGCTTGCTTTCAAATTTGGAAAAACAGAACCTCTGTTCTTCAAATTGATGTTTCAAAAAGTTGGTTAAATCAAAGATTTAAGTATACTAGGTGAAAGTACTCGACGAGAAGAGAAAAACAATGTTGGAGAGCAATGCACCATCGCTTGCGCTTCCTCCACGCACTGCCAAAATTTTTCTACAGCAAGTCATGCACCACATGCACCATCTGAAGGTTGAACATGACCACGTCAGCTGCCACATCACCATCGCTCAGCGACACGTCAGCCACGTAATCATCCAAGCAATTTGACACATCATTGGCCACGCAAAGACACATCATCTGCCACATGTTCAGACGTCATTGACACGCATTCTGCCATGTCATCAAAAGTTTCTGAAATTACAGAATAGCCTTTGTATTTTCAAAAATTGTAGGTTAACCCCTTCGTTCTGTATTTATAGGTTGACCTAAAATTTTTGAAAATTGCATTTTGTCCCAAAATTTTTATAATCATATTTTGACCTTCAAAGAGTCAAGTCCACAATTTTCAACCATTCTGAATGCTACAGTTAACTCATTTTGCCAAATTTAACTCTATTTTTTATCAAGCTATTATTGAACAAAAAATGTTCAATGGAAAAATCATCTTGATAAGCTATGATTAAGCTCACTGCCACCAATTATACACTTTGGAGACTTTGAATGGAAGATCTCCTCAGTTATAAAGATTTCTTTGATCCTTTACAAGTTAAAGGAGTAAACTTCAATCCCAATAAAAAAGCAGAATGGAAGAAATTAAATAGGAAAACGATCGATCAGACCAGACAATGGATCGACCATACTGTCTTCCATCATGTTGCTAAGGAAATAGATACATATGTCCTTTGGAAGATTTTGGAGGACATGTACCAAGTCATGACTGCTCAGAATAAAGCCCTATTGATTAGGCAATTGGTAAATTTAAAATTACAAAGTGGAACTTCTATAGCTGAGCATACCAATGAGTTCCAGAGCTTGGTAAATCAATTATCTGCTGTGGAATACCAACTAGAGGATGAGGATCAGGCTCTCCTACTTATAAGCTCTCTTCCAGACAGTTAGGAGACCCTGGTAGTCTCTCTTAGCAATTCGGCTCCAAAAGGCAAACTTACTATGTCTATGATTAAGGATGCTCTATTTAATGAAGAGGCTAGGATGTTTATGGTTAAGGATGCCCTATTTAATGAAGAGACCAGGAGAAAGGACATTAGCATGGACTAGTCACATGCCCTCGTCACAAAAAGAGGAAGACAATAAAGAAGTGGTCGATATAGGGGGAAAGGAAGGAGCAAGAGCAGAGGCAGATTTACAGATGATAGAAAGTTATCATATAAATGTTATCATTGTGGCTTGGAGGTTCATTTGAAGAACAACTGTAGAAATCATTAACAAAGCAAAGACTCCAAGGTAACCAGTCGAAAAAGGATGGAAAGACACTAATCACTATTACAAGAGAAGTGGCACTCTACTCCACCTAAGAAGAGACATGCTTTCATATATCAACCCAAGATGTTAAATGAATAGTTGATACTGCAGTATCCTACCATGTCATTCCACATAGAAATTTCTTCAAAACATACAAATCAGAAGACTTTGGTACAGTTGTCGGGACCCGTCCAAAATTCCTCACCAGAACCCTAGACAAGCCCTGATCCCAGGGAAACCCTACCGAACCCTCCTATGGAAAATCCGGCAGAACCTCCCCTAAGGGATGGACTTACCACAATTTACCTGCACTGAAAACACACTTCTATAATCACCCCTTTATTCCTCCCGCAAACTACAAGTTGTTCCACAATTTACAGCACTTCACAACAATAATAGCAGCCTAGTGCATAAATAAAACATAAGTGTCAAAATAGTATACAGAGCTTTATGAAGTGCTAGTCAACAGAAATACAACAAAGATGAAAGAAATAATACACTGAAATGAATGAGTACAAAGGTACTTCTCGAAACACGATAGCAGTGGAAAATTGGTTCGCTCCGGAAGAACGTCTACCACCCCTTGCACCTAAGGGAACGGAACTTAAAAACGTGAGATGCTAATCATCTCAATGAGTGACCCTAACTACTAAACACTTTTAATGATAATAATAATAATAATAATATAACAATAAGGGAATTGAATTAATACCAACAATTAATAAATAAATAATTACAGTTGGAAATGATAATTTTTCCCTTAAAACTCTCACTAATCACTTCGTTGGAAATGTTCCCTTTTTAAAACAATTTCACAAAACCCGATATTCGTACTTCCTGAAAACCAAGGGATCAAACCATTTGAGAGACAGTAAATAAATAAATACCCCAATATACAATTAAAATGCAATAACTTATAATAAATAATTTTTGAACACCTTTGGGGTTTGAAACTTTATTTGAAAACTACACTTGATGCATCACACCATATACCGGTGATGCCCTCCGATACCTAGCATCCTGAGCAACGATTGGCGGGGAGATTAAAGAGAGAAACTTGCAAACGGCACTTCGGCGTCCCGACAATACTGTTGTTGAACCATCATCCCTGCCAAGGAGGGGGGCGGCTGAGGCCAATAACAAACTTGCCTGCCCACGGTCCAATGGCAACTCACAGGTGAAATAATAATACTTGCGCGCTGAACCACATATATATATACCAGAACACCAATACTGTATGAATGCGTCTAAAATAATTATTAAACCAACTGTACCGTTTTCCAAAATTTACCGTGGGAAATATACCAAATTTTCACAAAATACCATCCCACATATTTTTATTTAACAAACGGTACAGAAACATCGATAACCAATAAATCATAATTTTTCTCGTAACACGAGGTTCAACAATTAAAATACCACGGGCATAATTTATACAATTTAAACAAATATTTTCATAAAATAATTAACCCAGTTATGCCCGAAAATAATACTTAAAACCTCGTACGAATATTACCGAAATACACTTTGCTCATGCATAATAAATAAATTAAATCACAATAAAACCATCATTAAATTGTACCACATGAGCATAATTTAAATACCAATTAAACATAATTAATTGCCCAAAATATATTTAAAGGTGGGCCACTCACCTTAAGCGCGTAAATCAGCTAAGATCCTCCGCGAGATCAACTCCACTACTCGTACGCGCACCTAAAACATCCACAGTACCAACCAAATATATTAATATTTTATTCGGGTAATTCCCAAATGGGTACCCGGGGAGCGAACACCAAACGATATCTAAAATTTACGATTTATATACCGAATCAAAGCTCGAGTGATGAGGATCACGGATTCGGTCTTAATTTCCGGTGATCGGACCCGAGGTGGTCGGAATCTCGCCGGAAAGCTTTCGGGTTTCGACTTCGCAATTCTCCTAAACCGTCTCGAATTGGCGGAAATGGATGCCGGATTCAGGTTCAGGAGGTCGAACACAGTCGGGAGGGATCGGCCGCCGCGGTCACCGGCAACCGTCGTCGGCGGCGGCGCGTGCGGTGGCCGTTGGCTGAGATTTTTTGCAGATTTGTATATCGAGGGGAGAGGAATCCAATGGGACCGGCGGTGAGGCAAACGGAGGCCGGACGGCGGAGAAATCGGGGTTTGAAGAATTTCGGCCCCTCGCCGGAAAAAGCTCCGATCCCGGCGCGTCGGAGGTCCGGTGGTCGTGAAATTTGGTGGGTAGGCCGGACTTGAGGAGGTGGTGAGGGGTGGCTGGTGGTGGAGGGAAAAATGGCCGGAAAGGGGTCAATCGACGGTGGCCGGCGGTGGAGGGAAAAATCACCGCCGATTTTCGCCTCCTCGATCCGGGCGCGTCCGGCAGCCAATGGCTATGAAACTTTGGGATTTTGCCGAAAATGGGGAGAGGATTCCATCTGGCCGGCGCGTGTAAGGTGAATCGGCTGGAAAATTTAAAAACTCCAGCGGCCGGTCGGTTTCTCTCTCTCTCTCTCTCTCTCCTCTCTCTCTTTCTCTCTCTTCCCCGAGATTTTTGTCAAATAAAAGCCACCGTGTGATACTGTTCATTCTACGTGGACCAATCAGGTGATGACACATGGCATCATTGTGCACTTAAGCCAGATATAATAAAATATTACGGTATCCGGTGAATTTCAAACGTCCATAACTTTTTAACCAAATGTCCGATTTAAGCGTGCCGCTAGTCTATGAACTCGTATCGACGAGTAATTTACAACCATACAAGAGTCAAAAAAAAATTACACCACAAGAAAAAGTCAACTCCCGGCACCTTTTGGACTGTTTGTACCTCAACTTGTTTTGCCCATAACTTTCAAACCGTAGCTCCGTTTTCGACGTGCTACTAGTCTACGAACTCGGGGCATCATGCACTTCGCCACGGTACCCTGTCAACTGGAAATTCCAACTGGAACAAAAAGTCAACTTTTAACCCGCTCGGTCAACGGTCAACCTCGGTCAACGTGCATGGATTCCGGTGCGATTTGGGACGGGGTGTTACACAGTAAAGATTGGAAATTCCAGTTATGCAAAGATTGTGAGAACTAGTGATGTTCAAGTAAAAATGAACGTTGGTTATACAATTATTTTGAAGGATGTCTGTCATGTTTCAGACCTTCGGCTTAATCTATTTTCAGGAGCGGTCTTTGACAAACAAGGCCATGACAACCATTTCAGTAATGGCATATGAAAAATGACGAAAGGTGCTATAGTTGTTGCTCGAGGACGTATTTGTGGAATATTATACAGGACTCATGTGAAGATATGTGCAGACATCTTTAACATTGCATAAAGTAAGGCATCTCAAAATCTATGGCACCAGAGAGTTGGTCATATGAGTGGAAAAGGATTGTCTACTTTGATAAGGAATAAGCTTATCACTTGTTGCAAGTATACTGTGCTAGATCCTTGTAGTCATTGCTTCTCTGGTACGTAACATAAAGTTTCTTTCAGTTCCTCTGTGTGCACTCTGACGTTTATGGTCCTATGGAGGTGGAGTCACTAAGTGCAACAGATATTTCCTGACTTTTATCGATGATGCTTCTCGAAAGGTATGAGTATATTTCTTGAAGACAAAGGACCAAGTATTAGACTACTTTAAACTGTTTCATGCCATGATAGAGCACGAAACAAGAAAGAAGCTGGAATGTCTCCATTAAGATAATGAAGGTGAGTATACTTCTAAAAAGTTCAATACCTAGTGCAGAAGACATGGCATTCAACATTAGAAGATATTCCCTCGCATCCTATAACATAACGGAGTAGCCGAAAGGATGAAACGAACAATTATGGAAAAGGTCAAAAGAGTGATTAATATGGCTAAGCTTCTAAAGCCATTATGGGAAGAAGTTGTTCAGGCCACCTGCTATTTGATCAACAGATCACTACCAATACCGTTGAATTTTGAAATTCAGAGAAAGTGTGGTTAGATAAGATTTCCTCTTACTCTCACTTAAAAGTGTTTGGTTGTTTAGCATTTATACATGTATCCAAGGAGCTTAGACAAAAGTTCGATGCAAGATCTACTCCATGCATCTTTATAAGATATAGAGATGAAGAATTTGGATACAGGTTGTGGTACCTTAAAATAAAGAAGGTTATTAGAAGTAGGAACGTAGTGTTCCATGAAAACCAAACAATGGAAGACATTGAAAAACCCATAATGTCTCCTAATCATAGTTCTAGTGTTGAGGATTTTGTTTCTAATCCAGAACCAGCAAAAAATAGGCATAGTGGATAACGAGGTGCATGAAGATATGCCAGAAGCAGACTAGGAGGAAGAAGGGGACATTGAACAAGAGGAGACTCAATCCTCTCAAGAAGCGATAGAACCATCACAGCAGTCAGATGATGATACACCTTCTGAAAACCAGCGGTTTACAAGTTCGAAAATCTGAGCAAGGTCAGATTCCATCAAAATATTTCCAGAATCTGAGTATATTCTACTTACTGAAGAAGTAGAGCTAGAGAGTTTCCAAGAAGCTGTTTCCCATCAAGACCAAAAAAAAAAAAAAAAAAAAAAAGTGGCTGCTAGCAATGCAAGATGAGATGGAATCTTTACAAAAATTTTATACTTATGAGTTGGTTGAGCTTCTGACAAGAAAAAATGCACTAAAGAATAAATGGGTGTTCAAGCTCAAGAAAAATGGCAGCGGAAAGGTACTAAAACACAAGGCCCAATTGGTGGTCAAAGAATTTCATCAGAAGAAAGGAATTAACTTTGATGAGATTTTCTCACCAATGGTAAAAATGACTTTAATTCGAGTCATTTTGGTTTAATAACAAGTCTAAACCTAGCCTGAGTAAATGGATGTGAAATCAACATTTCTTCACGGTGATTTATATGAGGAAATCTACATGGAACAACAAGAAGGATTTGAGGTTTCAGGAAAATAAAACCTCATTTGTAAGCTGAAAAAGAGCTTGTATGGCCTCAAGCAAGCACCAAGACAATGGTACAGGAAGTTTGACTCGTTTACGGTGAGTTAAGGCTACAAAAGCACTGCAACAGATTATTGTGTTTATATTTAAAAAATTTCAAATGGAAACTTCATTGCACTTTTGCTATATGTAGATGACATGTTGATCGTTAGAAAAGATGCAATGAAAATTAGTTAGTTGAAAAAGGAATTGTCCAAGTCCTTTGATATGAAGGACTTAGGACTAGCTCAACAAATTTTGAGAATGTAAATAATATGAGATAGGAAGAACAGAAAGTTATGCCTATCTCAAGACAAGTATGTTGAACGAGTGATAAAGAGATTCATATATAAAGGCAAACGAGTCAACATTCCACTTCCAAATCATTTCAATTCAAGCAAGAGATCGTGCCCCTCATCCAAAGAAGAGGTAAAGGAGATTATGTCATTATCATATTCTTTAGTAGTAGGAAGTCTAATATATGCAATGGTATGTTCCAGATCAGACATTAGTCATGCAGCAGGTGTCGTGAGTAGATTTCTTTTAAATTTTGGAAAGAAATACTGGAAAGCAGTCAAGTGGATTTCAGATATCTTAAGGGTACATCAAAGCTATATTTCTACTATGGGGGAGGTGATCCACTCTGAAAAGATTATACATATGCATATATGGTCTGAGACCTTGATAATAGAAAATTTACTTGAGGTTATCTTTATACTTTTGTAGGGGGAGCTATGTCATGGCAATCAATACTGCAGAAGTTTGTTACTTTATCTAGTACAGAAGTAGAGTACATTACCACAACAGAAGCGAGTAAGAAAATATTGTGGTTAAAGCATTTTCTCACAAAACTGAGTATCAAGCAAGCAAACTACAAGATACATTGTGACAATCAAAGTGCCATAGATTTGAGCAAGAACTCAACGTATCATTCTAGTACAAAGCACATTGGCATCCCCTATCATTGTACATGCAAAGTAATAGAACAACAATTGTTGAAGCTAATGAAGATTCATACAAAGGATAATCCAGCAGATATGTTAACAAAAGTTGTTACTCAAGAGAAGTTGAAGCTGTACGGAGACATAGTTGGATTGGATGGCAGATGACCATCAATTTTTAAATGTGGTTGGAAAGGGAGAATTGTAAAGTCCAGCCGCACTGCCACATCTCACCATTGTTGACAATAATTATTGCAATTACTAGTGTAAAACTAGCTTAATGATTATAGGCAATGGGTGTAGAATGTTAGAACCAATTGAAAAACTAGGACATTCAGCTAACCTTGTGAGCTTATAAACAGGCTCTAGTTCTCATTGCATTTATCCCATCTTAATATCATTCATCCCAAGAAAGGAGTGTTGAGAGTATTGAGTAAGAACTCCAAGAGAGAATTTAAGACTCCAGAGAGAGCTTGAGAGAAGAGTAAGCAAACTCTAAGAGAGAGTTTAACAGAAAAGAGAGATTTCACATGAAAATCCAAGATAGAGAAGCTTTAATTTTTGTATTCTATTTCAGAGAGTAATAAGAATTATTTTTAATTTTCTTCTCATATTTCTTATCTATAGTGGTCAAAGAACAACAACACATTTACCATATCAACATTGCTTATTGGATTGCCTATCTTTAGTCAAGTGAAAGAAATTGTCAATTGTAATGAGTCATGATTCAAATACTTTTAAGATATTATAAAGAGCTAAAACTAAGGAACAATAAATCCACAACAAGAAGTCAGAGCTTTCTGACAATAAAATCAAAAGACAAGAACAAAAAGATTTTATAGTTTTGCGTGCTTCATTTGATCTTTCAAAGATTTTATCAAAGTGTACATTTTCTCTTGTTATCTGATATTTATTGTTGTTCAAATATGACTCAAAAAATCTAACAGAAGTATGATAAATTGATAATGGTGAATTGAGTTAAAGGTTGGTGCTTTTACGTTTCCTTTCTTACTGAGATGATTTTTTCCATTATAATGGCACAATACATAGCAGCATGCTAAAAGCTGTTGGGAGGTAAAGTTCGTTCCAAGAAGAAAATGTTTGGAAAGGCAAAGGTACTAGTCTTTCATTGAACCTCATGGTTTAGTTAACAATGTGGAAAGTTAAACTTTGGAAAGGGTTTTTATGGCTTTAGGAAAAAGAACAGATGGAAGCAAAACTCTTAGGAACTGATAGGAACTAACAACATTAAACCCAAAAGGTTCTCATTTTGATATGGTGATTTAAAAATACACACACATTCGGCTTTACAAATCCAAGCTATTTATAGCTTTACAAACCAACTCTGCTATGTAATAATGACCAAAACCAACTCTAACTTGATGTAAAGATTGAAGCAATTTTTCAATGTGAACATAAGTTGATGTATAATTGCCTTTTGCTTAACCATTAACTATTCATCCAAGGCTTGACATGCAGCTTCTTGTAGGTTTGATTTGTCACCATGTGGGCATACTTTGTCGTGCTTGTTTTAACCATGTCTTGACACCTCATGCTTAACTAAGTTACAAGCTCCTTAAGATCCTCATCTCCTTAAGCTTTTAGGCTTCTCATGCACCTTGATTTTACCTAGGCTGAAACTAGTTTAACAAAATGCTCTCCATGGTTCTGTTTGTTTTGCCATGAGTTTATAAAACTTACACTAACCATTGCCATAATTTTAGCAAAAGCCACTAGTTTATTGTGTAATCATCGAAAATTTTGAAAGCAATGATTGATTATAAGAAAATACAAAAACAATGCATAGTTTTAACTAACTAGTTTGGTCTTGAAGATTTACTTTAGGTTTGGTGTGGTTTTTGGGTTCACTTGACCAAGAGTGTTGTACACAAGGTGTTAGTCTTGTGCACAACCTTTAATCAGATTTTCGGTGTTTGTTTTTGGTATGGTAATATTAAGGTTTATTAGGGTTTTAGTTTGGAAGGAAGAAGAAGAAGGTTTTCGGTGTTTGTTTTTGGTATAGTAATATTGAGGTTTGTTAGTGTTTTAGTTTGGAAGGAAGAAAAAGAAGAAGAGAAGATGCTAAAGTAGGCCACACAAACTAGATAGCACAATTAATTTTGTTTTTCATTTCATTGTTGTATTATATTGGTTCAAAACTTGCCTCACACATGTGAAATGTGTGTGAGACCAAATAGAAGTCTTTAAAATTCAAAAAATACAAATTTCCCACCTACAAAACGTTCAAATACCAACTCACATGTGAGTGCACAAATATGGCAAAGGTTGGTTAGATTTTGAATTTCAAAAGACTGTCTCCATCAAATTGGTTAATGCTACTTTGACCTGATGGAAGGCTGAGATATCTTCATCCCAATTGCTTCAATTTTGACATGTGGTATGTTGAAATATCAAAGATGAAATCTGGAGAAGACCAAGTCCAAAAGAATTGGGTAAGGCTTCCAATTCATCTCAAACCCATGGGCCATAACTGCTGGAAATCTTAGCAGTTATGCCAACTTGCAACCTGCATATCTTGAGCTTCCCAAGTTCATTTTGAGTCATTATTTTTGCTATATTTTCTTTTATATATATATTACAATATATCCAAAAATCAAAACTTAGTTCTAAAAACCCAGAATATGCCAGCCCCAACAATAGACCTATGTGGCTGGAAACATAATTTCCAGCATATAGCCATTTTACAAAACAAAATCAATACCCAACAAAAAGACAATTCCTATGCTAAATACAACAAAACTTAGGCATTCAAGAGACATTAAAAGGAACATAAAACATAGACATAAATATTGCTTTAAGACATTCAACAAAATATTTCTTGTAAAGAAATAAAGATTGTGCAAACCTTGGTAAACTTTGACTTGCACTTACCCCCTTTTCAACATGGTGGTCCTACAAGCTAACGTTTATTAATGAATATGCAAAATGAAAAAGGTTGTAAAAGGAGATACAAACAAAGTATAGTAATGTCTATTAAGATATTGGAAATACTGATACACAATAGACATAAAATTTGTTTACAACACTCCTAGCTATTTATAGTTACAAAACCGATAGCAAGAGCATGCTTCATGAAGTAACCTCCATAGTGTTAATGGAACTTCACTTTCTTCACCCTAAAGTACTTCAATGTGCCTTGACATGTAGTAAACATAGCCTTGCTTAGCCAGAAGTAGCCTTGCTTATTAATTTACCTAGCTTAGCATTGTCAAACTTCATAAAAGAAGATTTACATATGGTTTTGACACATCAATCTTAAGTAGCTTAAGCTACTTGCTCACAAGTAGGTGAACCATCTCAAGCTCCTCCCCTTCATCATGAAGTAATTTCCAAAACCACCTCTTGCTTACTCTTTAACAAAATTTACCTAGCTAGAAAATAAAAACAAAATATAACATATCTTTGGCTTTGTATTGTTAGCCTTGGTTTTACAAAGTTCTTACACTAACAATTGCCATAATTCTGACACATTTATCATAGGATTCTTTGAGGGCTTATTTGCAAAAGCTCAAGCATAAATTTCTTTCGAAGCTAATTGTTATTGCCTTGGACATGGGAATTAATTCACTCAGCAGGGTGTTATTCATAGTGACTTAAAGCTTGAAAACATTCTTATCAGTCAATACTCCTGCCTTAAAGTTGCTGATTTTGGTATAGCATGCAAGGAGGCATATTTTGATTCTTCGGCAGATGACCCAGGCACTTATTAATAAATGGCACCTGACTTGATCAAGCATAAATGCTGTAGGCAAAAAATTAGTGTGTGATTTTGGTTTAATCTTATTGGAACTAGTGGTAGTGACAATACCATATGAGGTTATGATCCATAGTGAATAAGGTATTCTCCTGAATTTCATTAACCATTATTCCCTACATAATTGGTTTCTTCTTATCAATGTCATATCACAAAATTGTTTTATTCTAATTCTTTACTTAATTTTCTTAGTAATAAGATATATGGTTATAATAATAATAATAATAATAATAAGGATCGCATTTATAAGTTATTTATTTATTTATTTTTGTGTTATGTGTGATTGAATTGGTTAGGTTATGCAAAAAAAGAGGTGAATAAACAGATATACATACATGAATGATCTTCCTAGAACATTGCTAAGCTTATGTTGGATAGAAGGGTTGTGTCATCTTATCATTTCTTAATTTTTAATTTTTTTTCAACTTTTTTTTTTCTTTTTACCTTTTACAAATGAAAAAATGGATAGATGAAAATAAAAATAATAATAAATAAATAAATATTAGTGTCATCTTAGCATTGTCGAACATAAGCTTAGTAATGTTATTTACACATATATGTGTGTGTGTATATATATATATATATATACATTTGTTGGGGGGGAAAATGGCATATTAATATGCTGCCATCTGTCCTTATATATTTGTTGGGGAAAAAAATGACATATTAATATGCTGCCATCTCTCCTTATGCCTAATGCCTACAAGTTAGGCCTATATTTGAGTATGCCAAACAGGGTGCAATTCACAAATTGACATTAGCGTTTAACAACTCAACTCCATTGCAATGCCAAATATGTCAAAAATAATAGAGAAATTTTATTTGCAATCTTAAAATATTTCTACACACTTTTATTCTTTACACATCACCATTAAAATATATAAAAAAATACAAAATTTTGTTTGTACAATATTTTATTTAAATAGTCCACATACCTCTAACACTTTTTTGTTTTTTTCTTTTCTCTTAACTATCTTTACAATTCGATCAAAACAATTCTTCCTCCTTTGATAATCTAGAAAAAATCTTCTACCATTAATTTTCTATTAACAATTTTCCATTGACATCAATTATCTTCGCATCAAGAACATTGTCGGAAACCGAACTTTTTATTGTTTGATAATAAACTTTTAAGTAATTTTTAAAATACTAAATTGTATATTTCTAAATATTTTCAAAATTGTTCAATCATATATTTTTAAACACTTTTAAAATTATATTATTGTATTACCTTGAATTGTTTAGTCCTAAACTTCTATACAAACTATAAAATTGATTTTTAATCTTATCTGAACATTTTTAAAGTTATTCAATTGTATATTTATGACCACCTCCAAACTTATAATATATTGTGTATGTGTTTGATCAATAAATTTTGAACGCTTTTGAATTGTTCAATTAAACACTTATGAACATATTTAAATTTGTTTGATCTTTTGTGTTCGAATATTTTTTAAAATTTCCAAAGCAAAACGAATCATTGCAAAATGAAAAAAGGAAAAAAATAAACAAACATTACATTTTCATGTTTTGAGCTTACATAATTTAAATGGTGCAATGTGAGTTTTTTTTTAAACTAAAGAAAAGAAATAGCTGTAAGTGATTTAAAAGGAGAAATTTGGGAGGAAAAATAAAAATATATAAAAAAATTATTCAAATAAATTAATACCTTAATGATAATTTTATATGTAGTTAAAAATATAAATTTAAAATGAAACTGTATAGAATCCATTTGATAGTGCAATTATAAATTCCCAAAATAATATATCTTTCCCCAACCATCTTTAGGATCTATGGTTCACTCTAGTTGATAAATTCAAGAATAGCTTTATATTTTTACATTGTCAATTTAAGAGTAAAAATGCCAAAGAAAGAAAAAAAGAAAAAATTCAGCGACCAACATGCAAAAGTATCCAAGTTCATAGAACATTATGCAAATTACACTTCAAAAAACATATCATATACCTCTCTTATGGTTCCCAAAAATCGTCTTCTACCCAATAACCCCTTGTATGGATACAATACAAATCTGGCAATTTTAAAACAAGCAAGGTCTCTTAAAATCAAATAAAATAAATCAAATCATGACAACCCCTGGTATGGATACAAATCAGACAATTTTAAAATTAACAAGGCCTCGTCGAAATACAAGCTAAGTCTTAAAAAATGCAAAAACAACCATACCAAAAAGAAGAGGGATGGCTAGATGGGTTCTCGTAGAAATAATAAAGGGCCAAACTTCGTTCAACATAACGTGTAGATGTTTCAAACCTAGACGTTAATGGTATTGAAATTCAATCCAATACAAAATACATATAGCACTATGCAAAATATTAGCTAATTGATTTCACCAAGAGAAAAAATGATGACAAACAAATGGATAGGTGCATGGAAACCAATTTTTCATAATAAAATCAGTCTAGTAAGTTACCATATAGTAAACAAGTTTGCATATTTACAGAAAAAAACAAAAATACAAAATTTGTAACTATAAAACAATTTGTTATTATTATTATTATAATTACAAGAAGGAATGATGCTGAGTTAAAGGAACATGATTATTTAAAATATACACAAGAAAATATATCTCCAGAAGAGGGAAAGAAGCAAAAAGGGCAAAACTTGATTCTATAGAACATTTCATGAACTCATTGGCAATTCTTTCACAGCTACACGCTAACATCCATCAAACCAGCGAAATGGAATACTATTGTATTATAGTGAAGAATGGCTGACCAAGTTGGAAAAGGAATTTCTACAAAGTCGGATATCTTACCTCAGTTGCACAGAAAAATATCTAACATCAGTATTCTTCATCACCATCATCATAGCCATAGTCATACACATCTTCTTCCAAATATTCATGGTCGTTCGGGCCAATATCATACTCTTCCATATCTTCGTATTCCTCATCCAGCTCCTTTTCATTGTCCACAGTGCCCAAATCATGCTGTTTACCACCCACGCTTTGTGTAGTGGCTTCATCATCATGACTTGATAAATTTGGCTTCTTATTTGGAGGAGGCGGCTGCAAACAAATAAGCAACCACTTTAGGTGCAATAATATATAAATATACACAAAATTAAATCAATTGAGAATTTAAAATAGCCTAGTAAACAGAAATTGTAAATCTTCCAAACTAGAAGCTACATTGATTAACGGAGAGAATGCCCTGGAATTACCTGTTTCTATTCTTTTCTCAGTAGGCTAGGACTCAAACTTGTTAAGCTCAACTAAATGGGACATAGCTTCCAATATAAGAGATTTAATGTTTACATGTTTGTATATACATTACAGACATAAACATACATGTGCATAAATATTACACATGATAAATTATGTCTGAAAAAAAATAATTGGATCCAATTAAATGCCCCTAACTTTATACTTTTGCAAGTAGAATATGTCAAAGTCTATTTCACACCATATTTAGGATTAAGATTTTGTTGACTGAGTCTTGGACAAGAAAAAATTCTTTTTGAAGCGATCACAAGTATTTAGAGATGCACTACCTCTGTGGAATTTACAAACTAGATTCTAGAAACAGAAAAGCAACTGAACTATTTTGCATAAAATTAGTAGGATAAGATTGACATACATCGTCAGAAAAGCATTTCTCCAGCGCATCATAGTTGATTTTCGAACTGAATCGCTGTTAAAAGATTCATATTGTGAGAAATGACAGACATGTAAAACAATTTAAATATAGCAACAATACATGATTAAAAACAGCCACCATCCAAATTATAACCACAAGATGTTTAATGCAGGTCATACAGAAGCATAAATATGTTTTATGAAAAAGGCATTAGACCATGGTGAAGCTAAAGAGAAACAACTGGATCACTTAAAACAATAAAAATAATATAAAAATATTAATTGCAAGCTAGCTAGTTTCTATCATGTGAAAACACCTCAGCCGCAAAGCTAGAGATTTGGTCACCACTTACTGTTATTAGTTCGCATTTTTGAAGACTTACCTTCTTGCTTAGCATTTGGCGGGCTGCTTCTGCAGCTGTTTGAGCAGGATTCTCATTTGAATCTTGTTTTTTACGCCGCTCCTAGTTTAATGCAGAAAATGAAAAAAGAATAAGAATTTGAGATTTGTTTTAAACAAACTTGGAAAAGGAGTAAATAAAAGAAAAAAGGCATGCAGTTCAATGAGGACAACGACTTTGCAGATCATACTGTACATATTTGTTGGCAAGCAATTATCAAAGAAATGCCAAATTAACAGAATATTTGGAAACAAACTAGACAACATTAACAGTTTTAGGATTTCAAATGAAGTTGCACAGATTTGATTCCTAAAGAAGCAGTTTCAATCATAAATGCTGAAACTAAGGGCTGAATCCAAACCAACAATCTCTGATGGGGAAGATCAGTGAGGAACTTATAGCCCACCAGATAAAGGGAGCATAACTATGTCTAAAATTAGAAACATTTTTTGTCTTTTCCTTCATTACTCTTTGGTTAAGAGTTAAAGGTAAAACAATATAGTGCCTTCAAATAGGAAACATTTACAAGCTAAAATACAAAGAATCCCATCATTCAAGTTTTGAGCAAGTGGTAATCTTGGAATCATATTTATTTCATCAAGATTCCCTTCATTACATCATTACGAGATATTTGTATTCTGAGTTGAAAATATAAGCCAGGAAAAGAGAATATGCAGTTTTAAGTAACCTACTCCACCTAAAATGATTCTTGAACAAATACCACACTAGAATCAGAGAAAATAACCAACAGGTGAAACAACTCACTACAAATCATAATATTAGTTTTGCAAATGCAAAGATTACAAAAAAAAAATGTCAAATATAAGAAGAAACATAAGACATTAAATGCATAATTACACAAATGGAATATACATGCAAAACAAGTACATAAACTAGTCAACTAGAATAAAAAGATGAATTTAATGTCTTAATAAGGACCTTTCTCGACTTTGCTGTAGAACTCTTGGAATTAGCCTCACCATTTTCCATTTTAGCAGCAGCTGCTGCTGCTTGTTCCTGAAAATTATATACGTTATAATCCAACAGGTAACAAAATACTACCCAAATATGTATGCTATCCAATCAGTAAAGAGGAAAAGAAATTTAAAAAATAGAAGAAGGGGGGGGGGGGGGGGGGGGGGGAGTAAAGGAAAAAAAGAGTAAGACTTCTACCTCCAGATATTCTCTGTTCATTTCTTCCCAAATAATCTTTTTGAAGCGTGTTTCCTCCTCATTGTTAAGGTAGCCGCTAACCTAACAATCCACATGTTAAACAACTCACTGTCAATAATTAGTTAAGCAATTGATCCAAAACTGGAGATTATATTCCAAGTTGAATGCTTCATTATGTCCTACTAGTCCTAAAATTAATAACTAAATTGAAGCCAAAATATGAAGCAGGATATTAACTCTTATTGCTATTATAACTAGTATTCTTACTACTTTTTAAAAGTGAACAAAGATAAATACAGATATGCATTATATCAATTATATTATAATATAATTATGTACAACATAAATGTGCGTGCTTACTTTCCCTCATCTCTATTCAATATTGTTTTCTATATTCAAAATCTCTATGCTTATATTTATAACAAATAAAAAATTTGTAATAAAGATTATTAATAAAATAAATACAAATAAAATCAATATAAGGAGTTAAATGAATATATTTAATGTAATGTATCACTGAATTGAATATGCAATTAAGCAACTCTTTATCCCAGATATAACTATATACCTAACAGTCCAGTTAGCATGACATTTATACAAATATTAGAGCTACATCGACCAAATGGAATACCTCAAGATCATCAATATCAGAGAGGCCATCTGATTCATCACTGGTAAAAGTACTTGTATCGTTAAATTTAGGACAGGTATCAGAAGCACCATCTACTGTCATCCGATCTCCAATAGTAGACACTGAAACAAAGTAAGCTTTCATAACATCAATTATTCAATGCATCATAACAAAATATCAGACAATTTACCCAAGAAAGTTCCTACACAACTGCTAAAAGACTTACTATTACTCTGAAGCTCTGCAGTTTCAACAAATCTTTCGTTCTTGGTCATATTCTGGCCAGTTTCAGCGGAAGATCTAACATTCTTTTATATATATATAAGAAGATATCAGAATTAACAGATAAATCACATCTTCATAAGCGAAAGAACAAGAAAGCTGAAAAAATACACTAGAGAAAATTTTGATGAAAGAGTTAGAAGACAAACATGGGAGATGAGAATAAGCAATACTATATGATACCTTGGTGTACATGCAAAAATAATAATAATAATAATAAGAGAATAGGAAGCTAGAAACTGACTGTTTCACTCATGTGATCAGTTGTTTCTCTCTCATTCTGAGGCAAAACATCATCAACAGACTCATCCAATTTCTTAGCAGATTCCTCAGCTGTTCTTATTTTTTCAGCATGCTGGAAAGCAGGAGGATCTGATCCACCATCAAGTCCTCCAGAAAGTTCAATGAACTACAACAAAGAGCACATATCAAAGATAGAGAAACATGCCGCATAGAGTAAGCAAATGGAGAATAGTGTAAGAGAGCTACATCCTCAAAACAACTTCTACAAAGTCCATGTGCAAATGGAGGTTGACCACTGTCTTTATGTTCACAAAGAATTTCTCCCGACTTTTCAAATCCAGAAGATGATAATGTGCTTTTTTTGAGCTCCAGGGCATTCTTGTTTAACTCCTCAATCTGTAATGAAGTTTTTTTAAACAGTCATCTTTTCTATATAAGGAAAATAGTTATCAACTTTATTTTGCACCACAGTTACCATTACTATTTTATCTAGCTCAAGCTGTTCAATTAATGTAACGACAATAATACAATAAAAAAGGAAGCAGTTGACTTCAAAACACACTGATCATATTGGTTCTTGCAACAAACAGCGCTCATTACTGCATCTAAACATCACATCTCAATCAAAATATCTCGAGATGATTAATGATGAGGCTGGCTAGAGTAGAAACTAAAATTTGTGTTTCTTTTTTCCTTAATAAACAGCAATAACTAAAATGATATATATATATATATATATATATATATATATATGTATAGAGTAATTCTACGGTGCGGACCGCACCCAAAGCCGACGCTTTTTGGAAAAAGGCTTCGCTTTAGAAAAGCCGATGCTTTTTTGAAAAAAGCATCGGCTTTGGGTGCAGTCCGCACCGTAGAAGCTCTTTATATGTGTGTGTGTGTGTGTGTGTGTGTGTGTGTGTGTGTGTATATGAAATTCATATAAATTAAAGAAATGGTGAAATAACCTAAATTTTGGAAATGGCCCGATGAAAGCAAGTAATCTGGAAAATATTCATAGGTTTGGCCTAGTGGTAAACCCAATGAGAATACACATCCAGATGTTGGGTTTGACCAGGTCTAGGTGAAATCCTCCTCCCCTAAAAGGTAAACTGGAAAATAATTTTCTCATTATACCAGTAAGTCATAATAGGTATGCCAGGTATTATATTATTATTAAAAGGCACAGACACTATAAAGTCTAAAACAGTGGTAAAACAACTATAATTTGAACAAGGCGACAAGCCAAAAGGATACTGAACTGAAGATAATTGATCTTCACAAAGCAGTAAATAGCTTCAGTAAAGCAGTAACTGGCTTTCGTGAGGTTATATATTTAGAGCATGTTTGTGAATGATTTCACAGGACAAATTTCTCCTACAAAAAGAGTTTCCAAGAAAGCACCTACTAAGTGATTCTTCTAGAATCACTGAATAAGTGATTCCCTATAATAAGGATTAATAAAAAGTATTTCCATATTTTTAGCCACATAATATATAAAGAATTCTTTACCTTTTAAAACAGATCCCAGACAAACAAAACCACAACCAAATGGGCAGTTAATCTATTCTAGTACTACTATACGTAATTCAAACCCTATTTTTAAGATATGAACATAATGAGATCAAAATTCAAACTTCCAGTAGATTCGGTCTCATCAAGGTTTAAAACTGATAACATACACTACAAGTAGTGTTATACATTTATGTCTATATTCTATAAGCCAACCAAAACAATCTGAACAACTATTGTATAGTATACTAATGAAAACAAAAGTAAAAAGGGAGAAAAACTATTACTGAGCAATTCAGAAGCCCTCTAATTTAGAAGACCATCAAAAGGGCAGAAAATTTTGGGTTGACTTGCACACAGAGACAGCAATAAAATAGAAAATAAATAAATTATTAAAATAATGAGGAAATGCTGCTGCAGTATTTAGTGCATAATATTTGGGCCCATTCTGATATTTGCGCATTTACAGGCAATATGAGTTACAGAAAAAATGAAAAATAAAATTGAAATGAATGTCAGATTTTTTTATGAAATAAATATTCAAATAGAAGTGTGCAAGATTATATTCCAATAGAAGTGTAACTTACAGTCAGCTTCCCAGAATCTGTGTTCTCAAACTCAATCAATCGTTTTGTCAATGTTACCTCACAAATATGTACAATTTTAACCTGGTAGAAAAGAAATTCATTAAAACAAAATTTCAAAATTGGTTTGGGCAGAACTATTAATCCAAAAGTTAAGATGAAGAAAAGAAAAACCATGTAACCTCAAGTAAGAGTCATGGAAATAGGACATGCCAAAGTTATTACAAATTAATGAATTGCATATAAGTTAAGATCACCAAGTTTCAGATTTTGTTATATACAAAGGGTTTAGGACAACAGACAAGCATTCAAGTTTTGATGTGGAAATTAGTCAGAAATAGCTACCCCCAAGCTTAGGGAACATGTAACATGTGATTATTGGTCAAAATTCTTTAATTTCTAGGAATCTCATTTTCTTTTTTATTTCTTTTATCCAAATAATAGAAACTTTTTTTATTTGTGTACATTGTTATGTCTTCTTAAAGGGGTGATCATCTATCCAAATATGCATGACAAAAGAGTGTGTGGAAGCTAGATTCCTCAAAAAAATTTCTTGTAAATTATACTTCACCTTCCTAGTTGATGACTAGACCATAATATCTTAGTATCTGAACCTCATTTTATAGTTTGGAAAGCTGATTTACAAACAGATTAAGATTCAAATGTTTGTTTGGCTTCTTCTTGTGCATGTTATGCTATATACCTGTGCTATGTTTCAAAAGAAGACCTTACGCTTGTTTGTCTCATAATATGTGATGCATAGAAATATTTGAGTCAAATGATTGCTCATTCCTTCATTTTTACCAACGTGGCTGCTAAGATATGGTTATGGTTGGTGGAAGAAGCTGAATGTCTTTGGGTATTTCCCCAGTCTTGCTCAAATCTATTAATAAAATTAATTTTAAAGGATCGGTTGCAAAAGAGGTCTAGCTCTTTGGAGTTGTGCAATGTGCAATATTGGCTTTATTTTGGACAATATGGCTAGAAGGCAATGGAAGGATTTATGACAAGAGATGAGACATGAGGTCTTTACGGGATTATTTCAAGTTTTAAGTTTCTTTATGGGCATTTACTTCCAAAGAGTTTACAGATGTTCCAACTCTCATTTTCTTGACTTGGAAAGCAGCAATCTAATCTATTTTTCTTAGTTTCTAAACTGTAATCCTCATCCTCTTTTCATATGTTGCCTTCTCATCAAAAAGTAAATTTTCCATAAAAATAAATAAATAAATAATATAGCAAGGCTGCACATGTATCTATATATTGTTTACCCATACAAAGACAATTTAAATTCTATATATACATTGAACAGCAAATGTCAAGCATGTAAGTACACAATTATTCATTGTTGCGTTTTCTACTATAACTTATTCAAAAAATGAAGTAGTTGAACATTTTGTGAGGCAAGATTTAGGACATAATAAAATACAGAAAGAGGCAGTATCATACGACAGAGTATAGCTGTATAATGCATCGTTATCCCAAAAAAATATGTCCTAAAGTAATAATAGTGCTTCTTCCGGTGGTACGTGGTCCATGCTTCAGAAAAAAGTTTTCTTTTCTAAACTCTATAAAAATATGTTTGTATGCGTGCATGAATTATTTCAATCAACATAAATTGTTCAGTATAAGACCTTTAATGATTAACAACTAGCAAAATGAGAATTTCATCATAAAATCAATCAACTTACTGTCATGAACCATTCAAAATATTTTACAAAACCCAAATGATAATCATGAAAAATGAAGAATAAACAGTATAAATATGAATGCAGGGAAGGTAATTATGATTCAGAAGAAAGTATAGCAACAAAAACAATTATATGGGATAAGCTGGACTTACAATGTCTGATTTTGAAAATTTAAACCCGTGTGAAAGAGCAGAAATATATAATGCTGCACCACAGAGCCCACTAGGCTTTCTGCCAGTCTACAAATAACATAAGAAATTTTAAATTCACCTGAATGGAGGGTTCAACAAAACGAACAATTCACATTGGAAAGGAGAAATCAATTGTTATAAAAAATCAGGGTCAGTTACATATTACCACCCCCCACTTTAGACATAGTATTTATTTAAATCTTAGACTTTCAGTGGCAGCAATCAATAACTTTTTTGTGTGTATACATATAAAGATGTTAAAAGTTCAAGGATAAATAAGCACTACCTGCAAAGTGCAAGGGAGTAATATGAAAGATTTCCAAAAGAATAAAACTGTAACAGCAACAAAATTTAAAATATTGTCTTCTACATCTTACCTGCATCCAGTCTCTCTTCATGCTAGCTATGATATGCATTGCAGTTCTAGAAACCTCAATATTTCTTCCATCCAATAACTCTATAAACCCAAAAAATACAAAATACAAAATACAAAATAAAAGATAAATAAGGTTTTCTAACAAAATAATGTATGTGGATATAGACATCGCTATCATCAGAACAAACTAATACCGTAGTAAGAATTAAATAATCCGGGCACAGAGATTTCATGGGTTCACACATATATATAACCATATATATATATATATATATACATATATATATATTGAAAACTCAACAAAACTAAAGCAAAGTACAAAAACAAGATTCCACATATGCACAGAAGAGATCAAAAAGTTTTTCCACATTATCAACGAAAATCGCACAACTAATAATTCCAAATACATTTATCTCTCTCATGCAAAGGCATAAAATAGGCAAAACTCAAGAGAAAACCCTAATTCTCACAGAGCTGTCTCTATAAAATGAGACTGGCTTGCAGAAAACTTTTGAGGAAGGTTAGCATATAAGAAACGATCTATTGGGCAACATTGCACATGTAACAAGAGATGATGTCATGCGGGGACGGCACTAAATCATATAGTGTAGAATGATGGCAACGACCATACAGTTGCCCATTATAACATGAAATTGGTGCTTATTATAACATTTCTGTATATATACACAGCACATGTACAATATTTGTATTATATGTTAATGTACATCTTAATAAAACATCGACTTTTTATGTAGTCTTGCCATTTAGCACCCTAGTCTCCAAGAGATTCCATATAAATATATCTTCTTAGAGGGTATTGTATTACAATATCCATATTGTTTTGAGCTTGTATACGTCCTCCAGATCCATACTAGTGTTTCCATAGTTTGAAATAAAAATTTAAGAAACTAAAACAGCCTAGCTATTTACTGTAACACTTGTGACCAAGAACTTACTTTCTGTAAAACGAGGAATAAAAAGGGTGGGATCAACAGGTCTTTTAATGATATTATGCTCTCCAAGGCTTAGCAGTTGGCAAAGCTGCAAAAACACAGCACCTAATACATACCTAGAGAAAGAGATTTAGTCAATGATACATTCAAAAAGTGGCATTTAAGATAAAATATATACTTCTTTTTTTTTTTTTCCCCCCAAGAAAGAGACAACATATATACTTGTTACTGTTGAAAGTAGCCGTACATAAGATGTCATATGTATAATTAAAATAGGTACTTACACATTTATCCCTAAGGTCTCTGAAAAATCAATAAGAAGATATGGCTTTGGAGGTTCAACTGTCCTGTTTAACAACATAAATTGCAGGCAATATTTACTGAGTCTGCTAATTATATGGAAAACAGTCAACAAAAACTTTTCATATTTAGAAAATAGTAAGGTGCTGAAAAAGGACAAAAATATATATATTTTTAAAAATTGTGATGACAATTACTATAACTCCCAAGTCATTAGAAACATAAAAAATGACCAATAAATGAGATAGTATTCTGGCTTCTCAACTTATATGTCATAACACATATGGAGATAGGCCTAAAATCTACTACAGTACATCCATGAAACAGTGTTTTGTTTTTTTTTTTTGGGTAAATCATCCATGAAACAGTTGACAAGCTAAAGTATTTTAGAACAAATTAAATTTAAATTTCTATAACTGTCTGAGAACTTCAATAGCCTACCAGTATCCTCTCAAGTTTTGGTTTTTCTTTCCTTGCATCAATAAGCTGATAGGTTTTTGTTTTTCACATTAATAAGACAGTTTTATAGCGTTAAGTTTGTCACCTAACTTGCCTCTTAGCTTACTTTTAAAACCATTTAGTATGCCAAATGGGTTAATAAATGATAATCCAACCAAGTTCTCCTTGCTCTTTCTATGGTAACCACATTTCCATGTGATGCTGCATTCCTAATCACTCAATTTAACATAAATTCGAAGATATATCTCTTTAACTAACAATCAGACTCAAATCAAAACAAAAACAAAAGGAAACATAAAAATTTAAAATGAATGAAAGTAGAATAATTTAATACCATATTCTTGTGTTTTTTTTTTTTTTTTTTCAGATGTAGCTCAAAATTTTAAGATAAATACAATTTACATAGCACTAAGAGATTGTTTTTGAAATTGAAGTTGTCACTTATAAGTGCTAACATCTCAATTGCTACTCCACTGTAGTTCACTTATACAGCAAATTCATGGTAAGTATGGCTGGTAAAACTGCATAGTAACAACTTACTAACATGAATGAATATAGAACTCTTTCTATATTTAGTATTTTCTTAAAGTTTTCTAAGCTAGTATTAAAAGATCTAAAATGTTATATAGGTTTTAGCTATAATAGAATGACTCTCATTCCTCTTATTCACAGTGATGAATATTTTTTGGACAAAATTTTAAGAGTACAGATATAAATGGATGCTAAATGCAGGTGGTTCAAAATAGGTCCTTTCACCATCATGTATTTCCACTTTTTCGTACTATTATCTAATTAAAAAAATGTCATCTTGTGAATAGAAAAACCAATTATCATCAATTAGTCTAACAAACTAAAACCCATCCTCCTCCGTACAAGCCATAACGAGATATAAGGCATAAGAATAACTAATGAAAAGGATGCCTACCACTATAATTTCACTTCAATCTATTCAAATTATTATACTAAAGTGGTTCACACTACGACAAATAAAATTAATAATCTAAAGCAATCCTATTAAAATTACCTAAATGAATGAATGCAACAAACTTTAAGATCATCATTTGTTATAAGATCTAAGATCATTGGTAAAAAAATAAAATCAAATATGACATATTTATTTATGTCATACCATTCTGCTTACAATGATTATAGGTTAAGAATATTTTATCCACATTACCTACAAAAAAATATTCAATACAACAAATTATATCTCAGCTACTTACCACTGAATACAATTTTATTTAAGTTTATGGCTTTTTCCATCAACAGTTAAATAAATTATATTTACAATTGAAGAACATAACCATAAGATCAGAATGAAATAGCCCTGCCAAATCTGAGAATTAAGATCACCTAAAATCCTTATCAAATTACAAATATCATCTTAAAATTCTCAAAATGTTATAGACCAATGCCAACAAGTACCCTATTTTTTCTAGTATTAATATACTTGATGCAAGGGAACATCTTGCACAAGGTTCGCTGAAGGTTTCTTGTAAAACACAAGTGTTACTCAGCTTATAATGATACACTTTCTTTTTTTGGATTCCATGTATTATTCTCATCATACACATAAAGGAGTTGTACGATCATGCTACACCTTTAACATGGAAGGGGGAAAAAACATAAAAAAATAAAATAGCTCTAACACTTAACATATGACAGTATTCCTCTAACATTAATAGTTTGGATACAAGAAGTATACTTTTCATAAATCATACAAGAAGTATGCTTTTCATAAATCTCCTTTAAACTAACAATAATACAGGACAAATATTGAAACCCACAATTAAACATTTAGAACAAAAAGCCTATCCACAATGATAAAATATATATATATATATATATATAGGTCAATCTCTCAAGAACACAAGTGATACTAGTGACTTACCGACATGCAATATAAAGGCAAGCAGCTGCAACTTGTGTTGTTCTGCGACCCCTAGTGAAATTGCGTTCAACTGCTATCTGTAAACTAGCAAAGTCAGATTTCAAATACTGTTCAGCTAGCTAAAAAGGACACAATATTTTCATTTGAACGAGGAGGGGGAGAGCAGGGGTATGGGAAGGCAAATAAATTACAATAAGCTGTCACCTTGTAGAAAGCAGAAGCCGGGTTAACTATGGAATCACCACCACTTATTTTCAAGACCAAAACAATACGTCTTATTTCATCTGACCCTGCAAAATAAAAGACAACAATTATAGAGACATGAGTGAAACTATAAACACATATAATAAAATATAAGTGGCTTGATATCTTGTCTCAAACCATAAAATCTAGGCTTTTGATTAAATAAATTGATACTATCAAATCAATAATACATAAAAATTATATAAAAATGTCATGTTACCATCATGCCTAAGCATGTAAAAAGTGGACTTGACAACAAATATCAAGTTAACACACACACATACACAATCTCTCCCTCACACATAGGAATGCCAATAACAGGACAGAAATTTGGCCTTACGCATGCAGCACAGTAAATTTATATGGAAGTTAGTAGCATTAGAGCACTATACCATTTAGTTTTGATACCATATTAAGTCATCAAACATTCCAAAAGTTTAACTTGTAGAAAATGGAATTAACTGATGGTAGCATTGTCCAATATGAAACCATCATAACTATAATAATTATTTTGAATCTATTATTAAATGGTATTTCCAAAGTTCCAGTAAGTAATATAGCTTGATCCTAAAGTGAACAAATTTTGAACAAGACTTGGTGAGAAAGGTTTCATTCCCTTAAATTTAAAAGCGACCACAAGAAATGGCAAAAAGTCATGTAGAATTTCCTAAGTTCTATAAAACAATAATATTGATAGCTTAAGTTCCTAAAAGAAAGTAACAGAATGGGAAAAAGCCAACAAAAAAAATCCAAAAGAAGCAGATACATACCTTTATCTAAAGTCCGTCTAAGTGACTCTGAATAGCCACTTGCAATGGATCTTACAAAAGAACCGGCCAAGCGGCTCTGCACAGTAAAAAGTAATTAAATTAAATATATATATATATATATATATAAATATATATGGTAAAGAAGCAAAATCCATGTGGAATGGTGATTACCATTGATAATAATTGATGAAACTACTCATATACATGGCATGAAAGAGTAACCATGAGTTAGAAATAAAATAAATTTGCACAGATACTCAACTGTAACTCAAAACTTCATATCTACCCCCATTTAAGCTAATGCTTTAAACATTTCCAAGCACCTCACCTACATTTACCTCTGCCCAGCAATCTGTGTAGGTGAGTGGATATATATATATATATATATAGAGAGAGAGAGAGAGAGAGAGAGAGAGAGCAATAATCTCCTAAAGCAACTTTGCTGAGCCTATGTTGCGCAAACTGGCGTGACACCTTCTTGGATCTACTTTTTCACACTTTGTCACTTTACTAAATATTCATTTACAGCTTGCCGTCAGCAACATTACATAGAAAAGTTTTCATGCATGCGTTTATATATACATATATACCATTCTTACACACACACACACACACATATAATTGATTTTACAAATCAATTTCCTTAGTTTAAACAATTGCATATTGCATTGAGTGACATTGTTAGAGGGCAAAACCAAAACATACCTCTCCACCAGCGCCTTTGACAAAAGTAGGTTCATCAGTAAAGCAGTCATCGTAAATAACTTTTCCACATACACCACAACATCTGGAAAAAAATTAAAAAAAAAGACATATACACACTTAAGAAAAAGCTTTCAAAAAGATTGAAATCAATTTGAGCAGAAATTGAATAGATAGGTCGGTGTGGTCACTTACACGTAGGAATTCTCATCGCGATGCGTAGGACGATCACATTTGCAATGACCACACCAGACCATCTTCGTATTAGTAGTAGTAGTAGTAGTAGGTCACAACGAAACCATCAATACTGCCACCTCCTCCTTTTGCCTGGACGGAGGAGGTCGGAATTGCTGAGAATCAAAGCCGCAATCAGCAGCAGAATCTTGCAGACGGCTTGGAGGCACCTTTTGCCGGTGGCTTTTGGGTGCGGAACTTCCGAGTGCAGAGGCAGTCGACGGCGGAGCCAGTTGGGGGAGGCTGGCGCTGCGTGTGTGTGTGGTTCTGCCAGAAAAAGGGGCTTGGGAGGAGGGAAGTGACAAAGAAAGGGATATAAAAATCAAGTGGAAGTTGTAAAAATGCAGTTTCTTATTTCCAGGAGACGTGGCTATTTCTTTATTTACTTATTTTTGGTATCAAAGACTTTGAATTACCTAACATTTTTTATTTAATAAATAACAAATTTTAGATTACCTAATTAAAATAAATCAATAATACTGTTTTTTTTTTAAATCAATAATAATTGTTTTACTGCTTACATTCTTCATTTCAAGCTTTTTTTTTATTTTTTGTACTTTTTTTTTTTATAAGATGTTTGGAAAGTATCAAAATGAAGAGAAAAATTAATTTTTAGGATTTAATTTTCTAAGAATTATTTTTTTTTTTATCTGTTTGATGAATAATGGAAAAGTTGGAATTGAGAAGTAATTAAATTTAATATTATACAATAAATTAATGATAAATATGTATTTTTAAAAAAATTTAAAATTATTTTTTTTAAAATTTTCAAAATGACATCTTTATAGATGGAAATAACTTTTACACATATTTTCCTAATACTAATTTATTGAGTCTATACTTTTCTATTTTACAATAAATATCTAAATAAAAAAAAATTATCACTTTTCAAAATATTAAATTTCCACTCATTTTATCTTTATCCAAACATGCTGTTATTTCTCCTAAATCAATTAATGCAGCTAGTTAAATGTCAAATGGTCAAGAAAACTTTGAATAAGAGGTTCCGTATTCTTTGGAAATTTATGGAAAATTTTATTTATATCTTTTAAATTTTGTTATTATATTATTTAAATTTTAAATTTTTAAAAAATTATTATTAATAATTTTTTAATTATATATATATATATATATATGTGTGTGTATTGTTTGAAACAGTTTTAGTTGTTAGTTTTTAACAGTTTAAAAGTCTAAAAACAATCACAAATTTATATTCTATAATTAAATAATATTATAAAAATACAATTTTGGTTTTTAATAATTGACTAAACCGCTTCTACCCCGAGTAGTCCTTTCCCCAGTTAGAATCTCCATAAGCGTGCTTCATTTTGCTATTTTGCTATTTTGCTTTGTCTGTTCTTTACAGGTAACCTAGACAAAGGTGCTTGCAAAAACTTTAAAAAAAAAAAGGGAAATTAAATTCTTTTGGTAATTTTAAAAAATTAAAAAGATATAAATAATGGGTTTTCAAAAATGTAAAATTTAGTATATAAAATTTTCCCGCAATTTACTCCTTTGGAATTCAAGAAGTTCCTCTTATGCATAGAAAAAGATAAAAATAAAATAAAAAACTAAAAAACAGAAACGAAAAACTCAAGACTTCATATCTTTCTTCTCAATGCTCCGTACCCAATGTCTGCAAAATTCAAAATATTACTTAATAATAACACAATAATGTATGTATATAAATATTTATATAATATATAAAAATAAAATAGTTAAAAAAATTTTGACACATGTCATCCTTATCTTTGTTATATTTTATTTCAAAAGCATTTAAAAAATTAAAATTTAAAAAAAAATTATTTTAAAAATTTTACAATTTTAAAATTATTGTCATATTTCATTTTTAAATTCATTTTATTCCTTTTCAAATACATTAAAAAAATAAAATTCTTAAATAAAATTATTTAAAAAATTTCACAATCTTAATCAAACTTGAAAGGAATAATTTGATTTTGATTTTTAAAAAATTCTATAACGTATGGATATTATTAAAATTTGGCTATAAATCTTTACAACAGTGTGTACAATGGTTTTAGCATATTTTATATAAATAATATTTCGACATAATTTACATAAATGATATTTTCACAAACAAAAATTTCACAATTTTCATAAAACTTTGAAGGAAAAATTTGATTTTGATTTTTGAAAATTTCCATAATATGTGGGTATGAAGATTTTTATTTTTAGTGATAAAATGAAACTTGGCAAGAGGAATTTGTTTTCTCCTTATTTGTTTTCTTTTTGAATTTTTTTTAAAAATAAGGTTAAAAAAATGTATATAAAAGATATTTTGGATATTAAAGATATTTCATGCAAAAACTCCATACACTAATAAATATTTATATATTGATATGTAATAAGTGGAATTTCATTATAAAATAATAAGATTAATATATAGTAATTAATAATGACATTTATCACTTTATCAGAAATTTAAAATGAATAATGCATGTTTTTTCAATATTTCCAAAAGTACCTAAAATGTACTTATATATATATATGAGACAAGATTTCAATAATGTGGAGCAATATAAAATCGATTCTATATAAAATGTGTATTTCGTATTTAAAAGTATAATTGCATACTTTTGGGTTTTGGATTTAGGGTAAAGTAATTTTTTTGGTAACTATTCAATGTAATTAAAATTATATAAGACCATCAATTTGATTTGTAATTATGACTAAGTTGATTTTTGTGATCTTATTTAATCTCAAATCTTAACTGCTATCCTGTACTGATTTTATTTTATTACTAAGAATTTTATTTGTGGAATGATATTTATACGATGTTTTAATATTTGATTTGATTATAATTAATTAAATTTTATTGATAATTATCGAAACTATCTATTGTAGTTACACTTTTCGTGCATCGCACTAGATTTAACACTAGTATATATATAATTAATTATAAACTAATAGTAGTATTATTGTGTGAGAAAATATTTCATTACTTCTTAAATATCCGCACAAAAAATGAAATTGTATCTAAACTATCAAAAATAATTAGGATTATATGGTTCAATCTATTTAGTGCTTAAATCTGAATAGATTGAAATCCTAATTAGAATATTTTATTTTTCTGAATAATATATTTATTTATTTACTTATTCTCATTAAAATCCTAATTATGAATCTATATAAAGGTTTAAAATCATCAACAAGCCACATAATATACAATATTCTACACACATGTTTTATATTTTTCATAAAAAATCCAATAGCCTTATATGACTTAACCGTTGGGAAATTTTGTAGACATCACAAATTCTTCAATGATAAAGAAAAGTGCTTTTTAACAATTCGGTGCAACAGGTATGAGGGTTACATAATTCTCTCCAAAATATTTTGTATGCATCTCATTTCGCTATTAAAAAATGCTACAAAGCCACAGATTAAAGTACTATTAGTACCCGATTTCCATCGATCCACACAAACCTTTTACAAAAGGGATAAAAATTGATTGATCAGCAAGAAGACCCAAAAATCAATTTTCAGTTTATATAAATATGAGCAAGGTGTTGGCGTTGAAATATGGATGATCACATTGTTAGTGCTATCAAATATGAATAATTAAACATATATCATTGTAGCATTATCATCCCAAGATTTTTACACATATAATTACAAAATTGTATTTAATTAAATTACTAACATTTAAACGCAGTCATTGATTTATCATATCTACCTATAAAACATAACACAAGAGTAACAAAAGCAATGCCACGAAAAAATGCTATCTTACATTTTTCCCTTAGGTTTTCACAAATAGGCATCATAGACACCTCAAAACCTTAATCACCAAAATACATATCGTATTATTATCACTAGTGACTCATCCCCAATTTATTTATATATATATATATACAAAATAATTAATAAATAATAATAGTAATAATAATAATATCAATAATATATAATAATAAAACAGGAAATAAGACAATTGGACTTCTAAAGAGATAGATCATTCAGTCTAATAGACCAATTAAAGTATTACAAAGAGTGCATGCTCAAGGACTCTACTAAAAAAGTCAATAACCAAGCTAGTCTTATTACTAATATAAAAAAACCTTGTAAATAAGTCACAATATTATGACTAGTCCGCACAAAATATCTAACATAAATGGCATTCTACTTCACCATCATAGAGTATCGCACCAATGGATAGATAAGAATTTGTTCCATAATATACATAAATTCCTTATGCAGTGCCCCCTCTTGTGCTAAATTTTTTATACTAATGGTTAAGGCGAGTTGTTCCCAATGAACACCATAGAAGATTTCTAAAGACTGTATGACGGTTTCTTTAAAAATCATTGCTTTTTAGAATGTCTGCACAATAAAAAAATGCAGACGTCTGCACCATAGAAGGCCTATATATATATATATATATATTATTATATTATATATGTGCATCCAAAACATGCTTTTATTTTTCTAAATATGGTCTCTTTACACGCGTTAAGTATATTATGTCTGGATTGTCAATTGGTGAAATGTAAAGCGTTCAAAATCTTCTTACAGGAAAAATTTGCCAATATATGCATATGTGTGTGCTTTATTTGTCTCCCATGAGATAATATCGACTTTTATTTTTCTCTATAATTGTATAGAATCAAACTAACAGACTTTGGCACCATGTGCTCTTGAATGAATGCTTTGCCCGTATATTACCTCTATTTCAATTCTAAAGTAAAGCTCGTGCAAATTTCTTTATCTCTAGTACCTTTTCGCTTTCTTTGGTGACCATGTATATTATTTATTTGATTTCTAATATCTGTGAAAGTTGAAGGATAAGAAAAACAGTATAAGGATTATAATACGCAAGGCAAAAAAGCTTCAACAATGGAGAAATCCAGTATTCATGAAGGAAGCAAACATCAAACATAAGGGAAAAAACAAGTCAAACTGAATATATTTTGCTCAGGAAGAAAATCAGAGATTGGATATGAAAGAAGCAAGTTGGAATAACAACTTTGCGATATTTACACATCTATCGCATAGAAGGAACAATAACTCTCAGATTAAATAAAAAGCTAAGTAGTTGATTTTGGTTTTGTATTTTTATTTAAAAATACTATACTATAATATATTATTTCACCTTAGTTTGAATTTTGGAATGCCATATGCTATATTCTTCTTTGATAAATTTTGGTAGCTACAATCATATTGATTTTTGAGGAATTGACTCATCAAGAGAGACCATGGAAAGATTAGTACAATTATTTCAATTATTCTTCTATGCACATGCTCATTGGATGTATAAATAAGAAGCTGGACAATCTCTTTTGCCATTAACACATATTACTAACGAAAATATCAAAAATTGGAGAAGTTTACTCACGCATCAAAAGATAAGTAGAGTATTTTATTTTGCTAATGCTTGTGCGTATTATTATTTGATGCTAATTTGTAAAGGTTAAATTTGATTATTGTTCTCTATATTCAATTAATTGCCAGTTCGTTAACTTCTTTCTCATTTTTTGAGTTTTTGTCATGTGCAATGTGCTTTTTCTTACAGCACAGCATCATATGATAGTTTTATCTGGACAAATTATTTTCATATTTTTTGTCATAATTTCTTTACTATATCAATGTATATATGCCAATGAAAATATGAAAATGTCATCAAGGCAGAATTTTTACTATATCAATGCCTATATGCCAATGAAAATATGTAAATGTCATCAAGGCAGACTTTGGCTAGAAAATAAGAATTCACACTGAAGACTTCGGCAAGGGTGACATTTGCACATTATTGCTAGTAGTCTTCCATTAGAATCATCATGTGTGACAAGCATTTATATGGCCTTTAAAATTCACCTGATCCAAGATAAAAATGGAAGGCATTGATCGGGGGAACACCTCCAATCCCATTGATGTGAAGGAAGCAACATTACCTTTGTCAACTCTTCAAACAAATGGGTAAATGTGATAGGAAATTCATTGCACCATATCATGGAATCATCGGCATTTGTTCTTTGCTAAAAACTATAGTAGCACAGCCAATATCATGATTTCAATTTAACAAGGTCTCCGATATGGAGCTATGTTTACGTCTATACTTTCTTTTGAAAGTGAGATCATCATTAGCTTTATGAAAAGAGAAAGATCACTCCTAAATGTCACAATGATCTTATATACAATACCATTAGACATGCCCCTGCCTCCTTAGCAGTCAAAACTCTCCTCTCCAATGAGAAAAGCTAAGCTAGAAGCCTCGTTTCCTTCATTTATTCGAGCGATTCAGTCAGTAAGAAAGTCATCTCACCGAACATTGGATTATATATCATGAACATTACAACCGATCAATCGAGAGTATTCTATACATTCATATTGAAAGTTTTTTAGTGCACAAGAAAAGGTAGGAGTGCACTTCCTAAAGTTAGAGTGAGGAAAGGATCTTAGACACTGATGACCAGCTTTCGTAAAAGCACCTTTGGGCGATAGTTTCTCGATCAACTAGCTCACATAAATAAGTAAAGCCACTATCATCTATGATACAATATTGTTTAAGAGTTCTTTTTCAAAAATTTCATAATGTACCTTCGCTTAGCACCTTTCTCACTTAAGGGTATAAATTTAAGCAAGGGTGTACAAACATAAGCTTTCATCGTGTTTTGCTTCCAAAATTGTAGCTTCACCATCACGAAGGATTCAACCCATCCACAAGTTTCCCTATGGCTACCTTGTTGCAAATGAAAGCCCCCTCCTTTATGGATCGTAATGGACCAAGTTAAAAATCAAGAGTGCATTCATGTAAGAATCCTAATTAGAAATATTACTATTTATATTTTACTAGAAAGTTTTGTAATTTCCTAAGGGAGTCAACATCGGTCTCAAGTGACTTATAATAAAAACCCCGTTGGCAATTTGATTGGCTACCTCCAAAATAGAAAACCTTTCTCGTCCCCTTAAACAATACCTGTCGCAGAAGCCCATACCCTTGCAATACCGATAAAAAAACTCCTTTAGAAGTTAGACGAACACTTTACAAATTTTTTTCATAGATGTTCCTTTTTTATGTCATCATCTTTTGGAGCGTTGGGCTTACCAATCCATTGACCTAGCCACTCCATAAAAAACTACTACCTGAACAAATGAAATAAAAAAAATAAAAAAAAGATGAGGTAGACAAAAAAAAAATTTTGACTTTCCAAAATGGATGAGGCAGACAAAAATTTTTTTTGACTTTCCTACCGGATAGGTACCACTTATCTAGCAACTATAAACTTGTTGATTTGCAAGCGAAACTCGATGCTACTTTACCACAAGAACCGATGTCCGTCATTGAAAGTGGCATCTCTACTTACGCACATTGTAGAAAGTGCTCCACTAGTGAAATCAATCCATTGACACCAAAAAAATTGCACCAAGGCTGAGCACTCTTCTCGATCCAATATAATTTTTTTGTGGATGCGCTCTCGCCTTAAGTGGCTAAAACCTCTATGTGGAAAAGTTTATTATTACGAAATAAATGGCATTCTAGAAGCTTTCACACAAAAAAGACCTTCTATACTATACTGATAGTAAAGTCAATGGAAGTAAACAACCTCCTCTTGACGTTCCCTTAGCGGGTGAACTACCAATAGTGATTGAAGCTTCTTATGCCTGGTTTTGTTCTCCCCTAAAAATGAACGAAAGTAACTTAGCTACTAATCTGAAAGCCTTTGCCTATAGCTTCTACTGCTACTTAGCATCCTAAATAAAGCACCCTGCTTAATTTAAGAGGCTAGTACTCAAGCTATTAAAGCTAGAAAGCTAGTACACACACATTTGCTCGATTGCTTTAAAAGAATTACCTCTTAGTTTCCAATCAAAACTATGGAACTCATTTGAAAATTCAATTTTCTAAATGAGAATGTAAACTATGAGAATAGGGGTACACAAGTAAACCACCTACAATTGACCCATAACCGCTAAACAAAATGAGTCCTTTACCAAGTAAACTAGGCAACCATCTTTACCCGCCTCAACCGATCTTAGCTCGAACATGCCTATAGGCCTTACTCTTTTCCCTGAACAGCTAATCAAAATGAATATGGCTTGAATTCCTTATCTTTGAGACTACCTTTAGGACTTTATAAGGTCATTTGATAGTAGATAGAAAGAAGGTACGACAACCTCATACGAGAGGCAAAAAAAAAAAAAAAGGCTTTCATTTAGATAATTTGCCCATTCAATAGAAAAAAGAGAGCAATTAACACTATGGCTACTATATGACAGTTCCCGCCTTAGGACCCCTATTATGTACATTAAGCTTATGTCTAACGTTCCTTGTTACAAGTGTTAATTCTTTAAATGGGTGTTAATATGATGATGATGGGATTTGAACCTAGGTTTCTAAGATTTTGAGCTCTGATGTCATATTAAATTACCACTAATCATAAAAGCTTGAGCTATTTGAATATGGGTTTATTATGTATATCAAGCTTATATCTTAAAGATATATGTTACATAAGTTAGTGCATAGTAAATCCTATATGTCTCTTCCAATTTAATCATAATGTTGTATATATATGCATGTGTAGGACATTTCCATGCTATTAGGTGAGGATCTATGATAGCAGGTACAAAAATCTACTTGCTATCAATCATAAAGCTATCACTAAAAACGACTATAAGGTTACAAACACTCACACTGCGAACAAGCAAACTTGTTAGCCAGTTAAACAACCAAATTATTGGCACAAACTATCCATAAAGTAAGGAAAAAATGGAAGCGGTTTGTGGTATAGTGTTATAATACTGAGATTATAGCTAGAAAACTTCAGGTTGACAAAGACCCATCACACCAACCCCTTTTGATGTATGAGCATTCATTAGGAGTTAGTTCATTTGTCATTCATATTAATTAGGTGTCAGTCTCATTAGTTGTTCATATTCATTCATAACATTTACATTTTATATATGCATGCCCAATACTAAACCTCCATTCAAAAACAACTCAATATTGCACTATCTAATCCTTCTACAATTAGAGAAGGTGACAAGCTATATATATTATGGTAAACTACAAGCCGGTCTCATATTTGAATGGCTACAAGCAAATTACAAACTAGAATGACTACAATACAAAGGAAATCAGGGTTATCCCTTTTGCATATCTAGTAATGACTACACAATGGTTCGGAATCAGTAAAGGCTACAAGCCATATACATTGTGGGGTATTTCACCTGTCTCGGACTAGTTTTTGACCTTAAGTAAGGTGTTAACTTGGCAAGGTATGTGGTGGAACAATATTAAAATCTATCGTCTCGATCTACAAGGTAGTCCTTGACATGTAATTGATATTTAAGGAGCAATTCTTAGTATCAGCATATTTGAACTTTATTAATTAATTAGCCCTATGTTTGATATCGACCAAGTTAGTAATGGTACAAGCAATATAATATAAAATCAGGATAAGACTGATAAATATGGAATCGATATGAAAATGCTCATCAAATTAAACAATCCTTAATTCAAAAGTCAACACTTATCACTCCACTAAATGAATTTTTCACTTAGAGGAGTTGGAGCTAAATTGTGGGAGAATATTTCATCACTCCCTAAATATCCACTCAAAAAGAAAAGTATATCTAAATTGTTAAAAATAATTAGGATTCTATGGTCCAATCTATTTGGATTGTCTAAATTTGAAGAGATTGGAAATCAGACAATCCAAATAGATTAGAAAATCCTAATTAAAATATTTTATTTCCCTAAATAATATATTTATTTATTTCCTATCAAAAGCCCAATTATGAGTCTATATAAAGGCATAAATTCATCAACAAGCTACAGAATATACAATAATATTATACACGCATGTTTTATATTTTTTACAAAAAGTCTAATGGTCTCGTCTAACTTGATCGTCGGAGGGTCTTTAGCAGGTGCCACACCGACACCCATAAATAGGCCTATTCAAAAAACCCATTAACCCAACCAACCTGACCCGGTCCAACCTAGTAATTAAAGAAATCGATATAATCTGGACATATTGTGGGCTGGTTTTTTTTGACCCGATGAATTTGGGTTGGGTTTCAGGTTATAAATTAAAAGCCCAAATCCACTCGACCTGACCCGAGCTTTACCTACGCACAGCTTTTGCTTCCTATACTAACACAGACTGAAACTTATGAAACCAAGGAAAAAAAAAAAAAGAAGCAATTATATTAGGCTTCCAATTTTGATGGGCTTTTGCATTATGGGCTGGTGAGTTTATTTGTCATGAGCTAGTGAAAAATAAAAAAATAAAAAAGTTTCTCATAAAAACAAAGGAAGGAAGGAATCACATGTTTCAAAGGGTTTGTCCTTAATTTTTCTTCTCTCTCAGCGCCTCCAGCTTTAGCTTTTTCCTCCTAGTTCAGAAACAGCAAGCAATCTCCTTCATCGGTCTTTTCCTGCCTTTTCTTCTGGTAAGTTTTCATAATTTTCAAAAATACATTATTTAGATTGTTTACTTTTATCATTTTATTGCTTGTGTAGTTTACATTTATATATGCAATAGACAAGAAATGGAAAAAAAAAATAAGAATGAAAAATTTAAATGGATAATTCAAAAAGTAAGATTTCAATTAAGAAGAAAATAAATATAATCTCATATCAAACCGTGAAAGAGATTGGAGAGAAAGTTGTAGCCATAGAAGAAAAAGAGTAGAAAAAATTAATTGGAAAAATGGGAGCAACAATATTTAAGGGAAAGGCAGGGTTGGGTTGGATAATTAATTAATTGAAGCAAAATTTCGAAACCCATCAAACATTGGTTCACGATACATGATATAACTATATGTATTTAATGCCTTATTAATTTACATATATACGTGGGTTCAACAACTATATGTATTTAATTTAAGCCTTATTAATTTACATATATAGAGGCCGCCAATCAGCTCTTCATATTTTGTCCATACATGCATGCATTTATCTATCAGTTATGTATGTAGTATGTACATCCTCATAAACCATGGTTATTGAATAATAATAATAATAATAATAATAATAATAATAATAATAATAATAATAAGAGACAGGATGTTAATTATACTTAATTTGGACTATAATTTTTCTATTTTATTTATATGGTTATCCTTGGGCAAAGAAATAATTTATAGTGGTTTATATATTAAAATCTACAGGAATTTGCACATGGTTTTATATATTTGTACATATTTGCTTACTTATTCTATTATTTGTCTTTTTTATGTTAGCTGCTACTATATGATATAATTTCCTTTTTAATATGATTTGATTTTAACAATTGTAATTTTAATTTTTAGATGGATGGAATTCAATCTGATGCTTTTAAAACTCCACCAACAACAGCATCAACTACACCAACTAAAGCATGTAGTACACCAGCCACTTGTGATATACCAGTAGTGCCACCACCTTCTTCTTCTCAAGTACCTCCACCATCCACTTTGAGCAAGAGGAAACCGATAAGAACTTCATAAATTTGGGCTCATTTTAGTAAAATTGAAGGAAATGATAGATGTAAATGCAATTATTGTGATAAAGATTTATGCATGTAATGCTAAAACTACTGCTTTGTGGAATCATTTTAATCACTGTAAAAAGAATCCACATAGAAAAGCAGATAAGAGTAAGAAGATACTCTCTTTTAGAAGTAAAAAAAGAAGGTGAATGTGGTAGTAATAATCTTATTGCTATGGGATTTAATAAAGAGGCTTCTAGGGCTGCATGTGCTAGAAGGATTATTAGAGATGAGTTGCCATTTATATTTTTAGAAGGAGAGGAATTTAGAGATTTTTGTAGTGTAGCTTGTCCAAAGTCTGATCCACCATCTCAAGTTACAATTGCTAGAGATATGTATCAACTTTATTTGGAGGAGACGAAAAAGTTGAGAAGTTTATTGATGAATAACTCACCAATGGTTAGCTTAACAACAAACACATGGACTTCTATTCAAAATATTAATTATATGGTTGTCACGGCTCACTTTATTGATAGTGAATGGAAATTACATAAGAGGATATTAAATCTTTGTCAAATAGCTAATCATAAGGGTGAAACAATTGGTAAATTAATTGAAAATTGTTTGATTGAGAGGCAGATTGAAAAGGTCTTTACTATCACTATGAATAATGCATCCGCAAATGATGTTGCCATTATATACATTAAAAGAGGATTGAAAATTGGAATGGTCCTGTCTTAGATGGTGAATTCCTCCACATGTGTTGTTGTACTCACATCACTAAATTGATTGTGGGTGATGGATTGAGGGATCACATTACCTTAATTGATCTAATTCGTTATGCTGTGAGGTATGTTAAATCCTCACCATCAAAGTTAGCCACGTTTAAAGCATGTGTTGAAAAAGAAAAGATAGAATCTAAAAAAATCTTATCTTTGGATGTACCAACTAGGTGGAATTCCACCTATTTAATGTTAGAAAGTGCGATCAAGCTTCAAAAAGCTTTTGAGAGGATGGATACTACCTTAGTTATTTTAACAATGAACCACCAACAGAAAAAGATTGGAATGATGCTCAATTGTTTCTAAAATTTTTAAGGAGTTTTTATGATATTACTGAAAGCTCTTTTCATGTAACATCTCACTTAGATGGAGTTTTGCAAAATTCAGCAACAATTGAGTAGGTGTATTTTAGAAAAAAAAAATGGACCTTTAAGTTCCATGGCTGTAAATATGAAGCTGAAATGTAATAAGTATTGGGGGACAATTGATAAGATTAATAATTTGTTGTTTGTTGCTGCTGTCCTTGACCCTCGATACAAACTAGATTATATGACTTTTAGTTTTGATAAACTTTATCCAAGTGATGTTTGTGAACCAACGATCAAAAGAGTGAAAAAACTTTGGGCCAATTGTTTGATTTTTATGCTGCAAGTGATACATCAACAATCGATAGTCAATCTTCCAAGAATGTCAAAGAAACCAATTTTGAGGTTTATGAGAGGGACAGTGATGATGAAGATGATTTATTATGGGAGTATAGGAAAAGGAGAGTGGACAATACTTTAAAAATAAAAAATAAAGTTGATAGATATTTAATGGAACCTCCAGAGGATTGCAACAACCCGCTGTTTGACTTGTTGGATTGGTGGAACTTGAATTCCACAAAATTTAAGGTTCTATCATCTATGGTTCGAGATATATTTGCTATCCCATTGTCTACAGTAGCTTCTGAATTAGCTTTTAGCACCGGAGGATGCATTTTAGATCCATATCGAAGCTGACTTACTCCAAAAATGCTGAAAGCTTTGATTTGCTCTCAAAATTAACTTAGTGCAATCCCACTCCCATTAGATATTCGTGACTGTGCTTATGATGAATGTTTTGCTACACGTCAATTTTTTAACTTGTTAATTTAACATTCTATTTTAATATTTATATTCATTAACATATTTAAATGAAACTTTTATGTCTTTTTATACTTTGTTTTTTTTCTTCTTTTAGATACAAGATCTGTTGTAACTTCTCATTATGATGCATGAAGAAATTATCTTTTAATTGAGTTTGGTGGTTAGCAAACTATGTTTTAATAATATGTATATACTTTTTGATATATTTATGGTTATTTATGGTGTTGTAAACAATGGGAGTGGGATATGTGTGTTGTAGATTAAAGCTTTGGAATGATGGAGACTTTAATCTGGTTTTGGAATTACAATGGCTTGGAGATTGACGCTTTGATTGGATAATATATATATATATATTTATTTTATGTTTGTGTTGTATTAATTTGTGACATGTTATTTAATATCTTGAGTTGTAAGGAGTTTGTATATGATAACTATTTTTTGTTGCATATTAATTTAGGACATGTAAGGAATTGTGTGTGGTAACTATTTTCATTTTTAACCTCAATATCCTTTGACAGGATATTTGTAATTTGATTGAACAAGTTTAGATTTAATTTTTGTTATTTTTTTTTAAATTAATTTGATTTTTTAGGTATGTACTTGTTCGTATGAGAGTGATATCACTAATATGCATGAATTTTGTATTTACTTTTTTCATTTCATTTAAGAGAAATTAACGAACTGATAGATAGTGCCTCAAAGATGGGAATCATAGACTAGAGAAATCAACAGTTTCTTCTTATCTTTTGTTTTTGTTTTTAGTTTTTTGTTTTCTGTCTTCTTGTGTTTTGTTTTCTTGTATTTTCTTTCTGGGGAGTCGACAGGTCCATGTTATCCAAAGAATCACATATGGGTTGTGATTCTTATTTAAGGAGTCCAAAATTAATAATTGAGCCTTAGTTGTATGAATTTTTATTGAAAAATGATCAAAATCATCATTTGAGCTTGGACCGAATCTTTAAATTTAACATTTGGAGGCCCAATTTGAGGCCCAACTCGATCATCCAACCCAACTCAACCCGATTATTATTGAGTTGGGTTACTATAGGCTATCGGGATGGTTCGAGTAGAAACCCGATCAACTCGACTTGGTCGGGGTGGGGTATTATTTTTCTTCCAACCCGACTGACCCAATCCGTTTACACCCCTACCCCTAAAAGCCTTCTAATGATAGTACTTTGTAGGCATCACAGGTTTTTCAATGGTAAAAGAGGGTGTGCAATATTTTGATTGTTGATTTTTGCATCAACAAAATGTTTTGTATTTATTTAATATGCATCTAGAATTCGTTATCTACTAATTCTTTCCCATAGTCTTCATTCATGAATTCATAGCCCTTTAAGAGGATAACTAAATGCCTCATGATTTATATGTATAAGATATGATATGATGTGTGCCCTGTAAAGATTGCTCTTAAATTTTCTTTCATTTCTCTACACAATTGTGCATGATTGTTATTCTAAACTCGTATAAAGCATTCTTTTTTTAAAAAAGAAAAAAGAAAAAAGAAAAAACAAACTCATTTGGGGCATCTTCAACGGCATGCTTAAAAAATGGCACAAATTCTCTATTTTAATAGTTCAATAGGGAATGACAAATTTTACCATTGACATTTTTATTATGGTGTATTTAGAGCATCTCGATATTTTCTTTCATTTGCATGTGGTGGGACCCTTTAATATTGAAATGCACTTGCTATCTTCCTTTAGAGTTTTTTTTTTTTCTTTTTGCAATACAAAAAAAAAAAAAGACTCTATACAATCTCATAAATATTGAAATGACTAAACATATCCATAGTAATATCCAACCCAAATAAGCAAAAATTGCATATGGGATTGACGTAGACTCAAGGCGGGTAGGACTCCAAGAACAAAATAATGATTGGTATATTGTTTCTTTGCTGAGAAGACAGTGGAAAATAAAATAGAAAATTTTTTAGCTTTAGTTTTTTAGCTGTTTCGAATTGAATTTAAGATGGCAGTCCATGTGGAAGTGCCTTTTGTTGCACCTTTTAGAAGTCCTAGAGACTAAGAAGTAAGAGGCATTCGAAAGTCAACATTTTAATATATTCTTTTACTTGAGATTTCTAGATAACAAGGAAAAAGGTTAGATTTTTCAAACAAAGAAAAATTTTGGAGTTATGTTATGCATCTTAGCTTTTAAATCTACTGATTGTGCTATGTCCATGGTATTTTTTATTTTTATTTCTTGTTAGAAAAAGTGCAAGAATTACTGGGTGAGTAATAGGCTCAGCAATAAAGGTACACTGTGGCTTGCTAATGATACCATCTATTGAAATTTCAGCAATGAAGTGAAGAAGCAGAAGAAGTAGAGAGAGAATGATTGCTTTGTCATTGTTTGAGTTTTCAAAAGCCTAAAAAAGATTTAGTCCAAAAAACTTAAAAAATTGAAAAATTTTAGAGCATTTTCAATGGTTCTGTCCATTAAAGTTTATGTAACATGGTTTTGGAAGGTATTCATGTTTATGTAGTATTTCTCTATTTAATAGACAATGTTTACTGACAATTTCTCTCCAATGGGTTCTATCAAAGTGTCATGGAAAGCTTATGTGTATTTTTTGTATTTTAAAATTATATTTAATTAAAACTAAACCTAATTAAAATACAATAAACTGAAAACCGAAAAGACGATTGATGAAAAAACCATACCAATAGAACCTGCGAGCTTGATGAATAGAGAGAAGCCAAAACTAAGGTAAATTCATTAAAGCAAAAAGAAAAAAGAAATGCATTTTCTTTCCCTATGTTTCTAAAGATGTGGATTTTGTCTATGTTTTCTATTATTCTATGATCATTTTTAAAAAACCTTTTTTTTTTCTTTCCCTTTTGTACAATTAAAATGTAGGTTTCCTAAATCTTTCATTTAATAAATATATAATTTTTTTTTTTTTGCGTAAAAAACATATTTGGTGTTGAGTGGTAGCTTTGCTACAACCATAATTTATGAATCCAAACCAGTTAAGCCTACGATTCACCACTTTGAAATTGTGAAAAGATAAACCAAAACTAGAGTTTAGATCTTAAATCATATATCTTTTCCTTTTATCTTTTTTGTCAATATATGATAAACACACAAAGCCCATACCAAATTCTCTTAGTGAAATCAGAGGACTTTGATTAACCCAATATTTCTTTCTTTTGTTTATGAACCATTGGAGGATTTTTTATTTTTCCTTTTTTCTTTTTTAGAATGTGTGTTTAATTATTTTGTATCGTAACTTATATATGTTTTTATAAGATCTAGTGACTACATATATCGTTCATCTTCTTTAACTTTGCTATCTCCTCTTACATATTCAAGAGATTTTACAATTTTCTTATCCTATATATGTTTTTATGAGATACAATGACTACATATATTGTTCATCTTCTTTTGCTTTGCTTATTCTAGCTATTGTTAATGAAGATGCATTTTGACCATTATTATTCTTGATAATAAGCTTACCTATTATATTACTTTCTTGTTTTCATTATTCCAATGTACCTACCCTTTTTCCCTTTTCTCATAATCCATTATTTACTTTTTGAGTGACTACTTGAACACGTCTCTTGCAAATAATGATATGATGTATTGATCTATCAAGAAAATTTGAATTTGTTAACATGTTTTCCAAAATTTAATACTAAAGGATATATTTAAGCCATTTTCTTCTCCAAAACGAGTTAGAAAATTAATTAGGAAAATAAACTAAAAAAAAGAGCAAAATCAATCTAAACATGAAAATAAAAAGTCTTTCCACATGCTTTTTAGACTATTCTTATATTTATGTAGAAATACTATAACCTGAGAGCTTTATAGCTTTAATGCACAATCCAAGTTATTTTTTGTTCATGTTCTATGCTCTAACAAAAGGTAGTGTTAGTATGAAGAGGAATTGAATCTTGTGATTGTAATGTAATATCACAATTAATCCATTAAAGTTTTGTTTTATTAGTTTCTTTCCTCTCGTAGTTATTATAAGTTATTTGTTAATTTGGTTATTTTACTATTTGATGTTTATGTTTTTTTATTCTTTTATTCTTCTTTTTTTTATAGATAATGTTACAAATCAATGTCTTTATCAAGTTTTAAATTTGACTTTGACAATTCATCATCAAGCAATAATTCTTTTTAATGACTAGAACAACTATTAAATGAACCATTGGAAGAAGACGAATTATGCAGCAAAATAATTCATAATGCAATTCAAGCCATTGCAATCCATGTTCCTATTATAGTTTCAATAACATATTTGGCAAAAAGTATTCTCATGGTGGATCAACATCTAGCAACTATATATTCGTCGCGATCATGATTTAATTATTAATGACTACCTCAAAGATGAGAACTCAAAATATACATCAAAACATTTTACACATCGATTTCGAATGGATGTGAAATTATTCAAACACATCTTACAAGCTATTGAAAATTATGATGATTATTTTACACAAAAAGTTGATGTAACTGGGAAGGATGAGTTGAACCCATTATAAAAAATGATCGCTACAGTGTGGATGCTTACATATGGATGTTCAGTTGATAACAGTGCTTGATAAATATGTTCAAATTGGAGAGAGCACTGCAATTAAAAATTTAAAGCTCTTTTGTCATGCTATAATTGGATATTTTGAAGAACAATATTTAAGAAAACCAAAGAAAAATGATGTTGCTAGGCTATTAAAAGAATGTGAGAATTAAGGGTTCTAGGTATGCTTAGGAGTTGAGACTGTATGCACTAGCATTAGAGATATTGTCCCATAGCTTGGTATGGAATACAAACAAATTGCTTTAAAAAAGTTCCTACTCTAATTTTGAATATTGTAGCTTCACAAAATTTATCAATTTGACATGCATTTTTTTCATGGTTGGTATAAATAATGATATTATTGTTTTAGATAGGTCTTCATTATTTGACGATCTTATTAAAGATGTTGCACCACCTTGCAATTTTGTAGTACAAGGCCATTGCTATAATATGGGATATTACCTTTCTGTTAGAATTTATCCATAATATGCAACTCTAATTTAAACAATTTCTAAACTATCTTTTATTAAGGAAAAATGATTTGCTAGACACTAGGAAGTTGTTAGAAAGTATGTAGAAGTATTGCAAAGTAGGTGGTATATTGTCAAAGGTCCAACATGTATGTGGAATGCGAAGGATCTTAGAAAGATAATGAAGACGTATTATCTTGCACAACCTGATCATTGAGAGTGAGCATAGTCAAGGCATCAATCTTAAAAGTTGGTAGCTTCATGGAAATGAAATGGTTGAAGATGTCCACATAGAGCATAATTATGCTTTACTTGTCTTAAAGATGATTAATCGAATGAAGCAAGTTCAAGACAAAAGAGTGCAAAAAAATTTAAATATCAACCTTTTCAATCATTTGTGGGACTTATATAGGGCCCAAAAAGCTATTTAATATTTAAGTTCAACCTCAAGCTCTCAGATAAACAATAGTTAACATTTCATAAGGTAATGTTGGTACTTTAGTTTTCTATAAATTTGAATACTTTTTATATGTTTCTCCTTAACAATTGAAAATGTCATTTAAAAGATCATTACATTTTATTTTCCTCTTTATCATGTTTAAAGTCTCCCTATTATATTCTATGCTTTTAGTAAACGTGTAACATCCCAACCGGAAAAACGCTTTAAATTTGAAAGTTTGACAAAGTTGACTAAGTAGATCCCACAGTTAACCTTTTATTGAGAGAGAAATTTCACTTTGACAAGGCATCTTGGCAAAGTACTCATTAACCCAAGTTCATTGACTAGTAGTACGGCAAAATCGGAGCAAAGATTAGAAAGTTATGGTTATAACAAGGAGCGGTCCAAACTGATCAGCAAGCCTGAGGTTGACTTTTTATTTGTATGAATTTTGATTTTGACTTATATCCTATGAGACAGTGCTCATTGATACAAGTCTGTTAACTAGAGGTACATTTAATTTGGACCTACGGTTGAAAAGTTGCAGATCTATAAAATCGTGTCTATTTTTCTAGAACCAACTTTATCGGGTAATGGAATATTTGGAGGGGTCCCTGACAAGTGCCACATGTCACCAATTGGTAGGTACCAGATGTCACCAATTAGTGGATGCCATGTGTCACCATAAAAAATTAGTATTTTTCTTTTTCTTTTTTTCTTTTTCTTTTCTCTCTCTCCTACTCCCCATGCACACAAGAAAAATGGCTCCTCTCTCTCTCTCTCTCTCTCTCTCTCTCACTCTTTGATTGGCCAAACTAGCCATGCTCCGGCACTGGACACCAACACGCACTGGTTGGCCTGGAAGCACACGGCAAGGCGACCCTAGCCATCGAATCCTTGGCTGTTTGGCTGGTGGATGCTCTGGGATCAATGTTTGAATGTTGGCAATCATCGTTGCTCCATTTGCCATTTTTTAGCAATTCTCGACCACAAGGTTGTCCTTCTCCTTGAATTTCAACCCCTTGATTCTGAATATGGCCTCCATTTTTCCAAATTCAAAGTGGTTAAAAGGATATAATGGTTTGAAGTTTAGCCGAAACTTCATGCCCATTTTCCTGCCATTGGCTATGAGATATGCAAATTTAAGTTAAGTATCCTTGATCCTCATCCCTCAAGCTTTCATTTGGTATATGGTTTGTGAATTTTGGTTGGATATTTGAGATTTTTCCATTTTTGAGTAAATTTTTGTGTTTATAGTGAAAATCGTGTTGAATTACATATATATATACATATATACATATTTATACATATATGTGTGTTTATATGAGCATGTAAATATGAAGTAGTGAGTGTTAGTTTTTATTTTAAAATTATGTTTAGTGTTATCGTCCTAATTGTTATAAAAATTAGATATTTTGGAGTATGCCTAGCAAATCTTGAGGGATGGTCTATAGTATGGGTATAGTACCGGCTTTGATGGTGATTTTTGGAATGCTGGACAAGAGGATGATATGGCATTTAGTATTAAACATGTATATTTGTAAATATATATTTGTATATATATATATATATATATATGTGTGTGTGTGTGTGTAAAATAAAAATGGTTCATAACTATATATATATATATATATATATATATAAAATAAAAATGGTTCATAATTTGTGACTGACTATAAAATGTTTTAGTAAAGTTGTATTGGGATAGTATGAAATATTCTTAACATAGGATTTGCTAAATATGTGACTGTCTTACTAAGAGCAAATCTTGAATATAAATAAAGCAGGAGAGATAATAATATTTTGTTTATTTATTTATTCAGTTATTTATTTGTTTACTTGGCTAAATTTACATCTATAGAATTGTTTATTATTTACTCAGCTAAAAATTATTATTCCTTCATTTATTTATCTATCCATTTATTTACACTTTTATTTAATTATTTATTCTTGATGGTCTGGTTTTGAACGTACTACTTAGTATAGATGTTATAGGATGCTTGTTATCCACTTTAGATCTAATGTAAAGGTTATGTTTAGTCATATGCATGTATACCTATATTTATAATTTGCAAGATTATCTATTTATATTCATCTTTCTATGTGTGTGTGTGTGTAATTAAATATGTGCATATATATATATATATATATATATATATTCATTTAATTAGCTATTATTAAAAGTTGGATTTAAAGGAGTTATTTAATCAATTATTGTTAATTGAGTATTTTATAAAATCCTAAAAAGGGGTTTAGATGTTTATGTTGATTTAAAAATAAAATAACTTTGTAGTCGATATATGGTTTTATTTACGAAATGGGTTATCATAAATTTCAACTTTGATAAAGTGAATTTGTCATTAAAGTATGTTCGTGTACATATATATATATATACACACATTTATATGCTGAGTATAAATAAATACGTGCATATGATTTTCGTAAAGCTAATTGTTATTTGTTATTGATGTATTTATTTATTTATTTATTTAACTATGCTAATCTAAAAGAATTAAAAGTCATAAAAATATTTAATATTAAAATGATGTTATCGTAGTATATTTCCCAAAAATCATGTTATGGGTTTCATAAATATTTATTGATTTATTTATTTATTTGTTTGTTTAAAACATTTAATTATGTTTTAAAAATGTAATTATGAGGAGTTGATATTTTTGTAATTATATATTTTATGTAACTAATTAGTCTGTAAATGCACCATACAATACTGGTGTTCTGTACTGTTATGTAACAGATTAGCACGCATGTTGTATTTAGTCGTTCTTTATGAGCTGTGTTGAGCAATGGTAGATATGTATTTTGTGGTAATAGCATCAGCCACCCTCCCTATGGCTGAAGGATAGCAGGTTTAGCCATTCCTATTGGTGTTATGGTGAGCGACAATAGGTATGTATTTCTACGACGATGACATTAGTCACCGCCCTTTGGCCATAAGATGGTAGATTATTTAGCCCCAGCATCATTGGGACACTAATGGGGCTGCATGCAAGTTCTCTTCTTCCCTTCCTATCTGTCAAGTGGTATTTAGGATGTTGAGCACCATTAAGTAGCACCGGTATATCATATAGTGCATCAGGTGTCTTTTTTATGAATATATATATATATATATATATATATATATATATATATATATATATATATGTATTATGTCACGCTATAATATATTGCACCGTATTTGGGCAATGACCCAGCTTGGCTCATGAATGATATAGTATTGTATTTCAGCTATCTACGAGACCAGTGGGTTGGACGACCATTATAGACAACCACAATTGGCCGTATTGGTAGCAGTATACCTACGAATAACTGGTATCGTGAGACTCTGCACTACTATATTATATGGTACATCGGGTGTGCCTGCACTATAAGTGTGTGAGTTATGTAATATATTCATGAGTTTTAGTTTTATTTTACCTATTTATGATTATGATTATTATTGTTATTATCATCATTACTATCATTATTATTGTCAATAGCACAATTATTGTATTTGTTCGAATGGATGACTTAATGGATTTAGAGGTATTGTAGCCTTCGGGTAGGTGAATTAGAATTCAGGCAAGTATCATAGCTTTTAGACAAGTGAACAAGCCTTCAAACAGGTATCGTAACCTTCGGGCATGTGTAGTAGACTCCAGGCAGATATTATAGCCTTCAGGTAGGTATTACAGCTTTCAAGTAAGTGCATTAGTCCTTGGACAGGTTTTATAGCCTTTGGGTAGATGTATTAGCTTTCAGGCATGAATGTTGGCCTTCGAGTAGGTATTACATTCTTGGGCAGATTATCTTCTAGAGATTGTGTACAAACATGTAAAAAATGTATATGTATATATATATGCTAGACGATGGATAGTGGTGCTGTTATCGGGGTTACCGTTAAGTTCTTAACCATTTAATTTAAAATATTGTTTCCTTTTGTGCATTACAAATGTAATGTATTTTATTAGAAGTTGTCTTACAATTTATTGATTATTAGCGGTACAATTTATATTTGTAATTTTTTTAGATGTTAAAGGGTAGACTAAGTGATTTAGGATCTGAGACCGAGGTTGTGTTATTATTAATATTCTTATTCTTTTTCTAAATACATTTATGTGTTTGGTATATTCATGAAATACTGTAAAAATGTAAAATTATAATAAATGAGTGGTGTGGATGGCCATGTGATATAGGAGTACGTATTCCCTGTTTGAGTAAAAACTTGGGAATAGTCAGGACCATCCTGAAGTTCAAGTAGTAAACTCTAGAAGGGGTTCCAACACATATGAAGGTATTTACAGTTTATTAATTATTACCCATATTTATATTCCTATACTATTTTTATTAAAGTCCTTAAATTTGTAGAAACTTTTAGTAGGTGAGGAGGAATAAGGTGGATGTATATTTTCAGCGTGAGTATTTCGTGTAGGGAAATATTTGGGAGAGTTTAGTTTACATGGGAAATGCTACTAAGTTTTTTATAGAATTTTCGATGGGTTTCCTTTAGTTCGGGTCATCCTAAAGTTTTTGATAGGTAACTCTTGGAATGTCTTGACAAAAAGGATTTGAAAATGTATATATTACTGCTGTTTGACGAACTTATAGTGGTTTTAGCATTCGAGTAATAAATGGTAGATAACATAGGCATTCACAAGCTAATATATATATATATATATAGGTATATATATTTATTTGGTAGAAATTAAATGGTGGTAATATGAAAAGGGTGATTTGACCTGATCTTAATAGTGAAAACATAAATGTGATACATCAACTTCACTCCCCATTAGAAATTTAATTTAGAACTATTATAACATGTTTAACAAATAGTTCAAGTGAACATTGAAAAGTAAGTCTTGTGAATATTGATAGCACAAAATCTTAAACCATGGATGCTAGATAGAATTGAAACAATAGGGAACAAGAAACAACCTACAATTAAATAGGTACTAGCTCATTGAGTTCAAAAAAATTTGTCAAAATTTTTTAATAACTGCTACTTCTAAAATTCCATAAGAAAGATGAAGAACATTAAAATAAGAATGCACAACATTTAAATATACATGTATTATCCATATAGATTATGTATAATCCCTTCGTAACATTTCTTTTTGTTAGTCTTTTCCATCTTTAGTATAAATTATGTACTATCCATAGCTTCCATTCCATACATTTTCAACTCCATTTTACTTTATTCTAGAGAACAAAAAACATAACCAAGTTAAATCCTTGAGAAGATAATGTATTACATATATAAGTTCTACTTTCTATACTATGATTTACTAATTTAATAAAAAAAAGTCAATTATAAATGACAAGATTATACAAAATTTATAGTTAAATACATGAAAGTAACAAATTATAATCATTCGCATTCGAGAGAAATGAACTGGTTATATAAAACTAGATATCCTAAATCTAAACTAGTACAAGTCTTCAAAGGACAAAGAATATTTAGGTATTCTTTAAAAGTATCTTCGGTAGAAAGAAAAAAAGAAGTTAAAAATAAAAACATTTCATACAACCTAGCTAAAAAAAAAAAAGAAAAAAAAAAAACAAATGCACACACATAAAAATCAAAGCCAAAATATACATAATATCAACAAAAGAAGATCAGTTTATTATTAAGCTAGCATGAAACTCTTAAATATAATCAGGTTAGTAGGACAACATGATACTATGATACAAGAACAAAGCATAGCTGAATTGCACGTAAAGAAATAGTATTAAAAATTAACAAATAGTACCACTTACCGAAAGAGATAACTAGCCCATCGTTTTGCAAAAAGCTCATCATTTTCTCATTCCTTCAATATTTAAGATTTATACATCTCATATGTCTTTAACAATGCTGGTGAAAGTTTGTTGAGATCTTAGTTTATAATGAGACTTTGTTGTTCTCTCTTTTGAGCTTTCGCCCTCAATTCTCTTTCATCTTTATTTTTTGTGCTTCTTCCTTAATTTGTTGAGCTTTGTCCTTCATTTCTTGTGCTTTCTCCTTTAATTCATTTTTCATCATTTGTTTTCACAGTTCAAGTTCTTTTTTCTCTTTTTCTCTTTTCAACTCGATGAACATGAATTTGTTTTTCTAAAATGCCCTGTAATTTGTTTAATGCATCAACCACATCCTTGTTTTCCTCTTTACAAACTTTTCTTCCTTATGGAAGTACAACCCCATCATAATTAGTACTTTTAGCTACAGCAATATCCATGACATAACCATTTTCTTCATTAGAAATAAACCATTGCGTTGCTGGCAATAGGGATGGATTTTCAATGCCATTATATGATTTTTGTTTCCTCAAATTCATTTATCTTGGTAAAACCCTTTGAACACCATTTTGGGTTATTTATCATGATCTCCCAACAATGATCAAATTTGAAAGATATACCATCATTAAGATTCTTATATATTCGCATTGCTTCTTTCTTCTACAAAATAATAATAATAATAGCAATCAAGAACTAAATATGCTAATTATGTAAAATTAAAATGCTTAAAAGCACAAGAATTAAAAAAAAAAAAAAGATTTCCCATTTCTTTCCCATCTCTCATATGATCCATGAAAATTCATTCACTGCGCCTTATGTTTTTCCGAAACGACATTGTAAGTTATTGGTGTTTCGAATAATATTATATTCCACCCCCTATTGAGCCGTGGTAGCTTGTTGTAACACCCTGTCCCAAATCAATTGGAATTTTTCATGTGTTGACCGAGTTAACTAGGCTAGACCAAGTGGGCTCCATGGTTGACTTTTTTCTTGCGGGTAGAATTTTGTATTTACTGAGGCACTGTGGCAAAGTACACGTCGACCCGAATTCATGGACTAGTAGCACTTAAAAAATGAGCTGTGGTTCGAAAATTATGAGCGAAACAAGTTGCGATCCTAACTGTCCAAATGATGTCATGTTTGACTTTTTATTTGTGTAAAATTTGATTTTCACTTGTATATTATTGTCAAGTACTTGTCAGTATAAGTTCACAAACTAGCGACACACTTAATTTGGATATTAGGTTAAAAAGCTATGGACCTGTGAAATTTGATTAATTTTTTCCAAGATTAGCTTTACTAGGTACCAATATGTGTGTATGTGAAAAATGTGTGCACAGTGCTGGCTACACATCGAGATTTGCTAGATTTTCAGTGGTGGTGCCACCCACTTCATAGGCTGTTTTCTCCCAATCCAACCATCCCTTATTTTCACTGCCTACACCACCATGTGGCCCACCCTTTAGCTGTTCTTCCTATGAAATTTAATGGCCAGTAGCATCTGGCGTCCAGTTTCGGAAACGTTTTTTAACGATGGTGGTGGCTTGCTAGTTTCCTTGATTCTCGTGAGTTTTCAATGTGTCCACCACCCTTTCCCGCCTATTTTGACCTTCCTGAACCTAAATCCAAGATCGTTTCATCCGATTCTCACTAGATTGGGAAATCTAGGAACAACTAGTACTCAATCTTCCAGGTTACATCTGAGGCCACAACCGGTCCGATCTTCAATAGGCACCTATGTGAATCTTGCAACTAATCTTATAGAAAATCCCGAGTGATCCATGTACTTCAGGTGACTGGTCCATTTTCCTAAAAAAATTTTACACTGTTAAAATAATATATTTATGTTGTCTATTTTTTTTTGAAATTTTATGACTCAATTTAAATTAAATAAAAATTGTCATTAAATTCTTTTGTGCAGTTTATGTGACTTTATATATAATTGTTGCATAAATTTATTTTATGGATTTGAAGAAAATAATTGTGTTAAATTTATTGTGAATAAAAAATATATTTTCATATTTAAATATTTGTGAAATTGAATGTATAAAACTATTGGATTTACGATGATGGTTTAAAAGAAAATGTGGAATTTTATGGGTTTAGAAAAATGTACCAAAGCCGGTGGTATAGTTTTATAAAAAAAAAATTGTATTTATTATATTAGATGCGCCATACGATACCAATGTTCTATATTGTATTTGTTATTAATGTGCAAGTATTTATTAGCCATCATGTGGGAGCTATAGGTGAGAAGGTTGGCAAATATTTTGCATAGTAAGCTTTGCTGCCTCTCTCATTGGCTACAGGATGGTATGTTATTAGCATCGGCACCTTAGGACGTGAAGGTGATTGTTTGTAGGTATTTCCCTCTAATCTCCCAATCAGAGGAGTGCTTGGGACGCCGAGTACTACCTAGCACCACTTGGTATATAGTGTGGTGCATCAAGTTGTTTTCCTCGTTTCTTTTAAACAAAAATATTTTAAAATGCATTTTATTACATTTTAATTATTTATTTCAATTTATGTTTTAAATTATTTGAATTGTTGGATTTAATTTTACCCCATTATACTATTTTTAGTATTTAATTAAATTATTTAATCATAATTTTACATATTCATGTGAATTTTATTTTTATATTAAATTTGATTTATGATTTTATTTTGTTTTACTTTCTTTTAGTTGTCCTAAATTTAATAATTGTTTATTAAATTATCTTCAATGCTATTTTAATTTTAAATTATTTATATTTTTATTTACTTCTTTGCTTTTTAGAGAATATAAAAATTATGGATTTTGTGAAAATAGTTTTAAAAATGTGAATTTTTCATATTAAATGAAATAATGAGGGTTTTGAGAGAAAATAATAAATATTTATTTAATTATTTTTTGTTTATTCATTTATTAACTTATTCAATTATTTATTTATTTATATATTTATATATTTATTTCTCACTAATGATACTTATAATATCATATTATATTTAATAGCTGGGTGCCACTCATGGATTAGCATCTCATTATTATTATTATTATTATTATTATTATTATTTAAATCAATTCCCCTACGCGTAGGGGCTAGTAGACATCGACCGTTGGAGGACGAGCTTAATGCCTTTTATCCATTGCCGTATTCCAAGCAGAGCATTTCAATTCTTTTCTTTTCCTTTTCTGTTCTTGTAATTTTTCTTTCATAATTTTTTGTATTTGTATTAAATTTTGTCCTTGAATTATACTCTTAGTATGCTCTAATCACCTATTGTGTTGGATTATTGTTTTTTATTTTATTTTGTGTTTGCTCCCTATATTATTTTATTATCAAAGTGCTGCCCTTTGTAAAAAAATTTGTAGTAAGATGGAAGAAATAAGGTGGTGATTTATTGAAGTATATTTTCTATGCATGGAATTTTGAGGCAAGTCTAATCCTTGGGGAAGATGCTACTGATTTTTTTGTAGGAACGTCAGATAAAATTTTCCTAGCTAGGGCCTGTCTAGGGTTCTGATAAGAAATCTTGGATGGGTATTGACACTTATGGCATAGAATTATGTATAAGGAATTGAGTATTTAGTAAGGTGCTCACATTTATACGTTTATTGTCATTGGAAAGTTGTTGAGAACATGAGAAATTATTAAAATCTTGTGAATCCATAGAATGAGTATATATATGCCTACACAAAATAAGCACCAAAATAATTATATTAGAAGTATAAAATTGATGCTCAAAATAAATTATATGCTTGATATATAATATATATATATATATATATATATATATATATATATATATATATATATATATATATATATCATAGAAAATAATAACCACTAATATATTAAAACATTACCATTGAGATAGATAACTTCTAGGAAAACATGTCATGTAGAGCCAAGACATCGAACAAATTTATTGGTGGTACCAAATTTTGAGGACAGAAGCAAAATGGTACTGACATATTAGTTTTAGATAAATCATAATATCCAATAGAAAATTTAACTAGATTTGACCAACCTTGCCCTCATATTATGGATCAAACAAAACATTTACTATTTCATATGCATAATCAATAAGTGGCAGAACTACAAATGTCAAAATCTTGTGTCCTTGCTCTCTAGTGTTCCTAGGTCTTTCCACCATTCTATCTTTTATCTCTATCAATCAAAAAGGAATCTCATAGAATTTCTCTCTCATAATGCAAAATATAAACAAAGAGATTGAATAAAGTAAGCATGACGCACTTCAATTGTTTTGATTTGGAACAAAATGAAGCAAATTTCTAAACAATTATTGGCATTAACCTTAATTACATGAAGTTGATAAAGAAACAAATTCCTAGTCTACAATATAAATTAATTCAACTCTAGCAATAAATACTAATGTTTAATTTCCCCTTATTGGTTGAATGCAATATATACCAAGAGAATGTATGTTATCAATATCTATCCGATAACAAATTAAAATAACTAGCAATATCACAAAGTGGATAGCAAAAATCAAAAGAAAAAGTTTAATTGTGCTTCATATTTTTTGAAGAGAAAAGCTTCAAACGACTAAAGCAATAATAGCTTTATCATTGTAATCTCAACTCTACAGCAAAAGTAACTCAGACCACCAATAAATCATAATAAAAACCCCATACAAAACAAAATGGAAAAATGAGTACGTAAAAAGCATTATACCAAGTACAATTAATACATATTTGTAAGAGAATAAACCTTAGGTTTGTCCCTAGATGAAGTTGTTTAGTTACACAATAACCAAGCTTACCAATTTTAACTGCATATATAGTAAATTAGGATACAATCATACATATATATAAATGCCTAGCTAGCTAATAACTAATGAAGAAAAAATTCACATATTCACCAAACAAAAAATAAACAAATAAAGGAAAAAATGCACCATTTTTAAAATATCAAACATATTATATATAAAGTTTGGGGGACAACTAATAATATCATAAGATCAAATCACAATGTGGATGTCTTGGTATGAAATTTATTTTCTTTTCCATTTTCTCTCTCACCAAACATCAAACTCGATGCCCAATTACAGCACAAACACAAAACACTTTCCTTAAAACCTTCTCACGTTTATTACCCTGTTTTATGGGACCACTAATTTTCTCTCGTAAGTAGGTGAGAAAAAAGTAGGTAGGCACTTAAAAAGAAATAGAAAGAAACCCTGGCTTTCTTTACTTATAGGGAACTTTGAAGCTTGTAATTTTGCTTTAAATCAATATATACAACTATGAAAGGTGCATACATACATTTATAATAGGCTATCATCTATAAATTCCATTAATAATTTCGAAACAAAAGAATAAAAAGGAAGAAAACCTTATTATTAAACCAAAGCAGCAACAGAGATTACCAATATATGGCTTCCAAGGATCTCTATTGCTTAAAGATTGCAACCAAAAATTAAAAAAAAAAATTACCCAAAAAGTGTTAAAATTTAAATCACAAGCATAATTAATTGTTGTAAACAAAATTCCCAAAAACATCATCTTCCTCTTATGCTTTACTGGAAAAAAAAAAAGAAAAAAAAAAGAAAAAACACTGAAATTGTAATGGATTTGCTATTATTCCTTATTAAATCTAGAAAGAGGTGAAGGAGAAGTGGAGGTGGGGAAGATAAAAAGAAAAGCCAAAAATCAATGAGTCTATAGAAGAATGATAATATTTCTATTAGTGAATTTAATAGATATACAAAACCTTGAAATTTGACTTAACCTTTTATGAAAAATTGATCCAAAATAACCATAAACACAAATTCAATCCTACTTTAATCACCATGTCACAGTAGGAAGGAATTGAAGGTGATGATAATGTTCAAATCCTTTGGAACAATTGGAATTTTGTTGAACAAAATAAAAATAAATAAAAAGATGGAGGAAGAAGCACATTGATTAAGCAACAAAGAAGAAGAAGAAAAAATTGGTGCCAAAGTTAAAAACCAAAAAAATAAAAGGGAAAGTCCACACATGGAGTTATGTTTCTTTTAATAAAATTGAATAAAAATAAACAAAATATTGATTTAGCCTATTTAACAGAGCTTTCAGAGGTAGATAGTATTTAGCCCAAATTCTATTTACTTTGTTGTCACATCAGTTTAACAGAACTAAAACACAGAACCATTAGAGAAGATTTTTTTGAAACCCTGTCTAGTTATCTGATGTCGCAAAGGGTTTTTAGATAGATAGAACAAAGAAACATAATTATTGGAGATATTTTTATATGTCATCATTGGTGAATTATCACCAAGGACCTGCATACCAAAAAGCAATTTAAATGGTTACCGTTAAAGGATTTACTTTTATGGTTTTAGAATAAAAAATAATAAAACTAAATACTCTAATTAAAATGTACCACATAAAATGGTGATTATCACCAATAATAATAAATAACAGAATTCTAAACAATTTTAAAAAAATAAATGAGGACATTATGGTAATTTGAAAAAAAGTCTAAAGATATTTTTTTAAGTGCAACTAGCACTTCTCCTTCCTTATTTGAGATGAATTACCTTTTAAGGATACGTATGAAATATAGATGTAGAAATATAGTAGCTATTTAATATGATTAATAACTCATTTATTTGGTATATTTTTAATTTAAAAAAAATCTATTCTATAAAAATATATATTCTCTCATTTCCAGTGTTCTAAAAGGCAGAAAAAGACACCGCCTATGCGTGATGCTTTTAGATAACACCTCGTATAGTAGCGAGGCTTAGAAAAATGCGATCAATACTATATTGATCACCTAATGCGCGTCTAGGCGCTAAAAGGCATGAGCCTTTTTGTTTAAAGTTTTTTTTTCTAAAATTATTTTTTAAAAACAATTCATAAGAAATTAAAAATATATATATATATATATTGTTAAAAAATGGAAACTTTTTCAAGATTAAATTTTTTTCTTAAACAAAAAAAATGAAAATAATGAATAAGAAAAACAAGAGTAATAAATTAGAAACTCTACTAGCAAACGATGCTAGTAATGCACAATTATGGATTGCCAAAGGTTATAATGATGATGAGATAGAGAATGATATGTTACCACCTAAAAAAGGTTATAGAAATGCTCAAGTTGAAATTAGGAAGCCCGAGGAAAATGATTTTATATCGGATGGCACGGAAGATGAGTTGGATGAAGATGTAGACATTGAATTGGAGTTCGATAAAAAATTAAACAAGAGGTAGATTATGGTAATAGCTAAAGTATGTATTAAATTAAGAATTATTAGGTACTGTAAGTTTGTAATATATATATATATATATATATATATATATATATATATATTTTGAAACTAATCTGTTGTTGGAAATTTGGAAAACATGAATTTTTGTAAATATATTATGATCAATTATATGCTAATTAATGTTTATTGCACATACAAAAGTAATATAGACTTATATATATTTTGACATTTAAAATATGAATTATTTTATTTATTTATTAGTCTTATAATAATTAAAATAATAATATAATTGTGAAACGCCTAAGACTTAAAGCTTAGCTTTATCGCCTTGCTACGCGTTACGCCTTTTAGAACATTGCTTATTTCAAACAACAACCATTTCTTCCAAAAAGCTAAAATTGTTATTCTTTTTTTTTTATTGATAAACATACTTACCATATTTAAAATATATTTAAATATATATTGATTATCATATACTAAAAATACATAAATAACCATTAAATTTCACTTTAATTAATTTTTACAAATTTGATAGTTTTGGAAAGAAAAAATTAAAAGGATAAGCATTAAATCTAATTCAACGTCATAACCAAGCAAATCAATAGAAATAACTAATCCTATTCTTTTTATAAAATTTAAAAATAGATCATTTTATTTTTATGAAGAATAATTATTCTATATATCAAATATGTCCTTTTATTATTATTTTTTTTAAATGAACAAACGAGTCCTAAAAGATAAAATTTAGTTGGACTTCCGATTCAATTAATTTTAATTTTAAAGAAAGATATAATATGAAACTTAGAAAAAAAAGGTAAAACAATGAATGTCTATATACAAAAGTAAAAGTACAAAAAAAAAAAAAAAGCATGTCGTTGTGTTAATATAAAAAGTTTGCCTTTCTGAAATATAATATTTATTATTGAAGAGACTTTTTAAAAAAAATTTGATTGGGTTAATCTTATTTGATCCCTTAATTTTGTACTAATTACATTTATAATATTTTATTGTAAAAGTTAACTAAAAAAACTGACAAATAAATTTTGAGTATGATTTTTTATAAACATGGATATATCTTTAATTGAAACAAAATTAAAGGGATCTAAATAAATTTTTTTCTTTTTTTATTTTAAAGTGGTTTGGGAAATGCTTTAAAGAGATAATTTTACACTTTATACAATTTAATTTAGGAGGTTTTATTGAAGCTTAATTTGTTTCTATATTATTAGTATTTTTTATTAGTACTTTTCTATATTATTAGTACTTTTTATATTTATTATTTATAGTGAATGTATGTGAATTTTCTTAATCAATCAAGTTCCAACAAATGTGTGTGAACTTTTTTATAATAGTCTTCTTCTTTTTTTTAATGTTTATAGTGATTTATTGTAATTTTAACCGAGATTTTGAAAAATTCTAGCAAATTCAAATAAATTCTAACAAATACAAACTTATATTAACTATTTAGTGATTAATAGATTAAGAATCTGTCTTTTAAAAAAGTAAAAATACTTGAAGTATGAATATTTGTTGGCTATCTAGTTGTCGCATCTTATATATACATATATATATATATATATATATATATATATATATATATATATATATATATATATATATATATATATATATATATATATATATATTTATACTTTCAGAAAAAAAAAATGTAAAACAGGAGTGACCTCTCTCTTTCTTGAGAAAATAATCAAATAAGAAGCCCTAATGATAATACATGGAACATCGCTACACAGAAGATTGCCTTAAATAATTCATTGAAAAAAAAGAAAAGTTTTTTTAAGCAATGCCTTCTAAACTTATAGAAGATTTGTAAATTATACCCAATATTTAATATTTATCACTTATGCCTCATAAATTTGCTGGTTTTTAACAGCAATATGCCCTAGGCTTGATTTGATCCGTACATGGGCATTAAGCTCCATTAGATCAAGGAATTTCATATGCCTTAAAGCCAAAACAAGGGGGCAATATAGTGAAAAAATTAAAAATTTGGTGAGCAATAATGAATATAGTGAAAAATTTAAAAATTTGGTGAGCAATAATGCAAAGTTAACTAAAATATGGAAGCATTACTGTAAAATATTTAAAAATTTATGTGAAACTATAGAAATAAAAACACTTTATTTCATACAGTATTATGCTTTCTTTTGCCTTGTATAGATGTATCATGTTCATGCCTTGTTTGGCCTCTTTTAGCTCATATGTGTACAAATATATTATCAAAAACTATATGTACATATTAAATACTAAAAACTCATTAAGGTAGAGAGTACAAGGGTGGATGACAAAGAACATAGGAAGAATTTAATTCGAGAAAGAGGGTATAGTATCTTTGAAAATTTGCTTAAGTAAAAACCAAACTTTGATAGCTAAATCCTTTCAAAACCAGTTCCTCAAGGAGGATGGTCCTAGAGTGGTTGGTACAAAGTCCTCCAAAGAAGATGACGATGAAGTTGTTAGTTCAAACAAAACTAAAATAATAAAAGTGATAAGAGTTCATATGGTAGGGAAAGATGTTATTTATTCTTCTCAAAATGATGAAAATGTTTTAGATGGGAATGCTGATGGCAACAAATTTGTGTCTGCCAAGCTCAATATTAATTATCTAACAGAGCAAATGACTATTTTTGGTAATCCTAATGAAGAGGTAAAAAGCAAAAGTTGTTTTATTTTGATCGTTTGCATTCCAATTTAAAGAATTTGAAGCAAAAGCTGCATTTATTGTGTTTATAAGCACAAGGAAGCATAATACCATATGAAATAAAGTGTTTTTATTTCTAATATGCCATATGAATTTTTAAACATTCTCTAAATTTCTATTGTGCTCTTTGTGTTTAAAGATTAAAAGTACTAGAAAGATTGTTTTGGTATTTATAACCGTTAGTTTTTGGTGGATAATGTTTCAATATTTTGATATTTGATAGGTTTTGTTATTTCATTTTTCTATGGAAAAAATATTTAACATATGTGATTATTAATTACATGTTTCCTTGGGAAAAAATAAAAGAAGATATTGATTGATCTTATTAATCTCTTTAGTTATACGTTCTATTTAAAATAGAATTATATGAATGTAGGTATAAAAATACATAAAAGTAAAACTAAAGGTGAAGAATGGATGTCAATGGTTGACATGGTAATTTACATTGTAATTTGAATTGTATTATCTATTTTGAATAAATATGTCATTATGAGTAAGTAAATTTATTTTAAACATGATTACTACTGAAATAAACGTGCGAAGCACGAAAAGATATAGGTAGAACATGAAACCTCACGAGAAAATACTGACAAATTAATAATAGATACACACATTTGGTATGCAAAAGGCAAAACCTACAAAACTTTTACATTCTTCTTTATGAGCATAATCTTTTTCCATTCTTTATGCGACCTTTTTGCTTTGCTCCTCTCCCACAGCGGTTTTGTCCATGTTTTCCTCCAAACACTTTTATTAGCCTTTGAATTTTCCTTTCTGAAAGCACAATACATCCCAAAGATATTCCAAAACCCACTCCACATCCACATCCCACAAGTACAGATTTCCAATTAATTATTCCATCTGAACCATCTGAGTCTTCTTGATGAAAGTTTCCTTGTGGTGATGATGGTCGTTCCACATCATGCCCACATATTTTAGAGAGTGGAAATCCACACAATCCCAAGTTTCCTTCATATGAGTCACTTTGGAATGTATTGAATTGTCTTCCAGTTGGTATAGGTCCCTCTAGATGATTATGTGAGAGGTTTAAGACTGCAAGTGTTGTCAATTCTGTCATTTGCCAAGGAATCTCCCCAACCATTTTGTTGGAGGAGAGATCTAACCATTCAAGATTAATCAAATCCCCTAAGGATGATGGAAGTGAACCTATTAATTTGTTGTGAGAGAGGTTCAGCCCTTTGAGTGATTTAAGCTCTCCAATCAAGCTTGGAACCTCTCCAACAAAGTTATTGTATGAGAAATCAAAAACTGTAAATATGGATAGAATTCTCTCAATTTTAAATTCTGAACCTTTCATTACCAATGTAACAGAATCTTGATAATAGGTCTCCCCCATATATTGGAGCATACCGCCATCAACACCCATCATGGCTTTCAAATTCTTCATGTACCCCTGAGGCAAAGGACCCTCAAAGTCATTGTTTGAGAGATCCATAATTTCAGCATAGGGAGGGGAAAGCTGATCTTAGGATCACCAACTTGGCCACGAAATTTATTAGATCTCAATATAAGAACTTCTAAATTTGGCAAAGACTCCAGCCAATATGGAAATCTTCCACTGATTTTGTTGTTCTTGAGATCTAAGATTTCCAATTTTCTACAGTTGATCAACTGATGTGGTATTGGCCCTTCCAATTGATTTCCACCAAGGTTGAGATTTCTCAACCTACTTCTTTTTGCAAGGTTGAGGGGATGGTGCCGTGAAATCTATTCATATTCAGGTTTAACACTGAAAGAGCTTTATTAGTCAAGTTTCCCAAACATTGAGGAATTTTGCCTTCCATGCTGTTATTGGATATATCAAGGACTTGAAGGTAACTCAGATTGCAAACTGAAAGTGGGATCTCACCTGTCAGTTTATTACCTGAGATTTTCAAAAAGGCAATGCTACTAAAAGGTGGAGGAAGTTCAATTGGTCCTTGTAGCATGTTGGATTGGAGGTCAAGATAGAACAAGTTATTCCATGGAATTTGCTTTAAAGATGTCAACTTGTTACCTGAAAGATCCAAATATTGCAAATTCCCCATATTGGACAGCCATTTGGGAACATTCCCTTGCATTTGACAGCTGAAAATCTCCAAATGTTGTAAATTTCCTAAGGCTCTGAAGAAGTGCGGGAATTCAGTAACGTTGTTAGAAGACAAATACACTGCAGTAAGCATGGGCAAGGAATAGTTGGAATCAATGTTAGGCTGTTAAATGAAAGATCTAACAAGGTAAGATTTTTGTGCTTTGAAAACATATTTAAGTCCACAATACCACTTAAATTATTTGTAGAAAGATCTAGCTCAGTAAGTCTGGTCAGTACTTCAAAGATTGAGCTAGGAATTTGGCCATGTAGCTTATTATTTCCAAGAGACAAAACTCTTAAAGATGACATATTGGCAAAACATGGTACTGTTCCATTCAGTGAGTTAGATGATAAATCAAGTTTCATCAAATTTGGAAGAGAAACTACTTGACTAGAAATGTCACCTACAAGTTGATTGTATGGAAAATGCAAGAGATTAAGCCAAGTTAGATTAAAAATTGACTGAGGCAATCGGCCTTCGAACTTGTTCCAACCTAGAGACAAAACAGTTAAAGATCTAAGGTTACCAAATATGTTAGGAACATGTCCACTAAGTTGATTACCTTCGAGCATTAGGTGGGTTAATTTGTGAAGCTTAGAAAGAGAAGAAGGAAGCTGACCATTGAAACTATTTGATGAAAGGTCCAAATGCCTTAGTTCCATGAGGTTCCCCAGCGATGCTGGAATCAAGCCAGTGAAGTTACAGCTTTGGAGATTCAAATACTGCAAAGATTTTAAATTTCCAATTATATAAGGTAATTCTGTAACACCCCGTCCCAAACCATGTCGGAAATTTTTGCACGTTGATCGAGGTTGACCGTTGACCCAAGGAGTCAAAAGTTGACTTTTTGACCCGGTTGGAATTCTGGGTTGACTGAGGTACCGTTATGAAGTACACGTTGGCACGAGTTCGTAGGCTAGTAGCACATCAAAATCGGAGCTACGGTTTGAAAGTTATGGGCAAAACAAGTTGAGGTCCAAACTGTCCAAGGGGTGCCGAAGTTGACTTTTTATTCATGCAAGGTTGAGTTTTGACTCATATATGGTTGTGAAGTGCTCGTCGATACGAGTCCGTAGACTAGCGGCACGTCCGATTTGGATATGTGGTTTGAAAGTTATGGACCTGTAAAGTTTTTCAAATACTGTATTATTTTTTAATATTATTTTTTGAACGTATAACGATGTGCCACGTGTGACTTATTGAAGGTGACCATGTGTCAGCATGGTGAAATGCCACATGTCAACCATGTTTAAAATCAAATTATTTTTATTATTATTTTAAATAATAATATTTTTATTTTTTATTTAATTATTTTTATTTTTCCTTTTTCCTTTTTCTTTTCTTTTTCTTTTTCTTTTCTTTTCCCCACGTGGGAAAACACCTGTTTTTTTTCTTTCTTTCTTTTCCTTTTCTTTTCTTTTTTTTCCTTCTTCTTCCCCGAGCATCAAAACACACACGCATAGTTTTTTTTCTCTCCCCTCCCGTTCCATCAACTAATCTTATTCTTGGCCGTCTCTCTCTCTCTCCTTGCTGCACTTTTTCCGGCCACCGGGACCACGCACGCGCCGGCCGACGAGGAAGCCCATATCTGGGCGACACCGGCAGCCAAGTTTCCGACCGAATGGCCAGCCGACGCGCCGGGATCGGCCTCCATAGCCGGCGGCCGGTGTGCCGCTGGTTCGGCCATTTTCCGGCAGCCACCGGTCGTGCAGCCGGTCCTTTCCCACTAATTTGGACCCTTTGAGTCCGATTCTGAGCTCCAATTAACTCAACTCCCGTCGATTTGCAAGATACGAAGGGATGAAAACCGACCGAAACTTTCCGGCCACCTCCGGCGGAATTGGGGTCGATGGAGACCGGATTGGTGATCCTCGTCCCACGAGCTTCGATTCGGTATATTATTCGACCATTTTGGTTAACGTTTGTGTTTGACCCCCCGGGTACCGGGTATTATTTACCCGATTAAAATATTAATTTATTTGACTGTCTGTGAATTTTGTTCTAGGAGCACCGGTGAGTCGTAGAATTGATCCCGTGGTGGATCATGGGTTAATTGCGTGCTCCAGGTGAGTGACCCACCTTCAAATTAATTTTGGAAATTTAATTGGTGGATATATTATGTGTGATTTAAATATTTGGAATTTAAGTTCTATGTGCCAAATATTTATTTGATTTATTGTGGATTTATTGGTGAATTTATTGGATTTAAGAAAATGTGCATTTTACAAATTTATGCCATGTGAAATTATTTTATGGGTTTGAGGATTTTGAAATTTTTGTGGTTTTAATATTAAATTGGGCATGATTTGATCTTCAAATATTTCAAGGAAAATATTTGGTTATGTTGGTGATTTCAATTTCTATAAAATATGCCCATGGAATATTATGAGATTTAATTATTATATTTCGAGAAATTATTTATGCTATTGGGAAAATGTGAATATTTGAATTGATGGATTTGGGAGTTGGTGGATTTGAAAATCATGGAATTTATGGTATTGATTATAAAGAAATTGTGGAGAATTTCCCGGTTCAAGCGGATGGATTATGCCCGCTATGCTTATGAAAAATGTGAAAATTGTTTTATAATTTAAATTTTTGGATTTTATGATTTTTAGATGCACCGTGCACGTACTGGTGTTCTGTTTATATGTGATATGGTTAGTGTGCACATGGTTGTGATTAGCGTGCAGGTGGGTGTGAGTAGCGCGCAGGTGGGTGTAAGTAGCGCGCGGTTGATATTATGAGGTTGTCCTGTGGTTGCCATCGGATGAGGGTAGGCCACCCCCCATGGCCGGGACACCAGGTTAGCAGCGGCGCAGTGGGACGCCACGCAACCGTATGCCAGTTTCTTTCTATAACCTCCTGTCTGGCGGTACCTTGGGACGCTGGGTACTGTTGGCGCCACTGGTATATAGTGGGTGCATCAAATGATTTTCAGAACTGTGTTTTAAAAATAAAATGTTTTAAAACTGTATGGGAATTAAAAATATAATTATTACTGTTCTGGTATTTATTTGATGTCTTGGTTTTCGGGGATTACGAACAAAGGGTTTTGTGAAAAGGTTTTAAAAGGGGAACTTTTCCAACTGAGAGAATTGTAAAGGTTTTGAGAGAAATTATTATTTCCAATTAATTATTATTTATATATTTATTACCGTGATATTATATTGTATAGTAGATAGGGACACTCACTGAGATGATTAGCATCTCACACTCTTAAATTCCGTTCCTCTAGGTACCAGGTTGTCGTTGTTCATTCGGAGCGGACTCGATCTTCCTCGCTGTTTTAGTTCGTGAAGTACCCTGTTCTTCTTTTATTGCAGTTGTAATATTTCTTCACTCTTGTTGTATTTATTTTGCATTGGATTACTGTATTTATTTTGAAGTGCTGAAATTTGTGGAATCAATTTGTAGTTTGCGGGAGGAATAAGGAGATGAGTATAGAAGTGTATTTTCAGTGCAGGTAATTTGTGGTAAGTAAATCCCTTAGGGGAGGCTCTACCGAATTTTCCATTGGAGGGTCTGGTAGGGTTTCCCTGGGATCAGGGCTTGTCTAGGGTTCCGGGGAAGGAATTCTGGACGGGTCCTGACAAATTCTCCTGAAAAGTTAGTCTCAGAAACATCCAAATAGCTAATAGAATAGCTCCAATTAGACTTTGGAAAATGGCCTTCAAGTTTCAAGTTTCCCAGTAGTCTAACTTTTTGCAGATTTGGTAGACTAAAGAAACTTCCTTGAAATTCACCACTCAAACTGCTATAATGAGAAAGACTAATAGAGGTCAAAGAAGACAAGTTCATCAAAGATGTTGGTGAAATATTAGAAGATATATATACAAAATCTAGAAGAAGTTCACTTAAGTTGGTTAGATTTTGCATGAGCTTATTCCATGCAGGTTTATCAAGTCTTAATAAGGGTGCATTATTGCTGAGATCAAGTGAAACCAGCCGCGAGAGAGGAGAGATTTCCGATGGGACTTCACCAGAAAAATTTGAATAAGACAAGTTAAGATGTGTTAACCTCACCAAAAAACCAAACTCGGGTAAAATCTGGGACTGACCAAAGTCATTGAAAGCAAGATTGAGGTTTTGGAGATGTAGGAGATGAAAGAGGCTACTATTGGGTTGGATAAAGCCTTGAAGTTGGCTGCAACTTAGGTCTAGACCAATCACATTACCTGTAACACTTTCACAAGTGACACCATCCCATTTGCAGCAATCCTTGATTTCCTTCTTCCAAGAGTTTATCTTTGGATAAGAAGTAAACCTCTTGTTATCACAATCAAATGAAGCATTGGTGTAAATGGATAGAGAGTTCTTGAAATGGAGCAAAGCATTTCTCTGGTCATCAGTGCACAATGCTGCTGAAGAAGAAGACAATGTGAATAGTTGAAAATGCAAGAAAAAAAAGAGAAGGTGATGAAGGAATTGACCCATACGATATGTATTTCCCATATTGTAATATGACATGGTTTGATATGGGAAATGGGAAATATACAAATATTATATATATATATATATATATATATATATATATGATAATAATAACAATGTCCTGTTACTTGGACTAGGCTGCCAATTTTGAATTGTAAAATTGAAATTAGAATGCAGAAGAATTGTCAAAGGGAACTTTCGTCTAAAGGTTTGAAGCCATCAACAAAGAACGATAGAAAATTCCACTTAAGACTTTATATATGCTTCTCATATATTAACTTTACAAATATGCCGGTAAAAAAAAGTTAACAAATAAAAGTCTTCCTCATTTCCAATTAGTGGATTAATTTTTATGTTTTTCCAATTTGGTAAATTGGACTATTCAATGCTGTTTGCATTAGATTTTAATTCTAAGCAAATGGATGATCACATTTTGGCTTATATATCAACAATATTGGATCTAATAGATAAATTTGTATCATTTCATTATTATTATTATTATTGTCTGGAAAACTATGATCACTGTTAAGAATTCTATTAGTCTCTCCTTTTTTTTTTTTTAACCTTTTTATTTGGGGTTCGAAAAATACTGACTTTTACATTTGATTATTATTATTAATCATTAGTCTTTTTTTTTTTTTCCCTTTCCTATAGTTTAGAAGTAACAATAAAATAATAAAATAAAGTAACTGAATTTGAAGTGCTAATTGATTAGCTTTACTGCATATTTGGATAAAATAAAGTTAGGTGGGAATCTAATTTTTTTGGAAAAATAATAACTTTTTTTTTATTTGGATATTTATTGTGAGGTGGAAAAGTATGAAGCGAAGAAAATTAAATTCCCACCAATATAGAAAAATATGTGGGAAAGTTGTTTCCATCTATAGAACTGTCTTTTTGAAAATAACAGAAAAATAGTTTTAAAATTTTTTAAAATACATATTTATTTTTAATTTATTATATAATATTAAATTTAATTACTTACAAATCCCAACTTTCCTATTACTTATCAAACATATCAAGATAAAAATTAATTCTCAGGAAACTAAATCCTAATAAACTAAATCTCGAAAATCAATTTCCATTTCAATTTTGACACATCCCAAACGGAGCATTAAAAAAATATATATATAACCAAAATAATATATATATATATATATCTATATATATATATATTAGCAGTTATTTATTTATATTTTTTGCATTCATCTCCACTTTTTTCTTCTTCTTTTTTTATAATTAAGAATTAAATGACAATAAGTAAAGGAAAACGATGTGGAAACAAAGCCATCATAATTTAAAAGAACAAGGATGTACAATTTACCATTGTAAATAAGAAAAGTTATTTTCAATATTGAATATATATATATATATATATATATATATATATATATATATATATATATATATATATATATATATGCACTTGTTGTTAATTTCATGAAAAAAAATTTGTAAAACACATAAAATCAAAAAGCTTCTTTTTTTTGTTAAGTATATTTATTTAATTTTTAATTTTGATTTTTCATGTTTATAGGCCGTAGGAACATTTGAAAAGAGTCATTTAATAAACCATTTACATTCACATTTAAAAGGTCTTAGATTCTGGATATCGAAATGGGAGAAAACTAATATAAATGACTAACATGACAAAAGTTAATTGACTATATTTTATTATATGTTGAATTCTTATACTAAAAGTTTGATATAAAAAATAATAATAATAATAATAATAGAACTTTGCCACCGACAATAGGATATGTTCCCCATAGGTGATAGTCCCAAATGTAACACTAACTTCTTTCTTTCTTCTTCTTCTTTAATTTTTGGTTTTAAATGAGAGTCCTTGTACACTAAAGTAATGTTCAAGTGGATTTAGAATACACGAATCTAATAAATGTTCACATGGTAAATTGAATGGTAACAACAATTTGGTTATTTGTTTATACGTAGATATGACAGTTAATTTTTAGTATTTATAGCGAAAGCTATGAACTTGCTAAATCATATTTATCATATAGTTTTGATGTGAAGGACATAAAATTTGTTTATAAAATTTTTTATATTAAAATTATTATAAATTATGACGATCTAGTACTTATCCAATCACATTATATTGAAAAAATATTAAAGAAATTACTCATTATGATTATGAGCCTGTGTAAACTTGTTTTTATTCAAATATAAGGTTGTACTCTAAAGTTTGGATGATCTATTTCACAAATGGAATATGCAGGTGTTATAGACCAGACATGACTTTTGTAGTCGGTAAGGTATATTAATCTGCTTTGGTGAATGACAATTGCATTTAAAGCACAAAAAGGTCAGGCATACTAATCTTGGTAAAGTACAATAGGAAACAATATATAAAATTTAAAAGTATCTAAAATACACAAAGGATTGATGTATACAATAACTGGTTATCTTCAGTGTTAGAAGGATTTACAAATGTCGGTTAGCAAAATAATTGCTATGATCATGCATTTACAAGTGAGTAGACGAATTTTTAAATTTAGTGGAGTAGTATTATCTTAGGGAAGAGAGAAGCAAACATTCATAACAAACTCCACCATGAATACTATAGAATTCATAGTGTTAGCTTCATATGGTAAAGAAGTTGAATGCTCAAGAAATTTATTCAATGAATTTCATATTTGTTCTAAACTAATGTGCTTTCTATTTAAAAACACCATGATAATGATCACTATTATGATACAACCCTTATAAAGGCATATGATCAAAATTACAAAAGATAGTGAAGACACCTAGGCTTAAGACATTTGTCTCTATTTGTTTATTTTGTCTCAATTTCTATCTATTAGTATCTCATCTAGTTTTAAAAATAGTCTTTATTTTTATTTCACTTATAGTTTATTTTATTTTTTGTTTTTGTTAATATTTTAAATAAGATGGAAAAAGAGAATGGCATAGAAGATTCGAATCTAGGATTGCCTTTGAAGCCTCAAAGTTAAATATGAAACAATAATGCTGAAAAAGTTTATTCAACCACCATTCTAGTCTCGTTATTCAATTGTTTGAACAATAGTAAAAAAATTGTTAACCTAGATATTTTAACTTTCATAAATTTTGTAAAAATCATTTTAAACCAAAATTAAAATATCTTAATCATAAAAACAAGTAAAGATATAAAACTTAGTGAAAAACTAAAATAGTTTGGAATAATGTATGTCTAATTATTTAATGAACATAAAAAAGATCTCTAAGTCACTTACCATATGTAATTGAGATGTATTTTTCATGTTTTGATACTGACTGAGATGAACCCTTTACAATTCAATATTTTGATTTATGAAAATTTACTAACACATAAAAATTGACTCAACATATGCATAGCTAGTCTTTTTAGATGATCAACCACATTGAGACTGAGACATAACTCTTACTCCCACAGGAGCAGTAGTGGGGAATCTTAGACAATGGGTGAAAGCCTAATACAACAATATTGCAATTAAAAGCTACCTTGGATGTTTGGTCAAAAATTTTTATTAAAAAAAAAAATTCCTTTTGAATTATTTGGTGCCACTCATTATCAATGGGATCAAGGATACCCTCTAAAAAGTGATTTTGAGAAGCAGTAGCATTTTGGATTCTCATTTTACCTTCTTTTATTGTCTATCATTAAAATATCAATTTTAACCTTTCTTAGGAAGCTAATAATTTTTTTTTTTGTATTTTTAGTTTTATAATAAATAAATTTTGATAAAATAAATATCATTTTCCTTGAATATAATTGTGATGAATAGAAACTTATTGTGTTAAATGAGCATTTAGTAATATTAAAAAAATCATACAACATTATGACAATCATATTATTAAGGTGATTATCATAATCAATGATCTTTTTAGTCATCATGTGAATCCGATTTTCTTTCTTTGTTAAATCAGTTTTCACTATATTATTTTTGTGGTTTACTTTCTATTGATTCACTAGTTTTGGCTTAGAGTTTATCCAGCTTAGGGATTGCACAGGGACATAGATTATGAATTTGGCTTGGTGCCAGCTTAATCGAAATTATGATTATTGATTTGGTTGACTGACTGACCTCTAGCTTGGTATGTTCCGTCGAGGACTATAGGCATGTATATTTGATATAATTTATGATACAGTGATTGATTTCTTTCTCCAATTTGGCATGAAGATGTTCAGGCATTAGAGGTAGTTAAATGGATTCTGTCACATTGGCTTGGTTTGGAATGATGAAGATAGGAGTTGGATATAACCAGTTTGGTGTCAAGTGTTGAAATGTCACTGATCCCAAAGTTTAAGTTTATGGAAAGTGGGGTTTCATTTCATTCATATTTTAATCTAACACTCTTCCTCACGTGTAGGCCCGTAGTTAAATGGATTCTGTCACATTGGTCTGGTTTGGAGATGATGAAGATTGGAGTTGGATATAAATGTTACTGATCCCAAAGCTTAAGCTGATAAAAAGTGGGTTTTTATTGCATTTATATTTTAATCTAAAACTCCCTCTCATATGTAGACCTACATCTTTTGGGCTTCTTTCTGAATTCTTACATATGTTTTTAATTTTTTGAATAGAGTTGTTGAGTTTTTGAACTCAAGACCTCTTGGATCTTTGATTCTAATATTATGTTGAAATGTCATTGATCCCAAAAGCTTAAATTAATAGAAAATGGATTTTCATTTCATTTATATTTTAATCTAATATCAAGTATCTCGGCTAAATGTAAGGGGTGGTATAGTTATGATTTTTATATACTATGGTATGGTTAGCTTACCTATCCAACATGTATTGATCAATTTTGTGTAAGTGTTAGTGGCTTCCTTCTAGATTTAGTTTTAATATATTTTATGGTTTCTTTACAAGATATTATTTATGAATGAAACTTTCATTCATATGGTTTAAGAAAATATGAAATTTTCTTAGAATTGTGTTATTCTTATATTTATTTATCTAGTTTCATTTATTATTTTATAGATGGCACTTTGCGGTCGTCTAAAACCTCACTAAGTCTTGTATTCATCCCACCGTTATCTATCCCCTTCAGGTAGTTTTATAGCGGTTGGTAGCATCGGATTGTTTGCTAGAGGTGAGCTACGGCCTTGAGGTAGAAGAACAAATTGGTTTCTGTTGGGTTTTAGTTGAGGTTTTGTGGTGTAAAGCCTTTGACTTTTCACTTTAATTTGGATGTGAGTTAATTATGCTTTTAGCTTTTATACTCGGTTTATTTTAGTTTGGGAGGTTTGTATTTTTATTTGAAGATTTAGTATTTATATTGAGTTTTTTTGGTAATATTTATTTGGTAGAAGTTAGAATTCTGTTGTGATTTTGGATGTGATGATTTGACGAATAGTGTTTGAAGGGTTTGAGAACTTGCTTAACTTGGTTATGTTGGTTTAAACCGCTTAATGACATTAATATAATTAACATCATACAGGTAGAATCTCTGTGAGGGAACAATTCCTATCACATTGCATAGAATTACAGGGATTAAAAATTATTATTTATTAAATGCTTCAATTTTGAAACACATATTTATCAAAGATTTAACTAAATTCTTTCTATAATTGAAATTTTTTTTTCTACAGCATAATTAAAACTAATTATTTTAAAAGCTACTGTGGAGGATATCTCTAAGCCCAGAAAACCTATTTCTTTTGTCAATCCTACTTAATAAGATTCACTATTAGAATTAGATGGTTATTTACCACAATATCAAATTATTTTTATCTTTAAACAAGTTCTAAACTACCAGTATGTGAGATTGGGAAATTGGATAGGTAGTAATTCGCTTATCAAGAAAATATTTGCCTATGATTTGTCCAGTATCAGTATTTAAGCACTTAAAAGGCACATTCAAGTGCATGAAAACACTCATGTAAGGATATGAATGTGGATCTTAGATAAAAGAAAAGTTAATCGGATAGGTAATATATATATATATATATATATATAAAGGGCAATTTGATATTATGTCAATTTAATTTTGATTATATTATAGCTAAAATTTAAGGAGAAAAACTTAAAGCAAACCTAAAAAAGAGACTTTTGTAATTAGCCTATAATTTACTTAGAGAAAAAATTTTAATAAAAATATCAAAGATTACAATAGCAGTAAACTCTTCATTCTTAACATTAAATTTTAATAACTTTGATTTCCATTTTTATTAATTGGAAAGAAATCAAAACAAAAGTAAATATAATAATGTTGTCATGCAAACCCGGCTTTACCCTTTTTTCTTTTTTTCTTTTTTTTTTTTCTATTTGCATTAAATTTTACATCTTCTTTTGTCATATATGCTTTTTTTTTTTATTTGCATTAAATTTTACATCTTTCTTTTGTCATATATGCTCATAGTGAATATTGGAATTTTTTTTTTTGTTCTTATTAGATCATTAAATTTTAGACACGTTTACTCACGAATATGGCCCATTGACATTTAATTCTAAGCTTAAAGTTCAATGATTGTACAAGACAAGGTTTAAATTTTCAAAAGGTAACAATTTAAAATAAATAAAAAAAAATCCAATCCTAATCACCAAATTAGATGTGGACCAATCCCATGCTTCACGCTCCATAACTAAAACCACAGTTCACAACAACAATCCGCAATAAAACTTACATGGGCTGGGCTCCACCTTAGACAATCTTTTATTCACGTGGCATCTTAACATTGGAGAGATGCATATCTAACAATGTCTGAATTACGGTATATTATAACTCTAAATAATTAAAATATCCTCAAATTTCTTTTTATTTACTAAAAATAACCTTCTCAAGCACAAAAGGCCAAAGCGAGTGTGAACCAGGCGAAAAAACAAAAACCAGATTTTGGAAGCTGCCTCCTCAAGAAAAAGAAAATAGTCGACTTCCTTTACGAGTAAAAACGAACGAAAATTTTCCCACATTTTCCCGCATTTTCTCGGCTATTTTTTTCTGGAAAGTTCCCGATCAGGTACACTCTCAACATCGCCTACTCAAGTCTCTCTTTTGACTTCATTTTTCCATGTAAACGACTTCAAGTCTTAGCAAGTGTGTTGGGGTTGAAGAGCAGGTCAGATTTTGAATTTTCGACTGGTCGAATCAGCTCCGAAGACGAAATTCGGAGTTTTTTTTTCTTTTTGTTTGCTTATTGTTGCTTTCTGAGGTAGAAAACTGAGGGGTAGTAGTGTTTAGTTTAAAATAAGGAAAGAAGAGTAAATTGAAGTGTGATTTTTTGGTTTTTGCTGATGTTCTTGACCAGAAATTTGAAATAAAATTCGAATATAGACCAAAAAGGAAAACAGATATGGGATTTTTACGAATTTAGAAGGTGGGTTTTTCCCCTTTTTTTTTTTTTTTTTTTTTTGGTTTTTTCTCCCTAAAGCATTTTTTTATTTTTTATTTTTATTTTTTGCGTCCTTTCTTTGCAGCCAAACTGAAAGTCACATTTCATGCCTGAGATAAAATATATATGAATATCTAAACAAATTTAACTGGTTAAAGAAATATAGTGACTAAAGGGATGGAGATTAAAAAGATTGTAATTCTTAGATGAGTTTGCTAATTTTTTTGATTATTTGAGCAATTTAATGCTGACCAATAGTTTACGATGTACCATATTCCAAGTATCTGTCTTTTAGAAGTTTGTGTAATGCATTAAAAAAAAAAAAAAGGAAAAAAAAAAGCTTATGTTATTCTAAATCATAAAATTTACCCTTCTTACGGGACTTGTTATATGGCTAACAATTTTTCGATTATTGTCATGTGAAAAGATGCCATTATTTACCCTAATGTCTATAAAAAGTGCAACTGTTAAAGAAAAAAATTGATTATTGTTAATAAATATGTTCGTGCATTGAGGTGCTATTGAATAGAACCGAGTTCGTTGTTGGATTAGCCTGCAAGATAATGGTGCTCACAAAATACTTAATTATCATAAACCTTGCCTGTCATGTGCTCTGTTTTCATTTTAGTTTAAATGGTTTTCAGATGATGGCAACTAAGGAAAACGAAGGTTTCTATGAGAACCTTTCAAGAAAAGAGCTTCAAAGTATGTGCAAGATTTGTGGTTTGCCTGCTAATAAATCACATTCGGATTTGGCAAAGTCACTGGTTGCCTTCTTAACAAATAATGGAGACTATTGTCATTTCCTCCTATTTCAACTGTTTTAGACACGTGGATCGGTATAATTAGTTTTATAGTTTTTGAGTATATTGTATCCAACATTTGAGAGCTTAGTTACATCACTTAATTTGGGAATAAATTTAAGTAGCATCTAAGCTGTGAGCTTTTGGGAATTCCTTCTAATTTAAAGGAGTAAATAATGAAATTGTTATGAAGTCACTCATCTCGGCCTGAGTTCCTCTCAGAAACCTTATCTTTGTTCAAAGGAACTAAATGATTTCTCCAGATTTTTTTTGTGGTTGCGTAAGTTCTTTTGTGAGCTTGGGCCTCCGTTCCTTCAAATTTGCCTTACCTTTCAGAGGTTTGGACCCCTTCGAAAGATTTCTCCAAACTCTGAGGTTGCAAAACTTATTTTTTGAGCTTGGACCTCCACTTCTTCAAATCTACCTTGTCTTTCCGAGGTTTAGACCCTTCTGTTAAACATAAATTCTGGATATCTCTATAATGCTTATTGGGCTTGCCTCAGCTTACAAAATTGCAAGCTTTTATGTTTTAATAGCTTTAATCATCTTGCTTAGGTGCTTGAATAAACAACTTTTTGGGTTAGTTAAGAGAACTAGGAGGAGTTCTAAAAGAGAGTAATTAAGAAAAGTCCTTAGAAGAATCTAAAAATCAAGAAGATGGAGTCTAACTTTGCTAAACTCAATGTTACTCAAAAGCTTTTCTTGTTAGATACTTGGAACAGAAACTCAAATTTGACTAAATAAGGTTGGTAGATAGCTTGAATGGGTCTTACTCTGGTGAATCAGTGTCTCTGGTTTTAGTTTTAATTTATCTGCTCTCTCTCTAGCTCTCTCTTGCCGTCCCCCCACACTGGTAGAAGTCATATTGAACTTCTTCTTGGATGCTAATGGTGCTGCAGATGAAATATTAGTGTTTTTTTTTATTTTTTTTATAAACCATATGGAGAAGGAAAAAATGGAATTAAACCAATTCTTGGTTCACTTCACTATTTGATAACAGTTTTTTATTTGTTTCATTGAGTGCAAAAACAATTTTTTCTGGTGATTCGAAAATGATCAGAAAAATGTGTTTGGTGTAGAATTTGAAAATTATACTTTGTTGGAAAACAAGAAAAAGATTGCATAGTAGAGGATGAGATATGCTTTTATTTTATTTTATTTTTAAATGTCATTTCATTTTTGTTTCTAGAATTATTGAAGTGCTGAAGTATTTTCAAGCACATCCATTTGCCCAAGTTATTTCATGTTTTAAAGTTTGTTTTGTTTGTTGCTTTTTCTCTCATAACTCTGAGCAAATTGTTCTGCCTACCAAACATCAAAACAAGACTTGCATTATGTCTACTCATTTATTGTTTTCTTTCCTGCCTTACTGTACTTTTTTCTCATATATGTTTCTGATTACTCATCTTGATTGATGAAGTTGAACTACAAAGCCAATGTTATAATATTTGACAAGCTTGCAGAAGAATTTAAAATCAACATCGTCCGGAGAAAGGATGGGTGGAATTAACAAGGATTCACTTCCTGCTTCTACAACACAACTGCAGTTTGGAGCACAGTTAAACTCCATGGCGGATACCAGTAAAGGTTCTAAATAGTTGCTAACTGCCTAAAAATTTCTACGTCACATTTTATGAACATATCTATGATAATATTTTGGTTCAGTTTTCCTCACTTTTCAGGAAAATGATGTACAAATGCTTGTGAAAATTGACTGGATGCTTATGTTGCAGATAGCTATGGATATATCCTGAGTTCCAGAGAAAGAGAAATCCAAAGGAACACTCAGACTGTTAAATCCAATGAATTTGGCTGTTGCCTAGAATCTAAGACTTATGATAAGGTTTGATTCTTATTTTATATATATATATATATATATAGTTGAGGTTAGAGAATTACAAGTGTTACACTAAAACATTCCTCCTATGTATCAGTATACTTTTCAGCTTCTTATTTTTATATGATTGCTTCTCTTTTCTACACTCCACCTGGTTGCAGAAAATTATCAAGTCTGGCATAAGTGAAACTTTTAAAATAGCATATTGAAAATGATAAGGACGTGGATACTTTTTAAGTCTGGCTAGTTGTTGTCTGTTGTTTTCAAAAGGAGTCTGTTACATGTTAGTCTTTTTCTTTTTAGGTCTTTCCTTCTCTTTATTGTATTACAAGAGTTTAAAACATGTACTCATGGGATTTGTCTGCATCTCTACTCACAGGAAGTAAGAAATGGTTCAATGCATAATTCCAGGAAGATGTCTCGCTGTCAGTGCAATGGGAATGGTTTGAATTACAGCAAGGCCCTAAAAAAAGGCTCTGGTGAGAAATTGACTTTACAAAAAGATGGCTTAGTGGAAAATATGCCCCAAATTAGAGAACTAGATATTGGTCCATGTCCTGTAGGAGCTGCTTTTGCTTCCCCCATGGAAAGTTCCCGAAAAGTTCCTTCCTCTTCTTTTGAGTTTTATGTCAGATCAGAGGAGGGTATCAATCTTTATGTTGATCTGAATTCAAGCCCATCTGACTGGACTAAGAGATTCAAAAATGAAGTTCACATTTGTGAGAACGTACAAAGTAACAAATGTCAAAGTCTTGATTACGTTCTTGGATGTAGGGATGGAGATAAAGAATTGGAACGTTCCTTTTTATGTGATATAAGTGCTGACCAAATCAAGGATGGACATGTACATACCAGATCTTCCTCAAGTTCAAAAATAAAAATAATTGATCACATGGACCTTGCTTCTCTTGATCAACCCGAGGAAGGTGATAGACGTTTAATTTCATCTGCAATTCTACCATGTAGCATGGTATGCAATTTACTTTTACTTACATTTGACTATATGCATTTTTTATTTTAATCACATGCACTATTAATATTTATTGTAACTTTCGTAGCAAATTGAAAGAGGCACCCAAGATCATATAGACCAAGAGGATCTATGGACACGGGCCCGGATGGGGAAAGATGGAAAATACGCGAATGAAAAAATTGAAAATTTAGTGGAAAAAATTGTGAGTATCTTTATTTATGATTTTTTTGTTTAATATATTATTATTTAGTTAATTATTGTAACTTAGTAAATATGGTAATCATTTAATAAATATATTGTAGAATGCACCAAGGAAGAAGGCAACGGAAGGAGAAATTTCATCTTCACCTCCGGCCGATATTCTTACAGAAGCTGTGGGGATAAAGGAGTCTAGAGATTGGTTTAGGGGTCGAGGCAAAGGGGCGACTAATTTTTTCCACAGCCTTAAGCAAAGTTCGCAAAAAAAGAATGAGTCCAAGACAAGTGAGAGAATTAGGAAGATGGAGAGATTGATTTTTGGTCTTTTGGAGATCATTAAAAACAAAGACAATGTTGAAGAAATTAATAAGTTAATATCTACATATAAAAATCTTACAGGCCATGCCGATGATGTTATCCCTCAAGAGATCCCATCTATTTCTAGGTTTGATGCTTCTTGTATTCATTCATCACCTATGACATTTTCTGAGATTTTGACAAAAAAAGAAAATTTATAATTAGCATTAATATATATGTTTAAATAATAATAATTTTGTTATTTTTTATTATATATGTTTATTTTTGTAATTGTTGTTGCATGTGGTCTATTCGAAATGGATAGTTTTCGTGTTTTGAGTATTCTTATTTATGTCTATTAAAGTATGGGTTCGAGCCATAGGGGAAAAAATATTTCCATATGAAGTATACATACATATTTTTCCATATTAATTAGTTTTTAACTTTGTAATGTGTTAAATGTAATCTTGCACAAGGCAGTGTAGATAATATAGTAGCACGTGATATTGTGGTTCCTTCTAGTCTAATGGATGTGTGTTATGGTGTTATGCTAGATGTTCAAAATTTGAAAGGTACCGTTGACGAGGTGATTACTGGAATTGCATCTTTATCTATTCCATTATTTGATATTACACGTGTCAGTGATGCTAAAGGTGCATTTCTTGCATGGTCCAAAGATCTAGTAATTTTGCTATCGAATGAGGTACTGTTTGATGCAATTGAATATAATAATTAACATATATGTTTTAAATAATTTTGTTTTTGTTATATTTCAAATTTTGTTTATGTTAATATTTATAGGGAAGTTCGAAAATGTCACATGTTGAAGATAATCAAGGTGGTGTGGTGATCCCTTGATCATTATCCTATCGATCCGCGAGTTGCTATGATGGATCGAGGATGTCAAGAGCAACCATGTATGGATGTTTTACATGAAAGAATGAGTCATGGGGAATGAATGAGAGTTGTGCATATCGAAGAGCAACATAATCGAATTTTATTATATGCACAAATTATCTTCCGAGTGCATCGTATTCTACATAAGGTAATTTAAATTTAAATGCGTTTATATCTAATTTTTCAATTAAATTAATTATGAATATCATTATAAAAAACAATGTTTACTTGTAATCGGATTATGCAGGCAATTATATAATGGGTTGATAAGCACAAGATATTAAAGGGATTATTGTTTTGTTCATTCCGAATTGGTGCACCGGTTGGTCATCCAAACCGTTATAAACGAATGCTAAATATATTAAGTAAATGGCAAGATGTAAGACAAAATCAGCTATGGTTTTTTCTCTATTGTGTAAGGTATATTGGATTAAGTTTTAATTGAATTATTTTGTTACATTATTAATTTAATAAAATCACATATTAACTAATAAATTATTGGTGTTTTTAGCAATCATTGGATGTTAGGTGTTGGTGATTTATATCGAGTAGTAGAATAATTTTATGATTCATTGAAAAGCATAAAGATCTTATTAATAAGGGTTTAAAATCTTTGTTCGATAAGTAAGTTAATTAACTATTAGGTTTATTTAATTAATTGTATTTATATTGAATATAGATTTTCATAATATTAAAATAATTATACAATATTTATATTTGTGTTGAATGGAAGCAAAGGAAGACATTCGAAAAAAAACTTTGATGGCAAAATACTAAAGTAATTATTATATTTAAAGTGAACATTAGTAGTTGTTAATTAATTTATATACTTGTTGTCTTACGGCATGTAGAACTTTTTATCCAATGTCACATTTAAATTAATGTTTGCAAATTTAGACTTCTATGCAGTTTGAAAATACTAAATGTGGTTACTATATTATGATGATAATGAGGGATATCATTAAGAAAAATGTACCTTGTCAAAACTTAAAAACAATGATAAATTTAATGTTTTCATATACTTAATAATAATTAATATTTATTTATTTGGTATATGTGTTAACAATTTTTTTCGTTAACATAATTTTTTAATATGCAATATGACGATGTCACTTGGATATAAGAGGATGTCAACTAATTTAGAGGTGAATGAGCATCATTTATGATCTCAAATATGTTATCTCAATGACTATTTATGCATTGTAGTTTAATAGATTTTGTTTGTACACATAAAATAGTTTATCAAATTGTAAAAAATCTTACATGAGTTAGTATTTAATTTATTCAAAATATAAGTTTGTTATGCAAATATTCATCTTAATTTTGTTGTCTTCTATTTATTTTGCTTCAACAAAATTCAAAAACCATTAAAACAGTTATAAAAAAAAGAAGGAAAAACAATAGGTGAAGCTTTTACCAAGCAAACGCGTTGCCTATTGTTTCAAACTAAAAAAAATAACATTTTAAATGTAATACTAATTTTATAAACAAGTAAATTATCATTGAAATACAAATAAATTGAACAAATAGATTAATAATTTTGCTTCATATTTCTAATTAATTTGTTTCATACAATCTTGTTTCATGCAAAAATGAAAAATAATTTTGCTTCATATATATATTTTTTGGTTAATTCTTTTTTTCAAAATTTATTGTTAAAACAAAAAAACCAAAAAGAATAAAAAAAAAACCCTAAAAATAAAGATTGTCAAAACATAATCCAACATTGTCGAAATAAAAAGCCAAATAAGAAAAAAATGAAAAAGAAAAAACCAATGCTTTTTGTTGAAAAAGTGTTGGCTTTTCAAATTTTTTTTGTTATTTTTGTTTTTTGTTAATTATGTCAAACACTTATTGTCAAGGCAAAAAAATAAAAACAATAAAAAAAAACCAAGATTGTCAAAACATAATCCAACATTGTCTAAACAAAAAACCAAAAAAAAAAAATTTAAAAAAGGAAAAGATGACATTTTTCGTTGAAAAAGCGTCTGCATTTCCCATTTTTTTAATTTTATTTTTTTTGTTAATTTTGTTAAAAATTTATTGTCAAAACAAAAAATAAAAAACAAAAAAACCAAGATTGTCAAAACATAATCTAACATTGTCAAAACAAAAAACAAAAAAATATAAAAAAAAAAGTTAAAAAAGGAAAAGCTGACATTTTTGTTAAGCGTTGGCTTTTTAATTTTAAATTATTTTTTTTTGGTTAATTTTGTTAAAACTTTATTTTCAAAACAAGAAATAAAAAAAGTAAATAAATAAACCAAAAAATCAAGATTGTCAAAATATAATCCAAAATTGTCCAAAAAAATAAATAAAATCGGAAGAGGAAAAGCCAATGATTTTTGTTGAAAAAGCATCGACTTTTATAATGTTTTAGTTAATTTTTTCTTTTTTTTTAATTTTGTTAAAATATTATCAAAACAAAAAAATAAAATAAAAATAAAAACTAAGATTGTCAAAACATAATCCATCATTGTCCCCAAAAAAAATTTTGAAAAAGGAAAAGTCGACACTTTTTGTTGAAAAAGCATCAATTTTTATAATTTTTTTGTTAAATTTTTTTTGGTTAATTTTGTTAAAAATTTATTGCCAAAACAAAAAACTAAAAAAAAAAAAAAAAAAAAAAAAAAAAAACCAAGAAACCAAGATTGTCAAATTATAATCAAATATTGTCCCAAAAAAAAAAATGGAAGTGGAAAAGCCAGCGCTTTTTGTTGAAAAAGCATTTGCTTTTATAATTTTTTTGGTCAAATTTTTTGTTAATTTTTTTTGGCTAAAAATTTATTTTCAAAATAAAAAAAACCTAAAAAACCAAGATTGTCAAAACATAATCCAACATTGTCAAACAAAAAGTATCGGTTTTAATAATTTTTTTCTTAATTTTTTAAAAATTTATTGTCAAAAAAAAAAGCAAAAAAAAATTAAATAAATAAAAAAACAAAGATTGTCAAAACATAATTCAACATTGACAAAGCAAAAAACAAAAAAATAAAAAGAAAAAAATGAAAAAAGAAAAAAAGTTGATTTTTGTTTGAAAAGCATCGGTTTTTACAATTTTTTAAATTTTTTTGGTTAATTTTTGATTTTGTTAAAAATTTATTGTTAAAACAAAAAACAAAAAAATAAAAAAAAATAAATACAAAAAAAAAAGGGAAAAGGAAAGGCCAATTCTTTTTCTTGAAAAAGCTTTGGCTTTTCAAATTAAAGGCAAGCTTAGGCGATGCATGTTTAAATGGAAGCGTCACCTATTTTATTTTTTTAATTTAATTTTTTCAATTTTTTATTATATATATTCATATAATTATTTATATAGAGAAAGATAAATTGAAAAATAAATGGTTAGTGAATTAGAAAGTACATAAGATACAGAAATTTAGGCTTTATATATTTATTGATATCAGGCTTGTGAAAGCCTGAAGACACGACATTTTGTCCATTAAGCAAACTACTATTAACACTTTGTTATTTGTTTTGTAAAATAAAAAATTTTATATTAACTTAATATCTACATTTAAAAGGTTAAATATAGTGTGTGAAATATTGGTAAACAACGTAATATACTAATTAACTTAATGAACCAAAAATTTACAACTTTTTTTTTTTCAATATTGTAGGCTATTTTTATTTTTTTCAATATTATAGGCGATACTAATTAATTAGTATATTACGTTGTATAACCAATATTTCACATACTATATTTAATCTTTTAAAAGTAGAAAAAAGCGTCGACTTTTATTCTTTTTTTTTTTTAAAGTAATATTTTTGCAATTTTGACTTATTCTTGTGTTCACATTTTTAACTTAATTTTTGCATTTTAACTTATTTGTTTGATAAATTTTAGAACTTCAATTTTTTTTTAATGTCAATACGTTAGACAACTGTTGTGATGATGAAAGCGTAGCCTAATGCTTTGAATTTTCAAAAACACTAAAATTTAGGCTCCTCAATCTAGCAAAAATTTTGCTTTCTATTGCAAGAATTATTTAAGTTAAAATTGCAAATAAAACAAATAATAAACATTGCAAAAAAAAATAATAATATTGGCACACAAATAATATTTGCTTTTATTTTTAATTTAATTTTTTTCAATTTTTATTTGTATATATATATATATGCATATAATTATTTAAATATATATAGATAAATTAGAGAATAAGTGATGAGTAAATTAGAACAAAGAATTTTATGTTGATTCAATTTTTATGTTTAAAAGATTAAACATAGTGTGTGAAATCTTAGTAATACGATGCAATATACTAATTAGCTTTATGAAGAAAAATTTACAATAATTTTTTTTTAATTTTTTCAATGTTATAGGTGATGCGTTTGAATCAAAAAGCATCCCCTTTTTATCTATTTTCTTTTTAAAAAATAATTTTTTTCCAACTTTGATTTATTGTTGCGTTAGCATTTTTAATTTAACTTTTGTATTTTTAACTTATTTGTTTGATAAATTTTAGGACTTCAAATTTTTTTTAATATTAATACATTAGGTGATGGTTGTGATGATGAAAGCGTCACCTAATGCTTCGTATTTTCAAAAAACAAAAATTTAATGTCTTCAATCTAGCAAAAAACTTGTTTACTATTGCAAAAATTAATTAAATTAAAACTGCAGACGAAACAAATTATAAAATTTCGACCAAAAAAAATAAGATAAGCTTAGGTGATGCATTTTTGAATTAAAGTATCGCCTATTTACCTTTGTTAATTTAATTTTTTTAAATTTTTATTAATATATATGCATATAATTATGTAAATATAGATATATATATATATATTGAGGAATAAATGGTTAGTGAATTAGCATGGTAAATAGGATACAAAAATTTAGGGTTGATATATCTGTGGAAATCAAGCTTGCAAAAATCTGAAAACAGCAGTGTGTCCATTAGGCATACTGCTGCTATAACTTTAATCAGTTTCGTAGAATAAAATATTTTATATTGATTCAATTTCTGTATTTAAAAGATTAAATATAGTGTGTAAAAATCTTGATAATACAGTATAATATAATAATTAGTATTATGAAGTAAAAATTTACAAATTTTTTTCAATGTCATAGGCGACGCTTTTGGCGTTAAAAGCGTCAGCTATGTCTTCCTCCTTTTCTAAAAAAAAAAAAAAAAAAATTTACAATGTTGACTTATTGATGTTCAATATTTAGATACACTTATATGAAATATAAAATGCAAGAGAATTTTAAAATTTATAAATAAAATAAAAAATATTATATGCTTATTTAATATAGTTAATTCTTCTTCATACTTCTAAAATTAAATAAAATAAATTTAAATTTAAAAATAAAATTATAATGGCGGACGCTCTCGTCACAAAACATCACCCAATATGTATCATTTTAACCGATGCCTTGTTTATAAAAGCATCGACTAATGTTTTTAAATCATCTATCCTTTAAAGCCAAAAAAAAAAATATCGCTTATTTTTTCTATTTGGCTACGCTTTATTTTCGCCGTTTTTTAAAGTGTCATATATTTTTGGCATTTTAACAGATGCTTTATCTTCACCGTCGCGGTTTTTTTTTTTTTTTTGCCGGTGTTTTTATTTCGTAGCGTTGCGTAATTAGTGTCAACAGATCACTAATTTCACATAGTGACTATAGAATTCATAGTATTTGCTTCATATGGTAAAGAAGTTGAATGGTCAAGAAATTTATTCAAAGAATTTCATATTTGTCCTAAATTAATGTGATTTATGTTTAAAAACACCATGATAGTGATCAGTGTCATGTGAAAACCCTTTTAAAGGCATATAATCAAAATTACAATAGATAGTGAAGACACCTAAGTTTAAAATATTTGTCTCATTTATTTATTTTGTCTCAATTTCTACAATTAGAATTTTACTTCATCTTAAAATAATCATTTTTTTTTCACTTATAGTTTATTTTATTTCATTATTAATGTTTAAATAAGATGGGAAAAAAAAAAAAAAGAGGATAGAATATTTGGAATTGGCTTAAGGCCTCATTTGGTATTGCTTTTGATGCCTCAATACCAAGTATGAAACAATCATGCTGAAAAAGTTTATTCAGCGGCCATTCTAGCCTCATTATTCAAACAATACCCCTATATTATTTGAACAACAATAAAAAATTTATCAAACTAGATATTTTGCTTTCATAAATTTTGTAAAAATCTTTTCAATCCAAAGTTAAAATATCTTAAGTATAAAAACAAGTAAAAATATAAAATTTAGTGAAAAAGCAAAATAGTTTGAAATAATATGTACCTAATTATCTAATGAATATAAAAAGTCTCTAAGTCACTTACCATATGTAATTAAGATTTGTTCTTCATGTTTCGATACTAATTGAGATAAATGCTTTTACAATTCAAACTTAGTATTTTAACTTCTGAAAATTTACCAACACATAAAAATTGACTCAACATATGCACATAGATTAAAATATCGAAATTGTCCATGAAATTTTCATTTTTCAAGCATATTGAAAAGAAATATACCTCAAAAGCGGAAGCGGGTATAATTTCTATAATATCCACTGAAATTTTTGATATTTCTCCATAATTTTCATGAAAATTTTCATTATAATATCCACATCAAATCTTTCACAATTTGGTTAAAAATCCATGATTTCCATGGAAATTTCCATAAATTTCTATATAAATTTTAGAAATTTCTATGATTTTTTTTTTTTGTTAAACTTTTTTATCCAAAATTCTTATAAATATTATTGATGTTTAATACAATTTTTTGCCAACTAATTATTGATAGTTTTTATTACCTTTTAATTGTCTTCTAATAATTAGTCAAATAAAAATAAAAAAAAATTCACATTTAACAAACAATGTCCAAAATTATATTAGATAAGTCTACCTATCATATTTTTAAAGAAAATTAGTATAACAAGTTATAAGTTTACTTATCTATTATTATTATTTTTTTACAATAATAAATTTAATATTTGTAAAAATATTATAAAATAGCTAAAAATTAGAACGTAGACAAAAATTGAAAGATATACAGAAATATATTTTTCGCAGACTAAGGTTGAAATTTTTGGCATAAATGGTATTCGATACATGCAAACTTAATTCTTAAATATTCATATCTATGGTATATAATAATTATAAGCAAAATTATCAAGAAAATATATTTTTTAATAATTATTTCTTATATTTTACATTTTAAAATGAGAATAAAAAAGGTACAAATAATTCTTAACCATTTAGAAATTCTTTAGAGTATTGAAATGATATTTATAAAATATAATGTAATTATAATAATTATTCTACATATCTTAATTAATAATTAATTTTAATAAATATGTATTTTTTATTAAATAATATATTTTTAACTATTAAAACTTATTATAAATCGATTGATTAAGAAAAATATAATATCTATTTAATATTTTTGTGATATACCAAAATTTTGAACCTTGCATATACATAGCTGCTCTTTTAGATTCAGCTACATTGGGACTGAGACATGATTCATACTCCCACAAGGGCAGCAGTGGGCTTGGAGATGGGCAAATACCTATTCAACAATATTGCAATTAAAAGCTACCTTTGATATTTGGCAAAATTTTAAAAAAAATTCAACAATATTACAATTAAAAGCTACCTTGGATATTTGATAAAAATTTAAAAAAGGAAAATCCTTATTGAGTTATTTGGTGCCACTCATTATCAATGGGATCAAGGATACCGTCTAAAAAATGATTTTGAAAAGAGTAGCATTTTGGATTATCATTTTATCTTCTTTTATTATCTATCAATAAATTATCAATTTTGACCGTTCTTAATAAGCTAATTTTTTTTTCTATTTTCATGTTATAATAAATAAATTTTGGAAAAATAAATAGCATTTTCCTTGAATATAATCATGATGAATAAAAACTTATTATGTTAAATGAGCATTTAATAATATTAAAAAATATACAACATTATTATAATAATATTATTTAAGTTGATAATCATAATCAATGATATTCTTTTTAGTCATCGTGTGAACTCGATTTTCATTCCTTGCTCAATCAATTTTTACTATTTTATTTCCGTGGTTTACTTTCTATTGGTTCACTGGTTTTGGCTTGGAGTTTTTTTTTTGGTAGAAGGTTTTGGCTTGGAGTTTATTCGGCTAAGGATTAGATATGGACATAGTTTAAACTAAAGTCAAAATATCTTAAACATAAAAATAGTATAAATATAAAACTTAGTGAAAAATCAAAATAGTTTGTAATAATGACCTTAATCACCTAATGAATATAAAAGATTTTTAAATCACTTACCATATGTACATCAGTGGATTTAAATAAAGGCCACAGAAGGCATTTATCCCCTTGCCTATCTCCTCAATTTATTTATCTTTTAACATTTTAATAGGTTATTTTTCATTAATTACATAACTATTGCTAAAATTTAGGCATGTTCTCCTTCTCAATTTATGATTTCCTATTTAGTATTCATTAATTTCCTTATAAAATTTAGTTTTTAATTTTTACCTTAGTTACATGTCCAATCAAATAACAATACCTATTAAACATGGAAAAAAAAAAACTCTATTAAGCAATGCAAAAATGTTTAATTTTACATGTAAGCCTACAATTTTCTTTCTTTGAAAAAAATATATATAAAAATATCTTTCACCATTGAAACTAGTTTTCTTTTATACAAAAATATCAATTTCATTTTAATTTTTGAGTATAATATATGTAAAAACTTTTTCTTTTTAAATGTTATTTTTATTATTTTATATTATTACATTATGATAGTTAAATAGAAAATATAAATTACTAAATATGAATTAATGAATAAGTAATTTTTTGTTTTATTATTAACAACTATAGGTTGATTTTTTTTTTTTGTCAAAAAAAAGCTCTCCATGGTGCCCCCTCTAACCAGATTTTCTAGATTCGCCAGTATATACATATTTAGGATTTTTTTTCATGCTTTGATACAAATTGAAACAAATACTTTACAATTCAATATTTTAACTAATGAAAATTTACTAACTTGCTAAAATTAATTCAATAAATGCATAGCCTTTCACCTTCGACGATCAGTCCCACTGGGACTGAGATGCGATCCATACTCCCATAGGGGCAGCAGTGGAAAATCTAGGACAATGGGCTAAAGCCCAATGCAGCAATATTGCAATCAAAAGCTACCCTTGGTAATTGGAAAAATTGAAACAAAAAAGTTTTTAGAAGCAACAACATAGTTGCATTTTGGATTGTCAATCTCCTTTTATTAATTATTATTAAAATATCAATTTTGACCGTTCTCAATAAGCTCTCTCTCTCTCTCTCTCTCTCTCTCTCTCTCTCTCTCTCTCTCTCTCTCTCTCTCTCTCTCTCTCTCTCTCTCTCTCTCTCTCTCTCTCTGTGTATATATGTATATATATATATATATTTTTTTTTTCTATTTTGAATTTGACAATAAATAACCTTTTCCTCAAAAATAATTATGATGAGTAAAAAAATTATTGTGTTAAATAAGCATTTAATAATATTAAAAAAATCATACAATATCTTTAAGGTGACAATCATAAACAGTGTTCTTTTTAGTCATTATGTGACACCCCTATTTTCATTCTTTCATAAATCAATTTTTACTGTTTTATTTCTACGGTTTACTCTTTATTGGTTCACTGGTTTCGGCTTAGAGTTTATCCAACCAGAGTTGGCCTCTAGTTTGGTATGGTTCCACAAGTACTGGACGCAGGGATATTTAATATGAATTATGATACAGTGATTGATTTCTTTCTCCAGTTTGGCATGAAGATGTCTAGCCATTGGAGGCGGTTAAATGGATTCTTTCTCATTGGCCTGGTTTGGAGATGATGGAGATAGGAGTTGGAGTTTGTTGTCAAGTATCTCTGGTTAACTTAATCACCTGCCCAACACACATGTATAGATCAATTTTATACATGTGTTGGTGGCTTCCTTCTGGATATAGTTTTAAAATATTCTATGGTTTCTTTACAAGATATTATTATTTATGAAAAGTTTCATTCATATGGTTTATGAAAATATGAAAATTTCTTAGCTTTGCATTATTCTTATATTTATTTATCTAGTTATTATTTTATAGATGGTACTTTGGGGTCGTCTAAAACCTCACTTACTAGGTCTTATATTCAACTCATCTTTATCTATGCCCTTTTGGTAGTTTTTATAGTGGTTGGTAGCTTTTGATGTTTGCTAGAGGAAAGCTACAGTCTTGAGCTAGAAGAACAAACTAACTTCTATTGGGTTTCAATTGAGGTTTTGCTTTGTAATGGCTGTGACTTTCGACTTTAATTGTGTGTTTGAATTAGTTATGTGCTTTTATACTCGGTTTATTTTAGTTTTGGAGATTTGTATTTTTATTTGAATATTTAGTATTTATATTGAGTTGTTGCCGTTATATTTTTTTGGTAGAGGTTAGAAAAATTATTATTTACTAAATGCTTCAATTTTCAATTTTGAAATATATGTTTATCAAACAATTAACTCATTTATTTTTACAATTGATTTTTTTTTTTTTAATAACATAACTAAAACTGATTATTTTAAAAGCTATAGGTTTATAGAGGATGTCTCCAAGCCCCCAAAACCTATTTCATTTGTCAATCCTACTTAATAATAAAATTCATTATCCTTAGCAAATTCTAAACTACCAGTATGTGAGATTGAAAAATTAGATAGGTAATAATTTTCTTATCTAGAAAATATTTGTCTTATGATTAATTTGTTCAGTATCAGCATTTAAACATTTAAAAGGCACATATAATGCATGAAAATAATCGAAATAAGGACATGAAACACTCATATAAGCATATGAATGTGGATCTTAAATAGGTTATATTAAAAAATAGGGGCAATTTGATATTATGTAATCATGTAATATTTTAATGATGATTTTATTATGGCTAAAATTTTAGGAGAAGAACTAAAAGCAAACCTAAAAAAGAGACTTTTGTAATTAGCCTATAATTTATTTAGAGTCAAAATTTTAATAAAAATACTAAAGATTAAAATAGCAGTAAACTCCTAATTCTTAACATTAAATTTTAATAACAACTTTGATTTCCATTTTTTTAATGGGAAAAAAGCCCAAAAAAAAAAAGAATAAAATAAATAAATATAATATAATAATGTTGTCAAGCAAACCCGACTTTATTTATTTATTTATTTATTTTTTGTGTCTATTTGCATTACATCTTGCTTTTGTCATATAAGCTCATATTGAATATTTGAATTTTTTTTTATTTTTATTTTTAAATCATTAAATTTTAGACACCTTTACTGACGAATATGGCCCATTGACATTTAATTCTAAGCTTAAGTTCAATGATTGTGCAATATGGACAAGATTTAAATTTTCAAAGATAACAATTTAGAATAAAAAAATAAAAAAATCCAATCCTAATCACCAAATTAGATCTGGACCAATCCCATGCTTCAAGCTCTATAACTTAAGTCATAGTTCACAATAACCATACGCCAATAAACCTTACATGGGCTCCACCTTAGCCCAGCCTTTATGCACGTGGCATCTTAACATTGGAAAGATGCATATCTAACAATGTCATGAATTACGGTATATTATAAATCTATATAATTAAAATATCCTCAAGTGGCTTAGTATTTACAAAACTAACCTTTTCAAGCACAAAGGCCAAAGCGAGTAAGTGTGAACTAGGCGAAAAAACAAAAACCAGATTTTCAAAGCTGCTTCCTCGAGAAAAAGGAAAATAGCCGACTTCTATTACAAGTAAAAACGAAAGGAAATTTCCCCACATTTTCCCGCATTTTCTCGGCTATTTTTTTTTCCTGGAAAGTTTCCGATCAGGTACGCTCTCGCATCGCCTACTCAAGACTCTTTTGACTTCATTTTTTTCCATGTAAACGACTTCAAGTCTTAACAAGTGTGTTGGGGGTGAAGAGCAGGTCAGATTTTTGAATTTTCTACAGGTCGAATCAGCTCCGAAGACGAAATTCGGAGTTTTTTTTCTTTTTGTTTGCTTAGTGGTGCTTTCTGAGGTAGAAAACTGAGGGGTAGTAGTGTTTAGTTTAAAATAAGGAAAGAAGAGTAAATTGAAGTGTGATTTTTTGGTTTTTGCTGATGTTCTTGACCAGAAATTTGAAATAATATTGGAAAATAGACCCAAAAGGAAAATAGCTATGGGACTTTTACGAATTTAGAAGGTGGGTTCTTTTTTTTTGTTTTTTTTGTTTTGTTTTTTTCCCCCTAAAGCATATTTTTATTTTTTGCGTCCTTTCTTTGCAGCCAAACTGAAAGTCACATTTCGTGCCTGGAGATAAAATATATATGAATATCTAAACAAATTTAACTGGTTAAAAAAATATAGTGACTAAAGAAATGGAGATTAAAAAGATTATAATTCTTAGATGAGTTTGCTAATTCTTTTTTTGGTTATTTGAGCAATTTAATGCTGATCAACAATTTACGATCTACCATATTCTAAGTATTGTTATTTAGAAGTTTGTGTAATGCATTAAAAAAAAAAAAAAACGTTTATGTTATTCTAAATCATAAAATTTACCCTTCTTATGGGACTTGTTATGTGGCTAACAATTTATTGATTATTGTAATGTGAAATGATGCCATAATTTACCCTAAAGTCTATAAAATATTAATGATTGTTAATAAAATATCTTCACGCATTGAGGTGCTATTGAATAGAACCGAAGTTCGTTGTTGGATTAACCTGCAAGATAATGGTGCTAACAAAATACTTAATCATCATAAACCTTACCTTTCATGTGTCCTGTTTTCATTTTAGTTTAAACGGTTTTCAGATGATGGCAACTAAGGAAAAGGAGGGTTTCTATCAGAATCTTTCAAGAAAAGAGCTTCAAAGTATGTGCAAGATTTATGGTTTGCCTGCTAATAAATCACATTCGGATTTGGCAAAGTCACTAGTTGCCTTCTTAGAGGTACTTTTGCAGGGAATTTTTCTTGTTTTAATTTTTTTGAACTAAAGTGAATAACAAATAATGGACACTATTGTCTTTTCCGCCTATTTTCAAGTGTTTTAGAGAGGTGGATCCGTATAATTAGGTTTTTATTTTAATTTTTTTTTGAGCATATTGTATTCAACATTTGAGAGGTTAGTTAATTTGGGAATAAATTTAAGTAGCATCTAAGCTGTCAGCTTTTGGGAACTCCTTCTAATTTAAAGGAGTAAATAATGAAATTGTTATGAAGCCGCTTATCTCGGCCTGAGTTCCTCTCAGAAACCTTATCTTTGTTCAAAGGAACTAAATGATTTCTCCAGATTTTTTTTGTGGTTGTGTAAGTTCTTTTTTGAGCTTGGGCCTCCATTTCTTCAAATCTGCCTTACCTTTCAGAGGTTTGGACCCCTTCTACAGATTTGTCCAAAATTTGAGGTTGCAAAACTTATTTTTTGAGCTTGGACCTCCACTTCTACAAATCTACCTTGTCTTTCTGAGGTTTGGACCCCTTCTATTAAACATAAATTCTGGATATCTCTATTATCCTTATCGGGCTTGCCCCAGTTTACAAAATTACAAGCTTTTATGTTTTAATAGCTTTAATCATCTTGTTTGACAACTTTTTTGGTTAATTAAGAGAACTAGAAGGAGTTCTAAAAGAGAGTAATTAAGAAGAGTCCTTAGAAGAATAGCAAAATCAAGAAGATGGGGTCTAACCTTGCTAAACTCAATGTTACTTAAAGTTTTTCTTGTTAGATACTTGGAACAGGAGCTCAAATTTGACTAAATAAGGTTGGTAGATAGCTTGAATGGGTCTTACTCTGGTGAATCAGTGTCTGTGTTTTTATTTTTAATTTACCTAGTCTCTTGACTAAATAAGGTTGGTAAATAGCTTGAATGGGTCTTAATCTGATGGATCAGTGTCTCTGTTTTTATTGTTAATTTACCTAATCTCTCTCTCTCTCTCTCTCTCTCTCCTGTATAAGTCATATTGAACTTCTTCTTGGATGCTAATGGTGGTGCAGATGAAAATATTAGTGCCTTTTTTTTTTCCCCATATGGAGAAGAATAAAAGGGAACTAAGCCCTTTTTTCGTTCACTTCACTATTTGATTACAGTTTTTATTTGTTTGGTTAAGTTCAAAAACAATTTTTTTCTGGTGATTCGAAAATGATCAGAAAAATGTGTTTGGTGTAGAATTTGAAAATTATACTTTGTTAAAAAAGAAGAAGAAAAGATTGCATAGTAGAGAATGAGATATGTCTTTACTATATTTTATTTTTAAATGTTATATCATTTTTGTTTCTAGAATTAGTGAAGTGCTGAAGTATTTTCATGCACATCCGTTTGCCTAACTTATTTCATGTTTTAAAGTTTTTTTTGTATTTTGTTTTTTCTCTCATAAGTGTGGGCAAATTGTTCTGCCTGCTAAACATCAAAACAAGACTTTGCATTTATATGTACTCATTTATTGTTTTCTTTCCTTCCTCTCTGTACTTTTTTCTTATATATGTTTCTGATTACACATCTTTATTGATGAAGTTGAGCGTCTGTCAAACTACAAAGCCTATGTAATAATATTTGACAAACTTGCAGAAGAATTCAAAATCAACATCGTCCGGAGAAAGGGTGGGTGGAGTTAACAAGGATTCACTTCCTGCTTCAATAACACAACTGCAGTTTGGAGCACAGTTAAACTCCATGGCAGATACCAGTAAAGGTTTTAACTAGTTGCTAATTGCCTAAAAATTCCTACTTCAAATTTTATGAACATATCTATAATAATATTTTGGTTCAGTTTTCCTCACTTTTCATGAAAATGATGTACAAATGCTTGTGAAAATTGCTTGGATGCTTATGTTGCAGGTAGCTATGGATATATCCTGAGTTCCAGAGAAAGAGAAATCCAAAGGAACACTCAGACTGTTAAATCCAATGAATTTGGCTGTTGCCTAGAATCTAAGACTTATGATAAGGTTTGATTCTTATCATATTTATATATATATATATATATATATATATAGTTGAGGTTAGAGAATTACAAGTGTTAACTAAAACATTCCTCCTGTGTATTAGTATACTTTTCAGCTTCTTATTTTTATATGATTGCTTCTTTTTTCTACCTTCACCTGGTTGCAGAAAAATATCAAGTCTGTCATGACTAAGTGAAACTTTTCAAATAGCATATTGAAAATGATAAAAGATGTGGATACTTTTAAGTCTGGCTTGTTGTTGTCTGTTGTTTTCAAAAGGAGTCTGTTACATGTTGGTCTTTTTCTTTTTAGGTCCTTTTCCTTCTATTTATTACATTGCAAGAGTTTAAAACATGTACTCATGGGATTTGTCTGCATCTCTACTTACAGGAAGGAAGAAATGGTTCAATGCATAATTCCAGGAAGATGTCTCACTGTCAGTGCAATGGGAATGGTTTGAATTACAGAGAGGTCCTAAAAAAAGGATCTGGTGAGAAATTGACCTTACAAAAAGATGGCTTAGTAGAAAATATGCCCCAAATTAGAGAAATAGATATTGGTTCATGTCCTGTAGAAGCTGCTTTTGCTTCCCCCATAGAAAGTTCCCGAAAAGTTCCTTCCTCTTCTTTTGAGTTTTATGTCAGATCAGAGGAGGGTATCAATCTTTATGTTGATCTGAATTCAAGCCCATCTGACTGGACTAAGAGATTCCAAAATGAAGTTCACATATGTGAGAACGTACAAAGTAACAAATGTCAACGTCTTCATGAGGACCTTGGATGTGGGGATGGAGATAAAGAATTGGAACGTTCCTTTTTATGTGATATAAGTGCTGGTCAAATCAAGGAGGGACATGTACATACCAGATCTTCCTCGAGTTCAAAAATAAAAATAAGTGATCACATGGACCTTGCTACCTTTGATCAACCAGAGGAGGGTGATAGAAGTTTAATTTCATCTGCAATTCTACCATATAGCATGTCTATCAATGTTTCTGAGCAGTTAAAGGAAGATCGTAGCCTCAAGTCATTTAATCCCAATTCCACTGCTGAGAACCAAATTATTTCTGTTGCTGAATCTTGTGCTAAAGATGGGGTTATGGCAGTTGTTCATTCAGATGTTATCGACCCTCCTCACATTAAGTTAGTCTGTGATTCTATCGTCAACTCAATATCAGATGGTTCATTAAGTCCTGCATTGGAGTATGAAAATTCCAACCTTGCTGAGTGTCAGAATTCAACTTTGCAGAATGTCTGTAGTCTTGTGGACACTGCTGTTGTAAATCCTGGATGCTCAGTTAGTGGTTCTGTAGAGATGCAGTCATCAGAAGTTGCAAGTTGCCTTAAAGATGCACCATGTTCACCTTTTGAAAATGGTGGGTTCCTGGGTTTGGTTGATGCAAACCACAATACAGAAACAGAAAAGGGTGATCTAGCTAACTTAAGTGACCTGAATCCTGATGCTTATGAGAACCATTTGGCATCATCTGCTGAGGAATGGGTATGCCTTGTTTTTGATGAATTAATTCATTTAGGTTTGATATTACAATTTGTGGCTTAGATTTTGACTCCATTCTAGATTGACAATGGCTATCTTTTCCTTTGCAAAGATTTTATGTATCTGAAGAAAAAAAGAAAACCTACAAGGTTACTAATTATATGGTGATGCAATTTCAGACCAATATACTTCAAATTTGGTAAAGTAGAAAAGATGATTGAGCAGGTGAAGAAAATAAAAAGAAATGATGGTGTGTATTGAGTGAAGCCAGAAAAAATATCATTTTTTCTAGATGGATCTTTGGCATGTTGATTGTTTTAATACTGCTTGTTAATTTTGTACTGTTATTTTATCTACTAGTTTTGGCATCTTGCTAAGAAACTTTATAAATTGCAATATTTTCTGTTCGCAATTACAAATTTACTTCACTTCTCTTAACTAAGCTGGCAGATGTACTTATGAACATTAGAAATTTTTTTGAGCAATGTTTTCTTTGGTTTTCTGTTTCAGATTTTATTTATTTTTTTTTTATTTTGTTATTTTTAGTTCTTCCCCATCTTTGAGTATCTTTCTTGGGTTTGTTTCTTGTCTTTACTATCTTATACCTAGATATATCTGGAACCTCTTGGAATTATTTAGTAAATATTGGCTAACGAGTTCTAGGTTTATGATCAAACTTTAGTAGCATATACATTCATATTGTAGTACATGCTAATTTTAAATTGATCATGTTGGTGATTTCGGTGTTGTGTTAACATAATATCATTACAGGAGAGGAGCAACACTGTAAATGGGAGGGAAAGTTCAGAGTAATCTCTCTTCTGAGTGAATCTCTCTCTCTATCTCTCTCTTTCTCTCTCTCAAGTGTCTTGGTTATCTCAGCTCATAAATCATTTGCTTCTTTCAGATGCTCGCAATTTTCCAATACATTTGATAAGACTTGCTTCAGCTCTGACAATTTGGATATTAAAGAAGAACTTCATAGGAAAAGGAAACATATGGAAGGTGAACATCAAAGTCTCTATGTTAGACCTGATCCAAAGATTTTAAGAAGTATGACACGTATCACCCGAAAAGACCCTCCCAGAAGATCCACGCGGCTGATGTCTAAGGTTTTGTAACACATTTCCTTTGAACATGCAATTGGTAGTGGTTTTTGGTTACCACATTAGGCCTCTAGTCTCTCTTTTCTTTTTAGTTGATACTGTTTTAGCATTTCAATTTTATGTCAGAACATCTTTAATAACACTCTTTATTCTAGAGAGCATCTTTCTTTAAAATAGTGATCCTCTTTTTCTTCTTCTTCTTCTTCTTCTTTTTATTTTATTTTATTTATTTATAATAAATAGAGTACTCTTGTCTTGGATATTATCTGTGTCAACTACCAATAATACCATTTATCTTTATTCTACCACAGAAGGATGTCGTAATTTTGTGGTATGGTATATTGTGATCTCTCACTGTCTCACATACTTCCCTTTGGTATTTTTGATTTAAGCTAGTGGTGGTTTCTGTCTCTCAATATGGTTGCTCATCCTACTTCTTCCCTTTTTGGAGTCTTAACATCGTACTTCTACCCTTTTTGGAGTCTTTATTTTGCAAGCTTGCTTCCTGTAACTGGCCATCAGGGGTGTGAATTTGTCTTGATAGTCTCCAACAATTAGGAGGGTCGAAAAGCTTTGCCCTAGCATGAAGACATGTGCAGCTAGGTCTGGGCCAAAGATTCTCTTTATCAAACCTGTCCAAAGCCCAAAAAGCCTAGATTGAAACACCACAAAGGCCAAAATTTTGTCCAAAAGCTTCGGCCCTTTGGATTTGGACGAGAAAGCATGACCTGAAGGGCTAAAGATTTGAATTCTTTTACATGTGCATATACAGTAGTTACATTCTATATGCTATATATGACAATAACTTTCAATCATTACAAGCAATTTTTATTATAAAATTTTCATTTTAAGCAATATTATTGTTGTTGTTGTTTATGGCCTGCTCCATTATTCACATTAATAATGTCTGATTTATAGTTCTCATGCATAGTAAACAACTCGTAAAGGTAACCATGTTGCATTTCGAAGTTGCAGTTTTTCCATCTTCACTGCTGTAGATTGTTGATTGGTAGAGAGTTTTCTTCTCATTCATGTTGTTAAGCTTATTGGCTTCAATATGGTTTATTTATTTATTTATTTTTTAACTTATTACTGTTATTATTTTTTTAAATCTCCAGTGAGTTCATCAAGTGCTTGTGGCATGCACTAGAAGCATCTGGCTAAGTGAAATCAAATTCCTTTGCTCCCAAGTGAGCCTGATAGTCTACAGTAAGTATGAATTTTTTTTTTTTCCCGGTTAATTACATTTTTGGAACATAATTAAGCATTTTTTGTATTGGTTAAAAGGGGCCAAAGGCCCAAAGAACACATTGCAAACAACTCTTTATCGGTACTAAATATGATGAAAAAATAACCTAAACCAACAAGGGCTTGATATTCAAGAAATGGTCATACATGGTGATCAGGTGTGCTTGTGGGATATAGTATATTTATGTACTTCTGATCTGTAAAAATCATGCTATTAATTACTGGTACCTGTCTTTTAGCTACCTCTTAGCCTCTAATTCTCGCTGAGCCTCTTCTTTCTTCCTAACCTTATACTCCTTGGCATTCTCCCTGGTTTGCCCACTGGTTTTGAATAGGTATACAAGTAATTAGATGACTGTGAGCCAATTCCGAATAACTTGAAGTTGTTAAGATAATTCAATTTGAGTCCAAAAGATGGTTGAGCCTACACTTTAGGAGGGTTAAGATAATATGAATATGAAATTGACGACCCACCTCCGGTTGACGACCCACCTCCGGATAGCTTAAACTTTTAGGATGGTGGTAGTCCAACAAAGGTCCATTCTTCATTTTATATACTCAATAACTCATAGAGAATGTTATTGTTTCATTTTTGGTCTTCATTTATCTATTTCCTTCACTTTTTACCGCAGTACAAATTGCTCCAATATGCCTCCAGCCTCAATTAAAATGTTCCTGCAGATTTAAACTCCTAAGTAAATTGAGACAATGGAGCCCTGTTTTATGGCTTGAGTTGTGACATATTCTATTGCTAACCATGTCAATATGCTGCAGGTTGCTGCAATCTTGGGGAGAATTCATTTAAAGACCAGATTCTTATTTTGATGTATGGGCATATTCCCAAATACATAATAAAACTGCAAAAGGTAATTTTTTTTTTTTTTTTCTATGATTACAGCAGTTACAAAGCAAATCATATTCTCAAAAGTGGGAAAAGGAAAAGAAAAGAAACTGATTATTTGTCATTTTTTTGGTAAGATATTTATCATTTTTGTTTGTTATAAGTAATGTATATTGATTTATAAGAACAGGATAGAAAGATGTATCTATATTTGCCTGGTTTTCTTATACTTGTACAAGTAGGTAGATTGATATTGTTTATTGTGAAGCAAAATGCACGAACGAATATTAGCAGATAAATTTTGATTATTCTTGTTAGCGTCTATCAGTCTTGTGTAATGTCGCGATTCACTTGAGCTATAGTTCAGCCTGACAATTGTTAAAGATTCAAAATTGTAGAGTCCAATGTTAAACAAAGTAGGAGGAAAGTATTGTTGATTTGGATGAGAAATGGAATCTTAACTAAGATGTAGTTCCATCATAGGCTGGAAGATAAACATTGGGTTAATTATTATTCTGTGGTAGGAATTTGGAAAAATTTCTAAGAGAAACACAAAAGAAATTGAAATACTAATGAATACACAATTTAGACATAAAATTTAATAAAGTATATCTTTTTTTAATTTTTTTTAATTTTTTTTTAATTTTTAATTTTTAATTTTTAATTTGGTTATTACAATTTTATTTTCTTTATAATGGTGTTTCAACCACACGATGAAAACTGAAAGCCTTCGCCTTTATAGGCACCTCGTGCCGAACGTAGCGTCTTTAGCCTATGTCCTTTTCTTAAAAGAATAAATAAATTAAAAAAAAAAAAAACAGACAATAAAGTATTGGAGATTTCATTATATGTTTTTTTTAAAAAAAAAATTTGAAGAAAAAAAAATTGTTAAAGAAAATAAAAATATAATTCATTATTCATGAAAATTCGGATTAAAAAATTGGAAAAGACTAGTAGAGGAGCTGAATAGGTTCTTCCAGTTTTTTTTTTTTTTTTTTTTTTTTTTTTTTTTTTTTTAATATGATGAGAAATAAGGAATCTGTAGAAATTTAAATCAAAATTTATTTCATATAATTGTCATACACCCAGACTACAAATTATTAGTTTTATAATTCAACTATTAAGGATTCAGTCGTGCAAACAAGAAATTTCAGTCCTCTCACAGTTAGAAAATAAAAATACAGAAATATAAACAGATAATAGCGACTTTCAAATACAGAAATATAAACAGATAATAGGGACTTTGTCCTCCTATAGCAAAGCAAGTAAAACTAAAATGCAAGAAAGTAAAATGTTGACAAAATCAGGCACAGAGCTTTTTACATGTATATCCTACATGGAAAAAATTATGGATGCTAGTCACCATCTTTAATATAAAAGTTCACTACATTAGAGATTAATCATACAGTCATGCAGATAATCCTAACTTGAGAGATTCAACAACTAAAAGAAATATCAATTCTTTGGGATCCTTCCTTTCTTCAAACGGATCGAACAGAAATAGAATCAGATCGATTTCCTAAATGCCTTTCTGGATATTCCTCATGCTTATTGACAGTCCATAATCAACTTTCTTTCATAGTACCCTACCTCCAGGGGAAATCGAATCTCCGCTGCCGCTTTGAAAGAGAGATGTCTTGAACTACTAGATGATAGGGGCATAGTGTAATGAATGTTATTGACATTCCTAGCGACCTAGAATATGGGTGATTGACATTTTGAAATTGGATATAGTGGCCCTAAGTCCAAACCATTGTAGCTACTACTCCTCACAAGGACACAAACGAATCCATCTTCAAGGTATTTTTTGCAAAGGTTTTGCTGGTTCACGCTTGTTGCAACAAATCCTGAAATATAAATCAAATTGATTAAGGCAAAATGTTTTGGGGTATTTGAGATATATGGGAAACCAAAGAGCTCCTTTCTAAGTAAGAAAGTCTAGACTAAGAGATTCATTGTGAAACAGCAAGTGAAAAATAAAATAAAGATGTGCGAATTAGTTTTAAAAGCTAAAAGATAAAATAAAGATGAAATCTATGATCCAAAATCAGTTGAGCTCAACATATTTCCATTAATGGTAAAATGCCTTATGTGAAAACTTAGAATTCTCTCTAAACTTTTCTCTCCAATTCAAACTTGATAAACGATAGGTTTTTATGAAATTGAGGACCCTCTTTGAATAGAATACTAAGCCTGTTCAAACAATGTGTTTAAATCCAACCAAAAATAGACATGTGGCAACACCCTATTCTGATAAAAAACATACAAAACTGACTCAACAAGGATTTTTATTTTTATTTTTAAAATTTTTAATTTGTTTCTTTCCTTGGTAAATTCAGATGCCAAATAGAGAATATAAAGAGTGGGAAAATTTTATGCATATTTGCAGCGGCTGTCTCATTTTGTGGCATGAATTATTTATTGAATATAAGTTAAACAGCTAAGAGAGTGCTGTGACGTAGATGCTGTATTTACAGGTGAAGATGGGCCAAGTAGACACTTTAATTAAAGTGGTAAATAAAAACTGATTAGGAAGAAGATTTTATATTCTACCAATCAATCGAAAATAAGCATGAGTTTTTTACATGTTTTCATAAAAACAAAAACATTTAGAATACAAACATTTTGTTATCTTATAATAATCAAATAATGAAAAATAAGGCTTTATTTATATGTGTGTATATATATATATATATATATATATATTTTTTTTTTTTCCTTTTCTTCTGCCCTAATGAATTCTAAACTTCAAATATGGGTAAGAGCCCAACAATTCCCCTCTTATTTTCATAGTAAAATTTCTACAAGCATATGATCAAAACTGGTATACTTTTTTGATGAATTCAATACTGGTATACTTTGTATGAACATTAGGCCAAGTGCATTACAGGATTTGGGTATCCGTTTTAATCAAATTCTTAAATTGAAGGTTAGTTTGCATTTTAAAAAAAAACATCTAGAAATTTAGATTTTCATTTAGTGAGCCTATTTAGATTGATCATTTTCTTCTATAGTGCAAAGACATGTTTGACGGATTAGCAAAACAAGAAAAGAGAAATTTGTTCTGAGCAAACAACTGCATATTTTATATCAAATAATAAACCGTCATCTATTAAATTAATGACAGATGATTAATATCAAATAAATACCAAGTGAAAATGTATGTACTTTTCTCTTTTCTAATATAAGAACCCAAAGAGCTCATTTGAATACTGGGCTTGACTGAATTCTAGCATGATTCCATCATATCAGCATCGATCACCGCCCCCAAATAAAATATGAATGAAGCATAACAAATTATTAGGATATTTAATCATATTAATTAGGTATTCAAAAAATAATAGGGCTTGGACAGTGACAGTTCCTTAATTTTGTTTTGGAAGCACAGTAAAAGAAAACTTTCTGTCAAAATCATTCAAGATTTTCTGGGGTATGCTCGAAACGCAACAAGAATACCACCCTAGACTCTTTAAAAATCAATTTTCCTTTTTTTAAATGTTAATAAGTAATTGAGTTTTAGTATTTATCACATGATCATTATTAATAGGATAATCATATGTAAGATTGTTGATGTGATCACTGTTAATTGATTATATTTAATATTTATTTTATTTTTAAAACAAAATTTAATATAAAAAATTAAAATTTTAATGATAATCAATTAAATTGATTCTGTGGAATAATAAATTTTATTTGTGAATTCAAATAGTATTTTTTTAATTTAATTTTTTTTTAGTGAAAATATATTTATAAACTAATTGATAAAACAATATTTAATTGATTACGCTTTAATTTCTACATTTTCAAGCAAAAGTCAAGCTGGAAAAGCTTTACCTAATTTAAAAACATAGCTATGTTAAAAAGTGAGACAGATTTGAAGTTGCAAGTCGACTAGGACAAGTTTATCTACTACCTTATTTAACGAGGTTTCTTGAAGTTTTAAACCCCTATATATATTATTATATATATACACACGCATAAGAAATGGGTTTTGTGGGGCTCGATGCAGGTAAATGTTTTGGAATTTAATTTATTAATGTGGTCAATTTGCCCTTTTAAGACTCCACAATATTAACAGCAAGTTCCTGAATGGCAATGTTTTGAACATCTCCAAAAGATTTTTTATCTATTATATATTTTTTATTTTAAAAAATTAATTTTTAAAAATAAATTTCTATTTACTTTATATTTTAATTTTTTAAAATACAAAATGAATTTGACTTTCCAACATAAATATTTTTTTATATCTAATGTTATATTGATATTATTTAATATTTATCAAATTCTAAAACTATTATATTACATTAATATATTTTTAATTACTATTTATTGTTAAAAAAAAAACAAAAAAAGGAAATACACATAATAATAAATATTCATTGAAAAATAAAAATAAATAATGTGATACAAAAAATATTATTGGAGAGATTTTAAAATTTTCATTTTTTATGTTTAAAAATGCTCTTTATTATATAAAAAATGTTCTTTATTTTTTAAAAATTCGTTAGGATGCTCTTAAGAGGAAGTTTCCTCCTTAAGCGTATGCTTTTTATTTTTTTTATTTTTTTATTTTTAAATATCATAGCATATGCTTCAAAATTTCAAAACTACTTTCACTAGAGTAAATTTCTGTGTGTTCTATTTTGTTTTCCTTTTATTGTTAATAGTTATAGATTTCCTCCTTCGAGTTTGTCCCATTTTGGTTCAAATATAAGGAAATAACAATGACCATTGGATTTTAATTACTATCTAGCTTTGTTAAAAATAATTTAGTTTATTTATTTAAAATAAAAGTGAAAAATAATAATTACAAATTCCCTCAATTTTAACAAGGATAAACAAACACAAATAACTAAAAATGATTTACTATATTTTATTTTTTATTTGTATTTTTTTTAATCTTTTTATAAAGTTAAATTCAATTGAAATTAAACTGTTATTTATTTTTATTATATGGTTGTGTTTTATGAAAAAAAATAAATAAAGTGTTTAGTATATTGTACTGACATAAAAATTGGATTAATAAAATAAATCATCTATGCAAGCTAGGATGTATTAATGTGGCTCATGCATTTTTTTTTTTAATTTTTTTTTCCGTTCAAATAATGTCTCACCCTTTGGCCCTTCCTTTCTAAATGTTTTTTTATTTTTTAATCAATTAGTGGCCCTTTCTCAATTAACAAAGACATTTACATTTAAACTCAAGAAAACTGAGTTTTCTTAATAATTAATGATCATCTTCCTCACCACTGAGGGTGTACGATACTACCAAGAAACTCCTTTTATTTTTCTAAAAAGAAAAATCCTCATCTTCCTCATCACCTCCAAACCTTAAAATCCTTTGGTATGTTTAAAAATTATAAAGCATGCATAGTATTTGACAATAATTTGTATGTACTATACTAGGTAAGATTGTGACCCATGAATTAAAAATAAATTCAACCTTCTACGTGTGAAATAGCATCATTAAAACTTTCTACTGAATTTGTGTAATTACTGTCCTCGTTTACCTGCAACTTTTTTTTTTTTTTTTTGGGTTTTTAATACTTTTTTGTCCATGAATCAACCACGGATAAATTCGTACACTAATGAGTTAATTTTATTCGGCAAGAAATAGTTTTTTTTTTCTTTTTTCTTTTACTGTTTTCTTAAATTTTTTTTTTAATTATCAGATGAAGGATTCAAAATGGGAATTTTTGTTCATATAGTGATTAATAAATATAATTTTAGATCTTAGCTCTTGATTCAATTAAAATGCTAAAATAATAAATTTTCACATTAGTTTTAATATTAAGAATTTGATTTGAACTTTATCGAATATGTATAAACTGATATGATTTAAAATAGATTTTATGTGAATAACCTAGTGATATGGCAAGTGCCAAGGATTGTTATTTGCTTAACTAGGATTTTAGCATTAATTCATTAATTGATGTGACACTTTTAATATTTGATACATTAACATATTTTTAACATAAAGTGGGAACATGTTTCCAACAAAGAAATACGAAGTTGTTCCATATTAAATTTGGACCGTTAGTTTTTCTCAAAATTTTTAATACTTTATAACACGTATAAGATTAAAACATGGGTCATTCCAATCAAATTAATTCTTTGTAATTTGAAACATTGGGTAGCCAAGTTCGGAGTAGATAACTGCTTAAAGCATCTAAGTAGTAAGCCCACCTAAGATGAGCGCTTTCCTACTATGACTTCACTAGAGCTTCCGATAGCATAGCCAAAACAGTGATGTGTTTTCTGCCCTTGCGGACTGGAGCGACAGAAGTTTTAAAAATTCAAAAAAAGGTTACGGCCAGACGAGCCGTTTATCATTACGATATAGACTACTCCATCTACAATGGTCAAAATATATCATTTTTCATAGAGGAGGAAAAGAAAATGGTGTGTGGAAAGGGTTGGAGATGGAGAGAGAGAAGGGAAAATAAAAAGTCAAGTGATCTTTTAAAATCTAAATCAAATCTTCGTCATTGGTAAAAACCAATGATCAAGATTAAATTCTTGGATTTTAATAAAATTCAGAAATCCTAGATTGGAGCTTCATTGTATACATAAAGTAACAGCATCTTTAATAGCTCTGTATATTGGAGCCTATATGGCATAGAGAATGTAATTTTTGCTGCTTATATCCCATAATGCTTATAAAGTAGATACTGAAGCTTAAAAATTACTATTTAATAAGTTTTGCTCAAAATAAATTAACTAATGATGTGTAATATTCTAAGTGATTTATTTATTACTATTTTTATTTCATATTTTCTAGAATTTTTTGGTTTCTCTTCAGTCAAAATGCAACCATCATCTGGGCCATATATTCGTGATACACCACCAACATCATTCGACTCAACTTTCTTTGATCTACTTGGTCGTTACATTCCGTAGCCTGTCCCTCCACCTACTGTGCACCACCTGAAGACACATCGAAGAACATTGTTTTGTTATGTCCATTTGAGATGCAGAGATGGAGAGAGCGAGAAAGACTTAGAGAGAAAGTGAGACATTGAAAGTGACAAAGAGAAAGCAAGAGAGATGAAGAAATCGGGTTTGTCTTCTTCTATTGTTTTCCTGATCTAGGGTTTATATATGTATTCGAGAAGCAATTGAGTTCTATGTTGATGTGAATGGGTTAATAAATAAATAAAATTAATAAAACTAAAGAAATTGTTGACTTATTCCGTCTACCAAAGGTTCCACAAAATAAAGGGTCATCTTCATAGCTTCTATTTATTTATTTATTTTTTTTTTTTGACTCAATAACCTAGCAGAGCCTTTGTATACAATTAATGGCTATAATTTAAAAATTCATTTGTGATTCACCATATTTCTTTTCTTAAATAAAGTTTTAACAAATTACTAAATCCATATTAAATTATTTCTTAATTTTTAAATTTTATTGCTTGGAGTGATATGGCTGATACTAAAATCATCATGTCGATATGTTGTGAACATAATTATAAATATATATATATACATATATAAAATATATAATACAAAAAAATTAGAATGAAGTACAAATTATCAATTTGTCCAGAAGTTGTGATATCTTGCTAAAATTATAATTGTATATAGATAAATATATATATATATATATATATATATATATATATATATATAAAAGAATTCTACGATATGGATGGTCCGCATACAGACCGTGTCCAAAACCAATGCTTTTTGGATGAAAGCGTCGGCTTTGATGTGTACAATGTACAGTAAAGCCGATACTTTCATCCAAAAAACATCAGCTTTGAGTGCATCCGTACTGTAGAAAAACTCTATTTATATATATATATATATATTCAATTTTAATCTATTGGGATCATTGTTCCAACCATATGTTGAGTACTAGTGATATAGTTAGTTCTAAAGTTATCACTTGCTTAATTAGAATTTTAATATTAAATCATTAATTTCTTAGTCAACTTTATCATTTGATACGTTAGTATATGTAAGTGAAATTGGCTTTGATAAATCAATTATATTTACAACTGGAAAGTTAATATATGTAAGTAAAACACCGAAATGAAAAAAAAAATTATTATAAATGATAATATATATATATATATAAATAATATATATCCTTAAAGCATTTTGACTCACAAAATTCTAGACAATAAAAAAATATATATATACTTGCTAATTAAAAGTACGATCCACAAGACAAGCATATACGAAAACATACAAAAATTAGTAGAAATAATCTCGCAAGACCATATTCAAGGCCATTCCCTCGTTTAAAGGTAAAATGGGGCTGGTCCTCACTGTTTTGTGGGCATAAAAATAATACATGATGCCGGCCCTCCATTGCATGTGCATAATCTTCAATGGGAAAGGGACAATCTTAGAGGGCTCAAGTTCTTTGTTTTGCCTTTAATATTTATTTCCTTTTATATTTTTGGGGTGAGGGAAAAAGAGATTTTGAGAAGGGTTATTTTGGAAAAATTGGGAAATTATATGTACAACAAGGAGGAAGCATTTGATTCTGTCTTTGTCTAGAATTGGGCATAGTATTAATGTAACTTTTTTTTCTTTTGATTTTTTTTTTCTTTCTGGAAAATAGGATCAATGTAACCTACTAGACACATGATAACCTTAGATTCTTTGACAGGGATTGAGATATTACAAAGATTGATTATACCTATGCGATATGGTATATTATATTATGGAGAAAGATCAGATTATGATACTTAATTTTGTAGGGTCTATATGGTTCCCATCAATGTCCCGCTTTTCCTATCACAAAATTAATTGTATTTGACCAGTAAATAATGATCAAGTCTCCAATAAAAATGCTTGACATATGAAAAATCTTGGAGTAAACACCCTACATACTATTGACAACGTCCACACGAGGTTTTTGATTTGAGTAACCTATTGGTAAAAAAAAGAAAAAAAAAATGCCATATTTATATCAAACAATCCTTCATTTATTATTTGTACATACAAAGTTAGTCTTTTACCATTTTTTTTCTTCTAACAATTACAATAACTTTTAATCCAAAAGAGTTTATTATTTGTATATATAAAATTAATCTTTTGCTCATCTTTTTTTAACGATTATAATTATTATTATTTTTTTTTATCTTTTTTGGATGAAATTTTAAAAGGTTATTTTCCGAACCAATATTGGTATAATGTATGTATGTAACTATACCACCAATATTGGTGCATCCCCTTATTAATTTTAGGACATTCTCGTATTATCACGACCATGTATATGTGTTGATTCTTGTGTAAGAAGCTTTTGGGTTTAATTTTCTTTTTTTTTTTTTAAAAAAAATCTAGCTCAATCTTAACCAATTCAAAACCAAAAAAACTTAAGAAGACTGCATTGACTTTTTAACCCTTAAATCTCTCACATGGTCATGATTTAAATATTGAAGGAAGAAGACAAAAAGAGAAAATAATAATAATAATAATAAAATAGACATCATGCATGCAAATGCAAGAGATGAACGGAGACATGAAAACATCAGAATTTGCGTACAGAAGTTTAATTTGTTAATAGAAATTTGAAATAAATGAAAAGTTTTTTTTTTTTAAAAAAAAAAAAAAAAAAAAAAACCGGAAGAAAGGAATGATGGCCGAGTTTGGTGTAATCCAGGCATGGAAAGATCAAATTGCATTAACTTCCTCATTTAATGTCTTCACCTACACTAACCCCCCTCCATTCAGAACTTGCTGTTTTCTGGCATTAAATGCTTCCTTTCTCTTTCTCTCTCTTCATTCTTGCCTACAACAGCAATACCCTGCAACCACCTGCAACAATCCAATCCTTCCTTGGTTTCTTTACAAGGAATTCATCTTATACCTCCCTAACTCTCAATCCCAACCAGAAAATATACCACACAAAAAGATGTACCAGCTTTTTTAGCCATATTTATACATGTATTTTTTTATTGCTTGTGTATATGAACTTGAAAAGAGAGATGATTAATTCCCCATGTTCTCCAAAAACAATTTAGATTTTTTGTTTCTTTGATCCAAACGTTGCAGATATTCTGAATTCTTTTTGCGGGTAAGTATATTTTCCTATCAGAAGAATGAAAGGAAATGCACAAGGTTTTAGTTTCTCTTTCTTGGGTTTTGTTTTTTTGTTTTTTTTTTTTTTTTTCTCTGAAGTCGAAGATGGTAGTATTGGTTTCTATTTGAGCACGTCGAGTTTGGAACTTGGTTTTGGTATTTCAAGGAATTTTTTTTTTTTTAAAAAAAAATCTGGATCTTGTTGAGTTGGGCTGGTTATTGGCTCTTGCATGTGGGTTTCTCTCACATTTTCCCTTTTGTTGTACGTTTCATGGGAATATGTAATTTACATTCTCTGCTGTTTGTTCATTCAGCTACGGACTATAGGGGAGTGTAATGGGAATACGTTCTTCACATAGAACTCAGAAAGAGTTTCTCCTCCAACGGTGCCTTTTCTGCTGATTTTCTTCTTCAACAGTCATTTTCTGTTTGTTTAGAGAGAAATATATATATCTCTCTGAAATTATTGGTTGGAGTTGTGTAATGGGGGTCTTGTTGCTGGGTTTCTTCATCATATGGGTCTTGAATATAAACTCATGGAGAACTGGAAAGATTGTGGAATTTCTAGTTTTGTCAGATTTGTTGTGTTCAGTTTCAGGACTGGGTTCTATGTCTTCCATTGCAATTTCTTATGGTGAGAAAGGTTCAGCTTTCTGCGGTTTAAAATCAGATGGGTCTCATTTAGTAACCTGTTATGGATCAAATTCAGCCATAACATATGCAACACCAATCCAGTTCCCTTTTCTTGGTCTAAGTGCTGGTGATGGCTTTGTCTGTGGACTTCTGATGGATTCCAACCAGCCCTATTGTTGGGGAAGTAGTGGCTATATCCAAATGGGTGTTCCTCAACCCATGGTTAAAGGAGCTGAATACTTAGAAATCAGTGCTGGTGATTACCATTTGTGTGGATTGAGGAAACCCTCAACAGGAAGGCTCAGAAACACTTCTTTTGTTGATTGTTGGGGCTATAACATGACCACGAACCATGTATTTGATGGACAGATTCAGGCGGTCTCAGCAGGTGGAGAATTTAATTGTGGATTGTTTTCCCAGAATAGGACTATTTTCTGCTGGGGTGATGAAACTAGCAGCAGGGTTATCAGTTTGGTTCCAAAAAATAAGAGATTTCAGAAGATATCAGCTGGTGGGTATCATGTTTGTGGGATTCTAGAGGGGGTGGATTCAAAACCCTTTTGTTGGGGAAGGAGTTTGGATCTTGAAGAAGAAATTTCAGTTGCAAATTTAGGGAAAGGGAATGTAGATTTGGCCCCAAATGTACCAATGCTTTCTGTTGTGGGAGGGAAGTTTCATGCTTGTGGAATCAAAAGCTATGATCATGGAGTTATTTGTTGGGGTGCTGTTGTTCAACCAAGCACACCAGCTCCAAAGGGAATTAAGGTTTATGAGATTGCTGCTGGGAATTACTTCACTTGTGGGGTTCTTGCTGAGAGATCTCTATCACCTGTTTGTTGGGGTATTGGGTTTCCTACTTCTCTCCCTCTAGCTGTCTCACCTGGGTTATGCAAATCCACACCTTGTCCTCCAGGTTTTTATGAATTTTCCCATGAAAATGCCTCTTGTAAATCTCCTAACTCTCATGTTTGTATGCCTTGTAGCAATGGTTGTCCTGCTGAAATGTATCAAAAAACTGAATGTAAATTGAAATCTGATAGACACTGTGAATATAACTGTTCGATTTGCTACTCGTCGGATTGCTTCTTAAATTGTTCTTCTTCATATTCCAATGTTGTTATAGGGAAGAAGGAAGGAAGGTTTTGGTCGCTGCAATTGCCGGTCATCATTGCAGAGATTTCCTTTGCTGTGTTCTTGGTGATTGTTGTGTCTTTAACTGCTGTTATGTATGTTAGATACAAGCTAAGAGATTGTCAATGCTCCATACAGAGTTTAAAGTCCATTAAAAATAATGGGAATGGTTCTCCTTTCCAGAAAGATAACGGGAAGATTCGGCCTGATTTGGATGAATTGAAGATACGGAGGGCTCAGATGTTCAATTATGAGGAACTAGAAAGGGCCACCAATGGTTTTAAAGAAGAATCCCTTGTGGGAAAGGGAAGTTTCTCTGATGTTTTCAGAGGGACCTTGAAAGATGGAACAGTTGTTGCTGTGAAAAGGGCTAGAATGTCCCGTAACATGCAGAATTCGAAAGAGTTCCACACGGAGCTAGACTTACTCTCCAGATTGAACCATGCCCATTTGCTAAATCTACTTGGATATTGCGAAGAAGGAGGAGAAAGGCTTCTAGTTTACGAGTTCATGGCCCATGGTTCATTGCACCAACACCTCCATGGCAAGAACAAGGCTTTAAAGGAACAATTGGATTGGGTTAGAAGGGTGACAATTGCAGTCCAAGCAGCCAGGGGGATCGAGTACTTACATGGCTACGCTTGCCCACCTGTGATTCATCGAGACATCAAGTCTTCGAATATCCTCATCGATGAAGAACACAATGCCCGGGTGGCTGATTTCGGGTTGTCACTACTGGGGCCTGCAGACAGTGGCTGCCCTTTAGCAGAACCCCCAGCAGGAACGCCTGGTTATCTTGATCCTGAGTACTACAGGCTTCACTACCTCACAACAAAATCCGATGTTTATAGCTTCGGTGTTCTATTACTAGAGATTCTTAGTGGAAGGAAAGCTGTTGATATGCAATATGAAGGAGGGAACGTAGGAGAATGGGCAAACATAGTTGAATGGGCTGTGCCTCTGATAAAAGCAGGAGATATTACAGCAATTCTAGACCCAGTTCTAAAACCCCCACCGGATCTCGAGGCCTTGAAAAGGATTGCATATGTGGCTTGTAAATGTGTGCGGATGAGAGGGAAAGAGAGACCATCAATGGACAGAGTGACAACAGCATTGGAAAGGGCACTTGCATTGTTAATGGGAAGTCCTTGCAATGAGCAGCCTATTTTGCCAACTGAGGTGGTATTGGGAAGTAGCAGATTGCATAAGAAATCATCTCAAAGATCATCATACAGATCAGCATCAGAAACTGAGGTTGGAGAAGCTGAGGATCAGAGGTTTGAATTCAGAGCTCCTTCATGGATAACATTTCCAAGTGTTGCTTCTTCACAGAGGAGGAAATCATCAGTCTCAGAGGCAGATGTTGATGGGAAGAACTTGGAGGGAAGGAATTTGGGGAATGTGGGAAGTGGGAATGATGGGTTGAGGAGTTTGGAGGAAGAGATTGGACCAGCTTCACCACAAGAGAAGTTGTTCCTGCAGCACAATTTCTAAAATGTTGATTCATGCATGTTGGTAATTAGATTCTTGGAGGATGTAATGTTCAAACTTTTTTGTATTTTTATTTTTGGTGAATCTTTTTGTGTAATTCGATTCTAACAATTTGGTGGTTTATAGTCTCTCCAAGACACTGAATCACAAGTTTCTTGGTAGATTGCAGTCTCTTATGAAACTGGGATCCATTTGTACTCATTTTTTATTATTTGCTAATTGTTAATCTTCTTTATTGCCAGTTAACATGTTACTTGTAAGACGTTGGCCCAATCTTTTCAAGAAAGGAAAAATAAATAAATAAATAAAAGAAACCTCTTTCAAAGAAATGAAAAAGTAAACAAATAAACATAAGAAACCTCTCGAGAAGGATAATAATACAAATTGCCCCCACGCAGGATCGAACTACGGACCTTCAGTTTACAAGACTGACGCTCTACCACTGAGCTATAGGGGCGCATGACTTAGAGGCGAATAAGAATATATTGTAGAGATTCAAAGAGCGAACCCGTTTATCTTTAATTTTTGTATTTGTTTTTGCTTTGTTTTTTTTGGTAATTTTCTTTTGCTTCCATTTTTTCCTTTGTGCTTTATGGTAAAGAAATGCACGCACTTACTACTACTCACAAAAATTTTAAAAAAATAGGTTCTTGTTTTTTTTTTTTTTGTTTTTACTATGCCCTTAGGCACCCATTGCTCTTCCGATAGATTCGAATCTAGCATGATAAACGTAGATGATGGTACTCGTACCAACTGAGCTACCACATTCATCTAATTGATTCTTGTTTGGAGCATCATATATTGTCATGTTGAAATAAATACCTATAAATATAACGTGGTCTCCTAATATATTTTTGAGAAATGCGACTTGCACAATAGAAACAGGAGAAGTTTTCTTTGCAATGTAAAAAATAACACTATATAACCAACAAAGTGCTGGTTGAGTTGGTAGCAGGCGTCAATCCCAAACAATTTATTTAGCCAAAAGTCGATCGTTTAAATTGGAGTAGCTCTTGTTAGGAGGAAGATAACAATTTATTTAGCCAAAAGTCGATCGTTTAAATTGGAGTAGCTCTTGTTAGGAGGAAGATGAGATATTATTAATAATCTAATCGTCGAAAAGGGATTAGGCCCACACCTCAAAATAAAATAAAATACAGTTACATAAACATTTAAAATTATCAAAATACCCATAAACCAAAAAATTAATCCAAAATCGGAGTTCCTTTATTTAAAAAAGGTTTCTAAAACCTAAATTTAAACAAATAATTAAATAAATAAAATCTTATATTCTATTTTTTGATCAGCATCAGAGAATCACTAGTAATTAATGGAGTACGATAACCGTAGTAGATTTTTGACATTTCTTCAGGGTAGGCATGTTAGCTTGTTTCAGACAAAGAGGAAGAATAGTAAATCAAAATATGAATTTCAAAACTAAACAAAAAAAAAAAAATAATAATAAAATAAAATAAAATAAATCGTAGTATTTTGATCATAGGCATTTATATAGGATTGTGTAGAACTCATTTTTCATTAGAAAAATAATTGCTCTATATTTTTTTAAAACAAACGTTTTATATCATTATTTATTATTTAAGATATATTGGTGGACCAAGTTATATTTGTAACTACAATATATGAAGCTCCAAACAAGAAGAATCAAGTTGGTTTTCCTTTTTTTTTTTTCTTTTTTTTTTTTTCCCTCTCTTCTTCTTTAGAATTAACAAGAAACAAGTTTTTGACAAACAATCTGACAAATGATTTTGACCATTAAATATGTATAATCTAAGGGTACAAATTTCTTCTTTATAAAACCTTTAAAATTCTTATCTGTAGGAGTTTGGTATAATTTTTGGGTTCACTTGGCTAAGAGTGTTGTATATAAGGTATTAATCTTGTACACAACTTTTAATCCAGTTTTTGGTTTGGCATTTAGGTGATTTTTGTGTTTGTTTTTGGTATGGTGATATTAAGATTTGTTAGGGTTTTAGTTTGGAAGGAAGAAGAAAAAGATGAAGAAGAAGAGAAGATGCTAAAGTAAGACACATAAACTAGACAGCACAATGATGATTTTCTTTCTCATTCATTTGTTGCATACGTAGATACAAAACTTGGTTCACACTTATGTAGTGTGTGTGAGACCAAATAATGTATTTTTAAAATTTAAAATACAAATTTCCCACCCAATAATTTGATAAAAAAAGTTCAAATATCAGCTGCATATGTAAGTGTACAAAGATAGAAAATGTTGGTGAGAATTTGAATTCCAAAAACTGTCTCCTTTTAAATCGGGTAATGCTACTTTGACCTGATCAAAGACTATGATATCTTCATCCAAATTATTTGATTTTTGACATGTGGCATGTTGAAATATTGAGGATGAAATATTGAGAAGACCAGGTCCAAAGGAATTGGGTAAGGCCTTCAATTCTTCTCAAACCTGTGGTCCATAACTGCTGGAAATCTCAGCAGTTATACCAACTTGCAATCTGCATATCTTGGGCTTCCCAAGTCCTTTTTGAATCATTCTTTTTGCTATATTTTCTTTTACATGTCTACAACATATGTAAAAATCATAACCTGGTTCTAACGACCTAGAAAATGCCAGTCCTAACAATGGACCTATGTTGTTGGAACACTGTTTTCAGCATATAGCCATTTTACAAAATAAAATCAATACCCAACAAAAAGACAATCCCTAAGCTAAATACAATAAAACTTAGGCATTCAAAAGACATTAAAAGGAACATAAAACATAGACATAAATATTGCTTTAAGATATTCAACAAAATATTTCTTATAAAGAAAGAAAGAGGGTGTAAACCTTGGTGAATTTTGGTTTGCACAAGGTGGCAAGATTACCACCTTTCAACACTCCTCCTTGATAATCTTGCTAGAGACATTAAGGAGAGTTCTCAATACCTCAATTTTGGTATTTCCAATGGCTTTGTGAACACATCTGCAAGGTTCTCCTCTGAATTCACATATTCCAAAGAGACTTCTCCAATATCTTCAAACTCCCTCAAGGAATGATATTTCATTGGAATATGATTTATTCTTCCATGTTGTACCGGGTTCTTGGCTATTGAAATTGCTGAAGTGTTGTCACATTTGATGATGGTTGGACCTTCTTGAGTATAATTAAGATCTCCCATCAACTTCCTTAACTATATACATTGGTTTGCACAAGTTGAGTAGGCAAACCAATGTATATAAGAAACTAAATACCTAAAGTCAAATATACATTCAAACTTCCTTTCTATTTAACAAATCGAGGGATCATAACATTTATAACTTGAAAATAAAATTTGAAAGAAAAAGCGCAGAAACAAAGCATATCACTAAAAAAGATAGAGACCTGAACAGAAACAATAAGATTAATAAAAAAGATGAATCAATAAGATTAATTAAAGAGATGGAATGAGAAATTCATAGCTGGAAAGGCATGGCTATTGTATAAAACTAGCAAATATTTTTTTACCAAGTTAACAAAATTTAGAGATCAATTTTATTTGTTTAGTCAGGTATACATTTTTAAATAGTTATTTATGACTAAATCAAAATAATTTAGACTAGTACATGGGTTTTGTATTATTTATTTTTCAACTTTAATTATACAAAATAAAATATATTTTAATCTTTTTCTTTTTCAGTTTATTTTAAACACTTCGCCTATTTTACATGTCTAATAATAATATTTATTTTTTCTTCCACTAATTTCATAAACTAAATTTAAATTTGTAATTTTATAATATATGTACCAGCAGTTAATTGAATAACTTATGAATGGTATAAAATATAAGGATATTAGTTCAATTGCACTTACAAAACCTTTAGTTAAACTACATTTACAAATTAAATTTCTCTATTATGTATAAATAAGCAACTAAAATACAAAATAGTAAAAAAGTTATACCAAAAAAATTTAAAAATTGAAAATATTAAAAACTTAAAAAATTAAAGATTAAAAATTAGCATTTTTTTTTATTATTTTTTTTATAGATCTATGTTAGTTTAAATCTAGAAAATGAATGAAATATAAAAACGAATGATTTCCCAATTGGATGTGCCTAATTTCAGTATAATCCACGTGAAAATGGTGAAAATGGCCCCCTTTGGGCTAATGAATAGTTCTGTCCGTGCACTTAGGAATCCACATAAATGAAAAGAGTTGGATAGAAAATTCGCCCTTCAATGGATTCCACCAAAGAGACAAGAGTTGAGATGAAGAAATCCTTCTTCAAGAAATAGTCAACATGTTATATTTTATAAAATGATCAAAAGCTTCTTCTCAAAACATAAAGATGGTTTAAATATTATTCTTGAAACGTCCCTCCAATCATAGGCATAGATAAATTAAAGGTTTCATTAATTAGAGTTTAAAACTATTACGAAACTTGATGCTAATAAATAAGGACACCAAAGAAAAAAAAAAAAAAATTGTGGTTGACTTTAAAAGTTCCCAAGGCTTAACATTAATTCTCAAATTTAATGCATAAAAATTTCCATGTCATTCTCACTTGGTTGAAGAAGACTCGTCCTCAAGTCTAAATAAATTATTTTCATCATGCTAAGGAGAGAGGTCAGCCACATTGGAAGTTGATGAAACACCATGGTCACTTGGAAGCTTAAGTTTGTATGCTCTGTCACCAATGTGATGCAAAATTCTAAACGAAGCATCAGCTGTTGGCTTTAACCTTCCATGTTTTCCACAACGAAATCATTCCTTTCTAAGATGAATCCAAACCAAGTCACCTTCCTTGAATGCAGCAGGATTCCTATGTTTATTTGCATTCCTATTGAACTTTTCATTTTACTTTATTATACGATCTCTAGTTTGCTCATGCATTGCGTTGATGTGCATTGCATTTGCCTTCGCATCTTCACTAAAATGTTGAGTAGCAGAAAATTGAGCGAAATCCAAAAGACTGATAGGATTCTTACCATAAACAACTTCAAAGAATTGTTCCCGTGTTCCCGTGGTTTGACTGGTAGATCGATTATAAGAAAACTTAGTTTGAGCTAAAATAAGGTCCTATGGGTGAGGATTCCTGCCAATCAGACTTCTCAAAAGATTTCTCAAGCTTCTATTCACCACTTCCATTTGTCCACCCGTTTGAGGGTATTTAAAGAACTAAACTAAAGAGTGGTGCCCAGCATACTCTAAATTGTGCACAAAAATGACTCATAAACTTAGAATCATGATTTTAAAGTATTTGTCTTTGGAATCCCATGAAGTTTCACAATTGCTTTAGAGAAAAAATCAGCAACATTTGTAGCATCCAAAGTCTTGTTGCAAGGAATGAAGTGTGCCATCTTTGAGAAGCAATCCACCATAACCATGATAGATTTCTTTATGTCCTAGACAAACCAACCACAAAATCTAAACTCACATCTTCCCAAGGTTTTGCTGGAATCGGCAATGGAGTGTAAAGTCTTGTATTTTGAGCATGGCTTTTATCTATGTGACAAGTCTTGCAACAAATGACATCCTGCTCCATCCTATGGCATTTATGGAGATGACAAGAGGACCAATGGACCTATCATTCAAGCTCTAGCAAATTTGATAATTAATTAAACTCTTAATTAATATATCTAATTTATTAATTCTAGTGTTACTCCACTAAAAAATTGCAATTACACTTTTAAATTATAGAATTAATTATTCAAAAAAAAAATTGAATAGTCCGTTGATTTAATCATTACATATAGATTGATCCTCTATAAATAGTTCATGATTAGAGCTAGATTCAGTATCCGTTATCCTCTTTAATTATTTCTTTATCCTTGAGTTCCAATAATTCTTTAATAAACAATTAATCCATAATCTTATTGTAAATTGAGCATTCTCTTGTTTAAGAGCTGAATTACCAATGAAGAGAGCTATTTTTCTGAAGAATTATCATTAAAGAGATCTATTTTTCGAACTTCCATTTAGAAGGAATGGATTCTATATTTGTATTTATCGTTCCCAGCTAACTATTTCACTATGTCTCCAATATACAAGGTGTTAGTTCATCATAAATAACAGACATTTTTGAGTAAATCAAAAGAAATGATGCCATAAATAAGAGTTTGTTAAATCTTTAAGATTAAGATCATTTCATATATGATCATCAAATTGATAAATATAAATATTGTAACCACTCGTATCAAAATACCCATATTATATAAGTTTGATTAGGTTTGACCAAGTGGACCATAAGTGAGTCCCAGTTGACTTTTTCTATGGTCAAAGTTTTAGTTTAATTAATGTACCATTAGGTAGAACTCGTTGATACAAATTCATAGATGGGCGGCATTGCTAAATTCTAAATTATAAATAAAAAGTTATGGTTCTGAAAAGTTTTAAACATTAGTATTCTATTAGTGTACAAACCAGTCTAGATTTTTGTTTGCTAATGACCTAAGACCCTATATAAGTGTTGGGAAGTGTGCCAAATAATGAATAAATTCCAAAATACCTGTTCTATCCCCAATTCCAATAGACCTTTCCCTAGACCTGAGGATAGGGACTAGGTTAACCTGAGCCCATTTGAACACCAAATGGTTTGCCACCATTTTTTCTTTTTTCGGCCACCACAAAACTACATGCACTGAACCACTAGAAAGTCCATCCCACCATCGACAAAACCACAAAAGTTCACGGTCTAACTCCACCGTACGAGCTTGGATAGAGTTGGGGAAGTAGTTGTAACACCCCGTCCCAAATCGCACCGGAATCCGTGCACGTTGATCGAGGTTGACCGTTGACCGTTGACCGAAGAGGGTCAAAAGTTGACTTTTAGACTCGGTGGGAATTTCAAGATGACTAGGGCACCGTGGCGAAGTGCACGATGCCACGAGTTCGTAGACTGGTAGCACGTCGAAAACGGAGCTACGGTTTGAAAGTTATGGACGAAACAAGTTGCGGTCCAAACTGTCCAAGGGGTGCCGGAGTTGACTTTTTTTTTTATGGGGAATTGAGCTTTGACTCATGCATGGTTGTGAAGTGCTCGTCGATACGAGTTCACAGACTAGCGGCACGCTCAAAACGGACATCCGGTTAAAAAGTTATGGACGTTTGAAGTTTACCGGATACCGTATTATTTTAATATTTTTTTTGGGTCGGTGAACAGTGAAACGCCACGTGTCAGTTTCTGATTGGTCCACGTGGCATGAACAGTGTCACGCAGGGTTTTAATTTTGAAAAACTCTCGGGGAAGAGAGAGAAAGAGAGAGAAGAGAGAGAAAGAGAGAGAGGAGAGAGAAAGAGAGAGAGAGGACCCGCCGGCCGCCGGCCATTTTCACGTTTTTCCGGCCTAGTTACTGTACACGCGCCGGCCAGCCAGATTGCCCACCTCATTTCCGGCAAAACCTCCAAATTTCACGGCGAACGGCCGCCGGACGCGCCCGGATCGGACGTCCGAAGTTTGGCGGCGATTTTTCCCCTCCACCGCCGGCCACCGCGAATCGGCACTATTCCGGCCGATGTACAGTACACGCGCCATACACCCAGCATCCTCTCCTCAAGTCCGGCCTACCCACCAAAAATCACGGCCATCGGACCACCGACGCGCCGGGATCGGAGCGTTTTCCGGCGAGGGGTCGAAAATCTTCAAACGGTGATTTCTCCGCCGTCCGACCTCCGTTTTGCTCACCGTCGGTCCCGTTGGATTGCTCTCCTCACGATCTACAAATCTGCAAAATTTCACAGCAAACGGCCACCGTCGGAAATTACTGTTCCGGCGACGGTTGCCGGTGACGTGGCGGCCGCCGGAAATCACTGTTCCGGCGAGTACCCCGAAAATTCCGGCCAGCTCCAGTCCGCAGTGTTCGACCTCCTGAACCCAAATCCGACTTCCGTTTCCACCAATTCGCGACGGTTTGGGAGAATTGCGGAGCCGAAACCCGAAAAGCTTCCCGATAAAATTCCGACCCCGTCGGGTACGATCATCGGAAATTAAGACCGGATCTGTGATTAGCATCACTCGAGCTTCGATTCGGTATATAATTCGTAAATTTTAGTTATCGTTTGGTGTTCGCTCCCCGGGTACCCATTTAGGGATTACCCGAATAAAATATTAATATTTGTGGTTTTGGTACTGTGGATGTTTTAGGTGCACGTGCAAGTAGCGGAGTCAATCCTACGGAGGATCTTGATTGAGATACGTGCACAAGGTGAGTGACCCACCTTCAAATTAATTTTGGGAATTTAATTGGTGAATATATAATGTGTGATTTAAATATTTGGAATTTAATTTCTATGTGCCAAATATTTATTTGAATTATTGTGGAATTATTTGTGAATTTATCGGATTTAAGAAAATGTGTATTTCATCAATTTATGCCATGTGGAATTATTTTATGGTTTTGAGGATTTTGAAATTGGTGTGGTTTTAATGGTAAATTGGGCACGATTCGATTTTCAAATATTTCAAGGAAAATATTTGGTTATGTTGGTGATTTCAATTTTTATGAAATATGCCCATAAAATATTATGGGATTTGATTATGATATTTCGAGAAATTATTTATGCTTGGAAAAAATGTGGATATTTGAATTGATGGATTTGGGAGTTGGTGGATTTGAAAATCATGGAATTTATGGCATTGATTACAAAGAAATTGTGGGAAAATTCCCGGTTCAAGCGGATGGATTATGCCCGCTATGCTTATGAAAAATGTGAAATTTGTTTTATAATTTAAATTGTGGATTTTATGATTTTTAGATGCACCGTGCACGTACTGGTGTTCTGATTATGTGATATGGTATATGTGATATGGTTAGTGTGCACACGGTTGTGATTAGCGCGCAGGTGGGTGTGATTAGCGCGCAGGTGATGTGATTAGCGCGCAGGTGGGTGTGAGTAGCGCGCGGTTGATATTATGAGGGTGTCCTGTGGATGCCATCGGAGAGGGCGGCCACCCCCCTTTGGCCGGGACACCAGGTTAGCAGCGGCGCTGTGGGACGCCACGCGACCGTATGCCGGTTTCTCTCTATAACCTCCTGTCTGGCGGTACCTTGGGACGCTGGGTACTGTTGGCGCCACTGGTATATAGTGGGTGCATCAAATGATTTTCAGAACTGTGTTTTAAAAATAAAATGTTTGGAAACTGAATTGGAATTAAAAATATAATTGTTACCGCTTCTGGTATTTAATTGATGTCTTGGTTTTCGGGGCATATGGATAAAGGGTTTTTGTGAAATTGTTTTAAAAGGGGAACCTTTCCAACTGAGAGAATTGTAAGGGTTTTGAGAGAAAATATTATTATTTCCAAATAATTATTATTTATACTTATTACTGTGATAATATATGGTATAGTAGTAGGGTCGCTCACTGAGATGATTAGCATCTCACACTCTTAAATTCCGTTCCTCTAGGTACCAGGTTGTCGGTGTTCACTCGGAGCGGACTTGATCTTCCTCGCTGTTTTAGTTCGGCAGTACCCTGTTATTCTTTTATTGCAGTTGTAATATTTCTTTCACTCTTGTTGTATTTATTTTGCACTGGATTACTGTATTTATTTTTTTTAAGTACTGCAATTTGTGGAACCAATTTGTAGTTTGTGGGAGGAATAAGGGGATATTTTTGAAGTGTGTTTTCAGTGCAGGTAAATTTGTGGTAAGTAAATCCCTTAGGGGAGGTGCTGCCGGATTTTCCGTTGGAAGGTTCGGTGGTATTTCCCTGGGATCAGGGCTGTCTAGGGTTCCGGGGAAGGAATTCTGGACGGGTCCTGACAGTTGGTATCAGAGCATAGGTTCTTGTAATCCTAAGGGACTGTGCATTGTTGTGTGTCCCATCCATGTCTAGTCTCTCGTTTTACCCGCGTGGAAGCGTTCTTTCTGTTTGTCTCGAAGTAAATTCGTTGCCCGAGTTTGAATAACTCTAATCTTCGAGGGTGTCAATTAGGATCATCTAGCCTAACGGGGAATTCCTATGGCCTAGTCGATGGTCGAGGATGCCTTTTCTTTTTGAAGGTCAAGCTTATCATCGTGAATGGTATCCGTTTCGTTCATGGAGAAGAAGGATAATTGCCTAAGGATGTGTGTCGATCGATTTCAAGGCGTCAAAATATTTTCCCGATCGATTATCATAATTTAAATGCTTTTCAAAGTGGTATTTGAAATTAAAGGTGTTTTATTCAAGTATTTTTGGTTTGTGTTCATACATGTATCTGTATGCTATATTGTTTGATATTATACTGCACCATATGGAGGCGGCGAACCAATGTGGTCCATGTAGAGCTAGCCCCATGATCATGTTGCCTACGAGCCCGGGGAATTGGACGGCCAATATAGGCAACCACCCTGGTTTGTATTGGTAGCAGAGTGTCGGCGACAGTTGGAATCATGGATTACGTAACATGTAGAAGGTGTTGTACGTACCTCCATTACAAGCGTGCATATTTTATTTTATGCTATGGATTTTAAGATATGAATTTCAATGTGGAGTTTTAACAATTGCCTATGCAAGTTAGGTATATTTGAAAAATATATTTTATTATTTGTTTTATGTTATGGTTTTTCCAAGAGCGACTTAAGGGTTAAGTATCGCCAGTCGAGAATCCAAAGCAGGGTATCGTTGAGTTCAAAAAGGAGATCTTAAAGGAAGTACGCGATTCAAAGTATGCGATACACCCCAAGGGTACCAAGACGTATGGAATGCTCACTGGATGACATGGTGGTTTGGCACGATAAAGGAAGTTGCAAGATCCGAATAAAGGTACTTAGGTCACCGATAAGTAAAAGTAGGGAGATGTAAACATGGATTTCGTGCTTAAACTATCATTCACAAAGAGAAGGTACGACAGCGTTTAGAGAATCAAGCAAGATCCGGATAGCGATTAAAGTTCTACTTGGTGGTTGATGAGGTTAATGAGATGAGGATGATTCCTTAGGCATGGTTGGATGTTTAAGCATGGTTATTTTTCATTCTAGAAGCTAAGATCTTGATATCTTATTTCCTTGGAGATTTAAGGTTCGTATTGGTGGTGCTTTATCGATTCAAGGTGGTTGATATTGTTGGTGATAATTTACAATGATCAGGAGTATGATTTTTGGGACGTAGTTAGAATTTGAGAAGTGTGGAATACTTTATTGGGTTAAGGATCTAGTGATTTGTTCATAGTCTTGGTGGTGATGCTAGAATTAGGATTTAAATTTCTTATTGCTTGAGGTGTGGATTCATGGAATTTATTTGAAATAAGGGAAACTTAGGGTTTTCAAGAATGATATTTGGATGTTGAGAATTTTATTCATGACCTTGATGAATTTAGTTAAAAGAAAGATTGATGTTTGTCGAGGTTAAGACTATTGGTTAATCAATGAGGAGCAAGGGTTTTATAATTGTAAGTACTAGGAGGGTAATCGAAGATAAGTGAATTAATCTCAACCTTAACTTGGTGATACCAGTATTTGAGGAAATTAGACTTAAGTTCTAATCTAACCTTTTAAAGTGCTGATCGAGTCACGAGAGTTGGTTGTTGGTTTAAGGATGCATACTTTAGAAGCACCTTATGGTTAGCGTTCGACTATGACCAAGACTTGTAGATCGTGTTCTCGTGGACCAATTTGACTATCCTTAATTAGTGGGCATGAGAAGGAAAGTTGCACAAGAGGGAAGTTAAAGTCACTATTAGGCGAATGTAGTGGCAGATGCTTTGAGTAGGAAGGCTACTGGATCCCTTGCTCACATCCAAGTCATCCAACTACCTCTCATGGTGGAGTTGAAGAAGATGGGGGTGTTAATGCATATGCACCCTTCAGGAGTTCTTATGGCTAGCTTCCAGGTACGACCGGTGTTGGTGGATCGTATAGTAGAGACCCAAATGGAAGATCCTAAGTTGAGGACAATTAAGGGCAAGGTACAAGAAGGTCTTGATCCGGAATTTTCCATAAGGAGGGATGGAGCCCTCGTGTATAAAGGACGACTTTGCGTTCCGGATATCCCAGGACTCAAGAAGGAGATTTTAGAGGAGGCGCACAGCTCGATGTATGCGATGCATCCTGGGAGTACCAAGATGTACCGGACGCTTGTTAAGTATTATTGGTGGATTGGTATAAAGAGAGAAGTTTAGAAGACCTGCTAAGGTCTTGCATTATGCAGTTTCGTGGTAGCTGGGATGAACAACTGCCATTGATAGAGTTTTGTCCTCCTGCCTACCGTGAAGCAAGAAGGAGAGAGTTCGAGGAACTGCGACAGAGGAACATGACAGTGATCGAGTACGAGAGGAGATTCCGAGAACTATCAGAATTCTGCATGCACCTGATTCCCGACGATCACACGAAGAAGGTGAGGTTCATAGACGGATTGAAAGAGAGCATCGGCTACACCCTTTCCGGATCAGTACATCCCACCTATCAGTCCGCCAGGGATGCAGCGCTCGAGCTAGAGAGACAGGAGGAGATACACAGACCCTCAAGGCGCAGATCTTTCGAAGGTTCGTATAGCGGAGTACCTCGACAGGGGGCAGCTAAGAAAGGCCATAGCTCAGGCTCAGACAGTGATGGGTTAAGCCCACGAGGCAGATTCCAGAGGAGAGATAGTTATCGTATGCCCCAGCCAGCTCGCCATTCGATCAGTGTGGATACAAGCTCGTATCAGCAGTCACGCATTAGTTCTCCGCGGATTTGTCCACTTTGTAGGGGGAATCATTCTGGGCAGTGTCAGATGGATGGTTTATGCTTTCGGTGTGGGCAGCCAGGCCACATAAGGAGGGATTGCCCTTATGGTAGCAGCAGTGTGCTAGAAGCAGGTCGACGGACACAGCATACGGGGATATTTCCAGGACAGAGTTCCCAGGGGAGTCAGCCAGTAGAAGTTTCTTCGGGATCAGTCCAGCCGTCTGCAGGATCGAGTCGAGGTAGAGGAAGGAGACCCCAACAGACAAGTCAAGGTCGGGTGTTTGCTATGACGCAGCAGGGAGCCAGGACTACGCCCGACGATTTCACAGATCAAGTGATGGAAGCAGACCTGATCCTGTTGGATCTATCCGGACTTGAAGTAGTGTTGGGCATGGATTAGTTGGCAAGGAACTACTTAGTCGAGGAAGCGACATGGGAGCCCGAAGCGCAGGTGCGTGATCAGAACCCTTGTTTGTTCCAGTGACGCGTGGAAATTTCGAGGACGAAATTTTTGTAAGGGGGGAAGGCTGTAACACCCCGTCCCAAATCGCACCGGAATCCGTGCACGTTGATCGAGGTTGACCGTTGACCGTTGACCGAAGAGGGTCAAAAGTTGACTTTTAGACTCGGTGGGAATTTCAAGATGACTAGGGCACCGTGGCGAAGTGCACGATGCCACGAGTTCGTAGACTGGTAGCACGTCGAAAACGGAGCTACGGTTTGAAAGTTATGGACGAAACAAGTTGCGGTCCAAACTGTCCAAGGGGTGCCGGAGTTGACTTTTTTTTTTATGGGGAATTGAGCTTTGACTCATGCATGGTTGTGAAGTGCTCGTCGATACGAGTTCACAGACTAGCGGCACGCTCAAAACGGACATCCGGTTAAAAAGTTATGGACGTTTGAAGTTTACCGGATACCGTATTATTTTAATATTTTTTTTGGGTCGGTGAACAGTGAAACGCCACGTGTCAGTTTCTGATTGGTCCACGTGGCATGAACAGTGTCACGCAGGGTTTTAATTTTGAAAAACTCTCGGGGAAGAGAGAGAAAGAGAGAGAAGAGAGAGAAAGAGAGAGAGGAGAGAGAAAGAGAGAGAGAGGACCCGCCGGCCGCCGGCCATTTTCACGTTTTTCCGGCCTAGTTACTGTACACGCGCCGGCCAGCCAGATTGCCCACCTCATTTCCGGCAAAACCTCCAAATTTCACGGCGAACGGCCGCCGGACGCGCCCGGATCGGACGTCCGAAGTTTGGCGGCGATTTTTCCCCTCCACCGCCGGCCACCGCGAATCGGCACTATTCCGGCCGATGTACAGTACACGCGCCATACACCCAGCATCCTCTCCTCAAGTCCGGCCTACCCACCAAAAATCACGGCCATCGGACCACCGACGCGCCGGGATCGGAGCGTTTTCCGGCGAGGGGTCGAAAATCTTCAAACGGTGATTTCTCCGCCGTCCGACCTCCGTTTTGCTCACCGTCGGTCCCGTTGGATTGCTCTCCTCACGATCTACAAATCTGCAAAATTTCACAGCAAACGGCCACCGTCGGAAATTACTGTTCCGGCGACGGTTGCCGGTGACGTGGCGGCCGCCGGAAATCACTGTTCCGGCGAGTACCCCGAAAATTCCGGCCAGCTCCAGTCCGCAGTGTTCGACCTCCTGAACCCAAATCCGACTTCCGTTTCCACCAATTCGCGACGGTTTGGGAGAATTGCGGAGCCGAAACCCGAAAAGCTTCCCGATAAAATTCCGACCCCGTCGGGTACGATCATCGGAAATTAAGACCGGATCTGTGATTAGCATCACTCGAGCTTCGATTCGGTATATAATTCGTAAATTTTAGTTATCGTTTGGTGTTCGCTCCCCGGGTACCCATTTAGGGATTACCCGAATAAAATATTAATATTTGTGGTTTTGGTACTGTGGATGTTTTAGGTGCACGTGCAAGTAGCGGAGTCAATCCTACGGAGGATCTTGATTGAGATACGTGCACAAGGTGAGTGACCCACCTTCAAATTAATTTTGGGAATTTAATTGGTGAATATATAATGTGTGATTTAAATATTTGGAATTTAATTTCTATGTGCCAAATATTTATTTGAATTATTGTGGAATTATTTGTGAATTTATCGGATTTAAGAAAATGTGTATTTCATCAATTTATGCCATGTGGAATTATTTTATGGTTTTGAGGATTTTGAAATTGGTGTGGTTTTAATGGTAAATTGGGCACGATTCGATTTTCAAATATTTCAAGGAAAATATTTGGTTATGTTGGTGATTTCAATTTTTATGAAATATGCCCATAAAATATTATGGGATTTGATTATGATATTTCGAGAAATTATTTATGCTTGGAAAAAATGTGGATATTTGAATTGATGGATTTGGGAGTTGGTGGATTTGAAAATCATGGAATTTATGGCATTGATTACAAAGAAATTGTGGGAAAATTCCCGGTTCAAGCGGATGGATTATGCCCGCTATGCTTATGAAAAATGTGAAATTTGTTTTATAATTTAAATTGTGGATTTTATGATTTTTAGATGCACCGTGCACGTACTGGTGTTCTGATTATGTGATATGGTATATGTGATATGGTTAGTGTGCACACGGTTGTGATTAGCGCGCAGGTGGGTGTGATTAGCGCGCAGGTGATGTGATTAGCGCGCAGGTGGGTGTGAGTAGCGCGCGGTTGATATTATGAGGGTGTCCTGTGGATGCCATCGGAGAGGGCGGCCACCCCCCTTTGGCCGGGACACCAGGTTAGCAGCGGCGCTGTGGGACGCCACGCGACCGTATGCCGGTTTCTCTCTATAACCTCCTGTCTGGCGGTACCTTGGGACGCTGGGTACTGTTGGCGCCACTGGTATATAGTGGGTGCATCAAATGATTTTCAGAACTGTGTTTTAAAAATAAAATGTTTGGAAACTGAATTGGAATTAAAAATATAATTGTTACCGCTTCTGGTATTTAATTGATGTCTTGGTTTTCGGGGCATATGGATAAAGGGTTTTTGTGAAATTGTTTTAAAAGGGGAACCTTTCCAACTGAGAGAATTGTAAGGGTTTTGAGAGAAAATATTATTATTTCCAAATAATTATTATTTATACTTATTACTGTGATAATATATGGTATAGTAGTAGGGTCGCTCACTGAGATGATTAGCATCTCACACTCTTAAATTCCGTTCCTCTAGGTACCAGGTTGTCGGTGTTCACTCGGAGCGGACTTGATCTTCCTCGCTGTTTTAGTTCGGCAGTACCCTGTTATTCTTTTATTGCAGTTGTAATATTTCTTTCACTCTTGTTGTATTTATTTTGCACTGGATTACTGTATTTATTTTTTTTAAGTACTGCAATTTGTGGAACCAATTTGTAGTTTGTGGGAGGAATAAGGGGATATTTTTGAAGTGTGTTTTCAGTGCAGGTAAATTTGTGGTAAGTAAATCCCTTAGGGGAGGTGCTGCCGGATTTTCCGTTGGAAGGTTCGGTGGTATTTCCCTGGGATCAGGGCTGTCTAGGGTTCCGGGGAAGGAATTCTGGACGGGTCCTGACAGTAGTGGTGGTGCCATCATGGGTCTTTCGCAGATTGGCTAGAATTTTGGCTGTTTCAAGCCAACCCATACACCTTGCCCCATTTTTTAGACCCTCTGAATCCATCCTTATATTCTGTTTGCTATGATTTCTCATGTTTTGAGAGATTTATCAATGAGAAGTTTGGTTGAGTTTTTTAATATCTAGTGACACTTTTGGTCGGAGATGAGTGCATCAATGTATTCCTTATCTCTTAAGCTTTCTGTTGATATGAAATTTGTAAATTTCAAATGTTATTTGATAATTTTTTTCATTTTTTAGGTTAATTAGTTAAATACTAGGTAACATTTGAATGTGTTTAGACTAAAATTGGATAAATTGGACAAACTAATGTTAGATTAGTGTAGCTAGATATTAATAGAACCCTTTGAAAGGTTCAATTTTATAAAATTGATTTCGAGTAAAAAATCTCAATTTTGGACTATGGGTCCTAAAGGTTTATGGTATAATTGGACCACTCAGTATCCAATTTACGTAGTATTTTTATAGTTGTATAAATTATTTTAAGACATTAGTACATACTAATGTCTTGGGTTTGATTTATTGCAGCCTAATAAATATTTAATTTATTGGAGCTTGAGAAATATTTTATTATATTATAGATATCTATATTGAGTATGGAGGTGTTCCTGCGAAGGAGTAGGAGTGAGCATCGATGGTACTTGTGAGTGCTTGTATTTTTATATGAATTTGGGCATGCTAGTATAATATATCTTGGTTTGGACATTTTATATATATATATATATATATATACACGGTTTGAACTAAATGTTTATTTTATACATATATGAATATTGGTTTTCACATATATATGTTATCATTTTATACGACTTTTGATAAGATTTTTAATAGTTTCAAATTCTACTAAGTTCCCAATGAATTAGTGAATATTGCTATTAAATCATTTTGATAATTAAATCAATATTTTAGTCCTCTTAAAAAATAATTGATTTTGAGAAATTGGAAATTATATATTGTTTAGCATGTTTAATTGTTTTATATTTTTAAAAACTTAAAAATAGTTTATCCTGATATATATTTCACTGTTGATATTTATGTTTTGGCATGAAATGATGATTAAGAATTTTTGAAATATTTAACTAAATGGTTGGATTTGAATGTTGAATTATGATTTATGGTACATTATTATTTGGAAAAATATAATATTACAAAGATTGTTGTATGAATATTGTACTATTATTTTCAATTGGTGTACCATATAATACAAGTGTCTCTATTTAGTATTTTTATATTACTTTGATGCTTTTAGAATATTAAGGGTTGTGAGATAGGTTTATTGTATATATATATTTTTTTTCCTTGTCAAGATTTTATCCCATTAGGTTTTCCTACAAAGGTTTTAATGAGGCATATCCATGGTTGGTGGATATCCAAGGGGGAGTGTTATGAATATGTGGATGTCACCATTTTGTAACTCTCAATTTATTACACTTTTGTAACCTCTCTATAATTTGTCATTAGTGGCATATGTAACCTTCATCTATGTCATTCATTTACCTTCAATGTCCATAAATATCCATTAGTGCTATATGTAAGGTATGTCCATGTGTGAACCTATAAATAGAGGATTGGAGATGAATAAAAGATAAGCATAAGTTAATTTTCTTTCTCTCTATAATTCTCTCTTTTATGTTGTGTTGAATCTATATTTACTTCATATGTGTGTATATATCTTAATTAGTTTTATAACAAATTTAGATTTTACATGGAAATTAATTTGTCTTTCTCTTCAACATCTTAAGACTAAATCATATCTGACACACAGCAGTTGAAGGTGGTTGGCCTATTATTGTCAACAAGTGTGATATTGAATTTACCAAAGATTCTACCAACTATCCAATAAATAATATTTTTTTTTTGAAAAATATAGAGAAATTAATTAATAAACCAAAGGAATACATCCGTCAGCTTGATGCAACTATCCAATAAACAATTGAAGCTTGGATTTTGGTCCGCCAATATTGAAGTCCTAATAAGCTAGATAATTCTTTTTCCATATCAAGTGCGATTGATATTAATTATTATATGTTGCTTTATTTCTCTTAATAATAATAATAATAATAATAATAATTTAATTACTACTCTAATGAATTAGAACGGGAGGTTAAAGCTTAATTTTATATATATATATATATATATATATATTTCTCCAAATCCACTAAAAAGAAAAGCCGATCGAAAATTCAGATAATATATCAACATCAACATCAACATCATCATCTCATTTTTCAGTTTTCTTAATAATTAATTTAATGCAACTCACTGTTGGTTCTTAATTAATTTGTCTATAGATCTGTCTTTAACTGGTTTTATGTATTGGTTTTTAATTACTACATTGGTTATTTTCCTTCATCCAACCGAATTCTTTGGATGTGGTATAAAAGATTAAGAATAGTATTTGTTTTTATATATATACACCTTAAAACAGTATATTTCCCAAAAGGGGCTTTTGGACTTGGTAATTACAAAGAAACAAAATTCGTATAATGCGCTTATTGTCGTTTATTTTATAATCTATTCGTTGTGTGTTTGTTAATCTGTCTAATTGGTATTTGGGCATAGACTAGTTCAACATATTGACTATTATATGTAACAACGTGTCAACGACAAAGATGACAAATAATAAGAATAACGATGCACGATAATAATAAAAAAAAAATGAAATGGCAACTTGTGGGAGTAAATTACAAAGAAAACGACATCTGTATAATGTGCTTATATGTCGGTTGCTTTGTATAAGCTGATTAATCAATTCCATGCGTGCTGGTTAATCTGTTTATTAGTCCAACTTATTGACTAGTTCATATATACCAACTTGTCAACGGCGCAGACAACAAATCATAAGAATAACGATGCATGATAATAATAAAAAAAGAACAATGAAATGGCAACTTGTGAGAGTAAATTAATCTGAGGGTTATATAGGTTAGAAACGGAAGCGTGAAACGTAGAAATTGGGGAATTGAAAATATCAGTAGTTTCCCCTGTAGGGTGGGCTGCGTGAAGAGGGACTAGAGGTCATCGACATCGATCGATCTAAATTAAAGAGGGAGGGAGGGGCGGGAAAAGAACAAGATGGATTCAGGGAAAGAAATGAAAGTGAGATTGAGGAAGCAAGAGGTGGTGGCAGCAGTGCTTCCAATACAGGAACATTGGCTGCCAATGTCAAATCTGGACTTGCTTCTGCCCCCGTTGGACGTGGGGGTTTTCATGTGTTACAAGAAACCAGCAGTAATGACGATGAATATGATTGGAATGTTAAAAAAGGCTTTGGTTCAGGCTCTTGTATCCTTCTATGCCTTCGCTGGGGAGGTGGTTACCAGCTCAACTGGTGAGCCCGAGCTTCTTTGCAACAATCGGGGTGTTGATTTTGTGGAAGCTTATGCCGACATCCAACTGGAGCAGCTCAATCTCTATGACGCTGAGACCACCATCCAAGGCAAACTTATTCCAAACAAGAAGCAGGCCGGGATAATGGCTGTTCAGGTAATTTTTAAATATTATTATTATTATTATTATTTTTTTTGTGTTTTTAATCATGTATATTAATTAAAAATTTGACTACCTAGGTGACAGAGTTCCAATGCGGGGGATTGGTAGTGGCATGCACATGGGACCATAGGGTAGCGGACGCCCACTCGGCCAACTTGTTCATGGTGTCATGGGCTGAGATTGCTGCTGCTGCTGCTCATGATGACAACTCTAATAAAAAATCACTGCTCTCCTGCCCGCAGCCATGCTTCCGAAGGTCGTTGCTGAATCCTCGGCGTCCCGGTATCATCGATCCCTCCATCGACCGCTTCTTCATCCCTTTAAACATGTTACCCCCACCACCTCCCCAGCCCCCAGCCGCTGATGGTCTCGTAAGCCGCATATACAGCGTTTCCGCACATGAAGTGAAGCGCCTGCAGTCCGAGGCCAGCACCAACAGCTGCAAGAGGAGCAAACTGGTGTCCTTCAGTGCCTTCTTGTGGAAAACCATTGCCAAATCTGCAATCACCGGCAAAAAGTGCAAACTAGGCATTGCTGTTGATGGAAGGACCAGGCTCTCGCCTTCATCTAGTACTGGTACAACTGCCCCAAATCCAATGGCTTCTTACTTTGGAAACGTCCTGTCCATTCCCTACGGAAGCAAACCAGCAGATGAGCTGATAGACCAGCCCTTGTGCTGTGTAGCAGACGCCGTTCATGAATTCTTGGATGTGGCAACCACCAAGGAGCATTTCTTGGGGTTGATAGACTGGGCGGAGACCCATAGGCCTATCACAAGCATGGCCAAGGTTTACAGCAAAGGGATCGAAGATGGGCCGGCCTTTGTGGTGTCTTCCGGGTTGTGGTTTCCGTTATCGCATTTGGATTTCGGATGGGGAAAGCCTGCGTTCTGGTCCTACAGTTTCCACTGGGAAGGAGATACAGGGTATGTCATGCCCATGCACAGCCCAAAAGGTAATGGTGATTGGGTGGTTCACATGCGGCTCTTGAAGGGTCAGTTGGACTTGCTTGAGAACCAGGCTTCTCATGTCCTCAGGCCCTTTACCTTTGATTTCCTTCGCTAACGACAGCATAATAGACTTTAAGTTAATTTTAATTTTTAATTATATATACTCAAGTAGCAAAATATTGCTATATATACTGCTTCATTTAATGTATTCCAGCTGCCTTCAGCTTTACCCTTGGATATAATTATTGTTTTAAATAAACATCACTATTTTCTAAACTAAAATATTAGACTTGAGCTATTCCTACAGGCTTTAGATATAAAACATTCAATATTTAATGTCTTTACTAAGCCATTCGAGTATATTATTCACTAAAGTATATTGACGAAAGCTAAAAGATTGAGAAAGTAAGTTGGGGTTGGGTCGGGGAATAAGGTTGATATAAGGTCTCTACTAAATCTTGGAATTAGGATCCAAGTAATTAGTCTCTACTAAATTTTGAGCTCAATAATAGTTCTTTCACAGGTCCTCCATTATTCTCCATCAACTCTTCTTAAAATCTCTAAATTAATTTATCCTCTTCGTGCAATAACTTAGATTTGAATGTTTACGTGATTACTAATCAAATAAGGTAAAGATTATTCATCCTATTAGGTCTCCAAATACATAAAAAATTCATGGATCTGATACGAACCTAGGACGACCTGTTCCTAAACCTGTATTATACTAGCCCGGATCTTAATTAAGTTCAAGTTCTAATGGAATGAACCTCAACCCCTAACCAACCTGTGGTTAGAAACCTTGGTATAATGTAGACGCCACAATAAGGGATGGAAAACCTATTGATAAGTCAAGCTAAAACAACCAATTCTCTAATAGTGTTTTAGGTGTTCTCAAAGAACAAAGAGATAATTAATCTCACAAGTATTTTCTTAATCAAATTAAAGTTGTATTCATATTGAAAAATAAGCCTTTAAATAGGCTTTGAAAGAAACAAAATAAACCCTAAAAAAAAAACCTAGATAAAACCGGCCATACACATAAAAAAACCTAGTTGGCCGCAACTATACTTCCTTTCCTAATCTAAGTTTGATTAATTAATTCCTTTATATTAAATTAGGAATTAATTAATTTACAATAAAATAAAAACCTTCCTAAAGTTATTTGTCCAAAAAATAAATAAATAAAAAAAATCCAAAAAGAAAGAAAGTCAATCGCAAATTAGGTATCTAGTTGACTTTGACATCTAGGCGGAATTATGTCTTCAACCGAGCTAACTTATGCCTGCCTGATGTCCAAGCTAGCTTATGGCCTATTCGAGCTAACTGATGTCTGTCCGAGCTAACTTGTGTTTGGCCGAGCTAACTGATGTCTGTCCGAACTAAGTTGTGTCTGGCCGAGCTAACGGATGTCTGTCCGAACTAAGTTGTGTTTGGCCGAGCTAACCGATGTCTGTCCGAACTAAGTTGTGTTTGGCCGAGCTAAGTTACATCCGATGTCCGAAGTCCGAGATCAGATGTCCGAGGCAAGACTCGTCCGAGATCAGATGTCCGAGGCAAGGCTCCGATATCCAAAGTCCGAGATCAGATGTCCGAGACATGGGTGTCCGATATAAAATATCCGATGTATCAGCCTCCACCACTTGAATACTTAAAACAGGTCTTTTATCTTCAGGTATGGACAAGCCCTTTTGAGAATGAATTACTCTCTAGATAAAGGCAGCAAGGTTATCCTTAAACCTCTTAACTTGAGCCCTAGTGATCGGTCCAGTCTTCATCCGTATTGGATCAGTACCCCAGCGAGTTGTCGGTGGTGTAAGCTCGGACTGGTTCACATCATTCCCCTCCTCTTGAAAATGATTTGTCCTCAAATCGAAGTCATCACCTGCAGCAAAAGGAGATAAATCAGCAACATTAAAGGTGGCACTAACACTATACTCACCCGGTAAATCAAGTTTGTAAGCATTGTCGTTTATCCTTTCCAAAACTTGGAAAGGTCCATCGCCCCTCGGCATGAGTTTGGATTTTCTTTGTTCAGGAAACCTTTCTTTCCTTAAATGCAGCCACACCCAATCTCCAGGTTCAAACACCATTGATTTTCGACCTTGATTAGCCACCTTTGCATATTGCTCGGTCCTCCTCTCAATATTTGCTCGTGCCTTCTCATGAATCTGCGTTACAAAATTAGCTTTTTGTTTTCCATCTAGATTAGCACGCTCACTTAAAGGTAAAGGTGTTAAATCTAATGGAGTCAAAGGATTAAAACCATAAACAATTTCAAATGGAGTAAATTTAGTTGCTGAATGTAAAGACCTATTATATGCAAATTCAACATGTGGCAAACATTCTTCCAAAGTTCTTAAATTTCTACTAATTAATGCTCTCAACAATGTAGACAAGGTTCTATTTACTGCTTCGGTTTGTCCATCAGTTTGTGGATGACAAGTAGTTGAAAATAAAAGCTTAGTACGTAATTTAGCCCACAAATTTTTCCAAAAATAACTTAAGAACTTAGCATCCCTATCCGAAACAATAGTTCTTGGCATTCCATGCAATCTCACAATTTCCTTGAAAAATAAATTAGTAATATTGGATGCATCATCAGTTTTGTTACATGCAATAAAATGTGCCATCTTAGAAAACCTATCTACTACAACAAAAATTGAATCCTTACCTGTCCTTGACCTAGGCAATCCAAGAATAAAATCCATAGACAAATCTACCCAAGGATAGGTAGGAATCGGCAAAGGCTTATACAATCCATGCGGCTTCAATGTTGATTTTGTTTTTCGGCACTTCAAACATCTTTCACAAATTCTCTCAACATCTCTCCTCATGTTAGGCCAATAAAAATGTTCTTGCAGCAAAGATAAAGTTTTCAAAATACCAAAATGACCCATCAAACCACCCCCATGTCCTTCCCGAACCAATAATTTCCTAATACTACAATTAGGCACACAAAGTTTGTTCTCCTTAAATAAATATCCCTCAAATATGTAAAATTTATTAAATCCATGTTTCAAACAGGTTCTAAAAATTTCTCCAAAGTCACTATCATGCTCATAAAGTTCTTTCAATTGTTCAAATCCAAGCAATCTAGCATCTAATGTAGAAAAGAGTACATACCTTCGGGATAATGCATCGGCAACCACATTTTCTTTACCTTTTTTGTAGCGGATCACATAGGGAAATGTTTCAATAAATTCAATCCACTTGGCATGCCTTCGGTTGAGCTTCCCTTGACCCTTGATATGCTTCAAAGATTCATGATCCGTATGAATCACAAACTCCTTTGGCATGAGATAATGCTGCCACGTCTCCAAAGCCCTCACCAAAGCATACATCTCCTTGTCATAAGTCGGGTAGTTTAGGGCAGCTTCATTTAATTTTTCACTAAAGTAGGCTATGGGTTTTCCTTCTTGCATTAAGACAGCTCCAATACCTACATCCGAAGCATCACACTCAATTTCAAAAGTCTTAGAAAAATTTGGTAAAACTAATAAAGGTGCATTACACAATTTTTCTTTCAACAAATTAAAAGATTTTTCTTGTACTTCCCCCCATTTAAAGCCAACATTCTTCTTGACAACTTCATTGAATGGTGCTGCTATGGTACTAAAATCCTTGATAAATCTTCTATAAAAGCTTGCCAAGCCATGAAAGCTCCTCACTTGGGTGATAGAAGTAGGAACCGGCCACTCTTGAATTGCTTTCACCTTAGCTTGGTCAACTTTTATTCCTGCAGCACTTACTACAAACCCTAGAAACACAAGCTCATCTTTGCAAAATTCACATTTTTTAATGTTAGCAAACAATCTTTCTTTTCTAAGAACTTGCAAAACTTGCCTAAGTTGATCCACATGGTCATCCAAATTTCGGCTATATATTAGAATGTCATCAAAATAAACAACCACAAATTTACCAATAAATGGACGCATTACATGATTCATAAGCCTCATGAAAGTACTAGGTGCATTGGATAATCCAAAAGGCATAACTAACCATTCATATAGCCCATATTTAGTTTTGAATGCGATTTTCCATTCATCACCTTCTTTCATCCTAATTTGATGATAACCACTCCTAAGATCAATTTTTGTAAACATGCAAACACCATGCAACTCATTAAGCATATCATCTAATCCAGGAATGGGATGCCTATATTTGATGGTAATGTTATTTATAGCCTTACAATCAACACACATTCTCCAAGAACCATCCTTTTTAGGTACCAACAAAACAGGAACAGCATATGGACTTAAACTCTCACGAATGTATCCTTTATCAAGCAAATCACTTGCCTGTTTTTGCAGCTCCTTTGTTTCCTCGGGATTGCTCTTATAAACTGGTCTATTTGGTATGGTAGCCCTTGGAACAAAGTCAATTTGATGTTCTATCCCTCGAATACGTGGTAATCCACTTGGAATCTCATTTGGGAAGACATCTCCAAATTCCTTCAAAAGAGAAATCATTGAACTTGGCAATTCAAGTTCTTCAAAGTTAGTTTGATCATTAAAATAGTTTTCTTTATAAATCATGAACAGCAAAGGTTTCTTACACTCAATAGCCTTATTAATATCCCCTAAAATCAAATAAAAATTGCTACTTAAAATTTATTTTCTTTCTTTTTCTCTTTTTCCCTTGGATTGGTGCAAACCTTCGGATTTTCCTTCCTTCTCCAAGCTCTTGGGTTTGCCACTTTCTTTCCCCTCTCTTTCGGCTTTTCCTTGATCTTTCCACTCAATATGAGCCTTAGAAACCTTACCTTGATCAGCAACCTCATTCTTACCTTCTTGAAAGGTTGGTGAAGCCGTTGGTGCCATACTTGCTTTTTCCTTGAGCTTTTCGGCTTCTCTCCTTTGTTGCACTTGTAATTGGTCTTTGTAAACCTCTTTAGGAGATAATGGTTCTAGCTTGACCTTCTTCCCTTTAAACCTGAAAACTATACTATTTTCTCAACCAAAATGAGTAGCATCTTTATTAAATTGCCATGGTCTACCTAGTAGTATATGTCCAGCAATCATGGGAACAATATCACATAAGACTACATCCTCATATCTACCTATACTAAATTTTACTTTGGCTTGTTTATTTACCCTCATCTCACCACTAGCATTTAACCATTATAACCTATAGGGTTTTGGATGTTTAATTGTTTTCAAGCCTAATTTATCAACTACAAGGTTACTTATCACATTGGTACAACTCCCACTATCTATAATCAAGCTACAAATTTTACCTTGTATTTCGCAGCGAGTGTGGAAGATGTTTTCTCTTTGTATATGCTCTTCATCTTTGTAAACAGCAAGTACTCTCCTAGAAAGCAAGTTTAATTCAGCAGTGGATGCTTGCAAGGTTTCGGGTTCATCCTCCAAGTCCTCCTCCTCTTGCTTGGCTTCATCCTCACTTTCTTCGCTTTCCGATTCTAGCTCATCATTGCCCTTTAACACCATGATTCTTCTATTCGGGCATTGGCTAGCGATGTGTCCTCCTCCCTAGCACTTAAACACACAACATCATGAGTTCTAGAAGGTTTAGGATCTAATTTTACCTCATTCTTTGGTGCTTGGATAGATTCGGTTCTAGTCTCCTTCCTTGGCCAATTTGAACTTTCTTCTTTGACTTTCGGCTTTGGCTTGCTTTCATAGATGGGATTGTTCCTCCAGCCACTAGAATTGGACCTTCCACTGTTGGAAACAACTTTAAACCATGAGCTTACACCCCTCCTCTTGAATTGGTGCTCAAGCTTAATGGCAACATGCAACATCTCCTCCAATTCCAAGTATTGTTGTAATTCAAGCTAGTTGCCTCCCTATCCTCATTCATATTCAGCCTCATCATTAACATCTCCATCTCTTTGTAATAATCCTTCACGGACCTACTTCCTTGAGACAATGATTGAAGCCTTTGATGCAGCAATCTATGGTAATGGGATGGCACAAACCGCTTTCTCATGGCTCCTTTCATTTGTCGCCATGTTTTAATCAAGTCATCACCAACTCTCCTTCGGGTTCTTTGCTCATTTGTCCACCATTGGGGTGCATAATGGCCAAACTCCATTGCTACCAACTTCACCTTCTTACCTTCCGAATAGTTGTGGCAGTCAAAAATCATCTCCATTTTTTCTTCCCACTCCAAATAAGCTTCGGGATCACTTTTACCCATAAAAGGTGGGATGTTAACCTTGATATTTCCCAAATCATCATCTGTATCTTCCCTCCTATATCTTCCATGGCCAGCTCTATCTTGGACAGCAAAAGTTTCATCCATACCTTCTTCAAAGTCTCCACCGAATGGCTCCTCATCAAATTCCTCTCTCGGTCTCTCGCGACCTCCTCGTCCTCGGCCTCGTCCTCCATGGAATTCTTGCCTATTTCTTGTGTTCGGCATTCCTTGTGAGGCTTCTAGCCTTCCCATTCTTTGATTCATATGCTCAACTTGAGCACTAACCCTCTGTATTGACTCCAAAACAGCTCTCATGTCCACTTGGTCTCCACTCCCGGTAGCTCGGGCATCGCCATGGAATGCTACGGACTCCTCCTCATTGATCCTCAAGGGTGGATCTCCTCTCCTTATTCTTGATTCTGTTATGTTAGTATAATAATGCAATAGAAAGAAAAAAAAAATAGGACCTTACAATTTCACTCCCTTACGTGTTTCACTCAAATGAGAACTCGACACTCGTGTTTGCACACTTGTTTTAGGCTTTTTTTTACCCTCTTTTAAGCTCAAAACTCTTGCCTTTTTCCACTCAATGAATTATCTCAAAATTCTAATTAAAACACCCACAAAACAGCAATTAGATCACTAGTATGTTTTAATTAAACTTATCAACAAAACAGTAAGCAAAAATGAACAAATACCGAACGGAATGAAAATACCTATTTTCGGTTTTTCTAGATAAAATAAACACATAAAATAATGAGAAAATGTTGGAATTTTTGAAAACTGCACCAGATAGTAGTAGATTATGAGTTCAAGAATAAAATTTCAGGAAAAGAAATTCAAATACGAACAAGAATCAAAGAGAACAAAAATATAGAATAATGTTGGTTGCTGTTCTTGTAATTCAAGTTTTGTATCAAATCCTTTAACTAATCTTAATCCCAAATAATTTAGCACTCAAACTCAAATATCCAGCAGCAAAAATAATTTCCCAGCAACTCAAATAATTAATCAAAAAAAAAAAAAAAACCCAACAGCTCCAACAAATTTCCAGCAAACAAATCAAACTCCAACAAACCAAAATATTTTTTTATATTTGGCTTTACCTCTTCTTCTTCTTCTTTTTTTTTTTTTTTTTCCCACTCATAGAACATAAACAACTTTAGTAGAAAGAATAATTACCAAAGTTGGAATTCCAACTCCAGAAATTCACCAAACCCGTGATCTCCAAATAAACACAAATATGCAGTTTTTTTTTTTTTTTTTAAAAAATGTTGCCGCAAACTCTTTTTTTTTTTTTTTTTTGAATATATGAATGCAAATATTTAAGACTAAAACAGCAAAGAAAAATCAACAAAAACCAAATTAAAAGAACAATGATGAAAGACAACCAACAAACTAGGAAACAAAAATACGATAAAACTAGGAAATTCTAATTCAACTAGGAATGAATTTTTTTTTTTTTTTTAAAGATGCAGAACATGTATGGGATGGATGCAACCTTAACCTAATGCTAAAATTGCAGAATAAAACAAAAACAAATAAAGCAAATAAAGATAGATCAAACCTGAACAAAATTAGGCTCTGATACCAAATGATACGAACCTAGGCCGACCTGCTCCTAAACCCGTATTATATTAGCCCGGATTTTAATTAAGTTCAAGTTCTAATGGAATGGATCTCAACCCCTAACCAACCTGTGGTTAGAAACCCTGGTATAATGTAGACGCCACAATAGGAGATGGAAAACCTATTGATAAGTCAAGCTAAAACAACCAATTCTCTAATGGTGTTTTAGGTGTTCTCAAAGAACAAAGAGATAATTAATCTCACAAGTATTTTCTTAATCAAATCAAAGTTGTATTCATGTTGAAAAATAATCCTTTAAATAGGCTTTGAAAGAAACAAAATAAACCCTAAAAAAAAAACCCTAGATAAAACCGGCCATACACATAAAAAAACCTAGTTGGCTGCAACTATACTTCCTTTCCTAATCTAAGTTTGATTAATTAATTCTTTTATATTAAATTAGGAATTAATTAATTTACAATAAAATAAAAACCTTCCTAAAGTTATCTGTCCAGAAAATAAATAAATAAATAAATCCAAAAAGAAAGAAAGTCAATCGCAAATTAGGTATCTAGTTGACTTTGACATCTAGGCGGAATTATGTCTTCAACCGAGCTAACTTATGCCTGCCTGATGTCCGAGCTAACTTATGGCCTATTCGAGCTAACTGATGTCTGTCCGAGCTAACTTGTGTTTGGCCGAGCTAACTGATGTCTGTCCGAACTAAGTTGTGTCTGGCCGAGCTAACGGATGTTTGTCCGAACTAAGTTGTGTCTGGCCGAGTTAACGGATGTCTGTCTGAACTAAGTTGTGTTTGGCGGAGCTAAGTTACATCTGATGTCTGAAGTCTGAGATCAGATGTCCGAGGCAAGGCTACGATATCCGAAGTCCGAGATCAGATGTCCGAGACATGGGTGTCCGATATAAAATATCCGATGTATGGGTGTCCGATGTATCAGCCTCCACCACTTGAATACTTAAAACAAGTTTTTTATCTTCAGGTATGGACAAGCCCTTTTGAGAATGAATTACTCTCTGGATAAAGGCAGCAAAGTTTTCCTTAAACCTCTTAGCTTGAGCCCTAGTGATCATTCCAGTCTTCATCCGTATTGGATCAGTACCCCAGCAAGTTGTCGGTGGTGTAAGCTCGGGCGGGTTCACATCAGGATGCCACATATAAACCTCATTTGCGTTTTTCTTAGAGGGGTGAAGGACTTGTTTCTGTTGGTCTCCTTTCTATCAAAGTTCTAGAAATATTGTCACTCTAACTAAGAATAGAGATCCTGAGTCCCAAACATCCAGAAAAGAGGAAAGTCTATTTGCATAAAAAGTTCTTGCATTTTATGCTTTATAATATCAAATTGTTAAATTAGCATCAACAATTCCATCTTAAACTCATAAGCAGTTCACCACTTCTTTAAAACTTTCACATCATGACTTTTTAGTTGTTAAATCACATAAATAGAACCAAATTTTCATTCTAATTATATTCTTAATTAGGGAGAGGGATCGAATCTCCTCACATAAAATATACTAAATTTTAACAATTAAAAAATCACAGTGGTGTGAAGGTTTTGAGCAAATACTGCATCGTTTACAAGCTTTAAAAGGTTCTTAGCTATAATTTAGTACTACAAAATATAGCATACAAAAATATTGAAACTACAAAATGAGCCTCCAACTCTAAAGTCTCGTACAGTAGTATTCATTATTAAATGATTATGATTTTAAGTTTTGTCGAATATGTTACAACTGACTCATTCTTTATTAAAATTTTACAGAGTAGTATTCATCATTAATTAATGATTCTGATTTTAGGTTTTGTTGAATATTTTATGATTGACCAATCCTTTATTGGTTCACTTGGTTGTAATATGTGGAAATAATCAAACTTGGTAGGCTTGTCTGAATATTCCTTCTGATAGCAAATTTTAGCTGATTCTAACTTAGTAGTCTTATACTTTTAACATCAACATTGCACCAAAGAGACTTACCATGCAACAAAACTACCCACCTTCACCCTCAGTTAGCGTCTAAAGTAGGGATTATTGGAGCTGGTATTAGCGGAATTTCCGCCACTAAACACCTCTCAACAGATAATTCCATTGTTTTCGAGGGTACCGATTCCATTAGTGGTGTTTGGAAACACTGTTCTTATAGCTATACTATGCTCCAAATCCCTCAATGTGATTTCGAGTTTTCTGATTATCCTTGGCCAAACAAGGATGATCCAAGTTTTCCTTCTTAACAAGAAGTGTTGGATTATTTGCATGGTTATGCCAAACACTTTGATGTATTGAAATACATCAAGTTCAACTCAAAGGTGGTAGAAATTCGATATGTCAGTAATCGTTCTTATTTTGAAAACATGGTTCAGAAACCTGGCGAGTATGGCAGCCTTTTGAATGGAAAACCTGTTTGGGACGTTGCAGTTCAAATGTCTACTGGTAGTACACTTCAGCTAAACGGATCATATTATTCTTGTTGTTTTGGATATAATGTTTTCATGCATGCATTTGAATTCAATAAATTCCGGATACAGTGAATTTTCACACAATTACATCATGGTTACATATAATATGCCCTCAAAATTTGGATATCCAGATAATTTCTCTACGGTGAGGATATTTTTAACTTTTTAAGTTGAAAATAAGTAGGTTGAATTATTTAGAATGGTTGAATTTAACATATTTGATGTGATGTATAATCCAATAATTAAATAATAAGCTCACCTATCTTCAAATTTTTAAGTTGAAAATATTTTCAGTTGAACCTCACTGTTTTATACACACGTATTTAAAATAAAGCTTTTCCTTTTCTTTCTTTGATTTATAGAGAGCGTTGATATATATTGTTGCAAACAGGGTACTCGATTGAGTTTATTTTTAAATTGTGCATAAATAGTGATACAAGTTTTGAGTTAATTTTTAAATTATGCATAGTAATAGATTGTTTGGTTTATATTGCATATAACTATTGGGAGTTATACAGGATGATATGATATAAAGGTTATATGTAATAACTTCCCTTGTTGGTAATACTTGGATGCATACATTGTGCATGAAAATTAATGCTAGTGTGGAAATAGCCAATAGGGACTCTACTTCCTCTGGTAATATATCATATTTACAGCTGTTTTAATTTGACCAAGTCGAAGACATGTTGTTTTTTTTTTTTTTTTTTGGGCCAATTAATCACCAAGACATTAACTAATTCATTAATTAAAACGCGCACCTGGTCTCTCAACGAGTAATTTGACTTGTAGGAGATCGCATATAACTTAAAACTGTTCTCAAAAGATTTATTTATTTATTTTTTCTGCTTTTGGTTGAGTTACTATTAGTACAAATAAACTGGCTTCTTTATAGAACTCTATAGTTTTGGCCAAATTTCCATTACCATAGTTGCACTCCTTCACTAAATCTAATTTTTGTTTTCTCTGAACTTGTCAGAATTATCCCAAGCATCTTTTCATCCACAACAAAACAAATATAGATATATATGCTTGTATGTATATCTCCAATAAAATAACTTTATTTTCAGGTATTCTTGAACATGAATTCTTTTTTTGCAGCCAAAAAAAAAAATAGAACGTCAACCAACAAACTAATTAGTAGTAGAAGAGGTAGGGAATATCTGCTGAAAGTGGAAGAAATTGCATACAAATTATACATAAAAGAGGGCCAATTAAACTACTTGCAACACAGAATATATAGTACATATATACAAGGAAAATTATTAGTAGAGTAAGTATAACCATGTATAGAGGGTTTGAGGAGGATTATAATAAAGTTGAGAGGCTTGTATGTAAGAAACTTGCTTCAAATCTGGCCTAGACATGCAGACATGCAGACATGCAAATGCTAGCTTGGTAATGGAGGCTACTTCCTCTACACATTTTTTGGAGGTAAGAGGTGTTGGTCCAATACATCATTGAGAAGAATTTGATATGAAATAATAAACATATCATATCATCCACAACTATATGTGTCTCGGAAGTTTGAGTGATTGCAGTGAGCCACAGTGGGGTTGTGTTAGTTTGTTGTGATCAGCTGAATAAGAGTTATCATACAGCATGATGGATAATGGTTTTACTCAATGAAACTCGCTAGGCTTTAAACAAATTATAGCTACATGACACAAACTCCTAAGTACTAAATTAAAACTATACATTCTTAAGCACTACTTTCATTGCCATGCTTGTTGTAAAAAATTGGCATTCTATTAATATGAATGGCTTATAGCAAGAATAGGATTAAGTACCATATATTTTGAATCTCGATGGACTGACTTGTTATCATTTTACTTCTTTTTTTTTTAACCACTTATTTGTATTTAAGAAGACTTAGGACTAGTTTTGAATTACATTTTCTATGTAAATTCTAAATGTGGTAATATACTGTTGGAATCATATATACAACGGAAGCCTGATCGAGATTGAATAAAGCATGTGATAAATTATGTCATTATCCATTAATTTTACTAACCTTTATGCACAGGACCTTCCAAACTATTCTCTAGTGACAGATCTGCGGGTGGGGGCACTTGATCACAAAAGAAACAAGAAGGTTAATCTGGAAAAACCCTGAAACTCATAGTTTCTACTTTTCTCTCAAGGTGTTTTTAATTCTCTACTAAGATTCTCAATCTCTAGAAAATAATACGTAAAACCTGTCTTCTGGAGGCTAGTAAGTAGTGTATTTATACACTGCTAACCTAATCCTTCTAGGGTTTCATAACACCTTGGGCCCATTTAATGGATTCTTTCTTGTATCTTAATAATCAGTTAAATGGACTTTGTCATTTAATGAGCTAGTTTAGGGATCCCACGATCCATTATTAATCAAGGCTCCTGATCATAGATTAGCTTGCTCTAAGAGCATAAATCTAACAATCTCCCACTTGCTCTGAGCATGCCTGAGACTTTGATCTCATCCAGTGCTACTTCATTAAAAACCTAGATGTGAACTCCAAGATTAATAATGTTTATATTAAATGTATTTTTCCTTTGTAAAATATCAATAATTAATTGTTAATAATTTTTGTTAATCAATTAATTATTTATTCTCCTGATTTATCAGTTTATTTAACGGATCCAATGCACTGGCCAGTGACTTTCACTATCCGAGTACCGAAACATGTTAAGAGAATATTTTATACAAATTCTATTTTGTATATTTCATAAATACTTAGTAATCAAGGAACCATGATTCCCAAATCATCAAGATATTGGCCATTCAAAATAGACCTCACTTATTGATAATTCAAAGAATCATAGTCACTTAATTACCTATTTATAATATACTCAGGATTAAGAAAAATAGCATATCCAATATTGCCTGAAATTTAATTCCGTTTATAGAAATTTATCCTTAATTAAATCTCTTCGATTCTCTCAGAATGACTATAATTCATTCCAATATTTTATAATAATCAAGACAAATTATTTCATAAAATATTGCAATCTAAATAAAGTGCCCAGCTTTATTTAACAACTGTGAGACAATTCATTAATTATGAGAACCTCTGATCATGTCTTCTATGGACTTATCCATATGTTCACATACTGTATAATTAATTTGGACCTTATACGTAAAATATTGTGTGCAAAAAATAACTTAATATTATTGAATCAGAAAATAAAACTACAATTTGTCTTGCTCTAAGAGCATAAATGTAATTAACTCCCACTTACTTTAAAGTAAGCCTAGGACCCTCTTAAGACCCATACAATTTACATGCTTCTCAAACACACGTTTAGGAAGAGTTTTAGTAAAAGGATCTGCTAGGTTCTCCTCAGATGCTATTTTAGTAACCACTGTATCTTCTCTTTCAATGAAATCATGGATCAAGTGATACTTTCTTAATATGTATTTCTGCTTTTTGTGAGACCCGGGTTCTCTAGATTGTGCTACGGCCCCACTATTATCACAGTAAAAGGTAATGGGCTGATCTGCACATGGTATCACATGAAGATCCAAAAGGAATTTCTTAAGCCATACAGCTTCCTTTGCAGCTTCAGATGCAGCCACATATTCAGCTTCACTTGTGGAGTCAGTAACACAAGTTTGTTTAACACTCCTCTAACAAATGGCTTTTCCATTTAGAGTAAACACATACGTGAGATCCCACATCGGTTGGAAAGGGGAACGAAACACTCCATATAAGTGGGTGTGGATACCTTTCCCTTGCAGACGCGTTTTGACAAACCCTTAAGGGCTGGGTTGGAAGAGGATTCCTCAGGCCCAAAGAGGACAATATCTGCATGCGGGTGGTCTGGGCTGGGCTGTTACAGATGGTATTAGAGCCAGTACCCGGATCGGTGTGCCAGCAAGGATGCTGGGCCCCAAGGGGGGGGGGGATTGTGAGATCCCACATCGGTTGGAAAGGGGAACGAAACACTCCATATAAGTGGTGTGGATACCTTTCCCTTGCATACACATTTTGATAAAACCTTGAGGGCTGGGTTGGAAGAAGATTCCCTAGGCCCAAAGAGGACAATATCTGCATGCAGGTGGTCTGGGCTGGGTTGTTGTACATATCCTGATGTTAACTTAATAGAATCAATATCCCCTTGAAAATCAGAGTCCGTATAACCAAGGGTTTCAAGACTCCCACTAGAATACACCAACATATAATCCCTCGTTCTCTTTAGATACTTGAGTATATGCTTCACTGCAGTCTAGTGTTTTACTCTGGGATCTGATTGGTACTGACTTACTACTCTCACTACATCGTAGATATCTGGCCTGGTACATAGCATGGCATACATGAGACTACCAACAGCCGAAGCATAAGGTTTCTTACTCATGAGTTCTTTCTCTTCGGGATTTTTTGGTGATTGCTCCTTAGAAAGATGAATTCCATGTCTAAAAGGTAGAAGTCCCCTTTTGGAATTTTCCATGCTGAACCTGGTCACTATTTTATCAATGCAGGAAGCTTGGGATAGAGCTAACACCTTATTTTTTCGGTCTTATAAAAGTTTGATTCCTAGAATATAGTTAGTTTCACCCAAATCCTTCATATCAAACTGCTCTTTCAAGTAACTCTTTACGTCTGACAACACTTTCACACTGTTTCCAATTAATAGAATGTTGTCATCTACGTAAAGAACAAGAAAGATTACCACTATACCTTGAATCTTTTTATACACACATGGTTCATCTAGGCTTTTTTCAAAACCGTATGATTTGATAACTTGATCAACCCTGATGTTCCATGACCTGGATTCTTGCTTAAGTCCATATATTGACCTATGCAACTTGCAAACCATGTGTTCTTGACCTTTTTCTATGAACCCTTCTGGTTGCTGCATATAGATGTCCTCCTCCAGCTCCCCATTTAGAAAACCTGTTTTGACATCCATTTGCCAAATCTCATAATCGAGAGCTACTACTATAGCTAAGAGAATCTGAACAGATTTAAGCAGGGCTACTGGTGAAAAGGTTTCATCATAATCTATACCCTCTTTCTGGGTATAACCTTTTGCCACCAATCTAGCTTTGAAGGTTTCAACCTTCCCATCTGGTCCTCTCTTTCTATTGTAAATCCACTTACACCCAATTTGTTGTACTCCTTTTGGTGCTTCTACAAGAGACCAGATTGAGTTAGAATCCATAAATTCCATCTCACGGTCCATGGCCTTTCTCCACTCTTGCATATCAACATCCTCCAATGCTGTATGTGGTAGGGTCGTCATCAGGATTATCCAGAATGACTTGATAAGTCTCTCCTAACAAGGCATACTTTACAGGTTTACGTATCATTCTCCCACTACGAGTTTGCTGCACTGGTTGTTGTACATGTACAGGAGGATCCAAGTTTTGTGGTTCAGGTGGATCACCAACCTCTTCATTATGATCTTGTTCTTGAGTTTCTTGAATTTGGTCCTAAGCTGTTTCCTGTGTTTGTTCACCATCGGGTACAATTTGTATATTTTCCCTTCTTTGAACATCAACAAGAAATAGGGGTGGAAGACTAGGAGTTTCTTATGGATCTCGAACTGAGTCAAGCTCTTCCAGAACCACTTTACTCTTAGGATTAACATTTTTCATATAATCCTCTTCTAAGAAAGTGGCACGTGTACTTACTATCACCTTTTTTTTTTCTTTGGATTATAAAATATTCCACCTCTCGTTCTCTTAGGGTAGCCAATAAACATACATAATTCTGTACGAGATTTCCATTTTTGAGATTTCTATGCTAAGACATGTGTCGGGGCACCCCAAATCCGAATATGGTTTAAACTGGGTTTGTGCCCTTTCCAAAATTCTGTGGGTGTCTTTGAAATACATTTAGGTGGAACCAAGTTTAGTATGTATGCAGCTGTTTCTAAGGCATATCCCCATAACGATTCAGGTAATGATGAATAACTAAGCATTGACCTCACCATATCTAAAAGGGTTCTATTTCTCCTTTCAGAGACTTCATTTTGCTGGGGTGTTCCAGGAGATGATAATTGAGTAACTATCCCCTTTTTATCCAAGTAAGACTTGAACTCTCCAGACAAGTATTCACCGCCTCGGTCAGGCCGAAGCTACTTGATATGGACACCCAATTGCTTTTTTTCCTCAACCTTATACTCTCGAAATTTATCAAAAGCTTCAGACTTATGGCGCATTAGGTAAACATAACCATATCTTGAGTAGTCATCGGTAAATGTGATGAAATACTCATATCCGCCTTTGGCTTGAACGCTCATTGGTCCACATGCATCAGTATGTACCAATTCTAATTGTATGGTGGCACGATTTCCTTTGGCCTTGAAATGCCTCTTTGTCATTTTACCTTCTAAACATGATTCACATACTGGTATAGGTTCAAAGGTTAAGAAATTTAAAATTCCACTTTTAACCAAACCATGAATTCTGCTAGAATTAATATGACCCAACCGCAAAAGCCATAAATAGGTTTCATTTGAAACCTTCCTTTTCTTAGATAAGGGAAGCTGCTCTTCATCAGTATTTTCAATGGTATTTATACTATAAGACAATGGAGTTAAAAAATATAGACCATTCATCAATAATCCGTAATAAATAAAAGTATTATTACTCTTTATTGAAACTGAGGAATTAAACTGCACTGTTAAACCATGATCAACTAAACAACTAAAGCTATTTGGTAGAGATTCCAAGATCATGTCTATCTTCATCTCTTGTTCTAGCTTAGCCTCCATCACTTCCGCAGTACTGATATGCGCCATCATCTTTAGACAATGGTCCCGCACATTTCCTCCAGTCATACGAGTGTTCATTAATGCCTCTATTGCTGCTTGTCTAGCAATACTGCTACTTTTAGCAAACATCCCATCTAGAGTCAGAATTATTTCTGATACACACTCTAGATTATTAAGTTGCTTCTGCAGATGCTCTGCAACACTGGCAAGAATATAACAGCGAGCTGTTGTATTTGCCCGTTGCCAATCTGCAAATTGCTTCTTAGTTTCCTCTGAAACATTAGCAGCGGGCTCCTGGGGTTTCAGAGTTGTTGTAATGAATTTAATTCTCTAAAAATCAAGGACAATGTAGAGTTTTCCATAGCTCGTAGTTATTTCCATCCAATAGTTTTTTATTCAAAATTGTAGCAAGAGGATTAAAGGATGCCATTTTCTGAAAATTAAAATGCACACATATTAACACGTAATCAATACAACAAATATACAAATATGTAGATCCCTTAAACTACTTATTATTAATATTTATTATAACAATAATTTAATTTCCATAACAAATACTTACGTTGGACAAGACATTTGTAATAAATTAAACTTTGAACATGGTATGTTTTAATGTCCTACTAAGTTAGCTCCCAGGAAAGGTGAGGTGAGTCTCAGACTCCTTAAAAACCTACCTCCTTAGACAGAGCCTTCTTAGATAACACCAACACACACCACTCAAAATTGATTTAAAAAATTAAAACTTTTTGAACCCGATATGTATAGTGTCCTATCAAGTCAGCTCCCAGGAAAGGTGAGGTGGGTCAAAGACTCCTTAAAAACCTATCTCCTTAGACAGAGCCTTCTCAAATAAAACAAACACACATTCAAAATTAATTTTAGAAATCAACCATTGTTTCAATAATCTTTGGGCTTTTAATAACACTGATAGAGCCTTGTTGGGAGGATTGTTAATGTCACTAAAATTGAATATAATAACCATTAATTTAATTTCAAAATTATCTTTAATATCTAAGCATTGTCGACGTTGGGCCGTACAACCTTATTAAAAATTTGAAATTATTTTAGGTCCAATCCAATAAAATCCAGTCATGCTTATCCATTAGGACATCACATAACCATTTTATTATTAGACCCTTAATGGAGCCCGCATGTTTCAAATTAATTGAATTAATTTTTAACCTTCACCCATTCAATATGTTTCATTAATTAGGGTTTTCCATAATAATATTATCTACATAAAACAAATATTATTATGCACATGTATATATCAAATGATGCAATTATATGGCACCACCTATTCTAAATGGCATGTTAAGCATATATCACATGTTATATCCATATAATTTAAACAATTATAAACATAGAATAATTAATAGGCCATAATCCATGGTTTCCTAGAAAAGAAAATTACAAGCCCAATAAAGCTAAGAAGCCCAACTTGATATCTGGCCCATTCTTCTTCTTTTCTTCTGATCTTGCAAGTCTATGGGATGTGGGCCAAGTTAGAATTGGTTTCTAGGGTTTTTGGCTCAAAAACACAAAACCCTAACATGTCTCCTATTAACCCGGAGCATTAAAACCGCTGCCATCTGCCACAAAAAACTCAGACCCTTACAAAATTTTACAGGGAGGTAGACAACTATATGAAAAACCATCTCACCAAAAATCATCAAAATCCAACCATGCACATGCCCCCACGAGCCTGATGAATTAAGGCGCATGAATCCCACTCTCAACCACTTTGGATGGCATGTGTGGGCGTGTGACAGTGTTTCCGGTGACTGTTCTCCTCCCACAGATCCTCCTTCGTGTTCTTCAACTGCTTATGGTGTTGGTTTGTCAAGGCGCAACTTCGATCCTCACGACAAATATTTAACAGCAACGAGTATGTAGTTTTTTCGGATACTTTTACATATTTTTCCAATAAATCCAAATTTACATATAAAAATTCAAATAAAATTGCAGGAAAAGTAAATAAATAAATCAGTCAAGGAGGAAACCCTAATCTTATGATTAGCCTCCTTATTACATCCCAAAAAAAAAAAAAAATACAAGCAAAAATCTACCATGGATTAAGGCCAAAACCAAATCATTCATTCATAATACAAAAAATTATAAATAACATGAATAATAGAATACTAGGTTCCATATATCTAATATACATCACATATACATGAAAATAAAACTTGTAAAAAAAAATTGGATTCGATTTATCACACACCAATTCAATCATGGCTCTGATACCAATTGTTGGAATCATATACACAGTGGAAGCCTGATCGAGATTGAATAAAGCATGTGATAAATTATGTCATTATCCATTAATTTTACTAACCTTTTGTGCAGGACCTTTCAAACTATTCTCTAGGAACAGATCTGCGGGTGGGCGCACCTGATCACAAAAGAAATAAGAAGGTTAATCTGAAAAAACCTTGAAACTCACAGTTTCTACTTTTCTCTCAAGGTGTTTTTAATTCTCTACTGAGATTCTCAATCTCTAGAAAATAATACGTAAAACCTGTTTTCTAGAGGCTAGTAAGCAGTGTATTTATACACTGCTAATCCTAATCCTCCTAGGGTTTCATAACACCTTGGGTCCATTTAATGAGCTCTGTCATTTAATGAGCTAGTTTGGGGATCCCACGACCCATTATTAATCAAGGCTTCTGATCATAGATTAGCTTGTTTTAAGAGCATAAATCCAACATATACAGTATTGTAGGATACCTAAGGTAATTTGAGTTTATAATTGCTAGGCTAGTTGAATAATTGGATCAAGTATTTGCAAGGCTAGTGATTAATTGTTTTTGCTGCAGGATAAGAGTGTGTCACACAATGAGTGTCATTTTTGGAAATGGATATAAATTAGAGAGTGTTGTATATAAATTTTTTTATTGAGAAATAACTAAAAAATGCCAGATCATATTTTCTTCTCCATCAAAGGAACTAGTTGTTGAAATTTCATCAAGTATATCCAAGATATTATATATACCCACTCATGAACAAATTGCTTTGCAACCATGAAAACAATAATAATGATAATAAGTCAATATATATACTAAGTTATTCTTTTTTTGTGCCTTTATGTTTAAGAATGGTCAATTAATTAACAAAGTGATCCTGGGCCTCTCGAAGGCACATTTGTAAAGGAAAAAGTTAAAACATTTATCAAAATGAGCTTTATTTTATAAACAAACTGAAATGGAAATCCATTTGGTGGTTTTTCCTTTTTTTTTTTTTTTTTTTTGGGGGGGAGGGGGTGTGGGGGGTTCTACAAAATAAATGAGAAGCCTAGATTATCAGTTTTATGCAAGCCAAATATATATATAAAAATAAAATATTACAAACGAATACTAATTTAAACCGATATCTCCATTTATTTAATGTTTGTTGAAAATAAATTTAGGAGTCTAAATCACGTTGCTGTGTACCAAGACATTAGACATGGTATATGAAAATGGATTTAGAAGTGTATTTCGATCTCTAGTGAATCTCTCTATCTTTGCCCATCGTCCTCCCCATTGGCGGATTCACCGTGTGAAATGACCCCCCTCGATTTATTTTTTCTTTTAAAAAATTCTTATGCTTTTTACTTTTCTTTCTTACAATACCATTGGTGCCCCTTCTCACTTTCATTTTCACTTGAAAAAGGTTGTGTTAAGTTCCTTTTTATTACATTATTTTCCATAAATAGTTAGTTTATTTTCTTCTGGTTATTCATATTATTTAATTTGATGGGTTAGTTTCAATTTAGTTAATATATTTAACAATTAAATATATTACTTTATTATTTAATTTTTTTAAGTTATCTTTTGTTAATTTTATTTCTTCATTTCCTTTTTTTTTTTTTTTAGATTTTGTTAATTCTGTAATTTTATTTTGCCTCAAAAAGCATGTTTGTTTTCTACTAACAATTGTTTATGTGCTATTATTAAAGATAATAATTTAAGCTATTTACAAAAAATAATTTATTGCTTAATATATAGTGGCCCCTCTGAAATTTTTTTCTAGATCCGCCACCGGTCTTCCCCAAGTCTTTCTACACAAAATGACAATAAAGAGTTTCTTTACCACGAAGACATGTCATATTGCTTTTTTGTTTTTGTTTTTGTTTTTTATTTTTTTTTGGGAAAGAATTAATAAGGCCAAGGGCTTGGTTTTCTTTGATTAATTTCCTTTTGAGTGGATTTAATCTTCTTATTGACCTCTGAATATGCCAACCTCTGAAATCGCCCACATAGCAAGTGGTTCGAAGCAAACCAATAAAAGAAACAGCTTTCTGACCGGGCATGTAGTTTTGTCTTTGACGTATTAAACATGGTTTATGAAAATGAATTTCCTAGTTTCTTTGATTTTCAAAATTTGATTTTCCCTTTTGAGTGACTTTCTGCTTCCAATTGACCTCTTTTTTGGGCCATAGTGGTTGTAGACGGACCAATCTAAATATCTAATTTCCTAACGCGACGGTAACTTCTTTTCTTTTCATTTATTTTTCAAGGATAGACACTAATTAGACATATTTGTCAAAATTTATAATTTCATGATTTCTATGAAGTTTCCTTCTTAGTGGCTTTCATGCATCTTAATGACCTCTAGCTTAGGTCGCTCAACCTCTTTTCCATATAAAATGTGCCTATTAACATTAAGTAGAGTTTGTAATATATGGAAAGAATGTATTTTTGTGTGTCTACATATAGAAGCAAATTAAGTACTCACTTAGTATACAAATGTCTCAGGTAAATGCTCTGTTTTTGTCCCGTTTTGACAAAAGAAAAAGTCTTTGCTTTATTGTTTTTTTTGGGAAGTCATTTTTCCTTTGACGAACATGTTATAAGAGAGCTATCTATTCAGTACCGGCAATGACCTGCTCTGTTAGACAATGACTTTTAGCTTCTAATATACCTCTCATTTTGAAGCTTTATCCTTTTATCAGTAACAATCCCTAAAAAAAAAAAGGAAAAGAAAAAAATAATTAGATTGAAAGTCAACAAATACATTCCCCTACAAGAAACAAATTTACTGTGGGTAAATTTTAAATATAGAATTGGACTAGATTATTTTAAATTTAGTCCAATAAATCTAATCTATGTTCTAAGCTCATCTTATATGTTCCATTTAACAAAAGCAATAGTATATACCAGAGATAGAGAGGATATAGAACAAACTTAACAAAAGATAAAATAAATTTTCTCATAATTACTTGTAAATTAACACTTGAAACAGAGATATATATTTAGCCTTATATATCTTTTATATCATATAATACTCTAGAGAGAATTTTGACAGCCACTTTCATTTTGAGCAAGCGAAGGGTGCGTAATGAAACAGCTTGTTTAACTTTATTTTCCCATAAAATCAATGTAATATATTTATCAAATTTATAGCTCTGCTTAAAACCCTCTCTGAACCGTATCCTTTAACTGCTTTCCAAGTTCAAACCCGGACGTTTCATTTTATCTTAACTTGCATACTAAACATGGTTTATGAAATGAATTTCTTGCTCTCTTTGATTATTCCTTCTTAATTTTTTTTTTTTTTTGGTGCCTATATAAGAAGCACATTGGATACTCTCCCTAGCTACTTTCCACCATTTACAAAATCTTGATAGAACTTTTTTTTTTTTTTTTTTTTTTTCTTTTTAATACTAATTTAGCCAAATCATCACTGCCATACTCGACCGCCAGACAAGGTAGGTAAATGCTCTGTTTTTGTCCTGTTTGACAAAAGACAAATTCTCCGCTTTATGTTTACTTTTTTACTGTTATATTTATATCAATAAATGAATAAAACAGAAGGTTGTGATGTTCTTTTTCTTAATTAATAAACATGTGTACAATAAGTACGTGGTCTGTAAAGTAATGGCAAATGGCAAAAAATGACGTGCTTAGTAACTTCATGAATGCATGTAGTTTTAATGCTTTTGCCAATAAACAAGACGTCAGGTGTAGAGTTATTAAAATATTTATTACATAATGTGATAAATGATGTAATAATTTTAATTGATTTATTTTTTTATTTAAATATTTAAAAATTCATTTATTCGTATTTAGATTATATAAATATATAAATTAATAAATATATTAACATATATAATTTGATAAATGTTTTTGAAAACAATTTTGGTACCTATAATATTATCCTAGACACATATGCTTACATTACACTCCATAAGTTTTAATTTTCTATAATAGAATTACACGTGCATGTTATGGTGGATTTTGTCTGTTTATGTCCATATTATAATTTAATCAAGGTTATGGCAACAATTTTAACGTACCTTCTTGGACTTTCGTTGAATTGCTTCATTGTTTTTATTAAGTGTAAATATTCAGGATATTATAAACACCAATTATGAACAGATTAGTTGCTTCATCTGAAAAATAAAGAAATAAAAAATAAGTCAATATACTAGAATATATATATACATATATATATATATATACAGTCTGTCTATGGTGCGGACGGTCCTCATGCGGACCATAGTATTGGTGATGATTTTTCATATTATCATTGACGATTTTCTAAAAAACCATCGTTAAAACTATGAAAAACCGTCATTAATACTACGGTCCTCATGCGGACTGTCCTTATCATAGAATTTCCATATATATATATATATATATATAACACACACATATATATATCGCCATTTTCACATTTTATTAAAATATGGATTAAAGCCTATTTTTGAAAGGATTAAGCGTGCACACAGAATGAGCCATGGCGGCATTATGTTAGTTTGTTGTGGGCTGGATAGAAGTAATCACACAGAATGACAGATAATGGAGTAGCCCCTTAAATACAGTATTAGGCTTTTAAGCTAATTACTTGGTAGGATGACACGCAACAGGAAACAACCAAAAAATTAGTTCCTAAGAACTGCTTTAGTTGCTTTGCTTGCCGTAAGAAGTTGCAATTCTACTAAGATGAGATTGGCTCAGTAGCAAGAATGGTATCAACCATTATATATTTATAATATCACACAAGTAAGTGTGATTTGGATAAATTAGAGAGTGCTGTATATAAAATTGTTTATTCATAAAGAATACAGAAATGCCAGAAGCTGTTTTACTCCATTAAAGAAACTAGTAGCTGAATGACAGAGAACCAAATCCCTTGTCTTATCAAAGTGGAAGAAATGCAGACACAGCTAGACACAATAATTAAGAAGAGGAATATATATATAGTATGTGTTACCAAAATAAATATATACATATATACATAAATACATGTGGAAAAATGAAACAACGTAAAATTAAATTACATGAAATAATCAAATAAATGAAAACCTGTATTTTTTTGTATTGATCTGCTCTATGAAAATTTGACCGAGACATGTGTGGTACCATAGTGTTCTTAAGACGTTTTCGCTCACCGATGCAAGAGTTTTATGATGAATGTCTCCTAGGATACAACGGTTGCAAAAGTTTTCAGATCCAGTATCTCCAAAAATTTTTCTTTGTGTTTTTCTTTTCTCTGTAAAACCCGAAAATTGAAAAGAACGTTCCAAGTACCAAGTACGTGCATGCTCCAAACTCTCACCAAAGAGTTGTTTTTCCTGTAAAACTCTCAACCCATAAATTTTCAAAACATTATTTAATTTATTTATTCAAATAAATATTGTTTTATCAAAACAAACTGTAGGAAATAAAAACAAAGCCCAAAGCCTTTAAGACTCAAATCATTCACATGCCTAAACTCTAACAATCCCCCACCTAAATGACTTGACTTCTAAAACAAAGCATAACTCTGGTGGTAAAACTCTATAGTTGGAACTTGTATAAGATAGGTAGATGTTACTCTTTGAACATTCCCTTGTGAGACTGCATCTACTTTACTGACTAATGATAGATGCACTATCTTTGAACCATTTTGTCTTTTGTGTAAATGACAACATAGTCCCACACATAATTCCTTCCTGGTACACTTCAGCCCCACACATGATTCCTTCCTGGTACACTTCAGTTCTCACTGTTGTGTTCATTTTGGCCCTGAATACCTCCCTGGTTTTGCAAGAGTTTTCAAAAAATTGTGCCTTTAACAATTCTCCTTTAAAGCGGCCACTCTTCTATCTCACATAAGTGATTCCTATTTCCAATGTAATCAGCATAACTATGCATAGATTACCACACACACACACTTATAGGAATCATTAAAAACATACTTTATACTTAACCTCTTTCTATCACTGTTTCATCATAGGAATAGACAAAGGATTAACCCCACAGTGATCCTACCAGTCTTTACAATTGCGTTGTCCCATTGAACCTGGATCTTGGGATATCCAATCAACTAGGTTAGGTTTCCATCGTATTGACTTTACTCACGGGCTTCAATCCCATTCCCGTCGATGACTTCTCAATTAATTCTCTATCTAACCCTTTGGTTAGTGGATCCGCAATGTTATCTTTTGACTTTATATAGTCTATTGAGATAACTCCAGTTAAGATTAACTATCTAATGGAATTGTGTTTACGGAAAATATGTCTGGACTTTCCATTATACATAATATTTTGTGCTCCGCCAATCACAGATTGACTATCACAATATAAACTTATTGCTGGCACAGGTTTAGGCCACCTAGGAATATCCTCTAAAAATTTGCGTAGCCATTCTTCCTTTCTACTATATTTATCCAATGCGATAAACTCAAATTCCATAGTGAATCGAGCTATCACAGTTTGTTTTGAGGATTTCCATGTCACGCCTGCATCCACTATTGTGAAGACATAGCCACTAGTGACTTTGAATCCTTAATATCTGATATCCAATTTGCATCACTGTATCCTTATAATATAGCAGGATATCTTGTATAGTGCAGTCCATATTCACGAGTATATCGTAAGTATCTTAATACTCTAACAATTCCTTTCCAATGATCTTTCTTTGGATTACTCGTGTATTTACTCAGTCTACTTATAGCGTAGGCTAAGTCTGGTCTGGTACAACTCATCAAGTACATTAGACTTCCAATCACCCTAGCGTATTTAACTTGAGATACACTTTCTCCTTTATTTTTTGATAAGTCTAAACTCATGCCTATAAGTGCTCTGGCTATATTAGTATCATCATTACTAAACTTAGCCAGTATTTTATCTACATAATGCGTTTGACTAAGAATGATTCCATTCGAAGTCCTCGTGATTTTCATACCTAAAATCACATCTGCAAAACCCATATCTTTCATGTCAAATTTGGAATTTAATATGGCTTTTGTGGTTCGGACCATATTATCGTCACTACCTACAATGAGTATGTCATCTGCATACAAACATAGAATGACTTATCCATTATCTATATCTTTTACATAGATACATTTGTCACATTCATTTATCTTAAATCCATCATTTAGCATGGCATTATCAAATTTTTGATGCCATTGCTTTGGAGCTTATTTAAGTCCATATAAGGACTTTACCAATCTACAGACTTTCTTTTCTTATCCTAGAGCAATGAAACCCTCAGGTTGCTCCATGTAAATCTCTTCATCTAGATCTCCATTAAAAAAGGCTGTTTTCACATCCATTTGATATGCTTCAAGATCCCATAATGCAATGATTGCCAGTACCATCCTTATGGGATTTATTCTCATCACTGGAGAATAAGTGTCAAAATAATCAAGATCTTCTTTTTGCTTGTATCCTTTAATTACAAGCATTGCCTTGTATTTATCTATTAAGCCATCTGCTTTCATCTTCCTTTCAAAAATCCATTTGTAATCCAAAGGTTTAAAATAAATTTCTTTAAGGAGAATTTACAGCATCTTGGAAGCTTTGAGGTTCACTTTCTAGCATATAAGAAAAAAAATCCGGACTGTAGGATTTTTTGGTTCTTACTTTTTTACTACGTCTAATCTTAACCTCAGTCTCATCTTCATTCTCTTATTCTCAATCACTATCATTATTATCATCACTGATAACATCGTAAGCTTATTTTGATGAACTCAGTCCTTCTTCCACTTTATATGGAAAAATGTGTTCAAAAAATGATGCATTTCTCGATTCCATTATTGTGTTCTTGTGTATATAAGGAATTTCTAACCTATACACAAGAAATCGGTATGCATTACTATTCTGTGCATATCCTATGAAGATCCAATCAACAGTTTTAGGACCTATCTTCACCTTCTTAAGTGTAGGTACCACTACTTTGGCTCACACTCGTAAATATTTGTAGGAAGATTGTCTTCCCTTCCACAACTCATAGGGTATCTTTACCAGATCTTTTTGGTGCACCTTATTTAAAAGGTCGTTCGCCGACAAAATGGCTTCCCCGCACAAGTTCTAAGGTACTCCAGAACTTATTAGCATTACATTCATCATTTCTTTTAAAGTTCTATTTTTCTTTTCAGTCACACCATTTGCTTGTGGCACATATGGTGGAATAACTTCATGTATTATGCCATGTTAAGCACAATACTCTCCAAATGGAGTCATGTACTCCCCACCAAGATTACTTCTGATCCCTTTAACTTTTTTGTTAAGCTGATTCTCAACTTTTGTTTTAGAGAGAATAAATTTCTTTATAGCCTCATCCTTTCTCTTAAACAAGTATACATAGTAATGTTTCGTGCTATCATCAATAAAGGTGATAAAATACTTATTACCACCTCTAGTCGATGCAAATTTTAAATCACATACATCATTATGTATTAAATCCAAAGGTTCATTATTTCTATCAATTTTTTGATATGATGACCTCATTGATTTTGCTTCCATATAAGTTTCACACTTATGATTGGAATCAATTTCAAACGTGGGAATATGATTTAAGTTAATTAACCTCCGCAGAGAATTAAAATTAATATGTCCTAGTCTACCATGCCATAAAATGGAAGACTCAAGCAAGTAAATAGAAGAACTACTAGCTTTATTTATTTATTTTGGCTTTATAGTCATTACATTAAGTTTAAATAAACCATTGACTACATAGTCATTTTCCACAAATATTCCAAATTTGGACAAAATGACCTTATCTGACTCAAACACTAAGCGAAAACCATGTTTGCTCAGCAGCGATCTAGATACCACATTCTTTCGAATGTCTAGAACATACAGTACATTATTCAGAGTCAGCTCCTTCCCAGAGGTCATATTCAGGATTACTTTGCCCTCACCTTGGTTTTCTAAAGTGGCGAAGTTACCCATGAACAACTTCTCCCCATTCTTCTTTGGTTCAAAGGAAGTGAACATACTCCTATCTAAACACACATGGCGGGTCGCACCAGTATCTACCCACCACTTTCTCATATTAGATCCCACCAAGTTCACCTCAGTGATCATAGCGCTAAGGTCAATATCATCAATCTCTCGAGTGATGTCCTCCATCACCTGTGCCTGATTCTTCTTCCTCTTTGGCAGCTTATATTCCGTAGCTCTATGACCCATCTTGTCACAGTTAAAGCACCTGCCTTGAAACTTTGCCTTCTTGGAGATTCCTCCTTTTGGCCCCAGCTTGAATGCTTTTCCGGTTTTCTTCTTATTCTTGGAGCTCTGACCATGCTCCACAACATTGGCCTTCAACACAGCCTTCGGAGCTTTTTTACCAGACTTTATGTTGTCATCTTCAATGCAAAGCTTATTTATAAGAGCCTCCATATCTATCTCCTTTCTTTTGTGCTTAAGATAATTCCTGAAGTTACTCAAACTTGGAGGTAGCTTCTCAATCATACAAGCCACTTGTAAGGCTTCATTCATTATCATCCCTTCAGCAAGCATTTCTTGAATCAGCACTTGCAACTCATGTACTTAATTCATTAATGACTTTGCATCCATCATCATGTAGTCCAAGAATAGGCCTATAATAAACTTTTAGGACTAGCATTCTCAGTCTTGTACTTCTAGTCCAGTGTTTCTCACAGTTTCTTAACTGACTTCGTGTCATAGTATACTTTGTATAGGGCATCATAAAAGCCATTCAGGACATAATTCCGACATAAGTAATCGAACTTATTCCATGCATCCATTGCCATGGGTGTCTCCTTATCACTCTCTCACTACTAGGTGGTGCATCTTCAGTCAAGTGCCGTGCAAATCCTAGCGTAGTCAAGTAAAATAGCATCTTCTGCATCCACCTCTTGAAGTTTGCTTTTGTATACACCATAAAAATGACTGTATACACCCACAAAAATTGCTGTATACACCCAAAAAATTGTTTTATACATGCACCAGGGCTGACATCATCAATTACATAATGATGACATCATTGCTGACATCGCTGCCATATGTCATTTGTTGATGTGGCACCCTGCCACATCATCACCATGCTAACATGGTACCACCACGTGGCACGTCGAGTTGATGTGGCACACTGCCATGTCATCAACATGTTAACGTGATATCGACACGTGGAACCCACTGATGATGTGGCATAATGCCACATCATCACCACCCTGATGTGGCATCTGCCATGTGCCATCACTGCTGATGTGGTATCCACCACGTGGCACGCCACTTCCCACTGTTGTTAGACATGCATCGGATATGACACGTGTCACCTAAATCAGGTCGACACGTGGTGTATCCAGAAGGTGACACTTGGCACTTGCCAAAACTGACACGTGGTTTCATGCTGGTCGACATCTGGCTTCGTGACTGTGCGAAGCGTGGCCTCACCATGATGCACCACATTGCCTCTCCACTGTGTGCCACTTGTTAGCGTTTCGTCTTGCCACATGGTGCTCTTTCATAGTGACACGTGGCGAGCCCATTTTCAATCGTGCCATTTCTCTTGGGCTTGGATCTGAATCGAGCCTGAGTCTTAGGCTGAACAATAGCATGTTCTAACCATGGCTGGGTTTAAAACTGGCTAGGTCAACAGAATTTTAAAATTAGGCCCACTGACCCAGAATCCTAACCCCGTTAAGCCAATTTTCGACCTGTCTTCAACCTCTAGCGGGGTCAATTTTGACTCGTTTTCATGGTAAATGGGTTAGCTGACCCGATTCCAATTTCCTGACCAAATTCTACTGTTTCGGCGACCAAAACATTCAAAAAATTCCCCAACAAATTTAGAAATTCATGGGCAATTCACTTTTTGGAAAAAAAAATTTGATTTAAAACCAAATTGAATTATAGCTAAAAAATTTTAAACCTCACGGGTTCATGCAAATATATATATATATATGTATATTTTTTTTCTCAATCAAAACGAACAAATCTTAAAATTAAAACACATACAAGATCATAACTACACATATACAAACAAATAAAAACCTATACATGTATTTGATTGGGCAAAACAAATTTTGATTAATAAAAAGAAAATATTATCTAAATCAACAATCACAATACACTGTACGAATATAAGGCAATTTTTTTTTTCCCTTCAAACGCGAAACACACAGTAACGCACCTATCCCAAAAAAAAAATAAATAAATATATATATATATATATATATAAACATATATATGCATTATATATATGACAACCAATTAACATATTAAATAAATAAAATCTCCACATATATAAACATATATAAAAGGAAAGCATCTTAAGATTGTTATGAAAATAAATATATGAATAAATATTCATAAATATATATGGAAAAATGAAACAACATAAAATTAATTTCATGAAATAATCAAATAAATTAAAATCTATATTTTCTTGTATGGATTTGCTCTACGAAAGTTTGATTGAGACTTGTATGATATCACAGTGTCCTTAAGACATTTTCCCCCACCGGTGTAGGAGTTTTGTGACGAATATCTACTAGGATACAACAGCTATAAAAGCTTTTAGATTCATCACCTCCAAAGTTTTTTTTCTTTGAACTATCAGCGTAACTTTACTTTACCACAGTCACTGTTTTTTTCTCTTTGGTTTTTCACGTATATTTTCCAAAAACTTTTCTTTGTGTTTTTCTTTTCTCTGTAAAAACCCTAAAACTGAAAAGAACGTTCCAAGTACGTGCATGCTCCAAACTCTCACCAAAGAGTTGTTTTCCCTATAAAACTCTCAACCCATAAATTTTCAAAACATTATTTAATTTATTTATTCAAATAAATATTGTTTTATCAAAACAAATGGTAGGAAATAAAAACAAAGCCCAAAGCCTTTAAGGCTCAAATCATTCACACCTTTTAGGCCCAAACTCTAATATTATGCACCAGGGATGGAAGTGTGTTGCAAACTAAGAGAACATATTTTAATTTAAGATGTCACTTCCTCAGAAGAGAACTATTTTATCAGCATGGTTATAGATAGATCTAATGACACAATAACACAGATAAACCATAGTTTTGTACAAATAGGCTATTTAATGATTTTGTACAATATTTTTAAATTCTGGTTATGGATAAATTTGACTGTTATTTCTATAAGCCAAGTTAATCCTCTATTTTATTTGGTGCAATTCTCTCTTTATGAGGATTGTTGTCTGTTTTCGGTTCTGTTTATTACATAGATCATGACTAAAGTATAACATTATGTCAAATTAGCATAATACCAAAATTTTATACTAGAGTTTGGGAAAATTGAGAGACTACTTAAGGTTCAGAATGGTTACTTGGATCATAAAGTTTTTAAAAGAATAAAATAAATTAAAACAAATAATAAATAATAAATAATAAATTTGAAAAATCATTCTCCATAAACTAATAAATAATTTATTATTGAAGCCAAAATGATGGTGGGAAGAACTAGGTTAATAGTTTATAGAAAACCACATCTCTAGAAGTGACAAATTTGTTACTAGTTTATAGAAAACCAAAAATTTATTATTATTTATTAGTTTATAGAAAACTTGGACATGTACATTGTGCAGTACAGTGAGCTATTGAAGAATGATGAATCTAACCATTAACTAAGATGTTGTTGAAGAACTAGGTGAGGCTGGTGCCACCGAAAATGGTGGCCACTGGTTTTGAATACCTTGATAAGGTTAATGCATTGGAGGGTGGGAAAGATCACAGGGAAGGAAGGGTTAAACTACTATAATGTCTACTTTGAAACCATAGGGGATGAGATTGCTTGCCCTGTTTCTCGTTCGAGGTTTCATCTTGATTGGTGCTTTGGAAAGTGGGTTTCTTCCAAGAAATCTCTATTCCCATCATGATCTACTAATTATTCCATTTGCTTATTCTTAATCTTTCACTTGTTTTATACTCAATTTTTGTTCGGTGTTTTCTAAGTTTTCAGGTTGGACAATAAAACCAACAAAGTTTGGTTGTTTATTATGTTTAAGATGTCGTTTTATTTTGTTGAAAATACCTTTTTTATACTATTAATCATAGTGAATATTAAATGTAGTGATTTGCTATTTTCTATCCCTGTTTGATAATAATATGAGTTGTCAATTATCTGGTTCATAAAAGTTTATTTCCTTAACTATTAGGTCCATAACTATAATTATTAGGCTTATTCAGACATGATTAAAACCTTTGTTTGATTTGGGCTATGTCATCATATAAATTATGTATTCTTGTTTTATGGGCCTTTAATTAATACCCCCATTTATTTTATGTAGCAAGTTTCATTTTTGATAAACTTTACATACCAAAATTTTCATATTGGTAATTCGATCTTAGAAATATTGTCCTAAAAAATGGTGATTTCATGACTATTTTAGTAAAAGGAATCAGGAAAAGTTAGGTAGACATATGCATTAAAAAAATCCCAATTGATATTGTTGTCTATAACAGAATTGATTTTAGGTACTAGAAGTTCTATTTGAGGGCCATCTTTCTTTATGCAAAATTTCTTGCCATGCAAAAGAGTGCCAAATAGCTTTCTGAGGGATTTGCAGAGGCATTCAACCAGATCAAGAAGAATATCAAACATATTCATGGCAAGGAGTTGGATTTAATCAAGAAAGAAAAAGTCGGCGATATCACTGAAATTTTGTCGATATTGTCGGGTTTCGACCAGCACTGGCACTGATAGAGGGAGAAGAAATATCCATCAAAGGTGTCGTGGAAATGCCGGCGATGACACAAAATATTGATGTTGTTGAATGAAATCAATGGAAGTTTTGGTTTTTCGACAGATTTTTGTGAAAATTTGATGGAAATTTTGATTGTCAGCGAAAATTTGAGGTTGTCGGTCCAATGTAGTCTTTTCTATTTTCCTCATTTGTTCAGCAACAAATCTAGAGAGAGAGAGAGAGAGAGTGTGTGTGTGTGTGTGTGTGTGGGAGAGGAGCTGTCCAAACAGGTGAAGAAGAAGCAGGAAAAAAGAAAAAAAAAGAAAAAAAAGAGAACGAGTGGGAGAGAGATGCCATCGGAGAGAAAGAGAGAGAGAGAGAGAGGAGAAAGAAAGAGAGGGAGGACGAAGACGAGAGGAAGAAAGGAAGAAGCAGAAAGGAGAAGAAAAAAATCTTTCTTCCCACGTGGATGGAAAAGGAAAAAGAAAGAAAAAAAAGAAAAAGAAAAAGAAATATAATACTATAAAATAATAATATGATAATATTGCATTGGGCCTCTTCATAGGCTCTTCGTATGCTCAAATATTCAACTTATTAATTGGGTCGGTTAAGTTGTAGTTGGGGATCTTTTTAGAAAATCTAAAGTTTTTAAACATTATAAGATTGTAGCATCTCAATATACATTCCTTTATCCTCTTTATCTTTTCGTCCACTCTTTTAGTGTTTAATTTGATTTTTTCTATTCAAAAAACAATAATAATAATAATAATAAATAAATAAATAACATTATTAGTTTTTCTCTTGTATAATATATAGGATTTTAGTATATATGTCTAATTGGGTAAGTATTTTATTATCATTGTATTCTAATTATTGTATTTTTTATATATTATTTTACTATACTAATGATCTCATATGCAAAGATTTATATTCTAAATCAAATATTTATAGTTTTCATAGTTTTATCGACATTTCCATCGATATTGATGTTTTCGTCGATATTTCTATAAAATCATATTCTTGATATTTCTATCGATACCGATATTTTCATCACTGAATTTAATTACCTTTTGTGAAACATATAGAATTGATTTCCACATGTTATGAAATTCATTTTTTATTACTATTTGTTTGGTGTTTACAATTATAAGTTAATATCATTTTTTATTAATATGAAGTAGGATCGAACTGAAAATTAATGGCATAAATAAAAATAGATTTGTGAATAAGAAAGAAAAGTCCAAAGAACGGAAAATTAATTCTTAAGTGGGTTGTTTGTTTTGGATTCTGGCCTTTGACGGTGTGTTTGTGCGGCACAAGCAGCAACACTGTACAATATTAGGGCGAACCGACTATCATGTTTCCCCAGGCATGCACTTTATATTGCCCGGGCCCATCACAATTTTGCTCAAAATCCAGCACTATCTGACAAGGAGGGTGGGGTCACACTGGGACACAGTCTGTTGACACCTACGTTCCACCCTCTTTTTCTAGTGAGCAGTGAGTAGAGCATTAGTTCCTTTTCTTCTTCTTTGTTTTTTTTTTTTTTCTATTTTTATACTTTTTTATTAAATTTTCTTGCTTAAAACAATAATTCTATGCAATAACTTAAAAAAATTATTCAAATATTTTTTATTTTTAATATTGAATTTTCTAATAATTATTTTAATAATTAATATGATTTAACTTTAGATAATATAAATACTGCATGAATGACAAGTAAAATAACTTTAATATATTATGAGTAATGTAATTATTTAAAAAAGCAACAATAATAATAAAAGAATCAATTTAATATATTTTAAACGATCTAATTATTTCAAAAATTAGGTAAATAATGATAAAATATCAAATTTTAATTATGTAATTATTTAAGAAAATTATATGAACAATAATAGAAATTAGTTTTATATTGTCTAAATTAGTATTATTATTAAATTATCAATGATCCAAAAAGTTTAAACAGTTAGGATGTCCTAAGCGAGATTGCTAGTCATGAGGAGAAACTTTATTGACCGTAAAAGCAAAAGAATGGAAAGAAGTGGAAGGTCATTAATAGACACCATATAGTCCCGAGGGTAGAACTGACCCATCTGCATATCCTTGACATAAAAGCAGCTTGACATAAATTTAAGAAAAACATTATTTGCCTAACAAAATTTAGAAACAAATAAGAGATTGTGTTTCATTTTAGGAAAACAAAGAACATTAAATAACAAAAAGGATTCTTGTGGAGTTTCGAGAAATTTGGAACCTATGTGAGTTATAGAGAGCTTGTTTCCATTGCCAACTGAGATTTCATCAGTTCCATCATACTCCAAATGAATTGCCAAGTTTTGTAAGTCTGTTGCTACATGATGAGAAGTACCAAAGTCAAGAAGCTAGGTTGGATTGGAAGGATAAGGATTGGAAGGATAAAGAGAAGCTGGTTGATTCCCAAGAATTCCATGATTGGTGGGATTATTATAATAGACATGAGTTGGTGGATGTGGATGAAAACCTTGTGGAGTAGAGCAAAAGGGAGAATATGTCCACTGTTGCTTAAGAGATGGACGAAATTTTATAGAATGACCAATCTGGTCAAATAATTGGCATTTTCTCTTATAATTACTAGGACATTCGGAGTTTTATGGCTTATTTAACGAAGCCTATGAAGCAGAACAAGATGATGTCGTAGGCCTTTTCCATGAAAAATTTGTCCTATAGAGAAACAACTTGCCACATGTGCTATGATGGAGGAGGTTTCGAACTGGAGTGCAAGCTGTTTTAGATAAAAGTCATACTCTATCAATTGCTCATGAAGCTCATCAAATGAAATAGGTGAATCCCTTGTACGAAAGGCAGTAGATATATCTTTAAATTCAGATGATAAACCATTAAAGACATAGACAATAAGGTCCTCATCTATAACAGGCAGCCATAGTAATACCAATTCATTAGCAACTGTTCTAATATCAAAAAAATATTAAGTTATTGACCAATTCCCTTAAGCTTTGTTGAGGTGTTCCTTTAGTCGCACAATATGAGACCTAGAAGGCATGGCAAAATGAGTTACTAATTTCGTCCATACCTCATAAGAGGTTTTAGCACCAAAGACTAAGTAAGAGACTTCTGGTGTAAGAGAGGCTAGAAGAGCATTGAGCAAGAATTTATCTTGTTGTATCCAAAAGCAATACCATGGATTGGGTTTAACAATGGTGCTATAATTAGAAACCTCGATGATAGTTGGTGGTGGACATAGATTTGATTCATCGATGAAGCCATATAAATCATATGCAGTTAGGAGAGAATTAAATTGAGCTCTTTAGGGAAAATAAATATTGTCTTTGAGTTTTAAAGGTGCTAGGGAGGTAACATTAAGAACAATAAGAGTTTTTCCATAAATAGATGGTTCATTCTGAACCATAATAGTTAGAGTACGATGAGACTTAATGACAGGGGAAGAGTCATCCTTTCTGAGCCTTGAGGGAGAAAAGGAAAAAAAAGGAAAAAAGAAAAAAACTCGTTGGAATATTAATGCTCTAATACCATACGAGTTGTTTTGAGTATTGCCTTCGCCAACAGTTGGCTAATAAAACAACTTAATGTGAATAATGCCTTTTAAATGGCATCTTAGATGAGAAAGTTTTCATACTACAACCTACTGGTTTTGTTGATTCTAATCATCCATCTCATATTTGTAGGCTCAAAAAGGCATTTTGTGGTCTAAAGTAGGCTCCAAATGCATGGTATAATGCTCTAAAAACCTTTCTTCTTCAGTTTGGCTTCCTCAATTCTACTTCAAATACTTCTCTTTTCTTCTATAATTACAATGGAGCAATTATCTACTTTCTTGTCTATGTGGATGATATTATTTTGATAGGGAACAACACCAATTACTTGCAAAAAAATCATCTCTGCACTTGCTAGCCATTTCTCTCTCCAAGAACTAGGTGATCTCGATTATTTTCTGGGTGTAGAAGTCATTCTTTCCAAATTTGGTCTTCTGTTATCCCAACTAAAGTATATTATTGATCTATTCAATCGCACTACTATGGCAATAGCTAAACCGGTTTCCACTCCATTTGCTTCAGGTAATTTATTAGTTGGTCATGATGGAACAAAACTGGATAGCCCCACAAAGGATAGGAAAATAGTTGGAAGCCTCCAATATTTGTCCATTACGAGGCTGGATATAGCATTCATGTAGATAAACTTGCTCAATATATGCATTCTCCCATTAATATTCATTGGAGTGCTCTCAAAAGAATCTTAAGATATCTAAGGGCACCAGTGATCTTGGCTTGCTCCTTTGCCGGTTGTCTCCTCTCATTTTACATGCCCTTTTAGATGTCTATTGCACTGTGACAAAGATGAGTACCACTCAACCACTGCTTACAATGTATTTCTTGGTGGGAATCCCATCTCATGGACTTTTAGAAAGAAGAAATCTGTCTTAAGATCATCTACTAAGATGAAATATAGGGCTGTTGCTTCTGGCTTCAATCTTATTAACGAAACTTTGCATCGACCTCACGGACCCACCTATTGTGTACTATGATAATCTTGGTGCAATTATTTATCCTTAAATCTTGTATTCCACTCCAAAATAAAGCATGTTGGAGATGATTTTCATTTTTTCCCTGAATTAGTCGCTACTAGGTCATTATGTATTGTTCATGTTGCAAGTGGTGATCAACTAGTTGATGTGCTTACAAAACCAATGTCTAAATAGACTTTTCTCTCTAACTGGTTTAATCTTTAGGGGGCATCATAAGTCATAATCCCATATATTCATGTACTATCTCTAACTGTTGTATTGTTTTGGATAAGTTTGTATAATTATTGTTTAGCAGATGCTTTGTAAGTATCTTCTATATGTACTGTTTTACCAATCAATGCAAAGTGAGTTCTCTTGCTAATTCTTAATGTTCCATTATCTTATACTCTCTGTGGTATTAGAGCTTAAAATATTAGAAATTTAGATTCAAAATTTACCCATTTAAAAGGATTAACATTTATAAGGACCAAAATAGGCCCATCAGTGAAGGGGAATGTTAGGCAAGCTTGATATACATAATTACTCACATTCTAATAGCTTAAACTTTTAGGATCAGTAGTAATTTAATATCGAAAAAGGTCTTTATTTCATACAACATTTATTTTATGTAGCAAATGTGTTTTTGTTTTTGTTTTGTTGCTGTTTTTTATTTTTATTTTTTCATAGAATTAAAGTAACAAATTTTGCATATTAGGGATATATGGATTTGATCTCACAATTATTGTCCAAGAAAATGTAGTTTTTGCCACTAATTTAGCAAATTAAGCCATGAAAATTTAGATAGACATATGCATTAAAACTCTCAATTGATGTTGCCTATCCCATAATTGATTTTAGTTATTGAAATTCTACTTGAAGGTGAATGTGTGGTATTTATTTGTAGGCAACGAGGGCCAACTTTCTTCACACAAAATTTCTTTTAGTCTATGTTGATTTTCATTCTAGTGCAGAAAATGCTTCTTTCTGTTGCTTTATTCATATATACAAGTAGGTTTAAAGGAAAAATAAAAGTGCTACATTATATAAATGAAATAGGCTCTTTTTATTAATCCAAAAATTAAAGGAAAAAAAGAAACAGGCTCTTTTTATTTTTCACTTTTTATTTTTATTTTTATTTTTGGAAAATGCACTAAATTTGGCACCTATGTCTATTCCATATAATTTCTTGTTACGCAAGGTGTTAGGACCCACCCAAGATTTTTTATCGGAACCCTAGATGAATCTCGACTAAGAAAATCCTACTGTACCGTCCTATAAAAAATCTGATAGCAATTCCCCTAAGGGTTGAGTATGCCGTAAAAATTCCCTGCATAGAAACACTCCTATAATACATCAAATTATTCCTCCCACCTTATTACAAGATTTTCTACAAATTTATAGAACTTCTATAACAATAGCACAGGGATATAGACATAAAAAATAATTTAATAAAATATAAATACCTTTATAATTCATTTCCACCCATACCATCCACTTAGTACAATTATACATTTCTATATCATTTCATTAACGTGCCAAAATAAATGTAGATAGAAGGACTATAAAAACATCCATAATAATAGTAATAATAATAATAAGAATAATAATAATGTTAATATAACTCCTAAGAGTTTGGTAAGCTGCTCGAAGGCTACAATGCTTGCCCGAAAGCTTCAAAACCTACCCGAAGGCTTTAATACTTACCTGAAGGCTATAATATTTGCCGAAGGCTAGAATACTTACCCATTCGAACAAGTATGATGAGTATGCAGTTGACACTAATGATGATAATAATAACGGTAACAATAATAATATTAATATTGGTAATAACAATAGCAGTAACAGTAGTGACCAATTAGACTAAAATAAGGTCACATTGGTGAGGATTGCTGCCAATTAGACTTTTCAAAAGATTTCTCAAGCTTCTATCCACCACTTCCATTTGTTCATTTGTTTGAGTGTATGTAAAGAACTAAATTGAAGAGTTGTGCCCAACTTCCTCTAAATTGTGCACCAAACATGACTCATAAACTTAGAATCATGATTTGAAGTAATTATCTTTGGAATCCCATGAAGTTTCACAACTGCTTTAGAGAAAAGATCAACAACATTTGTAGCATCTAAAGTCTTGTTGCAATGAATGAAGTGTGCCATCTTTGAGAAGCAATCTACCACAACCATGATGGAGTCTTTGTTCCTTTGTGTCCTACACAAACCAACCACAAAATTTAAACTCACATCTTCCCAAGATGCTTTGGAACCGACAATGGAGGGTAAAGACTTGTATTTTAAGCATGGCTTTTAGCTATGTGACAAGTCTTGCATATTTCACATGACAATGACATCTTGCTCCATCTTTATGGAGATGATAAAGGGATCTATGGACCTATTATTCAACCTCTAATAAATTTGATAATTAATTAAACTCTTAATTAATATATCCAATTTATTAATTCTAGTATTACTCCACTAAAAAACTAGAATCGTAGTTTTAAAATATAGAATTAATTTCTCAAAAGAAATATTGAATAGTCCATTGATTTAGTCATTATATATAGATCGATCCTCTATAATTAATTCATAATTAGAGCTAGGTTCAGTATTCATTATCCTCTCTAATTATTTCTTTATCTGTGAGTTCTAATAATTTTTTGATAAACAATTAATTCACAATCTTATTATGAATTGAGCATTCTTTTGTTTAAGACCTGGATTATCAATGAAAAGAGCTATTTTTCTAAATAATTACTATTCAAAAGAACTATTTTTTGAACTTCCATTTATAAGGAATGGATTCTATATTTGTATTTATCATTCCCAGCTATCTACTTCACTATATCTCCAATATACAAAGTTTTAGTTCATCATAAATAATAAACATTTCTTAGTAAATAGTCCATTAAATTTTAAGATTAAGATCATTCCATATATGATCATCAAAATTAATAAATATAAATACTATAACCACTCATACCAAAATATCCCTGTTGTATAAGTTTTACTGGGTTTGACAAAGTGGACTATACATGTGTTCCAGTTAACCTTTTCTATGGTTTACTTTGACTAATGTACCATTGGTAGAGCTCATCGATATGAGTTCACAGATTGGTGGTATGCCAAATTCTAAATTATGGATAAAAAATATGGTTTTGGAAAGTTTTAAACGTCAATATTATATCAATATTCAAACCAGTCTCAATTTTTTATCTACTAGTGACCCAATTCCCTATGTAAATGTTGGATAGTGTGCTCAATAGTGAATGAATCCCAAAATATCCATTTTGTCCCCAAACCTAAGAAAGCTCTCCCTAGACCCGATGACTCGAACTAGGTTGACATGAGCCAATTGAACACCAAACGGTTCACTGCCATTTTTTTTTTCCCCCACCACCATGCTACATGCACTAGACCACTAGGAAGCCCATCCACTGCTGACAAACCCCTAAAATTTCAAGACCTAACACCTCCATACGATATTTTATTAGGCTAGGGAAGTAGTGGCAGCACCATCGTGGGTCTTTGGTGGGTTGGCCAGAATTTTGGCCGGTTCAAGCCAACCCATACACCTTCCCCCCATTTTCAGACCTTTTAAATCCATTTTTATGCTCTATTTGCTAAGATTCCTTATGGTTTGAGAGATCTATTAATGAAAATTTGGTCGAGTTTTTCGACTATCGGTGACACTTTTAGACTTAGATGAGCACACTAATGTATTCCTTATCTCTTGAGCTTTTCATTGATATAAAGTTTGTAAATTTTGGATGCTGTTTGATAATTTTTTTTTTCCTTTTTTTAGGTATATTAGTTAATTACTTGATAAAATTGAACTGTGTTTGGACCAAAATTGGAAAAAATTAAAGTTCGATTAGTTTAATTATATATTAATAGGATCCATTGGAAGGTTTAATTTCGCAAAATTGGTTTTCAAGTGAAGAACCTCAATTTTTGGTACTGAGTCCAAAGGGTTCATTATATAATTGAACTACCTAATGTCCAATTTACATAATTTTATTGTTGTATAAATTATTTTAAGACATTGATACATACTAATGTTTTGGGTTTGATTTAATGGAGCATAAGGAATATTTTATTATATTATAGATACCTGTATTGAGTATGGAGGTAACCTTGCAGAAGAGTAAGAGTGAGCATTGGCGATACTTGTCAATGGTTATATTTTTATATGAATTTGGGCATGCTAGTATAATATATTTGTGGTTTGGATATTATATATATATATATATATGCAGTTTGAACTAAGTGTTTATTTTATGCATAAATGAATATTGGATTTCTCATATATATGTATTATTATTTTATGTGACTTTTGATAAGTTTTTTAATAGTTTCAAATTCTAATGAGTTCATAATGAACTTGTGAAACTACTATTAAAATATTTTAGTAGTTAAATTGATATTTAAGTCTTTTTGAAAAATAATTGATTTTGAGAAAACAAATTAAAAATTCTATATTGTTTAGCATGTTTAATTGTTTCATATTTTTAAATGCTTAAAAATAGTTTATGGTAATATATATTTCACTACCGGTATTTATATTTTGACATGAAACAAAGATTTAGAATTTTTGGAATATTTAACTAAATGGTTGTATTCGAATATTAAATTATGTTTTATGATACATTATTATTTTGAAAAGCATGATCTTATAAAGATTATTTTGTGGATATTATACTATTATTTTCCAATTAGTGTACCATATAGTACTAGTATCTCTGTTTATTATTACATTATAGCGTGGAAGTTTGCCATAATACCTTTCTTACACTAGGAATTGTGATGTGGGTTCATACCACAAGTTTTTTTTCTTTTACTATTTGGTGATGTTCCGGGATACTCTGCACTACTTAGCAACGTATGTATGCTGTATGGTACATTGGTCAACAAACATCTTTCTTTTAACCAAATGTATCAAGTCATAAAATAAAATCTCTCATACTTATTCTAATGGAGACCTTAGATTGCTTATAAAGCCTAACAAAATCCTCAAAATTGTCAACACCAAAGAATATGAAACCAAAAGATCAAGTCCAAGTCCTCTTATAAACTTAAATATCATTCTTGAGGAAACCTCAAGTTCTTCCAATTCCAAACAAACTCTAAGAATTTATACCTCAAGCAATAAAGAAATTTAAATTTTAATTCTAATATCACAACCAAATGCTATAAACTAATTACTAGATCCTCAAACCATATGACAACATTCATCATTTTCTTCTATTCTAGCTACACCCCAAAAATCATATTCCTTAAGAGATTAAGTTATCATCAAGAATATCAACCACCTTAGATCCATAAAACATCATTGGCATAAAACTTTCAATCTCCATCAAAACAAAATATCAAAATCAAGATCTAAAATCATCACCCAAAAGCAGATGCCACAAAACTAACTTATAAAATTTTACAGCTTAATTTTTAGCAAGTTATCCTACAAAAGATTGCTAAAATTCATTAACCAAACTTGGTCTATACCAGATTATAATAGAAGATCTTGATTTCCATGAATGAAAGTAACTACTATTGAATATTTGACTAGGTTAAAAGAATCCTCCCGTGGTTGGAACTTTTTAGATAACACCCCAAAGAACTGGAATATGACTTGTGAACAAATTCATGTAAAACAAAAGATCATGTGGTCCTTGAGCTAATAAAATATATCCATCACCACCAAACATAGATAATGTATTTGTCACAATATCGGGGTGATCTGTGCCTCCTATCTGATTGTAGCTTATACCTTGCTTCTAGTAAATGGTCATTCCCTCTAACCTCCATCTTTTGCTGTGAATGCAGAACACTGTCTAGTGTTGGTAAAACCTCCTAAAGTCTAGCTTGTCTATTTATCATGTACTTTGTACCCATCAGTCTGTTGAAATTGTGTACCTGATTTTAAAGCTCTAGCCTGACCATGTCCTCGATAGGGGCAATCCTTTTTAAAGAGTTCTGATTGCCTATAATGCAAGCATGATCCATCCCACTGGTAGTGTCCATCATGAAACTTACCACATAAGTTATCTCGGAGTGCAGATCTCTGAGAATGGTCACTATTATTATTTACTGTCTACTGTCTTGAGCCCTGAGTGGGTGTCTCAATTTTAACCTCTTAATCTTAACAAAGGTTGGAGGTCAAAACTCAGTGTAAAATGTAGTCTCAAACTATGTCCAAGGGTGATGTTTCCTAGTTCTCTCATACGTCCACCTCTTCCTCGAGTTTTCCTCTAGCATAAAACTAGCTAATGTGATCTTCTCCTCGTCCAAACATTGCATAGGATCCGTGGAGCCATCACAACCTACTGCTCCAAGTCAACGAGTCTAATAAATTGTATACCTAGTAAACCCATTCTTCTCGAGTGTTCGAGTCAAGCGCTCAACAAGATGCTCCTTATAAGTGGACACATCGGTAATTCCTGTTGTAGCATGCTGGCAACCATGTTTACCTACTCACAACATCTAGAAGAAGTTCTATATGATAGAATTAGTCAAAATATAATTAACACCAACAAAATGGTAGGTATGGAAGGCAAAACACAAGATGAGTTATACATCATTGCACAACCCCAAGAAATTTTGGAATCTAAAGCTCTGAATCCAAGCTGACAGGACCTATCCTGGAAAACCGTCCCAGGATCCCCCAAGTGGTATCGCCTAGTGAAGTCCCACTAGACAATCCCTAGAGGATATCCAATAGAACCTCACTTAAAACGTGGACAACCGAACATAAGCATTATCAATAATACCTCAATATATAGATAAAAACCACAACAACATAACTATACATTTGGTTAATACTATGTCCAATAACTAGATCAGAGCATTCTAAAATGTATTTATAAAATTTAGAAGAACAACTGATACAAATAAATCTCAAAAGATAAAGATAAATAGAGAAAGACAAGTACTGCTGTTGCGGTGGAAAGTATGCAATAACAAGTGATGCGCAAGGTAGACTGCTACTAACTGCATGGTCCTAAGGGAACGAATTTAAAACAAATATAACGTGAGATAAAGAAATCTCAGTGAGTGGCATAGTATAATAGAAAAATAATAATTTATTTTCGTAAAAATCTTTCTCTCAAAACCTCTCCCACTCATTTGAAAAGTTCTCTGTTTAAAAATCATTTCGTAAAACCCAAACTTGTACCCCAATTCAATATCATAAAATGGATGCTCAAAAGATATAAAGTGAACAATCAATATAATGTTATAAAATGCCTTAATCAAAATGTAAAAATGGAGCGTAAATATTATAAATGTAGTTCCATAAAATATTTATGAAAGTACAGTAATAACCATAATATTTGAAAATTAACTATGTACTACGAACATTTACAATGTACCATTCGATGTACCAAATTATAAATCGTGGGATATACCCATCTCACGATCCTTAATATATGAAAGGCATCGTGGAATAGTAAATCATCGGAATGTACCCAACCTCATGGCCCATGGCGATAAGCAACCTGCGGGATGAACCTAACCTCACGGTACTATGGCAATAATAAACCTGTGCGATAAACCCAACCTCATAGTTCGTGCCAATAAATAACCTGTGGGATGAACCCAACCTCACGGTACCATGACAATAATAAACCTGTGCGATAAACCCAACCTCACAGTCTGTGCCAATAAATAACCTGTGGAATGAACCCAATCTCACGATACCGTGGCAATAATAAACCTGTGGGATAAACTCAACCTCATGGTCCATGGAAATAAATAACCTATGGGATGAACACAACCTCATGGTACTATGGCAATAATAAACCTGTGGGATAAACTTAACCTCACGGTTCATGGCAATAAATAACCTGTAGGATGAACCCAACCTCACGGCACTGTGGCAATAATAAACTTGTGGGATAAACCCAACTTCACGGTTGCAATAAATAACCTGTGGGATAAATCCAATCTCAAGGCACCGTGCCAAAACTCGTGAGCTATAATATAATATCGATCCAAGATATTGGTACTATATGGTAGATTAATTTAAAAGTAAACAATACAGTATCAACAATCTTGTGAGATCATATATACTTTTGTAAGCAATTCTGTACCATAAATCATAATTCAAAATTAAACTGCTTATTTAAATATTTCAAAATTCTCAAATCATCATTTCATACTAAAACCAGAGATACCACAGTAAAATATATTCACCATAAACCAATTTTAAGCACGTAAAATTTAAAATACTTGAACATACTTAAAATCATATAATTTTCAATCTACTTTCTCAAATCAAGTAATTCCCAAAATGATTTAAAACCTCAATTCAAATGCCAAGCTATTTAAATACTAAAAGTTCATGAACTCATTACAATTGGAAACCATTTAAAATCTTACCATAATCCACATAAAATAATAATGCATATATATAAATGCTGATATTCATATATGCATAAAGTAATCATTAAAATCAAATGATATATATATGTAAAATAACCAAACCATATATATTATATTGCATGACCAAAACATTTTAATATTATAACCACTCACAATACTGCAGGTGCTTACTCCTGCTCCTCTATAGGATTGCCTCCAAGCTTAACTCGAGTGCTTGTAATATAACAAAATATTTTTCAGGCTCCAAAACTAAACCAAAGACATTTTTGAACGCCAAATATTTTAAAATAACTTATACCACTAAAAATTTGATAAATTGGAAACCAAACAGTCCAATTATACTGCATACCCTTAGGACCCAAAATCCAAAATGGGGGATTTTTACTCAAAGGCTAATCTTTCAAAATTGAACCTTCCAATGGGTCCTAATAATATCTAATTTCGCTAATGCAGCTCAAATTTTAACCAATTTGATCAATTTGTCCAAACACAGTCCCAGTTTATCCGGTACTTAACTAATTGACACAAAAATGGAAAAATTATCAAACGATGTCCAAAATTCACAAACTTTATATCAACAGAAAGCCTAAGAGATAAGAAACACAATGGTGTGCTGAGGTCGGTACGAAAGTTCCTCCAGTTATTGAAAAACTTGGTTGAACTCTCGACCAAACTTTCCTTTGTCGTATCTTTCAAATGGTGAAGAATCTGGGAAAAAGAAGCATGGAAATGGGTTTAGAGGTTTGAAAAATGGTAGGATAGGTGTATGGGTTAGCCTAGAATGCCTGAAATGCATGAAAAATTGGTGACCCACCTCGTTCGCCGCCGTGACCTTCATTAGCCAGATTTGGGCACGTCCGGCTGCCATTCTCCATGAAATTTCGTAGCTAAACTTGTAGCCATGTGGGTTTCCTCCTAGGCCGGCGCGTGTAGATGGTGGATGGACAAAATGTGCAAAAACAGCAGTGATCCGGTTCGATGGTAAACTGGTTCAAAATGATCTGGTTTGGACCCACGGGTTTAGGGAGGAATTTCTTGAGGTTTGTAGGACAAAATGGATATTTTGTATTTGTCTCCTGTTTGACAAGCTTACCGAGTCTTATATAAAGCCTTGGGTCATTAACAGATAAAACCTTGGGACTGATTTGGACATTGATATAAAACTAATACTTAAAACTTCTCAGAATCATAGCTTTTTATCCACAACTTAGAATTTGGCATGCCACAAGTCTATGAACTCATATCGTAAAGCTCTATACCATGGTACCTCAGTCAAACAAAAATAATAACACATATATATAAAATTAGATATTTATATATGCATAAAACAAACATTTCAATCAAATGGTATATACATAAAATATTCGAAGCACATATATATTATATTATATACCTAAAATATTTTATATTTATATAACCACTCACAATATTGCAGATGCTCACTCCTACTCAACTGTAGAATCGCCTCCAAGTCAACTTAAGTGCCTGTAATATTATAAAATATTTTTCAGGCTCAAATAACTAAACCAAAGACACTTGTATGAACCAAATGTCTTGAAATGATTTATACCACTATAAAATTATATAAATTGGACACCAAACGGTCTAATTATACTGCGTACCTTTAAGATCCAGTACCCAAAATTAGGGCTTTTCACCCAAAGTCTAATGTTTCAAAATTGAACCTTCTAATGGGTCCTAATAATATCTAATTTCGCTAATCCAACTTCAATTTTGTCAAAGTTAACTAATTTTTTCCAAATACAGTCCCAATTTATTCGGTGTTGAACTAATTGATCCAAAAATGAAAAAGTTATCAAACAACGTTCAAAATTCATAAACTTTGTATATACGAAAAGCCTAAGAGATAAGAAACACAATGGTTTGCTAATCTCGATCCAAAAGTTTCTTCGGTGGTCGAAAAACTTGATGGAAATTTCAGTCGAACTCCCAGTTGATGTATCTCCTAAACAGTGAAGAATCTGGGCAAAAAGAGTATGGAAATGAGTTCAGAGGGTCCAAACATAGTAGGAAGGGTGTGTGGGTTGGCTTGAAACAGCTGAAAAACATGAAAATCCAGTGACTTACCTCGTCGGCTGCAGTGGACTTCGTTGGTCGACCGGCTGTTTGCCATGAAATTTCACGACCAAGCTCACAGCCATGTGGGCTTCCCTTTGGTGTGGTGTGTGTATGTAGTGGGTGGCCGAAATGGGTAAAAATGATGATGACCTTATTGGATGGTAAATGGGTTCAAAATGATCCAGTTCGGACCCACAGGTCTGGGGAGGGATTTCTCGGGTTTGGGAGACAAAATGGGTATTTCAGAATTTGTCTCCTATTTGACATGCTTCCCAAGGCTTATATGGAGCCTTGGGCCACTAACAAATAAAAACTTAGGATTGGTTTAGATACTGATATAAAGCTGATGCTTAAAATTTTTCAGAACCATAACTTTATCCGTAGGTCAGAATTTGGCGTGCCGCCAGTCTATAAACTCATATCGACGAGTTGTATACAATAGTACCTTAGTCAAACAAAAAATATTGACCATTGAAAAAGTCAACCTAAGACCTACATATAGTCTACTTGGTCAAACCTATACAACATGGGTATTTTGTTACGGATAGTTACATATGACAAATATTGCTTCTCGAGAGAAGCTTATCAATGCACTATTGTTCTTTGGGATAAGCTTATCAATGCACTATCTCTAGTTCGAAGGAAAATTCTAATTTTTCTTCAAATCATGGAAGAAGGGCATGTGGAACATCAAGTAGACCTATCAAGGATACTAAAGAACTAAAAGCACAATTTTTAGATGAGGAAAGCATAGTTGCCACACCTACTAAAGAGAAGGAACCGAACAATGCAGGTTTTCTAGATAGTAGTAGTTCAGATGGTTTGTTGAATAGAAAAATGGTCTCAAGTTGTCCCAAAATTTTGAGGTATGTTTCATCATATATAAAAGTTCTAGTAAAAATTTCAAGTCAAGAGGAAAAATCAAAACCCAAGATATAACATAAAACCTAAGAACATCCAGTAAGGGAGTACTTTTTAGCATATTGGTTCTAAGAAAGAACGGTATGATGTCATAAAGCCTAAAAATAGGAAGTATGATCCACCACAACATGGAGAAGCTAAGAGTTCACCAATTGAACCAAAACAAGAGAAAATTGCCACCTTTAAACCAATGAGCACACCAACCAAAAGTCATGGACAAATTTTTAGTGATGAAGTCAAATTGCATAATTCTAAGGAATCATTGGTTCTAAATGTATTTCAAGTTGATAAGTATGTGCCTCCGTATAGAATACAACAAACAGAAGTCAAGGCGTGCAAGAACAAGCCAAACCCGTCCTTATGGATGTAAAAGTCAAGGAAAATACACGTCAAATCTCTTCAAAAAATATGTTGAAGAAAAACGAGAAGAGATTGGGTAAAAAGGAGAAAATAGCCTTGAAAAAAGAATGCTCAACAATAAAATAATAAGTGCCACCAAAGCTTATGGATCCAGATAGTCTTTCTATAAGTATTAAATTTAATAATTGTTTATGTGATTTAGGAGCCAGTGCAAATTTAATATCTTACATTGCTTTCGTAAAATTACAAATTTAGGATCTCAAGCCTACCGATGCAACATTACAAATGGCGTCCATTCCATCAAGAAGCCAATGGGAATTTTAGAAGATATGGAAGTAAAAATTGATAATATATATATATGTATATATATTTTTTGATTTTGTGGTCATTAAGATAGATGAAGGAGAGGATGCACCATTAATGTTTAGAAGACCTTTTCTTGCCACAAGTCAGGCCAAAATAGATGTCCCAAAAGGAAAGACTAAATTTAGTACTGGTAAATATAAAGTGGTATTTTATATTTTCAAACCTACTTATCTTCCAAGGTAGAAAGGTGCTCCACATTGAAGCTAAAGATGAAATATTAGTAGATAAAAGGAATTTAAATAAAGGGGCAGCAAGTAAAGACTTTGTCCAAGAGTTGCTTTGGATGTGGAAACAACTACAGATTGGATCTCAGCTAGAGATTTAACAAAAAGTCAAGCTAATGACTTAAAAGAAGGGCTCGTGAGAGGCAATCTAAGTTTCTTTTCTTGCTTTCTTTATTTTATATATATATATATATATATATTTAGTTTCTTCGTTTTGTTTAATTTATTTGTTTATGTTTTAGGTGATCAAAAGTAGAAAAATTGTATTGTTGATCAAGAAAGGACGCTGCGGGTTTACTTTGAAAATTGAAGTTAGGAGTTGTTTTTGAAATAAAATTTTCGATGAAAGTAGTTTTCGGCATGTCATTACACATAGAATTATTCTGTTAGATTAAAAATCATTATAAAAAAAATTGAAAACATATATGTTATTTTTTTTTATCAGTAATATGAGTACTCTTGAAATAAAATAGATCCTGATTTCTACTTTTAAATCATCTTGGTTAACTGCAGTTGTGATTGTATTTTTTCCCAGTTGATGACAAACTTCTTTTTCTTTTCTTTTCTGGGTTTATGCTCCTAAAAAAAATTGTTTTCTTTAACTATTATTATTATTATTATTATTATTTTTACGTCATTATAAATGGGAAGTGGCATTATTTTTCACGTTTAAGCTGAGGTACAGATATGCAAATGTTGAAAGTTGCTTTTCTCTTGGGTTGAAGGTGTAGAACAAGACTTGAGTTTAATCCAACAATTGGCTGATGTTTCATTTGATGTCAAGTCAATAGTTAGGTTGACATTGGTGGCAATGCAAAGATTCATCATATAAATTAAGTTATGTATTCTTGGTTTGTGGGTCTTTAATTAATACCCCCATTTATTTTATGCAGTAATTTTTGTTTTTGATAGATTTTATGTAGCAATTTTTTATATTGGAGATGTGGTAATTCGATTTCGCTACTGTTTTAGTAAAATGAACCATGAAAAGTTAGGTCAACATATGCATTAAAAAAATCCCAATTGATATTGTTGCCTATCACAGAATTGATTTTAGGTATTAAAATTCTATTTGATCGTGAATGTTATTCATCTCTAGGCAATGAGGGCCATCTTTCTTTATGCAAAATTTCTTGCTATGCAAAAGAGTGCCAAATAGCTTTCTGAGGCATTTGCAGGGGCACTCAATAAGACCAAGAAGAATATCAAACATATTCATATCAAGAACTTGGATTTAATTACCTTTCATAAAACATATAGAATTGATTTCTACATGTTATGAAATTCATTTTTTATTATTATTTGTTTAGTGTTTACAATTATAAGTCAATATTACTTTTTATTAATATAAAGTTGGATCCAACTGAGAGTTAATAGCATAAACAAGAATATATTTGTGAATAAAAAAGAAAAGTCCAACAATGGAAAATTAATTATCTCGTGATTTGTTTTGTTTTGGATTCTGGCCTTTTGACGGATTGTGCCGCACAAAGCGGCAGCACTGTACAAAACAAGAGCGAATCTACGCTCGGCTGACTATCATGTTTCCCCGGCAGACCCAAGGAGGGTGGCGTCGCACTGGACAAAGTCTGATGACACCTATTTTCCACCCTCTTTTTATTATTATTATTTTATTTCAAAAGCTGACTTTTTTCTTCTTTTTTTCCTCTCAAAAGCTGCTTTCTTTTTTTTTCTTTTCCTTTTTCTTTTTTTCTATTTTTATGCTTTTTTATTAAATTTTCTTGCTTAAAACAATAAATTCCATGCAATAACTTTAAAAAAAATTAATCAATTATTTTTAATTTTTTAATGTTGAATTTTCTAATAATTATTTTAATAATTAATATGATTTAACTTTAGATAACATAAATACTACATGAATGGCAAGTAAATAACTTTTAGTATATTATGAGTAATGTAAGTATTTTAAAAAAAAGTAACCATAATAATAAAAAAATCAATTTAATATATTTTGAACAATGTATTATTTCAAAAAATTAGATAAATAATGATAAAATATCAAATTTTTATATTTTAATAATGTAACTATTCAAGGAAATTATATGAACAATAATGGAAATCAATTTTATATTGTCAAAATTATTATTATTATTATTATTACTATTATTATTATCATAAAAAATATATAGTACAGTACAACCTAGCATCAAACAATGTACAATACTAGTATATTATGTACAATACAATTCAATCTAGTACAACAAAATTAAAACAATATAGTTATGTGTTCCAAACATGTCGTGTATTAAATTATCACTTATATCAAAAGATTAACTTGTTAGGATATCCTAAGCAAGAGTGTGAATCATGAAGAGAGACTTTATTAGTTGTAAAAGCAAAAGAATGGAGAGAAGTGGAAGGTCATTCATAGACACCATTACTATGTGATCTCTAATGTAGAACTGACTCTGTCTTCATATGCTTGGCAAGAAAGTAGTTTAGCATAAATTCAACAGAAACATTATTTGTCTGATAAAATTTAGAAACAGATAAGAGATTGCGTTACATTTTATGAACACAAAATATCCGTTAACAAAAAAGAATTTTTGTGAATTTTTGAGAAAATGAAACTTGTGTGAGTTATAGAGAGTTTATTACCATTGCAAACTAAAATTTTATCAATTATGTGGTATCCAAGATGTCAGAACCCGTCCAAAGTTCTCCATCGGAACCCTAGACAAGCCCTGATCCCAGGGAAACCCTACCGGATCCTCCTGTGGAAAATCCGGCAGAACCTCCCCTAAGGGATGGACTTACCACAAAATTCCCTGCACTGAAAACGCACTTCTATAATTGTCCCCTTATTCCTCCCACAGTACTACAAGTTGGTTTCACAAATTTCAGCACTTCAATAAAAATACAGTAATCCAGTGCAATTTAAAAATACATAAGTGTTCCATACAGTATACAGAGCTTTATGAAGCACTACAAAGTATAGAATACAGCAAGAGTGAAAGAAATATTACAACTGCAGTAAAAGAAGAACAAGGTACTGCACGAACTAATACAGCGAGGAAGATCAAGTCCGCTCCGAGTGAACACCGACAACTTGATACCTAGAGGAACGGAATTTAAGAGTGTGAGATACTAATCATCTCAGTGAGCGACCCTATCTACTATATAATATAATACCACGGTAATAGGTATATAAATAATAATTATTTGAAAATAATAATTTCTCTCAAAACCCTTACAATTCTCTCAGTTGGAAAGGTTCCCCTTTTAAAACCTTTTCACAAAACCCTTTATTCATATTCCCTGAAAACCAAGACATCAAATAAATACCAGAAACAGTAATAATTAATTTTAATTCCAAGACAGCTTTAAAACATTTTATTTTTAAAACACAGTTCTGAAAATCAGTTGATGCACCCACTATATACCAGTGGCGCCAATAGTACCCAGCGTCCCGAGGTACCGCCAGACAGGAGGTTATAGAAAGAAACCGGCATACGGTCGTGTGGTGTCCCACTGCGCCGCTGCTAACTTGGTGTCCCGGCCATGGGGGGTGGCCACCCTCATCCGATGGCAACCACAGGACACCCTCATAATATCACCTGCGCGCTACTCACACCCACCTGCACGCTAATCATATCCGTGTGCACAATATCCATATCACATATAAACAGAACACCAGTACGTGCACGGTGCATCTAAAAATCATAAAATTCACAAATTTAAATTATATAACAAATTCCACATTTTTGCATAAACATAGCGGGTATATTCCATCCGCTTGAACCAGAGAAATTCTCCACAATTTCTTTATAATCAATGCCATAAATTCCATGATTTTCAAATCCACCAACTTCCAAATCCATCAATTCAAATATTCACATTTTCCCAAGCATAAATAATTCTCGAAATATAATAATTAAACCCCAAAAATATTCCATGGACATATTTTATAAAAATTGAAATCACCAACATGAGCAAATATTTTCCTTGAAATATTTGAAAATCAAATCGTGCCCGATTTAATATTAAAACCACACAAATTTCAAAATCCTAAAAACCATAAAATAATTTCACATGGCATAAATTTATATAATACACATTTTCTTAAATCCAATAAATTCACCAATAATTCCACAATAAATCAAATAAATATTTGGCACACAGAATTTAAATTCCAATATTTAAATCGCACATAATAATCACAGATTTAAATTCCCAAAATTAATTTGAAGGTGGGTCACTCACCTTATGCACGTATCTCAATCAAGATCCTCCGCAGGATCGACTCCGCTACTCGCACGTGCACCTAAAACATCCACAGTACCAAACCACAAATATTAATATTTTATTCGGGTAATTTCCAAATGGGTACCCGGGGAGCGAACACCAAACGATATCTAAAATTTATGAATTATATACCGAATCAAAGCTCGAGTGATGCTGATCACAGATCCGGTCTTAATTTCCGATGATCGTACCCGACGGGGTCGGAATTTCGCCGGAAAGCTTTTCGGGTTTCGGCTTCGCAATTCTCACAAACCGTCACGAATTGGCGGAAACGGATGCCGGATTCGGGTTCAGGAGGTCGAACACAGCGGACTGGAGCCGGCCAGAAAACTGGGTACTCGCCGGAACAGTACTTTCCGGGGAGCCACACCGGTCACCGGCAACCGTCGCCGACGGCGGCGCGTGCGGTGGCCGTTGGCCTTGAAATTTTGCAAACTTGTAGATCGTGAGGAGAGCAATCCAACGGGACCGGCGGTGAGCAAAACGGAGGCCGGACGGCAGAGAAATCACGGTTTCAAGATTTCCGGCCCCTCGCCGGAAAACGCTCCGATCCCGGCGCATTGGTGGTCCGACGGCCGTGCTTTTTGGTGGGTCGGCCGGACTTGAGGAGAGGGTGAAGGGTGTATGGCGCGTGTGGCCGGAAAATGGCCGGAAGTGGGTCGATTTGCGGTGGCCGGCGGTGGAGGGAAAAACTCGCCGCCGATCTTCGGACGTCCGATCCGGGCACGTCCGGCGGCCATTCGCCGTGAAACTTGGAGGTTTTGCTGGAAATGGGGAGGGCAACCTTGCTGACCAGCGCGTGCATAGTAACACGGCCGGAAAGTTTGAAAAATTCTGGTGGCCGGCGGACTCTCTCTCTCTCTCTCTCTTTTTCTCTCTCTTCCCCGAGAATTTTATCAAATAAAAATCCCTGTGTGACACTGTTCATGCCACGTGGACCAATAAGAAGATGACACGTGGCATCACTGTGCACTTAAGCCAGATATATTAAAATAATACGGTATCCGGTGAATTTCAAACGTCCATAACTTTTTAACCAAGCGTCCGATTTAAGCGTGCCGCTAGTCTATGAACTCGTATCGACGAGTACTTTACAACCATACAAGAGTTAACACAAAATTACATCATAAGAAAAAGTCAACTCCCGGCACCTTTTGGATAGTTTGAACTTCAACTTGTTTTGCCCATAACTTTCAAACCGTAGCTCCGTTTTCGACGTGCTACTAGTCTACGAACTCGGGGCATCATGCACTTCACCATGGTACCCTGGTCAACTCGAAATTCCAACTGGAACAAAAAGTCAACTTTTAACCCACTCGGTCAACGGTCAACCTCAGTCAACGTGCACGGATTCCGGTACGATTTGGGACGGGGTGTTACACAAGAAGTACCAGAGTCAAGAACCCAAGTTAGATTGGACGGATAAGGAGGAGCTGTTCGATGCTCAAGAATTCCTTGATTAGTGGGATTAATATGATAGGCATGAGTTGGTGGATGTGGACAAAAACCTGATGGAGTTGAGCGAAGGGGAGAATAAGTCCACTGTTGCTTAAGAGAGAGATAAAATTTTGCAAAGTGACCAATTTTGTCATGTAATTGGCATTTTCGCTTATAATTACTAGGACATCCAAAGTTTTGAGGCCAGCTTTTCAATCATTGTTTTAACCTTGTTGCAAATTCTTTATTATGTATTTTGGTGAATATGTGGATTGTGAAGGCTGCAATTTAAGCCAATTTTATATAATTTTGAAGCCTTGATTCCCAAATCAAGTAGGACTAGGGTTTTTACCTCCTTTCTAAGTCAATTAGAGTTCCAAAAATCACTTTTATTATGGAAAATATGGGCTAACTGAATTTTTCATATTATTGGGACTCTTTTTTGACTTATTAATTGTAATTTCAAAGTGCCAAAGTACCTCTTCTTGCTACTTAACAGCTGCCTTCCAAATCCCTAGGTTTTGGGTGTCGGTTTTCATTTTGAAATTGCATTTATTTGGTGTGCAAGTTTCCTTAAAATCAGTTTTGAAGCTTCAAACTAGGCATTAATGTGGCATTCTATTTGCCATATGATGTTGCAAAATATCTTCTAAAATGTCCATGAAGACCAGTGAAAAAAGTCATCGATTTTAGAGAAATATCAACGATAATGTCGAATTTTGGTGAGGATCGACACCGATAGGGGAGGAAAGAAATGTCTGTCCGAATTGTCATGAATTGCCATGGAAACGTCGATGTTATCGCCTATATTTGTGGTAATGGTGGTTTTTCGATGGAAAGCTTAGGAAATGTCACTGATATTTCGATATGTCACTGATATTTGTGGAAATGGCTAGAAGCTTAGGAACATCAGAGAAGCCATTAATGATGGGGGGGGGGGGGGGGGAAGCAGAGAGCTGGGCAAAGTGAGAGTGGAGGTTTGGGTCTGATCTATGCTTTGCTTAGATTTTGGAGAGGCTTGGAAGAGAGGGAGAGAGTGGACAGACTTCACATGGCGGTGGAGTGAAAGATTGGGAGACAGCTGTGCTTTATTAGTGTTTCCATTAACGCGTGACATGGTTTTCATGTACTCCTCTCTCATCTCTCTCGATTTCTTTTTGCTAAGGTTAGGTATAGTGTTACTGGGGATCTTACCAATCTAATAAAAGAACAAAAAGTTCATAAAAAATAAATAGTATTCAACATTTAAAAAAAAAAAAAAGACTTTTAGAAATAAAAAGCACAATTAATATATATATATATGTATTTTGGACTCCTATATCTAACAACCCAATGAATTGTGTCATATGAGCTTGAGATTGAATTGACCCATTAGACCGAAATAAACATCCTTTTTATTGGTCTATTGGAATGAATACTTCAAAATGAATTTTCTTAGTTTAAACTTTAAGAAAATAGGTTATTGTTTTTAATAACACATAATTTAAATGCAAATTAATATTGATGATGTGTTATGAATTTTATTTTAAAATTTTGTATATTTTCGTATTATTTGTTAAATTTTCTATATTTGGATGTTAAAAAATATTATATTTTTTATTTACAATAATTTTTAATATTTATAGAATATTTTATTATAATTATTATATTTTTTATATTATTTTACTATATTGATTATTTTATATATAAAAATTTATACTCTAGATTAAATATTTATAGTTTCCGTAATTGTATCGATATTCATGTCGAAATTGATATTTCAATCGATATTTTTATAAAATCATATCCTAGACATTTCTGTCGATACCGATATTTCCATCACTGATGAAGACCACCATATAGGACAATTTCCAAGTAAGTTCCACTTAGATGTTATCTCATATTTTTTCATTGTTCACATAAGCTAGGTATAAAACACTTTTTGGAACCCTTATCTATTTATTTTTCAATGATTCCACTCAAAAAAGTTAGTTTTGTGTCTTAGCTTTCAATGCATACATGATAGATAATAAGCGTTTGGATACTGAGAAAACATTCAGAAGTCAATTTTTCTACAAAAATGTGAAATCTATCAAAGTATGCACTTGTGCTAATTTCGAAATTAAATTGGTATTGATTGGCTGGTTGGATTGCAAAGAAATTTTTCAAAGATAAACTTTGATGTCTTAGAAAATTCCCCAACTGGCATCACCTCAAAATTCCACATGTAGTTTCAAATATGACAAACCGTAATTGTTACTCAAATTCCAGCATTTTCAGCTTTTTCCTCAATTTTTTCTTATGTTATCTAAAATTTGGAAAAATTTAAAACTAAGTAGATTTGTATATTTAAATGAATATAAACTAACAAACACTAGGTACAAAAGATGGCATAAAATCATAATATTTTAGGCCTATCGAAGCCTTCTCATAAGGTTATAGTAATACAGCTATTTCATTCCCCAACATGGACCCTATAAATAGCTATAGTTTCTCGTTGTTTGCTGTAATCTATGTGTGTGCATTTTCTTTCACTATGTTGTTCTTCATTAGTCTCAAAATTGTTTTCTTTTCTTGTATAATAGGATAGCCTTAGCTTGGAGGTAACAACCTATGCTAGAGAATACCAAAAATTTTGCAAGTTTAATAGTGTTTGACCATCAGGACCATATATGGGTCCTAGAGTTAACTTCTTATATGGTCAAGTTTTGATTTTGACTGGTCTTAACTTCTTATATGGTCAAGTTTTGATTTTGACTGGTTACCATTTGCGAGCTTGTTAACACATATTTATAAACTAGTGGCATGCCAAATTCTAACTCACGATTTAAAAGTTATGAGTTTATGAAATTTTGGGTATTAGTATTTTATTAGTGTTTAAACCAATATCATTTTTTATCTTTATTTGGGTTTGACACAAATGACTATATAAATGCATCGGGACCCATGCCTAGGGATATGAAATTGCTTGAGCATGTTTAATTTAGTAATTTTTTTTAGACTTTGAGGTCAATCACTTTTAAAAGCCTTGATGTTAAGAGAGTGACTATTATTGTATTTGAATCATTATTTGATCTACACCCGGGTAATGTAGGATTGAATACTAAGTGGCCTAATAGTGTCTCACACCTGCCCACATTGGTTATCATAATCCATCATTTAGGGCTCAACGTCCTCGTTGTTACAATTCTGATCTAGTACAGACTCTGATACCATTTGTAATACCTCGCCTCAATTGGCGAATCTATCATTCTCTGCCATTATTATTCCCAATTTAACCACCACACTTGGTATAGGGTTTTCTATTCAGAGCTTTCCTGTAGGTCACTCATCCTTAGATTACTCTTGCTTTAGCATGCTTAACTTCAGAGTTTTTTCAAATTTTAAAGCCAACCGCTCTAAAAATGCCTCAATGTTATGAGAGTAACTATCATTATAGTTTAACTATATCTTGATTTATATCAGGGTAATGTGAGATTAGATACTAGATAGCCTGTTAGTACCCGTACTCGCCCACACTAGTCATCACATCAAAAATATAACCAAACCACAAAATTTCAATCCAAATCATCCATGGACATGCCAGGATTGGGCCTTTTTTTCATGAGATCGAAATTTTCTGGTTACCAAAAAATTAGCTAGATTTTGACCACTTAAGGCCATGGGTCTAGTCTTACCTCCTTATTTTAGATTGCTCAAGTTCAAATATGCCCTCTATTTACTTCACTTCCTCACCATCTCGGAAATCTAAAATCTCAAAATCTAACCAAAATTTTACATGCATTTTCAAATCACCAACGACTTCGTTTTGGTAAAGTGAGCAAATCATATGTTACCATCTCATGGGCTTTCAATTGATACATGATTTGCAAATTATCGTTGAGTTTTGAGTACTTAATCAATATGGGGTCAATTTATGTATATACTAGGTAAAATTGGATTATGATTGGACAATCTAGGACTACATTGAAGTTGTTAATGCACTTCAAGATGTTATGAGAACCCATTAGAAGGTTCATAATTGATAATAGGATGAAAAACCTCTATTTGGGCACCAGGTCCAACAAGGTATAATGTAATTGGACCACTTGATATTTTAATTTTTGTAATCATGAATTGGTAGGATTAATTTTAGAACATTTGGAGCTCACCAATGTCTTTAGATACAATTTTGGAAGCCTGAATAATATTTTAAGCACCCGTACTTAACCTAATGGTGATTTTATAGTTAAGTAGGAGTGTGACCATTAGTATATATGAGTTAAATTATTTTCAAAAATATTATAGACATGTTTGAATGTTAATTCCATGATTTTGAATCCATGTGTAAATTTTGAGTAATTATGCTTGTGGCATATGAATATATAAACATAAATGTTATAATGTCATGTAACTTTTGGTAAGATGTTAAATAATTTAAAACTCTAATATGTTCATGGTAAACTTGTAAATCTTAACTCTTAAATATTTTAGGTATTTGAGTTGATGATTTAGTCCAATTGATATTAACCAAAATTTTATGAAATAGAAATCATTGATTGAAAATAGTGAAATTTGATAGTATTGTGAGGTAAATTTTGTGCATTAGGTGTAGAATTATGGCTTGTTCATTTATATTGTATTTTTTTTTTTTTATGGAACACATTTATCTGGTATTTAGAATTGTGGTATTTAATGGTCCTAATATCTAAATTGATGATTTAGTCTAGTTGTTATTGACTCATTTTTATGACATCGGAATCATTGGTTAAGAAAGTGAAACAGAGAAAGGTTATATGAAATGATTGACTGAACTGAGACTTGAGGTTATGGAATATATACACGTATCTATATGAATTGTGGTATTTAGTTGATTGGCTTAGTATATCATATGGTACTAGTAAGCAAGCCACATGACAAGAGGGTGATATGCAAACTTATTCTCCACCTTGTTCATTTGATGAGATAGATGTTTGTTTTCCTCTGGATATTGGTTATGACCATATGACATGAGGGAGATATGTGTCCTTATCCCATACATTGATTATTGGCGTGTTATTTTTCTATTTTGTCATCCTCTAAAGAGTGATAATGACGTTCCGTCCTCCCCTTTTCCCCCAGCCTAAAGGGTCATGAAGAGCATTTCCCCTTCTCCTTCTGTCCTATGGGGCCTTAGGATGCCAATGGCCACTCGGTGATACTAGGTAGACCATATGGTACACACGTTTTAAAGATAGATTTTATATTTGTGAAGATGCTTTATTGATGGAATTAATTATAAGTAAATATAATGGTTTAATTACATTATTTAGTTATTTTTCTCTGATAATATCCATATGGTTTGCGCTTGAGTATGATGTTCTATGTACATGTTAATTATGCTTTTGTCGTATTTAATTGTTCACATTTAAGTGGTTTTAAACATTGATTTATTCATCAAGTATCAAATTTTATCCAATACATCTTTAGGGTTATGATTCTGGGTTTTATGAAAGAATTTTCAGAACCGGAAACATTTCAAAGTGTGAAAATGAAGAATTTTCAGAGAAATGAATTTCAAAAGTTAAACAACTATTTTGTATATTAAATTATCCACTTACTAAGATACTTTTATCTCATATTTTATTATTTCAATCAGTTCTTCTAAGTTAGACAGTTAGCTGGCAACTCCCATCATGCATCACATCTCTTTTGGTGATTCACATCAATAGTATTTTGTATTTCTTTCTTCTTCTTTTTTTGTCTCATTTATACTATTCATTTTGTGTGTATTTATTTAATTCTAAAAAATCTCATAAATTGCTTTGATCTACATTGATCATAATTGTAGTAACATTTGGTTATTGGTAGTATTACATTTATATTTGGTTATCCACACTTGAGGGCAGGTTCTACTGAATACACTGTTGAATTGTTTGGTGGAATTTCCCCTAGATAGGATTACTTGAGAATCTTAAAGGGATTCTTGGGGGCAGATATTGTCATTGGATATACTAGGACTTTGTTATGCTACGTAGTTAAGTAGTTAATGAGTAGATTGATTTTGTTGCCTCTAGCTTTCTGAACAAAACAAATTCTTGACACTCTTTAATTTACTAATAGATGGAACTGAAACAAAAATTGGAGTCACATCATTTTTACTAAAACCATTTCCATATTGACTTAGTTCTAGGACCATAATGCTGGAACAACAATTATAATCACAATCCCTGCAATAACAGATCCAATGTTCACAGCATTTGTATATAATCTCAAAAGAATCAAATGCATTGCAGCCAAGTTACCTTTTCTACCCTTCAATATTACCATCTCCAAAGTCATATAGACAAAATATGGTTTAACCTCAAATCATAACAAGCAAAAAGTTTGCATTCATGATTTTGGATGTCTTGATTTTGCTGAAATCAAAGGTCTTTTTAAAGAGAGCCGAAGACCAAAAAAAATATATTAAATTTCTCTCAGATAAAAGTATGAACCAACCAGAAATCCACAAATTAATGACGGTTCAGATGCTAATAGATCACCTAAATGTTGATGTTGAAAAAGGTAACTGCAAGGAGCTACAAAATACAATATAGCCTACAAGCATAAGCACCTTTGTAACTTAAATTCATCTAAAATATGAAATGGAAATACTATAATTTCCAAATAAACAGACAAATCCTTTTAAAGTTAAAATCAAAATCAAAATATGAATGACATGGTGCAACCCGAAGGTTAAACGGCATGGTGCAGAGACGGGTAATTTGTTCGAATTTTTGATTAATCAGGTTATTCAATTTTTGTTTTTTAATTTTATATTTAAGAAACAAATAGATCCACTAGAAAACTAGATAAATATATAACAATCTGTTTGAGTACCCTGACCATAAATTTTCTTATACAGAGGCTCTACTTGCTCAAAATAAAAGTAGTTTACAGAATTATATAATATAGCAAATATATAAATAAATAAAAAATAATTTTTTTCATCATTTACAATAATTTCTCCCCTTATTTTAGTATCTCAAATCACTCTTAATCATAGATATATATGGTTTACCAATTGAGCTAACCTTACTTATCTTTTATAGCAAACTTAATTGGTCTAACATTAGCAATATTAGCAAACCATTAATTGATAAAAGTTTCTATAGAAACGTCATATTTTTTTTAGTATAACTTCATGTTTCATATTTGTATTCTAAATATTGGAATTTTTTTAATTAATTTCTCATATTTTAAATTTTAATTAGACTAACATCACATTATTAATTATAATTACGTGAAACTTTCATTTCTTATGATAAAAAAATTCAAAAAAAAAAAATTTCATTTCTCGATGTATGTCGGCCATTTATTGCAGTACATTGTCATAAGTTGGAGCTAATTAACTAAAACGAGTTAAAATAAGTAAAACTTGTAAAGATTTTTTATTTCTTTCCTTTTATATTTCCTAAAGAAAATATGCAAAAGCAATTTTGCGCCTGTTCCACCACTTAAACAAAAATGTCCAAACATATTGAAGAAGATTGAGAAGGTAGGAAACTCAAAAATAAATAAATAAATAAGGTTCAAAATTAGAATAACCAAGAAGATTTCTAACTAGTAACATTTTTTACTTCAAAATATACAGGAATATATTCTCAATTCAATAAGAATTTTTTAGATAAATCTTTTTTGTGCTTCCAGTTATTAATTAAAAAAGTTAAACAAAGAAAAATGGGTGATATAATATCATTATCTGCACCGAAATTGTTGAATTATCCTTCTCCTTTTCTTGGTTCTATTTGAATTTTTTTATCATACTAACGAACGGTGCGTTCGGTAAGGTAAAGCACTTCCTCATAATATACTTTTTTTAATCTGCACTATACGAAACTATAGTTTCTGCGACCAACAATAATCTAAATGTTGTGGACCAAATTATTTATCAAAAACGTGTATCTGGTAAAATTAATAATGTTTTAATATATATTATTGATTAAAAAATTAGTACATATCTAAATATAAATAAAAATGAATATAACTTAAATATAAATAAGTGAATTATTAAAAAAAAAATACATGAAATTACAAATATAAATTAGAACTATATTATCATATCATTTTTCATCACATCATTCACTTGTAAATTTGGTAATTAACAATTTAATGACTATAATATTGCTTTATTCTAAAGTATAACTTATGTAGTCGGTACGACCGACATGAAACTTATATGTTTTGTTTCATGTTTATATCGTGTGTATTTATTGTTTATTTTATGTATTTATTGGTTATTCAGTAGCTGTAGTACCCAAAAGTCCTTTCTACCCACAAATGAAAGCCCATACTACATACATACTCCTTTTGTGTAGCCGACAAAAGTGGGTTCCTTAATCAATTTCCAACTTCAAGTTGCTAAATAATTTACTATATGAAGAATGAAGAATATGTATAACTATGGTGTTTTTTGGTTGGACGAGGTGTATAAAACTATATTTTCTGTTTGATTCTTAATTATATACGTTCAAAATTTTAAAAACCTCGGAATGCTCCATGCGATACACAAGTTTGAAATATTTAAGGAAGAAAATAATTACAATTTTGGGAGAAAAGATAAATGTAATAATCCTTTTTTATTTAACAATCACTAATATTATATTCCTTGCATTGAACATTCAATGAGAACGAATATAAATCATTTACGACTTCAAAACCAAAAAATAGGAAACATTTACCATTGTAAACTATGCGGCTTGGCAGGCTTTTATATTAAAACCAGTTCAAAATTGAGCTACAAAATAATGTTACATACTCTTTAATCATTTTCATTTTTCTCCAACACAGGATATATATTTAGGCCAATGCACTCTTAAAAATCTCAACGACGAAGTTTTTTTTTTCTCCTGTTTCTTTTTTGATGTTCATAATTATATTATGATCATGACCATCATTATAATCGTTCTATTGCTACTTCGTTGTTCCTCTAGTGAAAAAATTCAATATAACAGAGAAGTAGAGACCCTTCTCAAATGGAAGAACAGCCTTGACAATTCAACCTCTCATCCTCTGCTCGATTCATGGAGGCTTTATTCAAAATTTTCAACAACAAACAACATTAACAGCCCTTGCAAATGGATTGGCATCTACTGTAACAAAGTAGGGAGTGTTACTGAGATAAACCTTGCAAATGGTAGTATTAGAGGTACGCTCCAAAACTTGAATTTTTCATCTTTTCCCAACTTATTCACACTTATTCTATATAACAACTCGTTTTATGGTACCATACCATCTCACATTGGTTACCTTTCTAAACTCACCAATCTTGACTTGAGTATAAATAGTCTGTCTGGAAATATTCCTCCACAAATAGGCCTTTTAAAAAATTTGCAATTCCTTTACTTGGATTCCAATTATTTTAATGGGTCTATACCACATGACATAGGCATGTTGCGGTCCATTGTGGACTTTTATGCATGTAATAATAGTCTGTTAGGTTCAATTCCTACGTCCATTGGAAACCTTAGCAATTTAGCCTATTTAAGCCTCGGTGAAAACAAATTGTCTGGACATTTGCCGAAAGAATTAGGACATCTTTTGTCATTAAATATTTTATATTTGGATGACAACCATCTCTCAGGCTCAATTCCTGCATCAATTGGGAATATCAAAAACTTAACCGGTCTATACCTATATGGAAACCTGCTTTCTGGTTTCCTTCCTTCCTCTTTGGGAAACTTGACAAAGCTCGAGTTCTTGGAGCTGGGAATAAATCAGTTATCTGGCCCTATCCCTATTGAAATTGGGAAACTTAGATCCCTCACATGGTTAAGCTTTTTCATGAACAACATCAATGGATCAGTGCCATTAGAAATGGGCAATCTTACCAATTTGGAGTATTACCAACTGGATGAAAATTCCTTGTCTGGATATCTCCCAGAAAATGTCTGTCTTGGTAGGAAACTTCTAGAGTTTTATGCATATGATAATAACTTTATAGGTCCAGTCCCAAAAAGCTTGAGAAATTGCACTAGTTTGATCAGACTTGAGCTACAAGCAAACCAGCTTACAGGAAACATATCAGAAATGTTTGGAATATACCCAAACTTGTATTATATGGATTTGAGTAGCAATAAGTTTTTTGGCGAGGTTTCTGAAAAATGGGGAAAATGTAGTAACCTCTCTTTGTTGAATATCTCCAAAAATGAAATTTCTGGTAGTCTACCTCTTGAACTCTGGAAAGCTGCCCAATTGCGTATTCTAGACATCTCCTTCAATCATCTTGTGGAAAACATTCCAAAAGAACTGGGGCGGCTGAAATTTTTGTTCAAACTCAAATTGAACAACAATAGTCTTTCAAGCATAGTTCCATCAGAGATTGGCATGTTATCGGAACTCAGATATCTTGATCTTTCAGCAAACAATCTGAGTGGATCAATTCCTAAAGATTTAGAAAAATGTTCCAAGCTAGCTGATTTAAACTTGAGAAATAACAAATTTGGTGGGGCTATTCCATTTCAGATTGGGAATTTACGGCCGCTTCAAAATCTAGATTTAAGTAGCAATTTGCTAGGAGGAGAGTTGCCTTTCGAGCTCCAAAATCTACAAAATTTAGAAACATTGGACATTTCTCACAACAATATTTCTGGCTCCATTCCAGCTACATATAAAGAAATGTTGAGCTTGACTTATGTTGATATGTCATACAATCAGTTGGAAGGTCCAATTCCGAAAATCAAAGCCTTTACGATGGCTGCATTGGGAAATAATAAAGGTTTGTGTGGAAACAACACTAGCCTAAAGACTTGCCGCATGGAGGAAAAGAAAGGTAGCAATGGAATTGTAGTTTTAATCGTAGTCTCTATCTTGGGAGGTCTAATTTTATTGTTTATCGTTGTTGGCCTACTTTTCGCCTGCCAAAAGAGAGAGATGATCATGGATGGGCAAGGAGAGACACCAATTAAAACTTACTTTGTATCATGGAACCATGATGGGAAAAAGGTGCATGAAGAAATAGTTAAAGCCACTGAGAACTTTGATTCCAAATATTGCATTGGAGTTGGGGGATATGGGAGCGTCTACAAGGCACAATTGTCAACTGGTCAAGTTGTTGCTGTGAAGAAATTCCACACAAATGATGGAATATTGGATGCTGGAGAAGCTTTTGCTAGCGAGATCAATGTATTGACAAGAGCAAGGCATCGAAATATTATAAAGCTTGAAGGGTTTTGTTCACACACAAGGTACTCTTATTTGGTGTATGGATTTATGGAAAAGGGAAGCTTATCAGATATCTTGAGCATTGAAGTGAAGGCATTAGAGTTGGGATGGAGAAAGCGAGGGAACATTGTGAAAGGTTTGGCCAATGCCATATCCTATATGCATCATGAATGTTGTCCAGCTATCATTCATAGAGACATATCAAGTAGGAATGTCTTGTTGGATGATGAATATGAAGCTCACATTTCTGACTTTGGTTCTGCTATAACTGTAGATCCAGACTCATCAAATTGGACTCCATTTGCAGGAACTTTTGGATACTCAGCCCCAGGTAAGTGTTCCATCAACTTGACTTTCACTTGATAAACTTTGAACGCATCTTTTTGTAATTTTTAGTAAACTTTAAGTTCATATTTTAGATATCCATTTCATTATAGAAATAAGAATTAAAATGGAGATGGTATGTTTTAATTGATCATTTATAGACTGCAATGGAGAAATGTACAGGAGCAGTGGGCAATCAGTAAAATCATTATTCAATGCTATATATATATATATTAACCTAAAAGGCTTTTTCTTTGATTAGAGCTTGCTTACACAATGGAAGTAAATGAGAAGTGCGACGTGTACAGTTTTGGAATTGTAATTTTGGAACTGATTATGGGAAAGCATCCAGGAGATCTAATCTTGTCTCTGTCAGCGTCATCATCGTCTTCATCACCACCAGCTGTTCTTGAAATTCTACTTAAGGATTTATTGGATCAACGACTCTCACCACCAAAGAATCAAGTAGCAGAGAAAGTTGTCTCCATTGTGAAGGTAGCATTTGCATGTCTGCAACCAGATCCAGGTTCTCGGCCAACTATGAAAGATGTATGTGATAAGCTGTCAACTTCACTACCATCTTTATCAGAGCCTCTTCATACAATTACATTGGAGCAGCTGTTTTATCCCCCAACTTCAACATCATGAGCAGTTACAATCCTATCTTGTTTCATTTTTTGTGTTTTATGAATTCCTTTGTATTCTTTGTTTATGTTTCCAATATACTCTCACCTGTATTTTTTTCCCAGTAGCTTCAAATACATCCGGGAACTAATGAATAATGAATTAGTTTTGATTTTCTTTATTGTACTATAGGGCATATATACTCGGCATTTTTTTATTTTTTTTGGCGTCCTCAATAATTTTTACTGTCTCACTGTTTATTCCAGCGAAGTATGGACTTGATGGCTTGATTATACGAAAAACCCTGCATGCTGACTTTGCAAATATTGCTTTAACTTATTATATGGAAGCCAATTAGAATGACCTCAGCAGCCACATTCTTTCAGGATTTTGTTATAATTATTTGTAATTAGTGTCATTTTCCTATATTTGTTAGTTTCTTATTCTTATATTGCTTTCTTTTCTTTATTTTTTATTTTTTATTTTTTTATATTAGTTAAGTTTCCTATTCCAAGTTAAATTAGGACTTTAGGCCTATAAATATGACTTTGTCTTCTTTTTTTTTTTTTTTTTTTATAGTACAGAGATTTTATATTTTTAGTTTACTCAAATTTTATATTTTATTTTGCATATTCAAATTTTATATTTTATCAATACAATATTTTTTCTACTTTCTTCTCCAATTTTCTATTTTCTTCAAGGTTTAACAAATTTTGGAACTTTATTTTAATTTCTTCAAAGTTTAACATAACTTTGAAATTTTATTTTCAATTTTACTACCTTGCAATTTTATTTATTTTATTTTATTTTTTTGGCTGCTACAACTCTGTTTTCAAAAGTAGTGACATAGCCTATTTTCAACGATGGTTTCAGAGTTTTAGATTTAAAGGTCTATGATTTTTGTTTTAGAGATGATTTTTTAGTTTCTTTTTTCCTTTTTATTTCACTATGTCTTCAAATTTGGTGTTTCTATGTCCCTCAATTTAATGGTGAAAACTATCAATTTTGAGTTGTTAAGATGCAATCCTATTTGAAAGGCACTTCATGTTTAGGAATATGTGATGAATGAAGTAGTGACTGCCCCTTTGCCTACAAATTTGACTCTAAATTAGATGAGGCAACATGAATAGGAAAAATCAAAGGGACAACGGGCCTTGTCTCGCATTCATGCGGTTGTCTTTGATTCAATTATTTCAATGATCATTGATTGTAACACTGCGAAAAGGCTTGAGATAAATTAAAAGAGGAGTTTGAAGGAAGCATAGGGGTGAAGTTTGTCAAACTTTCAACCCTCAAAAGAGAATTTGAGATGTTGGATAATGCGACCAATGTTAAGAATATCATGAATCAAACTAGGCTTGCTGGTGAACAATTTCTTGATTAGTGGGTTATAGAAAAAGCTATTGTGAGTGTTCCTAAAAAGTTTGAATAAAAAATTTCTGCAATGGAAGAATCTTGTAATTTGACTACTCTTTCTATTGCTAAATTATAAGTAATTACAAGGCCAAGAACAAAGGGATGCAATTCAAAATTTTGAGCATGTTGAAGGTGCTTTCAAGCCAATTCCAAAGGAAGAGCAACAAGCAAAAAAAAAATTTCACCTTGCCAACTGTGTAAGAAAACAAATCATCCTCAAAAAGATTGTTGATTCAAAGGAAAACAAGTCTATTAATGTAACTTTTGCAACAAGGTTGGTTATGATGAGGACGTGACTAAGAGCACCTTAAGATAGAGTCGAGAGCCACTTCAAATCTCTATAGAACTGATAATCAGAGCTAGAGCAAAGCAGTTCAAAGAAGCACCAAATGGTTTAATCCAGGAGGTGTTCACATCTCAAGGAAGCAAGTTCATTACTAAAGATGAACCAAAATTGGTCCATATGATTGGGATGGAGGATGCCACTATGAAAGAGAGCTTAACACATGCCATCCTACAACATGGTGATGTGGCACTTTTGCCACGTGGAAGGTGATATGCTCCTATATGACATTCAACTAAGCTTGGCCGAATCTTATAGTTAGGACACATTAAATTTCTATTTATGTTTTGATTGGATTTTGGCATGTTGCCTATCTCACTTTTCTAATTTAGTTTTATTAGGTTTTTAAATAACTTTCCTCTTTTTGTTAGAGTTGACTGGTCAAGGAATTAAAGGCTATTTAAATTAGGAAACTAGGAGTCAAATTAGGTTTCCTAAACCTAATCAAATTAGGTTTCCTAAACCTAACTAAATTAGGTATCCTAAACCTAATCAAATTAGGTTTCCTAAACTTAACCAAATTAGGTTTCCTAAACCTAAATTTTGGCCATATTAGTTTAGGAAAACTTTGTAATTTATTTTACCTATTTAAAGGCACATAAGTTATGAATAAAGAGAGATTACAATTTTTGATTAAAAAAGTGAGAGTGATTCTCTTAGTTCTCTAAGAGCTCGATCGAACTTTTCAAACTTTGTTTGTGGAATTCAAATTTAACTTATCAATAAGTTATTCCGCATTCTATTGTGGCATTTTCATCATACCAAGGTTCTTACCTCAAATATAGGTAAAGAGTCAAGGTTTTCCATTGATAACTTGTAGTTAGATCGTCCAAATCAATCCTTGTTAAGGGTTTAGAGGCAAATCACTCTAGGTTCATATCAGGTCATGTTGAAACATTTTGTCAAGCTAAGCAAAATCAAGGAACTCAAATGCCTCCATAACATGTCATCTGTGTAGACGAGAAAAACGAAGCTATAGAGTATTTGTTTATGGCTTCTCATGTTGAAGCCAAGTATGGTCCAACTTTAATTGATAGTGGATGAAGCAAGTTGGGTTTAATTAAGAAAAATCTAAAGGAGGAGTGTTGGAGCTATGGAATTTTTCTAGTCTTTTTAGGATTTTATGATAATTATTTGTTTAATTTACTTATATTTATTTAGTTTCCTTTTCCCATATTTGTTTAGTTTTCTATTCATATGTTGGTTAGTTTCCTTTGGTTATATTTGTGTAGTTTTCTATTCCTATTTAATTTAGGACACTATGCTTAGGTTTTCCCTTTTTTTTTTTTCTTTTTTTTTCTTTTTTATAGTAGATAGTTTTTATATTTTTAGTTTACCCAAATTTTATATAGATTTTCAATGCAACTATACTTTCATTGTGACGATTAATGACCTAATGCCCAATCCTACATCATCAAAGTGTGGACAAGGGGATGATTTAAATATAATGATAGTCATTCTCATAATATCGAGCTCTTTTCAGAGCAATTGGTTTCAAGGTTTCAAAGAACTCCAAAATAAAGTGCGCTTAAGCAAGAGTAATCTAAAGATGTGTGACCTCCTAGAAATCTTTGAATGAAAAACTCATACTAAGTGTGGTGGTTAAATTGGGAACAATATTGATAGAGAGTAATGGGACCGTCAGTGGAACCAGGGTGTTACAAATGGTATCAAAGTTTATGACTAGTCGAAAGTGTCCTAGAGATAACATTGGGCCTCAAGAGGGTGGATTGTGATAACAATAGTGGGAGGGTGAAGGGCCATAGCAAGCTACATGGTGTCCAATCTTACATAACCTGAGTGTGGATCAGAAGATGATTCAAATGTAATGATAGTCACTCCCATAAAGCCGAGCTCTTTTCAGAGCAATTTGTTTTAGAGTGTATACCGGGTCAGAAGTGTGCATAGGTTAAATTAGGGACAATATCGGTAGAGAGTTATGGGTTTTCCAGTAGAGGCTACCTCTTACAAATGGTATCAAAGCCTACACCAAATTGAAAGTGTGACAATGAAGATGCCAGACCCTAACCAGTATAGGAGGGTGCTGGGCACTGGTAGGCTACTTAATATCAAATCCTACATCACTTGGATGTGTATTAGGGGATCATTCAAACGTAAAGATAGTCACTTTTATAATGTCGACAACTTTTTATAGTAGTTGGCTTTAAGATTCAAAAGAACTCAAAAGTTAAACGTACTCAGGCGAGAGTAATACAAGTATGACTGACCTCTTGGGAAGCTCTAAAAGAAAAAACTCATACCACACTAAATGGAGAAGTACCTATTGTTTAGTCACATGAACTAAACATGGAAGTGATCCCCCGATTGAGCAAGAGTGACCATCTTGCCTTTATGATTGGAAATATTTTTATAAGCTATTTTGGGCATGTTGATGATTCAATTAATTGGTTTTGAATTTTTATTCAATATTTTTGGTTAGTTTTCCTACATGTATACATACATATATATATATATATATATTATGATGCAAATATCCACACCCTAGAGATTGGTTGATACACATGAAAAATAATCTTTTGGCTTCAAGACTTTTGTTGGCAATAGTTCCATTTGTGTCTAAATCTGCAAGTCTTTTTGTGCGAACATTTGCACCATAGAAATATATATATATATATATATAGTTAAGCTCACATTAGAATAACTTAATAGTTTTAACATTATGTCCTCCTTTATCATCTTTAGATCACATCAAATGCTAAGATTCGAATATCGATTTCATGATATATTAAAATCCTATTTTGAGAAATGAGTTAAGTTGGGATCTAGTGATTAATAAATGAAATTTTAATTATTGGCTTTTGATGCGATTCAAAAGTTGAAAGAGTAAGTCTTGACATTAGTTCAATACTAAAAACCTAATTTTAGCCTGATCATATATATACATATACATATATGTGGTCTTGTCTTTAAATTTACAATATGTTTGCAAGTAATATTTAAGGAATTTTTCATTTAAATGGTTTTGTTGATGTTATTTGTGGTTATAACTCCATTTATCAGAGTGTTGGTACGTATGGAATAGTGTTAATGTAAATGTGAAAATGGAATTATGGAATTTTAGTTTATCCAAAATGGTTTAAGGGAATTGAGAACCGAGGTTGTGGTAAGTATATATGGATCATAAAAATTAAGATGACAATTAGGGCTTTAATCATGTAGTGGAGAGGAGTTTTAGTAATCTGAATTTTTTTTTTATGTTTTTATTTTGTTTTATTAAAGATTTTTTTTTTGTCTTTAAAAATTAATAATAGAAAATTACTTTTATAAAGTTTTTTAATTTATAATATGATTTACTTATTAAATATTATATTATAGATAAAATTATAATTTAAAATTAAATTTAAATGGATCGTAATAGGTATATAATTGTGTCGGATTGAAACTGACATGTTTAATAAATAGGTCAAACGGGTCAATTTTGAGTTAAACGGATCAACCCGAAAATGACACGATCAATAACCGTGTTAAACGGGTTGACCCAATTATGATCCAAAATAAATCCAAACTCATTTATTTCATATCATTTTCGAGTTATGTCGCTATGTCATGACTTAAATTGCCACTGCTAATGAATTTGTACAATGATTTTGAGTATAAATTGGATTAGTGTATCATACAATACCAGTGAGTAAATTGAATATTGGTTATGGCCATTATACGCATAGTTAACGATCCTCTACTGCAAAGAATGTGATTAGATGTGCCATGATGCCTTAGGACGCCAAGGGTGATGATGAGTTTTCCACCTCCCCCTATCCTACAATTTTTTGGAATGCCAAAGACCAGTTGGTAGCATTAGGTATATAGCATGGTATATTGATAGTAACTTGGTAATTTAAAATTCCCCATGGTTTATGGTATTATTTAAATACACCGTTTATGTTAATATTATAGTTTTATATTTAAATTTATGGTTTATGTTGCTTTATTCATCGAGTACTAAGTTTTATTCAAAATGTGATTTCAAAATTCAATTTTATGTTAATATTATAGTTTTATATTTTATGTTGCTTTTGGAGTTGTAAATATTGATTTTGTGAAAAAAGAATTCAAAATGCAAAACTTTTCAAAGAAAGTAAATGTAAGGTTTTTAGAGAAAAAAAAATTGCCAGTTATTTAATTACTCTATTATAGTATTAAATACACTCACTGAGATTTCATTATCTCATGTTTTATTATTTTAACCTATTCCCCTAGGTTCTGACAACTAGCAGGCAATTGTTCTCGCAAATCATCCTATCATTTTTTTTCACATTATGAGACCTTATAATCTTTTATGCTATCATAATATTTATTCTGACTTGTATTTATCCAAATTCCATAATACTTTCTTAGCATGATTTGATATGCATTGGACATGGTTGTAGTTGATGCTTGTAGTACTGAATATATGTTATGGTTATGGATTTGGTGGTGGATGTTAGCTAATGAAATGTAGTTTAGAGATTGCGTTGTTGATTTAGTTATTTGGGGTGCAATTTCTTATGCAAGGAATTTTCATATTTATCCATTCTTTCAGGGAGGTTCTATCAGATTTTCTATATAACTATCTAGTGCAACATTCCTTAGCTAGAGGGATCCTGGAGAGATTCCTAGGGTGGTACCTATCAATATTCAATTAGTTTTAAAGGAAAAACAACATGTAGTTCTTTAAACAAGGAAAGTAGCCATCAAAAACCGAAAAACAAGTTTTTGCTTTTTAAATGACCTTGACACAAAATTGGCACCTAAAAAGACAATATATATTGATGTGGAAGAGTAATCATCCTTGATTCCAGCCAATCGACATAGAAGAAGGCATGAAGTGTTAAAAGGATAGTTTTTGGAAAGAAAGAGACTAAGAGAGCTTGTACCCCTCAAATAGCATAAAAGCCTTTTAATTGTTGCCCAATGAACATCATATGGACAATACATTAATTGTGATAGTTTATTTATCGAATAGGCTATATCACGCCAAGTCAAAGACAACTATTGTAAACTTCTCACTTTCTATTAATACAAGGTTGGTGAACCCAATGGTCTACCATCTTGAAGTAACAGAGAAATGGATGCAGACATTAGAGTGGCGAGTTCTTTTGCATCTAGCATATTAGTTTGTTCTAAAATATCCAAAATATATTTTTATTGAGATAACAAAAGACCATCAGACAAAGGAATAGATTCCACGCATAAGAAGAAATTTAATTCACCAAGATATATTAAGGCAAACTTATTTGTAACAAAAGAAACAAACTTGTATAAAAATCCTAAATTGTTCCATATGAAAATTATAGACTAAAAAATTTAGTATTAGTCCATTGTAGTATAAATAAATAGAGAAGCATCAGAATAATAGTTGACAAATCCAAAAGTTAAGAGAAATTTCTTGAAAGAAATATACGAGTTTTTGAAACTTATTTAAGACCACAAAAAGCCTTATGAAGCTTGCAAGCATAAGAAAGATGATTGAAATCAACAAAACCTTAAGGCTGAGATATATAAACTTCTTCTTGTAAATGCCCATTCAAAAAAGGCATTATTCACATTCAACTGTTTAATTTCCTTATTATTAGCCAAAGCAATACTAAGAACAACATGAAATGGAGTAAGCTTAACAACGGATGATATATAAAATCAACTAGCAAGCGCATGAACCAATTAATAAATAGAAAAAATATTTTAATACCTTAATTACCATACCTAAGGATTGATTGACTAAATATTGTAAATAATTGATTTGGTAATATTTAGACTCCAAATATTAAATGACTATTGAAATAAAAACAAGTAAATTGAAAAGCAATTTTGAAAGCAAGTTATTACTAAGAAAACCAAATTCAACAAGCTTAAGGCAAAGGAAAATTTCACTAATTATGAAACCTAGAACTTAAAATCCACCACTAATTATTTCAATCTAATTATCAAAAAAGTCTATTTTATTAGCAATATTTGCTTACAAAGCTTAATCATCTAAATTATTAAAAATCATTTCATGCTTTCTTGATATTATTCATATAAACCTAGATCAGAGATCAGTTCCTTCTAGATAAGAATCTAAATTTAATGCAAATATCATTAAGTGAAAATAAAGTCTATATTAATAACAAACAACATGAATATTTTCCAATCTAACATGCAACATATTAATTAACTTGGAATTCGGCATGCATCCCAGTATCTTCCAAATAGAAGGCATACATGTGAATTATTGAGATCTAATATGTTGCCTCTTCTAAATGTAAATAGAACTAAATCATTCATGGTTTTCAAGCCAATAAAAAGCATTAAGAACACTATAATTCATAATATATAGTTATATTACCAATAAAATAAATTCAAAAATAACATTTAAGATCCATAATTAAAGTTTCATCCAAGCTCTAATTTAGAAATTTAGTTCATCACAAACATAATTTCAATATCCATAATCAATCAAACCAGAGTATACATTTAAAAAGAAAAGAGAAAAAGAAAGAAAACCTAGAGATTTTAATCCATAGGATTTCTCAAACTGCTGGCCTATCTTCCAAGTGGTCCTGTGGTCTTTTCATCTTTTTCTCCTCTTTAATTGTTTTAAAATCCTTGTCCTTAAACCTTGTTAAAATTTCATGAGTATTTCTCTGTATATGTGTGTGTGGTTGTAGAATTGTGCCCTCTTTATACCTTGAATCTCAAGCCAAGTAGTATTAGTGTTGTTACTTACTTTCCAAGTCAAGTAGGTTTCCAAAACTCAATTCTATTAGATCATGAAAGTGGTGTTGGCTTATCCAAACAAATTAGGACTTATTTTTGGCTTTTAATTGTAATTTCCCAATGCCAAATTCATTCCCCCGTGCTACCATAAGTTGCTACATATATTTTTAAGTTTTAGGAATTTTATTTGCACTAAAGCTTTTGATTATAAGAAATTCTCATCAACCTGACCTTGACCAACTTTTGGACATCAAATCTACTTGTTTTGTGTAAACTCCACTTGAAAATGTTAGTTATATGTCTTAGATTATAAAGCATAATGATAACACTAGGTTGACATCCAAGACTTGATTTTCCCACAATACTACAGTTTGCCAAATTGTGCATTTATGCTGAGTTCAAAATTGAATTGGCACTGATTAACTGGTTTGATTGTAATGAAATTTAGCAACGATAATCAATAATGTCTTAATAAAATTCTTCAATTAGAATCACCTAAAAATTTCACCTACATATTTAGATATGTTCAAATTAGTACATGCTGCATAAATTTTTAGCTTCTCAGCACTTTCCTTGAAGTTTTCTTCTTTTGCTTAAAATTTAAGAAAAATATAAATTAAGTAGGTTTCAAGATAAAATGAATATAAATTAAAAAATATAAAGCATAAAAGATGGCATAAAATCATAATATTTTATGCCTATCAACGGACTAAAGCTCTCATTGTAATCAATTTCAAGCTTCTAATTAAAACTTTTTACTAAAATGCAGGCTTTGTACCTACTATATTTTGATTCGATTGAGGCATAACAAGTTCCCATGTCTCATTTTCAATGAAGGTTTCAAATTTAGTATTCATAGCTGCTTTTCATTCTTTGACTTTGAGAGCTTGAACAATTAGTTGGTTCTTCAACATTCGTAGATTATTGTTTCATTGCTAAATAAAAATAATCAAAATTCTTAGGTTTGAAAATCATATTGAGATAATGGGTGTGCATGGTATGGTGATGAGCAAAAGGAGACTTATTGTATGGTTTTACCACTTATTTTGGTGAAGAAGACTCACATGAGTGAGTAAAACTAACCAGTGGTTATTCGTCTAAAGGCAAACGTGAAGTATCTCCTAGATGAGACAAAACTGACAATGATAATAAAGGAGAAGTGTGCAAGATAGTATTTAAATTAGCAGCTAGTTAACTTAGAGATTGTAGAGATGAAGTTCATATAGGATTTTTTAGGCAACCAATATGAGCAGTTGTAAGAGGCACTGGTTGACTACCTCGTGTTCAATGCCACATCAACTAGGTGTGGAACAGAGGATGGTTCAAATATAATGATAGTCATGCCAAAAAATTTTTAGAGCAATTAGCTTCAAGGTTTGAAAGAACTTTAAAGTTAAGCGTGCTCAAGTATGGTTACTAAATTAGGTGACCTTTTGGGAAGTTGTAAACCAAAAATTCTCATACTAAGTGTGGTTGCTAAATTAGAGATAGATGACCTCTTAGGAAGCTCTGAACAAAAAATCTCATATTGCATGCAATGGCTAAATTGGGAAAAATATCGGCAGAGAATGACAGGTCCACCAGTGAAGGCAAGGTGTTACAAATGGTATTAAAGCCTGTTCCCTGCTAGAAGTATGCCAGTGAAAATGTTGGGCCCCAAGGGGTTGAATTGTGACGACTAATGTGGGTGGATGGAAGAGGCACTGGTAAGCTATCTAGTGTCCAAATTACACATCGTTCAAGTATGGATCAAAGGATAATTTAAATGTAATGATAGTTATTCTCATAACACCAAGATCTTTTCAAAGAATTTGGCTTTAGGGTTCGAAAGAATTCTGAATTTAAATGTCCTTAGGCAAGAGTAGGCCAAGAATGGGTGATCTCTTTATACCGAGTGCCATGACTAAATTGAGAACAATATTGACAGAGACTGATAAGTTTACCAGTGGATGTGGGGTATTACAAATGGTATTACAGCCTATACCGGACCAACTTTGATTAGTAGGAATAAAATAATGAGGAGGAGACTAACTAGAAACTGGAGGCAGGATGTTACAACTTTGATTAATAGGAATATAATAATGAGGAGAAGACTGGCTAGAAAAAAGATTAAAACTTTTTGTAAGGAAGGTGATAAGAACCTAGGTCGACTCGCGCCTAAACCTGTATTATATTAGCTCGGATCTCAATTAAGTTCAAGTTCTTATAGGAAAATCTTAACCCCCTAACCAACCTGTGATTAGAAATATTCGTATAATGAAGACACCATAATAGGTTGTGAAAGCCCTATTGATAAGTCAAAACTAAAACACTCACTTCCAAATAGTGTTTTAAGTGTTCAAAGAGAACAAAGAGAATTCTATCTCATAATTAATTTTCTGAATAATATTGAAGGTGCATTCTCATTGAAAAATAACCTTAAATAGGTTAAAGTCACAAAACAATAAACCTTAAAGACCTAGGACAAAACTGGCCAACTATTGTTATTTTCCTATTGTGGCCAAATTTTGTATTCCTTTTCTAATCTAATTTTGATTAATTAATTCCTTTATTTTGAATTAGAAATTAATTAATTTACAATTTAAATAATAAAATAATAACTTTCCTAAGTTGATTTATCAAGCAAATAAATAAATAGAAACAAAAGAAAAGACTAATTTGCTAAAACAAAAAGTCAAAATCAAATTAGTAAACTAATTGACTATCTTTCAAACTAAGGTTTCTTTTACCAATCAATGATCAATTTAAGCTCCAAATCAGCTCCCATGTGTTATGTAGGATTCCAAATAGGATTATCATTGAGTGTCACACATTACCCTTGATTGGAACGAAGAGAAAACGCCAACTCAGCAAAATACAATAAAGCCACCAACAAAATCCAGCAAAACCAAATGCAAGCCCTTTTTATTGCTTTTGATTCTGGTTTGGCTTGATTCCATGACCTCTTATTGATATTCAAGCACTTCATGAAGTGTTGGAACCATTTCATGCTGTCTAGAGTCCGTATTTGCACAAAATAGCTACCCAGGTCTACCACTTGGATGCTTAAAACAGGCTTTGTATCTTCGGGTATGGACAAGTTCTTTTGAGAATTGATAACTCCCTAAATAATGGTAGCCAGGTTGTCCTTAAATCTCTTAGCTTGAGCCCTAGTGATTAGCCCAGTCTTCATCTGTAATGGATCAGCACCCCAGCGGGTTGTCGGTTGTGCAAGTTCAAGCGGATTCTCATCATTCCCCTCCTTTTGAAAAGGATTTGCTCTCAAATCAAAATCATTAGCTGAGTAAAAAGAGATAAATCAGCAACATTAAATGTAGCACTAACATTATACCCACCCATTAAATCAAGTATGTAAGCATTTTTATTAATCCACTCCAAAACTTGAAAGGGTCCGTCTGCATGCGATATAAGCTTCGACTTTCTTTGCACGATAATCCTCTTCTTTCTTAAGTGCAACCAAATCCAATCCCAGGTTTTAAAAAAAAAACATGTTTTTGGCCTTGATTAGCATTCTTGACATATTGTTCCGTCCTCCTTTCAATGTTTACTTTTGTTTTCTCATGAATCTGCTTCACAAAATTAACTTTTTGTTTTCCATCTAGATTAGCACGTTCACTTAAAGATAAAGGTGTTAAATCTAATGGAGTCGAAGGATTAAAACCATAAACAATCTCAAATGATGTATATTTAGTCACTGAATGCAAAGATCTATTATAAGCAAATTCAACATGTGGCAAACATTCTTCCCATGCTCTTAAATTTCTACTAATTAAAGCCTGTAACAATGTAGACAAAGTCCTATTTACTACATTAATTTGTCCATCATTTTGTGGATAACAAGTAGTTAAAAATAAAATTTTAGTTCTTAACTTAGCTCACAAAGGTTTTCAAAAATAACTCAACAACTTAGCATCTCTATCCGAAACAACAGTTCTAGGCATACCATGCAACCTCACAATTTCCTTAAAGAATAAGTTAGCAATATTAGATGCATCAGCAGTTTTATTACAGGCAATAAAATGTATCATCTAAGAAAATCTATCTACAACAACAAAAATTGAATCCTTAATTGTCCTTGACCTATGTAAACCAAGAATAAAATCCATAGACAAGTCCACCCAAGGAAAAGTAGAAATCGGCAAAGGATGATACAAACCGTGCGACTTCAATTTGGACTTGGTTTTTTGGTACTTCAAGCATCTTTCACATATTTTCTCTACATCTCTCTTCATGTTAGACCAATAAAAAGGTTCTTGCAGCAAGGATAAAGTTTTTAAAACACTAAAATGACCCATTAAACCATCACCATGACCTTCCCTCATTAAGAATTCCCTAATACTACAATTAGACACACAAGGTTTATCTTCCCTAAACAAATATCCCTCAAAGATGTAAAATTTATTAAAACCATATTTTGTACAGATCCTAAATATTTCTCCAAATTCACCATCATGCTTATAAAGTTCTTTCAATTATTCAAATCCAAGCAATCTAGCATCTAAGATAGAAAATAGTACATACCTTCGGGACAATACGTCGGCAGCCACATTTTCCTTTTTTTTTTTTTTTGTAGCAGATGACATAAGAAAATGTTTCAATGAACTCAATCCCCTTAACATGCCTTCGGTTGAGCTTCCCTTAAACTTTAATATGCTTCAAAGATTCATGGTCCGTATGAATCACAAATTCTTTCAGCATTAAGTAATGTTACCACGTTTTTACAAAGCTCTTACCAATGCATACATCTCTTTGTCATACGTCGGGTAGTTTAATGCAACTCCATTTAATTTCTCACTAAAGTAGGCTATGGGTCTTCATTCTTGCATTAAAACAGCTCCAATACCTACACCTAAAGCATCACACTCAATTTCAAAAGTCTTAGAAAAATTTGGCAAAACTAGTAAAGGTGCATTGGTTAATTTTTCTTTTAACAAATTAAAAGATTTATCTTGTACTTCCCCCCATTTGGAGCCAATATTTTTCTCTACAACTTCGGTCAAAGGTGCTGTGATGGTGCTAAAATCCTTGGCAAATCTTTGGTAAAAACTAGCCAAACCATGAAAGCTCCTCACTTGGGTAATGGAGGTAGGTTTCGGCCACTCATACAAACTATATTTAGTTTTAAATGCGGTTTTCCATTCATCATCCTCTTTCATTCATCCTAATATCAATTTTTATAAACATGTATACACCATGTAATTCATTTAACATATTATCTAACCTAGGAATTTATAGCCCTACAATCTACACACATGCATCATGAACCATCTTTTATTTTGAATTAATAACATAGGAATAGCACATGGACTTATACTCTCACGAATATACCCTTTATCAAGCAATTCACTTACCTGCCTTTGTAGCTCCCCATACAAAATCAATTTGATGTTCAACCCCTCGGATAGGTGGTAAACCTTTAGGAATTTCCTCGATAAAGATATCATTAAATTCCTACAAAAGAAAAGAAATAGAACTTGGCAATTCAAATTCTTTGGGATTAGCTTGATCACTTAAAAATACATCTTTATAAATCATAACCAACAATGGTTTCTTACCCAAGATAGCCTTATTAACATCCCCAAAACTAAGATAGAAATTTTTATTTTTCTTCTCTTTCTTTTCTCTCTCTCGGATATGGCTTTCTTTCCTTCACTATCACATTTCTCACTATGCCTCTCAGTTTTCTCAAGTTTCTTCTCACTCTCGGGTTTGCCTTGGTTTTCCCACTCAATTTAAGTTCTAGAAATCTTACCTAGGTGGTCTTGCACAACATTGCCCCCTTGAATTGGTGTTGTTACCGTGGGTGCCATACTACACCTTTGTTTGAGTTTTTGGCCTCCCTTCTTTGTTGCATTTGAAATTAATCTCTAAATACCTTCTTTGGAGTTAATGGCTCCAGCTTAACCTTTTTTCCTGTAAATTTAAAAGCAATGGAATTCTCTCTTCCATAATGTATGGCATCCTTATCAAGTTGTCATGGCCTATCCAATAAAATATTACCCCTATGCATAGGAGCAATATTACACAATACAACATCCACATATTTATCAATGCTGAATTTTACTTTGGCTTGTTTATTTACTTTCATCTCTCCACTATCATTAAGCCATTGTAATCTATATGGTTCTGGATGTTTAATGGTTGCTAACCCTAATTTTTCAACTACCAAACTACTAATTACATTTGTACAACTCCCACTTTCAACTATCATACTACAAATGTTATCTTGAATTTTACATTGGGTGTAGAAGATGTTCTCTCTTTGAATTTGGTCCTCATCTTTGTACACGGTTAGAACCCTCCTTGCCACCAAACTCAATTTGGTCCTAGATGCTTTGAGTATTTTGGATTCATCAAGCCCTTCATCTCCAACTTCTTCATCATCAAATTCAGCTTCTTCTTCACTTTCTTCACTTTCAGATTCCAACTCACCATTACCCTTCAGCACCATGATTCTCCTATTCAGGCATTGGCTAGCAATTTTTCCTCATCACTGACACTTAAAACACACAATATCATGAGTTCTAGAAGGTTTAGGATTAGATTTACCTTCATTCCTTAGTGCTTGGACAGATTCGGTTTTAGCCTCCCTTTTTGGTCAGTTGGTGCTTTCATCACCTAGCTTTGGATTTGGCTTGTTGTCATATATGGGATTGCTTCTTCAAACTCTTGGATTTGACCACCCGCTGTTTGATACCCCTCCAAGCCATGTACTTGTGCCCATCCTCTTGAATTGATTCTCAAGTTTGATAGCCACATGCGACATCTCTTCCAACTCTACATATTGTTGCAATTCCAATTAATTGGCTATCTCTCGATTCAACCCACCTAGAAACTATGCCATGGTTGCTTTTCTATCCTCATTCATGCTCAATCTCGTCATGAGTATCTCCATCTCCTTGTAATAATCCTCCAAGGACCTATTTCCTTGAGATAAAGATTGAAACCTTTGATGTAGCAACCTATGGTAATGACTTGGTACAAACCTCTTTATCATGGCTCCTTTCATTTGTTCATCTTCAACTCTCCTTTGTGTACTTTGCTCATTTTTCCACCATTGGAGTGCATAATGACCGAACTCCAAAGCTGCCAATCTAACTTTCTTAGCCTCCAAATAGTTGTGACAATCGAAGATCATCTCCATATGCTCCTCCCATTCCAAGTATGCTTTCGGATCACTTTTTCCCATAAAAGGTTGTATGTTTACCTTCATATTTCCAAGATCATCATCCTCATCCCTTGCTGGTCTCCCAAGGTGTTGCCTTCCTTGGAGAGCATAGATGTCTTCAAAATCCTACTCTAAATTATCTCCATAATTACCTACTTCAAAATCCTCTCTATGGCATCCACGATCTCTTCGACCTCGATCTCGGCCACCATGAAATTCTTGCCTAAGATTCAGCCCACCTTGTGAAGTTTTTATCCTATCCATTCTTTAATCTAGGTGATCAAAGCGAGCATTCATCCGCTGTAATTGCTCCATGACCGCCATCATGTCCGTGTGCTCACCTCTACTCCCCGAAGATCGGTAATCACCCTTGAATCCTACGGATTCCTCTTCATTAATTCTTAATGGTGCACCTCCGCTTCTCACCCTTAAATCTGCCATGTTAGTATGAATAACACAAAAATAAAATAGAACCTCGCCAAAATCACTCCCTTACGTATTTCACTCAAACAATGTCTTAACACTTGTGTTTGCATACTAGTTTCGACTTTTGAGCTCACACACTCTTGTCTTTTTCCACTCAAAGAATTAACTTAAAGTTCTAAATAAAATACATTTAAATAGAAACTAGATCACAAGTGTACCTTAATTTAAACTTATCAATAAAACAACAACTAAATCAAACAAATACCAAGCAGAATGAAAATACCTATTCTCGGCTTTCTAAGTAGAAAAAAACAAGGTAATTCGACAAGAAAATTTTTGGGAATGAATTATAAACTTCCCAAAATATTAATGAAGCATTCAAGGAATAAATATAGAGAAAGAAATTCAAACACGAACGAGAATCAAATTGAACAAAAATATAGGATAGTTGTTGATTGTTGTTCTTTGTAATTCAAGTTTTTGTATCAAATCCTTTAACTAATTTTAATCCAATTAATTTTAGCACTCAAAAATACAATTTCCAGCAGCAATATAAAATTCCAGCAACTCCAAATATCACAATTTTCCAGAAAACAATTTTCAAACTCTAAATTCAACAAGCCGACCTTTTGTGCAGTTTTTTTTTTTTACTTGGCTTTTGGCTTTTTTTTTATCTGTTTTTTTTTTTTTTTAATCACAAATATGAGGATGCAACACAATGTCCAGCAGTAGAAAAATCAACTCAAACCGCAAACTTCAATCTAACAAGATTCAACCCCGTGACCACCAAAAACAAAATCAAATTGCACAATATGCCTTCAAAACTCTTTTTTTTTTTTTTAATATATGAATGCAACTAATTAAGATTAAAACAAAAAAGAAAAAATTAACAAGAAAAATGATGAAAGACAACCAACAAACTAGGAAGCAAAAATACGGTAAAACAAAGAAACCTAATTTCGGCTATGAATGAATTTTTTTTTTTTTTTCAATATGACTAATTTAAGCTCCAAATCAACTGCCATGTGCCATGTAGGATGCCAAATAGAATTATCATTGAGTCCCACATGTTTCCTTTGATTGGAATAAAGAGAAAATGCCAACTTAGCAAAATACAATATAGCCAACAACAAAATCCAGCAAAAAGGCCAACTTTTCCCCTATGCGCATAAGCCCTTTTTCAATGCTTTTGATTCTGGCTTGGCTTGATTCCATGACCTCTTATTGGTATTCATTGATTCCATGTGGTGTTGGAACCATTTTATACTGCCCGGAGTCCATATTTGCACGAAAACAGCTATCCGGGGTCCGTAATGGCTTCCACCACTTGGATCCTTAAAACAGACTTTGTATCTTTGGGTATGGACAAGCCCTTTTGAGAATTGATAACTCCTTAAATAAAGACAGTCAGGTTCTCATTAAATCTCTTACCTTGAGCTCTAGTGATTGGTCCGGTCTTCATCCGTAATGGATCAGTACCCCAGCGGGTTGTCGGTTGTGCGGATTCGGGCGAATTCTCATCAAAAGGAAACATGGACTCTACAAGTTTAACATCTGCAGGGAAGAAAACATTTTGTGATGATAAGGATCATAACAAATATATCCATTTTTATTTTTGAAAGGACCGAAATAAATGAACAATGCTAATTTAACTTGAAGTTTAGAATCTATATAAGGTTTAATTTAGGTGATTTTTTAAAAGAAATTTCAAATGGAGACTTAATTTGAAAAATGGGAGTAAAGCCGCTTATCGATACAAAACCAACTATTTTTCCTAATAACAAACCAATCTAATGATTATTGGTTTTTATAAATGATCGTTCAATCCAACCCAATTTTAGTATGAAATCCAATCCAATCCAATCTACTAGAGGTTAGCAGGATTGGATGACTTAGTCAATTTTTTTATCTTGTTCAAAAGCCAAAAAGAATAGGGGAAAAAATTTGATAACATTGACGAATCTTATATCTGTTTAAAATAAAAATTCCACATAATTCTTATTAACATATTGAATCAAGCTATGTTACAACATAACTTCAAAATAATTGCAATCTTTTACTAGAATTTGTAAGAAAACAAAAAGAGCGCTTATTTACCAAGATGAAGTCAAGTTAATATCTCGGTATTTAATAAATGAAGGAATCCACTTTCCCTTGATCCAAAAAAGAACCTGACAAGGCTTTCAAGACAACTTCGAGTTCATGGAAGGTAAAGATTAGATATTCTTAGATCTAGGGCTTTTTATATTGGACTTTGCTTTGAAAAAAGCCAGCTTCATAGTATTAGATGGGTACTGTAGGAAGCTGATGGATGTGAGATAGCAACAACTGGAACAATATGAAAACTTGCAATAGTGGCTACTGTGGCCATATGAGATGTGGGCATGAGGCTTCATCCAATGAAAGATATGATGTGGGTGTGAGGCTTGATCAGATGTACTCGACTTTGGACATCTGATGAATGATGGCCCAATGATGATGATGTAATACGGATATGGCTAAAGACGGTGGATTGAGATTCGAGATTTAAGAGTTTGCTTTGGGTTTTCCCTAATTGTTTTTTAACTTGAATCTAATTCTCTAAATTTTTAAATGATCTGGGGAAGGGAGAAAAGTAGAAATAAAACTGTAAATTCGCTTGTAACATTACTATTATGTTTGGATTGAGAGAATGAGAGGAAAAGAAAAGAAAAAGATTTAATTCTTTTGTTTGAATCGTTAAAATGAGAGGAAAGGAAATGATAAGAAAAAGAGTTTAATGAATCTTTTGAATATTTCAATATTATTTTATTAATTAAAAGCTAATTGATTGAGATATTTTATATTTAGGGCATTTTTATAAAAATATAAACTACATTAATTATATTTTACTTTCTTTTCCATTAATAATCATCAAAACATACAATTATTATAAATATTTTCTTTTCCGTTCCTTTCCTTATTCAATTTATCATTTCTCTTCCTTTCCACCCTTTAATCCAAATATAGTGTACATAATAAAAAGTTACTTTCCATCCTTCATGTCAAAACCAAACAAGAGGAGAGATAGATATAAAATTTTCCATTCATCTTGTTTTCCATCCCTCCTCGCTTTTTCAACTTTCTAATTTCCATTTCTCTTACCAAACGGAGCTAAAATTCTATTTAAATAAAGTAAACTTTATCAGAATCCAATAATTAATAAACGAAATTTTAAATATCAATTATTGTTGTAGTATAATAGTTGGAAAAGAAAATTCTGATAATAATTTCGATATTATAAATCTTATTTGAACATATTTATATACACATAAAAAAGTACTCCCTACATAAAGACTTTTTAATCAAAGTTTTTGACAAATATAATCTAAGTCATTTATTAATCTAATTTAAAAGTATACATTTGAATCTCTTATATGCATATCCAAACACTTTTATATCCATGTCTAAACACCTTTTTATCTTTTTAAATAATTTAATGCTGCCAAAATAATTACTTTTTCCTAATTAAAATCCAACCATTTTTGTCTCTCCTCAAACACAAATTATGGATTCTTATTTTTGAGAACATAAAACAAAAGATAGTTCACTTCTTTTTTAGCTATGTTATTTTCCTTTGTGCAGTTCGTTTTGATGTTTGAAAAAAACTGTCAATTTCATTAAACTATATATTATAACAGTAACAATAATAAACAACCAAAAAAACATGAAATATAATTATGGGGTTTCATATCTTAAACAAGCCCATGGTCGTTTGTCTTAAGCCAATTAAAATGGTTAGAATCGATGATGAAGATATCAGTTTTTTTTTTCTTTTCTTTTTTCTCTTTTTAAGTTTATTTCATATGGGGTTTGATATTTTTATTTGAAACTATGGCCATTGTTTATTACATCAATGAATACCATTGATATAATAAGAGCAAATGTTGAATTCAGCTCCAATATCCAGATATTGCATTCGCAAGCTTAAAATTCTATTCGATAGTATAAAACCCAATTTTCAAGGTATAGGAATAAAAATCGATAAAGAAAAACTTCTTTCCATAAAGAGAGAGGAAAAAAAAAAATTAATCCTTCTAAGGCTATTTTTTAATTTGGGTGCATATTTTCTGCTTAGAAATGATTCGATATTTTTTTGGGGAAGAAAATTGAGAATCAGGTATAACTGGGGCTTGAAGAGGGAAAAAAAGGGATGCAATTGAATTAGAAGAGAGAAATATTTACTTGATAGCATCAATTATTTAATTATTAGATAAAAAAAAAGTGTTTGGAAATATATATATATATATATATATAAAAGAGATTTGAAGGTTTTAAAAAAATCAAATATATACCATTAGATCGGGCATGGATTATTTGCCAAAGATATCTATGTAATTTTAATGATGATTTTTAAATATTTGTCCTATAATGTTATTTTTTTATTTTAATCATTAGGGTTATTAGAATAAGATATCATATATATATATATATATATATAAGAGTGTAGACATTACCATTCAGAGTGTGATATTTATATTGGTTTTTTAATTTTTCAATAAAATATTTCTATTATGATCTTTTTGTTTGAGTTAAAAGCGATTATTCAACATTACAAACTATTATTTCAAAAAAAAAAAAAAAAAAAGGTCTATAGATTACTTGGCTATTACTGGAATGATTTATTTGTTATTTTTCTTTACAAATAATCAATTTTAAACCCCCAAAAAAAAAAAAAAAATCCTTCAATCAAACATTTTCATGTAGGCTAATCCATAATTCCAAAAAATTTTAAATGTAAGCTAATTTTATGTATCCAGGTGGTCAATTGCTTCCAGCTTTGATAGAAATTTATTTAACATTATATTATATATGGAATAAAATCATATTTATTATTATTATTATTATTTCTTTTTTGGGAGAAAAGAAACTTTCATTAACTAAGAACAAGAATTACATAAATCATCTTGAATTGCAGAGGAAAGCCAATGAGGACCATCTTCCATCCAAGACAGAAAAGAATTTAAAGTTGAGGCATATTCAACAAGTCTATGAGCTAATCTATTAACATTACAAACATTTAAATGCAATGAAAGCAAGGACTGAATTTCCATCACAAGAAAATAATCTGCAGAAATGCTATGCAACCGACTATTAACCAACTGCACAGAACTTCTTGAATCACTCACAATTTCCCCATTGAAGAACACTGAGAATCCAAACAGAACAAAATGGCATATTTAATTGCCACAAGCTCTACAGTTAAAGAGGCTTCCATAGATGATAATAAGGATTAAACAAATGCCCCCATCAATTCAGCTCTAGCATTTCAAATGACATACCACCTGCAGCGACTCTTCCATCAACTTGACATACAGCACCATCAACATCGATTTTCAGTCCATATTCTGAGTCTCCTTACAATGAGCATCTATATAGCAGCCACAGAATTGAGAAGAAGCAGATCTGAATTTCACCATAGCCCCATTAATAACCGCATTTCGACCGCACCATGTACTCCAAGCCACCAAAGCAAACCGAGTCTGCTGCATATAACATTAAGCTATCCAGATAGACTTGGCATTCCCAACAATCCCACAATGCATTCAAATCCTGTCTATTCCCCTCCATTGCAAATAGAGCACACACCATTATCCAATATATTTCTACAATGAAGATCATGAGCACATGGGCAAGCCCTCTTTCACATGAAAATCTTGACTTTATTCATAACGTTCAGTTTCCAAATCACACGCCACAAATCATTTACTGAAGGATAATACTTGAACTTCCAAATAACAGCACCTTCACTAAGCTTACACACTACCCAATGACCTGACTTAATTTTACATAACAAATTCCCGCATTTTGTAAAATGCCAACCAAAAGCATCCATTTTACCAAAACCCCCAACCGGGAAGCTTAAAATAGTGTTAGCTTATTATTAGTATTCCAACATCCTGACTCAGTCAATAAATCAGACACCACAGCATTCTCACCGAGAATTGGAGGAGAAAGAACACGAAGCCAACATTATCTTCCTGTCAAATCCCACCACTATCCAAAATAACCCAACCCCAACAAAGCTATTCCATAAATAACATGGATTATTACCAAATCCAGCTTAAAAAACAAAAAAAAAAATGCAATTAGGAAAATATCTTTGTTTAAGAATTCTATTAGCTGTCAAGCGAAGTTAACTCAGTTAGTAATGAAAGATTGTGTATTTGAGACAATAGGGAAGAGGGGAGAGAAAGAATTACAACAACAACAACAACAAAAAATAAATAAAAAAATAAAAAATAAAAATCTACCATCCAAACTATGTGGACATGTAATTATCCAAACACAGTTCGGCTACGGAAAGCCCTATTAAATTTCTCCTAAAGATTCAAAACCCAACCCTCCCGTAGATTTAGCTTGACAAAATCGAACCCAACTAACCCAAATAATACTCTTTTTCTTGTCATTTTTTCCCACCAAAACTATCCCATAACACAATTTAACTCATTTATATGACGTTTTGGTAATTGAAAACAACTCATACTAAAAGCGGTTATTCACTGCAGTAAAATAATAATAATAATAAAATTAGAGGCCGGAATAATAAAATGAAAAGACCTAGATATGGTAATATTTTTGTAATTAAATATAATTAAAAATAAAAAATAGAAAAAGCCAAAAAGATAAATCTATGACAAATCATCACAAGTTCATTTAGAATTCTACGCGTATTAACAAAAACCTATACATTTTCCTGCGATCCTCTCAAGTTCCAAACTACCTATAAACAGATCTTTTAATAGAATCTCCAACTTGCCCACAACTCCAACTATATTTCACTCGACGTATCCCAACAATTGTAGTTTCTCCTAGAACTAATAAAAGTTGTCCGACTTTAATGTTCATGAGATAACCTTTAATTTGGATAAACTGCATCCATCCAGAATAGGACAACCACAAAGAACAAACTTCCAAAATAAGAATGTTACCAATTTGTCTAATGAATCTATGAGAGAATTTTTACCAAAATAATATATAAGAAAAAAAAATACCACCACGAAAACCGGCTAAACAGTGCATGAAACACCCAATAGACAACCAAATATGATATTGGCTCTAAAAAACCAAAACTTTTTTCCTCAAATTAATATTTTTATGGATATGTTTCCTCTATATATTTACATATTTACATATTTACACCATGACCAGTGCAGTTATATTACAGAGCAAAACCTGTGTAAAAAGTTGGTCATTTACAGAAACTAAAGCCATAAAACTTCCAGTCTTATCTTCTTCCTTTGAGGGTGGGATGATCATTACTTGTATTAACAGTTTGCTCGTGAAACCAAGAGGATAGCTTGAACGCTGGATGCAATCTTAGAACAAAGTTATGCATTAAGAGGCAATGAATAACCCCTATGAATGCTTCTCAAGGGAACATAGATTAGCAGTAACTATATTTCAAGTCGATCAAAATTGAGCGAGTAAATAGTGATTGTGAAACAAAATCTCCCAGCATAGCATCAGGATTTACACACCAGAAAACGCAATTTGTGAAGATGGGTTTTTGATCCAGATGGAAGGATTTCTAAACTGTGTCGCTATTGCCTCCAGCAGAAACTTAACAACACCATCTCTTTCAACTTCTTTCTCCTTCTTCAACTCAAGATGTCGGACCTGAAGTCAATCAGTGGGTGTTTCAAAAGACCAAAATTAGTATGTGTGCATGCATTTTGTGAGCGGTGTGTGCGCAATTGTGAGCATTTAGAATCTGGTTCAAGTGAAGAAACACCAGATTTAAGGCTTAAAGAACAGAGTAGTTCTCAAAGGTTCTCCTCTAAAAAACCTTTAGATTTATTTTTAACACCTTATTTCTAATAAGCTTTAAGAGATTTCATTCACGTTTGCTTTTCTGAACACCAGTTCTTCCCACAAAATTGGATGGTACTTAGTGACTCCCTGACTTCGTTGCTTGATCTTAAGAATTTTGGTTTTATCTTCACATATTTCAAAAGGTTGAGAAAAAAATAATAAACTAAAAAAAGCAACAGTCTCCCGGGAGATTTAGGCAAGCCCCCTGGGACCGTTCACCCAGGTGTTTTCCAAATAACCAGAAAATAATAATTATAAAAAATGGGAAAAAAAAATTACAGAGAAGAATAGGAGGGTATCAGCTAGGAGGAATACCCTAGCTCTGGTACCATTTCAAAAGATAATCCTTCTAATTATTCCCCGATAGCAGTACAACAGTTTATCTAGAGATTAGAGTAACCAGTGCACTAGAGAAGCAACCATACAATTAATAACATTTCCTAAAGAATACGAAACAATTAAGGAATGAATAACAGGGCATGGACATTTTTAGATTTAACTCCCCAAATTAAAGAACAACATTAGGAAACTAATTGTTCCTAATAAATCTGGAAATTTTCACATTAAAAATTATTAAATAAACTTGATCGTATTGGGTGTTCACATGATTCAAAATTTAACTTGCACATTAATTTAGCAATTGACAAGCTACCTTCTTATGTTATTTAGAAAGGCATTTCTAGATCTGTGTTAGAATTACCTTAACTGTATCCTTGTGAACCATACCAGTGTCCGTTATGATGACAAGACACTTTATATCATGCTCGTTTGCATATTCATACTGTTCTGTAAGGCTCGGATCAGGGTTGGGAACAAACTCTGCCTGGCGGACAAAACAACCAGTAAGCAGAAAGCAATAGTTCATTAACATTGTGATGCAGCTAAATTCCTAGGAAAGAATAAAAAACAAAAATCTCCAACCTTAATATTGTTCTCCCACAGCTCGGCAACTAGTTCCATCCGTTCTACCAATAGACCGCCTCCTCCTCTCGAACATACAAGAATACTGGTGCTAGCTTCATTTCTACAACAGTAAGAAAAAGTATGGATCTTTAGTGAATAGATAACAATCCAAGCCTCAACGATTAGATTAAAAGTATAGGAAGATTAAGGGAAAACGGATAAGTTATCTGCATACCTAATAGGTTTGAAATCTACAGGTGAATATTGAATTATAGTCTCTAATGCAAGGCTGCTTCCAACAGCACCTGGAGGATTTGATTTCTGAATATCAAAAAATAGAAAAATTATTAATGTTTTTTTTTTCCAAGAATAGCGAAGTCATAATTAAGATGGTAAAATTAAAAAAGACGATTACATGTCATGACAATAAATATAATATAGTTCACTATCCATTACGGTAACTAAAATAAAATATTACAAAGAAACAACTCTTTAGCTTCATGGCAATATAAAATATGCCACACGTTGAGTGTTGAAAATAAATAAGGGTAGTTTAGGTATTTTGACTTTATGTTGCTCTAGATGAGATGATCATGGCAGTACCATACATGGCAAAAAGACTTGACGACTCCAGTTTACAGTAACAGTTGGGAGCTCATTCAGCAACCAGAAGTAAAAGAACTTGCAAATTGTCTATCGAAATTTGCTTTGAGACTCTACCAGATGGTAGTTTCAAGCACTTAGAAGCACAACTTTTAGCAAAGGATATACTGAGAAATGGACTTTATTACTTTGAGACCACCTCTCCACGGGCCAGATATAACTCTATAAGGGTGTTATTATCTCTTGCAGTCAAGAATTAATGACTAATGTAGCAGTTAAATGTTAAAAATGCATTTCTCTGTGGAGATTTACAGGAACAGCTTTGCATAAAGCAAGTTAGCAACCTATTGCATTTTGTGTTCATCTCCTTTGGATTCAGTGAATGCCATGCTGATTGCTCCATATTCAACAAATGAATGCAGGTAGGCACGACTGACTAATTGTGTATGTTGACAACACTATTGTTTTAAGTGTTTTAGTCGCATTGAAGATGTGAAATCCCAGGGCTTGTTTCGCGACGCATTTGTTTTTGGTTTTCAGTTTTTATATTGGGAAACTAAGACACATTAGCATTGGTCCATGCATTACTTTTTCTGTTGGAGCTATAATCATTTTATGGAAAATCCTAAGCTGGTACACTGGGAGGCAATGTCATATATAACAAAAGAACAAGGTCTTGACATAATAAGCTTACTCAGATAATAACTGCAAGAAGATCAAAAAGTTGATATGTTACTTTTTGTGCGGAGAAAATGTCGCCCATATGAGTAAGAAACAAAATATAGTGTGCAAAAGCAGGGTACTGTTCATTGTTCATACAACATGTGAACCTATGAGGATAAAAAAGCTAATGATTGGAATGGGCAGTGATAACCTATGATCATGTGTTACGATAAACAAGCTGCAATAATAATATAGCAAGTAATTTTCCATGAATGAGTCAACCATAATGAGGTGAACTGCCACTATATTAGAGAGGTTGTAATGAAAGATATTTCAACACCGATGTCGTTCTTTCTCTTTTTATTTCAAAAAGATACATAAGATAATACTTATAACTTACATATTCCTGAGCCCACAATTGATGAAGCAAATAGTCATAGCAACCGCCAACGGCAAGCAATGCACCTTCGACAAGTGACCCAGAACTGTGTTCCTTTATTAAGTATACCTGAGCAAGAAATTGAAACTTGGTTATATGTTTTGAAGCAAAATTTAATATACTGTCTTCATCAATGAGTAAACAATGTAAACAAACTTGTTGTTTTATATAATTCAGTTTTAAGAATGAAATACAATGCTGATATAGCAGATATTAGGTCCCCATGGGAGAGCTCAGTGGCAATGACCACTGAAGATAACCCTCAGGTCCTGGATTCAAGGATTGGTGTTAAAATTCACTTTCCCAAATTTATCAATATATATATATAGCATATATTAGAAAGAAAATATTTTTTCAACAATTTACTCTCATGCATGCACAGATTCACATTTGCACTAAGGAGGAGTACACTAAGAAAAATAAGCATGGATTTTGTTGCTTCATTGACAACTTGGCGTTCTATTTTTTCTTTTTCTCTCGAAGAAGACAACTGTACATTATAATATATTCCACAATTCTTAAACTCTATATTTCATCATTAAATAAACTGTTACAACTTTTAGGAAGAGAGCCGAGCCATGTATATGAAACCACCACACTTTTTAACACACACTCAGGTGTAGGAAGTGTATCCAGAAATCTTTTAGATAGTGGATTAAATTGATATTCATATGATTTTGATTTATGTAAGGGCAGTTACTCTTTATTTTTTGAAAAGTTATTTACTCAATTTGTCTATTATAATACAATCTCTAATATTAGTTTATATCCATGAAAACAGTTATTATTCAAATTCCAAAACTATCAGTTATATATTAACTTTGCAGGAAAATATATGTGAAAGTTCCTTGTTTACTAACTAAATATTGTTATTGCTGCCAATAAAGATTCAATTATGCAAATTGTTAAGTTTGATTTAATTTCCTTCTGTATAATTTAGGTTGTTTATATATTTGCACTTGTATTCTATTCAGTCACCAATATGCACAAAAGACGGGAATATTGTCTCTCCAATACTATTCAAAATTTAGATCCACACCAAATTAGATTCTATTCAAAATTTAGATCCACACCAAATTAGATCCTAAAGTCCTTAGACACATTTCCATTCAGTTATTTCCCATCTCAATAAGGGTGCAAGGAAAATCATAAATTCCATGAAAAGCAACCTTACTTTTTGAATTCCTCCTATTCAAGGACAGTAAAAAATAATAGCCATGCTTTATCCCAGTTGATTAGTTTAAAAAGCTTCCTATCATTTGCTATTCTCAAGAACCTGAACTAAAGCTTCCAACTGATTCTAGAAAAGATTTCTTACCTCTACCTAATAAGTGATCAAGGAGGAAACAATCCACCATTGACTGAACATAAGATCAGTCACTGGAACCAGAAGAAGATAATATTATTCTCTTTCGTAATCTTTCAAAATTTGATAATGTTCCAGATCTTTAATGTTTCTTCCCATTGCTAGTAGGAACAGAAAAGGACACGTACTCAACATCCTAAACTTGTGTCTGCTTAACGTTTATCACATTCCTTTACCGCCTTTGTCACTCAACTATTAACGTTTATCACATTCCTTTACCGCCTTTGTCACTCAACTATGTTCAATAGAAATTCCTAAAACTGCCGCCCAAGATGCACTCAAAGATATAAACTGGAAAATAGCCATGAATGGAGAATTGAGGGCATAATAGTGCATGCGAAATGGTTGACTTTCCTGAAGGGAAGAAATATAAGGGACATAAATGGTAAAGTGCGAATCATAATGTCAATATGTCTTCATAGAGGTTTAAAGCTAGACTGGTTGCTAGGATTATACTTAAACCTATGGAATAGAATAACAAAAGACCTTGCACCAGTGGCAAAAATGATTGGTCATTAGCAATTCAATGTGAAGAATGCACACTTAGATGAAACTGCCTCTTGGCTTTAACAAGAATATTGGAGAAAAGAAAGTAACTAGGCCCAAAAAATGCTTCTAAAGATTGAAGAAGTTCCCATGCATTGGCTCCGTCCTAAAAGCCTAAATTGTTATGTTGTAAAGAAATAGTTGCTTCTTATCCACAAACAAAAAAAAAGTAAAGAAGAAAAGAAATAAATTCTCAACAAGAACTACGAACAGGTACATATCAATATTCCAATATTCCCAACCTTGGTTCTTTCTCATAGAATCCGTATACACTTCGCTTAGGCAAACTCCAAGATAATATAGAGGCTAGGATCTACAATCATTTTCAATAAAGGAATTTCACATTCACAACCATACTGGATTAGCTTTCTTGCCCCAAAAGATAAATACTACAAAAACTTTTCTGGACTTTCCACAGAGTGGTACTAAAGCATCTCTATGGGTATATGAATAATATCAAATAAAGAAAAAACTTAAGCAAAATACCTGAAAGAACAGATCTCTGTGATAACCCTCAGTTGGTGTCATTAGTGCATCTATATAAACATGTCTTTCGATCCTCCAAACCCGCAAGTAGCTGAAGAGGTCTGACAATTCATCAAGTGCCTTGCGTGCAGATTTATCTGCATTACATTGTATTGAATGATCCTCATACCATGTATAACATGCACAGATTAATTAATAAAGATAATTATACCAGCTGGCAATGCTCCCCTCAATCTAGGAAGTGCCTGATCTGCAGCACCACAGAACCTTAAAGCAACAGTTTGTAACCTATTTACAATGGCTTCTGGCAAATTAAGTTCCTGGAAATAGCAAAAATAAGAAAGAATAGATCAGAACACCTTACTACTAGCATTATACTTTGAATATGAATAATCTTCACATATTAAAAATACACAAGTTCATCTAAGGTAACCTTGTTATGCTAACCTATTAACTGCATAGAACAAATTGCCATGTAACTAGTAGACAAGAAACAAAAAAACAAAAAACAGCATTTGTATAGATTACATGAACAATTGATCGAGATCAAAATTTTAGTTATAATTACAGATATCTTATTGTTTAGATTTGTTATAAGATTGTTTAATGATTTTGACATTGTTTCTTATTTGCATTAGGTTTTCATTATTTGGTTTCTGCATTTCACGAATGCTATTTTCAGGATTAGTTTTTTTTTTTTTTTTTAAATAATAATAAAACGAATGCTAGATTAAATAAGCTTTTAGAGTAATCTCATCTGAAGTCTGAGTGAGAAGCCACTTGACCCTCTTCTAGTTCCCCCCCCTCTCTCCCCTCCCTCTCCTCCTTCCCAATCTTCTTCTCTCCTCTCTCGTTGTATTATATCTTCTCCTTCTTCCTACCGCTCTTCTAAACCAATAATATTTTATGCTCCTAAAAATGAAGCACAGAAACTAGATGTGCCACATGTGAATGCATGCATCAGGAGGATTATGAGAAGTAATCAGCCTTTGGACAACATATTCAAGAAGCTGCTGAACTTTGATTTTTACTTTCAGTTTATACAAGGACACATAGTTACATCTTATAAAGAGACAGAAAAAAAAATAAAAATAAAAAAATAAAGATTCATTGGCTCAAGGACAAACTGTTTCTATGAAGTACAACCTATATGATTGCAGATGGAAAAAATATACAAAATTCCTAAAGATATGTTCCCACTACGTTATATCACCATTTCAAGTCTCAAAAGTCCGCTCAAAAACAAGGAATTCTAGGGCCTTTGAAACCTTATAAGGATTATTATATGTGTGTGTTTGTGGGTGTAATGTAATCAGATACATTTTTTTAATATTATAAATAGAGCTGGTTCCTGGGTACTCTGTTTCTATCTCTACTGTGGTAACCGAGCAAAGATATTTTCCACAGTCCAGCTGCCAGCCTCCACAGCATATATGCTGTGAAACATCAATTTCAACAAGTGGCACAGCTGATGGAGGTGTAAACCAGATGCTTGTGGCAATTCCAGTCAGTATTGCAGCAAACTCTTACTCCATAGCAGCCAAAGAAGGGCTGCTAAATGGCCCTAAACAGCAGAAGAGATGCCCGCAGAACAAAACGCCACCTTGGGTTTGCTGAAACAAGGTAGAGGCCCTTGCTGCAGCAGCAGCATGCAGAAAATCATTGGAAAAAATATACTCCTAAGTATTGGAGGTTTATGAATAGAAAAATCTTTTGATCATACCATTGCTAGGTAAATTGTTGTGGCAAATTCCTTTAGAAACAGATTTCTCGTGATATAAAGTTGTCAAGAGTAACCATGGGGTGCTTGTGAATGGCTCTGGTTTTAATATGGTGGCCAGATGTTCTTTTTGAAGCCCATGGAAATTTATCTCACAGGTGTATATTTAATTCTTATCTTTGACAACATTTGTTATTGATAGGGGTATCCAAGATTGCATCCAAAAGTTTGGTACTAACTCTGCCTATCAACAGCATGACATGGTGCAGACAAGAAAAAGAATTGCATTACAATTCAGTCTTGATGCTTAGCTAGATATAAACAATATATCACCAATCTTGGTCAATACTTATGAAAACACACAAGCTGGAATACATTTGGAATTACAAGAAAATTACAGAAAAAATTCAGTGGTAGTTACAACTGCTATTTGTTTTAAAATGCCAAGCATACAACAAAACCATCAGCATCACAAGTTCATGCGCATCTAAATTGTCAATGTTAGCACAAAACGCTATAATGATTTTTCAGCAGGCTAGTATACGTAGAAAGTATTTTGCTCACCTGCAAAAGTTGACGCCTTATTACTGCCCATTTTGATTTCCGTTCAGAGGATTGAGGACGCAGAGAACCCATCATGGAAAGAAGCTACATAGAAAAATCAAGCATGTACTAGGTCATACATCACTTATTATTCATAGGAATCTTACCAAGTATATAAAATGATATACCTCTGCTACTTTATGTCTATGTTCAGCCTTGACTCCTATCCAAGACCATATTGCATCCAGTAGGTCCCCATGATTTAGATGAATATCACAGGAATCTGAGTGGAAAAAATGAGTTATAATGTCCAATGTTACCTGCGAATATACAAATATAAGAAATTAAACATGGAATATAAGTAAATAATTTCAACATGTATTAACTATTAAATTTTTTACTCCGAACAAGTTTACACCTCCATGCCCTATGTCTCACATCACAGACACATTCAAATGATAACTTTAGTATCAAATTCCATGTTCAGTTGCTCCAATTCAGCTAATCAAACAGATGTGCATAAATTTTTCACTTGGTCTCATACAACACAATGACATGGCCCTAGCAAATATGCAACTGGCTGTATGTAGATCATTCAGATTTCAAGAGACACAGCAGAATAAATAAACCAATGCATCAACCTTGATGACCTCTGCCTCTGTCAACGTCACTGTGCCTCCAATAATGTCAAAATCACCCTGTTTGGCAAAAATGCTGAATGGTGAGAACCTCAACGTACAGAAAACATAAGCATTAAGTCCATGAGCACCAATTATTTCATGTACAGGAGTTTCATATGATTCAAGTAAAATAGAAAGAGAGGGAAATAGAGCTATAACAAGCACTGTTACAACTTGCACCTGAAGGTAGCGATTTGGTGGTGAATGTCCAATTGCTCTTCTATAAACACAAGATATTTCGTATCGTTTGAATGAGAATTTCTAATACATAAAAAACAAAAAAAATGTGGTAAAGTTATTCTGCTTGAACAAAAGAATTTATAAGACGATTTTTTGTACCACTTGAATGAAACAAACTTTAATATGAAAAGTACATATGTGACCAAGTTATCTTTGGCAATCAAGCAAAAGAAACATTAATTTCAACAAAAATATAAATAGCAATTATTTAATAGCAATGGTTATTAAATACAACTAAGCACCAAATATAGCATCACATTGTAGTTTTTAATAAAATTTTAATTATATAAGTCATGAGGAAAAGGTTATTTATTATAATTTTTGTACTTACCATATTTCACAATTTGGATTTTATAATGTGGACATGTTCAACCTCACAAGACAGTATGCTTATTGTCTTTTATGATTCCAAAAGTTATGTCATGATGAGTTTAGGTTCATATAAGTTTTAATTTGATTACTTCAGTGTCCTAGGTGTTTGTATGTGCATAGGCAGATCTTTTTTACACAAAAGAGTTTTCTATTACAAAAATATCATTACACAATACAAACAGGATTCATACAGAGAGACCTAAATTTAACAAAATATCATAGATTTATTACTTTATTAACTGAGTGTTAAGAATTCCAAGAATTCTACAAGTCTTAAGAGCCTTTTCTTCATCTTTCATTCAGTCCCCATTACATTTTAGTTAGTTATCTGAACAGGGCTTTGTAATCCAGTAAGAAATTAGTTTCTCTAACGTTCTGCATCAATGTTTTATTGAAATTGTCTATTTAAGATTTAACAGCTGAATATTGTGCATTAGAAGATGAGGAAAGTGGGCTTGTATCTCTTCCTCCTAAACACACTGTTCACATGATACATAACTCCACAGGCTTCCAAGTCAACCAACCTAGTTTCCTTTTTTTTTTTTTTTTTTTTTTCCACTTGCAACATTAGATATAATGGGAAATAGAATAAGATATTATATCAAATTCAGAGGTCAAATCAAATTACCAAAATGTCATAAAAATGAATTTTGTTTAATGTTAATGAATGGGAGGAAAACGCATAAAACTGCAGAAATTTGTCATATGTTTTACCTGAGTAGAGACCACCCAATTAACAAAAGGCAAGCGTAGCTCATGGCAAAGTTCAAGCATATCCCCTCCATGGTTTAAAAGTTTGACAGTGTTCCTTCAGGGGTAGAAGAAAAAGAAAAAGAGAAAATAAATAAATAAATAAATAAATAAAAAGGTTCAGCCATAGGTAGCATTTATCATATTAAAGACGATGTATCACAAAAGAATTGAAGTAAAATCAACTACAAGGAATTTGAATAGGTCATGAACCTATTGAACTGTGGGCAGTCATCCAATAAACGCATGGGTATTACTTCCAAATGCTTTGCACAATGCTTTCTGAAAATATCCCTTGTGATCTCAACGACATAATCACGAATCTCAGTATCTAAATCAGCATACTGGATTGCAGATGTATCACCACCAGCTAAGCTCAACCCACCAGCATGATGATGCTGGTCTTTTACGCTTAATATCTCTTCGTCAAAAATAGCATTCACAACTTTAGTGTATATACTAGAGTCCTCTGAAGTCTGCATTGTACGGAGAATATCTGATAATATCAGGGAAAAGCACTTAGTCAAGCTCACCAATGACATTAATCAAACATAGTACTTAATTTTATATATGCTTCTGGAAAAAATAAAAATAATAATAATAAATAAATATGTTGATAAGTCAGTGTCAATCCCAAACGCTTAAACTATCAAGAAATGAATCCATCTATATATATCAAGCCAACACAACGCATTTTAACACCCCTTACATGAAGGCACATGAAATAACTAGACACATAGCAGCCTTAACAAGTGCTAGTGTAACTCACAGAACATCAGAATCAAGGTTAAGATATTCAAACACAAAATCAAATGGACAGATGCCATGATGGTAACTTAACATATGTCAATTCATATGTTATCCTCTCCAAAACCTCACACATTAGGAAATTATAATGTATGCTCGTTTGAGCTACCAAAACTGTCATGGCAATCAAACATATGTACACATTCAAGGACCAATAAAATATGCCAATCAATTCTTCATAGCCCAGTAGCTTCTAGTTTGATATTAAGGATGCTATCAATCACCTCAGTGCATATAAATGTGAAAAGGAACATGGAAAAAGATAGACATTTTAGTTGCATTTCATCTCTCTAAATTTCTTAGGTGGAAATTAAGAACCAGACCAATGCCTCAGATTGTAGTCTAATAAGCAGCATTCTGGGACAGGAAAGATTCTTCTCTTAGTACAGATGAATACAATAATATCTAAATCTAGAAGACAGAACAAAGCAGACATAAAAATATATGACTCCAGTTTAAAATATGAAGCCCCAGTTACCTGAATATTTTCTTCCTAAAACCTGTCTTTGAAGACACTTTGGATTAAATGGAACTACAGATATGATTGACATAGATCTTTTTCAAGTCAGACATACTAAGAAACAAATCATATGATAACCAGGCGAAAACTACATATGGGTTGATGTTAAGTTCATTTTGGCTTCAGCATCAAAATTTTATTGATTGTTCTTGTCGAATTCCAGCACTTCAAGATTATCCCATCATTTCCATTACAAGTCACGAATTCCTTCCTAAAAAATGATATGGTAACTTCATCCTTCAATTATAATCATTATGCTATTTATAGCTAGGGAAGGATACCAGTTCCTAAGTGCAAAACCATGCTTGATCTCTCAGGCCCTGAACTAATTCAAATTTAACCCCATAAAACTTTGGGAACCGAGAAGACATAATACTGTTGCAACATGCATTATCTACAATGTAATCCAATTATGTAATGCTGAAGCAAATCCACAGAAAATAAGCAAGAGAAAGAGATAATATAATTGATCCAGAATTTCTAAATATATTAATAAAACCAGCTATTGCAATCATGACATTTTTCTCTTTCATATGATAAGGCAATTATTCTTTTCCCTGAAGTGAATTACTTACTGTCCAGCAATTCAGATTCCATTCTTGGAGGAAATGCATGCTGTAGGAGTTCTGTGGCAGAAGGACGATCAGAAGGACTTGCGGACAATAAGCGCCGCAACAACGATGTCTGTTCTGGAAATTCAGCAATCCAAGAAGATGGAAATTCTCCTTTCTGTTTCAAATCAGATAGGACAATGTGTCTTTCCATTGCAGTCCCAAATGGGTGCCAAAGCTCAAAAAACACAATTCCTAAGCTGTACATATCAGCCTGCCATCCAAAACGACAACAATGTTTATCCAATATTTTGAACAAAATATTATATGCCTTTCTATCTGGAGAAAGCAGTAGATTCATACAGCCTGGAGAAAAAGAAAATAAGAACAAAAATCAAATGAAAACAAGTACGCACCTTTTCATCAATTTTGGGCCATCCTTGCTCAATTTCAGGTGCAGTGTAGAAGTAAGTACCAACTTGACCAGTTCTATCAGCAGAAAGTCCAGTTGTATCGGCAGGAAAACTTGGATCCTGATCGAACTGCTCCAACTTTAAGAACTTGGCTGAAACAAAACAAATATAACATGAATCAAGTATGTAATTTTCATTTGTTTTTCTTATCAAGGGGAAAAAAATAAAAAATGCATCTGTAAAATGGTTGCATTAATAAAATGGCAGCAAGAATAGAATTTGTCAAATAACTGCATGATGCAGAATATAAATAGTTTTGAGACTCTACCATTTTTCCTGTACAAAAGTCAAAACTTTATCAGTAAACAAATATATGGTACATGGTTTGAGGAGAATGAAGAGTCCTCAAGAGATCAAAATCAAAAGTAAAGACAAAGAAAAGAAAAAGAAAAGAAACTAACATTGCATCAGTTTACATGTATCCTACCAATGCCTAAAAAGAAGTTACGAACTTAACTAGATCCAATATGTAACTAGCATCATAAAACTTGTCCCCAGACATACTTAACTTTATTCCAACTAAACAACACAAAATGTATCCAAAACCACATTCTTCCCTTTCTTTTTAACCACCAAAACTCATAAAACATCAAACTACTAAGGAATTCTGTAGGACATACCCAGCATAATCCAGCTGCTGTCAGCAGTCTAAACTGAAAAAAAGCAACCACACCAAAATGTAAAAGTGATCAACAGATTCACAGGCTTTCCAACATATAAAGAGGACATACACATGTAATCTTCTTCCTTGCAACAAATCAAATATATTAAGTTTCCCAATTAATAACCAAGCAAAAACCTAAAGCCTAAAAGGTGACTTAACTTTCTAAAGAATACTAGAGGCTCAAACACAGGGTAGGAAGGACTATCAATCAAGAATTCAAAAAAGATTTGCACGAAAAAAATAGGAGCTCCAAGATCATAATCACTTATCGATTATTTGGGATTATGAGAAAAAAATTCTGAAAACATTAAAAGAGTAAAAACACATAATAGCATTCTTCAACCTTGTTAAACAATACAATCAAGGAAATCCAAAAGATTATTGTACATTGAACTATAAAGAATCCTCAAAAATATAATCCTGTCACCTCTTTCCACCTTAAAAACTTGGTAAAGACTCAACAAAGAAAGATAACACAGAAATTAAATTTCCAAGGACTCTTGAAGAATTCTTTGTTAAAAAAATCAGAGATCTAGGTATTTGACTTAAGCTCGTATTTACTTTCTCTCACTCTCTCCAACCATTTCTTTTTCACACCATCTATTGCCATTGTACATTTTTTTTTTTTTTTTCCCCGTTGATGTAAAGTATTTACATAGCCAAAAAAAAAAAAAAAAGAAGGGTTGTAGAAGTAGAAAAGGGGTGAAGTATTAGAGAAATGCGCTATGATGACTCCTTTTTAGACTATATGGATGAAAAGGAATAGAGCACTCTATTAATAAAAAATTCATATATCGATTGCTATAGCATCATATAAAGTTCTGATTACATTTTTGGTGCCATGGAAAGTCATATATTATGTGTGTACCATCTCCATTCAAAGAATTAGCTTGCTTATCAAAGAACATATGGACATTTCTGCAACTGAATGGCAATGTACACAGCGACCAATCAAGCATCCATGAGAGATAAGAATTGTGAGGTTTATTTTCATTTTTATGGTAATGAGAAAGCAGATTAGGATAGCCTATGTTAAAAAGGCAACAGCATAGAGGATGGTGTCAAATCATGGAACAGCAGTAAGGACTTCGAAGGACTTATAATCTTGTATTTATATAGTGAATGGTTTCTCTTATAAATAAGAAGTTTTGTTTGCCATCAAAATATATAAAAAGAAAAAAATCAAATAATATCGATCTTACCAAGACCAAAATCCCCAATCTTAATATCATTGCGAGCATCAAAGAATATGTTATTCGGGGTTAAGTCACGATGTATGATTCCTTGTCCATGTATGTGTACCAAGCCTTCAACAATTTGACGAAAAAAATGCCATGCTAATTCTTTGTCAAAATGATATGAATCAAAAACCTGGCGTAGAGTCCTTTAAAGTAAATAAAAAAATCAGAATTAGTAAAACCATAACATGCTAAAACAGCTTCATGGAAAACTGCTTTAAGTAAAATCAATTTAATTTGAAGAAAACCTCTTATGTCTTTGAACAAATAGGAGAGGGAGGGGGTCAAGCTAAACCAATTTTCAATAAATTAGAAACTTTATACCTCTCATAGCATGCAAAGGCTTACAAAGAACTAAAGAAAGCTTAGGATCATTTGTCGTCCTTTTCGCTTTTCTGATCAGAATCACTCAAGAATTTTAAGAAGATACCTTTTATGAGTTTAGACCTTTACAATTTTGTCAAGATTTTATCTGGACTATTCATACATGCAATAGATCCAAACAGTGTCCTGAATTTTACTATAAATAGTCCACCACATACATGACCTTTTTATTTATAAGACTTGGCATCCCTATATGTGGTTGATGTACTTCTTGAATAATTTCAACTTATCTTCTATTTCTATCAGATTATGGATGATGCAGTGGTGATCAATCCTTTCAGCATTTTGTTCGAAAGGTTATGTGTTGATCATCTCCACAAAATGTCATAATTTGTGCGGTTACTCTGAATCTGAAATAAGTAATATTTTAATTCTCATCTCTCTAATGTCATATAATTAGTTTGTTAAGTTTTTGGTCTTCTTCTATATAGGATTTATCATCCTCTAGTTATTGTGTGATTATATTTTCAAGAGTGAAATGAAATGTGAGGGGGCTGAATTGTAAAAAATAAAATAAAATACATATCTGCAAAAAGTGAAAACTAGAGGTGGTTATTTTGAAATTTACCTTATTTTTACAGAATAAAAGATATCTTTCTTCTAAAATTAGCACAATCATAGAAAACCTAAAATGTTATAAGGAATAAGAAACCAACAAAAATGAATTTTAGTTGCTGACTATAACGCCAGCTTAAGGTGGGAGAACACTAACATCAAATGGAAGAGGGGAATAATCAAGCTGTGACCATACATTGTTAAATATTTGAAAAGAATGTGAAGTTTAATCTGAAAATAGGCTTTACCTTGGGCAGTATTCCATTTGAATATAAAGATACGTTGGATCAAGCTTATTCTCTTGCCCAAAGGCATCAGCTGAGCTTGTCCCCATTAAGCTGAAAGTGGAGCTTGCTGCAGTCCTTGAACCCCAAGTGACATCACCATAAGAATCAGCAATTCCTGTTTCAAACCATGCCTGGAAGTTCTTACATTATTACAACCCTCATGAAGAACAAAAATTACATGCATTAGGAATTTCTTTAAATCAAATTTCTGTAATGATATAAATACATAGTTTATGCCATTATGGTAAAGAAAACAAAAGGACGTATCGAAGTATTGCAAAATATCACAAAGAAAACCAGTTTATGAAAATTTTCAAAAGTATCTAACGTAGGAAATAGTAATATATATACAACCAATAATGCTAGAGTTACCAAAATTTTTACCAAATGATGTGGCAACATTTAACTGGTTTATTTTTTTGATTCACTTATCCAATTAAAGATTCACTTTTCCAAATTTAGGTTATATAAATATGCCAGCCGATAATGTCTTAACATGTAGCATTTTGTAAATAAATTTGGTGAACATTTTGGCATCTATAGCAGTAGTATATAAAAAACCAAACCGGGAAAAACTTGTACCTGATAGTAACGTACAACATGTTGGTGCTGCAAGCGTGAAAGCGTAGCTACTTCCCTAAGTACCTCGCAAAATTTTATCAACATATCTCAAAAGGGTATCCAGAGAACAAAAAATATAGTTATTCTAGAACCTAGGATCAAACATTAAATTCCACATTTAGGTAGCCGTCTGGCAAAATAGAAACTCCTTGTTCAATGTGGCACACAAAAAGTGAAGACAGCTAAATAGTGGCCAAGCAAGCATTTATATATAATGTCAAAAAGGAAAGTTGACCCAACAGCATTTACATTCACAGTATCAACAAAATCACACAACCAAAATGGCACAAAGTTTTTAGAATATCGCCAAGATTAAAATAAATAAAGATGAAAATGTCTAAGCAAATGCAACATCTGCAACAAGGTTAAACAGATCCTCAAGATCAATGAACTTCCAATACTTAACAAAATTTAGAATTTCACATCATACAAATTCATGTAACCAATTCAACATTTCATCATGAGAATATTACCTAACTCATGTACATAGATCAGCACTGAAAATGAAAAATAACACAGTGTTAATTTGTTTGATAGATCTTTGCTAGGCAAAGAACGAATGGCTAAACTTATATATGCACGTACATTTTATAAGGGGGAAAAAGACTTTCGTTCATCAAGAAACATACACAAGAGCTTACGCCACCAAGCTTACTAATGTATTGAAAGAGCAATTACATCTATGGAGTATATATGTTGCATTTACAGAGAATTAGGTCCATGGATCCTCAACTACACTAAGTGAGAACCCACATTTGGTCAGGTCATTGAACCTACTCACTGCACAACACACCCATTAGGACAAGCTTAGATGCTAAGGGGACGAAGCATGTCACTTCAACTTCATCAGCTCATCAACTACATTGCATGGTTAAAGAATGAGAGGGAAACTAAAATAATGAGAGGAGGAATGAAGAGCCATTTTCCAATCCATGGTTAAATTCCATATAAACTAAAAGCACTTAATGTGTTTTAACAGCAAAAATGGAAGGAGACATATGATATTCATAACAATAACATTAACTCAACTATAACAGAATAAATTGAAGTATTATACCTAAAAGAAGAATGAGTTTGTGAGCTAGACGGCTTCTGAGAAACATTATAGTTTTCAGGAATAAATTATATTAACAAATGAGTACCTTAATATTCGGTCATTAACAGGCAGACTTTTGTCCTTCAGTCGAATTTTCTTCACTGCGTATTGCCTTCCATCTAATTTATTCTTGCACAGCACAACATGGCCAAAACCACCATGACCTGTACCAAAATACATATATATATATATATATATATTTATATTTATATATATAACAATAATAATAGATAAACAAATAAATATGCAAGTAGAAAATCAAGAAACGTGGAAAACTATAGAAATTTCTTTCGGCAAGAAGGTTTCCAAATTCATATGTGATAAATGTCAGAATGTAGGTTAACTAGATGGACTATTGTATTGTACAGACAATTATAGGGCCAAAACTATGTAACTATCATGAATTTAATGAGCCATTTTTACAAATTATAAGTGAAGAAACTGAAAATAGGAATTTGCAAATAGCATAAAAATTCTAATTATGTTGAATGATACTCATACTAAAGTAAATTGAATGTAAAGATTATGTATTATGTATAATGTAAAGTTTAACGCAAATTAAATTGACCCTTATCAATTCAAGCCATAACACAGAGAAAAAAAATGGCCTATATCAAATTGATCAAGTTTTAATAGTGAAAACAAGTATTTAAACATGCAACCAAAGAGTTTTTGTCACTCCTCTTTTCAATTCTTTAACCAAACAAGTTTTCCTTTGTTTCATTCTCTTAAGAGTGTCATTGAAAAAAAATTTTAAAAATGATGTTCTAATCCAAACATTAAATTGTTTGTGATTCCTTTCCAAAAGATATGTTTTCCAAGAACAATATCTGAAAACAAAGCAGACACTATGCATTGCTATTTATGTGGAGATAATAGATAGTGAGATTTCAGAACTATCATTTATGTGTCTCGCATCTTCCTCTTGGGTGTGAAAACTTAAATCACAGGTGTCATACTTAGGCTCACCCTTTCCATTCTCTTCTCCATGGAACTTGTTTACTTTCATATACCTGATCATTACTTTTAGCTTCAAAGTATTGCAAAAACATTTGTAGCTAGGCTAGCATTTGAAAAATAAAAAAAAAAAACAACAACAACACTAGCAGAACCCAAACTTTTAACCATAGTTAAAATAAGATAACGCTGTTGTGGTAACACAGGAGAAATTCACAGCATATGCAACCAGAACCCTAAACTTCTATTATAGTTAAAATCTGATATAAAAGTTACTGACAAATCAAGACCTACAGTTGAACACAATTCCTTCACTGATTTTTTCCGGTACTCTGCACTTGACAGAATCAACACTTGCAACTTGATACAAAGAAGAAAACCACAAGCGTTTTTGTCCCACTTTTGACGTGTTATGTGCAGGAAGTGAGGAGATTCTACCGACCATCTGTTTTTCCACAGTGATCTGGCAGTCAACTTAGGATTCATTTGACGCAAGAAGCTGGCTTTTCTGCATGTTCCTTAGTCTAATTCTTTTCTAATACTAGGTTAGTTCAGGGTTTGATAAGGATGAAAAGGAAAATAATTTTTACAAGGGAGCACTGATGACTCCTTTTTGGGTTATTTGATTGGAAGTAACTGGGAGGCTGTTTGAAAGATATGATTCCAAGATTCATCATTTATCTGGGCTGGAATTAGGTGTTTTCTTCTTTGGGTATGTTTGGCTAGAATTAAGTTGATGTCAAGTATGGGTTCATCTCCTAAATCATTTGAAGAGACACCTTCTTCATGCTTCAATGAAGATGAAAGGAACTTCTCTAATTTTGCTTTATCTTCCTTTGCTTTTGTTAAGTTACCACTAATCCAAAAAGATAAGCTGACTGGAAGTTGGCCCAATTATGCATATCAAGTAAACACATATCAACAGCTTTCACAAACTCCAGCTTTCTACATAATGGTTCTGAACCATTTGGTTGCAATATAATAAAATGAGTTTTCGAGGGAAACATCAAGATATTGATTTTTCAATGTAATCATCTTTAAGTTTTGCAGTTTCACTATGGGCGCATTGGCAAAAGAGCTGTGTTTCAATCCCACATTTTAACATTAAGTTGAGATAGTGGTGCTTTTCTATTTCAAGGATTTCTATTACTATTGAATATCTTGTCATAAAACAGTCAATAATATAAGGTCCGTTAAGATGGAAAGAACTTTCAATATTTCCATAGAAACATGAAGAAAATCCTGAACCGGTGTGGCTTAAGTGTTCATCAGCAATGTCAATTATTCCAAAACAAGAAATGTAAAATACTATATTTGTGTATTGATTTAACATGCATAGCTGGGTGGGTCCAAATTCTAATGACAGGCTTTTGGAATTTACGGTAACTTAACCTAGTACCAAAGACTAATTACCTAACTCATTTTATGATTAAATCCTGCGAAACCTAATTTCAACTAATTTATTGTGCAACATGCATAAGACCCAAATTTTGTTTTGTTATTGGACTGGCCAATACCTTAGCCGAATATTAAACATAATTTAGTTCTATTGATATGATACGCATAATTGGGTCTATTTCCTAACAACTTTTGCAATTTATGGTAACTTAATAAAGAGGACCACTATGCAACTCCTAAAATAGCTTCATTTTGGCAGTCTTCACAATGCATATCAGTAGTAACTATACTCTACAGCTCGCTACCCTTTGGATTTTATTTCTTTGGACTAAAAAAAATCCTCAGGTTACAAATCTACAAGGAAATCTAAATAAAAAAATTCAATGAAGCAAGCTATTAAAATGAAGAAAGCAGACAAACAAAAAAACAAAAAGAAATTACAAGTGACATGGTGAGCAAGAAATCATAAAATGAATGCTTTTCAAGTGATCCTAGGTTGTATCTGATAACCACAGCAAGAACTTTGCTTCAATGTTACTACATGACTAAATTTCACACGTCTAATTAATTAAAAAAATTGTTTACCCTTCAACTTCCAAAATTTAGTAAAGGAAACCAACGGCACCACAAGCACAGAAAAGCATGTAACTACCTACAGTTATCCATCAGCTTCTTGAATATATGAGCAAGTATGCATAAGTACATGTTTATAAAAGCAAAAGAGAATATGGGAAAGATTGGCTCTATATGAAATGAAAATATATAAACTTTTCTTTACCAAGGGACTGTAGCTCCTCAAAGTCATTGAGATATCGAGAGCTTGGGAGAGAGGTATTCGCCCCTTCAGAAGCAGGTGTCCAAAATTGAGATATTTTTGATGAAACCTAGATTAATTTAGCAAAACAAACAGGTATGAGAAATGCAAATCAAAAGTTAGAAACCAGATTTTAGATTCTAGGGAATATTAAGTAAAGCGAAGCCACCATATGTTGCTTGAAAGCATGATCAAATGTTTTGTTAAAGAGAGGAGATGGTTTTGAAGCTAAATCTCGTGCCCATTCTGATAAGATCTGAAAATAATATCAGCAAAAATTAGGATATGGACAGAAGAAGACTACTTTTGTTAACTAAATTGGTCAAGATAACCTACATACCCCTAGATTATACAGTTCTGTGGTTACTTGTTGCAATGCATCAGTTAATGGTCCTTTAGAAGTGCAAGCAAGGCGCAACAGATGAACCTAACAAACCAACATCTAGGATACATAAATTACATACTCCATGTGAAGAAAAGATTAAAGGAAAGACAGAGAGGGGAAGAGCAGGGGGAGTTGAAGATATACCATAATCAAATCCTTTTCTGTAGTTTTAGATACTTGATTATCGGCTAAGTAAGTAAAGGACAGTGACTCGGAACCTTCAAACTCAGCATCATCGGTAGTTTCCTCCTCGATAGGAAAACCCTATGAAAGCATATAAACAATTTTTTTTTTACTGCTTTTTCAACTTCAAATTTTCAAATTTTCTTTTGTTTTCTTTAAAATTGGTTCAAAAAATGAAAGTTGGTTTTGCAAAGAGCCTAAAGGTAGTTCAGTTTCCATTCCCCAAACTGTTAAAAAACAGATATCATTTTTTTGTCCTTTCTTTTTCATTGGCTCGCTATTATCTTTAGTAAGAAATTTAAAAATTATTAGTAAAAACATAAAAAATAAATATCAAAAGGAGAGAACAAACAAAACTTATCTAACGATTATCAATAAAAAGATTCAAACACATAAAAATAAATATCAAGAGAAGAGAAGATTCAAATGCAAAATGTAACGATTATCAAAAAAAAGATCAACAATGATCTACAAGAATAGAGAAAAATCCAAAGCTGAAGCAATTCTATCAGGAATTGTAGGTTTAAGAATTACCCAGTGTACTTGATGCGGGTAATTCTTAAACCCACAATTCCTGATAGAAGTGCTTCGGCTTTGGGTTCTTCTCTATCAAAGTACACAATTCTCTATCATTCAAATTTTTTATGGAAATTAAAGTTCCAAGCAATAGTTTGTCGTTTAAGTTCTGGTTCAAAGATTAACATGTCAAAGAGTGCGTTGATCCCATAGCTTCTAATGTAGGATATTCAGTGGAAGAATAGCCAAAGAAACATCTCAGCATTCCCATTAAGGGCAAAATGATTTGGTTTTTGGGATCCAATGGTAGCAAAAGTGAGCAGATTGGATAGTAGGAAAAGCACATGTTTATCTAGGAGACCGAGTCTTACTTTTCTGTTAAACAGTTTTTCCAAACATTCTATTTCTTTCCTTCTTTTTTTTCTTTTTTTTTCTTTTTCAAGAGTCTGAATGTCATTTCTAGACAGGCACGAAGAACATAGCAGATTTTATTGTGAGAATAGTAAGAAAGGTTTATGGTAGTCAGATCCAGTGCAAATTTATGCACTAGCATTAAGTACTTTCCACATTAATGCAATTTTATAGATTGAAACACGTTTATATAACCAGAATAACAGGGAGACGATAGAATTGTCTAAACAAGAAAATGGCATGTCAATGATTTAGTTATTTATCCAAAGATGCCATGATAAAATTTATCCATATCTACAAAATCAAGCTCAGCTCTTCTAAGGGTCAAAATATGAAAATAAATAGACGAAGGAAAGGAAGGAGACACTCTTTAAACATAAGATTAAATCTCATCTATGTTGGCTCTTGTCTCAATTTAGCTCCCAAACTGTCTTTTTTAAGCAATAATGACCTTATGTGGAAATAAGGATGGAAGGTAATGGGACACTTTTTGAACACAAGAATAAATATGTGTGGTATATATGAGACAAAATTAGTTTTAAGCCTCTCTATGGGCATCTACTTGAGGAATACTACTACCCATCAAGGTGAAAGGATATAATTTAGCAGAATTATTTCAGTTTCCTTCACTGTATTAGAGGATTTATCATCCCTCTTCCACAATATTTAAATATAGATTACATTAACTTTTCTGTCAAAACATAAATCGTAAATTAAGCGAGACAAGGTCCAGCATCGCTTACCTTTTCACCTTTGTCACCATTTCCTAACAACTTCTCCTGCAAAGATTCACTTGCATCACTAGAAGATAAGCTTTTATTGCTTTCTTCACTTTCTTCTTCAAGGGGATGTAATTTGGCAGTAGGGGAAAGTAATGAAGCTTGCTTTGTATCTTGTAACAATGTAGGTCTCACATGCTTCTCAAGATTCTTTTCCTTAACTTCATTTCTCAATTTTGAGTCATCCACTGTATGGGGTGGTACTAAAGTGTTCGTTCCACTATTCCCATCTATTCCAAAGCCCCAATTCCAGGACTCTCCTGAGCCACTGAAAAGGTCGATGAAACCGTATACAAAAGGTCCCCTTATGCTATTTGAAATTGCAACGTCCTGAAGAAACAATTGACTAATGCTATCTGTACTCGAACATGAGACCTTCCAGGAGAAAGGAATATAATAAGAAAAACATTGACCAAAAAATAATCAGATTCAATCAAGATAAACATGAAATTTCAAAGATTACAACTAACAAAGTTTCATAATAAAAACATGTGAATTTTTCTTCCACATTCTTTTATAGCATGTGTTGTCATGTATCATGTACAATTTTAATAAAATTTTTGTGTGTTTGCGTATATAATTCATACATGACAACTATACTTTTATACAATAAGGTTTATGCCTTTCATGATAAAAGAATGGTAACAATATAGGAAAAAGCAAATGCATATTGTAAAAAGATGAACTATGAGAATATTCATTCTGCCACTTTACTAAGCGTTTTGAGCCTTGTGCAATCATAAAAGTTGTAGGTTCAAAAGCCCCTAAAGGTAGTCAACCTTTCCTAACATTATTAGTTTTTATTTTCTTTTTCTTTTTTTTCTTTTTTTTTTTTTCTTTTAAGATAGCTCAAACACTCCAGCAATGCAAGAAATAGTTTTAACATAGCAAGGCTTTTGTGCGGTAGAAAACAAGAGAAGCAGAGTAAAAGTATTAGGTAATCTGTTGTCATTTGTTCCTTTTACACAAGTCCGATTTTCGCACCACATGTGCTTCTACATATGCTTTCACAGAAAAAAAAAACCTATTCGCTTACTAACCTCGTGAAAACCATTAAAAGCACAGAACTTGAACAACATTTTGTTTTGCTTTACACGTTACTTTTAAAACACTAAAACATTCCTTAATAACGCTAATAAACTTCTACAAACTCATAAAATATTAAACTATATGCACCATCAAAACACAAAATAAGAAGCACATATAAGGGCTTTGATAAAAACCTTAATTTTATTGAGGAAAAATTTTACATATAAGAGTTTAGGAAATCGTAAAACACGGTCAAGAAAAATAAAAATATTGGTACAAAAATACATCCTTCCAAGATGTAGAACTGAAAGAAACAAGAAAGAAGTCCATCATCTGTTAAAGTGTTAACAGACTCATCAAAACAAAGCTATGATAAGCCTTTCATTTAACAGATCTTTCAATATCTGTTCTCAGGAGATAGTATAAAGATGCAATTCTGTTAATGTACATAGAGAAAACACTGTTATCAAGGAAGCAGTCCTATATATGGAATGATTCAAGTGGACAATTACCTAGAAGAATTGTTTTTGTTAGTTCATAAAAAATATAATACATTTCTTTTATTGGTAAGGTTTTCAATGACCAGACCTGGTTTGAATACTTTGTAACTGTTCTTTCATTTTATTTTATGTTTCTTATCCACTAAAAAGAAAACTGTCAAATTGTTGTGAAACCAAACTTGATCAGGAACTAAATAGCTTGGTGACAAAATTTGAGTAACAAAAATATTGTATCCAAACAACTTGAACAATTAAGATGACAATTAAAAAGTAGACAAAACTTGTGATTTAAGGGAACTTACAGATGTTTGTGAGTGACCCACCGGCACAATTTCAGAAAGGAACTCCTGAGCAGCCTCCACTAAATTGAATATCATTACCCGTCCTTCTCGAGCATTAGAATTTGCCTGAAAGAGAACAAAAATCTAAACAAAAGAAACTCCATACAAAATAAAATGTTCGAAGCAATACTAACTGGCAGATTGCAAGCATGTGTAAAATGTAAAACATTGCTCATCTAATTTTGGTTTTGTTTCATGGAAAATGGACTTTTGGATAAATTTTTCGTCAAATTCTAAAATTTTGGGTGCATAAAAAGAAAATATATAAAAAGACTTGTCTCCATTTCGTAATGCTTTAGCATAGTGGAAGTGTTGTACAACTACCGCTCTGGACAAGCCGCAATAAAAAGCTATTATAAGTAATTAAGAATCAAATGGGAATGGAGGGGGATTATTAGTGGGTAAAAAAGTGTTAAAAGTCCTAGGAAAATCTATTACCCAAGGCTTTCTTGATTTTTACTTTTACCATTTTAGTTTTAGGAATGGAGAGCAAATAAGATTTTATCAAGACTCTCAGTAGAATGACTCCTTTCACGGATCATTTTCCCAAACTACATTAATTTTTCTAATGCACAGGGTTGTTTGTTCATGACCTTCGGTTTTCTTCTAAAGGTTGGTCAATTCATTTGAAAGTAAGTTTTTTTTTTTTTTTTTTTTTTTTTTTTTTTTTTACAAAATCTTGATAATAGAGAGGTGAAGGAACTCTCCTCATTTACATTTTTTTTTTTTTTTAAACAAAATCTCGAAAATAGAGAGGTGAAGGAACTCTCCTCATTTATTGAGATTCTACCTTACATTCCTTTCCTGTTTAAAATTAAGAAAAGATTTTGGTTTGGTCAAACCTCATGTGAAACTCAACGCTACTGGCATGCTTCAATGGAAAAGGCCAAACTATGTTTTACTTCCTCATTGGTACCATCTTTGCAAGATGACTAGAAAATCTACAAATCAGTTACTTTTGGAGTGTAAATTGATGTTTGGCATACAAAGTAGAGATTTGAGTTTCACAGACAATTTGGTTCTCCCCACTCCAACCCTTCCACAGAATCCCAAATCAATTGCTTTCACCTTTCAGTTTTGCAATCACTCATTTTCCAAGTCAGCATTTAGATATATGATTAATGTTATCAGCCTTTTTGCCCTTACAGTGATATACAAGGTTTCTTTCCTACTCACATCCTGCCTTCTCCTTTATCTTTCTTTTCTATATTTTCAGGTTTTTCCCCCACAAAATAGGGTTTTGAGAAAACCGTGTTAGGTAGAAAACATACTAATCAATCATTACTTTCCATTCCTATGTTTTGTAAGATCACAATCAAGGAGTGAACTATAACCTGATCATGAAGAAGAGATAAAAGCTTATCTGCATCATTTTCTGATAAACCTTTCTCAGGAGTAATCTGCAACTTTGGGCACTTGTAAGGATACCCTGGTAAGCACCTGATAGAGAAGAGAAAAGAACTAATAATAACAAGTAACATTAAAATATATAGATATAAATTACAAATTAGTATTCAGCCTAAGTCCACTAACCGAACCACAAGTAGGGCAGTAACATCCAGATCCTCAAAACCCATATCTTTTGAGTAAGGCCTGCTCAAATTTCATGAACAGTTCAATGAAGTAGAGTGTAGTGATGGATGGGAACGATTTCACTAGAAAATAACACCAACCTTATCTTAATCATAATTTGAGGGGCCGACCCAGAAACAACTTTACAGTCTTCTTGAAATATTGCACACCTGAACCATCAGAGCAAAAGAAGGTCGAAATACAATGATATTAAACTCTTCCAAACCAATGCTTATTACAAAATGCGTGTAAGTGACAAAAGTGTAAGCCAAGCAAGTAGCATAAACACATTTCACTTAAGCCAAGCAAGTAGCATAAACACATTTCACCACATCCAACCATGGAAGATTTAAAATATAATTTTAAAGGATTTAACTTATAAATAGCCAATAATGTATTTTCTTTAGAAACAGAGCAGAGGGGGCTGCAGACAAAAACCATCAAGTTCAATTTTAAAACTTGATAACTCTATCTACTAAATAAGGCTGTCTAGGAGTTCAACCCAGTGTTCATTCATAACACATTTTCAATGGACATGTGCTTAAATGTGGGATTAGGTAAAAATATATTCCAGATTATAGCAGTAATGCCAGACAAATATAGGAGTCTCCATTGTTCATAATCTACTTTTGACAGTAATTAGTTGCATGAATCATTTCCTGAACGACGTATACAAACAAATAAAGGGTGCAAAACTGGGAGGAGAGGTGTCCCAATAACTATTAAAAAAAAAAAAAAAATCCCAATAACAACATCAAGAGAGAAGTTTGAAACTTAATTCGTTAACCAGTAAATGAAGAACAGAGACAAAAACATTTGATACTATGAAACCGGCACAAATATGGATGTAACTCAGCCATAAGCTTATAAACCAATGGTTTGGATTTTAAAATAAAAAAATAAAAATAAAAATTCAGTGGTTCTTTTTGTTTATTCCTATAATATTATGGTTTTTATGTTAACTCTAGTTTCCTCATACTACAACAATTTAGTTGCTTTTTTAATGGTTTTGGCTTGCTCACTTATATTTGATCTAATTAGAGACTTGTACGATGATCCTGCCTCTAGTTCTTCTACTTCTTATTCTCCTTCTTTTTCCTTTTTCTTTTTCTTTTTCTGGTGTTGCATCAACCAGAATTCCTTAGCCAGAAATTCACAGCAAGACAGTTCATCACCTCGAATGTAATCCAAAATGTTGAATTATTGGGCCATTATATATAATCCACTTGTGCTTGTTTCCAATATTTCATCCAAATCTTCCAACAACTTTTTCAGCCTAAACTGCTTGTTAAAGAAGAATTTTTTTCCCGTTTCATTTTCCCACCAAAATTTGCCTACAATCAGTATTACTACAGTTTTTGGATGAAATTTCTTTTCGGGCTCATTGTGAGCTGCACACTAATTTCTTAACAATTAGAAACGTCCAACAAAAGCCTTCAAAAACAAAATCACTTTTAAGATGTAAGATTCACTTACAAAGCAGTGATCTCTTCAGAAAGAAGCTCATTATCATCCACACCATCATGAGCTGCATGATCTTTCAATGGCGTCCTTCCTTTGGCCCTTCTCCCACTCCCTCCTCCACGCTTCTTCTTTGAACTATGCCCCATTTTCAATCACCTAAATTTCACTCTTTCTTCAACCCCCGCAAGATTAAAAACCAAACACCAAAAACAAGAAAAACTTAAAATTTTGCAAAAAAAAAAAAAAAAAAAATTTCCTCCACAATTTCTTCAAAATTCCACCAACCCAATTCACATTGTCACCCACAAAAATTCATGATCCAAGGAGGAGTAGCAACTTCATCCCTGATTTTCCAACAGATTTCGAGATAGAAATCACAAAGTTTTTTTCCTGGGAAAATGAGAATTAAAAAAAAAAAAAAAAAAGATTCTGATAAACCTTGCGAGAGTTTGAAAATTGGAAGGGTTTTGGAAAACTTTTATTGGGCAGCTGACAAGGAATATATATGGCACCGTAATTGGATGGCCGCCGAAATTCGTTTCGAAACGCAGTGTTTGTTAGTAGGGTTGGATTCTCTACGCTGTATCCGCGTCCGATGAGAATATTTAACAGCAGGGACTCTGCCATGTAGAAGTTACAAGTTAAACAAGCCAATAATAATAATAATAAATTTTTTTTGGTAATAGTAATAATAATAATAATAAGATTTTACATTGATTAGATTAAACCGTTGACTTATGTTTTTGCTTTATTAATTTCTTCTTTTTTTCCCTTTTTTTTTTTCTTTTGAGGTTTTATGTAAATTTGATTGGTCATTAGATTCATTACTAGTGATAGACCGCCATAGTATAGTAATTTAATAATTGTCATCACATACAAAACTATAACTAAAACAAAACAAAATAAAAATATCAATCCCTCTTCCCCAAGTTATAGTTTAAAAAAAAAAAAAAAAGAGCACGCATAGAACAAAACAAAATAAAAACAAGATAAATTGAAGATCATTTCAAATTATTTTATAAAAGGAAGCATATTTTGATAAGCAATTTCCTACTTTCATTATAAAAACTAATATGGTAAGTCTAACACAAAAAGAAAAAAATAATTAATTAATTAAAAATTGTCTCACTTGTAATTGTCACCTAACTATAAATTTTTAAGAAAATAGATACAAGACTAAAAACAAAATAAAAGTACCAATTTGTAAATCATTTCAGACCATTTTATAAGATGAAGTATATTTTGATAAGCAATTTTCTTCTTTTTCATTGTAAAAGACATTAGTATGACAAACCCTGAGAAAGTTTGATTCCTTTGCTCCAGAAGAAGAAGATGAATTTGTCCAAGTGACCTGTTGAAGCAATGTCTTTTCCATCTCATGGCCTAACTTTAAAATGAACATAAGTTAAGTCAATAAGTGAAATATTATTAAAAAAAAAATGTGAAAATTACATCAAAGTACGAAATTTTAATAAAAAATAATTAAAAAATGTTAAAAAAATGTTTCATGTTAAAATTGGAAACATAAAAATAATTACAACAAATATGCTTTTAATTAATTTCAGCAAAAAAAAATATTATTTTTATTAAATATTTTTAGAACATTAAATATAAAAGGGATCTTTTAAATAAGGGTCTGATCAATAATGTATTACAAATTATTGATTTTTGAAAATTAATTTCATAAAATAAAAATGTAAAAGTTTATGTCTTTCTGTATTATTAAATTAACTCACAAGTTTATAGGTAGTTAATCAAGAAATTAAGGCATTATATCTACGACACAGACACATCATATTTTAGATTCTAGAAGGGATAAAAATTGATCTTTCACAATTAGTTAGGACCCCAAAATCTAAAAGATTATCCAAAAGAAAAGATTATCACAACTATCGCATTGGTCAGACCCATCAAATTCATTAGCTTTAAGGTTATAACATCCGCAGCCATCACATCCATCATATTCATGGTCTAATTGTTGCCATCATCACATTTATTATGTTTACGGTCAGCCCAATTCAAAGAATAGAAGGAAAAAATAAATAAATAAATAAATAAATAAATTTTTCATACAGAGAAACCACCATCAAAGAGCTGCAAGAGAATTAAGAGAGAAGATGAAGAAGGGAAAGTCAAATAGACGTAAATAAAATAAAATGATTTTGCTATTTATTGTTTCCCATAAAAGGTATCATAATTTTTCAAAATTTCACTTCACCTCACATGTATGTTTGATTTTCTTTTCATTTTTAACCCTCTTAGTAATCAAACTATTAGTAAGTAATTATTTGACTTCAAATAACATTTTTAATCTTTTTACTTATTTATATCTAAAAATTATGGTGTTATTATTATTATTATTTTTTTTTTTTTACTTCTTTATATCTACAAATTATCCACTTATTATTTTATTTGTATTTTTTTTTAAAAAATAATATTTAATCATAATTTCATTTTATAATTTTCATTGTCATAAATGTTGTGAAAAGAATGGACAGCAAATAAAGAAAATAAATATGAGTGATATTTATTAATGGGTGCTTTTTCCTATATAAAAAAATATATATATAGTTTTAAAACTGTAATTTTCAGTAAAATATAAAATTTAATTAAAATTTGATTAGCAAAGTCGGTTAATGGAACCAAAATAAAATGTCAAAAGTTATAGCAAAATTATCCAAAATATAAATGCATTTTTACAAAATAAATAAATAAATAAGTAAAATACAAAAAGTAAAGGAGGCAAAAGTGAAATTTAGCCCAAAAAATAATGTGTTATAAAATTGCTTTTCTTTATATCTTATGGTAACATTATACAATATATACATTGTCTGCCTTAGAAAAATAGTAATTATTAAACTTTCAAATAATTTTATAAATTAAAAGTTTTGTTATGTGATGGATTGGTGATTACCATCAAGTAGTTAATAGTTTTCTTTCCACATAAATATCTTTCTTCATAAATAATTTTATTTTTAATAATTTAGGATGTGAAATTGTTTATGCATCTTGTTTTTATGTATTATTTTCCATATTTTTGGATCTTCATTAATCAAATCTCTAACCAAATAAAGTTCTTTACAATATTTTTTATGCTACAATAGTATTAAAGGAGGCACTCTAGTCCTTAAGCTATACTGCATTACGCACTTTGGTTGTGAAACTTCTTTTATTTTTTTTATTTTTTTGGCATTTTGATCGTCCAATCTTACTTTTGTTGCATCATTAGTCTTACCAATTTCCATATAAAAACCTACCGTTATTAGGATGGTCCAAAATGCAATTTTGATAATACTAAAAAATAAAAAAATTAATTTTAGAAATTTTTTTTTCTATAATATATTTTTTTAAAATCTTAAGAATTTATATTTTTTATAGAAATTCATAATAAAAAAGGGTATATATGTTGCGGACCCCCTAAAATTTGGACTAATTACATTTAACCTCTCATATTTAAAAATTACAACTAGCTAATATCCTGTAAGAGGTGTGGATGACATTGATTTAGTGGATATGAAATTATATGGGAGGTTGAAGATTTTTTTAATTAAAAATATTAAATTGTATTCAAGTTAAACATTAGTATGGATAAAATCAGTCTAAAAAAAAATAATTTGCACATGCTCTAAAATCTTTTTAATTTTTTATTAAAAATGATAAAATATTTAAATATATATTATTTTTTAAAACATTTATTCTTAAAAAATTTGTCACTTACTAAATTTTCCTTTTATTCGTTCTTTTATTCACTATAACAAATTTAGTTTTTATTATTGTTTAAAAAATAATTAACATTTTCAAATATTTATTCTTTAATTTATATTCTTTTGATTTTTTTTAAAAAAAAAGACTTTAAGACACAATTAATTTTTAAAATATGGTTCTATAATGAGATTTTGATTTTTTAGATTTTTATTAATTTGTTAATATTTTTAAATTTTAAAGGCCTTGATATCAATTAAAATGCTAAAAAACAATTTAAGAAAACAATGCAGAGGCTGGAGTGAAGAAAACACAAATAAATAAATAAATAAAAATTTAAAAAAAAATAAAAGGGAAAAATTAGACCAGATGATGACTTGGAAAATGGATGCAGATTGAAAGAGAACTTAGAAGCAGAAAGTAACTAATTTGACCAAAAAACCAAAATGAAAAAAATATTACAGCCACAAATACATGGACATAAACGGAAAGGAGATAAAAATTACCTGTTAGTTTTTCCTTGGAGCCCAAGCGTAAGAAGCTTTTTGTAAACACCTGGCATGCAAAAAATACAATGGACGACAACCAAGCAGCAGATATTCTATCTGAGCTGGAGTAATCCAATTGGGCAAGAAATTGGCAAAATCAAATGGAATTTCAATTTAATTTTTTTTTTAAAGAGTTATCTAATTAAAGTCTTTTTTTTTTCTTTTTTTTTATTTATTTATTTTCTTTTCGGCGTCGGCGTCGGTTAGGCTAAAATGCCAAAACGGAGAAGAGGGTATTCAAATTACCGAAGGGCCTAAAGAAGTAATGAAAAGAAAGATGGTGGGAGTGGTAAATTTAAAACCCTTTTACATTCTTTTCCATCGGGAGCAAACCTAAACCATTTTTTTAATTAAGAGAAAAAGGGCAGGAGTTGTAATTTTAAAACCTTTTAAAACTATTTAGCAAAAAGTAAACCTTCTTCTGTTTTTTTTTTTTTTTTTGGGAGAACAAAGTCAAGAAATTCAAGGTTTTTTTTTAGTATAAATATATATATATATATATATAAGAGCATCGGATTCTCAAAACTAAAAAGCGAATGAAACTTTTAAATTTTTTTTAATAATATTCTTTATATTATATTATTTATTTTTATTTTTTCAATGGATATTTATTGTTATGTTTATTTTTTTTTCTGTTTTTTATTTTTAACAATAAATATTTTTAAAATATATTAATATAATGTAATGGTTGTAGAATTTAATAAGCATTAAATAATATTAATATAATATTAAAAATCAAAAATGTTTCTGGCTCTTCAAATTTGGAAAGGTAAACCTATTTTGTATTTTAAAACAAGTGTTTCAAACTCATCAAAATTTTTAAAATAAAAAACATATAATAGATGAAAAATCCCTTGAAATGCGCTAACAAGTGTTTCAAACTCACCAAAACTTTTCTGTAAAATGTTGCTATTACTTTTTGATGAACAATTGTCAAAAACAATTGTTTTTTTTTTTTTTTTTGGGTAAGAGTTATCAAAACAATTGTGGAAAAAACGTTAGGTTAAAATAACACTAATTATAAATAATGTTCTTTTTAATTACGTTTGGTAAATATATATATATATATATAGAGAGAGAGAGAGAGAGAGCCTCTCCTATGAAAACTTGAAGACAAATTTTGTCCAGAAAAATGATAAAGATGACAATTTTTTAAAAAATCATTATCTAATGCGTCTATAAGAAATGATAATTTTTCAAAAAATAATCATTTTTACCACTATTTTGGACGAAATTCGTTCAGGATTTTTTGCATATGAGAATTATTATTATATATATTCATATATACTTGATGGAATATGAATAGTCATTTCAAAGAATAAAATATAAAGAAAATGAATCACTGATCCTTTTCATTTGTTTAGTTATGTAAATGAATTAGATTTAATCATTAAGATAAAAAAAAATTAATTTAATTTTTTATATTTATTTACATTTATGTTTATGTTTTTTATATTTCATTAAAATTTTTGTTAAATTAAAAATATAATTTATTATTCTAATTTTATATTATATATTTTTGTATTTAATGTGATTTTTAAAATATTTTTATTTACATATTTTAGATAAATAATACATCAAATTTAAAATTTTTAATAAATCAATTTTATGTTTACCATATTTGGATTATAAAAAAAAAAAGTTTACCATATATTGGTCAAGAAATAACTATGTTTTAACATAGAAACTAATCAAATTTTAACATAGAAACTAATTAAACATTTATTTATTTAATCATAAAGAATAGTTATTCCTCTCATTCCCCTATTCCTGTCTATCAAACATGCCCTACATATTTTTAGAATAATGAATGTAAAACTCATCTTGTAAGTCAGAGCCTATTTGGTATATATTACAAAATGATTTTAAAAAATTGATTTCATAAAATGAAAAATAAAAAGTTTAGGTGCCATTTGATAGTATGGTTAGTTTTTAGTTTTAGTTTATGTATATATATATATATATATATTAGGAAAATTTTATGGTATAGATCACATCAAAGCCAATACTTTTTGAAAAAAAATATCAATTTTAGGGATGTCAATTTGCCCTGCACACCCCGAAAACCGTGGTGTACTGCCCCTAATGGGCGGTTTTTTCCTAAAAATTGAGACCGCCGGATGGGCTTGGGATAAATCTTTAAAGACCGAATCGGGAATAGGCCGGGACCAGAGAATAAAGAACGTGTATGTGTACAATGTGGTCTGCATCGTAGAACTACTCATATGTATTATATCTAATGTAATTTTTCCACATCAAGTATTAGCTAATGATAGCTATTTTTTGTTAAACATCTCAAACAATTAAAAACTTGAAAGAAAGAGGGAAATATATATATATATATATATATATATAAAATATTAACACAATTTGAACTTATTTTCAATTTTGTGATTATATATATATATATTTTCTTCACGTCATAACCAATTTAAATACCTGATAAAACTTTAATTAGCATTGACTAACATTTGATATAATCAAATTACATATTATTAGATAGATAGAAAAAAAAAAAAAACAAACTAAAAACCAATCATGTTACTAAATGACAAATTTTCTTTGATTAAAAATAGATTTTAAAAATGAAAACAGCAAAAACTTGCCTGGTGCAAATATTAAAATAAATAAAAAAGTAATAATACATGTTCTTACGTTTATTGAGTTCAAATACAAGTTTAATTCAAAAATTTTCATTTCAATTTTAAACTTTGATAGTTTATAAACCCAAAACCCCAACTCAAAGAGTAGATTAATTAAAATCATTATTTGTCAAAATTTAAGTTTTAGACTCTAAGCCTTGGACCCTTCTTTAGCTCGCTTGTATTTACTACTTCTTTCTTTTTGTTAAATTAAACATGTGATTGATTATCTTTAATCTTAGCCCAATATACGTGATATATGCACCCAATTAATTATTCTATGATGATTAATCACAGGCGAATCCTCGATTTCAATTGTTAGCATTGGATAGTGCTCACAATAGCTAGGTCCTGAGTTCGACACATTGATCGGTGGGAAAAAAAGAATAAAAGTAAAAATATGATTCATCACAGGGTAATTGATAACACAAATATTCATGTGGCAATTCAAGGATACCATTAATACAAATTCACATTGACATTTCTTTTATCATTAAAAAAAAGAACCAAAAAAAAAAAAAAAAACGTAGAACTAATTGAAGTTCAAATGATAACTACAACAGTACCACTGCACCGTATCATTCATATGGTCTTTTTTTTTTTTTTTTAGTGATATTAGAGTCACTAAATTTACATTGCCCTTATTAATATATTCAAAGATGAGATTTACCATGTTTGATCAAGCACATCACAATCTATCATTTTGAATACGAGTATCTTTCCAAAAAGGTCATAAGCTATGTTATAAGATCGTTGACCATACAATCCGATCAAAGACAAATTTTGGCGTTCTATATTCCTTGGAAACTGCTTGGCATCACCACCAAGGAAAATTTTGTATGGACAGATATGCCGAAACATGCTTCATATGTGCAAATCCATATAAACTCCATCAGCAAAATAAATGTCACCGTTGGAAATCTTACAAGGTCTATATCTATATTCCCTTGGTAACACAAGCACCAAGGAGGAACTTTGGTTTTTGTCAATGTCTCAAATAAGAATTTCTATTTTTAATGCATTAAATGGAGCATCACTGAGCTATATAAGCGGAGATCTTGTATCTATGACAACTCGTGATAGAATATTATTCTCAATCCTAATCAATGTATTTTGATCAATGTCAAGCGTATTGTCACCCACACTTATACATTCTAAAATTAAATAGTAGTGAACATGTACCAAGTCTAAGGATGTTATAGCACCTTCAAATCCAACCCCATCTCTTAGAATCAACTGGCTGTGTTCATAGTTAATGTAACACTCCGTATGCCAGAATTTTTTCATGTTGACCGAGGTTGATCGGGTTTGATTACCGTTGATCGAAAGGGCTCAAATTTTGAATTTTTGATCCGGTTAGAATTCTGTATTTACTAAGGCCCCATTGCGAAGTATGTGTCGATCTGAGTTCATGGACTAGTAGCAAGTTAAAAACGGAGCTACAGTTAGGAAATTATGAACAAAACAAGTTGATGTCTAAACTGTCTGAGGGTGCTGGAATTGACTTTTTATTCTTATAAAATTGAGCTTTGACTCATGTGTGATTGTGAAGTACTTGTCGATACGAGTTCATAGACTAGCGGCACGTCTGATTTGGACATGTGGTTTAAAGTTAAGGACCCGTGAAGTTTTTCCAAGACAGCAGCTACTATTTATTTATCTGTGTGTGCACAGTGCCCAATGGCATTGTGCCATGTGTCACCATTTTGGACCAACCCAAGTGCACAGTGGCACCCATTAGGTCTTTCATTAGTGAAGGGGGGCTGAGGTGGCAGAAAGGGAAAGGGAGGAGAGAGAAAGAGAAAGAAAAAGGGGGAGGACGGGCCTTATGTCGTTAACCCATCTCCGGCCACCAACATAGTACATGCACCACCCCACCATGTAGCCCACCTCATTTTTGACCGGCCACCCATATTTCACGGGCAACCGACTGCTAACGTGCCCTAATCAAGGCGATTTTTGGTGGTGGCGCCAATTCTTTCTCCGACTGATTTCTCCCAAACTAGACCTCTGTTTGCTTCACCACCGGTCCCATTGGCTTACTTATCCATCACCAGATCTACCTCCTCACCAAATTTCACGACCAGTAGCCGCCGGATGCACCACCGGCCGTGACAGATTCTAATGACCATGGTAGCTCACCGGAAAACCCACCTTCAGCAAGTTCCCGATCACCCTACCTACCTTTTCTCACTAATTTGACCCCCCTGAATCTAAATCCGGGATTCTTTTCCTCCAACTCCCAACGGTTTGTAAGATCTAAGGACATTAAGTCCAAGAACCTTCCGGCGAGATCCTGGCCACCATAGGTCTGATCTTCCGAAGGAGCACTTGTGAGTTGTAGAAATGATCCCATGGCGGATCTTGGTTGATAAACGTGCTCAAGGTGAGTAACTCACCTTCAAAATATATTTTGGGGCTAAAGAAAATTATACATATATTTTATATTGTTGAAATCATGGAAAATAAATTGTGTTTAATATTTAAATGAATTTCTATTTGAATATATATTGTCCTTTTATGATGAATTTCAATATATGTATGGTTGCCATTGATAATTGGGGTTAATATATTTGGTGTTGATTGAATATGTGAAAATTATAATTTATGTGCTGAATATTTGATAAATTTTATTTGGAAATTCTTATGGCAAAAATTTGGGGTAGAATAAAATATATGTGCATATGAATTATATTTTGATTTCAAGGAAATTCGAATTTAATTTTTATTAAATAATTGTTGAGAAGATTTTTGGGATTTTGATGAATAATAAATTTGTTGCATGGATTTAAGACTATATAAATTTTATGGGGCTTAAATATTATTTTTGAGTGGATTGATTTCATGGATTTGAAGAAAAAAATAAATAAATAAATTTATTATGCATTAAGGCGAATTTCAATAATTATTTTATAGTATTGGAAAATTTTGGATATATATATATATATATATGCCGTTGGATTTATGATTATGAGTTGATTTTATGTCACTGGAATTTTGGTATATTTGCATCAATGAAATTATAATGGATTTTAATGTGAATTTATGGATGTGGAGAGAGATATTAAATCCAGTGGAAATGATGAAATTTTGGTATTTGAAAATGGTGTGTGTATATATATATATATATATATTTGGTTTTTAAGATGCACTATGCAGTACCGGTGTTTTGTAGTTGTGGATGTGATTAGTGCGTGGGTGGAGTGTGATGAGCGCGCAGATTTATACTTTTTCGTGGTTGCCATTGGACCAAGGGTAGGCAAGTATATTGGCCATAGCTGCTCCCTTCCATGGTCGGGATTGAGGATTATAGCATTGGCACTGCTGGGACGCTCGGTCGGCCTAGATGCAGGTTTCTCTTTATAACCTCCTTGTCAGGCGGTGCTTTGGGACACTGGGCACCGTCCGACATCACTGGTATATATTGTGTGTGTCAAGTTATTTTTTCGACCCAATTATCAAAATTAAATGTTTTCAAATGGTATTTGAAATTATAGGTGTTTAATTATGATTTTATTATTTATTTAAATTTTATCCAAAAATATATTTTACCATGTTTTCAAAGCTTACATAAATTTAAGATTTATCAAAAAGATGTTCTATGGTGTCTCTCATTAGTTTATCAAATTATTGAGCACAATTTCTTTATAAATTATTTATTGAAATCAATTTTTGTCTTATGTTAAACCCCTTTATTACTAAATTGACTTGTTGCATATTATCTGCATTTTATTTATTAATATTCCTTGATTATTCCCTTGGCTTGATTAATAAATATTATGATTATGTGTTGAATTAAATGTTGGCTTGGTTAATTTATTTATGATTGTATTTTATCTTATGATAATTATTATAAATTCAATTATTTATTATTATATTAATCTCGAAGTGTTAATTTTAGATTCTAAAATTATTTGTATTCTATTTGTTTTATTGGTTAATTACTTTATTAGTTTTTAGGTTATATAAAATGTTAGGTTTTGTGAAAGGTTTTAAAAGAGAAACATTTCTAATTGAGTGAATCGTAAAGATTTTGAGGAAAAATGATATTTCCTAATATTATTAATTAGCCAAATTTATTACATTATTATATGACTATTATTATAGTCGATATGGTCGCTCACTGATATGATTAGCATCTCATATGTTTTTAAATTCACTCCTCTAGATCCAGGTTAGTAGATGTTGATCATCCGGGGCTCGTTCGATGCCTACATTTGTTGCTGAACTCCAAGAAACTTTTCTTTCTTTTTCTTTCATCTTGTAAATTTCCTATACTGTGTTGTGAGAAATTCTATTTTTAATTGTAGATAATGCGATGCTCTGTATACTGTACTGGATTTATTTAATTGATATTGCATTTATTCCCTGTTTGTTAATTGAAGTGCTGGAAACTTGTGGAATCAAATTGTAGTAAGATGAGAGGAATAAGATGGTGCTTATAGGAGTGTTTTCTATGCAAGGAATTTTAAGGTAAGATCAACCTTTAGGGGAGATTATATCGGATTTTCTATAGGAAGGTTTGGTAGGGTTCCCTGGGATTAGGGTTTGTCTAGGGTTCCGATAAGGGATCTTGGACGGGTCCGACAGTTAATATCATGTAAATTGCCAATACAATAAAAGAATTTAGAATCAAATCGATTTAGTAAAGCTGACCTATACATTGCCTAAGCTGAACAACCTAGTAGCATGGTAATCGTCAATTACAATATTTTTATTCTCGACTCCACATCCAAATACAAGATAAAAAACGATCATGGATACTTTTTAATTAGATGCTTGAAAGGTGGCCGCATCTTTAGTAACAATTCATTTTGATATGCTACCACGATTTCGAATTTCATAAACTATTGTGTAATTGTACAAGAAGAACTCATTGCAATAACTGCTGGGTGCCATATGCTACATATACCAAGTCAAAGTTGCAATATATGGCATTGTACACTGAGGACTTAGCAGGATTAAACATAGGACTAAATTGCTTGCTAAGTTTTTGCAAAGGAGACATTGAATCCATAGAAAGTTGCTTCCAGTGTCCATCATTCGAAATTGTGGAGTTGCGGTACACCCACTGTGATATTTATAAACAAAAATGATTGATTGATTTGGAAGAATTTTGAGTTGATAATCATTTGGGAGATATATTTGTTGAAATGATATCTTGGCTTGCGAGAAAGCAAAGTGCGCAATTGAAATTTCGATATCCCTCCAAGCACTGTCAACATGGGTTTCATTTGGGTTGTATAATGGAGAGCTAATGGAGTTATGAGGGATAAGCTTAATGATCAAAGGTTAAGAGCACATATATAAGAGATAACGTTAAAGTCAGCATATAGAAGAGATTCAGTTGGTGTGCTGCAATTGACTCACATTGAGTTTAACATATAGGTAATTTATATTATTGTTATTATAATTATTCTATCATATTTTTTAAGCATTTTAGGAGCCCAACGGTTCTTATTTTATGTAATAGTCTCTTTCACAGTTGAGAAAATGGTGTGACACATGGTTTATTTGTGTTGGTTATTTTATAAGCTTGAAAAGCAGTGGGATATATCCAAATGGAAAATCTTGCCTTTGGTTTAATTGGATTGTCAAATATGGCATCTACATGCTGTTCTGCTGCGAGCTTCTGGTAGCTGCTAAGCTGAACTCCACTTAGCCTTAATGGCGACCAGATAATATCCACATTTTCCCCTCTGTCCTACTCTAGATTTGCTGTGTGTTTGGAAATTATCAAGTCCAGTGTCCTAACTCCAATTATAAATGTCTCTAATTGGAAATATATATATATATATATATATTTTAGGGCTGCATGACACAGGTTTCATAGGATTAGTTGCTCTCAAATGGATGAAATTGCTCTCAATGAGTTTGAGCATCATGAATTAATTGAATCTATTTGTTCTCAATTAATCCATGATGTTTACTCTATGTTACTGGCATAGGGTTCTATCATTGCAAACAATTTATTTTAAAAGCTTCTTTTTCTTATTGTAGTCTTTGATTTGTTCCTCCCCAACAAGTAAAGTTATTGATTGGGTAGCTAAATATGCTTTGAATAAGTCTCTTCCATATATGTAGAAGTTACTATTTCTTTAGCTTTGAATAATTTACTTACTAGTGATGTAATTTCTTCTTTTTAATGGAAAACTTTTGTTCTAAAAAAAATTAATTTTTTTTAAAAAATAGCCCCTTTTTTTTTTGTTTTACGGGAGAAATTAAAAAAAAATTAAAAAAAGAGTTTTAAATTTAAAAATTAGCCCTCTTTTTATGTAAATAAAAATATAGCCTTTACACATTGCTATTTGCATGGAGGGATTTACGTGCAGCCATAATTTTTTATAGTTAATTTACAGTTTATTTTGCTTTTATTATTTTTTTAAAATAGGACTATAATGCTTTTAAGCAACTTAAGAAATATTGTCATTCCTTTAAAAAAAAAAAATAGAAAGTTAATAATGTTATTTATTAATTTTTTTGGGCAATATTTCATCTAAACCTCCTACGTTTTACATTAGTTTCAGTTTAGTTATTTAGGTTTTGAAAATTACAACTAACATCCTTATACGAGGTGTAAATGAAATTACTTTAACAGATGTGAATGAAATAATAAGGGAGGAAAATTGGGACTGTTTGAAAGCTAAAGGGAGGTAAATGACATTTTTGAAACCACAGAGATTAAATTGTATTTAAATCAAATCTCAATGAAGATAAATGAAATTAACCTTTTTTTTTATTTTTTATTTTTTTTGCTTTTTGTTAAGCTGTTAATAGTGACTTTTAAAATTTTCTTCCTGGTTTAACTTAGTTTGGTTTACTCTTTCTTTTAACCAAAATCATATTTAGGAATTTTTTCAGGTCGAACATATTTAGGATTTGTTTTCACTAATATAATAAAAAAATGAAAACTCTTGTTCGATATTGATTTGTAAAATGTTTTTTCATTTTACAAATTAAAATAATAAAAAAATTGTTCGTTTACTATTTTAGAAATATATAATTTAAAAAAAGTTGAAAATATTTTTTAAAATATAGATAAATTTAGAAAACATCTCACATGTACATGAAGAATTTTGAAAACAAAGATATTAAAAGGAAACAACACAATATTTAGTTTAAATTAAGAATATTTATTTTCTATATATATATATATATGTACACAGACACACACACCATATTTAATATATATATCCTTAGTCGATAATATAAATGAGAAGAGCCAAAAGGATTTGGTCATGTTTTACTATTCATAATGGTTAAAAAACGACCACCTTCTTTGCGTTTTAACTTTTTTTGTGCTTTCAGTTTGCATATTCATAAATACCCTTCAGAGATCATTTTATTTTCTTATATTTAGACATTTCATATTTAGACATTTCTGTTAGAAATTTTGAGGAATTTGAGGGTTATTCATGTCTTTTCAAGTATCTACTAACTTTTGTATGGGAAGTTGTCTTTCCTTGCCTATGATTCTTCTTTCCTTCTTCCATTGAAGTTCAGATTCACCCTAAAAAAAGAAAAAGAAAAAGGAACTCTAGGATCTGCTTCAAGTTTGTCTAGGTTATCTGGTGAGTATATATTTTATTTTATTTTTTCTTTCCTTCCTTATTTATTCTTCCTTCCAAAAAACCCAAAGGCAGAGAGAGGTTTTGAGGAAAAAAGGGCTTTGAAAGCCAACTGTTTCTTGATCTTCAACCCCATTCTTCTTTTGATTTTCTTGATCATACCCTTTTCAATTTCTCAATCCACTGTAGCTTCAGCTCCGGCCACCGATTCCTGCTACGGCGTGTTTGTATCCTACGCATACTCCACCGGCCAGAAACACCCACTCACACATAAAAAAGGGCATTAGGTTCTCTTTCCATACAAAGAAGTAGGTTTGTACCATTAAACACCCTGATTCACCTCCCATCTGTGCATTGTTAAGAGACTTTGTGCTGTTGGAGAGAGAGAGAGAAACAAAAAAAAAAAGAAATAGAAAAGAAAAGAACAAGTGAGAGAAAGTCAGAGAGAGAGAGTAATGTAATGTGTGATTTGTCATGGAGGCTATGCTTTTTGAAATGTCAGTTTTAGTCCCTCCCTCTCTTAGAAGTTTTTTTTTAAGAAAAAAAAAATAGTAAGTGTAGTTTTTATTTATTTATTATAATTATATACTTTGCTAATGTTTCTCTGTAAATTTTTTTTTTTATGTGTTAACTGTTGCTACATCTTACATTTGGCCTCATTTTTGTTTGTTAACAAGTTTGTTTGGTAAATTCAGATATTTCTATTTACATATATATTTGTTTCTTTTCTAAATATCTTTTTTAAAGTTTTTAAAAAAATTTACATAAATTTAGTTTTGTGAAGTTGTTGTGTTAGTGTATTATTATTGGCATGTAGAGATAATATTGACATTTTTCTATATAAGTTGTCATGAATAATAGTATGACTATTATTAAAAGGAAAAAAAATATTTTAAAATTATATGGAGGTGTCATTAAAGGTTTTTATTTTTATTTTTTTATTTTTCTTTTTATATGTAGTTGAATATTTAAAAAAAATTGTTTTTTTTGAAAAGAAAAAAAAGAGTGAGAGAAAGTCGGAAAGAGAGAGTAGTGTAATGTGTGATTTGTCATGGAGGCTATGCTTTTTGAAATGTCCGTTTTAGTCCCTCCCTCTCTCTTAGAAGTTTATTTTTTCTAAAAAAAATAGCAAGTGTAGTTTTTATTTTTATTTTTTATAATTATATACTTTGCTAATGTTTCTCTGTAATTTTTCTTTTTTAGGTGTTAACTGCTGCTACACTTACATTTGGCCTCATTTTTTGTGTGTTTAAGATTTTGGATATGGATTTATAGATCTTTATTAGTTATGAATGCAATTTTGAAATCATAATGTAGATAACAAACCAAGGTTAAAATAGAAGAAAATGTACTTTAAAGTGATATTAGGTATATGGATAGATAACTAGCTCATCACATTAAACATGTGCACTAACCTTAAAAAGAGTGTGATTTTAGCTCTTTTTCAACCATGTGTTATTGCTTATATAACTAGAAATGGGGAAGTCCTAGGAAAATTGACTTGCTCATTTTGTAGTTTGTTTACCATATGGTTTAGATTTTTATATGTTGTTTTATCTTTATTTATTGTTTTTTCTAAATAAAAAAATTAGCAAGTGTGGTTTCTTTTCTTTTTTATTTTTTTTATTTTCCCCTTTTTTGTTTATAATTATGTTCTTTGCTGATGTCTCTCAGTAAACATATTTTTTTTTAGGTGTTTGTTGTTGTTACTGCTTCAATTTGGCCTCACTTTTGTTTATTGGAGAGTTTGGTAAGCTTATATATATTTTCACTTCTAATTTATCATTGATAGATGAGAGTATGGAAAAACAAAAATATGATATATGTCAAATGCTAAAAGAGAAGAAAGAAATAAAAATCAAAGGGAGAAAAAACTATTACGTAATGAATTACTAAACATAAATGTTAGAAGAAGCCGTTTATTTTCAAAAACTTCATTTGTTGAATGTCATATTGATAATGTTGGAAATACATTTGAAGCAATAATTGGTGTTGATGAAGAAAGAAGAAAAGAAAAAAATTTAGGAATAGAAAACACCTATTCTAAAAAGAGCAAGACAAATGGCATGCATATAAGAGATGATGATAGTTCAGCAATAGTTAATAAGAGGGAAGAACAATTAAGAAAAAGAAGAGAGAGATGCAAATAAATTGAAAGGAAAAAAAGCCAAATTAATAAGCAACAAATCAAGGAAGGAAATGCACATGATGAAGTGTTAAAAATTATATATTTAGGATCTTCATCAAGTCAGGTTGGGATTAATGATGCAGAAAATTTACCTATTGGATATGTAACTAAGAGTGGCATAGTTAATATACATTTGAAAAATCAAATTGAAAATGAGTCATTTATATCTAACAAAGGAACAAGTGTTTGTAAAAAAAGAAAGCAACGAAAAGACATTTTCAAAGAAATAGTTAGTAGTGCGCATGTTCTATCAAATCCTACATTTTGTAAGCATTGCAATGCTAAAATGTTACAATATGAACCTAAGGGATTTCATTGTTCAAATGGAAAAGTTTTATTGTTTCATAATAAAATGCCTATGAATTTATTGTTACTACAAAAAATAACCAATATTCTTTTTGTGAATCCTTATGTAAAGTTTTTTCGAAGTTTGAAAGATATTGAAAATTTACAAAATTATTCTATTCATAATCCGATGTGGGATTAGATCAGAGAGTTTATAATCTTTCTACTGCATCTCAAATAGCTTCTATACGGATAGAAGATATGAATTCTGAAAATAGAAATTGTGAAATTGTTGTGTATAATCATGCTGGATATAGTCATAAAGTAGAATGCTACTTTGGTTGTTATGATGCCTTACAACATCCTTTGATATTTCATTTTGGTGATGCTGGTTGGCATAAAGGAATAAAAAAATTAACCAAAAAAAAAAAAAAAAAGACAATCATATTGTGAAGGTCAATTTTTGATCAATGTGACTGAAATGGATTCTGTTGTAGAGATGCTTGACAAGGAAACAGAAGGTGTATTTTTTTTTTTGTTTGATTTTTTTTTTGATAAAACAACACATTTAATATATATATATATATATATTTTCAACAGTCCTGTTAACTTTGTTTTTTTGATTTGTTTCTATAGTGATGGGAATGAAGAGGAAAAGAAACAGTGTTTCATGTCGTGAGTATTATTCTTACAAGTTGCAAATTAGATCACTAAATGATTCAATGATTTTACATACAGGATGCCTCTTACAACAATTTACTGTAGATGTGTATGTAAAATTAGAAGCTTCTAGGCTTGATTATTTTAGAAAAAATCAAACTGAAATTTGTGTTGAATTGTATCAAGGAATTATGGATAGTGTTGATGTTGGAGAAATTAGAGGTATAAAAATTGGTCGAAGAATTATATTGACTTCTACTTTTATCGGTGGTCCTAGAGATATGCATAGAAGGTACATGGATGCAATGACTTTAGTTCAAATATTTGGAAAACCAGATATTTTCCTTACTATGACATGCAATCCAAATTGGATAGAAATTAAACAATAATTAGCAAAATATGAGGAAGCATAGAATAGACCAGATTTAGTTTCACGTGTGTTTAGAGCTAAATTAGAAGAGTTGAAGAAAGATCTTTTAAAGATGAAATCTTTGGTCCAGTAGATGCACATGTACATTTAATTGAATTTAAAAAAATAGGTTTACCACATGCTCATATATTAATCATTTTAAAGTCTAACTCAAAGTTACTATGTTCAGATATGTTTGATATTGTATGTGTTGAAATACCAAATAAGAATGATAATTTACATTTATTTTCTGCAGTAACAAAACACATGATGCATGGATCTTGTGGAAAACTTAATCCTAAAAATATATGAATGGAAAAAGATGGTAGTTGTAAAATAAATTTCCTATGACATTTACATCAAAAACTGTTTTAGGGAAAAATTCTTTTCCATTATATAGAAGACGTGATAATGGTTGCAATGTTAGGGTTAGAGGATCTATTCTAGATAATCAATGGGTGGTCCTTTACAATCCTTATCTGCTTACAATGTTTGACTGTCACATAAATGTTGAAATATGTTCTACTATAAAGGCTGTTAAATATTTATATAAATATATATACAAAGAACATGACAAAGTTGCAATGAATATAAAGTCATTTAAAAATAATGAAGATATTGATGAAATACATAGTTTTCAGTCTGCCAGATGGATATCACCGTCTGAAGCGATGTGGAGAATTTATGGTTTTTCATTAAATGAAATGCATCCATATGTAATGACATTACAACTTCATTTGGAAAATAAGCAAATGATGAGTTTCAAGAATTATGCTAATTTACAATGTAGAGTGAATAATGATTTCCTTGCAAAAACTATGCTTACTGAATATTTTGTTATAAATTATGTAAATGCAAACAGTAGACAATTATTATATAGGGAGTTTCTAGCACATTATGTTTGGTCCCCCCAATTTAAAACTTAGAATAAACACAAACGATGTGATGTTATTGGTAGAATTGTAAATATAAATCCATTTGATCATGAAAGGTATTATCTAAGTTATTATTAAATCATGTTAGGGGAGCCACATCTTTTGATGATCTTAAATGTGTAAATGGTATTCAATGCTTATCATATCATGATGTAGCTTTGTTGTATGGTCTATTAGAATCTGATAATAGTTTTGAGTTATGTTTGAAGGAAGCATCTTTGTATCAAATGCCTTAAAGTTTATGGAGGTTGTTTGCTACTTTGTTAGTATATTGTAATCCAAATAATCCGAGAGATTTATGGATTAAGTATGAAAAAGTATTATCTGATGATTTTAAAGATTTAAATTATAGTGATAGAGTTACAAGATCAAAAGTTCTAGGACATATTAATGTTATCCTTTAATCAATGGGAAAAACTTTAGCTGATTATAATCTTTTGGAATTTGACATTGATGACAATGATATTCATGATGACAATAGAGAAATTAGGGAGGAATTATCGATTGTTGTAAATGATGATGATATTGCATGTGCATAATCTTTAAATATTGAACAAAAATATACATATGATCAAATATTAGATAAAGTGTTCTCTAAAGTACCTGGTTTGTTTTTCATTGATGGTCTTGATGGAAGTGGAAAAACTTTCTTATATAAAACAATTCTTGCTACTGCTAGATCAAAATGTTTAATTGCCCTTGTTACAGCATTTTCTGGAGTTGTTGCTTCCATTTTACCTGGTGGAAGAACAGCTCATTCCAGGTTTAAAATTCCTTTGGTGATGGAAGAACATAATACATGTCATGTTAGTAAACAATAAGGATTAGCGAAACTTATGAAAGATACAAATTTAATAGGATGGGATGAAGCTCCGATGGTAAAAAAGGAAGCAATTGAATCATTAAATAAGATGTTACAAGATATAAATGAATGTTATTTGTTATTTGGTGGTAAAGTAGTTGTTTTTGGTGGGGATTTTAGATAGGTTCTCCCTGTAGTTCCAAAAGGTAATAGTGAAGAAGTTATAAATTCATCTTTAGTTAATTCATATTTATGGCCAAAATTACATAAAATAAAATTACGCCAAAATATGCGAGCTCAATTTGATCCTTTCTTTAGTTAATTTTTGTTGTGCATTGCTGATGGAGTTGAAGAATATATTCATGATGATTATATTAAATTGCCATGTCAAATAGTTGTTCCAAATGTTGATAAAGAAGATGCATTGGATAATTTAATTAAACATGTATTTCCTGAAATTGAAAAGTATGCTGAAAACTTGGATTGTATGATAAAGAGAGCTATTTTAACACCAAAAAATGACTATGTGGATCAAATTAATAATGTCTTAATAGATAGATTTGTAGGTAATACAATAACATATTATAGTTATGACGAATGTTTCGATAAAAATCAACAAGATGTTCATAAAGATTTTTTGAATATGTTAGTACCTAATGGATTTCCTTCACATGAATTAAGATTAAAAGTAAATTGTCCAGTTATACTATTAAGGAATATTAATCCTTCTGAAGGGCTGTGCAATGGCACAAGATTAATTTATCATAGATTTGATCAAAATGTGATAGATGCTGAAATTAGTGTTGGAGAATATCTAGGAAAAAGAGTTTTCTTGCCTAGAATTCCATTTATGCTGATAAAGAATGTAAAAGATGTTTTACATTTTAAATATAAACAATTTCCGATACGACTATGTTTTGCAATGACAATTAATAAAGCTCAAGGACAAACGTTAAATTATGTTGGTCTACATTTATCAGAATCGGTTTTTTCTCATGGTCAGTTATATGTGGCTTTGTTTAGAGCAAAGATGGGACAATGTATAAAAATTCTAAATATTATGCCTTCACTAGATGAATTAGGTTATACATTGACAAAAAATGTTGTATTTCATGAATTGTTGAGTTTAGTAAATTTTTAAAATAGGTAAGCTCAATGTATATTACTTATATTATTGACGTTATTTTTATTTATTTATTTATTTTGCATTTTTTTGGTCATTTTTTTGTAGATTTCAAATCATGATTTTGAATACATATGATTTTTTTGTTTTCTTATTAATATTGAGTTTGGTGATATTTTTGCTTTGATCAATCATTAAAATGAGTGTTTACCACTCCTAACTGTTAACTGTCAAAATCTGATTCCTTGTTTCAAAAAGCTGCACAATTCATATATATGGGGTGTGCAGACCTTGTAACAAAAGCATTGACTATTGTGAGGGTTTTGGCCATAAAACATTGAAATGCATTGTTTATTGGTTGTGGTCTGTATTATTGATCATCATCACTTTAGCATGAATTGGGGCAAAAAGAAAGGGTTGAACTTTAATAGCTGATTGGGTATTAGTATGTACATAATCCATCGTGCTATTTAATATCTGACATGGATAAAGTTTTTCAGTTTGATGTGGTTTACAATTCAAAAAACAAAAAAAATCAGTTTTATAAATTATTACAACATACTATATCTGTTTCATGGTGTTTTGAACTATATAATGAAGTAACACATGTTAATTTGGATAGGAGAAATTTAGAAGTAAATAGAAGGGGTATGTTCTTGTTGATTTTTGTGTTGTGTTTATGCTTGAATTGAGTAAGTTCTTGGTGTGTTCATACATAGTATTATGTCTCAGCAGTAGAGAGTGCAACACAATTTTGCTTGACTGAAGCTCATGAAAACACTTCACTTCCAAAATTAAAAGCATATCCAGATGTACTCCTCATATCATCCACAGATCCACTCCAATCACTGTCATAATATCCCATTAACACAGTTTGTTTTCCCTTGACATATTGCAGGCCATAGTCTAAAGTAACTTTGATGTATCTTAGTACTCTCTTTGCTGTGCCAAGATGTTTGTTTGTAGGACAATGCATAAACCTTGCTTGGAGACTCGCTACATACATGACATATGGTCTTATAGCTGTAAGATACAAGAGGCTTCCCACAATTTTTCGATAAAACTCTTCATCTACAATTCCACTACCATCTTCTTTGCTAAGCTTCTCATTTGCAATCAGTGGTGTGAGGAATGGATTGTAATTTGTTAAGACAAATTTATTTAGTAATGTGGAAGCATACTTTTTCTGGTGCACAAAGATACTCGAATCTGTTTGTATTACTCCCATACTAGGAAAATGATGCAACAATCCCAAATCTATCATTTGATACATTTTCATCATATCTTCCTTAAACCAGTGAAGCATCTCACCATCATTTCCTGTATACACTATGTCATCAACATATATAGCCATAATCAATTCTCCATTTTCTCTCCTGGTCTTTGTATAAAAAGTGGCCTCACCCCGACTCTTCTTAAACCCACTTTCACACAAACAAGCATAAATTTCACTATGCGAGGCTTAAGGAACCTGTTTTAGTCCATACAATGCCTTATTAGCTTGTACACTTTATCTTCATGCCCTTCAATCACAAATCCATCTGGTTGTTCTATATATACCTCCTCTCAGCACTCCATTTAAAAATGCTGACTTAACATCAAGTTGATATAATTTCTAGCTTTTGTGAGCTCCTAAAGCAATTAAGGTTATAATGGTATCAAGTCTAGCAACCAGGGCAAAGGTTTTATTGAAGTCCACACCTGGTTTCTATGCATAACCCTTAACTACTAATCTGGCTTTATTCTTTTGAATTGAACCATCTAGATTGGGTTTAGTTTTGTATACCCATTTAAAACCAATCATAGGTTTATCTTTTGGTCTATTTACCAACTTTGAGGTTTTGTTTTTCTCAATCATCTCGAACTCATCTGTCATTGCCTTGATCCAAAACTGACTTTGAGCTGCTTCTTTGTAATTTTCAGGCTCAATGACGTAATTATTCCATTTTACCAAAATATCAGTAAGACTTCTCCATTTTACTGGTGTATGATCAAAATCAGCATTCAATCAATCAGTTTCTGAGTAAATAGAACTCATACTTGAACTCCTATGCATATTTGATATGCCACTTCTACTACTTGTAGCCTTTTCTGAACTAAAAAATCCTTGTTCTGGCTTCTCTGGTGTATGATGAATACTTTCAAACACTGAATTCCTTTTTGAAGCCTCACAGTTATCAATTGTTGCAGAAATCACATTTTCATTTCCATTATTTTCACTTTCCTTCCAATCCTATTAACTTTCTACATCAAATACAATGTCTCTGGATAAAATCAGCTTTTTAGTTATAGGATTAAATACCCTATAACCCTTCTCATAGGTTCCATATCCTACAAAGATCCCTTTTATGCTTTTAGGATCTAGCTTTTGCCTTTTCTCGACTGGAACATGGACATAACATAGAGAACCAACAATTTTCAAATGTGCAATACCTGGTTTTCTTCTACTATAAGCTTCAAAAGGAGTTACACGATCTAAAGCTTTAGTAGGACATCTATTTAACAAATACACGGCTGTATGAATAGCTTCTCCCCACAGATAATAAGGCATCTGTTTATCATTAGCATGGCTTTAGCCATTTCAACAACCACTCGATTCTTCCTTTCAACTACCCCATTATGTTGAGGAGTGTAGGCCACTGTCATTTGCTTTTGAATACCCTCAAGTTCACAAAATCTAACAAATTCAGCAGATATGAATTCTCCTCTCTATCACTCCTTAAGTATTTGATTTTAAATCCACTTTATAGCTCAACCATTACTTTGAATTTCTTAAAGCAGATAAAAGCTTTTGATTTGTTTCTTAGAAAATACACCCAAACCATACATGTACAATTATCCACAAGTAGCATAAAGTATCTATTTCCAACAAGAGTTTCTGTCTGCATTGGACCACACAGGTCAGTATGAATCAATTGTAGTGGCTGTTTTGCTCTCCATGCTCTATCCTTTTGAAATGCTTTTTGGTGCTGCTTTCCAAACTGATATCCTTCACAAATCTTCATGGTTTCTTCAAGTTTTGGTAATCCCAAAACCATATCCTTCTTCTTCAATTCAAGCAATGCATTCAAATGAAGATGTCCTATCCTTTTATGCCAAGTTTCCACACTGAAATCTGTTTGAGCTCTTAGAGTAAGTCGTTCACTTGATGTCATAGTTAATGGGTAACATATATTTGTCTTTGCTTTAACCTTCACAACCAAATTTTCTAATGCAGGTCCATCATAAATATAACACATTCCTCCACCAAACATTAGATAATAACCATGCTCATCCATTTGACCAACACTTAGCAAATTTTCTTTCAATCTAGGTAGATACATTACCTCTTTAATATGCTTTTTGCCTTTGTCAGTATCAATCACCAATGTGCCTTTCCCAACTATACTCTCTAGTGTTCCATTAGGCATTTGAACTCTTCCATACAAATTCCTTTTAACATCAGTCAAGAGGCTTATATTCCCTATCATGTGATTACTACATCCACTATCTATATACCATTCACTATCCTTACTTAACTTGTCAAGCTCACTAGCTGCATAAAACATATTACCTGTCAGCTCTATTTGATTTGTGCAATTTGCTTTTTGCACATTCTTCCCATTTGGACACTCTTTTGCCCAATGTATGAATCTGTCACAGTTATAGCACTTTGGTTTACCTTTGAATCTACACACCAAAATGATATTTACCACAAGTTCTACACTGTGGTTTTGAGTTTTCTTGATTACCTCCACCTTGCCATCTCTTTCCACCATGGACAGTGTTCACAGAATGAGCTTTTACAGTTTGATTTCCATGAAATATTTGCTAAAACCTCTGCTTTGGTTCCCACTTCTTCTCTCTTGGAGTCTAATTCTTCTGGAATTTAGCTATATTAGATTGTATTACTCCTTTGTTTTGTGTTTTAGAGTTTACAGAATGAGTATTCAAAGATAAGGTAAAGAAGGCTTTCTCTGTGACATCCGTGGCTTTCAAGTCAAGTCTCTGCTTTTGACTCTTAAGAATTGCAACTACCTCTTGAAATTCTACTGATTCCAGATCCTTAGTGTTTTCTATCACCATGCATATAGGCTCATAGGCTTTAGTCAAACTAATTAAAACCTTTTGAAACATCCTCTCATTAGATAAACTCTCTCCAAATGTTTTCATTTGATTCATCAAATCATTCAATCTTGTAAAATAGCTAGATAATATTTCATCTTCCTTCATTTTAGTATATTCAAATTCCCTCCTTAGACTTTGTAGTTTCATAGACCTTACCTGGTCACCACCATGAAATTCTTTGTACCGCAGCTCCCAAGCTTCCTTTGAGGTCTCTGCATTTACTATCCTTGGGAAGATCTTATCTGAAATAGCACCCTAAAACTCCCAAAGCCTTCGCATCCTTCATGTAGAACTCCATTATTTGTTCATCATCCTCCATTGCTGAACTTCCTTCAGCTTCTCCACTTTTTCCCTTTTTCTTCTCATAAGAAATGGGAATTCCTCTTTCCATGAACCTCCAGAGTCCATAGGATTTGAAAATGGTCACCATCTCGATCCTCCAGAACTCATAATTCTCAACTGAGAATATTGGAGCTCTCACTTCAGATCCAACCATTGTTTATGCTGGTCTTTGCATTACAAGAAACCAGAGTTTCTAATTTAATTTTCTTTATATATATTTTTTTAAATGGGCTCAGATGTGCTCGAAATTTGCTTCACCTCACAATGTTTAACCCAGACTCAGATTCGACCAAGAGCTTTGATACTATGTTAATGGTCTTAGAAGCTCTATAGTATTGTTGTATTTTGTAGAAAAATGAATATTAGAGAGAGAGAGAGAAAGAGAAGTTAGAGGAGAGAATTGTGTGAGCTCCGCTCCTTTTTCATTCCAATATATCAGTATATATTAAAATGCTTGCATCATTAAAGTGATCATTACATATCTGTTATAATAAAGATTCTCTCACTCACACTTTCATGCACACAAACTCTTTTACAATTTACTATGACACCTGACATGTAAGCCAAAATGAAAATACACCTATGCTGCTCACTTATCCACATCAGACCTTGTCTCCATGTTAGCACTGAGGTTATACGTCAACATGTTTGTATGGCAATTGATACGACAAAAGCATTATATTCAAATCTAAGGCTAGCAAGAATGTGGAGAATCTGATAATATTTTATGATATAATAACCAGTAGATGCAAGAGCATCAATGGTGCTTTTTATTTTGAGAAGATATTAAGCCATAGATACTCCTCATTTGATGATAGTTTGAAGCTACATCTTATATTGTATAGTACTTGATTTAGATTTAGATTAGAAAATTCTTTCAACATTTTTCCATACCTTGTTTGTACCAATATTTTTGGCAAACATATGGAAAAAAAAACCCGGTTAGGAGGAAAAAAAAAACTAATTGGGTTTTAAAACTTTCAATTATTCCATATTGAAAAAGTAAGAGATTTGTAGGTGGCTTATTGAAGCCTAATTTGCTCATTGAGCTTTTACTATATCTCTTTACACTAGAATCTTTCTCTCATTTTTAATTCTTTTTTTCATTTTTAGTTCTAGTTTTCAACATAGAGCATGCCTTTATTATTTAGTTTATTTAATGGTGTGTTGTCCTTAGACAGCCTATTTTATTAGTTTTAATTATTATTATTATTATTATGATTAAAGTCTCATTAAGGCATTAAAACCTTCGGAATTGTTTGTTTTCCTGCAATTAAATATAATCATTTGATTTGATTTTATTTTTGCAATTATTATTGTTATTATTTTTTCTATTTGCTTCAATTTAGAAGGTGGCATGCTAACACAATCAGATCAGAGACCCTCAGTGTTGGATTTTTCACCAACATACCTCAAATGAAGTATCCCAGCCAACAATTTGAGTCTAAACATTAGTTGTCAATAATTCAAGTAACCAGTAGATAGGCATTTGATCAATTTACACGCAAAGAGATCCAACATCTTTGTTTTTGATAAAATATAGAACTCTATTTCCTTTAATGGTGGGCATGGGTAGCTGATGCCATTAAAGGAAATTTGAGGTATTACGTTTTGTATTTTAAGGTTGAGTAAACATGCCTACAATCTGGACAACAAAGTTGATAGTGGAATAGCTGTTGTTGTTTTAGTGGATCATGTAGCAGAGGTATATCCAGAATCTGCATTTTCTGGCATGATCGGGCTAAAAAAAAAATTGATAAGAAAAGGAACAAGACAAGAAGCAATTAATCTTGACTCTGATACCATAATGTGAATAAGAGATGAAATAAAACTTTTGTATTGATTGATATGCAAAGATTAAAGACTATACCTCTTTATATATTATAAAAACTATACACAATAAGTATATATACCTAAACAATCAGATCAGCTAATAACCACACTGATGTTGCTTTATCACTTTATCTGTAGCAATAGAATATTTATCTCCAACAAAATTCAATTTATCTCTAAATGATTTAAGTATGTGATTGTTTATTTAAGCACCTTAAACAAAGAAAATACGCTATACACCTAACTTTTTTCAACTTTTTTTAAAAGGATCGGTACTCGATTCTATATAATATCTTAAAATTTGATTATAATTTTCTTATTTTTCCATCAATTTTTAGTTTTCTTTCAATTTTTTACATCAAAATTTTCTCCATAATACAATCAATATTTGTATATATTTTTGAACCTTTGATTTTCCTGTTAACAATATCTCTCATGACATCAATTACGATAAGCAATATCTGATTATAGTTACTCACTTACTAGTAATATGTGACATTTCTATATGTAATATGTTTGAATATCAATATAAGACAAGTCACATGTGATAAATCAAAGTTAAGAAAAGAAAAATGCCATTTTTATTAGAATTCTGATGGGATTTATTAGGCAACTAACATGATAATTTAGTTTGCATTTTTATATATATTTTTTTAAGGTCAAAATAGTTCAAGTCTGATTAACACAGTTGGGAGTTTAATAACTAAATGATTAGCGATCTGTTTATCTAGCATTTTGACTTTATATGTGTTATGAGAAGCCCAAAGGAAATTTAATCTAAAAGGGGTACTTGTCTAACATCCTAAGCATAATATGTCTAATAGATTAGATATTTTATGTGAACTAACCATAATCAATGACTTACTTATAGGATTTATTTGTGCTAGTAATAGGAATGACTTATTTACTAACTTATATAAGAGGTTTTTGGGCACATACTCTTTGTAATATTTCGGTTGACCTATTGAATTAGAGGACAAACTCTCTTTAACAATTAATATGGTTTATCCAATTTTTTATTATATATATTATTATTAATTATTATTTTGTATCTGTTAAAATAATAAATAAGCCATGTAACTTGCACATGACTTCAATCTTTAAAAGGCTGAGGCATTATTGGCAGATGGTCTATTGGAAAATATGTGATAGAGAGAGTTAGAAAGCAATGTGTTCATTAGGCATTGTTATCACGTTTATTATCTATTTTGTGGAGTGACATATCAAAATATCAATAACTATTTTTGGAGGTTAGTAGTTTAATAAATTTTGATAATTTATCATAGTGAAACTGTTGTGTATACAATCAATAGGAGTTCGAGACCAATTGCATTGCTTGTTTTTATATTACACCTCAGTTTTGGATTTTATATTGTTTGCCATTTAAATGACTCATTTTGGGAGTGTTCTATTCTATGAAATTCATGATTAAATTGATTTTGGCCAAATTTAAGACTTGGGCATTATAAAAACTTTTTTTTAGTGGAATTGAATAAGCTCACACCTTTGTTTTCGTCTGAAACACCTTGAATACCCAGTGAACCTATGAAACTTGTGGTTGTATCTAAGGTATTTGGATGTCATTATTTGTTGATATGGCCAAATTAGGATCTGGATTCTTATTGCCCATGGTTGGATGATGCCTACACTGCCGGTTTGGCCGGAAACAATGGTCGAAAAGACTAGTTTTCATCGGATCAAAAACCAGATCGTGTGATTCATTTTGTTGCAAACGGGTCAACAGATGAACCCCACTGCAGCTCGAAGATGCTCCATATGATGCATCACTAGGTTGTTTGCTGAAGTTAGTGTGCTAACATCAGTATGATGTGTTTTTAAAAAAAAAATATTTTCAGGGTAACTTCACTAATGTTATTGTCATCATGTTGACATTCGTTTTTTTTTAATTTATTTTTACTTCTTTATTTATTTATTAAGAAAAAAAATTCCATTTCCAACTTTATTTTATTTTGAAAAATGCCCACGGTCAAAATTGAATGTAATCGCCTTTTTCTTTAAAAAGGCTTTATGCTTGGCTGGTATAATAGTGTAGAATTTTAGGCAGTGACCTATCACGAGATTTATTTTGTCTTCGTTATATGTATCAATGGAATATAGATTAACATTGTAAATGGAATCTTAGTTGTTTACTTTTTGTAGGACCTAATTTATCTAATTTATGAGTCTCAATCTATAATGATGGCATGGTAGATAGGATATTTAAATATTTTCTTATCTCATGAAATTGCTAATGTGTTTATTCTCACCCACTTATGAACTAGGGTCTATACAATGATTAGGATACATGTTAGTGATTTAGTTACATTGTAAGATGATTGTAATAGCAGTGGAAGTTGATTGAATACCATGAATCGCAGATTCAAAGTAACCCTATCGATGACTCAGTTCAATGTATTTAATTATAGTGATTTGGTTGGCTATCCATGGTCTATGTATAGATATCTTTTGTGCTACAAATATCTTAGTGATATTTATGTTGTTGTTTTATATTAATGGCCTAGGAAAATAGTAATTGCATTTTTTTATGGTATTAAATGCTTTTATTGTAATTGCTATTTTCAAAGCTAGTTACACCTCTAATATTCTGCCAATGATTGCTGTGATGAAATTTGTCGGGACCAATTACCAAAAATAGAAAAAAAACTCTGTTAATGAATTTGACATTCATGACACTCGATATGGCTTTAGAGATGGATAAATTGGAGATTCTAGCCAATGACCGTATTGCTGCAACCAAAAAAATTTATAAGCATTGTAAACACTCCTACAAGTGCTACATGTGATAATGGAGAGTTATATGGATGAATCTGCATATATAAGCATTCCCAAGGTGGACACTTCCAAAAATTTTCTTAAGGAAATTGGAAAGAAATTAATTAAGTTTGACATGAATACGAAGTATCATTATTTAGATATTCTGAACAATACCAAATATGATGGGATCAAAGGTGTGAGAAAACACATTATGTTATTTTTCTCTTATTACAACAAATTTAAAAAACTTAAGATGGACATTGATAAGGAGTTCTTGACTTAGACTATAATGAGAAGCCTTCCATTTGACTATATCAAGTCAAGCTTTGATACCAATAAGGAAAGATATAACTTAGAGGACTTGACAGGAAGAATATGATATCAAGTTGAACAGGTTGAAGTTCATCACTATAGTATCATATCAAAGGGATAAATCCAAGAATATTCCTTCAAAGAAAAAACAAAGATTTAAGCCTAACAAGAAAAAGTTTTTCGATTCAAAGTCCAAGGGATATAGGGATGGAAACTCTTCATCAGGTGAGAAGAGAGAGTACTTCAATGAAAAATGTAATTATTGCAACTAGATTGGATACAATAAAGCTATCTATTGGAAGTTGAAGGGAAAGCCAGAGAAGATGGGTAATCTCTTGATAATTGAGACCTATATTATTGATGTACCTATGAATACATAGTGGTTGGATGTCGAAGAAATAATTCATGTTACTACTCCATTGTAGGGGATGATAAGTCAAAAGGGGCTAAACAATCTTGAGCAACATGTTTACATGATAGATAACCTAATAGTGAAGGTAAACATCTTGGGAACAATCAAGTTGAAGCTTACCACAGGATATGTTATGGATTTGTAAGAAGTTTCTCATGTGCCTTTAATAAGAAGAACTTGTTATTTCTTCTCTTTTGGATAGTCAAGGTTGTAGCTTTTTGTTTGATAATAAGAAAGTTGAATTTTATAAGAAAGGTAAACTTGTTGATTTTGAAACTTTATGTGGCAATTTATATCAACTTGATTTGTTTAGTAATTATCTCAAATCTTCAATTAATATTGTTGTTACTCCTTTTGTTGCTTCCAAATACACAAAAATTAATGATAATTCTTTTATATTGTGGCAATATGCATTTGAAGCATATTTTTAGGTGCGTAATAGAAAGGTTGGTGAAGGATGGAATACGTGATAGTCTTAACTTCTTCAACTTGTCAACTCATGCTAAATGTGTGAAAAGCAAGTTGATTTCCAAAGTTAGGAAGGATAAGCTTACTAGGTGTGGAGATGTTTTAGAATCAATCCACATTGATATTGTGAACCTTTCACACCAACTAACTTGGGAGGTTATAGGTATTTTATTACTTTCATTGATGTATTCTCTTGTTATTGACATGTTAAGCTTAGCTGTGAGAAATCATACTCCTTAGTTGCCTTTAAGGCATTTGAGGTGAAAATGGAGCTTCAGAACAATAAAAAAGCTAAAGACTAGGAAGTATGAAAGAGGTGGTGCATTCTATGGTAGATATGATGAGACTGGACGGAACCCAGGGCCACTCATAATTTATTTGCTTAAGCGCAACATTGATGTACAATATACAGTACCTATCACTCCTTACTAGAATGACATAGTTGAGAGGAAAAATCACACTTTGTTGGATATGGTGTGATGCATGTTGGTAAATTCTAGTTTTCCAGATTACTTGTGGGAAGAATTTTTGAGAATAATGGTCTACATTCTAGATAAAGTGCTGAATAAATCTATTTCTAAACTCCGTTTGAGTTGTGGGCAAGGAAAAATCCTACATGTACCATTTTTGATTATGGTGTTATGAAGTTAAAGTCTAGATTTATAATCCTTAAATCAAGAAGTTGGACCTAAAACCATTTGTAAGTTATTATATAAGATCAAGTGGTTTAAAATTCTTTTGTCCATCTTACACCATTTGGACCATTGAGTCAGTCAGGGTTGTTTATTTTGAAGATGATTTTGGCTTTTATGATAGCAAAGGTCCAAGGGAGCTTGAATTCAAAGAAGAAGGTGCTTTCATTCCTAGTATTGATGTTCCTAACAAATATATTATTTATATGGTTGCTGATGAACCTATGGTTGATAAGAGTGGATCGATTATGGAAGAGCAAGATGTTCCAGCTCCAATAGATGTTGATGTGCCTTTGAGGAAGTTACAAAGGGCTCAGAGATCCACTATAGCTAATGATTATGAAGTTTATTTGTAGGAGCATAAGTTTGACATAAATGATGAGTCAGATCCAATTATTTATGAGCGGGTTATAAGCAGTTTGTACTCAAATTTTTGGTTAGATACAATGGAAAATGAAATGAAATCCATGGCATCAAAAGGTGCATGAGACTTAGTTGAGTTATCAATGGGTAATAAGCTTAGTGGATGCAAATGGATCTTTAAGACTAAAAGAGACTGGAATGGTTAAATAGAGAGGTCTAAGGTCACATTCATTGCTAAAGGATTTAGTCAGAAAGAGAGAATTGACTACACATAGACATTTTCTCCTGTATCTGCAAAGGATTCTCTTAGAATCATTATGGTGATTATGGCTCACTATAATCTGAATTTGCAATAAATGGGTGTCTAAACTACTTTTCTAAATGATGATTTGTATGGGGATATGTATATGGTCCAACCAGTTAGCTTCTAGCAAATGGAAAATAAGAATTTAGTTTGCAAGCTTGAAAAGTTCATTTATGGTCTTTAGCGGGCTTTGAGGCAGTGATATTTTAAGTTCGATGACGTTGTCACCAAGAATGGCTTTAAAGAGATTGTTGTTGATGTTTATACATATATGAAGGTCAATGGAAGCATCTTCATATTACTGGTATTATATGCTAATGTCATACTTTGGCTACCAATGACAATGACCTATTAATTGAGATAGAGCAGATGTCATGCAACCATTTTGACATGAAAGATTCTGGAGAGGCTTCTTTTGTTTTGGGCATCAAGATTATTTAAGATATGCCTAATTATGTGCTGCAACTATCTTAGAAAATCTACATTGATAGGATCCTTAAAAGGTTATGCACACTTGTTTTCCTAAAAGTTTAACGGCCATAAAGGGTGAAAAATGCATCCTAAGAACAATAGGGATAGGATGGCGATGAGAGACGTCCACTATTCTTCTATAGATGGCAGTTTAATGTATGCTTAAATTTGCATATAGCCTATATTGCTTTTGAAGTGGGTATGCTTGGTAGGTTTATGAGCAATCTTGGTCCCATTCAATACCAAGTAATTAAAAAGATTTTAAAATACCTTTAGGGTACTAAAAATCATATATTAACATATCGACACACCAACTCTCTTGATGTAATTGGTTATAGTTATGTAAATTATAAAAGCTGTGTGGATGATAAAAAATCTACGATTGTATATATATTTCTTATGGTAGGAGGAGTTGTTTCTTGGAAGCGTGCTAAGTAGTTTGTGATAGCATTCTCAACTATAGAGGTAGAGTATATGACATGTTATGAGCAGCTTGTCATGCAGTTTGACTTCAGAATTTTATTCATGATTTAGGAGTGGTTAGCTCCATTGAAAGGGCTATTACGATATACTATGGTAATACCATAGTAGTATCTGTATCTAACAATTTGGAAGGTACACAAGGCATGAGATACGTCGATGTAAAGTATTTCATAGTGAATGAGAAAGTTACAGAGGTTCCCATTACTATTGTTCACACACTGACTTACAATATTATGACAGATCCATTTAATAAGGCCTTGCTAGTATACAAATTTGAGGAGCATATATTCCGAATGGGATTGTTGAGTAGTTGAGACTGTTATGGGTCAATGAGAATTTATTATATAATGTGCAATAATATCCATGTTAAATATTGTTTATTTCTTTAGGTTTGTATTGTTGAGCAATACATTGATGTATGTGGATCATTATTTATTTATTTATAAGGTATTTATTACACACATTATTATTTCTTATGTTTACAGGTCTATTTTAAGACTTTAAATATATATATATGTATATTGATCTATAGGTACCATGGTGAGTTTCTACTACTTGTTTGAGTATTTTGTTGCATCCTATCGATACGTAGTGTGCTTGAATGAAATGGTACATGTGTTGGAGGATTACACATAGTAAGGTAAATCTCTACTACTTAGCTTGAGCTTATAGCTTGTAAAGTTCTTAGTTGAAATGGTATCTAATTTTGGGAGATTTACTTAGATAATCTCTACTACCAAAGTTGATATGTTGTGTGCTCTATCGGCATGCTATATACTTAGACAAAAAGATGTTTTGTTTTTGGGAGATTATGTAGTAAATGTGTCTGCTGTTGTATGTGATGATTATGCAGTATAAATGGAACAATCTTAGATATTTTGTATGGATCAGTGACTCACTTATAAAGCTTATTTGTACTAGTAATGAGAATTCTTATTTACTGACTTATGCAATAAGGAACTTTGGCTCACGCTCTTTGTAATATTTCAATTAGCCAATTGGGCTTGAGTACCAGCTCTTTTTAGAAGCTCATTTGGCTTATCCATTTTTTTTATTATATATATATTATTTATTAATTATTATTTTATGTGTATCAAAATAATGGATAAATCATGTGACTTGCACATGGTTTCAATCTTTAAAAGGCTGAGGTATTATTTGTAAGGCAAGTCTATGTGAATATGATACAGTTTTTGCTATTAGGATTTTGAGATCAATTTAATGGTTTATTGGGAAACTTGTGAGAGAGAGGATTAGAGAACAATATATTTATTAAGCAACGCTATCATGTTTGTTTTCTATTCTACTGGATCACAGATCAAGATATCAATGATTACTTTTGGAGGTTAGTGGTTTCATTAATTTTAATAATGTATTACAGTAAAATTATTGTGTGTACAATTTAGGAGTTTGAATAATCTATTTGATTATAAATGACTCTAACACAACACAGGCAAAAATTACTTGCAAGTTACACTAGCCAAAATACAAAACCTTGTTGAAATTAAAGCCGCATCAAAATTTAGCAAAGATAGAAAAGTTACGAACAAATCTTCATTCTTTCTCAGGTTGTTTCAGCTTGGCCTTTTCAATATTCTCTACAGGTGGCAATCTTTGCCGAAAAAAAACGAAGAAAATGCAAGGAATGACTTAGAAGGTGGGTAAAACATTCAGAAGTGAGTTACGATAGCAAACTTATATAGCAATGTTGTCCTCTGAATTTTTTTCTAAGTGTACACTTACTTAAAAGTGCAAGAAGTCGATGGGTCAACTGTGAAAAAAAAAAAAGAAAAAAAAAAGAAAAAGAAAAAAGAAACTACTTCTCATATTAGAAGTTTTTAAATCGTTTTATGTAGACTTAAAAATTAAACTGATGATGATTAAACATAAACGATGTCGTTTTCTTTAGAACTAAAAACTTAAAATGATAATTATTAAAAGTAAAAGATGTCCTTTAAAAAACTAAAAATATTTAATTTTGAATGGTAATTTTTTCTGTTCTTTTGTAACAAGGGAAAAATTTGGGTGATGACTGATATATATTTTTTTCTTAGACATGGAAGGATTTAAACCCAGATCATTGTCTAAAAAAGTAGTAATTATTACCATCTGGTTGTCTTTGCAATTTCGGTTTGGTGATGACTATTGAAATCTCCCTTTTCAATTTATTAAAAATTAAAAAAGTAATTTTTTTTATATTTCTTAAACATTTTCGAACTTTACTCACATTCCAGAAGTTTAAAAGACTATGATACCATCTAATTTACGAACTCAAGTGCAACGACCCAAAAATAAAGAAAATTGTTTCTGTAGCTATTAATTTAATGACCACCGTCAGCAGAACCCTCAAATTGGAAAGGAGGGACTAGGGAGGAATTGGAAAATTTGCCCCTTATACTTTCTAAGAAACACAGTTTTATTACGTTCCGTGGGAGTTAATTACCTACCTTGGTGATAAAAACTAAAAAATTTATAGTTTCTGCTGTAATTATTAGCTTTCTTAATTGGTTCAATAAAGTAAAGATATATATATATATATATATATTTGGTATTAAATATTTGAACTAAGATATATGTATATATATATATATATATTTATATTGGTACTAAAGATTTGAATTTGAATCATTGTCCAAAGAAATAATAAAATTTATTATTGGACTATCCCTGAGAGACAATAAAATAAAGATAAATTAATATCTCAAAATAAATATTTTTAAAAAATATATATATTAAAGGCATAAGGGTCGGAATTTAGGGATGCCTTAAATTTAAAGTTTAGAGGATTTTAAAAGTTTATAGATATTCAATTTTAATTTTAAAAGAATTTATAAAAGTCCAATGATATTCAATTCAAATTTTAATAATTTTTTAAAAGTCTATTGAAATGCAGGTGTATCTAGCTAAGATTTTGCAAAATTCTTTTAAAATCTAAATGTATTGCAAAATCATTGATTTTAAAAAATAATGAATTTTAATGAATTTAAAAGTATTTCAAAAGTGAAATTGTGAAAAAAAATTATCAATATGAAATTCCATCTTAATTCCAAAAATTTCGTTAGATTCTTATAAATTTTTTATGGAGTCTACGGAATTCCATAATAACTTATCAAATTTTTTAAAATCTACAACTCATTTTAAATTTATTAAACTCTAATTCAATACACTATCCTTAGTATCAATAGAAGAAAACAATTATTTTTCCACTAAACTATGCTTTTAATACAAAGGCTGCACCTATGTGAGGAAATTAAATGAAAAATAGTAATGTTAATAAAAAGTTTGTTCCTATATTTAACTTGAGGACCTATAACTCATTTGTGAGTATTTTGTTTCATACGGTACCAAAAAGCAAAACATTTATTTTTTTTTAAAAAAAACTTGAAAGAAAAATACTTTTGTTTTGGCTTTCAAATAGTTTTGCTAAACATGACCATATGAGGTATTGTTTTTTTTCTTTTTTTTTAGGACGACTTATGTTAGTCATGAGGTATTGCCATCAAACAAAATTCAACAAATAAATACTATTTTAATGGTTTCCATATTAATTTTTTGGGATAAAACTCAAAACTTTAAAATCTATCATAGAAGCTCTACATATAAAAATTAATTAAGATTCACTTCCAAGAACTAGGAGACAAAATAAAAAGGTGAAATTTAGAAGAAGGTATTAATGTCCTTCTCACCACAAGTACACAGAAGTGCTACAGCATTAGCAGTCTCCTTTGGTCGGTTGCGATAAGGTTCGATATAATTATATGTATTTTCTGATCATATTCCCACCACGTAGCCCGCCCAAAGAGAAATAAAAAATAAAGAAAAATAAAAAGCTAATACAACTCTCCTTTTTATTGTTCCCCGAAATTTAAGATAAAGTCAAATGGTTATATTATTTTCTAGAAAAATAATGTATAAAAGTTAACCCTTAACCTTTTTTAATGTATAAAAGTAAACTTGGTGTACAAACATGACAACTAACCAAATAAATGAGAAAAAAATTATGTAAATTTCTACGAAGTTTAATCTTAAGAGTAATATATACAAATATACCTATGTATTACATGCACGTATATATTTAGCTTGTGAGATATTAGGGATATACTTACGTGGTAGTTCTAGAAATAGTAAGAGCCATGGAGGTACCAACCAAAAAGGGAAAAAAGAAAAATGTCTAGAGATTTGAGTTACGCAATATACATCCTAATCTTAATATTTTAGGGTATTTCCATGAAGTTTCTTTATGATTAAAAAAAAAATGAAAAGAAAAGGACCAGGAAAAAGGACTAAATATCCCATGGCAAACTTCGTTTTTTTTTTTTTTTTCCCTTATAAATATGTCAAAAAAATACAAGTTCTTTACACCAAATATCTTGGAGATCTTTTCTGTTCCAAACCTTGTTTGTTTTCCTTTGAGCCTCCACTTAGTCGAACATTTATTCCGTTGCCGCCAATCTTACCAAACCAAGGTAACATACATATACATATATATATATATATATATAGACAAAGCAATTTTATTTCCAATTATTCAATCGGTAATTTATTCTTTCTTCGTTTTGTTTTGTTTTGGCTTTGTACAACGTACAGCTTGTTTGCGTGTTTATTTCATTGAGAAAATAAATTATTAAATTAATTAATAAAAAAATTGTTTTATATCACAAATCATATTTTAGGTTTTTCTGTTCATGGTACATATAATTTCATTTCTTGAAAATAATGTGACTTTTCTCCCCCATATTTTCAAAGTTTTATTTATTTATTTATTTATTTTTTTTGACAATTGCATTAATATGTATAATTATATTTTAGACACTCAGAGGAATATTTTCAGCTACAAATCAAGAAAAATAGAAATAAGAGGTTTTGATGTTAGAAGTAATTTCTTGCTGAGTAAGCTAAGTTTAGGATTAGTTTAAAGTTAAATAAAAAGATTTTGTTTCCTCACCTCAATCTCTCTCTCTCATGACTTCGTTTTTAATTTGAACCTTTAATTTGGATGCATCCAAACTTGCATATCAATTCTATATCATTTCTTCTTTGTTTTCACTTTTTGATCACCAATAAGATTCCAAATATTGTTTTTGAGAATTGCATTAATATAATCATATTCTGAAACTAAAAGAATATTTCTAGCTCCTAATCAAGATAGAAATTCTTTCAAGGTTTTCATATTTTCCAAATGATAGTGACAGTTATTTTTTCTTGTTGGCACTCCTCAAAACTAAGATAGCTAGGGTTAGTTTTATATTAAATAAAAAAGATTTTGTTTTCCTATCTCTCTTTTTCGTTGTGATTTAATTTCTTTTTCATTTTTGATATATTCAAACTCAAATGTCAATATATTTTCTAAAAATCTTATATAATCTATGCCAAAGGTGATGCAAGGTTCTCCAAAATATACATATATGTAGTCTTCCTTTTATCAGGGAAATCTTGAATAAATTTTGTCCAAGATTCAACCTATATTATCAGTAACATATAGGGTGTTTTCCACTGTCCTACAAAACAATCTTAAGGTGAATCCTGAACAAATCTCTTCCAAAATTTACCAGATAAAAGAAAAATAGTACATACATATATATATATATATACATATCAATTCTGCTAGCACTAAATTGTTTACCAATAATACTAACTACTCTGAATTATATCATGTATGAAGTAATTAAAGCTCTTTAACATCTAAATATTGCAACCTTGACCAGCAAGTATGAAAGTAACTGAGTTGGAGCATCCTAGTCACCCTAATCACATTTTGATGCTAAAATCTTCTGACACACCTTACAAGTGTGATGGATGCAAAGAGCTAGGGTTTGGTCCATGTTTTGAGTGCGAAGACTGCAACTTCCATCTCCATGAAGAATGTGCACTAGCTTCCAAATCATCCTACCACCCATTATTCAGAAGATGTGAGTTAATATTTCATGAGGAAACATATGGAGGTAGATATTGTGATGCATGTGGAAAAGATGTATTGGGTTTTGTGTACCAATGCACACATGATAATGCACATGACCTACATCCTTGTTGTCTCAAGCTTCAACCCAAAATCATCAACGATGGTTTCGTGCTACATCTTTCTGATAAGGTTCCTTCAAAATGCCTTAAATGTAATAGTAGGGAAATTTCAAGAGGGATTACAGGTTGGTCCTATGTTTCCTCTTGTGGAGAATTTTGCTACCATGTTGCTTGTGTGAAGGACTTAGTTCTTGAAAATTGGAGAAATGGATATTTTAATGGAGACAATAACAATGGTAGTGCTCAAACAAGCAACTTGGCATTGATGCGAATTGCTAGTCCATCCAATGAGGTAGCACGGAGAAAAGGTCGGCTTGGGAGTAAAGATATAAAGTTTTGGAGGATAGCAAAAATGGTTCTCAAGCTTATTATTTCAGCCATTTTTGGGGATCCAACTGGTGGGATTGCCATCATTGTTGAATCTTTGGTTTCTCAGTACTAGTACATGAGTTTGAGTTTTGTAAGACGAGGATAAAATATGTTCTCTTTTTTTCTTTTTTTTTTTTTGTTTTTACCCATGTAAAAGAGGATAAAGTATTTGTTGCATTTGCTACATGTAAGGTAAAATATTGAAAAGTTGTTCTTTGTAACTAAAATACAAAGATGTCCATGTACATATATGTGTTTGTTCCATATGCATACAGTTAATATATGTATATATATAGTTATGTGTACTCCTAATGTAAAAGTAGTTCTAATTTTTAGTAATTTGTTTAGTAGGTTTTTCGTCCATGCATGATGCATCAATATACACAAGATAATGGAGATAATCTCCACGTATATGTTTAAGAGCTTATAAGAATGAGTGGCTGATGGAAAGGTTCAATTGTTATATTGTATATTAAGAGTTAAAGTCTATATAATACATGACAAAGACCCTCATGTGAGCCTCATATACTTATCTGATAAGCCTAACTTTATCACTAATGTTAGTTTATCTAGAATACAGTTGTTAAAGCATACATGAATCCTACAATAGATCGGATCAGACCTTATCTCATGACACCTAATAACTTGTTGCTGCATTGGCACCAGAACGAATCATGCTATCATCCCCCTCCAAGCGATATGTGGGTCACACTAAGAACAAGAACTGGAGTAGGAAAACTTTTAATTCCATGAGAAGTTGTTACAACCATGAGACTTCAACAGATACATGCGGCAAGGCTTGTTATTCAGATTCAGTGTTAGAACGAGCAACTACACTTTGTTTCTTGGAGGACTGAGAAACCAAGGATTCACCAAGATATATGAAACACCTTCTAGTAGACTTGCGATCATCAATATTTGATGCCCAATCAGCATCGGTGAACCTAAACAAATTTAAATGAGTAGATGGCTGAAGTAAGAATCCATGATGTTTGGTACCTTGAAGATAGTGAAAAATACGCTTGCAAGCAAACCAATGAACCTCTGTAGGATGATGCATATATTGATTAAGCTTATTAACAATGTAAGAAATTTCAGGCTTTGTCAAGGTGAGGTATTGTAACATTCCAATTGTACTCTGATAAAGAAAAGCATCATGTAAGGGAGCACCCACGACAATAGCAAGTTGAAGTGACGAACTAGCAAGAGATAGGCTAGTCTTGCAGTCGACCATGTTCGTGCATTGAAGAAGCTCATCAATATAAGAAGTTTGAGATAAATGCATACCCATGGCAGTCCATTGAACTTCAATGCCCAAGAAATAATTTAAGAAGCCTTAGTACTTGAGAGAAAAATTAGTATCCATCTTATGAATGAACTTGTCAATGAGTCTCTTGTTGTTACCTGTGATGAGATTATCATCAACATAGATGAGAACCCAAACAATGCCGAGTGAACTGTGAAGGATGCAAAGTGTGGAGTCCATCTTTAAGTTGTATAAGAACCCCACGTACGTAAGATCCTTTTTAATTGGTCATGCCAAGCTCGCAGAGCTTGTCAAAGATAATAAAGAGATCGTTGTAACTTACACACAACATTCGGCTAAGATGGATCGATGAATCCTTCTGGTTGCTTCATACACACCTCTTCGGTTAGGATGCCATTCAGGAAGGCATTGTTTACATCAATTTGTCTCATATCCCAGTTTTCGAAAACAATAATAGACAACACAACATGAACCATAAAGGCTTGGTAATAGGATTGAAGGTCTCATGGAAGTCCAACTCAAGCTTCTAATGGAATCCCTTGGTGACTGGACGAGACTTATGTCACAAAATGGAGCAACTAGGATTTCTTTTCACTTTAAACACCCATTTGTTCCCAACAAACCATTGACTAGCTTGAGGAAGTACTAAGAGCCAAGTTTTGTTGGCTTGTAAGGCTATGAACTCAGCACCCATGGTCGTTTTCCATTGAGAGTAGAGGAAAGTAAGCCATTGATAGTGGTTTAACAAAAGGAGAGGTAGGCTGTATGGTGGTAAGATAGAATTTAAGCTTGAAGATACCTACTTTAGCCTTGGTTATCATTGGATGAATAGGTTGAATGGAATGGATTAGTGGTAGAGGTGTTGGAGTGCCAACAACTTCACATAAAATATCAAAGAAAGAACTATCTGATGGCTATGGATGCAGCGGTGTGGCTAGAGGGGATTGTAAGGAGCTATTTTGAAAGATTTGCAAGGTGCGCTGGACCGAATTAGTGGGAGCTAGAGCGACGGAGTGAATATAGTTTTTGGTATGGTTATCGGCGATGATAAGGATGATGATGGAGCCGATGTACCGGGTGGAAAAGATAACTTGTGAGTGGAAGTTTTTGGGTGGAATTCAACCATGTTGTTATTGGTTCTAGACGGAGGAAAGTTGGATTGACCCAATGATGCTAAGGAGGTCTTGGACTGAATTAGGACCCATCGTTTCTTTGCCTGCAAGAGAGAATTATAGGGAAATAATATAGGAGAATAAGATGTGTTAGATGTAATATTTTCATGAGTATGGGGTCTAACTGATGCGGAAAAAGGATAACATTCTTCATTAAAAACACCATTAGGAGACATATATATTTTGCCAGTGAGAAGATTTAGACACTGATATCCTTTATGTGAAGAATTATAACCAATGAAAACGCACTGTTTAGAATGGAAACTAAATTTTTTTTTTTTAATTTGGAAGGGCTAAGAAATGGAAAGCATTGATAACCAAAGCATTTTAAAAAAGAGAAATCAATTTTTTTATGAAATAATTTTGGAATGGAGATTGAAAATTTAGAATTTTGTAGGAAGCTTGTTAATTAAGAATGTGGCAGTGGATTAGGCATTCCACCAATTCTTAAAAGGCATGGAACTTTGAGCCAGAAGGGTGAGAGCAATTTCAGTTATATGATGATGTTTTCTTTCAACTTTGTCATTTTGATTGTGAGTATATGGACAGGAATGTTGAAAGATTATTCCAAAATCATTTAAGATTAGTTTGAGAGGTCTGTATTCACCACCTTAACCAGCCTAAAATATTTTAAATTTTTTATTTGTTAATTTTTTTTTAAAATGCAAAAAAATCATTGTTACTTCAGACTTAGCTTTCATTGGGTAGATCCAAGAAAATCTAGTCAAATTATCCTTAAAAAGTAAATAATATCTATAACCATATAGTGTTTCAACAAAGCTGGTCCCTACACATCAGAGAAAATTAGATTTAATGGTTCATGACTAATATTAGAAGATGGTGGAGCATATAACTTTTATTTTTGCTTAATTGATAAGCAATACAAAAAGATTCACAAGATGAATTAACAAAAAAGGAATTGTTGCATTGTGATGCAACTTTATTCATAATAAGAGAATTTAGATGATCTACTCTATAGTGCCATAATTTATTTGATGAACTAAAACATTGAAATTTATCTGAAATATTATTTAAAGAAGATAAAAAATTCCTAAGTATGACATTAGATTGGTTGGGTACAATCATGTGATAGAGCCCATCCTTAAGCAATCCTTTGAGAATAATCCTCTTCATATCCTTGTCCTTTACAAAAACCAAACGATTAGTAAATTCCATAAACACATTATTATCATTGGTTAATCTGGAGACACTTAAAAGTTTTTTTGTAATTTGGGAAACATAAAGCATATTGTTTAATTTCATTCGTCCATAATTAGTATTAAGAGAAAAGCAGCCAGTATGAATTATTGGTAAACCTTGGCCATTATCAATAATGAGTGTGTTACCTCCAAAATATTCACTCTTTCTAGAGATGTTGGAAGAATCAGAGGTAATGTGATTGGTTGCTCCACCACCTAATAACCACTCTGGATTGGCAGACACATCAGGAGAAACATAAAATGCATTGGTGTTGGTCTGACCTATGTAGTTCTCATCAAAATGATACCAGCAGCGATCAACACTATGACCAGGTAATTTGAAAGTTTGATAGAATATGTGACTATTATTGGTAGTGGTATTATGCCCATGGCCTTTGCCACGCCCTTTGTTGGAGAAAGATCCACGTGTTTGTTGCTATCCAATAGTGGGTAATATGCGATTTTGATAAGAAGAATGTCCTGAGTTTTAGCTTCGACCAGAATCAGATTTGGTGGACTATTTGCTAGCCATATGAGCAGAAATGATAATAGTTGGAGTGGCCTATTAGATTCGCACCTTTTGGATTACCAAGAAGGGTTGAACTTTCTTAAGGGTCATGGTTATGCGGCTTGAATTTGTTTGCAACCACTGCATGATAATCTAAAGGCAATCCAACAAGAAGTTGCATTATAAAATCTTCATCTGATATGGGAAATCCTGCCATTGTTAAAGAATCAGCAATATTTTTCAGTTTAGAAAAATAAGATTTAATTAATGAAGACTCTTTTTCAATGGATTGAAACTGAATCTTGAGTTGCATAATTGTAGGCTTTGATTGACTCCCAAAAAAGACTTTCGATTAAGCACCAAATCTAATGGGTAGTAATTTGATTTGATACCTTGGTGATCTGTGAATGAATTTCAGGTGATACAGAGGATAAAATCTAGCCGACAAGTGCCTGGTCAAGAATTATCCATTAATGGTAAATTGGAATCGCCATCGTCGATTGTAATGTTGCAGCATCACGAGTGATTGGAGTAATGACAATATACGGTGGTGGTTGAAGGCTTCCATCAACAAAAGCTTCCATGTTACACCCAATGATGCCTAGTAGGATTTGGGATTTCCATATAATATAATTATGTTGTTCTAATCTAAAGGGAAAAATGTAATTTGGGAGGGTACTATTTGAGAAAGATGGAATAATTGAGGCAAGAACAATGGGAGAGGTAGTGGTGGAAGAACTAGCCATTTGGATAAAAGAAATCGTTTAATATTCTTACCGATCTAATACCATGTAAGAATGAATGGCTGAAGGAAAGGTTCAATTGTTTTATTGTATATTGAGAGCTGAAGTCTATATAATACATGAAAGAGACTCTCATGTGAACCTCATATACTTGTCTGGTAAGCCTAACTTTATTACTAATCTTAGCATATCTAGAATACAATTGTTAAGGCATACATAAAATGATACGAACCTAGGATGACCTGCTCCTAAACCTGTATTATATTAGCCTGGATCTTAATTAAGTTCAAGTTCTAATGGAATTGACCTCAACCCCTAACCAACCTGTGGTTTGAAACCTTGGTATAATGTAGACGCCACGATAGGGGATGGAAAACCTATTGATAAGTCAAGCTAAAACAACCAATTCTCTAATGGTGTTTTAGGTGTTCTCAAAGAATAAAGAGATAATTAATCTCACAAGTATTTTCTCAATCAAATCTAGGTTGTATTCTTATTGAAAATAAGCCTTTAAATAGGCTTTGAATGAAACAAAATAAACCCTAAAAACCCTAGGAAAAATCGGCCACACAATGAAGAGTTCTAGCTTGACCGAATTTTTCCTTTTCATAATCTAATTAATTAATTCCCTTATTTTCAATTAGGAATTAAATAATTTACAAACTAAATAATAAAATAAAAACTTTCCTAAACTTATTTGTTCAATAAATAAAAAAAATAAAAATTCAAAATTAAAGATAGTTTCCTAAAACAAAAAGTAAAAACAAATTAGGAAACTAAATATGGTAATTTTCGGCTAGGTTGATATGACCCTTCTTTGATCTAATTGGACTCCAAATCAGCTTCAATAGTCTTTTTGGAATGAAAAATAAGCTTATTATGAAGTTCCTCAAGTTTCCCTTGCTTAGAAATATGAAAAAAGGCTAATACAGTAAAATACAGTAAAGCCAGCAAAGAATACAGCAGATTTCGGCCTTTCTTCCCCTTGTGCGCAAACCACTATGTTGTTCGGCTTTGGAGCTGCTTTGGCTGGTTTCTATGACCCATCCACCAAATGAATTGAACCCATAAGAATGGGGATCCCATTCATACAACGCAACCTCCATATTGGCACTAAAAACGTCACCCGAGCCCGTTTTGGCTTCTATTGCTTGTATAAGTAAAAACAGGCCTTGGTTCTTTAGATATGGACAACCCCTCTTGATTATGACTTATTCCTTGGATAAAGACAGCAAGATTATCCTTGAACGTCTTGGCTTGGGCTCTAGTGGTCGGCCCCACCTTCATCTGTATTGGATCAACATCCCAGCGGGTTGTCGGTTGAACGGTCTCGGGTGGATTCGTATCATAAAACCCCTAGAATAGATCAAATCAAATAGATACTTGAATAAATGATAGTTATCAGAGGAATTATCTCATGACACCTAAGAATGTGTTGCTGCATCAGCAACAGAATGAATTGTGTTATCAAACTTGATAATAATAAAATTCCTTTTCCCTAATTTCTCAAAAAAGTAAACATCATAGTTCTTTTAAATAACAATTTAATTAGTTTTCTCAAATAGTGATTCTAATTTTAAATCCCCATATACCCCTAATAATAATAATAATAATAATTGTACAAAAACAAAATATATTGCATTCTTCATCATTACATTAGAATGCAACATTACACAAAATATAATATTTATACACCATACCATAGTACAAATGGCAATTTATTCCCATGAATAGACTATAAATCATGAAAAACATGTTGGGACCTTCCCAAAATTCCCTACCAAAACGCATGGCTAATACTAACTAGGACATTCCTATGAAAAATTTGGCAGCATCTTCCTTAAAGGTTGGATTTGCTTCAAAAATCCCTGCACAAAAAACACACTTCAGTAATACACATCTTATTCCTCACACTTTGTTATAAATTTTTTCACAAGGTGTAGCACTCCAATAATAAATATTAAAGGGCACAACCACAATAATTAATAATTAATAAATCCACAATAATAGTAATAAAAATTATTGCACCCCAACATTTAATACTAAAGTATTTTACGATTTTAGTTTAAGAACAGAAATAACATAAATACAAACGAAATAATGATAATAAAATTATAGGGATGAAAAAGGAGGAATGTTCTTCTCCAAATACAGCAACAAAAGGAAAGCTACGAGCTCGCATCCCAGACAATCAGTGTTCACTTATCACCTGAACTTAGAGGAACAGATTTACAAACAAGAAAAATAATGAGATGTTAATCATCCCTATGAGTAGCACCCAACTAGTACAAAAAATATTATTATTATAAAGCAAGGATAATTAATGAAAAATGAATAATTGAGTACATAAATACATAAATTGGAAATTAAAATTAAATAATTTAACAAATTATTTAAAAATAAAATATTCACTCAAAACCATTACAAATTTGCTCAATACAAAACCCATGATTTTAATATTCCCCAAACAAAATAAAATAGTGCATAAAATAGAAATAAAATTAAATTAAATTAAAATAACTATAGAAATCATTTTAAAAACAAATATTAATTTAAGAAGAAATATAATTAAAATTTAAATGACACAAAATAGCCATAAAATAAATTCAAACAAAATAAGATAAGATAAGATAAAATCAAATAAAATGATATACTATAATAAAATTTAGTTCAACAATTTTAATAATTTGTAAAACACCAATTTAAAAATTTTAAAAACATAATTTAAATAAATAAAATATATTTTAAAACCACTATTTTTTCAAAACACATACCAGGTGATGAGGATATGCCTAGGAGCACAACAAGTTAAAGTCAAGATCTGATACAATTGAAGACAGGACCAATAACACGAGCTCAAGCTAAAAGATTTAAAAAAGTACTAAATTGTTTAACTAAGGAGTTGTTTAGCTTTTAAGGAAAATTCGCTACTAAAAATGGATCAAGGATGGTCAAATTCATGAAGAAAAACCTTTATTGACTTGCTACAATGATGTGGCATATTGCTTATGTGGCAACTGTAGGATGATGCGGCCATGTCAAATGGCGTCTTATATGGCGTTTGTGCGGATTTGACATGTTTAAAGGCCAAATTGACTTTTCTTGGTGTTCAAGTTATTAATTAATTTCCAAATTGTAATTAGGAATATTAATTATTTCTGTGTTTATTCTATATTAGGACAATGGTCAAATTAGTTTTCCTAAGTTGCTTTATTTATGCAATTAAATCACCTTTCCTAATTTCAATTAAAGGAAGGTTAATTAGTCAAATTAAGATTAGGAAACTAGGTTTAGTGTCAATTTTTGTTTTAGAAAACTAGCTTAATTTAATTTGTACTTTGCTTATAAATAGGCACCCCTTTTAGTTGAATAAACAGTTTAAGAATTTTCAGCATAATTGTGAGAGTTATTCTCTTGAAACTCTAAGAACTATTGAACATATCAAGCCTTGCTTGTGCTGTTCAAACCCTAGACTTATCACTAGGTTTCCATTCCCTATTGTGGCATTATCACTATACCAAAGCTCCTAATCCCAGGTTGATTAAGGGTTGAGATTTCTACTAAAACTTATTTTAGAATGATCCATACTTTATATGTTATAGGTTTAGGAGTGAGTCAACCTATGTTTGTATCAATTTGGCATCAGAGCCTGGTTTTCGAAGTACAGGTTTGATCTATCTTACGTTTCTTGTTTTTGTTTGTTTAATCTTTTAATTCTGCAATTTTTGCATTAGGCAAGAAATGTTTCATATTTTTCTTATTGTCATTCTTGTCATCCATAGTAAAAAGAAAAAAAAAATTGTTTTTTTTTCTTTAATCATTGATATTGTTATTCTTGTTTGCTTTACTCTTATTGCTGACCAAATTCATCCTTGTATAAAAAAAAAAATTTGCATCAAGGATCAAAGTTCTAAAATTGCACTAAAGAACTATAATTGTGTGGTTTGTGGAAAAGTTGTTTAAATTCTGAGTGGAAGAACAAATTGATACCTGTTAGTAGCATCAAAAATCTTATTTTTCTTGTTTTTCTTTTTTTAAAAAAAAGGGAAGAAATTGAAAACAATTGAAATTCAAGTTGTTAGAGCTGCTTGATATTGTGGTTAAGTTTGTTAATTTTAAAAGATTTCTTTTCTTCTTTGTTTCTTGTTCTATTGCTTCAAACTTGTTCAATTTTATTTTTGAGACCTTTGATTATTGTTGGTTGACCAAGTTATCATTCAAAACTTGAGTTCACTTTATTTCACTCATAGTTGGCCAAATTCTAGATATTACTGGTTTTTGTTTGATTGTTGTTTTAATTGCCATCGTTTAGACTTATTGTTAAGTTTAGTTTGGACCTATATGCAAAACTTTAATTAATTTAAATTACTTTGCAAAGAACCGATAGATTTAACTTTAGTAAAAGGCTAAAATGTTAATTCATTAAGGTTAAAATCCAATTAATTGTGTGAAACATGAGATATTGACACCTTGATTGAGTGATACACATGAAGGAGTAAATTAATGATAGTCTCTTTATTTTTATCACTGACGATCAATAGGTAAACATATCCAAAGATAAAGAGGAGACATCGATCTTTAAGATAGAGATTGATGCCAACGTGTTCATCAACTTGATGGGAGATATGTAGCGAATGGTTAAGGAGATGGAGGAACTCAAATGGCATGTAGCTATAAATTCTAGAGCATCCACAATTCGATAACCTATTCCGAATGTACCATAACGAGGACATGGTAGAGGAGGACATAGACAAACCCAAGAGAAGTTTGATGGTGGTAACTATGTAAAAGAGTTCGAGGAAGAATTGGAGGAAATTGAATCCTACATAAGACAGCCATGTGGGGGGATAAGAAAAGACTGGAAGGATGATTTAGGTGGTATTAAGCTCAAGATTACACCTTTTCAAGGCAAGAGTGATCCAAAAGCATACTTAGAATGGGAGTAATGCATAGAGATGGTATTTGAGTGTCAACACTTTTCTGAAGCTAAGAAGGTTAAGCTTGCTACCTTCTAGTTTTCAGATTATGCCATTAAATGGTGTGGCAGAAGTCCATAGTCCGAAGAATAGCACATTGTTAGGCTTAAAGTATTGATGATTATATGCCGTATTTATAGCTTAATATTTGTTAGTTTGTATTAATTTTCTATCGAAAGATACTTAATTATGTATATTTCTTAATCTAGGTGAAGGAGTAAGAATTTCAAGAAAACAGACATAAAAGTGGATTCTTTGGGTCGAATTATGGTGGAAAGCAAGATTTGAGCTCAAATGGATCAAACATTTAGAAGATTCCATAAAGATTCCATAAAGATTATGTTAAGAATTTCACGATGGAAGTGGATATCATATGAATCTTCACAATTTGATGATTTCAAATATCACATTATTTTTGGATTTTAAGTTGCGAGTAAAAAGATATCGTCATTTGAAGTTTGGAATTTATAGAAGGAAAATTCTAATTAAATCTAGACCATTGATCAAGAAAGGGAATCAAGGCAATCCGAGGGCTAAGATTAGGAGAAGTGGTGATAATCGGTTAATTTATCAATAATAAGGCACATGTCATGTCACATGCTTCATTAAGGGTAAATTAGACTAATTCATAATTTTTCTAGAATGAATTAGAGAAAAGGAAAGTTGTGGTAAGCAAATAATATCATTTTTTTTTTTTTTTATACATGAAATTCGTCCAACCCTTTTAACAGCCTAAAAAAGATGTCTTGCAAAACTTCCACATTGAAAATAAAGAGAAAAAGTTCCCCAAGGTTCTATATATATAGGCCCTACCTCATTGAAAGGATATATACAAGTTTAGAAAGTTACTTACGAGCTTTTAGAAGGCTTGAATAGAAATAAACCAAAATTTGGAAGTTTCTAAAGTTCTCTTAATGGTTTTAAGATATTAAGGTTTTCGAGTTTTAGGAGATTAATTTGAGAGTTTGGAGAAGGCACAGACGTGGGTTTGCTTGGAGAAGAAGGCCACGGCTTGGAGAGCTTTCAGAGGATTTTTTTCCTAAGTTTTTATTCTTTTCTCTTATCTCTTTAATTGTAAACCTTATTGTTTTTAGTAATTATGGATATTGAAATTAGTTTTGTCATGAACTAACTTACATAGCTACGGCTATGATGTAGCCATAACTATAAAGGTTTAATATATGTTGAGTTTTATTTAATTAGTAATATATTTTGTTGATAAATCATTGATATGCTTAATGCTTTCATAGGCCGACAGAAATGAATGATTTTAATAATATTTGAGCTTGGAAAAGAATAATATTATGGATCTGCAATGATTTATATGAATGCATTATTGATTGGAAATTAAATATGTCTCATGCCATATTATTTGCTTAATCTATGCTTAATGAATTTTCATGATTTAATTTATAGGACGTAAGGAATAAATTAGATTATGTGAATATTATCAATTGTGAATGGAAACTACTTTTAATTAATTTTGTGATTAAGTGTGGTTAACAAATTACTAGCTAATTAAATTCACATATTTAAGTAATTAAATTAGAATAGTTAGTGGTGAAGTCAAATGCCTTAGTATTCATAATTATTAATTTTACTCTCTCACTTGAAATTGATCTAATTTCAATTAATTGCTTTTTCTAATTTAGTTTAATTAATTTTCAGTTGCCAATTTAATTGCTAGTTCAAATATTACCAAAATCCAATTATATTTAGTACTTAATTTTTAATCCCTTTGGTACGACAACTCTATTTTTCCACTTTATTACTTGAAAACGATTCGTACACCTGCGAGTTAATTTTACATATCATAAGTCAACATCAAGTGGAGACTTGGGAGGAGATGAAACAAATCATGAGGAAAAGATTTATCCCTGGTCACTACTATAGAATGCTTTATCAAAAGTTTCAATCTTTGTCCCAGGATTGTAAGAGTTTGGAGGATTATTACAAAGAGATGGAGGTTCTTATGTTGAGGGTTGACATTGTGGAAGATCTTGAAGCTACCATGGTAAGATTTTTGGCGGGCTTGAATAAGGAGATTTCCAACCAAGTTGAATTGCAATATTATGTAGAAATGAATGATATGTTACACATGGCGGTCAAAATTGACCAATAATTAAAGAGGAGGGGTACTATAATAACATGGCTAGGGGGTTCAATGAATCAATGGAGGTAAGTCCAGCAAGTTGGAGATTGAATCTCACTTATAAGAAAGCACCTAGGCTGAAACAAGAGGAAAAAAAAAAAAAAAGCCAAATAGGCCTAATTTTGGTGTTAAGGCTGAAACCCTTAGTTCAGCAAAACAGGTTAATAAAACCAACCTTATACCATCGAGAAATCAAGATATTTTATGCATTAAATGTCAAGGTAGAGGGCACATTGCAAGCCAATGTCCGAATAGAAGAATCATGGTACTTAATGAAGATAGTAAGTTTGAGGATGAAGTAGATGAGTTAGATGATGAGTTAAAGCCAACACTCGAGGACATCATTGATAAAGATGAAGCAAAATCTCAATGCAAGTACCCGATGAAGGCAGATTTGGGTGTAGTTGCACTAAAAGCTCTAATAGTCTATAAAGATGAAGATCAAGTACTGTGAGAGAACATCTTTCATATTAGATGCCTAATCAAAGATAAGGTACATAGTATGATAATTGATGGAGGAATTGTGCTAATGTAGCAAGTACTATTATGGTTGAAAAATTAGGTTTAACAACTATGAAACATCCTGATCCTTATAGATTACAATAGCTAAATGATATTGGAGAAGTTAGAGTTAATAAACAAGTAAAGGTAAAATCTAGCATTGATGATTATGAGGATGAAGTGCTTTGTGATGTTGTACCTATGCATGCGGGACGTATATTGTTGGGTAGAATTTGAGAATTTGATAGGGATACTAAACATTATGGTCAGACAATAAAATTGTGTTTTCATATAAGGATGATAAAGTTGTGCTGATGCCATCAACTCCTAAAGATGCAACAAAAGAGAGAGGCTAAACGACACCAAAAGGCCGGATCCACCATTCCCACGACTAAGAGAGATCACAGGCCCCTATAAGTAATTTTTACCATGTGACTGAACCACATTCCAAAGGTAAGTCAGGTAAGTCCATAAGTCAGGTAGAAAAAGAAAGAGAAAAGAAAATAGGGGTTTTATGCAAAACAAGTGAGATCAAGAAAGTTTTCTCATATAAAAAGCCTATGCTAGTAATTCTTTACTTCCTAGTTATGTATCTTCTCTTTTGCAGAAATTAGATGATATCTTTCGGAGGAGATACCAAGTGGACTTCCACCAATTAAAAGGATTAAATATCAAATTGAAGTTACTCTAAGTGTAACGATTCCTAACCGACCAACATATAGAAGTAAACCCGAAGAAACGAAGAAGCTTCAACAGCAAGTAAGTGAGTTGTTAGAAAATGGTTATATTAAAGAAAGCATGAGTCCATGTGCTATTCTAGTGTTATTAGTCCTAAAAAAGATGGAACATGGAGAACGTATATTGATTGTAGGGCTATTAACAAGATAACTATTAAGTATAGGAATCCTATCTCTAGGTTGATGATATGTTTGATGAGTTATATAATGCATACATGTTTTCTAAGATTGACCTTAAGAGTGGTTATCATCAAATATGCATGAAAGAAGGTGAGGAGGAGGAAAAAACCTTTAAAACGAAACATGGATTATATGAGTGGTTGGTTATGCCATTTGGATTGACTAATGCTTCTAGCACTTTTATGAGATTAATGAACCATATTTTGCGTGCTTTTATTGGTAGGTTTTGTGATTGTGTATTTTGATGATATTCTTATATATAGTAGGAGTTTAGAAGATGAGAACATCTTGGCCAGTTTTAGAAGTTCCTAGAAAAAGGAGTTATTTGCTAATTTTAAAAAGTGTAATTTTTATTAGTCTGAGCTTGTCTTTTTGGTTTTGTGATAAGTACTGTAAGAATTAAAGTTGATCAAGAGAATGTTAAGGCCATTCAAGAGTGGCCTTTATCAACTTCAATCACAAATGTTAGGAGCTTTCACGGGTTTGCTAGCTTTTATAAAAGGTTTGTGAAAAAATTTACTACCATTGATGCATCTTTGACAGAGCTGATCAAGAAAATTGTAGGTTACCATTGGGTACAAGAACAAGAAAAGTTTTTTAAACTATTGAAATAAAAACTTACTAATGCTCCTGTATTAGTTTTGCCTAATTTTTCAAAAACTTTTAAAATTAATGTGATACTTCAGGAATAGATATATGTGCTGTTTTGATTCATTTAAAGAAAGAAAGATTTCCAACCCAACGAAAGTCTAAGCTTATGCCAAGAGAAGATAGGCTTTTCCAAATGTTAGAAAGACTAAATGACAATGCATATCATTTAGATTTGCTAGGTAAATATAATATTAGTGCTACTTTTAATGTCTCTGACTTATCTCCTTTTTCTATAGGTGATGACTTTAATCTAAGGACAAATCCTTTGCAAAAGGAGGGGAATAATAAGGACATGCCTAGGAGCACAACAAGCTAGAGCCAAGATCATATACAATTGAAGACAGGACCAATAATACAAGCTCAAGCTAAAAGCTTTAAAGAAGCATAAAATTGTTTAATTTAGGAGCTGTTTAGCTCTCAAGGGAAATTCATTTTCGAAGGTCAATATATAGGATTATATGGCCAAATTCATGAAGAAAAACCTTTGCTGGCTTGGTACAATGATGTGGCATATTGCTAATGTGGCATAGTGACGTGGTAACTGTAAGATGATGTGATCATGTCATATGTCATCCTAATGGCATTTGTGCAAATTTGATAAGCTTAAAGGCCAAACTGACTTTTTTCGGTGTCCAAGTTACTAATTAGTTTCCAAATTATAATTAAGAATCTTAATAATTTTTGTATTTATTTTATATTAGGATAAGTGTCAAATTAGTTTCCTAATTTGCTTTAATCATGCAAATTAATCACATTTTCTAATTTTAATTAAAAGAAGGTTGATTAATCAAATTAATATTAGAAAACTAGGTTTAAATTAAATCACCTTTTCTAATTTCAATTAAAGGAAGGTTAATTAGTCAAATTAAGATTAGGAAACTAGGTTTAGTGCTAATTTTAGTTTTAGGAAACTAGCTTAATTTAATTTGTACTTTACCTATAACTAGGCACCCCTTTTAGTTGAATAAGCAGTTCAAGAATTTTCAACATAATTGTGAGAGTTATTCTCTGGTTCTCTAAGAACTACTGAACTTATCAAGCTTTGCTTGTGGCATTCAAACCTTAGCCTTATCAGTAGGTTTTCCATACCCTATTGTGGCATCATCACTATACCAATATTCTTAGTCACAGGTTGATTAAGGGTTGAGGTTTCCATTAAAAATTGCCTTAGAAGGATCCATACATTATTTGTTACAGGTTTAGGAGCGAGTTGACCTAAGTTTGTATCACCAGGGTTTAACCTGATACACTATACTATATACTGAATGATGTCAGGCAATATTCGGCATCGCATGCACCACTCTAATAGAGAGATAAGAAAGATACCTGCACTTGGACATCTTGGCATCCATAGGTACCGATGCTAATAACTTACCATCCTGCAGAAAAGGGTAGGAGTGATTAATGCTCACTATGCAAAATACCTACTAATCGTCTATCCCTTAGCTCTCATAAAATGACTGAATAATACCTGCACATTAATCAATATAGTTTAACAGCAAATTTTATAAAAATAATCATGGGTTTTAATAAATTTTTCCGAACCCATAAAATTTCTTATTTTGATTCCACAAAAATCTTAAATCTACAAATTTTATAAAAATATTCCTTCTCACAATAAACACATATCTATATAATTTTGTATGTGAATAATTTATTTTTTGAAAGCAAATTCCAATTTATACAAAATAACATATATATAACATTATTATTATACATAACACGATTAAATAATAATTTTTTAAAGTTAAAACCTACCATAAAATTTTATAGGAATTTGACCAATACAAATTACATAAATATAGTTACCCAAAAGTACATTGGAAAATTGACCACTCATCTGACAATGCGGATCACTCCGGATCCTCCATAGGATCGATCCCTCGATTCATGTGGTTGCCTGACATATCAACAGAACATAATACCCATTAAAATAATATTTTAATTGGGTATTATATACATAATTTATTAGGGGGAGCTAACACAAACTTCAACTGAAAATGACAATCTATATACCAAAATGAAGCTTAGAATACAAGGATCACAGATCAGGTCTTACCTGTTGGAGATCTGACCGGTGATGGCTAGGATCTGGTTAAGAAGATTGGGACAAATTCATGTCCCCAAATCTCACAATCTACTAGAATTGGGTAAATCGACCTTGAATTTGGACTTTAAGGGGGGGCGGGGGGTCGAATTTAGTGAGAAAGAGTGGTGGTTTGGTGAAAAACTCTCTAAAACCAAGTGAACTGGCAAGCCGCCTTCAACACCAAAAAATTGCTCTGGCACCAGCGTGTCCTGCGGTTAGTGATCGTCAAATTTTAAAGGTAGGTCCGCAAAGTAGGAATTCAATGGTGGTGGCGAGTAGGCAACAGGGTGGTCGGTGAGAGTGAAATTGGCCGGCAAAGCAAACGGTGCCACCACCAGAAATCGCTCCAATCCCAATGCATCACCGATCAGATTGCCGTGAAATTTAGATGGTCGATCGGTCTTAAGGTGGGCTTTACCATAGGCCAACACGTGTTGTCGCAGCGGCAGGAGAATGGTGAAAAAGTTTCAAATTCAGGATCTATTTCTAATTGTTTTGAGTTTCATTTCTCATTTATCTAATAATAGACTTTCCTTGGACACCTTTCTTTTTAAGTTCTGAAAATTATTGCTGGTAGTTGTAATGAGGTTTTGGTGAACAATATTAATAATTTCTGTTCTACTTGCCCTTTATGCAAATAGCATAGATTGTTTGCTCATTGTTCTAGTTCTAAAAGTAAAGAACCTTTGGAATTAATATTTTTAGATGTTTGGGACTACTAAAGGATAAGGTTTTAAATATCGAAATTTTTCTTTAAATTTTTTCAAAAAATTTATTCTTTTAAGGGGTTGAAAGGAAATTTAGATTCCAAATGGAAACAGATAGAATTTCCATATTATCCATCGAAATTTTCAAAATTTAGCCAAAATTTCTATAAAAATTTCTGTCAAAATATCCACATTAAATCCTTAATAATTTGGTTAAAAAATCTATAATATCTATTGAAATTTCTGAAAAAAATTTCAAAAATTTTCATGTAAATTTCAGAAATTTTATGAAAATTTTGAAAATATCTATAAAATTTTTAAAATTTTTTTATAAAAAAATAAAAAATACTATTGATATCTAGTTAATTATTTTACAAATTAACTTTAGTTATAGATATAGATATATATATTTTACCTTTTGATTGTCTTTTCAGTATTTAATACTATAAATAAATAGATTTTAATAGATTTTAATTGAATTCAATAACATTAATAGATTTTATTCATTCATAATATATATATATATATATATTTGCTATATATTTTGTATAAGATGGATTAATTAGAATCTCATAATTATAAATTAATAATTGATTATATAATAATTAAAAAATAATAACATAAAATAATAATATGGAAATACAATATTATATAGAATTGGTATTGATAACATTTAGATTAATAACATTAAACAAATAAAAATAAAAAAATGATAGAATATATTATACTAAATATCAAGGATAGCTATATTTAACAAAAGATTTTTATGGTTGACATATTAATAATTACATAAAAATTTATTAAGGAGATACATCTTTCAAAAATTACCTTTCACATTTCACATCTCAAAATGAGAATGAGAAATAAACCATCAATTTTCAATTACATAAGAGATCTATAAGTATTGAGATAACATTTATGAAATACAATATAATTATAATGATTGTTTTATCTTAACTAATAAATAATTTTATCAAATATATACGTTTTTTGGTATATTTTTATCAATAATAGTTTATTTATGATCGTTACCATTTATTTAAATTAAATTGATTAACAAAATATTTGTGCAATTTTCATAATCAGTTTAATAATTGATTGTTTAAATAAGCTAACGCTAAAGTTTCAACAAAAAATTTTATTTTTTAAAATAAATTTCCATCATTTTTTTATGAATTTTTATCGATATTCGATACTTTCTGATATTTTCATGGAAATTTCATATTTTGAACTTTCAATATTTCCACCAATATCGAAATTTTGAACCTTGCAAAAGGATATAGATATTATGCTCTATTTGAGAATAATTATTCAAGGTTTTATTGGATATATCCATTAAAATTAAATTTGTAATTAAAAAGGTTTTTCTACGATTTAAGTTACTTGTTGAAAATCTTTTTAGAGAAAAATAAAAAAATTTCAAAGTGGTTGGGAAGGAGAGTACATGTCAGGACCTCAATTGGAATTCTCTACCCGAATCCTAGGATGACTTCAACTAAGAGAAATCTGATTGAAAATTTTACAGAAAATTGAGCAGCATCACCTCTATAAAATGAACTTATCCAAATTTAACCCTATATAGAAAACACATTTCTATATATTTATAGTCGCCCACACCTCCCACTTAATACAATTTTACAAATTTGCAGCACTCCGTAAATATTTACCAGCACATAGATATAAATATATATATATATATAAATAAAATATATCATCCCAAGTCCTTCATACTATTAGCGATAATGATACATCCATAATAATAGTGATAACAATAATAACAATAATTCCAATAACATGCACTTTTTCACGAACTTTTTCACTTCTTAACTAGATTACACATGCGCTTTCAAATCTAGAAATTCATCAATTAAAATAAAAACAACAATCATGCAAATAATAATAATAATGATGATGATGATGATGATGATGATGATGATGATGATGATGATAATAAGGTATTAAAATAATTATGAAAATATAATAAAATAATTAAAATTCTGATGTTTAAAAAGTATTTAAAAATATGAATGAATCCATAAATATAAAACATTGAAACTATATAGAACTTGTGTACAAATATATCTACTAAAACTTAAAATAACCTGATGTACCACACGATATACTAGTGCGTCATTCCATAATATTGGCTACTTATATGTATACAACTACTAATGCGATCAGTGATGATTGCCTACAATGGCTATCCAGCCTACTGATTTCGTAAGTAGCAGAAATATAATACTAATCCACTCATAGGTCTAACTGAGTCACTACCATGGTCCCGTATGTTACACCTAACACATAATATACCGATAAGACACCTAATGCACCATATAATATGCCACTACCATCAAATGATGTTTAGCATCTCAAACACCACTTGACAAAAAATGGGAGGAGGGAAAGAAAAGAACCTGCATGTGGCCCCTTTAGCATCTCAAAGGTGTCGTTGCTTATAACCTATCATCCTATGGTTTGGAGAAGGGTGGCTAACACCATTCCTGCAAAATACCTACCTACCCTTACATTAGGTCCTATACGAATCACTAAAATTGTCGTCCTTTATCAATGGGGAAGGTGGTTAAAACCATCATCACAAAATACCTGTCTAATGTCCTTACTCATCATAACTCATAAGGACATGACTAAATATAACATGCGAATTGAAATCAACATCATATATATATATATATGTCAAAAATACATATTTGATAAAATTATTTATTAACTAAAATATATAAAAAGATTATTACAATTATATTGTATTTCATAAATATAATTTTAATACCACATAGAACTTATGGGTGGTTGAAAATTATCGATTTATTTCTTATTTTGATTTTGAGATATGAAACATGAGAAGTAGTTACGAAAAGATGTATTTCTCTGATAATTTTGAAAAGATATATCTCCCTGATAATTTTACATATAATTATTAATGTACCAACCATATAAATCTTGCATTATTGATTGACTATACGCATAACTATTTCTTTCTGATGGTTGAGTTTGAGATGGTACCCATTAGTTGCTACTTGATGACATTCCATAAATATCCGTTGAATAAGGATTATGAAAATGACTTTCAATCCTCACTAATTCAAAATTCATAGAAATCGAATCATATTCTTATTACGACATCTCCATTATAGATTTCTTTTTACTTATATAGTTTTTTCCAATTGTACCGATTACTCAACCTGCATCTCTACTCCCATAATTTTCATCTTGTGTTGCAGGTGTATAATATTGTTAGCCAGTAAATGGGCTTAATCCAGCTTCTCAACTTAGTGATTCCCTTTGGCCACTACCTTTTCTAACTTCTAATTCAGATAATTTATTAAATTTATTTTTATTACCACTTAAGCTAAAGTGATTACTAAAAGTCTCAAATTATGAATATGTACAAGTTGATGGAGCCGAAGCACTAAGACCATGTTTGTTACACGAGATTGGCCAAGTCAGGACAGGTTATAGTCCCCGTCTATTGTTTAGGAAGCAAAATGGAGAACAAGACAACCTTATCCCGTTAATCAGTTTATCCCCTTCGAAGGGGACAAACCTGACCTACCGAAACACCTCGGTCACTTTTGTCCTGCTCTTTCGAAGAAGCTCTCGTCCTCCAACTCGAAGGTGTCTTTGGCCGGACCGTTCGCCGCCTCTCTTCGAGTTCTTGCCTGATCATTCTTCGCCTCTCTTCTATTTGAAACCCCAGGTGAGTACTGCTCTTCTTCTTTGATATGTTCGTTTTCTTATTCTTCTTTTTGATCTATTCATTTTCCTTCTTCTTCTTCTTCTTTTTCTTCTTCTTCTTCTTCTTCATTTAATTTGTTTAGGGATTTGGTTCATAAAATTAGGGCTTCCATTCCGCACCAATTAGGGCTTCGATCTGCGAAATTAAGGCATCGATTTGCGAGGAAAATGGCATATATTTGTGGTCTACGTCTATAGTGCAACTTCTACAAATTATGAAGGTAAGATAGTCAAGTTTTGCCATTATATTCAAGACCATGTTTTGAATGTGTTTTGGTCACACTTCATAGGGCATCTATGAACCTTGTTTTACGCTTTTCTGGTGGTGTTGGTTTTTGTTAGTTTGTCTTGTTGTAGGATGTTGGAGAGGAATTTGCTGTTTGTAAAAATGTGGTTGTTGCATTCCCTGAGAAATAGTTATGTGCACAAATATGCAAGTTCGGTTTGCAGAGGAGACACATTTTCCTTTATGTGGCCATGAATGCTTTATTTAGCTTGATAGCTGCTAGGATCCACCTACTAATGGGGTGAGGATTTCTTAATTAAATTGAAATTAGGACGAATCAAGCAAAGACAGAGCAAAAAACTATGTGAAATGTTTAGACTAAGTAGAGTTTCTTTTAAATGTTTTTTGTTTAAAAAAGAAAAAGAAAAAGAAAAAGTACATAAGTATGCCTGACAGAGAAAGAACATATAACAAAATAGTTATATATTTTGGAAACTGGAAAATGGGCATATGATAATTTTGGCATGTATGGAGGCCTCCTCTCCAGGCTACAACTTTTTGTCCGTAAGAAACTATATTAGAGTCCAAATTTCCTTAACAACCCATTTTTTAGTACTTGGATAAAAAGTCAATAGTTAGGTAAACATTAGTTATAATACAGATATTCAACATGTAAATTGAGTTTTATATGCTGGTTTTTGTGGGTCTCTAATTAATTTCCCCATTTATTTTATGTGGCAATTTTTGGTTTCTTGTTTTTTGGTTTTTGATAGATTTTATGTAGCAAATTTTTTAGAGTGGGGATGTGGGGATTAGAATTGTTACCCAAGAAAATGGTGGTTTCACTACTCTGATTTAACAAATTGAACCTTGAAAAGTTAGAGAGATGTAGGTGTTAAAAATCCCAAATGGTGTTGCCTATCGCAGAATTGATTTAGTTACTGAAATTCTATTTGAATAAGAATGTGGTATATATCTGTAGGCACAAAGGGCCATCTTTCTTTATGCCAAAGTTCTTTTAAATTTGCGTTGTTTTTCATCTATTGGACAAAAGACTTTGTGTGGTATAGTCATATAAATAAAAGCAAAAATAAAAGTGATGCATAATATATAAATGAAATAGGCTTTTTTACTTTTTTACTTTTTTATTTTTTTGGAAAATGCAATCAAACTGGCAGCTACTTTGTTCCATATAATTTCTTGGTAGGCAAGGGGTTGAATATTAGCTTTCTAAGGCATTTGTAGAGATATTCAACTAGACCAAGAAGAATAATATCAAATATATTCATAGTTAGGAGTTGGATTTAGTTACGCTTTGTTTAACATATATAATTGATTTCCAAATCTTATGAAGCTCATTGTTCTTAGAAATATGTGATTGAATGGTAATCAGCCTTAACTTGCACTCAGATTTAATTTTGTTGTTTTTTTAAATAAGCAAACTTAACATTGCTCTTATTAGTTTTAGTTGTACCTATTTTTCTTTCATATATAAAGTATCAACCTTTCCCGATGGAAGACCTAATGTCTTCTGGTTTTTTGATTAACAAGGAGGCCGCTAAATAAAAAAAAAAAAAAAGACAATGAAACAAAATGCTGTTCATATATATATATATATGCTATTACCAAAGCTTAGAAACAATCATGAGGGTGAAAAGAAATAACCTTTATAATATTACATTTCTTAGTGTGCTTCTTTTCTTCTAAGTTGTATACCACAACATTCCATTTTTTCACTCTCGCACCAAGTCCTACTAGAAAACCCTTTGTAATGACTGGTATTTGTTGTATATGATTTTGTTCTTGACTGCTGATATGGAAGTTATTGTTAAAATAAAATATGTGCTTGATAGGTAGATGGTAGATTTATACTTAGCAATCATACTGCATTAAGCTATAGAGGTCTCTTGTTATATGATTTGGTTATATTTGCTTGAATTTTTAAATAACCAGGTTAAGTTGTTGGTACAATGTGTTTTTCTCTAGTTTATACGAGTGTTTCCTCTTTTGTAATAGATTATGGCATTACCTATTAACTCTGTCATAATGTGCTGCTGCTTAGCTTTGTGTTGCTAGTACTGGTGTTCTATATGGAAGCTTTTAACAGCTGCATGGTTCGGATCTTATTGAAGCTTTTAATAGCTGATGGTGAGAGATTTGATTTTTGTTTGCCATGCTGCTCTTGAATTCTGCTACAACGTGTACTTCATCCTATACATTGTTTTGTCTTGTGAGATTGGCTTGGTTGTTAAGCCATGTACATCAATGAATTTTTTGAGCCACAGGTGGAGGTGGAGGGAGGTCAATAGTTGTATATGATTAAAAAATATAAAAAAATGTTGTTATCCCTAGATATGATTTTATTAATTTAACTCGTATGAAATTTCAATTACACTTAAAGCAGATTATAAAAGTTCAACTTATCCAACATATGCTTTTAAGTATGAAAATTTTTAATGATGGACAAATAATTATTATTATATATATATATTATATTTATATGTGGTCAAAATCATGATTACGAAATGATATTGTGATTTGTATATTAAAAAACTAAATGTCCTCATCTATATATTAAAAAATATTATTATTATTAAAGTCCATAAAAGTAGTTTAGGATTTTAAATTATTATTTTGTAACTATTTAATATTGTTTGATAGAATTAGTATGTTGTGACTTATTAATATTGTAAGTTAGGAATAGGAAGTGAGGAAAGAGGCAACATTCTGCCTTCCTTTCCAATAGAGATATTACTACGCACTTTAGCAACTCACATACGCATACAATATTTTATCCTTTATTATAATCGAAGTGATTACCTCAACAATAATTTAAGCTTAAAGGGCACAATTAAAATCTAGATTTTTTTTTCTATTATTATTCATGTGGTCAATGAAAAATGAATCAAAGTATACATATCATAATCAAACCCATGACCATCCTTAAACCAACAAAAATAAGCCACTCTATTTCTCCATAGTTGCATATAAACATTAAAAAGAACCATAACTAGTATATAATGGGCTCCATCACTTGTACAACATTTTATATTTATACAATTATTCATTCGTCTCCATCATTATTAATAAAAAAAATTTTGATGACATATATATATATATTGAGTTCGAAGAGTTTAAAAAAAACTTAAATCCACCTTTTACTTTGACCTTCTAAACATATATAATGTTTATAGTGAAGGATAATATATAAATATATTATTTATGCAAGAACTTTGTTTGCTGTGTATTTTTAATTGTATTAGCAATAGCAACTCAATTTGATGTGTTTCTTTTTTTCTTTTTTTCTTTTTTTTTTTTTGGGTAAATATGGATGGAAGAAAATTAGCTATAATAGAATCTTTTTGTTGAGGCTTTATGTTTGTCTTCAATATGTACATGTATGTAGAAATGATAGAGGTGTTAGGAATAGAATAACTAGGAGTACAGATTGCGTACATCTTTTATAAATAGTTTGTTGGACAATGAAGTGACTTGTATTAGTCACATGAGAATGGATAGGAGAACATTTGGTATTTTATGTCGGTTATTACGCCAGGATGGATATGGGAAAAGAGATGGTACTGTTACACTGGAAGAGCAAGTGTGCATATTTTTGCACATAATTGCTCATCATGCAAAGAACCGTACAATTATCAGTAGATTTTATAGATCAGGAGAAACAATTAGTAGATATTTCAATTCAGTATTAAATGGGATGTTACGCTTACATGAAATTGTGTTGAGGCATCCTGAACCTGTGTCCGATAATTGCTCGGATGATAGATGGAAAATGTTTAAGGTATGTTTGTGGACTAGTTTGGTTAATAAATTTATAATTAGATTATTTGTAGCATTATCTGATGTGAGTAAATTTGTTTGTGTCGTAGAATTGTTTGGGAGCATTATATGGAACTTATATTAAGGTGAAAGTACCTGAAATCAATAAGCCAAGATATTGAACAAGAAAGTGTGAGACAGCCACAAATGTCTTAGGTGTATGTAACCCGAATATGGAATTCATATTTGTATTACCTGGTTGGGAAATTTGTTTGTGTCGTAGAATTGTTTGGGAGCATTAGATGGAACTTATATTAAGGTGAAAGTACCTGAAATCAATAAGCCAAGATATTGAACAAGAAAGTGTGAGACAGCCACAAATGTCTTAGGTGTATGTAACTCGAATATGGAATTCATATTTGTATTACCTGGTTGGGAAGGTTCCGCTTTGGATTCTAGAGTATTTCGAGATGCAATAAATAGGCCAAATGGATTAAAAATATGAACTCGTAAGACCAATCCTTAAATATTTCATTGAGTGGATTACCATTGCATAAACTAATAGGAGACATTATTCTGTGTTAGTTTGTTATTACTTAGTGGATGTTGGTTACACTAATGGTGAAGGATTTCAACATGAAGCATGCATATGCTAGGAATATCATAGAAAGATGCTTTGGGATTCGTAAAATGCGATGGTCAATTTTAAGAAGTCCATCTTTCTATCCAATTTCAACACAAATCAAGACCATTAATGCCTTATACATAATCTGATTAGAAGAGAAATGACACTCGATCCTGGAGAAGTTGAGTACGATAAGATGGAAAATGAGGATGTTAATGAAAAGGAGGACATTATAGGATCAATTGCTTCCTCAGATCAATGGACAAACTGGAGAGATAAGTTAGCTAAGCAAATGTTTGATGGGTGGAGAGGTCGTCATGATTAGTAGTTGATTGTTATGTATAATATTATATTGTAACTGCTTATTTAATTTTGTTTGTTAAATTTTTTGGATAATATGTATGAAGACTAACTTATATTATATTAAGTGCAACATTTGAGATTCTTGTTATTTTGTTTGCATCTTGTTATGGTAATGTTGAAATCATGAAATGTTTACCTAAATAGCAACGGAAGCTGGAGGTAGTAGTAACGATAACAAGGGGCATGAATCTAGACGTACATGGAGTAAAGGTGAGGAAGAAGCTTTGTTAGTTATTTTAGATGAAGCTGTGGCTTTTAGGCAACGTTGTGACACGAGAGCATTTAAACCTGGTACACTTAATATGATTGAGAGGCAACTGGATGAGATGTGTCCTAACTTGGGATTGTGAGCAACTCCACATATTGAGTTAAATATGAAAAAGTGGAAGAAGCAATATGGTATAATATATGACATGCTAAACAAACATGAATTTGGATGGAATGACACTTTTAAATGTGTGGAGGTTGGTAGTGACGAAGCTTGGAAAGCATATGTGCAGGTTTTGAATTTTCTAGGAAATATACTTTTATTGAATTTTTTGTTTGTTATGTTAAATCTTTTTTCTTAACTAAACGTTGTGTTTCTTTATTTTAGAGTAATCCAAGTGAAAAAGGTTAGAGAGGTAAATATTTTCTGATGTATGAGAGGCTTGCTAATATTTTTGGAAAGGATCAGGCAACAGGACATGGAGCACAAACTCCAATTGATTTGGTTAATGATATAAATATGGAAGCTGCAAATGACCAATTTGATGATGTGTGTTCTCCACTGTCTATGAATCAAACACATAGTCAACTCCCCACACAATCCCAATTAAGAGGTAAGAGGAAATCTAAATCGAAGGATGTTGATATCGTTAGCGGGTTAAACAATGTAGAAGATAAGTTTATTGATAAATTGGCTACAAAGTTAGACACGTTAGACGAATCTGATACCAACTATCCACAATACTTAGCTGTGGAGCTTAACAGGTTAGGATTCCCTATTACTGACAATTTCAAAATTTGTAAGGCAATGAGATCGGATCTATCGAACGTAGAGGTTTTCAAGATTATTATAATGGATGCGCAGAAAATTGAATTTGCTAGTGGATTTTTGGATAATTAAATTAGTATTATTTTGGATTATATATTTATGGATATGTATGAGAGGATGACAATTATGAACAATTAGATTTGAAACTTATGGACGTATATTGTAATGTAGTGGATGTTGGTTTCTAATTATGCATGTAAGGATAATTTTATGATTATGTATTATGTTTTAGAATATTGACATGCACTTTATTGATTTAGTTTGTTGTTATTTTGTTTAACTATATTACTATATTATATTATTCTTTATTATTATATGTAGGAATATTAAATAGCAAAGAGAAGAGTTTATGTTGTGTTTAAAGGTAGACAACTAGAGTTATATAATTCTTGGTCTGAATGTCATCAACAAGTTTAAGGATTTACAAATAATTTATATCAAGCCTATAATACAATTGAAGAAGCTGAAATTGCATATGTTGAGTTTGTAGAACAAATGATGAGGAATTGTAACGAAGCAAATCCAATACAAAATACCATCATCGCACATATACGTGCTCAATTTAACAACGAATGACTTAATGGTTTTATATTAGGTTGTTTATTTGGCTTACTAACAATGGGTGTATTTACTTATTTGTTATATAAGTAGATTATCCTTGTAAAAGCCAATATATATACAGATGTCGTACTTGGTTAAAGTAAAACTACATGTGAAATTTATATATATATATATATATCTATATGTATGAAGTGGAGATGGATATATTTATGCTATCAACAAATTCTTAATTAAATATAGTGTTAACTTTTTTTATTTGTAGTTAATTGTTATTTATGATTTACCATGACTGGTAATTTTATTTTAATTGTTTTTGAAAACATTATTTTAAGTAGTTTATGGGTGTAAAAAAACATTACAAATGTCTTATAAAAATTGTTAAATTATTTTTATTATTAATTAATTGTTATTTATGAAATACTATGTTATAATTTAATTTTAATTTATTTCTAAAAAAATTAAATTTTGAATGTAAATATAAATACATAAATTTAAAACTTTAATTAAATATAATATTTAGATTTTTTGTAAATCTATTTACCCACATTTGTAAAAAAATATATTCCCGGTAATAAGATTTGCCAAGTTAAAAAATATAATTCACAATCTTTGTATTTTTACTTTATCAATATTTAATAAATAGAACTTATTAATGTTATTCAATTCAATTCATTTTATTTTGCTCATATCACTAAATGTTTGAAAAGCAATTAAAGGGTAAAAGAAACTATCAGTGAAATTAATTTGTTTTTACTAAATATCAATAATATTTATGATTTTTTTTTTAAAATTCAAAAAAAATTTTAAAAATCTCATGAATATTTTTAACATTTCGGTGAAAATTTCATGGAAATTTTGGTAATTTCCGTGAAAATTATAAATTTTTAACCAAATTGTTAAAGATTTAATGTGGATATTTTGACGGCAATTTTCATGGAAATTATAAGAAAATTTCGAAAATTTTGTTGGATATTATAAAAATTTTATCCATTTCCATTTGAAACTTAAATTTCGTTTTCACCCCACGGAAAAATTGATATATCAAAGAAATATCGAGGATATTTTAAATTTTTTAAACATTGATTATATATACATATAGATACAAATTTATGTACATAATCTAACGATATATACACACCATGTTAAAATCAAATTGATAATAAATATATTATTACACCCATGCTAAGTTGTATATCCAAATCCAGAGTAAATAAATAAATAATTAATTAATTAAACAATTTAACTAAATAAATAAACAAATAAATAAACGAAGAAATAAATAATCTTAAAACAAATATATCTAAATATGTAGATATATCCAGCCACATCTGTGGAATACACACTACGGTTCAAAATTTTAGTATTGGTGGAAATATCAAAAGTTCAAAATATGAAAATTTCTATGGCAATATTGGAAAGTATAGAATATCAATAAAAAATTCACAAAAAAATGATAGAAATCTATTTTGAAAAATGAACATTTTTGTTGAAATTTTAACATTAGCTTATTTAAACAGTCAACTATCAAATTAATTATAAAAATTGCAAAAATATTGAATAAATATTATATTTCTTTTAATCAATTTAATTTATAGTAAGCGGCAACGATCATAAATAAACTATTATTGATAAAAATACGCACACAAAAAAATATATATTTGATAAATTTTTTATTTTACAATTACATTATAGTTTATAAATATCATCTCAATACTTATAGAACTCTTAGATAATTAAAAATTATTAGTATCTTTCTCGTTTTCATTTTGACATATGAATTTTAAAAAGTAATTATTAAAAGATTATCAATATGTCAATCATAAGAATCTTGTATTAAATATAATTATTTTTAATGTTTAGTATAATATATTCTATCATTTTTTTATTTGCTTAATATTATTAATTTAAATTATATCAATATGAATTCTACATAATGTTATATTTCCGTATTATTATTTTGTGTTATTATTTTTCATTCTTACATAATCAATTATTAACTTGTAATTATAGGATTTTAATAAATTCATCTTACACAAAATATATAGTAAGTATATATATTTAATCAATGAATAAAACTTATTAAGATTATTGAATACAATTCACTTTATTTTATTTATATCATTATAAACTTAAAAAACAATTAAAATGTCTAAAAAAATCACTAAAGTTAATTTGGAAAAATAATTTATTAAACAGCAATAATATTTTTGAATTTTTTATTTTAAAACAAATTTCATAAATATTTTCGAAATTTTTATAGAAATTTTTGGAAATTTACATGGAAATTTCTCAAATTATATTATGGATTTTTTAACCAAATTATTAAGGATTTGATGTCAATATTTTCAGAGATATTTCCATAGAAATTTTGACAAAATTTCGAAGATTTATTTGGATATTATAGAAATTCGAACTATTTCCATTTGAAACCTAAATTTTATTTCGACCTTTTAAAAAAATAAAAATTTCAAGAAAATTTCGAAAAAAATTCAGATATTTAAATCTCGACACACACACATATATAATGGACTAACTAAAGCGTTTAAAAATATATTTTTTAAATAATATTTCTTAATTCCAAAACCACCCCAAATAATTAATTACAACTATTTCTCATAAATTCCATTTTATAAACCATAGCTTCAATTTATTATTAAAATAGTTTAGCACACATACATAAAGGTACCATCATCATTGATGATGATGATAATAATATTAACATTAATAATAATGAAATTCCTCACTTTATTAAACAACATTTAAATAAGTAAATAAATAAATAACTATAACTAAACAAATAATCTTACAAAGTCAAAATTATATATACATGCATATGTTTATATATATATATATATAAAGAAATTCTACGGTGCGGACGATCCGCACCATATTATAGTGTAGACTTTAGTGTTGATGACGGATTTTGAAGAAACCGTCGTCAATTCTCGTCTCTATGTGATAGTATTGTAGACAATTTTTTCAAAAACTGTTTCGTCAATACCGAGGTCCAGATGATAAAAACTTACGGACGTCTGCATCATAAACGGATTCTGTATATACACACATATTATATATATATATATATATTAAAAATATAAATACCACATTAAATTAAAAGTTTATAATAATATATACTTTACATTACTCAAACATAATTATCCAATACCAATATATTATATAACTAACTTGCCAAAATTGCATTCAAGAAACAAATTCCACTATCTGTTACGATTTATAAATCCATTATATATATATATACACCATTTCCTCTAACAAATATATACACACACAAAAATTTATATATATACACATATATACATATATAGGCATAACATTTTATACCACAGGATTTACAAATTTAATAGTTTTGCAAAAAAAAAAAAAAAAAGGATTTACAAATTTAATAATTAGCAATAAATATTGAACAAGGATCTAAAAAAGTTTAGGAGAACAAGCCACTCATAGTGATGACGATGCTTACTCTTACCTTGTCACATTGTTAATTTCAGGTTTTGTCCAGGTACCTAATCACAATCAAATTTCATAGTGAAGACAAAAATTAGCTTATAAATAGCAAAATCTTAAATATTCAATCATAGTTGACAAATTATATATCAAATAAAAGCTCGAGAGGTAAGGATTAAGAATAATTAGATCAACTTAGCAAAACTTGCCGGCAGTGGTCGAAAAATGGATGGAAAACTCTGGCCAAACTTTAAATCGATATAACTATTAAACGGCTTGGAATTAAGAAGAATACAGGCTATATTTGGACTTAGGAGGTCTAAATTAAGTGGAATAAGGTGATCCCATGACTAGAAAACCGCCAAATTTTGGCAACCAAACCAAACATCCTTGTTGGCATTTTTCCCTAATTTTGGCCCGTGGAAAGGAATTTTGATGGAATTTTCAGTGATTATGCTAGTTTTGGCATGGGTTAAGTCATGGTGGTGGCAATGTAACTCATCTGCATTTGAGAAATGAGTAATTCGAGTTGAAGCTCCAGTGGCGTAAAAATAGGGTTAAGTCGCAATGTTGGCTGAAGGAGTGAGGATGTTTTCCACTAGATTCCCCCTTTCTTTTCTCCAAAAGAAAAAGACGATTCTAGATAAATATATATATATATATATATTTATATCTCCCTAATGAAATAATAAAATAATAAAATATATTATTTAAAATAAATTAAAATAAGATAATATATTCCATATATATTATAATAATATAAAACACAATACACGCACACATATATGTATATAAAATAATATAATATAATATTTATAATCAATTTATGTGGGCCTCAAATGGGAAATGACAAAAATGCCTGTAATACTATTTTGATCATAACTTTTTTATCCTAGCTCAAAATCAGATTTGCTGTTGATCTATGAACTAGTGGTGATATCCTCTTCATAATGATGCCCCGGTCAAAATGAAACTTCAACTATCCTTAAATAGTCAATTGTGAAACCCTTTCATCAACCTCAGACAACTTTAGTCAAATTTGATCAAAAATTTAAATTTTAAGCATTTTTCCAAGTTGAAGTGTTACAGTTACAGATCTCTTCAACTTATTTTAGCTAGTTTTGGTATAAATTTTTAACATCCTTGCCCACATACACACAATTAAAATGGCAATATCAAAAGAAAATATATGCACATTGTTGAGATTGCCTTGCCTCTTTGCTCACAGTGAAGGTTGTCAAATCATGAATCAAAACCTAAATCATTTTGTTAAAATTGCAAAACATGTACTGAAATGAAGTGTTTATTGTAAGATACACTCAATAATTTTGAATCGAAATGTTGTATCGTAATAAGAAATGAATTGAATCGAATCGCAAATCATAAACAATAATTTATATTATTTTATTTTAATATATCTAATATTAAATCAAATCTACCCATTAAAGTATAATAGTAATAATAATAATAAAATTATAGAAATATCAATCTATCATTCATCAATTCAAATATAATTATTAATTCTTAATTCAATATCCAAATTCTAAACTGGTAACTACATCCATGAAACAAAATTTCAATGTATATTACATTATGAAAAATAATGAAAATAGAAAAATCTAATTAATTATAAATAATCAATTATAAATAGTGTCAATCTTCAAATTCATAAGTATCGATGTCATCAACATCCCCTTAAGTCATCACCACTCTCTATATAATGGTCTTGTGCTTCCTTACCATCATTATCATTTTCTTCAATATCAACTATTTGTTTTACCTTATATTTGGTGGTAATATCTCTTAGACCCACAAGTAAAATATATTATGTTGCTATGTTAGTGAATACCTTACAAAAAATAATATACTTAAATTGTTTATATACTACAATTCTTAGAATGTTTATGTACTACAATTATCTCTATCTTTCCTTTTTTTGCTATTTTCTTTTTCTTCAAGTTCAAAACATTCATTGACATTTATCTAAGTCATATCTTCAAGTAGGATTGAATCTTCTTTTTCAATGATCCACTCATCATAGTATTCTAAATTTGATGTGCAGATAGGATTAGAAGACTCACCTTCTAATATTATTTTCTTATGTTTTGCTTTTAATTAAATATTGTATTTTACGAAAACAAGTGCATTTAATTTTTGTTGTTGTAAACAATTTCTCCTCATTGAGTGTCCTTGCTAAAAAACAATGTTAATACTTAAATTATATCATATATAATATTTATTAATATTTAAAATGTATAATATTATACCTGATCAAATGTACTCCAATTTTCATATTAAATGGCACTACAAGTCAAACTAAAAATTCGAATGGCAAGATTTTGAAGCTTTTTTCAACTTCCACCAAATGATTCCCACCATAAAGTTATTAAATTACAAACAAATAAATTTAAAGTATTATTTAATATAACCTAAATGTAAGTAATTATTAATATCTTACCTAGTTGTTTTTTTTATTTCTAATTTGAATAGCAATATCTATACTAAACATATTTTCTGCATTTTAGAATTGCTCCAACTATCTATCAATTATAATCCTTAACTTTGGATCAGAATATATTCTTTGTATTATCTCATAAAGGCTAGCTCTTACTCAATAATTCGCATTAAATTTTGGAAAAGTATGAAATATGCACTTCAATTCGAATATGATAATTAATTAAAGTAGGAAAAATAAATCTAATTAGTTAGTAAAGTCATAAAAATAATATAATTAATAGCTAGTTAGGCTACTATATAAATAAATAAATAAATCACTAAACAAGAAACAAAATAAAGTTGTACCTTGGTTTAAGAAAATAAGTTATTGTATGAAGAGGTCTGTGAAGCTGTAATGCCTATATCTTGCCAATGATATCCCAAATAGGCTTATAATACTTTTGAACTTTGTTGAAATTAGCTTGATTTGTTCTTTTCCATTGTATATTATTTCATAGATATAACCCATGACAGGTTTTAAATCTCCATCAATAAGCCTCAATACTTTTACTAACGAAAGTACAAATTTCAAACAATAATTAATTGATGTCCAAAACTTTTTATCAGCAAGAATGATATCTGTAGCCATTGTATTATCTAATTTTTTAGAATAATTGCTTCTCTATCATTCTTCATAACCAAATATTGCTTTTAAGTCCAATTTTATTATCTTTCAGACTTCTCAAAGTCAAATAAGTAGTTTCAAAACGAGTCACAACAATTTTAATTAATTCTTTTCCCTTTGTATTGAAGTATGCATAGTAACCATTCTTGCCTTAGACACATGCTGCACAAGGACACCAAAAATTTTTTTTTTTTTCTTTTACCCATAAAATATTATCTAGCTTTTACATATGCTGATGCATTATTGTCACTAATTAAACTATATTATCTTCATCAATTTCATCTATACATAATCAATAAGCTTAAATACATTTTATCCATTATTAAACATACATGATGTGTTAACACTTTTGAGAAACACAGTCCTTCTTGAACTATTCACTAAAAAATTAGTAATAAATCATTTTTTCCATTTATCCAACCATCTGACATGAGTGTGCATCCTATATTTTTCCATTCAGCTCTATATTTTCTAACTATTCATTGTTAAATTATTTCTACTTCTCTTTTCAAATATTTAATCCCGACTTCATCGTAAGCTGAAAGTTTCAAACCTAGACCAAATGAAGCAGATGAATCCAACATAGATGTAAAATAAGAATTTTTCTCCAAATTAAAGAGAGAGCATTGGCATAAAAAAATCTACAAATATCTAAACAAAACACTATCTCTATTTCCTTTTTTGCATATAGTATTTGAGGTCGTAGTTTTTGATTGTTTTACCACATTTAATAAAAGCATCCATCATCATTTTTATTTTTGGTGATCATCTACCTTATTATCAAAAAAAAATCATCTCCATCATTTTTTTTTCTTATTTATCAATTTCTTGAAAAAATCATGAATATCAAAAGGAACTTGTGCATGGTGCAACATCTTTTTGTATGCCCGCTAAATGACTTTTTATTCTAAAAGTACCTCCTCAATAACAATTTCTAAACGTACCTTCCCAAAAACAATTTCTACAATGAATACACTTCAACCTCAATCTTTTATTTTTATTTTTTTCCTTCCTCTAGTTTTTCATAATGATCCCAAGTTGGGCTGAATTGGATCATAGTTTTTTCCTTTCTCTTTATCAACCATGTTTCCTAAGGAAAAAGAAATAAAAGAAGAAGAAGAAGAAGAAGAAGAAGAATAAAACTTATTTACCAACCGCAACATTGAAGGAGGCAAAAATCAAAGGCAAATCTTGTGGATTATATCGGCTACCATGACCTTAGTTCTTCGATAAATTACATTTGAATAGGTATACATATACATCTAACCTTTCTAAAATAATAAAAAGGATTTTTAATATTCCACTTCCACATGAACTGAAAGAAATTAGTCTTTTTAATGTCAAAACATTTTTAAGATGTATAATCATGTTTCTTCTCTTTTAGCAAATAAAAGAAAATAAAATAATAATAAATCCTTTTTTCATTAATCAACATCATCTTCTTTTCTACACGGTAACACTAGTTTTAGCTTTTGGTTCTTTGATTCTCTGATATTTCCAAAATGATTCCAATTTCCAAATAATTTTTCTACACTCTCTATTTCTTCTCTCTTATTTCTTTCACTTCTTCAAATCTGGTTTTTTTCTTTGATTCAATCTATGTATAGCCGACTCAAAATAATTGTCCGAGACATAAACCAATCTCAAAACCAAGTTTCTAAGGAAGAGTATTACGCTTGCTGCCAATGAATTGGTGGATCGACAATTTTCACCAGAATTGTCCAATTCAATTGGGTGAAATGTATGATTCACTCAAAATTCAATTCACACATGCTATTTGTATCATTTTACATCCATTTCGCTAAGAATAGGACAATTTATATCGTGAAATATCTATTTTTAGTAATATTGCTTATAGTAACATGCCTTTAAAATATTGGTGGAAGGCTTGTTCAATATCCACATTTTTAATTAATGGATTGCCAACCAAAGTAGTTAAAAATAAGTCACCATTACAAAAACTTTTTGAAAAAAAAATTGATTTTTCATTACTAAAATATTTAGGTTGCAAATGCTTTCCCTTTTTACATCCTTATAATACATGGAAATTTTTATATCATTCTGATTGCTATATTTTTCTAGGATATAATTATGCTCATAAAGGCTATAATTGTAAAAGTCTACCATTAGGGAAATTTTTTATCAATCCCAACATAATATTCAATGATAATTGTTTTCTTATAATAGTAATTACAATGGCATTCATAATGCCTTTGTTAAATATTTATCATCACTGTTTGTTCCTTTGTTTCCAAACTAACTTGGTTTGCCATCACAAAGGTTCCCCAATAGTAGATCTTTCTATAGCTTCTTCACCTGTACAAGTTGGATCAAAAACCAAATCTTCATTGTTGTCCAATGTTAACCCACCAACTTTGGAGCCTTTATCTGTCAGACAGCAACATTTTTTCAACATATGGAAACTTTGGAGTCCAAAATCAAGTGTTCTATGTTAACAATCCATTGGTTCACCAACAAACCAAGAACACCTGCTTCATCTAAATGCACGAGTGAATCTCTCTCAACAATCGATATTCATGTTGAAGTTCTGCTTCAACAACCAATTTCCACACATGCCATGCAAACTTGCTCATGGATGGTATCTTTAAGAAAAAACTTTTTTCCTAACTCACTTACTTTCTCATCTTGATAACACAAAACTAGTTTTCACAAAAGAAGCCTTGTCTTATGCTAAATGGAAGCAAGTTATTGAAGATGAGATACCTGCCTTTTTCAAAAGTGATGTCTAGTCTTTAGTTCCATCTATTGAAATAATGGATGTTATGCACAATCGTTGGGTTTTCAAGTTGAAAAAGAATTTAGATGTCACACCTAATAGGTACAAGGCGTGGCTTGTTACTAAGGGTTCCCATAAACACCTTGGGGTTGATTTCGAAGAGAAGTTTAGTCCCGTTAACAAGCCAGCCATAACCAAGTTAGTATTGTCTATTGCCATTTCAAAATAGTGGGTCATTAAACAAGTGGGAAACAATAATGCCTTTCTTAATGGAAAACTCTTTAAACAAATTTTCATGGCTCAACTAGAAAAATTTCAAAGTCCATTACTGCCCCATCATTTTTGCAAGCTCAATAGGCCTTTTTATGGCTTAAAACAAGCCCTTAAGGATTGGAATAACAAATTAAAATCCACTTTCTCTACCTGTTTCGACATTCAATTATGGATTCACCTTTCTTCTTACTCACAATCTATTATATTATGGGCACTAGTCTATATTGATGATATTATCATCACTCGTTTAGACTCCATAGCTATTGACAAATTAATTTAGAAGCATAATTTAAAAGGTCTAGGTCTCATTTTCTATTTTCTTATCATATAAGTTATTCAGGATTCAACTAGCCTTCATCTTTCTCAAGCAAAATATATCCGTAATCTCCTCCACCAAATCGAGATGCTAGAATGCAAGTATATTCTAACACCCTTTAGCACTTCCATCCAATTAAGCACATTTGTAGGTACTATCTTTTCTGATGCTTTTCTCTATAAAAATATTTTAGATGTGTTACAATGCCTTCTTCTAACTAAATTGGAGTTAAGTTTCATTTTCAATAAGTTAAGAAAATATATGCAACAACCTATCGATGTCCACTGGTCAACTACAAACATCTTTTAAGGTATATCAAAGGAGCTTTTAATGTTAGGTTACATATATGTAATAATGCAATATGATCATTGTATATTCTCTTGTACTTATCTATTGTAATAGTTGTTACATAGTCATCCTTATCACATGTATACAGGCAGTTGGCTACCAAAGTTTATCTTATATAACTTCTGTATTGCACTTCTATATATAAACATTTATATGATTAATAAACAATTATCATTCTCTTCATGTCTGCTATTATCTCATATGGTATCAGAGTCATCAATTTTACTCAAACGTACTCTTTTCTTCATCATCATCATCATCATGCCAACTGTTGCAACATGCACTTCAAAACACACCTCTATCAATCCTTTTATTGTTAGCATCGAACCTCTCTTTGCTAACAGGAATCTTGTTGTCACCAATGTTGCAACTCAAGCTCTTTTCCCTGGAAAAAGTAATTTTGATGCTTTGTTGATTGGATATGATTTATATAGATTCATTGATGATACCCTACCATGTCCATCACCAATTCTATCTAATTCTGCCAGTTCTTCAAATCTTGACTACACCTTCTAGGTTCGACAGGACTCCTTCCTTCTCAGTGCTATTCTTGTATCCTTATCACCAGATGTTCATCGATTCATCTCTGATATATAAACATCTAGAGAAGCATGGCAATAATTGGCCCCTCACATTTGCCAAACCATCCAGGTCAAGGTTAATGAAACTTCATGAATGGCTTATTCGCTCTCTAGGCACATGCCCAATCATGGAATAAAGCTACTGCAGATGAGCTTTCCATGATTGATAATCCCTTCAACAATGATGATCTTACCTTGTATATCATCAACTGGTTGTCCAATAACTTTGAAACTATTTTTGCTGCCTTTTGAACATGAGACACATCAATTTCAATAGAAGAACTCCATAAAAAATTGGTGGAGCACGAAAACTACATAAAACAAAATCTGAAGATTTTGCCATGATAGTAAACATGGCCAGCCGATTCTCCTCCACCAAAAATAACAATTCCAGAGACCACCAATCTCGTTATAGTGGTGTTGCTTCATCCTTTCGTAAACCCATCTTCAACATGGCTGCCTCAACCAGTCCAGTTTTTCATTTGACCAATTCTCCAATTTTTTGTTTGACCAATTCCCTAAGGTCACTCAGCCAGATTCTTTCCCTTGCTATGTCAACAATGGACTTACACTCCACAACAACAGCCTTCTTTTCCTCATGCACCATCACCACCACAGGCTTATGCGATAGGTTCTATCCTTGGACCACCTCCATCAAATCCATCCACAACTCTCTCTTGGTTACTGGATTTAGGGGCTTCTCATCATGCTTTTACAAATCTTCAAAATCTATCCATGCACTCAGAATAAGATGGAATTGATGAGATTTTAGTAGATAATGGTCATAAATTACTTATTACTCACACGGGTACCACCACTCTTTCTTCTCCCTCTAATTCATTTTATTACAAGATGTTCTTTATGTCCCACAGATAAAACATAATTTGTTATCAGTCTCATAATTATGTAAGTCCAATAATATCTTTGTTGAACTTTTACCAAATAGTTTTTTGGCTAAGGATCTACGGATGGGCATGGTGCTACTCACATCTTAATGGTGTAGTCTATGAATGCCTTACCCATGTTTCTAATCCACCTCCTCCGTTACTTTTTCTACTGTCAAAACGAGTATCCAAGATTGGCATCAACAACTTCGACACCCGTTTGACAATATACATCGTCAACTTATCTCCAAATACTCTCTTCCTGTTTTGTCTATGAATAAATTTGTTTGTGATTTCTATCAATGTAGTAAATCTCACAGACTACCATTTGGTCTTTCTTCTTTGTCTAGATCACAACCTTTATAACTTATTTATTCAGATGTATGTTCATAATATCTTACGATGGATTTAAATATTACACTATTTTTGTGGATCATTATTTTAAGTATGTTTGGTTATTTCCTTTAAAATCTAAATCTGATGTATTTTATATCGCTTTTAAACATATGGTTGAAATTTGTTTTCAATTACCTATTATCTCTTTTTATTTTGATAATAGAGGAGAATTCCTCAAATTAAAATCCTTCTTTCATACTCATGGTATTAATCACTTTCTCACAACTCCTCACTCTCCCAACAAAATAGATATGCTAAACGACTCCACCGCCATATTCATGAAACTAGGTTAACTCTTTTATCCTAGGTTAGTCTATCCCAAAAATTATAAACCTATGTCGTTTATATTGTTTCCTATCTAGTTAATTGATTAATAACTCCCACTTTGGGAAAAAAAATCTCCTTTTGAAATTCTATTTCAAAGACCTCCTAATTATATGAATATAAAATTTTTTGGGTGCCTTTGTTATGGCTAAAAGCTTATTCCAATAATAAATTGGACACTCAATCCATGCAATGTATAAATTTAGGCCCACTATGTTCACAAAGTGGCCATGTGTGTTTTGATCCTCTCAAAAATAAAATTTATCACTCAAGGCACGTGGTGTTTGTGGAGCATATCTTTTTCGAATAAAACTTCTTCCTTCTTTAAAACTTCTTCTCTTGATACACTTGCTACTTTTTCTAACTTTATCCATAGCTTACCTCATCATTATTTGTCTCCTAGTTAGCCCTCTCCCATACGTAATTACCACACTGTCTCTTCTACTATATCTCCATTCCTCTCAACTTTATCTCAATAGCATATTCGTACTATCTCAAGTCCTTCTCATATAGTCTCATCTCTCTCTTCCCCATCTTTTATACATGGGTCCTGGCCTTCACTTGTCACTCACCATGAATCTTGTGACACCACACCTACTTCCACCTTACAAACTTCAGTTCTCGATACCCATTCTTAATCTCTACCTTCAGCTCTACCTAAATGCACACACTCCATGCGTACTAAAGCTCTTAATCAAATTTTCAAACCTAAATTCTTTTTTATTTCTCTCCTGCCTTTAAGCACACACTAGATTTAAATATGGAGCTAAGAATAGCAGGTCATGCTTTTAAGTCTCCTCACTAGCCTCAAGCAATGGAATCTGAATACCAAGCTGATGTGATTCCGCCCGAGCCCGCTCAACCGATAATCTGCTGGGGTGCTAACCTGACACGGATGAAGACTAGGCCAATCTTAAGAGTTCAAATTAAGAGATTTAAGGACAACCTGGGAGCATTTATATAGGGGGGTAATCAATTCTCAATAGAGCCTATCCATACTTGAAGATACAAAGCCTATTCTAAGCATCCAAGTGGTGGAAATCGATACGGACCTGGGTAGCGATTTTGGTGCAAATATGGACACCGAGCAGCATGAAATGGTTCCAAATATTTATGGATTCAATACATATGTCTAATAGGATATGGACTCAAGTCAAGGCAGCTTCAAAGGCATTCAAAAAGGGGTTGTACGGACAGCTTCAAATTTGGCCTAGTTTTTACTGTATTTTGCTGAGTTGGCTTTTTCTTCCACTTCCAAGCATGGACAACGTGTGGGACTTTATATTCAGTTTATTTGGCATCCTACAAAGCATATTGAAGCTGATTTGGAGCTCAATTTGGTCAAAGATTGGTCAAAGTCAACTTAGTCAAAAAGCTAGTATTATAGTTTCCTAATTTGATTCTACTTTTTGTTTTAGGAAATTACCATTACTTTTTAGTTTTTATTTATTTATTTTCGGGAAAAATAAGTTTAGGAAAGTTATTATTTTATTATTTTCATTGTAAATTAATTAATTCCTAATTCAAAATAAAGGAATTAATTAATCCAAATTAGATTAGGAAAGGAGTGAGAATTTCGGCCACCATAGAACTCTTTATTGTGTGGCCTGTTTTTCCTAGGGTTTTTAGGGTTTATTTTGTTTCTTTCAAAGCCTATTTAAAGGCTTATTTTTTAATAAGAATACAACTTTGATTTGATAAAGAAAATACTAGTGAGATTAATTATCTCTTTGTTCTTTGAGAACACCTAAAACACCATTAGAGAATTGGTTGTTTTAGCTTGACTTATCAATAGGTTTTCCATCTCTTATTGTGACGTCTACGTTATACCAAGGTTTCTAACCACAGGTTGGTTAGGGGTTGAGGTCAATTCCATTAGAACTTGAACTTAATTAAGATCCGGGCTAATATAATACGGGTTTAGGAGCAGGTAATCCTAGGTTCGTATCACAAGCCCTCCTTCACAACCGTACTTGGGAGCTAGTACCTCCTCATTCTTCACAAAATATTGTTGGCTGAAAGTGGATTTTCCGAATAAAATGAAACCAAGATGGTTCTATGCAATGTTACAATGCCGGTCTCATTGCTAAGGGTTTTCAACAACTACTGGGTGTTAATTACACAAACATTTTTTGTTCAGTTATGAAGTTAGCCACCATTCGTGTGATCTTGTGTGTTGCTTTCTCCCAAAATTAGCCACTTTGGCAATTAGACATAAACAATGGTTTCCTTCATGGTTCATTAACAGAAGAAGTTTACATGTCCCAACCACTAGGATTTGTCGATTCTAACAACCCATCCTATGTGTGTAAACCAAACTTTAAAGGATTTCCTTCTCTCTTATGGATTCAGAATTCTTGTGCTGATACATCTCTGTTTATTTATCACTAGCAAGGATGTACAATGTATCTACTGGTTTATGTTAATGACATTGTCCTCACTGGAAGTGATCCTCTTCTTCTTAATCAGTTTTTTTCATCTCTCTTTGCTCAGTTCTCAATTAACGATCTTGGTGATCTCCACTATTTCCTTAGGATTGAAGTTTGTCCTTTAGCTTTAGGTCTATTCCTTCTCAACAGAAGTATATACTCGACATTCTAGATAAGGCAGAAATGGCCACTGCTAATGGTGTAGCTACCCTAATGACTTCTAAGTCCATTTTACATATTTTTTCCAGCAAATCACTTGTTTCTACCACACAATATTGCAAAGTTGTTGGCTATTTACGTTATCGCTCTTTGACTCATCCAGATATTGCACTCTTTGTCACTAAATTCTCATAATTCATGCACAAGCCCAATGATGTTCACTAGTAGTAGCTAAATATCTTTTCCGTTATCTCCATAGCACTGTCTCCTATGGCCTCTTTGTCGAAAAGCATTGTCTTCTTACATTACATGCTTTCTTTTATGCAGATTGAGCTGGAAATCATGATGATTGCACATCTACAATTGGTTACATTGTGTTTCTTGGTAGCAACCCAATATGTTGGTCATCACGAAAACAACGATCAGTCTCTCGTTCTTCTACCACAGCTGAATATCCTGTTGTTGCTCACTCTACTTCAGAACTTTGCTGGCTTATCTCTCTTCTTAATGAACTCCATACTTGGTCCTCAACTATTCCCACAATCTATTATGATAACTGGGGAACTACTTATGTTTGTGCCAACCCGAAAATTCATTCCAAGATGAAGCATATACGTGTCGACTTTCACTTTGTATGTGACAAAGTACATGACGGGACCATTCAGGATTGTCACATCCCCAACAAAGACCAGCTTGCTGATGCTCTCACAAACCCTTGTCTAGGGACACATTTCAGTCTCTAAGACACAAGGTTGGTGTTCTGGATGGACCCTCAATCTTGAGGGTGGATAATAAGGCAATATGATCATTATATATTCTCTTTGTATTTATCTGTTATTATAGTTGTTACATAATCATCCTTATCAAATGTATACAAATAGTTATCTATCAGAGTTTATCTCATATGACTTATGTATTATACTTTCTGTATATAAATGTTTATGTGATTAATGAACAATTATCATTCTTTTCACATATGCTATTATCTTATAATATGTTCTTCTTGTCATAGGTTCTCATTATGGATATCGATTGGGCATCAAATATTGATAATCAACATTCAACTGGAGGTTACTGCATTTATTATTGCAATAAATGTGGAGGTAAAGTCTAGTCTGGATCTGAATACCATGCCCTTACTAATGTTAAAGCTAAAATTGCATGGATACAAGCCTTATTAGTCAAAATGGGGGTTACTCTAAGGGATTCACCAGTTATTTATTGTGATAATATGGGTGTAGGAAGTTTAGCATATAATCCTATGTTTCATACTTGGACAAAACATATCAAAGATGAAATACTTTTTGTTCATGATAAAGTTGTTTTAGGGAAGTTTCTCATCCGTTCAGTTCTAGATAATTATTAGGTGGTAGATATTTTAACAAAGGTTCTTCCTTGTACTCAATTTCTGTCCTTACGTGACAAACTGAACGTTCATGTTCCCCAGTCCAATTTTTTTTTTCTTGGGGGGGGGGGGGGGGGAGGGGGGGATAATAGAAGATTAATATTAGTGATATTATCTATTGGTGATGATTCTCTAATTATTCTTATTGATAGTTGTAAGTGTTTTAGTATAAGATAATCTCTAATAATCTTTTGTTGTTATCATATGTCTCGACTGATGGCCTCCTTATCAAATAATTTCATAAGGCTTATCTTATGCCTCTCCGACTTGTGTAAATATCTTTCAATATGCAAATAGCAATCATCACTTCCTTCATATATAATTCTATAAGCATTCACGTCGAAATGTCTTAAATGTATAGTAAGGAAATTTTGACCAAGATTAGTGGTTGGTCCTATGTTTCCTCTTGCAGAGAATTTTGCTACAATGTTGCTTGTTGACTTGTGTAAATATCTTTCAATATGTAAATAACAATCATCACTTCCTCCATATATTATTCTACAAGCGTTCACGTCGAAATGCCTTAAATGTATAGTTGGGAAATTTTGATTGGAATTAAGGGTTTATGTTTCCACTTATGGAGAATTTTGTTACCATGTTGCTTGTGTGAAGGACTTAGTTCTCGAAAATTGGAGAAATGGATATTTTGATGGAAACAATGACAATGTTAGTGCTCAGACAAGCAACCCGGCATTGATGCAAATAGCTAGTCCATCCAATTAGGAGGTAGCACAAAGAGGAGGTTTTGGGAGTAAAGCCTTAAAGATAGCGAAAATGGTTCTCAAGCTTATTATTTTAGCCATTTTCGATGATCCAACCGGTGGAATTGCCATCATTGTTAAAGCTTTGGTTTATAAGTACTAGTACGTAAGTTTGAGTGTAAGACGAGGAAATTTTTTTTTTCCCTTCTTGTTTTTGTTTTACCTGTGAAAAGGAGGATAAGATATTTGCTTGCTGTTTGTTACATGTACTGAAAAATATTAATAAGTTGTTTGTACCTAAAATACAATGACATACATGTAGATATATAATATATATTTGTTCTATTTGAATATGGTCAATATATATATATATATAGTTCGGTGTACTCCTAATGTAAAAGCAGTTCAATTTTTTAATAAATTTTTAATAAATTTTTTTTATGTAAGTTAACAAAGATAATCCTCATGTCTGAGTTAAAAACTTGGTAATAAAATCCCTCTTTCCTATTAAAAAAATATATCATTGTTTCTTTAAATAATAATTTAATTAGTTTCTCATATTTTCAGTAAAAATAAAATAAATAAATATTTAGTTTCTCATACAATGGGAAAACTTTCTTGTTGTTTCTTTAAATAATAATTTAATTAGTTTTCTCGTACAATTGGAAAAATTTTCTCGTACTCCCAGGCTAGGGAGAGAGCTTAGAACTCCTTCCTTAATAACTATGCCACAAATGGCCAAAAAGGCAAAAACTATGCTTCATTTTCACTTCATTTTTTTACTTTTAAACCTCCGTCTCTATTTGCTCCATTATGAATTTCCAATTTTTTTCTCTTTTTTTTTTTATTTTCTCTTTCACTATCACCCAGGAGAAGATGATGACTCTTTGATTTCTCAAGATGATTCAGATTCAGACTTGGATTTCAAATCAGATTCCTCTGAGAGGGGCACCATGAAAATGGTTCATCCTATGGTACAAGCCTCATTTTCCTCTGAGAGGATTTGGGCCAAAATATTAGCAGGGCAAGTACAGAGATTAACATTAGAGCAAAACAGTAGTTTGCTATCCTATATTGCTGTCTTAGCTGCTAGGTCAGCACATTTGTTAGCTTCTCTTGGGGTCTAGGACACAATCCAGTTATTAATCTTCAACTTTTCTTTGATCGAAGTAATTGTTTCCTAGGTTTCTTATTCACACAGTTCAAAGTTATCTTTGAGTTGGTTTACCACAGACTGTGCATCACACAGCCAATCCACATTCTTCCAATCATATTCCTCTGCTAGGTCATAGCCCATTCAATGGCTATAAGTTCAGAATGATCAGCTCTCATAGAGTTTGTAGGCTTGGCTGCTAGCAGTAGGACCTTTCCTTTGTCATTTCTGGGGATCAAAGCTATCGCTGATTTGCCTGGAATGTTGGCTGCATCTATGTTGATGCATATTCTACCTCTTTGTGGGAGGCACTCCCAATTTACTACTGAAAGCAACAGCTCTTGCTGCTGGGCATTCAAGGAACAGATGTGTGGATGTCATTGCCTAACTGTCTTTCTTGATCTGTGCACAATCCGCTAGTATTATCTTTGTTTCCATTACTTTATTACATGGTGAGTGTATATTCATTTCTGAATGTTATTTTCTTCATTATACTCATCTGTAGAGTAGATAGCTTCCAATATTTTTAGCATTTTCCATGACATTGATTGATGTTCATAGAATCTTGCAATGCGTATTTGAATTGGATATTTTTATCGTTTGAAAATAAAGTCAATAGTTTTTTGAGGGCTTATCATTAATCTCTAACATTGATTCTGTAATCTATCTTCTAGATCATATGATTATACATCCTTTGTTTATGATTGATGAAAATTTCTGATCATCAACATGTAAATTTTGTTTTCAGTATGCTACATGTTCTCAGACTACTCTAACAATCATCAGCGACTTGACTATATGTCTTTAGCATAAAATTGGTGGGAAGAAAATGTTTTTGAAGATTTAGGATTTTCTAGCAATATCTATATTTGTTGCAGAATCTCTAGTCTTTACTGTCCTCTTATCCTCTATTGAAATTACTTGTTTTTTCCTAGTTTCTAGTTTATTGGACCATGCAACTTTGGCATGGATATTTTAAATTTTTTTAGCATATAAATACAATTTCAGAAGATAATCCTATAATTGTTATACTTATTTGCTATTTGTTCTGCTGCATCATTGCACCTTGAATATTTTATCAAGCAGAAGACGTTTGCAAAGTTCTTTGAACTTTTAACATCAATCAATAGTATCCTGAAATGAACTGTCCTTTTTAATTACTATTTTACAGATTGGGGATTTTCATATTGTAGAAGGAGAGGAAGATGAAAATAAAATGAGGACTATACCAAAGCAATCCAAAGGTGGCATATAAATGTTCTAAAGAAAATCGCTCAATGATAGAAAATATAGCCTTTAAATAGTGTTGCAGCTTGTAGGCTTAACAATAGAATACAATTTTGTAATTATAACAGCCTGCAGGAGTGTTAATAGAATACAATTTCATAAATATAATAGATCCTAAGTGACTATTTCAAGCGGTAATAGATGTGGGGATTAAAGAGTGCTGAAAATGTCTCTTTGTTGATGGTAGCAGAACTTTGCCATATGATGTATTGCATATTATTTAAGGTCAATTGTTACATATGATATATTATGTAAAATATTAGTTTTTAATAAAAACTATATATATATATATATATTTTTACAGAAGTGTGGCCAAACTCTTCATACAAAAGATGATTGAAGAAAGCTAATTCTAATCATATGGCTTATGTTATTAAACTTCAATATCATACTCATTTGACAACACCATTCACCCCAGCCAAAAATAAATCTCACATTATGGGAAAATGAGAGAGAAAGTGAATCCTCCCAAAGAGGTGTCATTTTTAAATTTATTGAGAAATTAGTTTTACATATTTTTTAAATACAATTTTACCCTTTAATTTTAATATATATATTTATTTGATTACTAATAAATCTTATCTTCTTTTATAATTAACCAAACACTATAAAAAGAATCCCAAAGCAACACATTCTCTGAAAACTAAATCTCAAGAAACTGATTCTCGGAAATCAGTTTCCTTCAATACTTTCCCTTTTACCAAACACCCTGTTAAAGTTTATCCAGATTAAAACATAAAAATAGAAATTTAAGATTTTGAAAAAGAATTGTTATTCCTTCAAATGAAGGCATATCTATTCCTATGGAATAGCTATTGCGAAATTCAAAAACTTAACAAAGATAGAAAAAAAGAAACCTATGGAATAGAAATTCTATTTCTATGTTTATTCCATAAACCAAACATGCCAAAAACAAAACATCCAAACTTCTTTGCATCAACCATGAAAATATGACTTTAGGACCACTTTAGAACAAATAAAATTTTAAATCTTTAGTATAGTATCATTTTATGACGATAAAAAAAAAAGAAAAAAAAAGCATGTGAATAATAATAGAGCTAAGAGAAAAAAAAAAACTAAGACTCAATTGTATTATATATAGACTTTTATCCCTAGTTAAATTGTTCAAGATTAGAGTGAAAAGGAATCAAAAGCATTATTCATAATGAAAGTCACATACCAACAACTTTGGCCAACTATCCCATGATACAATTTAAGATTATTCCTTTGCAAAGAGTGATCAATACTCAGGAAAAGGAAAAGTCATGACAGAAGCTCATAAGGGAAAAAGGGGAGTAAAAATAGAGCAAAGTCTTTTCTTTCTTTTTTTTCTTAGCCGTTTGCAACACTTTCTGATGTGGAAAAAATTGGACAGGTGTTAAAATTATAAGGCAAAAAGTTCTGAGCTCTCTCTCTTCTGGAAGTATTAGAAAATTTTCTCATACAATGACCTTAAATTTGATTCCCATACCCCTAATAATAATAATAATAATAATAAATTGTCCAAAAACAAATATATTACATTCTTCATTATTTCTTGATTATTTAGTATTAATAATTGGGTGATGGACACATGAAGACTATTGATAAATGTATTTTCAGTACGTTTAATTTTTATTTTTTATTTTTTCTAGAAACCCTTTCAATACATTTAATTAATGTTAGAACTTAATTTAAATAGTCCAGTACAGATTTGTTGAAATTCCTATGGGCAGGTGGGTTTCTTTTTGGTTATATATGGGTTATAGTTCTTGATGAAGATTGCTTTAGTTTGTTTATTTATTTATTTTATTGGGATAGTTTTATAGATTTTTTTTTTAAAGATTTTTTTTTTTTAATGAATGATAGTTTTATAGATATTCCTTATAATTAAATCACTTTCCCATAATTTTTTCTCTCTTTCCTCTCCTTTTTTTTTTTTTTCTAAATGACTATTTTTTTTCCCTCTCTTTTGTTCCAGTATTTTTATATACATTTTACAAGTCCGTAAATACTGAAAACCATACAATATCTGTAAAGAATTGAATAAAGCAGAGGCTTGATGTTCATTGATACACAATTGTGATTAAATACAATTACATAACGATTATATAACAATATAGCTGCCACTATACCAAATATAGATACAAATAAATATAGAAAATAATACAAGCAATACAGCAGTGAAGATATCAAATATGAGCAATATTAGGATTATGAGATATTTTCCTTAATATGCCCCTACAAGATGGTGCTTCCAGTGGAAACACCAATTTTGGATCATAAGTGAAGAAATTGAGACTTGGGCAAAGGTTTTGTTAAAACATCAGCAAGTTGATCTTAGGAAGAAACATAAGAGACCTAGAGAGAGCCGTTTTGTACATGATCATGAACAAAATGAAAGTCAATTGAGATGCATTTCATCCTATAATGAAAGACTGGATTAGCACATAAGTATGTAGTCCAAACATTGTTACAATAAATCACAAATGCACTAGGAAGAGAAATGGATAGCTCTTGAAGTGGAGATTTAATCTAGCAAGAGAAGCTAAGAAACAAAGCGTAGATGAACAAGCAACAAAGCGTTGTTTTTTGGGGCACCAAGAAATGGGATTGCTACTAAGAAAAAAGATGAACGCACTAGTTGATGTCTGATCATCTTTATTACCTAAAAGGCATGGAGAGTTTCGATGAAGCATGATAGCATGAGAGATTATGCCATTCAAGTAACGAAGAACCCGTAGAGCACCCCAATGTGTAACTGTCGACTTGTGCATAAATTGAGATAATTTATTCACTGCAATGCAATGTCCGATCTCATAAAAGGAAGATACTGGAGGCTTCCAACAATTTTTTGGTATGAGGTAGGATCATCAAGATTAGTCCCATCAATGATAGATAAGCTGCTACTCGAAGATAACGGATTATGAACAGCTTTGGCACCTAACATATATATTAGTTGAGCTGATGTGATTCCACCCGAGCCTGCTCAACCGATAACCCACTGGGGTGCTGACCCAACATGGATAAAGACCGGGCCAATCATAAGAGCTCAAATTAAAAGATTTAAGGATAACCTGGGAGCATTTATACAGGGGGGTAATCAATTCTCAACAGAGTTTGTCTATACTAGAAGATACAAAGCCTATTTTAAGCATCAAAGTGGTGGAAGCCGATACGGACCTGGGTAACACTTTTGGTGCAAATATGGACACCGAGCAGCATGAAATGGTTCCAACTCTTTATGGATTCAATACATATGTCTAAGAGGATATGGAATAAATTCAAGCCACCTTCAAAGGCATTCAAAAGGGGGTTGTACGGACAACTTCAAATTTGGCCTGTTTTTATTGTATTTTGTGCTGGCTTTACTGTATTTTGCTGAGTTGGCTTTTTCTCTTTCTTCCAAGCAAGGGCAACGTGTGGGACTTCATGGTCAGCTTATTTGGCATCCTAAAAAGCATATTGAAGTTGATTTGGAGCTCAAATTGGTCAAAGAATGGTCAAAGTCAACTTAGTCAAAAAGCTAGTATTTTAGTTTCCTAATTTGATTCTACTTTTTTGTTTTAGGAAATTACCATTACTTTTTGGTTTTTATTTATTTATTTGCTGGAGAAATAAGTTTAGGAAAGTTATTATTTTATTATTTTCATTGTAAATTAATTAATTCCTAATTCAAAATAAAGGAATTAATTAATCCAAATTAAAATAAGAAAGGAGTGAGAATTTCGACCACCATAGGAAACCACTTTGTATGGTCGATTTTCCCTTTGTGTTTTTTTAGGGTTTATTTCATGACTTTGTAGCCTATTTAAAGGATTATTTTCAATAAGAATTAAGCTTGAATTTTATACAGAAAATTACTTGTGAGATTGAATTCTCTTTATTCTTTTGAACACCTAAAATACCATTAGAGAGTGAGTGTTTTAGTTTGACTTATCAATAGGACTTCCATCACCTATTGTGGCGTCTTCCTTATATACCAAGGTTTCTAATCACAGGTTGATTAGGGGTCAAGGTGACCATTAGAACTTGAACATAATTAGTTCCGGGCTAATATAATATGGGTTTAGGAGCAGGTCATCCTAGGTTCGTATCATGAGCTTAACAAATCTCTAATATATTTTTGTTCAGATAGAAAAATACCAGATAAGGTAGAAGCTACTTCCACACCTAAGAAGTAAATGAGAGGTCCTAAATCCTTAATGAAGAAACAATCACCAAGGCATGTGATGAACTCATCAATGGTAGCATAAGACATCCCAGTGAGTATAATATCATCAACATAGATGAGCATAAAAAGAATAAACTGACTATTGTTATAAATAAAAAAAGAGCTGTCAAAGTATGAGTTCTGAAAGCCATATGAAAGTAGAAATTGGCAAAGCTCCTAATACTAAGCTTGTGGTGCTTATTTCAAACCATAGATAGCTTTTTGAAGTTTACAAACGTATTAAGGATGGTTTTTCTCAACAAAACCAAGTGGCTGCCTCATATACACATCCTTATGAAGATGACCTTGAAGAAAAGCATTATTGACATCCAATTGATGTAATGGCCAATTGGATGTTAAAACAAGGCAAAGAATGATCTGTACCATCATAGGTTTAACCACCAAACTGAAGGTGTCATTGTAATCAAGATTGTGACATTAATGAAACCCCTTTTACAACGAGCCAGGCCTTGTACCTTTCAAGAAAACCATCAGCCTTCCTTTTAATTTGAAAAATCCATTTGCAACCAACTAGATTTTGATGAGAAGAAGGTGGTACCAGTTGACACATTCCATTTTTTAGGAGAGCATTGTATTCAGTTGACATGGTTTCTCACCAAGCAGGATCGACCATGGCTTGTGAGACTGATGTGAGTTTAGTGTTAATGAGATAAATAGTTTTGACAATTGAGAAAAATTTAGGGTGTGGTTTATGAATATTATTCTTAGAACGTGTAATGATGGTGGATGTAGGTAGGCAAGGTGGGAAAGAATGAAGTGTAGCAAGAGGAGGTGGTGCTAGGTCATGTAAGGGTGCTAAACTAACAAGAAGACCAGATTGTGAAGGAGCGGGTTCATTGGTGGTTATCGATGAAGACTCAATCTGTTCTATTGAGTGAGATGTTTGAGGAGGAAGAATATGTCACAAGAGAGATAGAAGGAGATATAGACAAGAAAGAATTGACTGGACTAGTATCTGATGGAGAGGAAGGTGATGAGAGATACTAACAGTGGTTGGGTTATGAGAAAAGGTCGAATGGGAGGGAGACATGGGTAGAGCGTGAAAAAGAATGGATAGTGGGTGAGGAAAGAAAAGGAGCAGGTTTGGAAAGCGATGTTGAATTAGGAAGAAAAGAAGTATCAGTTTGGGCTGGGCACCATTTGATGGGTTTAGAATTTGTGGCCCATTTGGATTGAGATATTAGAGATACATAAGGAAACTGGGTTTCAACAAAATTAACATTTCTAGATGTATATAGTTTTTTAGTGACAGAATCAAGACATAAATAAGCACTCTATGAAGTGGAGTACCCTAGGAACACACAGGGGGTGGAGCATGTGCCAAGTTAGTGTGAGACATAAGGTTTCAGCCATGGATAACAGAGGCAGCCAAAATCTTCAATTTCTCATAATTTGGAGGAGTTTGAAAAAGTAATGAGAATGGTGACTCCATGTTAAGATTAGGAGTGGGTGATCTGTTAATGAGATAAACAGCCATAGAAAAGGCATAGGACAAAAAATGAAGGGGTAAGGATGCTTAATTTAGAAAGGTAAGACCGGTTTGAACAAGATGATGATGATAACGTCCAATGTGCCATTATGTTGAGGGGTATGAGATGGGGTCCGATAGTGAGAGATGCCATGTTGAGAGAGAAATTATCGTAATTTCATATATTCAATGCCATTATCAATGTACAGAGAGATGATGATATCTTAAAATATTTTTCCACAAAATTTTTAAATTGTGGAAAAATAAAATAAATATCAAATATCAAATTTTTGTTTTAAAAGAAAGAACCAAATATATTTGGTATAATGATCAATAAAGATCACATAATATTTGAAACCATCAATGGAAAGAATTACAGGACTTGATACTCATAGAAGACACAGGTAATTTAAAGTTATGTAAAACATGACTCAAAATTTTAAAAGAAGGATGTCCAAGCCTATTATGCCATTTTTAATAGGGAACTTTTATTGCTGTGAAACTAAAAGGAGTACAAAGAGACTGAGATCCAATAGACAACCATTCACAAACACCATCTCTATTCTGACTCTCTATCAGTTTTGCCTCAATATTGAGATCCTTTACCACAAAAGAGAATGGAATAGAATTCAATAGAAACATTGTTAGTGGAACAAAGTTTAGAGATAGATAATAAATTTTTCTTCATGCCAGGAACATGAAGAACATTAGATAAATGAATATTACAATAAGAAGATGGAAGAGAGGTAGATCCCTTATAAGAAATTTTTAAATTGTTACCATCACTAATCATGATTTCTTCAGGTCCTTCATATGTCGAATGTAAAGTGAGATTGTCGAAATCATTTGTTATATGATGAGAAGTACCAAAATCACTCAACCAATTGGATGGAAATGACTTGGAATGAGATGCAAAGTGTGCTCTGAGATATTGATTGCATGGTGGAGGACCCAACAGTGATGGTCATGAAGAGATGGATTGGTCTTTTCCACTTTGAAGTAGATAACAATGGCACAACAACAAGGAGTTTGCAGCAATTGCAAGTAGTATGGCAAGTCAGATCACACAATTGACAAATAATTTGGGGAGAGAAGTGATTCCCACTCTTGTTGATGGAAGATGACTGAGTATGAGATGTTCTAGGTGTGGATTGTTGCCATGTTTAAGAAGAAGAACGACCACCATGGGATGTATAATTGGCTGTGATTTGAGAGTCATAACTAGTGGTCATACAATTTCAGTTGAGAAAAGCTTCACAGTCAGTAAGTTTATCATGTAATTCAGCAAAGGTAATGGATAAGTCTCTTGTCTGAATTGCAGTAGAGATTTCTTTATATTTGGGTCCCAAACCATTAAGAATATGGAATGTAATTTTATCCTTGCCGAGTGGTTCATCGGCCAAGGCAAGAGAGTCAGCAAGGCCTTGAATGGTTTGCATGTAATCAGAAATAGATTTGTCATCCTTGGAAATTTTACTCAGAGTTTCATGTATACTGATGATTCTCCCACTTAAAGATTTGGCATACATGGTTGCCAAGTTCTACCATGCTTCATGAGAAGACTTTGAGGATGCAATGAAATTCACAATTGTAGAATCAAAGGAGATGAGGAGTGCACTTCATAGTAGGTGATCTTGGCAGATCCAAAGAATTTTTCCTAGATCAAAGGTTGGACACATGGATTGGCTAGTCACATAACCCATTAGATAATACCCAATCAATAAAGAGTACCATTGAGCATGCCGAGCTGTATAGTTGTCGACGGTGAGTTTTAGAGGAGCCTGTGCATAAACATTTGTGTAAACTAAAATTCTTGAAGCGTTGTGGTTGTTAGGTGAGTGTTGAGTGTTGGTTTCAGACATGCTGATGATGAAAAATGAAAAAGGTGCAACAAAAACGATAGAGAAAAAAAAAATTATTAGAGAAGTGTTTGCTCTGATACCATGTAGAGAATTGAATAACACATAGGCTTGATGTTCATTGATACACAACTGTTATTAAATACAAATTACATAACGATTATATAAGGCAATACAGCTACTACTATACCAAATACATATACAAATAAATATAAAAAAAAAAATACAACCAATACAGCAATGAAGATATCAAATATGAGCAATATTAGGATCGTGAGATATTTTTCTTAATAATATCTTAATTTATTTTTTGTCAACCATAATTCTTATAAAATAAGGTACGTAGTTGTTAAAATTTCCAACATATTAATAAGAGCGTCAAAATGCTTGAGCCCTATGTATCAGACACCCATGCTACAACTGTTGAATTTCAATACTATATAGCATAACATCGTATACATATATCAAAAAATTACCAAAAAATATATATTTCTACCACATGCTTCAGCCTTATATATAGATATATATATATATATATATATATATATATAATATAGCTATAAATAAAAAGCGGGATGCCCACTAATATTACAAATTTTTAAATCCCCTAAAATTACCAAAATGCCCATCAGCTTTTGCAAATTTTACTTCAGAAAAGAGTCCCCTATCAACACAAGTCTCTAATCCTGTGCAACACCACAAAACTACCGTAAAACTGAAAGGTCTATGTTTGAAACTTAACAGCTGATTATGCCCCACATGGATCCCAAAGTTATAGATTTTTTTTCACTGTATTTTATATACTTTGCAGTGATATACCCAACAAAAAAAAAAAAAAAATATGAAAAGCGGGATGAATTCGAGTTGGGATATGTCCAAAGAAGAAATAGAAACTATAAATGGATCCCACCATCCACTAGGTTGGACCCCTGATTAGACCTGGCAATTTGGGTCATGACACAGCGATACAATTCGAAAACGACACGGAATAAATGGGTTTTGGTTTATTATAAATGGGTTCGGGTCATAATCGGATCAACCCGTTTAACACGATTATTAATCGTGTCATTTTTTGGTTGACCTGTTTAACTCGAAATTGACCCGTTACGACCCATTTATTAAACGTGTCAGTTTCAACCCGACACGATTATACACCTATTACAACCCATTTAAATTTAATTTTAAATTAATATTTTATTACTAATATAATATTTGATAACTAAAAAATATTATAAATTAAAAATTTTATAAAAATAATTTTCTATTACTAATTTTTTTAAAACAAAAAATACATCTTTAATAAAACAAAAACATAAAAATAAAAAATAAAAATAAAAATTTTTTTCGGGTTAATAGGTTAATTTTTGAGTTAATTGGTTAATTTTCGGGTTAATAGGTCAATTTCAGGTTAACGGGTTAATAGTTCAACACGACCCGTTAATAATCGTGTTAAACGGATCGTGTCGTGTTGACCTGTTTATAAACAGGTCGGGTTAGTATTTTGGATACCTGACACGATTAATAAATGGGTCGTGTTCGGATTAGGCATTTTTGACACAATTATTAAACGGGTTGAAACGAACACGACCCACGAACACGAATTGCCATGTCTACCCCTGATATGTCAATTTTTATTTTGTCGTTAAATTTTTATTTTTTGTAATCTCAATATTTTTAAAACTTTTTTAATGATTAGGTAAAAATGAACGATTGAATAGATAGCTTAATGTTTTTGTTTTTTTAATTGTTTTTCTTCATAAAGCAATATTTTTTGCATGAATTTTTTGGGATCGAAAGCAAAAGCCCAAATGAGTAAATGGCCGATGTTATAATGATTTTAGATATCTGTATTTTATTTTTTTTTGGGACAAATCATTTTGGAAATTGATAGTATAATTTTGTGGTACTTTAAATATATTATAAGTTAACCAAGCTAATAAAATTGTATCAAGGTACCACATTAATAAATTTTTTATATAACAAAAAATTAATAAAAATAGTATTCAACCCTATTATAAAATGGTCCACGTGCGTGCTACTCACATTGCCGCTTCAGCCTTCGGTTTTCCAACTTTTGATGACATTGCATGATTTGGGATCCAATAAAATATAATATAAAGTTAAAATGTTTTTCTAAGTGTACATTCGAAGAAGAGAAAAAAAAATAAAAATAAACAAAAAAATAAAAAAAATTCAATATTAACATTTCCCATTTCTCATTTTCGCGAGGCAAAATAGTTTGATTTTACAAAATAGGGACATAATGTAAAAAATTAAAATTAAAATAAAAATAATAAATTTACCCTGTTTGATTTAATTATATTTTAATTTTATAAAATTAGAATATTCTAACTGGACTGTATTATTCTATATATATATATATAAGTTTCTCTTTCTTAATTCTTATAAAACATATAGTTGGACATTTGGCCTTTAGTAGGTGCGCAGCCCACATGTACCATAACCTTTCTAATGATTAATTTGATTTTTAATTTATAGAATTAGATTTGAAAATAAGACTATGTAGGAGAGGTACGTAGTTTATTATTTTCTTAATTTTTTATTTCTTTTATTTTTATTTTTTTTAACTCAATACCTCAATTAAGAAATTTTGTACCTTTAATCTAAAAAGTCAAATACACACACATGTATATGGTTTATTAACTACTAAATACCAATATATAATTAAGTACCAAGTCCTCTCCCACAATCCAGTCTGCCAATACATGCGACTAATATTCTTCCAATGAGTAATTTTTATGTCTAATTACGTTTTTATGTTGTCTCAAAAAAAAAAATTATGTTTTTATATAAACCAAGTCCTTCCTTTCAGTTTACAGGCTGACCCAAATCAAGAGTACCATGCATAGGAAACCTAGACCACAATGCGGCTAGCACTCCCAAAAAAACAAAATAATTCAAAGTTAGATGACTCACAAATTTCAGAGTTAGGCTTGCATTTCAAAAGATCACGACTAGGGACAAGCGGTTAGAACCATACCAAAAGCCATAGCCGCGTGCATGTTGGTCTATACAAATTGCGACTTTAATTCTCGGCCTTATGCCACCTGATTTAGGTTGTCCATCAGATCAACTCTCTTGTCTCTGGGTCTTATTGGGCTCATAGTCCATATGCCGTTATTTCAAAACAAGCATCATTGCCAAATACCCAAAATATGAAATCAAATTAATTTCAACATAGATAAATTAATTTTTTTTTCACTAGATTTTGTAAGATACGTATGATTTTCGAAGGGGGAAAAAAAAAAACATATATACGTGTATGTAATCAAATGTTGGATTATTATATATTATATGGAAGGCCCATTTTATTTATTTAATGTAAAGTTTTGCTGGTTAATTTGCAAGGAATTTACACAGTTTTAGAAATCAATTTCCACATAATTTCTTCCCTATTTCCTGTCTCTTTGGTTACGATCCCTTGCATGCAAATATCAAATCCTTGGTGCGTAAATTATAAGCTATAGATTGTTGAAATTTCCACCATTTTTATATAAACGTGTGAGCCCTACGTATCCAATAACCACGCCAATATAGTTATCGAAATTTCAATAGCACAAAGCATTTCGCAGCACGCGCTTCTGTATACCAACTTCATTAAAATTAATTAATATCTTGGGTTAAAATATTCAGAAAAACAAAAAGCAGTAAACATTTCCACAAGGCAGATACAAAAAGAGTCTTACTTTAATTTCCGAGTGGTTTCTTTTTTTATATTTAATATCAAAGTTGGCCAGTTTATGTTACCCTACAATTACCATTAGTTTGTTCCTTATAAAGGATTTATAATTTTCAAAGATAATGGCAAATTAATAATTGTCACAAAATCCAATATATTTAAACTGAAATAAAGTATAAAGATTAATTATGTAGGAAAAATGGTAAAATTATCATAATACGTGTTTAATCATGATATATTATGTATAAAAACTAATTATAAATATCTGCTATATAGCTACTCTCTCACGCATATAAACATGTTTTCTCAATTGGTTTTTTAAATCCTCTTATTTAATTTTATTTGAAATAATTTAATTCCATGCAGTTTATCATGTGTGCTGGGGCCGGCCCAAACCATGACTACATAAAGATATGAAAGTCATGGGAAACCCCCCATGGGCCATGGCTTCCACTGTTTTCCTGTGGAAGGAAGAGAGGGAAGTCTCTAAGGAAAAGTGTATGATCTTTAATAATATCACTTTTCTTATTTTCAGTTAAATTTCAGTCCCGTCATTGATATTTTTTTGGGGCAAGACCTGAATATATATATATATATATATTTGGTAAATTGGTGGAAACCAGAAAATAGTTAAGTAATGTTTTAATTAATCAATTTACTTTGAAATATATATATATATATATACACAATATATATTTATGAATATTGATCTATTTCCATGAGCTAAAATAATGAAAATTAATCAAATAAGTTAATATAAGGTGCAAATATATGGTCTTTACAGGGATCTACGTGTATGGCCTTGCCGTGCTGCATGGGTTGAGAAATAAAATAAATTGGGTAAAATAAAAATCACAAAAAAAATCCGAATAAAAAGAAGAATTTATGAAATCAAAAAGCGTAATACTTCGGATCCGACGCGTTAAATTAATTAATACAAGTAATCCAAACGGACCTCGTGAAATAAGTTGTATATTCCATGATATTTTACATGCGATATATAGTGATCGAGTATTGAAACTAAGTTAAATAAAAATATATGATTTATATAGAAACTATATAATATACATACAAGTCTTTTTTTTTTTTTTTTTTTTTGGTTCAAAATTTCTGGCAAGCTTTGTTTAATGTCATTTTCATCATGAAACTTCTTCCAAATTTATTGGAACTTTACCAAGAAACCAGGATCAAATTAAAAAAAAAATAAAATAAAACTGAAAATTGTGCTAGATGTCTATATATAGATTACTTATGTCCAAAACCAACTACAAGCATTTCCAAGTACTATTCGTATTGCTTTCTTGCTTTCTTGCTTTCTTCTCTTAGTATTCTCTTAAATACCTATAAGATTTCTTGCTTCTTTTTTCCACCGCACCACCAGATATCAAGCACACTTTAACCTGATACGCTTTGAAAAAGGGAGGTAAATATCCTTATATCACTCCAACTTTTATTTTTATTATTTTATTTTTCCAAATACTCTATTCCTTTCTATATATATATATATATATATATGTTCAAAAATTTCCTTAACCTGGATTTTTTAGATAAAAAATTTATCCAAAATCTAAGTTATGTTATAAAGTAGTGACTAATTGCTATATATAACTTGATAGAGGACAAATTCTCAACAAAAAAATTTCCTAAATAAGAGACTCCACATATATATATATATGTATATATAAATGTTTTCCCTTTCCAACAATTAAGATATATTCATCATTTTAATTTCAGGTTGAAACTCAGATATGGAGAATACTCATTACCATGCTAGCCACCCAAAGCACCCACTGGAGCTCAAGTCACATCACGAACCTGCCTACAAATGCGACGGCTGCAAAGAAACAGGCTTTGGAAAGAGATACAGATGCGATCTATGCGACTTCGATCTCCACAAAGATTGCATGTTTCTCACCAACAAAACATCGCATGCATTCTTCAAAGGTTCGACGTTCGAGTTCTTCGAACAACCACCGCGACATAACAAGCGCTGCAATAACTGCAAAAGATATTGCGATGCATGTGGAAAACAAATCAAGGGTTTTGTTTACCATTGCCAAAAGAATGATCTCGATTTGCACCCTTGTTGCAGTAATCTCAAGGAAGTACTTAAAATCGATGGCAAAGAGTTCCGGCTCAGTGAAAGAGTAGATTCGAGCTGTTTTTGGTGCGGAAAAGTGAAAGTTCAAGGCAGTTTTTCCGGTGCAAGAGGCTGGTCTTATGTTTCAATGTGCAATGAGTACCATCTCCATGTTCATTGTGCTACTGAAATGGTTTCCGAGGTTTGGAAAAATAAAGACAAGCTTGGTAATGATAATAACAATAATAACAATGGCTGTTTGGATTTGGAGAATTTGAAGCTTCCGAAGGATCTGGCAAAGTTGAGGAAAGATGGCGCAAGGGGTAATAAGTATTGGAGGATTATAAAAGCAATTCTTAGGACAATTGCTTGTATCCTTATGGGTGAACCAACCATTACTATGACTTGCCTCGTTGTTGAATTGCTCACATAAAAAGTGTTTAGTCTTATATTTTTCTACTTCTCCTCGATCGATTTTAATTCTTAGTTTAATTAATTATGGTTTTCCAATAGGTTTCGCTTTTTTTTTTTTTGTATTTTTTCTTTTTCGGGTAAAATGCCAAAAGGCCACAATAGGTTTCTCTGTTTTACCGTGAAAATTTGTTGTAAATAGGAGTGGAAATTGTAAGAGACCACGTTGAATTATTTGTTTTGTTTTATTTGTGGAAAACTTTTGTTATATGAGTTTGGAGTTTGGTATATTGTATTCGAACCAAAAATATATATATATATATATATATATATTTTAATTATCAATAGTTGGAAAAGCTTTTTAAATTTATAAGAAAGTATTTGTAGGCTTTTTACCAATGAGAATAAATTTTGAAGTCCTTGTTTCAAATCTCGATCGACATAAGTGAAATCTCCCTCCCCAACTTGTAATATAAAAAAATAAAAATAAAAACATTGAAACATACCTTCAAAAGGTGGTAATCTTGCCACTTTGTTCAAGCCAAAGTCTACTAAGATTTGCACCATCTTTCTTTCATATTTATTGTATCACTTAATTCATATTTTTTATTGTTTCCCCTCATCATTGTAATTCCGTTTGATACTTGTAAATTTCTCTACTGATTTTGGAAAAAATAATTACACAGAAATTTAAAACAAATTTTACAAAATCATATAAAAAATAAAATAAAATTTAAAAAAATTCAAAATGTCAAAAAATGGGCCAACGCCAATGCTATGGTAACGATATCGCGTCGGCTTATGACACTTTTTATGTTTGATTATGATTTTTGTTCTGCACACCATTGTAATTCCGTTTTATGCTTGTAAATTTCTATACTGATTTTGGAGAAAATAATTACACATGAATTTAAAAAAAAAAAATTCAAAATCATATACAACATGAATCAAAATATAAAAGAAATTCAAAAAGTTAAAAATGGGCCAACTCCTACGCTATGGTAACTATACCACATCGGCTTAGGTCCCTTTTTTTCATTTGATTTTTTTTTCCCCTCACTATTGTAATTCCTTTGATGCTTGTAAATTTTTCTACTGATTTTGGACAAAACAATTACAAAGGAATTTGAACAAATTGTGCAAAATCATATAACAAAGGAAAAAGAATTTTAAAAAATTCAAAATGTCAAAAAAAAAAAAATTCTAACGCCGATGCTACGGTAACGACATCGCGTCGGCTTAGGTTGCTCTTTTTTGTTTGATTGTTTTTTATTGTTTCCCCTCACTATTGTAACTCCATTTTATTCTTGTAAATTTCTCTACTGATTTTGGAAAAAATAATTACATGGGAATTTAAACAAATTTTACAAAATCATATAAAAAATGAAACAAAATTCAAAAAAATTCAAAATGTTAAAAAATGGGCCAACACCAATGCTACAATAACTATATCTTGTAGGCTTATGCCACTTTTTAGGTTTGATTATGATTCTTGTTTCCGCACACCATTGTAATTCCGTTTGATGCTTATAAATTTCTCTACTAATTTTGGGGAAAATAATTACACAGGAATTTAAACAAATTTTTCAAAATCAGATAAAAAATGAAACAAAATATAAAAAAGAAATTCAAAATATTAAAAAATGGGCCAACGCCAACGCTATGGTAACGACACAGCGTCGGCTTAGGCCCCTTTTTTTAGTTTTTTTTTCTTTTTTCTTTTGTTTCCCCTTACCATTGTAATTTCCTTTGATGCCTGTAAATATTTCTACTAATTTTGTACAAAACAATTACAAAGGAATTTAACAAATTTTGCAAAATCATATAACAAATGAAACAAAATTTACAAAAAAAAAAAAAATTCAAAATGAAAAAAATGGGCCAACACCGATGCTATATTAATGCTACAGCGTTGGTTTAAGCCCTTTTTTTTTTTTCCTCAATATTCTTCACTATTGTACTTTCCTTTGATACTCATCACATTTTTCTAATGATATGGTAAAACATAATTACAAAGGATTGTAAACAAAAAATACAAAATCATTAAAAACAAAAAAACGAAGTTTACAAAAAATTCAAACAATGAAAATTGCACCAAAGTCGATGCTACGGACATTATAAAGCGTTGGATTTGGTCCCCTCTTTTCTTTTCTTTTTTTTTCATTTTTTCTGTTTTATTGTTATTGTGCACTATTGTAATTGCCATTGATCTTGTAAATATTTTTAATGATTTTTGCATTTTCTTGTAAACTTAGTTGTTTTGTTAATGAGTTTGTAACTTTTGTTTAAAATGCTTTGTAATACTTTTGTCTAAAATAATTCATTCGAAAATTTACAAGCATAACAAGAAAAAAGAGGCCTAAGCCGACGCTGCTACATGTTAAAAGCATTGGCTTTGGATTTGTTTTTTTTTTTTTTTTTCACTCTTTTGGAAATTTTGTTATCTTTTAATGATTTTCTAACTTTTGTTTAAATTCCTTTGTAAATGATTTATTCGCATTATTTTAACAGCTACAAAGAAATTATTCGAACGGCACAACAGAAGCACTAAAATGAAAGGATTTCATTTATTCTCAGCAAAATTTATAGATGTAGCTACAAAAATCATTGGGTATATACATATAAAAAATATATATATATTAGGGCAATCCAATGCAAACGTCGGCTTTAGTCTTTTCATGAAAAAATAAGACGGAAAAACATTTTGATGTTTTAATTCGAGTTGCTAAAATTAGTATACTTGAATGAGTAACAATATGTTAAACCATCTTGATTGAGTAACTTGCCCCCTCCATTGTGTCAGAGAATCCTTTTGTTCCTGTGGACCCCATAGAAGTTGAACAATTGCTTTGCAGTTGCACTGAACTTTACCAAGTATATCCATTAGTACCCTTTTCTATGATTCATTTAGAATCAACAACAAATAGAGAAATGTCATTTAATTAACAAAGTCTTATTGCATAGATAATTTTAATAGAGTTTCAACAAAATAAGTCATATTTTTGTAGGATACATATGGTTCTTAACAAGAACATAGCAGAATTTAGTACATAATTAGTTTACCAACAGACGCATATATGGTCACTTGGTCAATAGCCAAACATAAACAAATGAAATAATAAAATTACAGCAACTTTAACAGTCTTAAGGTCATATTGGTGGCTCCTCTTAGTATTCTTCTAAATTGCTTCAAGAATATTATTAGATTTCTCCACTTGCACAAACAAACGATGAATTTCACCGATAAATATATCCATTTTATTAAGCTTATGTTCTCCTTCTTTTGCCCAAATGAATTTACCACATCCTTTTTCAAGTGACAATTAAAAATATAAAATGAAAATTTAATTATTTTATTAGCCAAAACAAATGAAAATTCAACACATTAACAATTTTATATGACCTGTTCACCATCTAAGCATTTCCAAAATTGATGATTTGGGTTTTTATCTGTCTTTGACGTTTTTAAATTATATATTGTCCACATGAGCACATTCAGATCGGTTGAACTTCACTATTACTAGTTGACATGCTTACACAATTAATCTCCAGTAAGAACTTCTGAATAAGACAATGCAAGATTTAATAAGCCATTGGTTCATATTAAAAACAAAACAAAGGCTCACAATTACTAACCTTTGGGATTGTCGAAAAGAAGGCCCAGGCACTGGAAGCAAAGAATATCTGGGGCTGGAATGGTGGTGAGAGCGGGAGATGGTGGATTTTATTTGGAAACTTCAAAACGGTGAGAGAAAGTGGATTTGAATGGGAATTTTGAAACAGTTAGAGATGGTGGATTGTATTGGGAATTTTGATATTTTAAAACGGTGAGAGATGGATTTGGAAATTTTGAAATAGTGAGGTCCATGAAACAGTGGTGCGAACGGGAAAGGAAATGATATTTTATAGAGGGATAGTTGCAATTTTGTCACGTCTGACAGAAAAGTATCTAAGCAGTTCATTGGATAAGTTGAAATCCAATGGCTGAGCATTTTTCTACATTTTTTGACCACATCTATTTTCGTCAAGTTGATCCTGACCATAGAATCTCTCGACATATATATATATATATATATCTAATAATGTGTAATTTGCTCATATTAAATATTGGCTAAAGATAACTATAATTTGTTAGATATTTTAAATAATTAAAATTTTGAAAAGAAAAAAAAAAGACAAAAAAAAAAAAACCAAAAACTAACACAATTACAAATTGTGTTCAATTTTGTGTTTATATACGTTTGTTCTTCCCTTCATAACTAACTTAAATGTTAAACAAACTCTACTTACCATTAACTAACATTTGATATAAGTAAATAACATATTATTAAATAGGAAAATACAACATTTGTACTCTTGTGTCCACATCCAAATACAACATAAAAAACGATCATACTTACGTTTTGATTGGATGTTTGGAAGATGACCGTATCTTTACCAAGTACTAAACTTTTTATTTTTTATTATTATCACTATTATTATTATTACTATTTGGTGGGGGTGTGGAGGACTGGGTCAAGATCTAATATAGTTTGCTTATTAGTGATTATAATATGATATATTTACCAAAAAAAAATTACAATATGATATTTGTGGATCAAGTAATTTTTTTTCTTTGTTCACATTCACTGTGCTCTCTCGCTGCTAGCTAGGATTTGCTGGCCTGTTTCATGCCTCCTAATTACAAGACTTTTTGAGTTCTGTTGATTTATCAATGAGTCATTTTGTGGACCTTTCCAGTTGTGAATGAGTACGGCATGGGAATTTGGCCCATTAACGAAGAAGCCAACTCTCGCTTGTATAATACCATTCCTGACCAAAAAATAATTATAATTACAATAATATCTTAAATCTAAAATAATTATCTTTTTTACCTTGGCTTTTTTTTTTTTCTTCAACAACAACAAGAAGCCAAATTTGATAGATAGGTTTATATATGTAAGTTTGGTTGTTGGTATATTGTATTCGAACCAAAGAAAAATATTTTAAATATCAAAAGTGGAAAGAGCTTTTTAAATTTGTACGAAAGTACTTATAGGCTTCTTTTGTATTGAGGATATATTTGAAGGTCCATGTTTCAAATCTGACATAAGTGAAATCCCCTTCCCAAGTTGTAAGTAAGAAAAAATAAATAAATAAATAAACATATAAATGGTATTAAAATAGAGGCTAAAATGCATTTTAGTTCCTTTATTTTTATAAAATTGTATTTAAAGGGTTATATAAAGTGATGGATTTACGTTGATGGATTTAAAGTTATGAATTTATGATGATGGTTTAAAGGTGATGTAGATCAATAGATTTGAAAATGGTGTATATATATATATATATATATCTATATATATTTGGTTTTTAAGATGCACTATGCAGTACTGGTGTTTTGTAGTTGTGGATGTGATTAGCATGCAAGCGGATTATTATGAGTATGCATGTTCATACTCTCCCATAGTTGCCATTGGACCGAAGACAGGCAAGTTTGATATTAGTCATAGCCGTCCCCTTCTATGGCTGGGATTGATGGTTATAGCATCGGCGCTATTGGGATGCCAGGACGGCTTAGATGCAGGTTTCTCTCTATAACCTCCCTGTCAAGCGATGCTTTGGGATACTGGACACCGTCGGACATCACTAACATATAGTATAGTGTGTCAAGATATTTTCGACATGAATTTTCAAACAAAATATTTTAAAATCATATTTAAATTAAAATGTATTTAATAGTGTTTTTATCATCTATGTCAATTGATGTTTTAAAAATGCATTTTACTATGACTTTATTATTTAAATTGATTTGTTGATTTAAAATGGATTTTTTTTATATTTTTACCATTTATTTCAAATAGATGTTTAAATTGGTTTAAATTTTTCTTTTATTAATTAAATGATTTATTCTACTTATTTTAGATTGATTGTTTAAATGCATTTGATCATGTTTTTATTATTTAATTTAATTTGAGGTTTTAACATGAATCTTATGGTATTTCATTATCTATCTCAAGATTGGGTTTAAAATTAGTTAAATTATTTCTTTGATTATTTTATTAACTTAATTAATAAATTTTATAATTTATATATTGAGTTTATTTTTGTTTTATGCCAAATTTCTTTAATGCAAGTTTATTTATGATTTTATTTTATTTTATCTTATGATATCTTATTCTAAATTCAATAATTGGTTTTTGAAGCATTTCCAATGTAAACTTTGAGTTCTAAATTATTATTGTATTTTATGTGCATTTTAATTTGTTGCATTTTATTTATTATTTATAATCTCAATGTTTGTGGGGTACAAATTATGAAGTTTTGTGAAATATTTTAAAAGGAGAACATTTTTAACTGAGTGAACTGTGAGGGTTTTGAGAGAAAGTATTATTTTCAAATACTTGATATTTATTTATTTACTTATTTATTTTTAATTAATTAAATTTTTTTATTATTATACTATTATTATTGTATAGTAGATTGGATCACTCACTGAGATAATTAGCATCTCACATTTTTAAATTCATTCACTTAAGCCCAAGTTAGTAGGCATTGACCATCCGGGGCGAGCTTGACAAGTTTGATTTGCTGCCGTATTCCGAGGAGTTCTTTCTTTCTTTCTTTTCCTTCTTATTTTGTAATATTTCTTTTTATTTTTTGTTGTATTAAATTCCATATTTATTTGTAATCCTCTCAGGTTCTGTATATTATGTTGGATGTATTTGATTAGTATTGCACTGATTCTTGATTAATTTTGAAGTGCTAAAATTTTGTGGAAATAAATTGTAGTAAGGGAAGAGGAATAAGGAGATATCATTAAAAGTGCGTTTTCTATGCAAGAAATTTTAAGGTAAGTCCAACGTTTAGGGAAGATTCTACTGGATTTTCCATTAGAAGATTCGGTAAGATTTCCTTGGAATCAGGGTTTACCTAGGATTCTGGTAAGCGACCTTGGACTGGTTCTAACATGTTGCCTGTTGACTTGTGTAAATATCTAATGTAAATGGCAATCATCTCCTCCTTCATATAATATTCTATAAGTGTTTACATCAAAATGCCTTAAATGTATAGTAGGGAAACTTGGATCGGGATTAAGGATTGGTCCTATGTTTCCTCTTACGAAGAATTTTGTTACAATATTGCTTGTGTGAAGGATTTTGTTCTCGAAAAGAGGAAAAATGGATATTTTGATGGAAGCAATGACAATGATAGTGCTCAGACAAGCAACACGGTATTGATGTAAATTGCTAGTCCATCCAATTATGAGGTAGCACAAAGAGGAGGTTTTGGGAGAAAAGCTAAAAAGTTTTGGAAGATAGTGAAAATGGTCCTCAAGTTTATTATTTCAGCCAATTTCGATGATCCAACTGGTAGAATTGCCATCATTCTTGAGGCTTCGGTTTCTCAATACTAGTACATGAGCTTGAGTGCAAGACGAGGATAATTTTTTTTTTTGTTTTTTGCTTCTTGTTTTTATTTTTCCTATGAAAAGGAGGATAAGATATTTGCTTGCCATTTGCTACCTGTAATATAAAATATTGATAAGTTGTTGTACCTAAAATACGAAGACATACATATACATATATACGATATATTTGTTCCATTTTGTATACAGAGATAATTCTCACTCCGAGTTGAAGACTTGGCAATGAAATCCCTCTTTCCTAATTTATTAGAAAGTAAAAAAATAATAATAATAATATTATAGTTTCTTTAAATAATAATTTAATTAGTTTTCTAATAGAATGGGAAAATTTTCTAGTACTCCCAGGGTAGGAAGATTAGAACTCCTTCTTTGATACTTATGACACCTATCCAATTTTTTCTATATCAGAAAGTGTTACAAATAGCCAAAAACTACGCTCCATTTTCTTCATTTTTTGGCTTCTAAACCTCCATCTCTGTTTGCTCAATTATGAATTTCCATTTTTTTCTCTCTTTTTTTTTTTTTTTTTTTTTTTTTTTTTGGGTTTTCTCTTCCACTACCACCCAAGAGAAGATGACGACCCTTTGATACCACTGCTTCATGTCTCAGCTACGATTTCTATGGGAATACTTGATTTGATTTATATAAGAATACTTGCATCACACTTATATTATTTACCATTTGGTACTTTTCCCTTAAAGGTAAATGTTTTTTTTAACCATATTTTTTAAACAATTTGTTTAAGAAATGATCTCTTCTTCATTTTTGGAATGTGCAGGACCATTATTGTAAACAATCTTTTGTGAATTCTCAACATATTAATTGTTTATGCCTGACTATATTTCTTGATCTGTTCACAATGCGCCAATATCATCTCTATTTCCATTACTTTTATTTCATAATAGTGTATTTTTTTTTAAATGTTATTTCCTTCATTATATTCATCTGCAGAGTAGATAGCTTCCAATATTTCTAGCATTTTCCACGACATTCATTGATATTCATAGAATCTTTCAATGTTATTTGAATTTGAAATGTTTATCGTTTGAAAGTATAGGCAATATTTTTTTAGGGCCTAACATTAATCTCTAACGTTGATTCTGTAATCTGTCTTCTAGACTCATAGCCATAGTTTTGATATTTTGATCATATGGAAATACATCTCCTTTGCTTGTGATTAAAAAAAATTCGTGACCATCAACAGATAAGTTTTGTTTTCAGTATGCAACATGTTCTCAGACTGCTCTAACGATAATCAACTACTTGTCTCTTTCTCTTTAGCATAAAATTGTCGGGAAAAAAATGTCTGTTGAAGATTTTTAGGATTTTCTAGCAATATCTATATCTGCTGCAAAATCTCTAGCCTTTATTGTCCTCTTATCCTCTATGGAAATTACTTGTTTTTAATAAATTTCTAGTTTATTGGACAATGCAACTTTGACATGGATATTTGGAATATTTTTGCATGAAAATATAATTTCAGAAGATAATCATATAATTGTTATATTTATTTGCTTTTTGTTCTGCTGCATCATTGCAACTTGAATACTTTATCAAGAACAAGACTTTTGCAAGTTTCATTGAACTCTTAACAGATAATCAATAGTATCCTGAAATGAACTGTCCTTTTTAATTACTATTTTGCAGATTGGGGATTTTCATATTGTACAAAGAAAGGAAAAAGAAAATGAAATCAGGACTATACCGAAGCAATCCAAAGGTGGCATATAAATGTTCTAAATAAAATGGCTCAAGGATAGATGATATAACCTTTCAATAGTGTTGTAGCTTGTAAGCTTGATAATAGGTCACAATTTTGCAAATATAATAGCCTGCAGAGGTGATAATAGAGTACAATTTTGTAAATATAGTAGATCCTACGTAACTATTGCAAGTAGCAATAGATGTGGGAAATAAAGAGAAATGAAAATGTCTCTTTGTTGATGATAGCAGACCTTTGCCATATGATGTATTATGTATTATGTAAAGGTCAATTGTTACATATTATGTATTATGTAAAATTAGTTTTCTATAGAAAATATATATAATTTTACAGAAGTGTGGCCAAACTCTTTTTACAAAAGATGATCAAAGAAAGCTAATTCTAATCATATGGCGTATATTATTAAACCTCAATGTCATCCTCATTTGACAACACCATTCCAATTTTCGGTAATTTCTCCCTTTAGTTTGATGTTATAAAAGTAACACCATCCTCCTCCTCCTCCTTCTCCTCCTCTTCATCTATATCCTCAAATGAATTCAGTTCACTTTTTGATGAACAATATGTGTCATCATATTGTTTATCACCTACAAATGTATTGATAAGGAAATTAGTCCTAGATTTCAATAACTTAATTTGTAAAAGAAAAAGATTGATTTCATCTATTTCATAATAACTTAGGTGGATTAACACTGTTAAGACTTACATAATTAATCAAAACTTTAATTAGCACCTTTATAGAATGAAAGAACTAAAAGAATTTAACCATGCAAATGGAAATTATTGATAACCTAATGAAGAAGTGATTGAAAGAACAAATTTACTAAATTCTAATTCTTCAAGGCTTCCATGTACCTTCAATTAATTTTCAAGGTAGGCACTACCAAATATTCCTATCAATCAAAGAAAAAAAATAAAATCAGTGTTATACGAAATCTAAATTTCTACTATGTAATTAAAAACAAATATGTTAAACATTCTGATTCACAATTTTGAAAAGCAAGACTCCCTAATATCAACCAAAGCTCCGATCAAGGCTCTGATGGGAACATCTAGTTACTAGCATTTTCTTTGAATAAAGATGAATAACTCGATTCTACCAAGGATTTCCCTGCTTATTTCTGAGGCTCGATGTACATGTTCATGCATGCATGCCTATCTGTTGAAGCAATATTTATTGTTCTGAGTTTCTAAAAGCTAGTGGAAGCATTTTATGTACTTCAATATGATTTCATATGTAAATAAAGTTTAACTACTGATCAAAATACTTTAATAAGAACGATAAATTATTTAGTTAATTTAATGAATCAAATAATATGCACTGCTAAATCGGCAAAAAATGCAGACCACAGTTTCATGTGGTTTTCTAGTGCAAGCCTGCATACAGTTTTCTAGTGCAAGGCAGCATACAAATCAACATGCATGACCCATGTCACTGTTTTGTTTGATGAGAAATGTGAGCGGAGTTTAATAGTTTTGTCACTTAACCTCAATAAGAGACTCAACTAAGTTTTCCAGATGATTTTTTATTTTATTTTATTTCAATTTAAAAATAAAAAATAGGAAAAAAAAATAAAAAACAGAGATTTGAACAATAACAGAACCGTAAAAAAAAAATTACGACTCAATTGCATTATATATAGACTTCTTTCCCAAGTTAAATTATTCAAGATAAAAGTGAAAAGGACTCAAAAGCATTATTTATACTAAAGTCACATACCAACAACTTTTGCCAATTTGATATTATTTGCAAAGAGCGTTCAATACTATGGAAAAGGAAGAGTCATGACTAGGTTTTGTTTTGTTTTTGATTTCCTTCACAAAAAAGAGTAACCTGGACGGAAGCTTAGAAGGGAAAAAACAGAGCAGAGTTTTTTTTTTTTTTTGGCGATTTGCAACACTTTCTAATATGGAATAAATTGGAGAGGTGTTATAATTATAAAGGATGAAGTGTTGAGCTCTCTTTTATTCCAGAAGAATTAGAAATTGTTTTCATACTATAACCTTAAATTTGAATTCCTATGCCCCTAATAATAATAATAATAATAATAAAAATAAATTGTCCGAAGACAAATATATTACATACTTCATCATTTCTTGATTATTTAGTATTAAGAATTAGGAATTGGGTGACGCACACATAAAGACTATTAAGAAATGTGCTTTCAATACATACGTATTCTTCTTTTTGATACATACCCTTTCAATACATGTAATTAACGTAAGAACCTTAATTTAAACAGTCAAGTACAGATTTGTTGAAATTTCAATGGGCAGTGGTTTCTTTTTGGTGATATATGGGTTATGGTTCTTGACTAGGATTTTTTTGGCCCCATATTGATCTAATTTAAGAGATTTGTAGGATTACCGTAAGAAGGAGCAGATAATTTTTTATTTTTGTTTTGCTTTATTTTGTTTATTTATTTATTTTATTGGGATAGTTTTATAGAATTTTTTTTTTTTATATTTTTTATGAATGATAGTTTTATAGATATTCTTTATAATTAAATCACTTTCCCAATAATTTCTTCTTCTTCTTTTTTTTTTTTTTTTTTTTTTTTTTTTTTTTTTTTTTTTTTGCCTGAAGGACTCATTTCTTTTCCTCTCTTCTGTTCCAGTATTTCTATATACATTTTACACGTATGTAAATACTAAAAACCGTGCAATATCTTAATTGATTTTTTGTCAACTATCGTTCTTATAAAATAAGGTATGTAGTTGTTAAAATTTCCAATATATTAATAAGAGCCTCAAAATTTTTGGGCCCCATGTATCAGACACCCATGCTATCACTGTTGAATTTCAATACTATATAGCATAGCATGGTATACTTATACCAAAAAATTACCAAAGAATATATAATTTTACCGCATGCTTCAGCCTTATATATATTATATAGATATATATATATAGCATCATATCAGACATGCTTCAGCCTTCAGTCTTCCAACTTTTGATGACAATTAATGATTTGGGATCCAACAAAATATAATACAAAGTTAAAATGTTTTTCAAGTGTACATTCCAATTCCATAAAGGGGGGAAAAAACCAATATAAATATTTCCTATCTACCATGTCCACAAGACAACGAATATATATATATATATATATATATGAAATAATTATATAATCAAAATAGTCCAATTTTATAAAATCAGATTAAAATAAAATAAAAATAACCAATTTATCTTAATTTATTTAACTATATTGTGATTTTCTAAAATTAAGATATTCTGGCCAGATTGTATTAATATATATATATATATATATGAAAGTTACGCTTTCTTAATTTTCATTAAATATATAGTTGGACATTTGGCCTTCGGTCGGTGCATAGTCCACATGTACCATAACCTTGCCAATGATTAATTTGATTTTTAATTTATATATAGAATTAGATTTGAAGATGTGTTCAATTTTTTTTTTTTTTGTTTTTTAAACTCAATACCTCAATAACGAAATTTTGTACCTTTAATCTAAAAAGTCATTATACACACACATGTGTATGGTTTATTAACTAATGAATACCAATATATAATTAACTGCCAAGTACTCTCTCAGAGTCCAGTCTCCCAATACGTGCGACTAATATTCTTCCAACGTCCAATTTTTATATCTAATTACGTTTTTATGTTGTTTCAAAACACCAAAAAAAAAAAAAAAAAAAAATTTACATTTTTTATGTAAACCAAGTCATGCATTTCAGTATACAGGCTGACCCAAATCAAAAGTACCATGCGTAGGAAACCTAGACCACAATGCGGCTAGCACTCCAAATAAAAAATAATAATAATAAAAAAAAATTCAAATTTAGATCACTCATAAATTTCAAGGGTTAGACCAGGGACAAAGCAGTTAGGACCATACAAAAAGCCATAACCACGGGCAAATATGTATATATATAAAAAAAATTTATAGTGCAGATAGTTTGCATGCATATTAAGAGTATTGATTGTTATCTATTTATATATAATAGTATTGACAATAATTTTTACAAAAATTGTTATTAATATTACAAATTCATATGCAGACTATTTACATTATACATGAATTATATATATATATATATATTTGTTCGATGAAAGCTTTTAAACATGCATGTTGTTCTATACAAATTGCGACTTTAATTCTTGTTTTCTTCGTCTAAGCTAATTAAATTGTTATATCTAAGATAATTAAATTGATTGCTCAACAAAATATGTATAAAAACGTAAAATAAAATAATTAAATTGGTGGATTTGGGCCTTATCCTACATGACTTTACGTTGTCCATCGGATCAACTCTCTTTTCTATGTGTCTTATTGGGCTCATAGTCCATATGTCGTTTTATTTCACAAAAAGCACCATTGCCAAATACTCAAAAGTTTAAATCAAATTAATTTCAACATAAATAAATTAAATGTTTTTTTTCAACTAGATTTTGTAAGATACATATGAATGTCGAAGGAAAAAAAAAAACATATATACATATATGTAATGAAAATGTTGGATTATTATATATTATAGGGAAGGCCCATTTTATTTATTTAATGTTAATGTTTTACTGGTTGATTTGCAAAGAATGTCCACAGCTTTAGACATCAATTTCCACATAATTTCTTCCCTAGTTCCTGTCTCTTTGGCTACGATCCATTGCATGCAATTATCAAATCAAATACTTGGTGCGTAAATTATAAGCTATAGATTGTTGAAATTTCCACCATTTTTATATAAACGTGTGAGCCCTACGTATCCAATAACCACGCCAATATAGTTATCGAAATTTCAATATCACAAAGCATTTCGCAGCACACGCTTCTGTATACCAACTCATTAAAATTAATTAATATTTTGGGTTAAAATATTCAGAAAAAGAAAAAGCAGTCAACATTTCCACAAGGCAGATACAAAAAGAGACTTACTTTAATTTCCGAGTGGTTTCTTTTTTTATATTTAATATCAAAGTTGGCCAATTTATGTTACCCTACAATTACCATTAGTTTGTTCCTTATAGAGGATTTATAATTTTCAAAGATAATAGCAAATTAATAATTGTCACAAAATCCAATATATTTAAACTGATATAAAGATTAGTTATGTAGGAAAAAAGGGTAAAATTATCATAATACTTGTTTAATCATATTATATTATGTATAAAAAGCAATTATATATATCTCCTATATAGGTACTCTCTCACGCATATAAACATGTTTTCTCAATTGGTTTTTTAAATCCTCTAATTTTAATTTTATTTGAAATAACTTAATCCCCTGCAGTTTATCATGTGTACTGGGGCCGGCCCAAACCATGACTACATAAAGATATGAAAGTTATGGGAAACCCCCCATGGGCCATGGCTACCACTGTTTTACTGTGGAAGGAAGAGTGGGAAGTCTCTTACTTTTTGTTAATCTTCAAGGAAAAGTGTATGATCTTAATAATATCCCTTTTCTTATCTTCAGTTAAATTTCAATCCCTTCATTAATATTGTTTTTGGGGCAAACCAGAATATATAAATATATATATATATATTTATATATATTTTTGGTAAATTGGTAGAAACCAGAAAATAGTTAAGTAATGTTTTAATTAAACAATTTACTTTGAAATATATATATATATATACACACACAATATATATTTATGAATATTGATCTATTTCCATGAGCTAAAATAATGAAAATTAATCAAATAAGTTAACATAAGGTGCAACTATATGGTCTTTACAGGGATCTACGTGTATGGCCTTGCCGTGCTGCATGGGTTGAGAAATAAAATAAATAACCATTTATTTTTGGGTAAAATAAAAATCACAAAAAAAAATCCGAATAAAAAGAAAAATTTATGAAATCAAAAAGCGTAATATTTCGGATCCGACACGTTAAATTGATTAATACAGGTAATCCAAACCGACCTCGTAAAATAAGTTGTATATTCCATGATTGTTACATGCTATGGGGACCGAGCATTGAGACTCTAAGTCAAATAAAAATATATGATTTATATATGAGTACTTTTTTTTTTTTTTTTTTGGTTCAAAATTTCTGGCAAGCTCTATTTAACGTCATTTTCATCATGAAATTTCTTCCAAATTTATTGGAACTTTGCCAAGAAACCAGGATTAAATTTAAAAAAAAAAAAAAACTGAAAATTGTGCTGGCTGTCTATATATAGATTATTTATGTCCAAAACCAACGACAAGCATTTCCAAGTACTATTCGTATTACTTTCTTGCTTTCTTGCTTTCTTCTCTTAGTATTCTCTTAAACACCTATAAGATTTCTTGCTTCTTTTTTCCACTGCACCACCAGATATCAAGCACACTTTAACCTGATACGCTTTGAAAAAAGGAGGTAAATATCGTTATATCACTCCAACTTTTTTTTTTATTTTTTTATTTTTCCAAATACTCTATTCCTTTCGATATATATATATATTCAAAAATTTCCTTAACCTGGATTTTTTAGATAAAAAATTTATCCAAAATCTAAGTCATGTTATAAAGTAGTGACTAATTGCTATATATAACTTGATCGAGGACAAATTCTAAACAAAAAAATTTCCTAAATAAGAGACTCCATAAATATATATATATATATATATAAATGTTTTCCCTTTCCAACAATTAAGATATATTCATCATTTTAATTTCAGGTTGAAACTCAGATATGGAGAATACTCATTACCATGCTAGCCACCCAGAGCACCCACTGGAGCTCAAGTCACATCACGAACCCGCCTACAAATGCGACGGCTGCAAAGAAACAGGCTTTGGAAAGAGATACAGATGCGATCTATGCGACTTCGATCTCCACAAAGATTGCATGTTTCTCACCAACAAAACATCGCATGCATTCTTCAAAGGTTCGACGTTCGAGTTCTTCGAACAACCACCGCGACAAAACAAGCGCTGCAATAACTGCAAAAGATATTGCGATGCATGTGGAAAACAAATCAAGGGTTTTGTTTACCATTGCCAAAAGAATGATCTGGATTTGCACCCTTGTTGCAGTAATCTCAAGGAAGTACTTAAAATCGATGGCAAAGAGTTCCGGCTCAGTGAACGCGTAGATTCGAGCTGTTTTTGGTGCGGAAAAGTGAAAGTTCAAGGCAGTTTTTCGGGTGCAAGAGGCTGGTCTTATGTTTCAATGTGCAACGAGTACCATCTCCATGTTCATTGTGCTACTGAAATGGTTTCCGAGGTTTGGAAAAATAAAGACAAGCTTGGTAATGATAATAACAATAATAACAATGACTGTTTGGATTTGGAGAATTTGAAGCTTCCGAAGGATCTGGCAAAGTTGAGGAAAGATGGCGCAAGGGGTAATAAGTATTGGAGGATTATAAAAACAATTCTTAGGACAATTGCTTGTATCCTTATGGGTGAACCAACCATTACTATGACTTGCCTCGTTGTTGAATTGCTCACATAAAAAGTGTTTAGTCTTATATTTTTCTACTTCTCCTCGATCGATTTTAATTCTTAGTTTAATTAATTATGGTTTTCCAATAGGTTTCGCTTTTTTTTTTTTTTTTTTTTTTTGGGGGTAAAATGCCAAAAGGCCACCATAGGTTTCTCTGTTTTACTGTGAAAAATTGTTGTAAGTAGGAGTGGAAATTGTAAGAGACCACGTTGAATTATTTGTTTTGTTTTATTTGTGGAAAACTTTTGTTATATGAGTTTGGAGTTTGGTATATTGTATTCGAACCAAAAATATATATATATTTTAATTATCAATAGTTGGAAAAGCTTTTTAAATTTATAAGAAAGTATTTGTAGGCTTTTCACCAATGAGAATATATTTTGAAGTCCTTGTTTCAAATCTCGATCGACATAAGTGAAATCTCCCTCCCCAACTTGTAATATTAAAAAATAAAATAAAAAAACATTGAAACATACCTTGAAAATGTGGTAATCTTCCCACCTTGTTCAAGTCAAAGTCTACCAAGATTTGCATCATCTTTCTTTCATAGTTATTGTAGCACTTAATTCATATTTTTTATTGTTTCCCCTCATCATTGTAATTCCATTTGATACTTGTAAATTTCTCTACTGATTTTGGAAAAAATAATTACACAGAAATTTAAACAAATTTTATAAAATCATATAAAAAATTAAATTAAATTAAAAAAAATTCAAAATGTCAAAAAAGGGCCAACGCCAATGCTATGGTAACGATATCGCGTCGGCTTATGACACTTTTTACGTTTGATTATGATTTTTGTTTCTGCACACTATTGTAATTCCGTTTTATGCTTGTAAATTTCTATATTGATTTTGGAGAAAATAATTACACAGGAATTTAAAAAAAAAAAAAAATTCAAAATCATATACAACATGAATCAAAATATAAAAGAAATTCAAAAAGTTAAAAATGGGCCAACGCCGACGCTATGGTAACTATACCGCATCGGCTTAGGTCCCTTTTTTTCATTTGATTTTTTTTTCCCCTCACCATTGTAATTTCCTTTGATGCTTGTAAATTTTTCTACTGATTTTGGACAAAACAATTACAAAGGAATTTGAACAAATTGTGCAAAATCATATAACAAAGGAAAAAGAATTCAAAAAAATTCAAAATGTCAAAAAATATTCTAACGCCGACGCTACGGTAACAACATCGCATCGGCTTAGGTTGCTCTTTTTTGTTTGATTGTTTTTTATTGTTTCCCCTCACTATTGTAACTCCGTTTGATTCTTATAAATTTCTCTACTGATTTTGGAAAAAATAATTACATGGGAATTAAAACAAATTTTACAAAATCATATAAAAAATGAAACAAAATTAAAAAAAAATTCAAAATGTTAAAAAATGGACCAACACCAATGCTACAGTAACTATATCGTGTCGGCTTATGCCACTTTTTAGGTTTGATTATGATTCTTGTTTCCGCACACCATTGTAATTCCGTTTGATACTTACAAATTTCTCTACTGATTTTGGAGAAAATAATTACACAGGAATTTAAACAAAATTTTCAAAATCAGATAAAAAATGAAACAAAATATAAAAAAGAAATTCAAAATATTAAAAAATGGGCCAACGCCAACGCTATGGTAATGACACCGCATTGGCTTAGGCCCTTTTTTTTTAGTTTTTTTTTTCTTTTGTTTCCCCTCACCGTTGTAATTTCCTTTTATGCTTGTAAATATTTCTACTGATTTTGTACAAAACAATTACAAAGGAATTTAACAAATTTTGCAAAATCATATAACAAATGAAACAAAATTTACCAAAAAAAAATTCAAAATGAAAAAAATGGGCCAACGCCGATGCTATGTTAATGTTACAACGTTGGCTTAGGCCCTTTTTTTTTTTCCCCTCAATATTCTTCACTATTGTACTTTCCTTTGATGCTCGTCACATTTTTCTAATGATATGGTAAAACATAATTACAAAGGATTGTAAACAAAAAATACAAAATCATTAAAAACAAAAAAAAAAGTTTACAAAAATTCAAACAATGAAAATTGCACCAAAGTCGATGCTACGGACATTATAAAGCATTGGCTTTGATCCCCTCTTTTTTTTTTTTTTTTTCATTTTTTCTGTTTTCTCGTTATTGTGCACTATTGTAATTGCCATTGATCCTGTAAATATTTTTAATGCTTTTTACATTTTCTTGTAAACTTAGTTGTTTTTTTAATGAGTTTGTAACTTCTGTTTAAAATGCTTTGTAATACTTTAGTCTAAAATAATTCATTCGAAAATTTACAAGCATACAAGAAAAAAGAGGCCTAAGCTGACGCTGCTACATGTCAAAAGCATTGGCTTTGGATTTGGTTTTTTGTTTTTGTTTTTTTTTTTTTTTTTTTTTACTCTTTTGGAAATTTTGTTATCTTTTAATGATTTTCTAACTTTCGTTTAAATTCCTTTGTAAATGATGTATTCGCATTATTTTAAAAGCTACAAAGAAATTATTCAAAAGGCACAACAGAAGCATTGAAATGAAAGGATTTCATTTATTCTCAGCAAAATTTATAGATGTAGCTACAAAACTCATTGGGTATATACATATAAAAATATATATATATTAGGGCAATCCAATGCAAACGTCGGCTTTAGTATTTTCATGAAAAAATATGATGGAAAAACATTTTGATGTTTTAATTCGAGTTGCTAAAATTAGTATACTTGAATGAGTAACAAGATGTTAAACCATCTTGAATGAGTAACTTGCCCCCTCCATTGTGTCAGAGAATCCCTTTGTTCCTGTGGACCCCATAGAAGTTGAACAATTGCTTTGCAGTTGCACTGAACTTTACCAATTATATCCATTAGTACCCTTTTCTATGATTCATTTAGAATCAACAACAAATAGAGAAATGTCATTTAATTAACAAAGTCATATTGCATAGATAATTTTAATAGAGTTTCAACAAAATAAGTCATATTTTTGTGGGATACATATGGTTCTTAACAAGGACATAACAGAATTTAGTACATAATTAGTTTACCAACAGACGTATATATGGTCACTTGGTCAATAGCCAAACATAAACAAATGAAATAATAAAATTACAGCAACTTTAACAGTCTTAAGGTCATATTGGTGGCTCCTCTTAGTATTCTTCTGATTGCTTCAAGAATATTATTAGATTTCTCCACTTGCACAGATAAACGATGAATTTCACCGATAAATATTTCCATTTTATTAAGCTTATGTTCTCCTTCTTTTGCCCAAATGAATTTACCACATCCTTTTTCAAGTGTCAATTAAAAATATAAAATGAAAATTTAATTATTTTATTAGCAAAAACAAATGAAAATTCAGCACATTAACAATTTTGTATGACCTGTTCACCATCTAAGCATTTCCAAAATTGATGATTTGGATTTTTATCTGTCCTTGATGTTTTTAAATGTATATATTGTCCACATGAGCACATCCAGATCGGTTGAACTTCACTAGTACTAGTTGACATGCTTACACAATTAATCTCCAGCAAGAACTTCTGAATAAGATAATGCAAGATTTAATAAGCCATTGGTTCATATTAAAAACAAAACAAAGGCTCACAATTACTAACCTTTGGGATTGTCGAAGAGAAGGCCCGAGCACTGGAAGCAAAGAATATCTGGGGCTGGAATGGTGGTGAGAGCGGGAGATGGTGGATTTTATTTGGAAACTTCGAAACGGTGAGAGATAGTGGATTTGAATGGGAACTTTGAAACAGTTAGAGATGGTGGATTTTATTGGGAATTTCGATATTTTAAAACGGTGAGAGATGGATTTGGAAATTTTGAAATAGTTAGGTCCATGAAACAGTGGTGCGAACGGGAAATGAAATGATATTTTATAGCGGGATAGTTGCAATTTTGTCACGTGTGACAGAGAAGTATCTAAGCAGTTCATTGGAAAAGTTGAAATCCAAAGACTGGGCATTTTTCTACGTTTTTTGACCGCATCCATTTTCGTCAGGTTGGTCCTGACCATAGAATCTCTCTACACATATATATATATATATATAAATATATCTAATAATGTGTAATTTGCTCATATTAAATATTGGCTAAAGATAACTATAATTTGTTAGATATTTTAAATAATTAAAATTTTGATAAGAAAAAAAAAAGACAAAAAAAAAAACAACCAAAAATTAACACAATTACAAATTGTGTTCAATTTTGTGTTTATATACGTTTGTTCTTCCCTTCATAACTAACTTAAATGTTAAACAAACTCTACTTACCATTAACTAACATTTGATATAAGTAAATAACATATTATTAAATAGGAAAATACAACATTTGTATTCTTGTGTCCACATCCAAATACAACATAAAAAACGATCATACTTACATTTTGATTGGATGTTTGGAAAATGATCGTATCTTTACCAAGTACTAAACTTTTTATTTTTTATTATTATCACTATTATTATTATTACTATTTGGTGGGGGTGTGGAGGACTGGGTCAAGATCTAATATAGTTTGCTTATTAGTTATTATAATATGATATATTTACCAAAAAAATATTACAATATGATATTTGTGGATCAAGTAATTTTTTTTCTTTGTTCACATTCACTGTGCTCTCTCGCTGCTAGCTAGGATTTGCTGGCCTGTTTCATGCCTTCTAATTGCGAGACTTTTTGAGTTCTGTTGATTTATCAATGAGTCATTTTGTGGACCTTTCCAGTTGTGAATGAGTACTGCATGGGAATTTGGCCCATTAACGAAGAAGCCAACTCTCACTTGTATAATACCATTCCTGACCAAAAAATAATTATAATTACAATAATATCTTAAATCTAAAATAATTATCTTTTTTACCTTGGCTTTTTTTTTTTTTTTCTTCCTTCAACAACAACAAGAAGCCAAATTTGATTGATAGGTTTATATATGCAAGTTTGGTTGTTGGTATATTGTATTCGAACCAAAGAAAAATATTTCAAATATCAAAAGTGGAAAGAGCTTTTTAAATTTATACGAAAGTATTTATAGGCTTCTTTTGTATTGAGGATATATTTGAAGGTCCATGTTTCAAATCTGACATAAGTGAAATCCCCTTCCCAAGTTGTAAGTAAGAAAAAATAAATAAATAAATAAACATATAAATGGTATTAAAATAGAGGGTAAAATGCATTTTAGTTCCTTTATTTTTATAAAATTGTATTTAAAGGGTTATTTAAAGCGATGGATTTACGTTGATGGATTTAAAGTTATGAATTTATGATGATGGTTTAAAGGTGATGTAGATCAATGGATTTGAAAATGGTGTATATATATATATATATTTGGTTTTTAAGACGCACTATGCAGTACTAGTGTTTTGTAGTTGTTGATGTGATTAGCATACAAGCGGATTATTATGAGTGTGCATATTCATACTCTCCCGTGGTTGCCATTGGACTGAGGATAGGCAAGTTTGATATTGGCCATAGCCGCCCCCTTCCATGGCCGGGATTGAAGGTTATAGCATCGGCGCTATTGGGATGCTAGGGCGGCCTAGATGCAGGTTTCTCTCTATAACCTCCCTGTCAATGGGTGCTTTAGGACACTGGACACCGTCGGGCATCACTGATATATAGTATAGTCTATCAAGATATTTTTGACATGAATTTTCAAACAAAATATTTTAAAATCATATTTAAATTAAAATGTATTTAATAGTGTTTTTATCATCTATGTCGATTGATGTTTTAAAAATGCATTTTACTATGACTTTATTATTTAAATTGATTTGTTGATTTAAAATGGATTTTTTTTTTATATTTTTACCATTTATTTCAAATAGATGTTTAAATTGGTTTAAATCTTTCTTTTATTAATTAAATGATTTATTCTACTTATTTTAGATTGATTGTTTAAATGCATTTTATCATGTTTTTATTATTTATTTTAATTTGAGGTTTTAACATGAATCTTATGGTATTTCATTATCTATCTCAAGATTGGGTTTAAAATTAGTTAAATTATTTCTTTGATTATTTTATTAACTTAATTAATAAATTTTATAATTTATATATTGAGTTTATTTTTGTTTTATGCCAAATTTCTTTAATACAAGTTTATTTATGATTTTATTTTATTTTATCTTATGATATCTTATTCTAAGTTCAATAATTGGTTTTTGAAGCGTTTCCAATGTAAACTTTGAGTTCTAAATTATTATTGTATTTTATGTGCATTTTAATTTGTTGCATTTTATTTATTATTTATAATCTCAATGTTTGTGGGGTACAAATTATGAAGTTTTGTGAAATATTTTAAAAGGGGAATATTTTTAACCGAACTGTGAAGGTTTTGAGAGAAAGTATTATTTTCAAATACTTGATATTTATTTATTTACTTAATTATTTTTAATTAATTAAATTTATTTTATTATTATACTATTATTATTGTATTGTAGATTGGATCACTCACTGAGATGATTAGCATCTCACGTTTTTAAATTCATTCCCTTTAGCACAAGTTAGTAGGCATTGACCATCCGGGGCAAGCTTGACAAGTTTGATTTGCTGCCGTATTCCGACGAGTTCTTTCTTTCTTTCTTTTCCTTCTTATTTTGTAATATTTCTTTTTATCTTTTGTTGTATTAAATTCCATATTTATTTATAATCCTCTGAGGTTTTGTATATTATGTTGGATGTATTTGATTAGTATTGCACTGATTCTTGGTTAATTTTGAAGTGCTACAATTTTGTGGAAATAAGTTATAGTAAGGTAAGAGGAATAAGGAGATATCATTAAAAATGCGTTTTCTATGCAGGAAAGTTTAAGGTAAGTCCAAAGCTAAGGGAAAATTCTACTGGATTTTCCATTAGAAGATTCTGTAAGATTTCCTTGGAATCAGAATTTATCTAGGATTCTGGTAAGGGATCTTGGACGGGTTCTGACATGTTACCTATTGACTTGTGTAAATATCTTATGTAAATGGCAATCATCTCTTCCTTCATATATTATTCTATAAGCGTTCACATCAAAATGCCTTAAATGTATAGTAGGGAAACTTTGATCGGGATTAAGGATTGGTCCTATGTTTCCTCTTCCGAAGAATTTTGTTACAATATTTCTTGTGTGAAGGATTTTGTTCTCGAAAAGAGGACAAATGGATATTTTGATGGAAGCAATGACAATGATAGTGCTCAGACAAGCAACACAGTATTGATGCAAATTGCTAGTCCATCCAATTATGAGATAGCACAAAGAGGAGGTTTTGGGAGTAAAGCTAAAAAGTTTTGGAAGATAGTGAAAATGGTCCTCAAGTTTATTATTTCAGCCAATTTCGATGATCCAACTGGTAGAATTGCCATCATTGTTGAGGCTTTGGTTTCTCAATGCTAGTACATGAGCTTGAGTGCAAGATGAGGATAATTTTTTTTGTTTTTTGCTTCTTGTTTTTATTTTTCCTATGAAAAGGAGGATAAGATATTTGCTTGCCATTTGCTACCTGTAATATAAAATATTGATAATTTGTTGTACCTAAAATACGAAGATATACATATACATATATACGATATATTTGTTCCATTTGTATACAGAGATAATCCTCATTCTGAGTTGAAGACTTGGCAATGAAATCCCTCTTTCCTAATTTATTAGAAAGTAAAATATATATATATATATATATATATATATTATAGTTTCTTTAAATAATAATTTAATTAGTTTTCTTATAGAATGGGAAAATTTTCTAGTACTCCCAGGGTAGGGAGATTAGAACTCCTTCTTTGATACTTATGACACCTATCCAATTTTTTCCATATTAGAAAGTGCTACAAATAGTCGAAAACTACGCTCCATTTTCTTCATTTTTTGGCTTCTAAACCTCCATCTCTATTTGCTCAATTATGAATTTCCATTTTTTTCTCTCTTTTTTTTTTTTTTGGGGGGGGGGGGGGGGGGTTTCTCTTCCACTACCACCCAAGAGAAGATGACGACCATTTGATTTCTCAGGATGATTCAGACTCGGACTTGGATTTCGATTCGGATTCCATTTTTGTTGTGACCATCGCTTCTTATTTTGATGGAATTCAAGATTTCTACTTGAAGAAGATGACCACCACCACCACTGCTTCATGTCTCAGCTACAATTTCTATGGGAATACTTGACTTGATTTACATAAGAATACTTGCATCACACTTATATTATTTACTATTTTGTACTTTTCCCGTAAAGGTAAATGTTTTATTTTAGCCATATATTTTAAACAATTTGTTTAAGAAATGATCTCTTCTTCATTTTTGGAATGTGCAGGACCATTATTGTAAACAATTTTTTGTGAATTCTCAACATATTAATTGTTTATGCCTGACTATATTTCTTGATCTGTTGGCAATGCTGCCAATATCATCTCTATTTCCATTACTTTTATTTCATAACAGCGTATTTTTTTTAAAATGTTATTTCCTTCATTATATTCATCTGCAGAGTAGATAGCTTCCAATATTTCTAGCATTTTCCACGACATTCATTGATATTCATAGAATCTTGCAATGTTATTTGAATTTGATATGTTTTTCATTTGAAAGTATAGGCAATATTTTTTTAGGGCCTATCATTAATCTCTAACATTGATTCTGTAATCTGTCTTCTAGACTCATAGCCGTAGTTTTGATATTTTGATCATATGGAAATACATCTCATTTGCTTGTGATTAACAAAAATTTGTGACCATCAACATATAAGTTTTGTTTTCAGTATGCAACATGTTCTTAGACTGCTCTAACGACCATCAACAACTTGAATCTTTCTCTTTAGCGTAAAATTGTCGGGAAAAAAATGTTTGTTGAAGATTTTTAGGATTTTCTAGCAATATCTATATCTGCTGCAGAATCTCTAGCCTTTATTGTCCTCTTATCCTCTATGGAAATTACTTGTTTTTAATAAATTTCTAGTTTATTGGACAATGCAACTTTGACATGGATATTTGGAATATTTTTGCATGAAAATATAATTTCAGAAGATAATCATATAATTGTTATATTTATTTGCTTTTTGTTTTGCTGCATCATTGCAACTTGAATACTTTATCAAGCACAAGACTTTTGCAAGTTTCATTGAACTCTTAACAGATAATTAATAAGATCCTGAAATGAACTGTCCTTTTTAATTACTATTTTGCAGATTGGGGATTTTCATATTGTAGAAAGAAAGAAAGAAGAAAATGAAATCAGGACTATACCAAAGCAATCCAAAGGTGCCATATAAATGTTCTAAATAAAATGGCTCAAGGATAGATGATATAACCTTTCAATAGTGTTGTACCTTGTAAGCTTGATAATAGGTCACAATTTTGCAAATATAATAGCCTGCAGAGGTGATAATAGAGTACAATTTTGTAAATATAGTAGATCCTACGTAACTATTGCAAGTAGCAATAGATGTGGGAAATAAAGAGAAATGAAAATGTCTCTTTGTTGATGATAGCAGACCTTTGCCATATGATGTATTATGCATTATGTAAAGGTCAATTGTTACATATTATGTATTATGTAAAATATTAGTTTTCTATAGAAAAAATATATAATTTTACAGAAGTGTGGCCAAACTCTTTATACAAAAGATGATCAAAGAAAGCTAATTCTAATCATATGGCGTATATTATTAAACCTCAATATCATCCTCGTTTGACAACACCATTCCAATTTTCGGTGATTTCTCCCTTTAGTTTGATGTTATAAAAGTAACACCATCTTCCTCCTCCTCCTCCTCCTCTTCATCTATATCCTCAAATGAATTCAGTTCACTTTTCGATGAACAATATGTGTCATCATATTGTTTATCACGTACAAATGTACTGATAAGGAAATTGGTACTAGATTTCAATAACTTAATTTGTAAAAGAAAAAGATTGATTTCATCTATTTCATAATAATTTAGGTGGATTAACACTGTTAAGACTTACATAATTAATCAAAACTTTAATTAGCACCTTTATAGAATGAAAGAACTAAAAAAATTTAACCATGCAAATGGAAATTATTGATAACCCAATGAAGAAGTGATTGAAAGAACAAATTTACTAAATTCTGATTCTTCAAGGCTTCCATGTACCTTCAATTAATTTTCAAGGTAGGCCCTACCAAATATTCCTATCAATCAAAGAAAAAAAATAAAATCAGTGTTATAGGGAATCTAAATTTCTACTATGTAATTAAAAACAAATATGTTAAACATTCTGATTCACAATTTTGAAAAGCAAGACCCCCTAATATCAACCAAAGCTCCGATCAAGGCTCTGATGGGAACATCTAGTTACTAGCATTTTGTTTGAATGAAGATGAATAACTCGATTCTACCAAGGATTTCCCTGTTTATTTCTGAGGCTCAATGTACATGTTCATGCATGCATGCCTATCTGTTGAAGCAAGGTCCATATTTATATTTCCTTGGTAACACAAGCGCCAAGGGTGAACTTCGATTTCTGTCAACATCCCAAATAAAACTCTTTGAACTTCTATTTTTAATGCATTAAATGCAACATCGGTGAGCCATGTAAGTGGAGTTCCTGTATCTATGGCAGCTCCTGATAGAATATTATTCTCAATCCTAGTAAATATATTTGGATCAATGTCAAGCGTATTATCACCTACACTTACACGTTCTAAAGTTAAATAATAGTGACCATGTACCAAGTCTGATGGTGTTGTAGCACCTTCGAATCTAGCCCCATCTTCTATAATCAATTGGTTATATTCATAGTTAATATCATGTAAATCACCAATGCAATAACAGAATTTAGAAGCAAACCGATTTAGTAAAGTTGACCCATCGCCTAAGCCAAAGACACCAGTAACATGGTGACTGTCCATTTTTATATTTGTATTCTCGTGTCCACATCCAAATACAACATCAAAATTGATCATAGTTACGTTTTGATTGGATGTTTGGAGGTGGCCATATCTTTAGCAACAATTCCTTTGGATATGTAACCAATATCAAGACTTCCATAAATTATTATGTAATTGCATAAGAAGAACTTGTTGCAATTACTACTGGGGGCACCATAAGCTAGACATACTGAGTCAGAGTTGCAATATATGGTGTTGTATGTGGAGGACTTAGCAGGATTAAACATGGGACCAAATTGTTTGCCACAGTTTTTACAAGGGAGACACTGAATCCATAGGAAGTTGCTTCCGGTGTCCATCATTGAAAATTGTGGAATTGGTGGTACACCCACAGTGATATTTATAAAGAAAAACAACTGATTGACACTAGGAAGAAGGTTGAGTCGATAATCATTTGGGAAATATGTTTTTTGAAACAATATCTTGGCCTGCAAGAAAGTGAAGCGTACAATTGAAATTTCCATATCACTCCTAGCACGGTCAGTAATGGTTTCGATCGGGTTATATAATGGAGAGCTAATGGAGGTATAAGGGATGAGCTTAGTGATCAAATGTTTAGGTTGGATGGAAGCTTTGATTGTAGATAGAGAAAAAAAAAATAGAAGAGATACGGAAAGGATTAGAGTAATATGAGAAGATGGTATGATTGCCATGGAAACAATAATTTAGAAACAGCACAATTCGATTTTTAACTGGAAATTTTAGAGGGGTAGGATAAATTAATAAATTAAGTACTAGTTAAAACATGCAACACGCATGCACGAAATGCAAATGTGTGCATCTACCTACTTCATGTTTTATGTCTTAAGTTTGTTGGCCACTCAAAGAGTATGTACTTAATTAGAACTAACTCTATACTTTATTATCTATCCTCCATTCTCTGTTAATATACCATTTTGATAGGCTGTCCAACGTGTCAATATTCTTTAGGCTTATGCAACTAAACTACTTTGAAGCTTAATTTGAATTTATGAGATTTTCATTAAATTAGATTAAGCTAGAAAAAGTAGAAGAAAAATGTAACAAACATATGTATGGAAATAATAATTACCAATTTGTAATACATTTTATTAGTAAATAGTAATACATTATATATATATATATGTATATGTATATTTTGGTAATAATATATTGTTGACAACTTGATATATATATATATATATATAGTATTTCTACGGTACGGACCGTCTGCATGCAAATGGTCCACATCATAAACTATATCATATATACATATATATATATATGTATGTATATATATATATATATATAGTCCGTCTATTGTGCTGACGGTCCTCATGCAGACCACAGTATTGGTGACGGTTTTTCATAGTATTGGTGACGATTTTCTAAAAAACCATCGTTAATACTATGAAATACCGTCACTAATACTGCGGTCCTCATGCGGACCGTCCTTACCATAGAATTTCCATATATATATATATATATATGAGATGTTAGTTTGAATACATAGGTTTAGTTCTATTTTAGAATAGGCTGTGGCTTTTAACATGATATTAGATAGTGTATCTTATGTTTGAATCTGAATACCATATTAGGTAATTATTGGCACTAAACTATCGTTAATGAAGATGAATATTAATTAGCAAGTAGAAATGTTTTGTGTTATTCTTGTCTTTTTATTTAACGAAACAAAGTTGATAGTTTAGCATACTTATAAATTTCTTGCAACAAGCCAACTTTTTTCCCCATAACAAAGCCAAAAATTTGATTGGATAGGTTTATAAAATAAAATTTGTGAATAGAAAATATAGCTTTTTAAAGGTGTGTACCTCAGGCAAACTTGACTGGATATGACTTCAGAAAGTCCAATCCAGCCCAATCCCACATTCATCAAATTATGAAGTGGAAAAAAATAATGATAATAATAATAATAATAAAGTAGCATGACTGTTTGTGTTTATTAATTAAATAGATAAAAGAAAAATAAAAAAGCAAACGACAAATATATATATATATATACGACACACTTCATCTTAACAAAGAGATGATAGCCTTTTCAGAACTATCGTTAGACACCATGAATAATTATATGACCATCATTTTAAATATTCCATTCTATAATTCGGACCAAATTAATTTCTGCAAAGTTGTACCTATCTTCACTAAGAAGTTTGGAGACATAAGACTTTTAAGATCAGCGAAATGACAAGTAAACAATCAAATCTCCTTTGGAAAGTCTCTTGAAGTAAAAGTTCCATAATCGACCTTCGATCTTACAGACTGATATTCCATGTTGTGCTGTGGAGGGTAATGCCTCACTATGTCGTCGGGAGGAACGATTATGATGATGACAGTGCCATTTGTATGTGTTGTCATATTTGCTTTCATGGCATTCAATATGATAGCATGGAGTTATGATGGAGAAAAAGTCTCTTTCAAGAATTTGAGACATGGCTTTGTAGCTATCAAGAATTCCACACCATCAAGAATTCCATAGGGTACTTGTTATGTTATTGACATCGATGACTATGGAGCTGATCTCGTTTACAAGTTGAGGGTAAGCTATGGCTGCCTAATTTGAAGGCTGAGTTCAAAGACAGATTAATAGAAGATATAGGAAGACCAAGGGAGACTTATCCATGGATATTATATATATGAATGGCGATATTGTTGACTAATTAATTAGAGATTTATGGGGTTTTATAAGGAAGGTTGGAATTTGTCGACCGAGTTAATTACAATTGTGATTCTCATACAATTTTATGATTTATTGCTATTACTATTATTATTATTATTATTATTATTATTACTATTACTATTATTATTACTATTACTATTATTACTATGCATGGTATATCTATTTACAATTGATAATTATGAAAATAATCTATAATAATTAATTATATTTAAATCAACTTAAATTAATTAATTATATATATTTTTTAAATAAAGATTAAAGTCTAAATTTATTATCAATTTTATAATTTTCATTAATATTATTTGATAGTTTTGCAAATAGTTTGGATATCTTTTTTAGTAGGCATGGGTATATCACTCTAAATTCAATTAGAAAAATAAATAAAATATGATAATAAAATAATAAAAATTATACAACATAAATGTAACAAAAATTAGGTGATTATACTAATTTGTGGAGAATAAACAACTTAAAAAATTTTAAGTGCTGTATAACAAAGAGGATTTTAAATATAAATTTAGGGGGTGTATTTAATTTAAAGTTTGAAAGATTTTAAAAGTGTTTAAAAGTTTGGAAATATTCGATTTAGATTTTAAAGGAGTCTATAAAAATCCAATGATATTCGATTTAGATTTTAATGTATTTTATAAAGGTCCATTAAGATCTGGATGTATTCAATTAGAACTTTGTAAAAAAATTTTAAAATCTAATGGTATTCAAAAAATCATTAATTTTAAAAAATGATGGATTTTAATGGATTTGAAAGGATTTTAACAGTGAAATTGTAAAGAAAAATATCAATATGAAATCCAACTTTAATCCTAAAGATTTTGTTGGATTTTTATAAATTCTTTATGAAATCTATAAAATTCCATTACAATGCATCAAATCTTTTAAAATCTATAACTCATTTTAAATCTATTAAACTCTAAATTGAATACATCCTCCTTAGTCAACTAAGTGAGACAACAGAAAGTAATAATAACTTTTTTTATAATAAAAATTGAAACTAAGGAAAAAGCATTGTTCAATAGTTGTATATCGAATCGATTAAGAGTTGAAAGATCACTTGCTTAATTGCCTATTTATAGGTGAAAATCTTCAAAAATTGATAAGAACACAAATATTATTTTAAATCAAGAATGAAAATTTTCTCTAATTCCTAAAATTAAGCCATTAGTCTAAATCAAAAATTTTTTGTTTTATTATTTGAATCAATTTTAAAAATGATCATATATGGTCACCACCTTTCTTAATCTTCTCCTTTTCAAATTATTGTCCTCCATTACCTTGAAAGAATTCATCCATAAAGGTGAATCAAAAATCAATCAGGAATCTTTTTCAAAAATCTTTTGTTTTTTCGGATTAGTTTCTACAGCATATTCTAATTCAGCATTGTCAACTAAGTTATGAGATTCATCATCTTTAATGAAAAAATTGTAGCATAGTTCATTTTCATGCTCGTGATTGGGACAATCATCATGAGGATCGATCCAATAAAAAAAAGTAGATTAAAATTAAGTAATAAAAAAATAGAAAAACCTTAATAATCTAAATTGAAATATGAAAGAATAAAAAATACCAAAATAAAATAATATAAAACACTAATAACCAAAATATTGAACATCAAAATTTTAAACAACCTAAACGTGGTGCCTACTAACTTATAGCCAATTGTATTTGGCTTATTTGGTAAATAAAATAAAATCAAATATATGTTTTGAATAGAAATTCTACTTTGCCATATTTAATAATTATATTCTAAAAAAATATCTCAAATTTTTTTATTAATAAAATAAAACATTATTTATGTAATTTTTTTAATGGCAAAATTATGTATATCTTTATTATTTTCCATAATGCTTACCCAAATAACTACAAATAATCTTATCATAGTGATTGCTATATAAAATATTATATATATATATATACATATATTGTAAATATACAATATCAATTGATTTTGATTTTCTATATAAAATGTCCACAATCAAATGTTTAATCCATATTTTTCACTAGGGGTGTGCACCGGTCGGTTTTTTTCGTCCGATGAAAAGTGATTGGTTGTTCAGTTATTGATTCGAAATTTATTTTTCAACTTTTAAAACCGGTCCATTGGTGAAGTTCGGTTGCCAGTAACTTGTCGGTCAGTTTTCGGTTTCAATAAATTATTCAATAGTTCAACTAACTAGTTCTTCATTTCCTCATATGTGAGCATCGATAAGTTGAACCTATCAAACAAAGAAATAGAGCAACTATGATGTAGAAGCTATTAATAAAATGAAAATAATGATTTATTTCTCAAAACATTCAATCTAGAAAGCTGCCGTTTTAAACTGATGCTCAAGCTTATATGGTCTTTACAAAGACGAAGGAGAAAAGGTAGTGATCTACAGTGAACAAGCTGGCTTTAATACATGCTTTTCTACCAAAACGCTGCGTTTAAACTCAACATAAAGAACTAAAATGGTGCAGTATTGAAGCTGTTTTTAAAACTTGTATGTGTGGCCCGTTTTTAATTGGATTCTATTATTTGTTGCTATAGCACTCTGTTTCACTCTGTTTTTGGTGTTGTTGCTACTGCTGTTGTTTGTGTTGCTGTTGCTGTTTCTACTATTGTTGCTGCCGTTTGTGTTGCACTGTTGATGTGGCTACTGGTTTTGTTGCCATTGCTGTTGTTGCTCCTCCATCAAACTACCTTCAGATTCTTTTCAATTCTGCTTGTGTATACACTTGCACATATATATATATATAAATATACATACACACACACACACACACACACACACACATATATATATATATATAATATTATAAGATGCTTTTTTTACTCTTAACAAAATCACAACCCTATATATATATCTGCAATTTCTGAAATTTTAAGGGTAGGGGATTCGATCGATTTCCGTCACTGTCGGTTTTTAAGCATCAATAACCATTACTGACCGAAACACCTTTATCAGTGCCCGTTAACCGATCGATTGGACCATGTTCACTGCCAATCGTCGGTTGGTGCAGTTCGATCGGTCAGTCAACATGGTGTAACGGTTAAATTGCACACCCCTATTTTTCACAATCAATTTTACCAAAACTAAGTAAAATCAAATATATACAATATCAATTATTTTTCGATATAAAGTATCCACAATAAAATATTCATTCCATTATTTTCACAATCAAGTGTATCAAAACTAAATACAATCAAATATATACAACATCAATCAATTTTCTATATAAAATATTCATAATCAAATATTCATTCTATTAATTTCACAATCAATTTACAAAAAATAAATAAAAAATAAAAAATATATACATTTTTGATATGATAGAATTTTATTATGTTTGTTTGACAACCTAATAATAACTAATGAATTTTCTTTCTTTTTTATATATGTTTTTGGAAGAAAATTTAAGTACTCATATGATGACACGTGTTAAAATTTTTTATACAAATTATCTTATTTTTTCTATTAATAAAATAAAACATTATTTATGTAATTTTTTAATGGCAAAATTATGTATATCATTATTATTTTCCATATAATACTTACCCAAATAACTACAAATAATCTTATCATAGTGATTATTTTATAAAATATTATATATATATATATATATTATTCTAATATAAAATATCAATTGATTTTCTACATGTAATATTCACAATCAAATATTCACTCCATATTTTTCACAATCAATTTTACTAAAACTAAATAAAATCAAATATATACAATCAATTTATATATGAAATATTCATAATCAAATATTTATTTAATTAATTTCATAGTCAATTTTACCAAAAATAAATAAAATAAAAAATATATACATTTTTGATATGATAGAATCTCATTATGGTTGTTTGACAGCTTAATAATAATTGATGAATTTTTTAATTTTTTTTTATGTTTTTGAAGGGAAACTTAAGTATTTATATGATGATACTTGTCAGAATTTTTATACAAATTATCTTACTTTTTTTTTCTATTAATAAAATAAAACATTATTTATGTAATTTTTTAATGGCAAAATTATGTATGTCTTTATTATTTTCCATATAATGCTTATCCTAACTACAAATAATCTTATCATAGTGATTGTTATATAGAATATTATATATATATATATATATATAGAATATTATATATGTACAATATCAATTAATTTTCTATATAAAATGTCCACAATCAAATATTTATTTTATAATTTTCACAATTAATTTTATTAAAACTAAATAAAATAAAAAATATACAATATCAATCGATTTTCTATATGAAATATCCACAATTAAATGTTCATTCCATTATTTTTACAAGTAATTTTACCAAAACTAAATAAAATCAAATATATACAATATCAATTGATATTCTATATGAAATATTCATAGTCAAATATTCATTCCATGATTTTCACAATCAATTTTACCAAAACTAAAATAAAATCAAAATATATACACTATTAATCGATTTTCTATATATAATTATTTCACAATTAATGTTACCAAAAATAAATAAAATCAAATGTATACATTTTTTATATGATAGAATCTCATCATGGTTGTTTGACAAAGCAACAACCTGTACAAAAATACCTCTATTGTGCAAGCTTAATCATGTTTGACCAAATGGACTGTATGTAGGTCCCAAGTTGACTTTTTCTATAGTTAAGATTTTGGTTTACCTAATATGTTATTGTGTAGAGCTCTTTGATACGAGTTTATGAATTAGCGGCAAGTCAAATTCTGAGTTATGAATAAAAAGTTATGGTTCTGAGAAATTTTAAACATCAGTTTTATATCAGTGTCCAAACCAATCCCAAGTTTTTGTCTGTTAATGATTCAGGGCTCGATATAAATGTTGGGAAGTGCGTCCAAAAGGAAACAAGTCCCAAAATACCCATTTTATCCCCCAAATCAAAGAAATTTCTCTTCAGACCCACGGGTCCAAATTGGATCGTTTCTAACTCGTTTAACGTCCAACCTGATCATCGCCGTTTTGCCCAATTTTGGCCACCATCCGTACACATGTGCCAGCCACCCTTGTTACTAACCTTTAGGCGACCATGCCGACCAAATTTCAGGCCAAACCTCCGGTCGATGCGCCGAGTCGACCGTTTGAAGTCGGCTGTGGCCTTTTGCCCTTTTCTAGCCGTTTGGCCATTTTTTGATCGTTCTAAGCCGACCCATATACCACTCCCTCTAGTTTTAAACCCTCTGAACTCATTTCCATGGTTCATTTACCAATATTCCTCATCGTTTGAAAGATACGTCAGCGTGGAATTTGGCCGAGATTTCCATCGAGTTTTCCAGCCATTGATCACACTTTTGGACCGAGGTGATCATACCATTATGTTTTTTTATCTCTTGGGCTTTCCGTTGATATAAATTTTGTGAATTTTAGACATTATTTGATAATTTTTATATTTTTGGGTCAATTAGTTAAATACCGAATAAATTTGGACAGTGTTTGGACAAAATTGGTCAAATTGGACAAAATTGAAGTTAAATTAATGCAGTTGGATATTAATAGGACCCATTAAGAGGTTCAATATTCAAAGATTGGCCTTTCGAGTGAAAAGCCTCAATTTTAGGTATCGAATTCTAAGGGTACGTGGCATAATTGGATCACTCGGAATCCAATTTACCTAATTTTATAGTTGTACAAATCAATTTAAGACATTTGGTGTTTACAAATGTCTTTGGTTTAGTTATTGGAGATTAAAAAATATTTTATTATGTTATGGGTACTTGTGTTAAACCTGAAGTCGATCCTACAAGGGAGCATGAGTGAGCGTCTACAATACTATGAGTGGTTATATTGTTTTAAAATGTTTTGGGTATACAGTATAATATATATGTGGTTTGAATATTTGTTTTATGCATATATAAATACTTGCTTTTACATATATGTGTTGTCATTTTATGTGACTTTTGACAATATTTTAAATAATTTCCAATTCCAATGAGTTTATAAATGGACTTGTGATATTTAAATATCTTGGTATTGAAATTGAGGTTTTGAATCATTTTGGAAAATAATTGATTTGAGAAAACAGATTACAAATTATATGATTTTAAGCATGTTCAAGTATTTTACAATTTTATGTGCTTAAAATTGGTATATGATGATATATATTTCACTGTAATATTTTTGGTTTTAGCATGAAATGATGATTTGAAAATTTTGAAATATTTAAATAAGCGGTTGAAATTGAATATTAAATTATGATTTATGATACAATATTGTTTGAAATAGTATAATCTCATAAGATTATTTTACGGATATTGTATTATTTATTTTTAATTGATGTACCATATAGTATCAGTATTTCAAATCAGTATTATATTATAAAGCATGGGTTTGCTACGGTGCCATGAGGTTAAGTTCATCCCAATGGTTTGAAATTGCTACAGACTGTGAGAGTCGGTTCATTCCAATGGTTTATTATTGTTATGGACCATGAGGTTGGGTACATTCCAATGATTTATTATTTCCACGATACATTTCGTATATAAAGGGTATATCCCAATGGTTTATTTTTAATTGATGTACCATAGAGATTTAAGAGTATTTCAGTCCCCTTGAAATTACCAAAATACCCATTAACTTTTGAAATTTTCACATAGGCATTTGCATTGCCTCTCTCTATCTTGCTATATTTCTCAACTTTGAAAATTCAAAGAATGAAATGCTTTTAAGGCTGCATGCTTGGAGAAGATTTTACTGTGTCTTTTTTCATTTTTTTTTTGGGATTAAATATATATTTTTTTCGTTTTGTTTAAGTTTCTTGCATTTTTTTGTTCTGTTTTAAATATCTGTTTGGCAGAGTTTTTTTTTTTTGGATCAAAAGTTCTACTTAAAGGCCAAGCTTTTTTGTTAAAAAAATAAAAGTGTTTGACAAGAGTAAACATGTACTTATTGAAAAAAAAATAATTTTTTTAATCTGTTTTAGAGAAACCCAAATTTTATGATTTTTTAGAAAAAAATTTTTTTCTTTAGTTTATATGGAAACTCATTAAGTATTTGATGTAGCTCGATGGCCCTTTAATGGAGTTTTTTTATTTACAACCAAACACTTATTAATAAAATTCTTTTTCAAAAAAATCTATTATATAAAACTCTACAAACTAAAGTTTTACTTTTATCAGTTATAGCAAATGGACCTAAAATCTCTTTTAAAGATTATGTTAAGTGTATTGTTAAGCCTTTTAATTTTTTTAGTATTTTTTTTTAGTTTTTCGTTTTTTGTTAGTTGATTCTAATGAAAAAGGCAGTTTTTATTTTTTTAACAAATTACTATACTTTATTCTAATAAACTTATTGTTACTTATTTACAAAGTATTCAATTTTTTACTAGAAAAAAAATATTTAACAGGCTAAAATTCTTTGTGGATAAATTCTAAATGCATGGTTTCTAAAACAATTACAAGACTATGGTTTTTAATTTTTAATTTTAATTTCATTATTATTATTATTATCATTTATGTGTGGCTGCAAATTCCATTTGCTTACAAACTATGGGATATTAATATGCTTTTGATTGGACTATCATTCAAGATAAAAATGGTCCAATCGGATAGAATGAGTTAAGTATTGTTTATTATAAAAAAAAAAAAAAATAGAGTATTGTTTTTTAGAATATAATACAAATTTTTGTTAGTATATCTTTAACCAAACATAAAAATAATACAAATTTTTGTAAGTACATATTTAACCAAACATAAAAGTAATTGACATCCTTATACGGTAATTACGTCCTTGTCTTGGCCAAAATCTTTTTTTTTTTTTCTTTTTATCCATATTAAACTCATTACAACGTGGCCAAATTCAACTTTTTTTTGTTTTTTTTGGGTGAAATGGCCAATTATTGTTTAGTGAAAGAAAACATAAAATAAAATGTCGATTTCTCCCATCAAAAGTAAATATTAACAAAATAGCATTTTTATATTTAATAAATATAAATATTAAAAAATATAATTTCTTTATATTCCTTTTATGCATTTGAAATGAGAACTAATAAGCCAAAAGTGAGATTAATCTCTGAAGTTTCAATTTTTTTAATGAAATCAAATAGGTTTTCCATAAAACAAAAAAAAAAAAAATCTAAAAAATTGTAGTTTGAATAATTTTACCTTTATAAGATAAGATTAACTTTGCCCTTTCATTCTTATGTAAAAACTAATTATATTCATTTTCATTACACAGGGCAAGCTTTTCCATTAGATACTTCCTTTTTATAGTAATTGCATTTATTTTTCAAAAAAATTAATATATGCATAACTTCTTAATAAAATTTTAAATTTTATTTAGTAACATTTATTATTTAATTAGATTTTAAATGCAACTTTACCTTTTAAAATAATATATATATATATATATTAGCGCTATTAAGTCATGGTCAACATAGTCCATACATAGAAATATATACAAACCTCATGATTTTAGGCCCTGCGATATCCATGTCATCAGAACATATACAGGTTTTTTTTTTTTTTTTTTTCCCCCTTTATTTATTTTTTTAATTTTTTCGTTTTCTCAATTGGACTGGAGGATTGGAAGATGAATTATTGCCATAAAATAAACCATTATTTTTACCATTGCCAGGGCAGGGACAAGAGAATTAATGATATCCCTACTATATTCATATGATATGCATTTAATATTTTTCTTTTTATGAAAATTTCAACATCATATTTTAAATTGACTTAAAAGCTATCATATATGGTTATTAATACACACACTTTATTGTGCATAACTGTAAATATAAATATAGAGATATAAACTATTTATGAATTTACAACATCACTCGTAATAAAAATGAAAAATGGTGCAAAACTTCACACCATTCTTCTTCTTCCATTTTTTTTTTTTTTTTGACTTTCCTGTAAGCTCGTAGTAACCAATTATGCTTACGGGTCGGGTCGTTAATGAATATGAATCAATTAAAACCTGTGTCATACGGTTTAATTCTAGCAAACTTCACTCAAAATTGCAAAATTATATACTTTTTTTTTTGCCCTTTAATATATCGCCAATCTAGCCTATTTTCTAACTTGAACCACTTTTTTCACTTTTAAAAATAACTATTTTATTTTTAATTTATAATATTAAAAATATCAAAATATCCATTAAATTTATTTATTAAAAAATATATATTAAAATATTATTATTTTGATATATTTATATAATTTAAATATTAATGGATAAATTTTATGAATAATCAATTAAAAAAAAAAAACTCCAAAGGTAAATAAATTAAAAAAATTAAACCAATATTTTGAGTGGTTTTCCCATTAATCAAGCCTAAATACTTTAAAAACAAGGATTGCGACATGCATTGCTGCTTTTCTATTTATATAACATTCTCGTTTGTTTCACTAAAAATAACATTCTCGTTTATGACCAAAAAAAATAAAAAAATAAAAAAAATCTGACTTTACTTTTTTATTTTTCGGGTTTTATGGTTAATAATCTGATTTTTTACCCTTTTTTTTTTTTTTTTTGGTTTGCTGATATCTGATCTTTTTCTTTAATTTTTGTTTTTTTGGGTAGTACATCTTTCTCTTTGGTTATAGGAACATATTAACCAAAAGCTTATAAGTTGGGTCGCCCTTCAATGGCAAAATGGAATACCTAAATCAGTCCAAAACCTCTTTTTTCAAAAAAAAAAAAAAAAAAAAAAAAATCAGTCCAAAACCATAAAAATATTGTAAAAAAGTTGAAATTTTCCTGACTGATCAATGTCAGATCTGGGTATTGGTTTTAACTAATTGAAGAAAAATCATTCTCAAATTCATTATTTTCCATAGAATTCAGAAAAACGAAGGAAAAAAAAAAAGAACAAAAAGAAAATGGAGTTGTACAATAGTGATTAGGCTTCGGATTTTTGGTGAGGGAAAGAGCCAGAGAGAGAGAGAGAGAGAGAGAGAGAGAGAGAGAGAGGAGAGAGAGAGTGTCATTTTGACTTGGAAATGTGTCGCAGCACAGAGGGGGAATCTTAAAATTTGGCTCAAACTGCATCATCAGCCAGCCAGAGGCTCCAAAATCTATTTGAAATAATTGCTAAGCAAGCCCAGAAATGTTCAAATCCGGATTCAACTTGCCCTTCATTTTTCTGCACTTGTTAATCTTGCTGTTTTCTTGTACAACGTTCGCAATCAGGTAAAAGCTTTTTCCCTTCTTCAGTCCTTTCGTGATTTCCAAAGTAGAACATGCTCTATGGTTACCCTATCTATGTTTGGCTCATATTTTTGTGAAAATTAATTGGTAATTCATGTACCCATTTACAAAGAAGACCATAAAAATAAAAAATGGAATAATTGCAAAGAATTTGAACCTTTTTAATTTTTGAAATTTTTTGTCTGATGTGGGTTTGATGATTTGGTGTTGAAGGAGCTTGTCAAACTACTAGGTCCTAGTTTGGCTCTTGCTAGTGTTCCTAAATGCTGATTTTTACTTATATTACTTCCAATACAATGTAGAATGTGAGATTCTGATATGGGAATTTCATGAAGAAAGAAAACGATTTGGGTTTTTAAGATATATTCAAAATATTGATCAATACTGATTTGCCGAACCATATATTACTTGACACTTGTTGACGATACAGCAGAAGGTTGATTAAGCGAATGATTAAATATATAGGTTTTCCCAGAGGATACTAATAAGAAACTGATTAGATGCTGTTTCTTTTTTTTCTCTTGAACCAAGAAGATAGAAATTTTAGGTAGGGATTTTTTTTTCCCCCCTTTCTGGATGTCAACTTGTACCTGGGAATTTGATATGGCATATTTTTTGTAATATGCTTTGGTGTTTTCTTGTGATGTTGCTTTCTTGTAGTTGACTAAAATGTAATCTTAGCTTTATAGCAGCTTCATGGTTGTTAGTATACTTTATTTTTGTCATAAAAGAAAGAATCTGGATAAATAGTGAGAAACCCTACATCTTTATATTATTATGATGGTCCTATCAGTGCCATCCTGTATGATTATGATTTTAGTAAGCTTGTCTCACTTCTTGTACAATTGTAGATTCTATACCATTTAGTCCTTGGCAGTTCATGACAATTTTGTTTGTGAAACACGTAATTTTCTGATTTTTCATGATTTCATCTGCCTCCCAGATTTTTTTTATTAGAATTTTTGTCTGTTTTGCAACATTTCTTTGTAACTGGTAAACTCAATCACTATTTTGAAGCCATGCTGTTATGAATTGGTATTACTTGGTTGATGGCGTTTTGATCTTTTGAATTCTCCTAAAAATTCTAACATATAAATTTATATATTTATTTAAAAGAAAGGAAATAACTACCCATAACTATTATTTTTGTCTTAGGAATAATATAGGTGGATTTACATCCTGGGTTTGTGTAAGTCATGGTTTGCTGTGCATGCATGTGAGTCAGCAAGTAGGGGGAACTTTCAAGATATGTGTTAGTCTTATGTTTTTTGTGCTTATTGTAGCCATTTCTACTTTTCTCTTGACCCCTTTCCTCATTCTACCATTAGACGCGTACTGTAAAAGCGAAAAGTTTTTCACTTCTTAGTTGTATTAAGTGGTATTGCGTAACAGTGTGAATCTAGTTTTATGATTACCGGATATAGAGAAGAAGCAAGATGGTGATTAGTTTGTTGTTAAAATGGATTTACTGTAGGATTGCAATTGGTTATGCTCTATTTTTAATACAGTGTCATTGGATTCAGAGCTTGTACTTTGTTTCTCTTTATGGAGGAAGTGAAGCATTGTCTAGGGTTGTGTGTTGAATGAACATTTGGTTGCTTGTAGCATAAATTTTTCTATTTCCTTGCATTAAATTAAAAAAGGGTGGCTGTTGAGTTTATATTGCCATCTGTTGTCTCATCTGATTGATTTGCTATGTACATGGAATTATTTTGGGCTTTATTTTCTTTGGTTAGGTCTCTTAACATCATCAAAGTCAAAATATTTGTCCTAGTGTTGTTCTTTAATATTTTGTTAGTGTAGTTGGCTTTCTAGTAATTGGCATACGCAATGGAATATAGATTTTTCATGAAAGCCTTTTCTGTTCCTGTTCTGGAAGTACCCTCCATAGAGGTAATATCTTTTATATTAACACAAAAAGAAGTGGTGAAGCATATTTTTTAAGCTGTTAAACCCTGTCTTATAAATGAATATTTTCCTGATAAATCTTCTATAAAGCATGACTTCACCACATGGTGGCTTCATTAGTTTATGTTTGACAGTGGAAATCGTTTTTTTTTTTAACTACTGTTTTTTGGTTAGAAGAATAGCTTTAGTTTCAATTTAGCAATGCTTAAATTTCTAGAGCCTGATGTAAGTATTTTTTTCCTCTTTAACTTTACATTTTGTTTTTTCTTTATCATATGCATATCAATATCACATTGCTTATTCTAGAAGCAAGTCAAACTGATTGGTTTTCTTAGAGAAGGATTCATGAAATATCATCAACGAAGAAATGGAAAACAAAAAATGAAAAGGAGGATCGAGAAAGAAGGGGTTCATTGTCTTCAATGTATGGAATATTGGCAATAGCAAAAGTGTAAAATAAGTTACAATATTGCCTATTTGTATGTAGACAGTCCACAACCAATAGAGAAGCCCCGAAATAAACATAAAAGAAACCCAAATGACAAGAGGACTAATTCCCTTATGCATCCAAAGGTTGTTTCAGTAGCTTTTTTCATTGCTTGTGACATGAGAATTGTGTTTGTAGGTGTCTGAAAGTAAATAATGAAATTTTTTGAAAGATGTTCTACAAATTGGTATATATCCATCTTATAGTTTGAATATATGTTTATAGGAAGGATATTGGATTCCTTGAGAAGCAATTTTGCAGGAATACAGTTCAAGGAAGATACTTACTTTCTGATGATAATGGTATTGTCAACAAATTCCTTACTAATTTTATGTTTTCATAGCTACTACTTGCATTCTTTTTTTGACCTTTTGATTGTTTGAATAATGAAAAGTATTCAGATTTTTGCTTTTATTATGAGATTCCTGGTATGTTTTAAGTTTTTTATTTTCTTTTCTATGATTTGCGTATTAAAGTTGCTTGATGGAGTGGGTTAATTTATGTGAAACGATAAGAGAATTGAACTGCTGATATTGCCCTGCAATAATGCAACTTCTTATATGAAATGTCAAGCAATGTAACAAAGTGACTTCATGAAACTAAAAATGAAGCATGTAGTGATTTGTAGAAAAAACTGTAGACATGCTATATGCAACGATGATTTAAAGTTTGAAATTAGAAAATAATGACCCATATACAGTGATTCTCATGAAGTGCAGTTTAATAAATTTGCAATTAATGAGCTCATATTCCCATAAAATTTCAATATAATCTTAATAAAACATTGCTCTTGCAACTACAATTTCGATTCTGTTTAAAAGAAGAAAGAAAAGGAGGATACTAAGTTGATGGAGTGTTTACTTGCTCTTTGTTTGTGTCACTGCTTTAGGATGGTTATAGGATATAATATTACTTTTTTATTTTGAGATCCAACGAAAATGCTCTTATCAGAAAATGGTTACTGAAATTTAGTACATTTTTTTTGCTCTGTTGCGTTAATTGCACCAGTAGCCCCTTGAGTTATTTTCAATTTTGTCTTTAAATTTTCAATTGCAGTAAAGAGTTCCTTATACTTTTTTGATTTATGTCAATTAATCCATTGTTTTTGTTGAAGCCTTTAAATATAGCAAATTATAGTCATGTAATCAATATATAATGGGATTAATATAACAGTTACATGGAATCTCCTGCTATTAAAATTGCCTGTGAGAAAAAAAGAAAAAAAAAAGAAAAAAAAAAAGAAAAAAAAAGAAAAAAAAACCATATTTTCAATATGTTTCACTTTTAAAGGTAACATATAACCAATTAAATAGAATTGTTTAAGTAATGGATTTGTTTATCATCAAATAGATCATTGAACATGTGTAATGGATCTGTTTAACAAGATTTGACCAATGAGCATTGACTATTTGAATGTACCTTTTCATACATATATTATTTTCTAATAGAGAACTCTTTCCTACCTTTCGCTTTATTTTGCTAAACAGTAGAATTTATTAATAGGAGGATGTAATATCACAATGATCAAAATTTAAAGTTTAGACTGTTTAAAAGATAATTTCAAGGAAGAAATCGACACTAGCTTGGAAGTTGAGGGGGTAAATTAAAATATTATGCCTGTTAAATATATAAAATTGATTGATAATGAGTTACAAGATATCCTTCGAACTCAAATTTATCAAAATTTTTGTGAAAAAGTAAGAGCTATTAACATGATTATCATTTGATTGTTGAAAATTGTTCGTAATAGATTTATTTATTAAATTTTGATGTTGGGTTGCCAATGTAGATTATTTAAGACAGTTAATTGGGTTTTAACAAATGTTAAGGGTGATCTTGACACATATAAAAATTTAGGAGGCTTGATTGCTACAATTGAAAGCTTAAGAATGAAATTGACACTAGTCCAATAGTGCAAGGGGAAGGGGAAGGGTTTAATGTACTGACCATATATTTTACGTTAGCTGCTTGTTGAGGCAAGATATTTTAATATTTATTCACCAAAAAAAATAAATTTTTTTTTTTTTTAAAAAAGTTGACAAATCACAAAGTTGATGTAGTTATTATGTATACCTTGCTTTCATTTTCATAATTATAACTTGTAGAGTATGCTCTACTACAGAGTTTATTTTCATTTTCATAGCCTCATAATCAGCATTGGCATTGTAGGCCATGTTTGTGATGCTCTGTCAGTGGATCCAGTATCTCGCTGCTGCCCTGAGAAAGGAGATAAATTTTCTTGTCAGTGAGTTTTTCTGAATCAATTCTTTAAACTGCTGAGATAGTGACCTTATGAAGAACATATAATGAACTTACAACATTCTTTTTATGAACTCAGGGGATGCGACCTTCTGTCACAATGTTGTAATTCCTATGAATATTGTGTTTCATGCTGCTTAAATCCTTCAAAGGTAAATTTTTCATTGATTTATTTTCATTTTATTTAGTTTAGTAAGGTTTAATTCTTTTCTTTCCTTTTTTAATGGCATGCTCCACACACTAAAATGTGTTACTGGGGATTTATCCTGCAGACATTGAAGCAACATGTCCTGAAGATGAGAGTTGCAAAACCAGCTACTGCAGGTAAAATTATGGATCTTGGTAGACAGAATTTTGATCTTTTTGAAAAAGGGATTAGTCTTTAATTTCCCTTTATGTCTCATTATGGCGATCTAGATGGTACTTTATTTTTCGTTATCATATAGTATTTGTTTTGAAGACTAAATATGTTTTGTTAATGAAAATATTAGAAATATAAAAATTTTGGAGATGAGCAACTATACGATAAAACAGAAACGAACAAAATTATCATTTTGTAAGAACATGACTTTCCACAAATATATGATGGGAAAAAAGGGATATCCCTAAACTCATATGAAGTTGATGGCCATAGAGATGCCAACAACTTTAAATGATCCCTAACCAAAACGAAAATCTTGATTGTATGCTTCAAACAGTCACCAAGTTAACAGCTTTGTTATACACATTGATATTAAATGGTGAAGGTGAGCTGTTACTTAAAAGTTCTCTACTAGGTTGCTGCAAGTTGAGGTTTTGTTCTAAACTTGTCCCTTGAGGTTTTGTTCTAAACCTGTCCCTTGTATGCATTGTAGGAATATGTATTTAATGAAACTGAATACTTTTCACCCATATAGCTAACCTTTAGATTGAATTCGCGTTATAAATCCATAATTGTTTTGCAGGAACTTATGCAAGTGTTTTTGATTTCTGTGCTGGGAGGTGCCGTCATAATTCTGAGAGTGTGGTAAGTTATACTCTTAACATTGAATTTTCTTCCTTCTTGTATGCTGTTCTTGATTATTCTTTACACATGGGTGTTTTTATAAGGTACAAAACTAATATGCTTAGTGGGCTATGTTCCGATTTAGGGTTACTTACCAATCCCCAAAACTAAAGCCATTGAGAAGTTAACCTAGCTATGTTCATTGAGCTAACAAATTCCTAGGAAAGAAGTGGGCATTACATGTGTAGAGCAGCATATGTTTAACAAACAAACGTTATGAGGATTCATGTACAAAACCAACAAAAACTTTGATACCGTATAAAGTTACCTTCCGAAGCATAAAATGTCACAAGTGGATTTAACTATGCATATCAAACCAACATAAAACAAACTTTAAGTAGTGACATGATCCTCAAATTTAACCTGGCTTTGACTTTTAATTTAAAATTTAAATTTTCAGACCTATTTGAGAAGTTTGATTTATCAAATTTTACTATTAGAACTTGCTCAGTGAAATTACTAGAGATTCTTCTAAAGTCTCTTGCCAAAAAGGACCATATTTTTGGTTGTGTGTGTGTGGGTATGTGTGTAGCATTTTGATATAGAAATGAAAATTCTTAGGTCTTCAGGAAAAAATTGTTTCAGTTATTTTGGGAGCCCGAATAAAAAGGTCGAGAAATGGTTCTAGTATTAGATATGTCATGTTATATAATGTGATATTAAGGTTGTGATGCTCTGATAGGACCAAGTAAAGATGGAATGATGTAATGTCACCATTTTTAGCCTTCTAATCCTGGAGACTAAATCTCCTTCACATGGTTGCCTTGTTTCTTATCATTTTTAAAGTGGAGGTAAAAGATGTCGATATCTTTTGGAAGGGAATCAAAGTAATGTTTCTTCTTTGTGGACATCATTCTTACTGATATCTGAAGGAAGTTCTAGATATTGAATTCTCGTGATTGGAGAAGTGTTGTCTAAGTTTTTGTTGGTTTCATTTGTTTAGTTTGTGGCGTGGTCTTTTTGGTGCTTGCTTTATTAAATTAGGCAGCTAGTCCACCTTTCATTTCCTGGTAAAGTTGTAATTTGTTTTTTCCTTTCATAAAATTTTGTTTCTTAGAAGAAGGAAAAAAGCCACTCGGTTGCTTGTTTGCTGAATACAACCTGTTTGCTCTTCTCCTTGATTTGATTGTACAAGTATTTCTTATTTTCTTATACTCTTTGAATGGGTTTTGGACATTTCAGGTTCATGAAAATGCATACATTAGTGATTTCCACCACTGCTTTTCTGTGTCGTCGAACTCTTTAGGTAGGATATTTGTTGCATTATTTTACTTATTCTCACTGTCATGCTATTTATGCAATGTATTGATCTTGAGTTTTTATGTTTATTTATTTATTTTTTTTATGGGCAGATATGTATGAAAAGTTTTAAGCCTTTTATTCTTTTTGTTTTTTTTTCCCTCTTTCTTTACTTTCTTGTGGTGGTTTGTTGATGGTTGGAGGGTGCACTGTGGTACCTAAGCTTTTACCATGTTTTCTCTCAGATCTTTCATATCTGTTACTAGTTCATATGTTTTGAAGTTTCTTTTAATACTTTCTGAATTCTGAATTGTCTTTATTATTCTTTTCTTTTGAGAATATTGGTAATTTTCATTCCCTCCAGAAGCATGATATTCTTGCCTAGACTCTTTATGACCATATGCTTCATGCCACTGGAAGAAAGCTAAATCAGTTGAAGTGATTTATGGAAGCAACATATTTTTGCTTGCTTTCAAAGTACCTCAAATTAAAATTGTTAAGTTACCATCAACTAAAAGTTTAAAGATGCTATTAGCCTTCACAATTGATGTTTAAGATTTGTATGTCCATCCAGTTACATAAAGAAAGTGAGTTTTACTAATGCATAACAATAAATTAGAAAACAAAATCAGTTAGACAGTTAGGCTCTAATACCATGTTTAGTTAGCGGGGAGTGGACTTGATTATATATAGCTAACAAGAAACTCAATGAGATACCATATGCTGGGTAGGTTTATTGATATCTCATATTATCACATGCGTGCACACACAAACACACACATGCAAAGTGCATATTTTCTTGTTGTAATTTGTAGAAAAAGTGAATATAATTTCATACGTCACAGGCTTGGTCCTTTCCAATCTATCCCTGTGGTCTTTAGATGCGCTTTTTTCCATTGTTGCATCTTAGAGTGAAAGAATTCATATTTAAGAAGATGAGCAGATTTGAGAGATTGCTTAGAATGATAGCTTTGTTGCTAGTGATAACCAAATAAATAAATAAAAAGATTTATTGCCAGCAAAAAATACCAAATAAATAAATAAATAAAAAGATCTATTTCCAGCAAAGAATTACAACTTGTGCAGTTCCTATTATGGAAGCATGACCTAAGTGAGATTGGCTTAGTTGTTAAGCCATGCATACTCACACCTTGAGGGTTGCGGTTTTGAGACACTAGGTGGGGGGAAATTGTTGTAAATGATAAAAAAATAAAAAAATAAAATTAGGAAGCACGATCTATCTAGCAAGCAGACAAAGAAAACAAAAATTCCATGTCCCAAAAAGGTTATGGGACCCATCAAACAGGGTTTTTAGAATTTGGGTGGCTGGGAATGTGGTGGCTTGCAAAAAGCCTGGCATTGCAAGTGTTAGTGTAAGGTCAAAGGTTTCAATGAGATTTCACCCACTCAATGGTTTATGCTTTTGTATTGGGCTTCCATCTTATGATACATGGTTCCCATTAAGCATTAAAAGCACAATATCATTATATGAGATGTCATACGTACCAAGAAGGTGTGGGTATGCAATTATTTTATCATAGCATGGGACGTTCTCATATTGTATGTGGTCATTTTCTCCTTTCGATTGATAATTTTGACAGCAAATGTTTACTCATGAAATAAGAATTATCTTCTCATCAGATACAGTTTCCAGCTAATTGAAAGAGTTGTGCGTCTTTTGAACTTGCATTAACAGGGGCAAATTCTACTAATTTAGAAGCAAGACTTATTGGCATTAATATTGTTGTTGGAAGGTGAGTAGTCATGTTGATTTTTTATTTATTGATTTAAACTTAAGATATTCTATATAATATTGTAGCTTACTCTTTGAATCCTTATGACATGGGTGGGTGGTAGACAAGGTGAGTCATGTGACTCAGTTTGCAAGTCAAATGGACAATCATGTGTTCCAAATAAGCTTCCAGTTCTTAATCAATGTGACATGTAAGTTGATTATTAGTTATTTGTCTCTAAATTCTGTTTAATGATTTGCTTATATTTATCACTGAATAATTGCCACATTATGGTTTCTTTTGTTCAGTCGATCTAAATGCAATAGGTAATAAATTTAATCCTTTCATTTTGCTTTTTTTCTTTTCTTTTTTTTCCGTTGGGGGGGCTGAGGGGTGCACTACATGCCTGCCATTGAATTGCCTGCCATGAATATTCTTGTATCAATGTATCAATGTTTTATTATCTGCATGCTTTTTTCAGTTGCCCATACAAGAGATTTCTTTGATTGTATGTGTTTGATTATTTTCAGAATCTTTAGAGATTAAAATTCCTCAAATTTTTATTAGTTCTTGTGGGGATGTTAGCATCTTTATTGTGATAATTCCATGCTTGCATTCGGATGTCTCAATCTTAAACACTTTTTTTCTTAACTATATATATATATATATATAGTCTCATTCTCTTGGGGGACGGAGCCTAGGATGTATAAAACAAACCTTTATCACTTATATGGAAGCCGAGAATTTAATTTGATATCCAAAAGTTGTCATAACATTAAACTTGTTGCCGAAGATTCTTTGTTTCCCAAATTTTCCTAATCTTAGGCAACATTAAATAGCTCCTGCACCATTAAATGTTCTGATAAGGTCACTTGGGATGTACATGGAGCTGATCTTCCTTATGGTTATATGTGCCTGTTTTATCTGATATGTCTTATATGAGTTACCATCGAACAATCAAAATTCTGACTGCTACTGGAGTTTGTATTAAATTCTTTAGATGTGACTTATTATTTTCCACTGAAGATCATGTCCTTTTTTCATGAGCAGTATTCAGAAATACATGAGATGCAAAGGAGGTTGCCTGGCAAGCGTTGGAGCAGACCAACCTGCTGAAGTTGTTGATGGTGCTCCTAAACATTTGGTACACTACTTTTTTGCATTAAATCTCAAACTTCTACGGTGTTTAATTTTCATTTTCAGAATTTAGGAATGTAAGCATATATTTATAAAGGATGAGTTCATGTAAATGAAATATTCATTTATGATTAAACTTTCACAAAAACTGAAATCATAAGATCATCCACTCTAATTTCAATCCGTTTGATGGAACGCTAGAATTTTCTTTAATTTTAATTATGATTTGAAGTTTTGATACTAGGAGGAGAATTTCTAATTTGTTTCCCCTCTACTTGTGACCATCAGAATCCAGAAGCATGTTTGTTTACTCGAACACAATCAATGATTTCTTGTGATGGTTCACATCAGCATACCCGGAGGCTATGCCCTTGTGCATAGTGCAGTTACTCGGTAAGTGTATTGTTTTGAATGTTAAAGTTTCATCATTGGGAGAAAGAAAAAGAACATTATCACAGCTCACTTATGTATTGAAGTAGCAGAAATGTAGTTTACGTTTATTGTATATGCATACCTGGTTCAAAAAATATATATTATGTACATGCACATTAGACACTGGGACATTGGTAGATGCTTGTTGGTTGTATTCAATCACTTGTTTCCTGTCTAAATGGTTTATCAGTTACTAATACCATCTGGAAAGAAAGTACAATTATTTAAGGCTAGAGTCTCTTCAGAAGGGTAAGAAGCTATGTAAACAATAATTACATTTATAGCCTAGATGAGCAAGGTTTTGAAGTTATTTTTTCCGCTCGTGAAGTAAGTTATTGTCAAAAACTCATAATCTTTTGGAATGAAATGTAGAAGTGTGATACTTGTAGTCCAGGGAAACCATAGATATAATCGTTTTTTCTTATAGATATTGCAACTGCTAGAATGTTGTTACAATGATTTCATTTCAAGACCAAATACTAGAGTCTTCAGAAGGGTAAGAAGCTATGTAAATAATAATTATGTTTATAGCCTAGATGAGCAAGGTTTTGAAGTTATTATTTCCGCTCGTGAAGTAAGTTATTGTCAAAAACTCAATCTTTTGGAATGAAATGTAGAAGTGTGATACTTGTATTCCAGGGAAACCATAGATATAATCTTTTTTTCTTATAGATATTGCAACTGCTACAATGTTGTTACAATGATTTCATTTCAAGACCAAATACTATCTTCTCACCTTGGAGGGATCTATACTTCCTTGAATGGCTTCTGTTCTTTCTTATTGATGGTTATACTTGGAATCTTGCATGCATTTGCTTGTCAATAAGATCAAGCATGTTTTCCTCCCTGATTCTCCTTGTCTTTAATTGTATATTTTCTTCTTTCGTCGGGGAATATGCATCTTTATGTATACCATGATAATCCATCCAAACTTGATGTTTCTTCCCTTTCTGTTTGAATAAATACATATATAATTTAGAGTATCCTGGAATTTTTATACAAGTAGAGGCTTGCAATGAAGCATGAGGGATCGGAAATTCTAGTCAGATAGGTAGAGAATCCATAGAAAATGGATTAAGTTTGGTTCTTCAGATGGGATTTTCTGGGGTGAAGATAAAAATTAAAGAATGCAGATAAAAATTGAGCAAATCCCCAAGGAATGTTGGAAGATTATAGTTCCCTTTTCTGTAATCAAAGTGGATTTAGGTGTCAGTTTTGTGGCCCATATTCTTTTGACAAGGAAAAATTAAAGCTAACCTATGGAGTTTGTTTACCTGATTATGTTTCTGTAATTTTCGATGGATTGGATATTTTGCTTTTTTCCTTCATTTCAATGGTATCAATTAGATACCCCAAAAAAAAAAAAAAAAGAATGGAAGTGTTAGGTGTCGTTTGTTAACAATTTAAAAAAAAAAAAATGTTTAGTACCCCTTTATCAAATATTTTGCTGTACAAAAAACCATAAACAAAAATGGGAAAAAAAAAAAAAAAAAAAAACTGGACCTTGTTAACCAATGACACTTTAGATAATATTTATATATATACATATATTATATGTATTTTAAGTGTTGTTCAACCCCACTCACCTATTTTACTATAGTTGCTGTAAAATTTTGGTAGGATTATAAAGTAGGATTCTTTGTTGGAAGCCATTTTGCTGGTGAAGTAGATCAATAATAATTGGTTTTATTTGCAAATTTGTCAATTATATTTGTACAACAGGAAAAATTCAACTTTTAGAGGGAAAAAAAACATAAGAAAAGAAAGCAAAAGAAGTGGTGAAGTGGCCTGGAATGGAGGTTGGTTTTGTATTTTAGAAAGAGGCATGCTGCATCGTTATCTTCTTCACATAACCCTAATGCCGCCAATAAGCAGCTATTGCATTCAGCTGTAAATAAGTAGTCTAATCAATGATGATTAATGTTTGAGTTGGATTACTGTTATATATATTTGTTAAAAAAAAAAAAAAAAAAAAAAAGAAGAAGAATTAATAAATTTTTTTTAGTTTTTCCTTGTTTTCTGTCTGAAATAAATGGTCTGGTAAGTGAGGATTAATGATTAATCTTATTTGATTAAACAATGTTATTTATAACTATCGATGGCCATTATTAGTAGAATATACATCTGCATCACAATTGAATTGGCTACTAGTGTGTCCACTCTCTCATATATATATATATATATATAGTTTTAGAAAGTCAAATAAATTAAATTGGCTGCCATTACGATCTTTAAATTTTTTTTTTTTAAATGCAGTTAATTTTATTATTATTTCAATAATGGATTCTATCAATGATCATTACACTTGGTGAAAAATTGAAAAATTTTCGAACTCCAAGTGATTTGGGATGCTTTGAAAAAAGAAATGAAAATCTAAAGAATTTAAGAATTGTCACATTAAGAAAAAAATATGCTTCAACATTTATGCAAACGAGGCAGAAAGCCCACAATTGAGGAACTTTCTTTACCCTCTTCTAAGCACATATAGTTTGTTGATAAAATTTATGGCCTTAATGTCTTGTACTTGGAAATGCCGAAATTCTCATGATCTGGGTCTAGGGAACTAAAATCCATAAGGAAAATAGAATATAAAATTATACAAAAAAAATAAATAGAGAAATTAAAATAGTAAATAGATAAAATGTATATATTGATTGGTTTGCTATAGTGGCAAAAATGTCTGAAAATATACGTTCAAGTTTAAACTTTGTTACCAAAAAATAAACAAAGGGGTCAAAATTTAATCTTTAGACGTGGTAGAAATCCCCTTTCCTACTCGTAATGCGTAATGTTTTTTTTTTAAAAAATTTTCAAAGATATATATGATATATAGATTTGAACCTAGCCGCACCATAATTTGTTCATTCTTTCTTTGATGGAATTCCATGTATGTAAATGCTTGTCCTTTTTTTTCTTTTTTTTTTCTTGGGTAATATATTTTATTGCTTGTCCTATGTCATTGCAAATTATTGTGCACAAGAAAACAGAGAAAAAAACAGAATGAGAATATTGTTCTTTTTGGTAGTCTGGAAAGGTCAGGATTTTCTTTTGGTGAATAAGAAAGGTCAGGTTTTGCATTTTTATTTACATTTGCTCCTAAGGGGTCGCATTTTTCCATATCCGATCAAATCATTGTAAAACACATTGCTGTTTATAAATGTTAGTAAATAAAGAAAAATAAATAAAATCCAAAATTTAACAAATTTATCAAATTATAATTAAAAAAAAAAAAAAAAAGGAAACCCAAATCTCAATTTCATTTGTATAATAGTGCCTACCGGGTTAGTTCTTTTATATATATGTATATATATATACACAATAAAATAAAATAAAAAACCCCTCAAAAGCTATAGTCTGGTTTGTGACCTGTTTTGTTCATAGGTTTTGTGGCATCTTTAAAACCCTTCAAACCTCCATATTTGTCTTCTACTTCTTCTTCTTCTTCAGTGGCTATGAAAGCTCGATGGTTAAGGATATTGTTAAGCAACTGAGTACCTCTGAGAGCATTCGTCAATGGCAGATGGCCTTCAGGGGTGTCATCATCGAGCTCCCAAACAAACTCATTAGGAAATGACTTGTAATTGTACTGCTCGACCTCTGTCTGATCGAGCTTCTTCATCCACCCAACTTTGATGAAAAACCTTGTGAAATCCGCACCCACTTTCTCCAAAATCTTCTTCTGAACGCTGTACCCGAACCTGCTGTTGCTGTGGCGTCTCCAGAGCTCGTCGATGGCTTTGAGATCGGATTCCGCTATGAATTTCACCTCCGAGAAGAAGATGTAGCCGCGTCTCTGAGCTGCTTCTCCGGCCAGGACGATGAGAAGGCGGCGGGTTTCCTCGTCGGCTTGCCGGAAGTCTTGGGTGGAGAGTTGGTGTTGGAGGGTGTCGAATGATATGGATTCGAAGGAGGTTGAAGGTGAGACGGAAGAAGTGGTGGAGGAGAGAGAAAAGGTGGTGGTGGTGGTTGTGGAGAGAGAGCAGTGAGAGAAAGAAGTTGTGGTTGGGGTGTTTGGTTTGAGGGAAAGTGAGGAAGAGAAAGTGAAAGGAGGAGGGTCAGCTGAGAGGTATTGGCGCTTGGGGAGGGAATGGTGTATGGATTGGAGAGTAATGTTTGCTGTCATGGAGGAGAGAGAGAAAGTAGAGAGAGAGAGGGGTTATGGTGGCGGAGTTGAAGAGGAAGAAGAAGTTGGCAAATAAGGGAGGGGAGAGAGAGAGAGAGAGAGAGAGAGAGAGATTGATGAGGGAAATGAGTAAAGCAAATCAGGAGAAATATAAGGCTGCATTTTTTATTGGTCAGCTTATTAGTTTGTGGGTTTGGATTTTCTCTGTCACTCGAATTTATTTCTTATTTGTAACTTAATTAATTATAGCTTTTGACAAATAAAAGAAAATAAACAAAAATAAAAAGAAAGGACTTTATGAGGGGGGAAAGAGTTTATGGATCCTATTTTTTTATTGTTTATTTTATTTTTTACTGGAGGATAAAGTTTCAATTAAAAAGGAAAAGAAAATTATAAAACACCCTTTGTATTTTCGCTTAAATTTCAATTAATCCTTTTAACTTTTTTAAAATTTGATTAAAAAAAAAAGTTTGATTGAATAATTTTGATTTAAATAGAAAGATATAATACATAATAAATTATTTTGATTAAATAATTTTGTATCAAAAAATATATTTTATTTATATAAGCAAGCAATTTTAATATTGATCGGTCATTTTCATCATAATTTAAAAATTATTTTTAATGATATTTTATAATTTTTTTGTTGAATTATTTTGTAATTTTCTCAACAACAAAACCAGCATACATTGATACAGATTTTTTTTTTTTCTCCTTTTCTTTTAAATATAATTTTAATATTTTACAAATCATTAGTAAGAATTTAAAAGGTTATGGTAAATTACATGACTGATGCCCTAGCTATATTGTCATTTACAAGTTGGTCCACAAATTTTTTTTAACATTTTAATCCCAAACTCATCAAGATATATTGATTAAAAGACCTATGTAGATAACTTTTTAAGTAAATCACATAATTAGTCTGCCATTTACAAATCAGTCCTTAAATATAGTTTAGGGATAATTAGTTTATTATTGTTAGTTTTTGAACATTATTTCTTCCAAAGTCATATTCTTTTAGGGGACCAATTTATAATAAAAAATATAGTTTATAGATCAATTTGTAATTTTTGATATATTTCAAAAATTAAATATTATTTAATTACATATTGAATTTTCAAATTATATAAGATGTTATATATTGGTTTTCAAGCTATATCATTTATTATATATTAGTTCTTAACATAAGATTTGCACACACATTTAATGATGGATTTTGAACAAAATAATATCAAAGAACTAATGTTGCAATATTTTAATAAATTTAGAAATTAAAATATTTAAAAAAATTGTTTAAGCACTGATCTGTAAATCACAACTAATTATGTGATTACCTTTAAACGTTATACAGTTCAGATCGTTTAGTCAACTGGGCCGCGTGCAATGCATGTCGCCCCTTTTTTGTCATTTTCACAAATTTAGAATAAATACTAGCCCTACAAGTTTGCAAACAAGTTTGAATTTATCTTTTATTACTTTTTTTTTTTTTTTTTTGGCTCAAAGTGATCTTTTATTACTTTATTATATTAGCGGATAAAAGATTTCATTATACTTATATAAAAGAGTGAGAGTACTTATAAATTGCATTTTTTATGAAATAGGATTCTAGGGAACATTTTGACAATGTAAATTAATAATGTGTTGATAAGAAAAGAAAGAAGAAAATCTTGAAATGATAAATAAACAAACCCTTTTAAAAAAAATAAGTAGAACTAAATGAACAATACTTGGGGAGCCAGTATTGCCAGGGTATAAAGTTTCCTTCCACGGTAGGTAATTTCAAGAGTAAATTATACTGTATATTTTCGAAGTTTTTCTTAATTATGATATCTTCATAAAATTATAAAAATATAAATATAAAATATCCAGTTGTAATAAAAAAAAAAACGTCAAAAGTATACAGTGTAATATATCTGTAATTTCAATCTTTGTTAACTTTCCAATTTGCCCTTTCGAAATTACCCTAGAAGCTTTAAGTACTAGGGGCCACCGAGAGACTCTTACTCAATTCCCAGAATGTTTCCTTTATGCATTCTTGAGAACCTACAGATCCTATCTAAATGGGTTCCATTGCTTACGATGGTGGCGTACCAGGAGGTGACGAAGATGGTGGCCAATATACAACGATGGTGTCTTTGTATTAATTTGTACCGTTTATGCGATAGTGACCACAAGAAGCTGCTTCGAATTCAAACCCCAGTGGCTTCAAAGTACACTAATGAACATCCATAGGAAATCTGTTTTCCGGTGGGTATATATGTATATATATATATATATATATAAATATATGTATGAGTTCTATTCAACAGAATTGAGTTCCTTCATCAACTATAATCCAAAGTAAGTGTTGGGCGACTAAAAGGGAGGCAATCTTCTATTGGTTCAAAGCTCTAGTCTTCCAAAGTCCACACTACTTGTGAAAAGGGCAAATGGGGTGTGTTTAGGGCTAATTGGGTGGTTCACCGAAAATTAGTATTAAATCCCGTGGAAGGAACGTTTATGTCCGTGGCAATAATGCGACTTTACTAACAAATGCATCGTCTAAACATCATCTAATCTATCAAATTATTTATCAAATATACACATATTATTATTTGATTAATTTATATTTAATCGAATTGATTTTTTTAAAAGTTAAATAGGCTATATTAATATAACTTAGAATAGTTTTAATAATTCTGTCTATTCAAACAGGATAAAGAATTAAAAAAATATTAAAATTTGAATGATATAGTATTTATAAATAGATAGTATCTATTTAAATATATTCTTTAATGAATCATGTTTAAAATTTTAAATAAAATGAGTTAACATATTGTGAGATAAAAGAGAAAAGAGAATAAACAATTGATAAAAAAAAAGGAAAGATAAAAGGCTAATTTATAATTTAAAGTATCTAATAGACATTCCACATATAAAGGGCTATTAGACAGTTTCACATTGAAGAAAATTTCTTTAAAAAGCTGTTTATTAATTTGATGTGACATAAAAATTTTCAAATGGATATAACCAATGAACATTCTATCAAAAATATTAGTCTTTAATATTATTTAATAATATAATAATATTTTTCGCTCAATAAACATCTTGGTGGATTAGTTAATACTTTTACCATTATTTAAACTAAAATCTTTAGAATTCTTTTAAAAATGAGACAAGACAAAAGTTTAAAATATATGTAAAATTATTGTATAAAAGCCTTATTCAAATCCATCATTTACTTATTATTATTATTATTATTATTTTGTTACTTCTTTCGTTTTATTTATTGTAACATTTATTTTTTATTATTTTTTGAAATAATTTATTAACATTTTCAAATTCTTATACTGATTTTTTAATTTATATTCTGTTAAAAGAGATCATGAACCAACATGCTCAAAATACATAAATAAATAAATAAAAAATAGAGACCAAAGTGTAAATTTGGAATAAATTAGTGACTGCACATAAGAGCGGAGCTAGTATCTTGACTTTGGAGGCCAACGATTTTGTTTTTAAAAAAAAAAAAAAGTCACCACAAAAAATTTTAGGGTACAACATTCAATAATAGCAAATATATATATTTATATATATATATACATATATAAAAATATATTATTTTGTACTATTAGAAAGTATATATAATTTTCTTATAATAAGTTAATTCGATCATATGTAAATTCATTGACACAAATTAAAATAACATCTTTCGTTCCCTTAAATATCTAAAATCATTTAGAATTGAATCTACAGTCTTTTATTTATTTATTTTTAATATGTTATTCTCTTCTAAATAAAAAGGCATAAATTATTAATTTACTTGTATGGTAGAAATTAGTGATCTTCTTGTGTGGATGGAATGTTATTGAAAACAAATAAATAACTAAATAAAAGATTAAAAATTGAAAGTCAATGTATATCAAAAACAAAGAGAAGAAGAATTTTGTTTTTTATTTATTGTATTTATATGGTAAATTATACGTGATAAATATGATGACCCCTCATGCCAAAGCCTACCTCCTTCCCTGAATGCACATGCTCATCCCTTTATTTATTTATTTATGTTCATTTATTTAGTTATATTCATTGTTTTATTTATTTATTTATCTATTGTTTTGATGAAATGTCCATTGATTTATGTGTAATATATATATATATATATATTTATTTTGAAACCAAGTGCAATAATTTTTAAACAAAGATTCTGTGCATTAAAAAAATGAATGACATATAATGGACCTTTCAATGCAACGTAAAAAATATTCGTGACATTGATTTTGTTATCTAATATAAAGTATGTTATTTTTTTTTTTCTTTCCTTCTTTTGTTCTGACAATATTTTTTTTGGGGTTGGGGAGGGCAGAGCGAACTGCATAGCTGTTTTGATAGCTTATTTGGTACTTTTTTCTACACATTCTTAATCATGAAAGAAATATTGATGCTACTTGAGTTTACACTCCAACCTTTAATATACAGATAGATCCATAGTATATACTTCCATTTTTAAGGTATAGATAAAGACCCACATATATGAGACCTACACATATAGATCTTACATATGTATTAGAGGTGGAAGTATAAGTTGTATTGAAAAATTTTTCCTTAATCATATAGTCGATTATGGGTCTAATCTATGCATTTCATCTACTCTAGTTATATAATTATTTAACCATATGTTTCTAAAGAAAATCTAGTTATAAAGTGAACCATTTATAAACCAAGATCAAGTTTAATTCATGATAAAGTTTTTAGAAAAGCATTTTCTAAAAAATAGTTTATTAAAAATTAATTTTGGACTATTGAATATTGTTTTTAAGTATTTTATTAGTAATAGGAAAGAAACTATATATACTGTCCTTTACAATCCTTTTTCAACACCCAAGGTAGCCGCACAACCTAATAAGAGATCAGAGTGTAAGAGGGTGCTGGTTCCTTCAATATTTTAGTAAAGGGTCCTGAAGCACGAGCCAGGTTTTCACCTTGACCTGGATGGCATTCAATATCAATATCATGTACCCATGTTCCTCTACGTACAATTTTCTATTTGATAATTTTGACCAACTCTCTCGTATCTATAAGCAAGAAGCAGCCAGCTACTTGTCATATTATTTTTGATATATATGAAGTCACTTATAAAAGTAAAGGAAAAAAAAATCAAAGAAAAATAAAACTTGAATAATTATAAAACAGTCATAAAAAATAACAACTACTACTAGAAAATGCCTGTTATATATTTTGACTTACATATTGCTTTGTTTTAATCGATCAGTTAAATAAACTTCACTTAAAAAAATCTATAGTTTTCTTTTAATTATTTTTATTATTTTTTTATGGACTAAGGAAAATATAGTTATTAAAAAACAGCTACAATTACAAATTTCAGTTATATAAATTTACTTACAGAGACCAATGACTGCCTATTGTTATACTCTTTAGACATCTGGATATGATCTGAAACATTAAAAAAAAATTTTTTGTATTGATGATGTGTTATGAATTATATTTGAAAATTTCATGTATTTTAATATTATTTGTTAAATTTTATATTTTTTTGGTGTTAACAAATATTGTATTTTCTTTATTTACAATAATTTTTAATATTTATAAACTATTTTACTATCATTGTATATTAGTTATTGTATTTTTTATATTATTTTACTATATTGATTATTTTATGTGTAAAAATTTATATTCTAAATTAAATATTTATAGTTTCAATAATTTTATCGATATTTCAATATTGATGAAAATATATTTTCATAAAATCATATTTTCGAAATTTCTATCGATACCGATATTTTAATTACTAATCAAAATAGAATAAATTGATTATATTAAAAAAACAAAAAACAATTACAACACCAAAATACATGCTAATGTTATCCAAATGGAGTTGCCTATTGCTTTAATTTAACACATTAGTCAGACAAGCCAAAAACTGGCATCCAGATTTTTTTGTATGTTTTAAAGTAATAATGAAAAAAAAAAAAAAAAAAAAAAACAATGACATAAACATTAAGGGAGTACACAGAAAATTTTGGGCCCATATGAAAGGCTTTTTTGAATACTTGGTCATTTACATACTTACAATTTACTTGGGGAAATGAATCTAACATGAAACGTCAGCACAAGTAGACAAGCAACACAAGATCAAGAAGCATACTAGACAGAAACAGATCATATTGTTAGTACGATTAACTGGTCATATTCCTTGCGCATGAACTCTCTGTTGGTAGGAAAATTCAAACCTCGCAACTCCATTAATTTATCGGGCAATCCGCTCTTCTCTTGCTTCAAGGGCATCCACTTCCTCATTAGATAGAAGATCAACAATCGGTTCATAAACATCCCACTCCTTTCTCTTCCTGAAACATACGAGAGCAAGCAGCAAACACTAAGTACCTCATTTTAATTAATATTCCTGACAACTATATCTTCTTCAAGCACAAATTTTACAGCACTGCTGGAATGATTATATTATTAGAGGAAATATTTAAATGAAATTGAGTTGGGTGGAAAGACCACCATATATATGTATGTGTGTATATATTTAGGAGTCAATCTCTTATCAAAGTTTATGTGGCAAGTGTTTAGCCGTTGGATGCATTAATAATCACTATTTGAATTTAAATACAAAATCCCAGATGGGATGTCGCAACTTTAACATCTGCCATAACATTTGCCATATAAGCATCCCTTATTTAATAAAATCAGGGATTCCCAAATTAGAAAATTTTTGTATATGTGTATATGTATAAACAAAAACATTGTTCGGAAATATATTACTCAACCAAAAACAACAGACCATGGCACACTAAAGTGGAAAATAGAACTTGCAGGATAGATCAACTCATTTAGGCATTTTGTCCATCACATGGGGAAAACGGATTTGGAGAGACATGGAGTAACAATTATTTCCTCTAAAGTAACTAAAACTTCTGCCATTTATTATGATAACTTTTATGAAGTGTCTAAAGACAGTATGAATATTACATAACCATTCTTTGAATGAAATAAAATGCAAGGCTACTTGACTAATCTGGTAACATGAAATGTCTAGGTAAATAGCTTTAAGTTCTAATGTGAAAAAGTGGTTGTTCAAGGAAGTAAATTGTTGTACCAATGTCAAAAAGGTGGGTGACAGAAGTCACAGAAAATTATGGACTTGTCTTTAGAAAGGCCACACAAAAAGTAGACAAGAGCTTATTTAAGAGTTAAATCCAAGAAGAATCATGTCCTATTAAAATATTTAAAAGCATCACATAGAAGCTTCTATAATAAGGAGGCATATAATGATCTTCTAGTCCAATATGACCAATTGACAATATAGTCTGGTTTAATCAGACAAGAAAATTTTCCAAAAAAAGTAAAGCATACATACCGAAGAACACTGGATTTGTGACCAAATAACTTCACGATATCCACTGCACCACTACCTGCTTTACTGTGGTTGTGTGTGACAAGGAGAGAGAGAGAGAGAGAGAGAGAGAGAGAGAGAGAGGGGGGGAGAAAATATTACTATTCACATCCATATTTTTATGTACATCTTAAAGTGCTAATGTAACACCCCCTCTAACCCACTCTTTGATGTTGCAATCTTATACACTTCCTATACTGCAACGAAATATGAGCAACATTTGAGAAAGCCATAAGAGGACTCATAAGCACAAACCTGGCTAGCGCATATTCAGCACCACGCCGGCCCTTCTTGCTTATTCTGCTCTCTCTTGCTGAAGCTACACTTTGAATTGCAATCTAGATCACAAAATTTGATAAGGTTATGGTGACCATATCAAAAAACTCAAAGTTGCATACCAGAAAACAAAAAAAAATAAAATAAAATAAAAGATTACAAAAGAAAAGATGAAGCTTTATTTACATTCTATCCACTTATAATGAAGAAAAATTACATTATAGCTCAAAAAGGCAGTGAAATCTAACCTCATAAAGTTGTTCTCTAATCGCAAAAGCAATTGCAGGCTGAAAAAGAGAAGTTCTTTTCCTTAGGTTTCAGATGCCATGAAAAATTTCAAAAAAAAAAAAAAAAAAAAAAAAAAAACAAGGGGAGAGACAGGGAAATGGTAGAAAGAGAATGCTGCCTCATTACAAATACCCACTTGCAAAAACACGAGGCATCATGTTATCCCTTTTTCTTTCTCTTTCTTTTTTTTTTCTTTTTTTTTTTTTTCCTTGTTATACTCACGAGTGCTACAGATTATTCTACTTACTCCAACTTCAGGATCATCAATAGCTAAATCTCTGCAGAAGTTTCTAGCAAACTCTTCTGGATCACTTTCAAAGTTGTTCAAGTCCTGGAAGTTCATCGAAGTCCATGCGTATAAGCAAAATAATCAAATAAAAGCACTGATATTCATAGTGAATGTATCATATACTACTTATAATTACAGGATGAAATCAAAATTTATCCGCCTTACCCACAAAAATTGGTCCTTTATTAGAGTATGGTTTACGCGAAGATCAAGCTAAGAAGAAAAACACAATGATAAAGTTGTTAACAAACCCATCATAGACTAAGAGGGGAAGGGAAATAAGAGATATATGCTAAGTAGGATTAACCTTAATAGGAACAATCTTCTCGCCAGCATACATATCTTGGCCTTCAAATGACCGAAAGTCAGCCAGCTGAGACTGATAATGTGAATGAAGAAGCAAAATAAATATTGGGTTATTGAAGAGAAAAGAAAGTGAAACAAAATGAGGGGCGTCTTTGCCTGAATGGAAGAAGCAATATGCGTTACAAACACTGGAGGAAGCTTCAAGTCTTTGACAGTTCTTTTTGCAAAGACCACAATTTCAGAATCAGGATCTACAAAACAATAACCAGTAGAAGAAAATATATTATATCGAAACATATATAAACTTTGAGATGCACATATAATGAAGTTGGTTAGTAAATACTAGTAGTTTGTTACCAGAAGGGTTCCAAGTGAAAGCATCTTTAAACTTCTGGTCGTCCACTTCGATGTCCAACCTTATTGGCACTAAATTTTCTGCAGTTGGCCTGCCAGCATGCCATGGTTTTTGGTGTTCATATGAAATACATATACAATTAGAATTATGAGAATTCCAGCAAGAAGTTTAAACAAACTTACATCCTGAACTTCACGGCTGTGCTTTTCCATGAATTTGACGCCTGCCCTTTCATTACCATTCTTCTTTACGAAACTTGGCTCTGAAATTTCAAACCTTGTGAACTTCACGATATCCTTTCTGGCCAGTGGCCACCACCTCGAGACTCCAGAGTTCAAGACTCAGTATCCAATTGTGAACGCGGTGGTTGTCTTTCCTCGTAGACTAATTAATACTATCGTAAGGAAGGGAAAAAAAAAAAAAAAAAAAAAAAAAAAAAGAAGAGTAAGGCAACGGTAAGCAGTTGAAGGTGCACCTCATATCAGATAGAAGAGGCAAAAGCACACCCAAAAAAAAAAAAAAAAAAAAAATGTAACAAATGTGTACAGATGACAGAAAACATGTGGTTCAAATACTGATTATAAGCTCTACAGACAAGGTCTTTTAAGCTTTTCTACACGTAACTAATTCAATTTTGGCTGAGACCATAAGGAGATCCAGACCTTTAAATAGACAACCCAAAACCCTAAAAGTGAGCCTAAAAAATCCCTATCCATAGAAGTCAATTTTAACGGTCTAGTGGGATTTCCTTTTCCTGATTATTTTCAAATAAGATTAATTGAGCAATTTCTTCAGGTGTTCTGAGATGATTTATGGATTTCCAAATAATACATACACTTCAACAACCAAGAATGAAGGTCATTCTTTGCTTTTATAATCACTCATTCACTTGAACTGGAATCTAAAAACCGTGAATATATACATTATACGTGTATACATATATGTATAATATTGTTCAAAACGGCAATTCGTACCGAGATGGATGTAAAATGATACAAATCGCATTTTCGAATCGATTTTCAGGTTTCACCCAACTGAATCGCCCGATTCGATTGAATCGCCGATTCACCAATTCGTTGGCAAAAGGAGCAATATTCTGCCCTAGAACCTCTGTTCAGAAACTGGTTTATGCCCACCCACAAAGAATCGAAGAAAAAAAAAAATACAGATTTGAAGAAGAGAAAGAAATAAGAGTGAGTGAAGAAAAATTACTAGGAAATTAGAATCACGGTGGAAATACGCAGAGAAGCACACAACCAGAAGCCAGAACCAGTTACCGTGTACTAGAGAAGAAGATGACGCTGATAGATACAAACAAAATTTATTATTATTTTCTTTTCTTTTTCTTTTATGGCTGAAAGAGTAAAAAATTGATAATAAATCTTACAAATAAATAATATTTTAACATTGAAAAGACCTAAATTCTCGCGAAGTGGAATAAATAAGAAGAGAGAGTCTACCATGGGACCGATCGCATGCCTCCTGTGCAGATCAAATATGTGATCAAAATTGGAGCCATTTGATCTGCATATCTGGCATTAACGGTCTAGTTTCAAATTGCTCTCACGTGAGAGTTTTGGCCAAAATCTCTCCTGAATCCTTTCCAGTTTCTTCTTCTATTTGCCTCTGCATTTCCTTTTCCATTCATAAGATCTTTGGTTAAATTTCCCCTGAGCCCTTCGCAGTTTCCTCTTCTATTTGCCTCTGCATTTCCTCTTTCCATTTGTGAGATCTTTTTTTTTTTTTGTATTTCCTTCAATTTGGGTTCTTGGAAACTGGAGGTTCAAGGAAACGAAATGCAGCTTTTGTATTAATGAGAGTCCTGGGATTTTGTATTTTCTTTTGTGGGTTTGGGGATAAAGGATTTGATGGAAAAAAAGAAAGAGGAAGAGAAGAAGAAGAAGACAGTAGAGTGTCACGTCCCGTGCAAAAGGAGTGGAATCCATGAGGTTTAACCGGAAGGCTCTACACTCTTTATGAAGATCCTAGAGAAGCCCGGAAGATTCTAGAAGATTCAAGAGAAACCTAGACTAATGTAGATTGGAATCTCTCTAGAATACTCCATGTAAATATCTTGTACATAATCTTAGAATAATCTAGAACCCTAACTAGATAGGTGACATGTGTACATATCTAGAACTTTGTATTTTTGTGATACGTGCCAAGTTCTCTATATAAAAGGTTGGACTCTCATTTGTAACATATCCAAGAATTCTAGTAATACAAGTATTCTCCGCATTCTCTCAAACTCTCCTACTTCTTACTCCCCTACTCTTAGCTTCCGCATTGTGATAGCTTGTGAGCAAGGCTTACTTAGCAAGGGAGCTGCTAAGTGCTGCATGGGAGTGTTGGAAAAGATAGGCCCGTGACAGTTGGTATGGGAGTGTTGGAAAAGATAGGCCCGTGACAGTTGGTATCAGAGCCTATTGCTACTCAAGCATACCGTTGGTGCAACGTGGAAGTAGGCAAGATGACTAGCTCTGAGGTTACCATCAATGTGGAGGGAGCTACCGTTGTGCGAGGTTGTGAAGAGCAATGCAATCCCAATGCGGGGAGGCAGAGGCATAAGTCCAAGTCCAAGGATGTGATGACTGGCGTAGAGTTACGCTTGGAAGAGCATGCTGCTCGAGTACATGAACAGTTTGAGGCGCTGGAGAATCGCCTAGATGGGCTAGAGTCGGAGGACGTTGCCATCAATCAAACCGTGAGAGGGTTACTCAATGGGCTAGACAATGCCTTAAGGAGGGAGTTCCGCTCGACACGCGACCAATGTATGGGGGATGGAGCAGACCTTCGTGCAATGTTGGAGAGAGAATTGGATGCTATCCGCACACAAATGGAGGAAATGCGGGGTGATTGGGCTCTTTGCAAAAGGATGGTGGCTTCGGGGACAACCACCATATGCGAGGGGCCACGAATCGATGTACCAAAGCCCAAGTCCTACTCTGGGGCAAGGAATGCGAGGGAGCTTGAGAATTTCCTTTGGGGCTTGGAGCAATACTTTGAAGCAATGGGCATTGTGGATGATGCTTCAAAGATTAGGACTGCCACTCTCTACCTTAGCGACACGGCCATGTTATGGTAGAGGAGGAGGCATTATGACATAGAGCGAAGTACGTGCACTTTTCATACTTTTGATGACTTTAAAAAGGATCTAAAAAGGCAATTTTATCCGGAGAATGCCGAGGATGAGGCAAGGAGTCGCCTTCGACGACTTAAGCAAGTGGGCCATATCCGGGAATACATCAAGGAGTTCACCAACTTGGTGTTGAAGATCCCGGACCTATCGGATAAAGACTCTCTTTTCTACTTCATGGATGGTCTACAACTTTGGGCAAAGATGGAGTTAAAAAAGCGTGGAGTGCAAGATTTGGCTGGTGCCATTGCGTATGCTGAAAGCTTCATTGACTACTCCAACCAAAGAGACTCTTCAAAGCCAAAGGAATGGAAAGACAACTATGGAAAAGGTGGAGGAGAACCTAGTAGGTCCAAAGATGATGAAAGGGAAGAAAGTGCACATAAGCCAAAAAGCTCAAGGTGGAAGGCATCTAAAGAAGGCAATGATGCTTCCAAACCCAGAAACTCTTGTTTCTTATGTGATGGACCGCATTGGGTTAGGGATTGTCCAAAGAGAAAGATTTTGAATGCCATGACCACCCAATACGAGGAGAAGCAAGAGGAAGGAACTAGTATAGGTTCCTTACAATTGTTGAATGCTATCAAGGCTGCTCCTAAGGAGACAAAGAAGGGTGGCCTAATGTTTGTAGAGGCAAAACTCAATGGAGTGCTCACCAAGGCGTTGGTAGACATGGGTGCTTCACATAATTTCCTATCAGTGGAGAAGGCACAACGGCTTAGGATTAAGGCAACAAAAGAAAGGGGCTCTGTAAAGGCGGTAAATTCGGACACAAAGCCACTCCAAGGAGTTGCTAGAGGCGTGAAAACCACCATCGGAGACTGGGACGACCAATTGAACCTAACGGTTGTGTCCATGGATGACTACAAGCTTGTCCTTGGCATGGAATTCTTCAACCAAGTAAAGGCTTTCTCACTCCCATTTGCGAACATGTTGTGCATCATAGATGGAGGAATGATGTGCATGGTGCCTACGGAACAAGCTAGTAAGCGGGAGACTAAAGTTTTATTGGCACTACAGGTTGAGAAGGAGGAGCAAATCAACCTAGTTGCTACCCAAGAGCCTAGCAAGGATGCTCCAAGCCATGCTAAGACATCTCCTAAGGTGCAAGATGTACCAAATGAGTTGAAGCAAGTGAGTTTGCATGCATTGGCCTCAAGTTGTGGAGACAACGAGATGAGGCATGTAGAGGTTAAGGAAGGGGACTTGGTTAAGCCGCTACCCTAACAATCCGAAACACTACACAAGGAGCATAAGGGGGTGATAGGACCCTACGAGAGGCCACTTCCCATTGTAGGGAAAAGGGACAAGGAAGCCCCAAAGAAAGGTAAGTCAAGAAGGGCACCCATGGTGATAGTGACTTCACCTGACAAGAATGTGGAAACCACACCTGTGGATCGAGTCGTTCAACATAGAGGTGTGCCTAACTACACTAAATACTTGGTAAAGGAGAAGGACCTGCCGGATGGTGAAGTAAGTGGGGAGCACGAAGATATACAACAGCAACTCAAAGATCACATTCGGCAGGCAAGGAAGAAGGCGCGACAAGGGCATCGCGAGTTTAGGTGGGGGAGAGTGTCACATCCCATGCAAAAGGAGTGGAATCCATGAGGTTTAACCGGAAGACTCTACACTCTCCATGAAGATCCTAGAGAAGCCCGAAAGATTCTAGAAGATTCAAGAGAAACCTAGACTAATGTAGATTAGAATCTCTCTAGAATATTCCATGTAAATATCTTGTACATAACCCTAGAATAATCTAGAACCCTAACTAGATTAGTGACATGTATACATATCTAGAACCTTGTATTTTTGTGATATGTGCCAAGCCTTCTATATAAAGGGTTGGACTCTCATTTGTAACATATCCAAGAATTCTAGCAATACAAGTATTCTCCACATTCTCTCAAACTCTCCTACTTCCTACTCCCTTACTCTTAGCTTCCGCATTATGATAGCTTGTGAGCAAGGCTTACTTAGCAAGGGAGGTACTAAGTGCCGCACGGGAGTGTTGGAAAAGATAGGCTCGTGACAAGAGGCTCCAATTGAGTCGAAGAAGAAGAACAAAAGGGTTTTTGATTTGCTTGGGCAGAAGCGAGACCTTCATGAGGAGGTATATTTGTCACTTTCTTTATTCTATGTGAGAGCGATAGATAGTGCTCGAGAATCTTTTAAGTAATTGTAATGTCAAATTTTGAAATTTCAGAGGGACCCATTAAGGATTTTCTATGAAACGCTGTATAAACAAATTCCACATAGCGAAATGGCACAGTTCTAGTGAGTGAGAGAAACCAGTCTTTCTTAATTACCTTCTGCATATCATATGCATACATTCAGTTTGGTTCGTAGAAGGATTATACAGAATAAAATTCTAATTGCATTGGCATTCTAGCAAAACTATATTCTTAGAATGCATTAAGTAGAAAACTTATGGTGTGGGAACCAAAGCATTATAAAAGTATGGGACGACACTTTCTTTTACTGAAAAAGGGAGACTGAGAGGATGAATCACTTGGTGAACGGATAGCTTGTAGAAACTTCGTTTGATAAAAACATTGAAAACCTTTGATCTGCAAATCTACTTGAGCATTTCTTAAAGCAATGTGCATATGTCCATTGTTTATAAAACAAGATTGTTATTTGTTTTAACACATGCTACTTTTTTCTGTCATTTCTTAACATTATTTACCACACTCCGTATTTTTGTATTTTTATTGGACTCTTCTGTGTAAGATTCTATTCTCAACCATGCGTATGGGTTCAAACTGTTTGAGTTGCCTTATGTATTCTTGTGGAGCATTATAAGTTAAATACCTCTCAGAACAAGGGTCTAATAATATAGATGACCAATTATATTCTCACTGCCATGTTTGTATGTTTGTTTTCTGGCTTATTACTGGAAATCAAAAGGCTTGTCTTCAAGCATGGGGGTGCACTCTTAATCATGAGAATGTACCTTATGATAATTAAATGCCACCTCTTTTTGTGTTAATAATATTTTTGTATTGTTTCTCTTGTAGTCTTATGTAAAGCCTTTCTTGTTTCTTTCTTTTTGAAATTACATTTTTTGTGTAGGCTAAACATTAGTCTTCTTGTTTCATGGTTCGTTGCTATATATTGCATGATGCTAACATGATAGTCTCTTCTTTAAACCTAGCGAGTCATGTTGGATTTTCGTTCCTTTTATTCTAATAACAAATCCATATTTTTATTTAAGAAGCTTTTTGTATTTCTTTGCCATTTACTCTGCATGTGATTGAATTAAATCTGCCACTTCTTTATCACACTTTTTTCTATCTAGCTACAAGGCTGTCTGTTTAAAGATGCAAAAGCAAAAATCTCACAAAGTAGCTGCATGCTTGTATAAGATGACCTAACACTCCTTTTTCCCCTTACCTCTATTCTGCTTAACTCAATTGCAACTGAATAATCATCACTTTTGGAACATGAATTTATTCAGAGCTGAACAATTATTATTTTACTAGTGGTGCGAATAACGCATTGTGCATGTTGAATGTCATTATCTATAGCTTAATAATTTATAAGCATCCTTTTCTTGTTAATTTATTCAGACCTCACAACATATCAGATTTTACAATTTCTTCTTGTAATTTAATTGTTGATGGATTTTTTTATTAACCATGCATTTCAATTTGACTGGAGGATGATAGAATGTAGTTTTCTTTCAAAAGAGGAGGCGAAGAAAGCCTTTGAGAAGAAGCAGAAGAAGAGTAGCAGCAAAGGCTGGTATTCTCAACAAAATCGACAGTTGCTGTTAAGAGCACCAAGTCTGCTACTGTTAGGAGTACAACATCATCCTCCCCAAATTCTTCCAATAAAAAGATCAAAATAGAATCCAAAAGTGGTTCTAAGTAGATTAGAAAGCGGAAGATTGAAGATGAAAGCTCCGATGATGATTCTGATGATGACTTTGTGGCCAATAGACTCATGAAGAAAAAGAGAGCAGCCTAATTTATAATGTTTCCCATTAATTCAAAATTCATTAGCTATTTGAAAATCATGATTTAGCTGATTAGTTGTTGTTGTTGCCAACATTGCCTTTATTATTAGTTCTACGATTTAAGCAATGGAATGTTTGGTCACTAGCATTAACGATTGTTTCTTTTTATGTGCTTATACATTAATTCGTAAAATTATTTTTAAATTTCTCCATATTTCAGTTGCTTCTTTATTAGAGTTTTTTTTAAAACTCGATTACCGGATTAGGCACGCATTTAGAGTTTTACTTCTAGTATATGACCAGGTGGAGCATGGCATAAAAAAACAACCAGGTCTCGTGGGAGTAAAAGACCTATATTCTAATAGGGGAGTTGCAAAACCACACCGACATTGCCACTTTTCATAGATTTTTTTTTTGGTTACAAAGGGAAAAACAATAATAATATTGATAATAAGGCCTTTTTTATCAGTATTTGGAAAAAAAAAAAACAATTTACTTATTCTCATGCAAAAGAAACTAGGTTTCTTAAGTCAGTTTTTTTTTTTTTTTTTTTGGGTTGGTTTTTTTCTCTAGCACTTAATTCATGAATGTCCAAGACCTCTCTTTTGGATTGTTTTGATGAGGAAGAGAAAAAAGTTTCAGATATTTTACTAGAAATTCGTAGTCTTATTCATAAAGAAAATGGTAGAGCTGCTGCTGTTGATAAGGCCACCAATACTGAAATTGCAAATAAGGAGATTCAATCCTCCAAGCCAAAGAGAAAATTGCCTAAAAAAATGGTAAACATATATATATATATATATAGAGAGAGAGAGAGAGAGAGTCTTCTCTTCCTCTTTTGTTTTTTTCTTCAAATCCTTTATCCCCAAACCCACAAAAGAAAATACAAAATCCCAAGACTCTGATTAATACAAAAGCTGCATTTCATTTCCTTTAACCTTCAGTTTCCAAGAACCCAAATTGAAAGAAATACGAAAAAAAGATCTCACGAATGGAAAGGGGAAATGCAGAGGCAAATAGAAAAGGAAATTGCGAAGGGCTCAGGGGAAATTTGGCCAAAGATCTCATGAATGGAAAGGGAAAATGCAGAGGCAAATAGAAGAGGAAGCTGCAAAGGGCTCAGGGGAGATTTTGGACAAAATTCTCATGTGAGAGCAATTTGAAGCTGGGCCGTTGATGCCAGATGTGTAGATTGAATGGCTCCAATTTTGATCACATGTTTGGTCTGCACAGGAGGTATGCGGTCGGTCCCATGGTAGACTCTCTCTCTATATATATATAGCTTAGTAGGATTTTTATTATATATTCTTCTATATATATATATATATATATAAAGAGAGAGAGAGGTGCGGATCTTGTATTTTTTTTTATGGTTAGTACTTTAAAATAAAAGCTGAAAAAAAAAACGTACCTTAAAAATGATTGTGGTCAATATTATTACACAAAAAAGTTATTATTTTTTCAAAAATTATTGTATTTTTGAACATATATACGATAAAAAAAAATAAGAACTTTTTGGTGGAAAAAAAAATTATGCACTATAAAATTATCCTTATATATATACTAAGGATACATTTATATAAGGATATATTTTATATGCAGAGTAGGTTTAGAATGGATTAGACCGAACATGATAGATCGGGAACGGATAGGGTTGAACAAAGAAGATATATTCTAGTTCTGTGTTTAGCAAATGATGAATTAGTTATCTCATATTTGATGCAGAATGACCTGAAATAAACTATTTTGTAATTATTTAAAATAAAAAATTAAATTAAATATTTATAACTAAAAAAAATTATATTTAATTAAAGTTGTTATATTTAATTGAAGTTGTTAGTTTATAGAGTTCGGCTATCATTTGGATCGTCTGTATGCGGACTCAGAGAAAAGACGACGATTTTTGGAAAATCATCGTCTTTTCTCCGAGTCCGCATACGAATGGTCTGGATAGTAGAAATATCTTTAGTTTATATATTTATATTTACATACAAATTTTAATATATATATATATATATAAATATATATATATTTTTTTTTGCATTCACAAATTATGTTATTATATTGTTTTAAAAATAAATTATAATTAAATTATAACATGGTAAATTATAAATATCAATTAACTAAAAATAAATAAAAAAACTTAACATCATATATAACTAAAATTGTAAATATTACATAATAAAATTTACAGACAAATATTAACATTTTTTTATACATCCACAAATTATGTTAATATATTATTTTGAAAACTAATTAAAATAAAATTATCTATGATAAGTCACAAATAACAATTAACTAAAAAAAAAAAAAAACTTAACATTATATTTAATTAAGAACTTATTGATAACATAGGAATATCTATCTTCACTTCATATATATATATATATATTATACATAGGTTTAGTTTTAACTAGTACTAAATACATATATATTGAATTTTGTTTGAATGATCTATTTATACAACCAACAAGTAAATACATATATCGATAATAATCCAAATAAATATTCTAATACAAAACCATTAATATACTAGTTGTTCAAGTGAGCACGTGTATTTGTGATAATATTTTGTATTAGATTTGACTCATTCGAGTTCGTAATTATTTCTTCTTCATACTCCACATGTGCAATTTCAGCTTCTTTAACGGTATGATATGCTTGATATATATTATTTTTAAATCATTGCACTTGCTGATAATATTTAGGTCAAGAATTATATATTCCTGATTGTCTACATTTAAATACAACATAAACTATTTTCTTTACCATTCAATATTCCTGCATATAATGATAAATGATAATATAACATTATAATATAATTAAATAAAAAATAATTCATCAATCATTCAAATACATAATAAATATAAAAATAACATTTAAACATAAATATGTCTTCAAATACATAATAATAAACCAGCATAAACTAAAATCTAACATATGTCCATAAGTTTTAAAAAATGTTCATAAATGTCATTCCCTCAAACATAGATATAAATATATAGTCCATAACATGACTCATTTAGTTATCTAAAAATCCAATAGCAAATTCAATCATCTTTGCATCCTTTTCAATAATCTTAAAGATCTTTACATCTAATAGATCCAATCTCATTGACTTCGAAATTTTGAGATTGTGAATAACAAAGAATCCTAATCTTTTAAGCTCTACAGCTAAGTATTTTGGATAATTGGCCTCAGATTTATCAAACTTCTTAGACAACAGATTGAACAATTGAGATGTTAACTCGCCAAACCCTTTTACAAGGTCATCATCTTTTAGTCTGGACTTTCTCTTACTTCTTGATTAGGATTGTATAGAAGATTTACTATGTATGGTTTAATTCACAGATGTTGGAGAATATACATCATTAAAATATTCATTTGCACCCTCCATAATGATATCATTAACCATATCAATTGGAGTTTGTGCTCCAAGTCACACGATCCTTCCCAAATATATTAGTAAGCCTCTTATACACCAAAAAAGATTTACCTCTCTAGACTTTTGCATTTTGATTACTCTAAAAAAAAAAAAAAAAACAAAATTATGTAAAAAGAATATTCATATATTATGAAACAAAATGTAAGAAAACAATCCAAATAAAGAAAAAATTAAAAGTAGATGTCCAAAAAATTTTAAACTTGCACATAGGATTTTTAAGCTTCATCACTATCAATCTCCACACATTTAAGTGAACTATTTCATCCAAATCCACTCTTATTCAGCATATCATATACTATACCATATTGTATTTTTTTTCCCATTTTTTCATCATTGACTCAATATGTGGATTTGCTTGCAAACCTGAGTTCGGACACATCTCAGGCAATCACTCTCAATCATATTAAATGTTCCCGGTTTGAATGATCTTGTATCACAATGTTGGCCACTAGCTACATCCTCATCTAAAATAATTAGCAAGGTATCTTCCTTACTCTTACTCCATGTGTGCTTAGCTTCAAACCCCTTGTTATCACTACTGCTACCCCAACTTCCATTGCTATTCACATGGAAATGTCATGATATCAACTATACCATAACAATAACAAAAATATAACAAAAATCTTTTTTATTATACACAAAAAATATTCTATTTCATAAAAATTATCCAAAAGGTTTTAAAAAAAAATAGTTACAACATAACTCATCTCTCTAAGTAGTCCATTGTTCCGAGGAAGTAATTAATCTTATAATGTCATCCTCGGTACCAATTTTAGTGCCTTCACCTATATCAAACTCGTTTTTTCCAGGATCAAGTGGCATTTTTCTTACTAATGAGATTATGTATAAGATAACATGTTGTGATGATTTTAATTTGTGCTTTTATTGGATAGAAATATGGACTTCTTAAAATTGTCCATCACATTTTAAGAACCCGAAAGCATCTTTTAATGACATTTCTACCATATGCATGCTTTAAATTGAAATACTTTTTATGATTTATGGGTTGACAACCATCTCTATATTCGAAAAGATAATATCTTGTTCCTCTCTATGGTGTAAGACATCCTTCACCATTAGCGTAACTAGCATCCATTAAGTAATAACAACCTAAAAAAGAAAAATACCTCCTATTAGTTTATGCAAGGTTCAACCACTACAATTTACAATTTAAGAATTAGTCTTACTGGTTGGTACTTTCAATCTATTTGGCCTAATTTAATGTATCTCGAAGTACTCTTGAGTCCGAAGTGGAACCTTCCCAACTAGGTAATGAAAATATGAATTTCATATTTTGGTTATATATACCTAAAATATTTGTGGCTATCTTACCTTTCTTTATTTGATATATTGGCTTATTGATTTCAAGTACATTTATCTTAGTATAAGTTCCATCTAATGCTTCTAAACAATTCTATATGACAAACAAAGTTACTCAAGTAAGATAATATTGCAAAATATCTAAGTATAATATTATTAACCAAACTACTCCACAAACATACCCTAAATATTTTCCATCTATTATTCGAGTAATTATCTAACACAAATTCTAGATCTTTCAATAAAACCTTATATAAGCGGAACACTCCATTCGATACTAATTGAATTACCTACTAATTGTCTTTTTCATTGTATAGATTCATGTGATAATTGTATGGATCTTTGCATGATGAGCAAGAATGTGCATAAATATATACACTTGCTTTTCAAATGTAACAGTACCATCTATTTAAATATATCCATCATGACATAAAAGACCATATGTTCTCTTATTAATCCTAAGTTGACTAATACAATTCACATCATTATCTAACAAACTATTTACAAAAGGCATAAGCAATTCTCTAATCCTGGTTATTCAATTCCTAACACCTATATCAGTTTTAATTCGTTATGATGCATACATGTACATAAGCAAAATCATCATAAAACACATACAAAAGATTCTAATTCTAAATCATTGGCAAGCAACAAGAATGCAGCAACCTTTCTTCAATCATATCTACTACATTAAAAAGAAGAACCAAAAAAAAATAAATAGTAAATTGATTTGCCATATAATGTAAATCATCATTATAGAACATTTAAGAAATAAGTAGAAAAATATTCTCAAAATTGAATAGAAAAATATTAGCAAATATAGAACCTATAGCCACCTAGAATACTACTACAATATAACAAACCCATGAAACACTTTAGTGTGCAAAAGTTGAGCCAAGTTGATTTCTTTGAAGCATGACCTTAGGAGAAAGATATATATATATATATATATGATATAGTCTTTAAAATTCCTATATATACACAATATAGCCTTTAGGAGAAAGATATATATATATATATAGGACTATCATATATAGAGGGAGTCTAGCATCCAGTCGGTCCTAATGCTTAATTTTCGAACCAAAAATGTGCCAAAATACCGCAGCCCTTGATGAAAATGGATGGTTTAGATTACACCCTTCCTCTTCTCCTCCCAAAGCTCTCTCACGTGCCTTCCTTTTTGCTTCTCTCCTTCCACCCTTCCTCTTCTCCTCTGCTTCGACATCTCTCTTTTTCTCTCTGTATGTCTTCCTTTCTTTTCTCTTCCTATAAACCCTCTTTCAATTCCCTTGCCAAAAAAATAAAAAATTTGAGAAACTATCTATTTTCTCTCTGTAGAATTAATTTTGTTTTTCTAAAAGAAAAAAAAGGGGGAAATAATTTGTTGGGTTTTGTTTGATTTGCAAGATTATTCCCTTTTCTAATCCTATATTCATCTTTGAAAAACCCATAACCTGATTCTGGATCATTTCCCTTGTTTCGGATCTATCTATGCTTTTAGACAATTACCCTGTTTATATAAACGAAAACCCAGATACAGAAGATTGAAGAACAAAAAAATAAAAAATAAAAAAATAAAAACCAAAACTGACTAAACGGGAAAAAAAGGAAAAGCAAAATTCAGGTTTAGGGTTTGGATTCCATGAATATGTGGAAGCTTTAGAAGAACGGAGAAAGATTGAGAATTTTCAGAGAGAGCTTCCTCTGTGTTTGGAGCTTGTGACACAAAGTTTATAAGAAAAAAGACCCTTTTTGATTTTTAGCATGATTCTTAAGACAAAAAAATTAAATTTTGTTTTTTGGGGTTGCATATCTTATAGGTTGTGGTTTTTTTTTGGGTTTTGTTTTCTGGTTTTTTTTTTTTTTTTTTTTTTTTTTGGGGCAACCATTGAGAGGTGCCAAACAACAATTGTTGGGGACGACAACAGAGTACTTACACGGACAATCAAAGTGCTCGGGGCAAACTTGGAGTGAAGGCCATGAGTTTTGAGGAATTTTTCACACATAAATTTGCAATTCAATCGGAGCCGTCCGTGATTATTGTAGACAATCCAAGTGCTGTGGCATTTTGGCATGTTTTTGGTCCAGAAATTAAGTATAAGCACTGACCGAATGCTAGACTCCCTCATCATATATATATATATATATATTAAGGTACATTTATATATACATGATATTTATATATAAAGATATATTTTTACATATATGATGCCAAGTTGATTTCATTGAAGCATGATCTTAGGAGAAGGATACATATATATATATATATATATATATATGTATATATTAAGGTATATTTATATATACACGATATTTATATATAAAGATATATATATATATATGATTTATGTACATCCTTTATAAAAGTTTGATTAGTGATCACCATTGTATTCTTATATATTACAAAGTTCAATAGTTTTATACACACATTTTACCTGTATGGGAATGTTCAAGAGTTTTTTTTCATTTAATTATGAATTTTTAACTTGCTTTTGATTGAAACTTCCCTTCAATTCTTCTCAAATCCCAGTTCAAGCAATTGGTTTTAATATCACTTCTACTTTAAATTCAAATAGTTTTCTATGAATAGAATCACTTTAATTTGCTCTGCAACTATCAAAAGCTTTATTTTTCACTTATATCTATAAAAGAAAAAACAAAAACTATCCATAAAAGAAAAGAATCAAATTGATCATTAATAGTAACAAAAAGACTATTTATTTCTACTATAGAAATCTAGTAGATGCTGCCTTCGAACTCTATATAAATACTTGCTCCCCATATGGCTTTCATCACTTAAATTTGGCATTTGACAAAGCATATCCATATACTACTATAAAACACTACCATGATCCATGAGGAAGACTCTGACAAAAAATGGTTGCAACTATTTCTTATGTTTTCATTTTTCTCCTTACTCTGGTTTCATATATTTTAATTTAAAAGAAACAAAATAGAGAACCCCACAAAGGACCTAAGATCCCTCCTGGTTCCATGTGTTGGCCTTGCATAGGCGAGACTTTTCAACTTTATTCTCAAGACCCTAACTCCTTTTTTGCTTCAAAACATAAAAGGTCTCTCTACCTCTGTTCTCTTTCTACTTCTAATAAACTACTTGAAACATGTTTCTGTTTTTTGTTTTTTGGTTTGTGTTTTTCATTCTTCAGCTACTAGCTAGTGCATGAAATTGAATGCAGTGGAGTTGTTTTTCCTTATTTTTATTTGGTTTATAGGTACAAAGAAATTTTCAAGACCCATATTGTTGGTTTTGAGTGTATTATGCTGGCTAGCCTACAAGTAGCAAAGTTCCTACTAGTTACCCAAGCTCACTTATTCAAACCCATGTACCCAAAAAGCAAAGAACATTTAATTGGACCATCCACACTGTTTTACCACAAAGGTGATTACCATATTCGGAAGCTAAGATGTGGGAATAGAAATGCCCAAAAGCTAAGAACATTTATCAAAACAAGGCAACCCCATACATAATAAACCCCCATAGAAGTTACAAAAGCTCACCACACACAGATTAATTAACAAACCCATACAAATATTACTAATGACATCCTAAATATCATTTAAATCCATGAACATAATCAAGATATAAAGGTAAAAAAAAAAAAAAAACAGATAAATATAATTGTAACTTAAACATCCAACAAAGATATCACATAAAAATTGAAGAAGAAGAAGGAGGAGGAGGAGGAGGATTGAAGAAGGAAAAGAAGGAGGATTGAAGAAGAAGAAAAGGAGGTAGAGAATAACTCATTAATTTTATAGGGTTTCCAGTGGGAGAGTTATGGGAGAGCACTGATTCCACGTCCCAGTAAGAGAGCTTCAGAAGAGAAAGCTTATCCTAGCATGACCTAGGGGTTTCAACGAGTTAGATGAGTCCCTCTGCGGTAGGACTAATTTTATCTTTGGGACAATTAGTCCCTTTCTTTGTTTTTGATTCCAAACACCTCACTAGGACTGTGGCCAATCCTGACCTGGCCAGTCCAGTGAAACAAATAGGGCTTAAGCTTACGAAAGCCAGTAGAATCCAAGATTTTACCTCAAATAAGTTTTATTCTTCTTCTTCTGCTTTTTTTTTTTTTTGGTTTTTTTTTTCTGTTTAGGAAATGTGGTAGCTAAAAAAGAAAAGGAAAAAATAGTGATCTAACTTGAAATCAGTTTGAAAAACTATAGGAAGGACAAAATAATAGATCAAAGGTGAAGTACAATCATCACAAAAATTGTTATTGGTAAGGTATTTTTAGAATAAAAAATTATTTAGCTGGTACATGAAAAGATGTTATCTCATGCATGAAAGTTTGTAATGATATTCGTAAAGCAATTGATATATGGAAATAATAAAAAAATGATGCAGATAATTTTTTTGATAATGAGGAAGATGAGTATGGTAAAAAAGATTTTATGATGGATGCTTTTATTAAAGGTGATAAAAAAATTAGCAAGTACCATTTTAAATACTATATGAAAAAAAGGAGACAAAGATACTTTTTGTTAAATATTTATAGTTTTATTTTTTTTTTCATGCAAATGCTCTCTCTTTTCAATTTAATGAAAAATCTTTATTTTACAGCTATGTTTGATTTAGTTACTTCATTTGGTCAAAGTTTGAAATCTCCATCTTATCATGAAGTTAGGATTAAATATTTGAGAAATGAAGTAGAAACAATTAACAAGGAATTGTTAGAAAAAATCTTGAGGTAAATGGAAAAAAAATTAGGATGCACATTCATGTCAAATGATTGGAAGATGGGAAAAATAGTTCTATCACTAATTTTTTAGTGAATAGTCTAAGAGAGATTGTGTGTCTCAAAAGTGTAGACACATCAGGTATATTTAAAAATGTACAAAATTTATTTGAGCTTATTGATTTTGTAATAAATGAAATTGGTGAAAATAATGTAGTTCAATTAGTGATAGATAGTGCATTAACATATGTAAAACCTAGAAATTTTTTTTATGGCTGAGAAAAAAAAAATATATTTTGGTCTCCTTGTGTAACACATTGCCTAGATTTGATTCTAATTGATATTGGAGACTTATTCATATATAGTGATATAGTGTCTAAGGCAAAAAAGCTTACAGTGTATATTGATAGGCACTCTTGGGTTTTAAACTTAATGAGAAAATATACAAAAGGAAAAGAATTAATTAAAGCTGTTGTGACTTGTTTTGCTATTTCTTATTTGGTTTTGAGAAGTTTGAAAAAGAATAAAATTTAACTTAAAGCAATGCTTGGTTCAAAAGAATGACAGAGAAGCAACTATTTTAAGAAATCAGATGGCGTAATGGTTATGGATATCATTCTTGCTCATAAAAAAATTTGGACATCAATTAATTATTGTTTGAAATGTGTACTTCTATTAGTAAAAGTATTGAGGCTTATGGATGGAGGCTTGAAACCTTCCATGGGTTATATCTATGAAGCAATAGGCCATGCAAAATAACAAATTGAAGCCAATTTCAAGTTTCAACAAAGTTCAAAAGCATTACAAGCCTATTTGGAATATCAATGAGGAAAGATGGGCATTATGAGGCAGCCTATCTTCTTAATCCAAGGTACAACTTTATTTTATATATTCTTTTATATAGTAGTCTAGCTATTAACTATAATATTTTTATTACTTAATTAATTAGATTTATTTATCTCTGTACTTTAATTAATTATCATATTTGAATTGAAGTGAAGATATTATTATTCTACTGAAACTAATGCAGATTATGAAGTAAAAGCTGGCCTTTATGAAATAATATAAAGAATGTGTCTTGAACCAAAGTTAAACGATTATAATTTGATAGATGGAGCAACTCCAAAATGCAGAAAATATATTTGGTATGGATACGGCTATTCAAATGAGAAATAAAAAACAAATAGGTAAAATTTCAAAAATTAGTTGCATTTAGATTATATAAATTAAATTATACTTTAAATTTATTTATTTTTAATTTTATAGTTTTATGTTTGGGAGTTAGTTGGTAGAAGTTGTAAAGAGCTTTAAAATCTTGCCATTCAAATTTTTAGTTTGACTTGTAGTGCTATTACATGTAAAAGAAATTGGAGTACATTTGATCATGTAAAATATTTTGCTTTTTAAATATTAATAAATATTATATGTGGTATAATTTAAATATTAATATATTTTTTTGAACAAGTCACTCAAAAAGAAGAAATCATTGAGAACAACAAAGATTAAGTGCACTTGTTTTTATGAAATACAATCTTTAATTTTAGGCAAGACATAAGAAAAGAGTATAAAAAGATGAGTCATATAATCCTATCTGCCTATCAGATTTAGAATCTAATGATAAGTGGATCAATGAAAATGAAGATTCAATCCTGCTTAATGACACAACTTGGATGAATGTCAATGAATTTTTTAAACTTAAGGAATAAGAAAATAGCCACAAAAAAAAAGAGTAAAAAATAAAAAGAGGTGAATGTAGTATATAAACAATTTAAGTATATTATTTTATGTAGGACATTCACCAACATAGTAACATAATATATTTACTTGTACGGTTATTATCACTACAGGTCCTTAAACTATAGCAAGATTTACAAATGGGTCCTAAAATATTCTTTTTTACAAATTCATCCCTTAATTCACCAAAATATTACACTGTTAGTCTTTAAGGGCATGTTTGGCATGTTGTATTAGTAGGTATTAAGGGAAATGTATTATATACTACAATGTTTGGCTCGTCAAGAATATTATATTATGTAATACCCCTCTATGTTTTTTAATACAGTTAATGATGTATTAGTAATACATCAGATTTTCTTTGTATTACCTAATACAACGAACCTGAGCTACTACAACTGTGATGCCACTCCTCCCATTGGTTTCTGTCTCTACAAGTAAGTCTTCTACAATTATTTTTTTTTTCTTCAATAAAGCTTTCCTTTTTTTTTTCTTTGTATTTTTTTTTTCTTACATCTCATCTTCAATTTTCCCTTCTTATTATCTATCAATTACAAGAAAATCATAACAATCGCGATTTGCGATCTGTCTTCTTCAATTTCTTTTTCTTTCTTCAATAAAGCATCTGGTTGCTGGTTTCCTTCTTTTTCTTTTTCTTTGTATTATTTTTTTTCTCACTCTCATCTTCAATTTTTTCCTTCTTGTTATTTGTCAATTACAGTAGAAAATTAGAACAATTGCGATCTATCCTCTCCCAACATCTACACATCGACTGATCTCTGCAAGTAAGTCTTCTCAATTTTTCTTTCTTTCTTCATGGTCGACTAGTTCTCTTGTATGTTTTCTGCTTTTTTTTTTTTTTTTTAATGCTTGTGTGTTTCTTTTTTTTTTCCATGGCCAATTGGGCTTTTTTTTTTAATTTATTTTTTTATTTTTTTATTTTATGGTTGTGTGTTTTCTGCCAAGATTATCTTATACCTTCCTCCCTGTCTCTTGTATTTGTTGGGAAGGCAAAAACTCTGTGTAATGGTAAAGAACTAGCAAGTGGGAAACATTGCATGTCAATTGTTTGACAAATTATCTATGAAGACTAATGGTATAACGACTTTCTTTATTTATGCATAGTATAAGCTTTTTTTCATGTTCTTTACAGTTTTTCTTTTCCATATTTTACTTTGGATGTGTAATATAATTATTTAATGACAATTCATGCTTACTGCATAATAAATAAATTTCTATGCACACCCACAATGATACATACGTGAAAAACCCATAAAAAAGCATGAAAAACAAGTTCTCCTTTTCAGTAAAATCAAGAGCCCTTCATGAGTAGAGTGCATATGATTGTTTATATATATGATTGTTGATCAAATTCATAGTTTTCATGTATGTACATGGATAATTTACTTGATGTTTCTAGATCTGTTTTTTTTTTTTTTTTTTAGGTATACTATATATGCCTGCATGTGTGTGTGTGTGTGTTTAATTGGGTCTTCTGCTTCCGAGTGAAATATTTGATTATATTTAGCAATGTTAGGATGAGGAATAAGGATCCTTCCAACCCCATGAAGGTTTAGAATTACAATTATAAACATGATTCATTTGTGAAGTCAAATCGTTGTTACATGTAACCTGATAGTCAATATAACTAGTGGCTGAAAACTATAATCATGTATAGATTCCTTCGCAATCTATGAACATCTCCCATGTAATCCAGTCCTCTAATTCTTAAGGGCAAAAAAATTAACATAAAGATAGAATAAGATCTTAAACATAAAATTAAAAAAAAAAAGGAAAAAATTATAGATCAAATAGTTGGTTATCATAATCCAATCAGACTACTCTCATCTTATGTAATCACATGGCCCATTGTTGTGATCATCAGCTGAGACCGACAGAATTGGAAGGGACCCACCTTTTTTTTTTTTTTTTAATTTTCTACAATAACGAAAATGCCCTTTGTGGAGTAGGAATAAAAAATGGTGTGGTGGGTCTGACCGATACTAGAAAATCTTATATAATTAAAAAAAAAATCTATTTTATTATCTTTGTATCTTTTATATGCCGAAGCTGAATTTATTTATTTATTTATTTATTTTATGTGATGAGGATTTTGATGGCAATGTGGTAAGGTAGTTTATAAGAAATAGTTTTGCCCTTTATATTATTTGTTTAGAATTGTAAAAAATAAATGGGGTCATTTTTTAATTAGGCCTTAAAGTCATGCTCTTGGATTGGTAAAAATTGTTGTAGTATATCCTTTTAAAGATAATATAGATTTACTTTTATTTTTCTTATGGGTAGATATGGATAAAGAAAAAAAAAGTATTTGCATTTATAATCATAAGGGTATGGCATTTACATATGATGGGTTTAATGTTGATGATGATATTGTGGATGCTAAAGAGAAGACAAAGGTGTTATAACGATCACATGCTTAGAGATTAAAGCTTTGTCATGCATGAGACGAGATTGAGTTATATAGATAGTATAATAGGCAATAGTGACTTGGAATGTATAAATCAACTTCAAGTGGATAGAAGAAATTTTGGAATATTATGTGAGTTACTTTGTAGTGATGGAAGGATAAAGAAAGATGGTGTAGTATCCTTAGAAAAGCAAGTGTGTATGTTCTTACATATACTTGCTCACCATGTGAAGAACCGTACAGTTGGCAATAGATTTAAGAGATTGGGAGAAATAATTGGTAAGTATTTCAATTCTATATTACATGGTGTATTACGGTTGCAAAATAAATTACTTCATGTTCCAGAGCCAGTTCCTGAAAATTGTACCGATGATAGATGGAGATGGTTTAACGTAAGCTAATAAGAGTCTAGAAAAATTTTAACATATTTGCACTATGTTGTTTACTAGTTATTTATATTTTACATAGAATTGTTTAGGTGCATTGGATGGAACTTATATTAAAGTTCGTGTGTCCGAACATGATAAACTAAGTTACCAAACCAGGAAAGGAGAATGTGCAACCAATGTTTTGGGTGTTTGTTCATGTGACATGAAATTTATATTTCTTTTACCAGGGTAGGAAGGTTTTGCTTCTGATTCTAGAATATTTTGGATGCAATAACTAAGCCGAATGGGTTAAAAGTCCCCACAGGTATATAAAGATTTATGTAATTTAAGTGATTGAATAATAAAATAAAAAACACCTACAAAAACGAATGCTTTTCTTCATAATATAGGAAACTATTACCTTGTTGACGGTGGATACATAAATGGAGAAGGGTTTCTTGCACCTTATAGAGAAACTCGATATCATTGTTGGAATGGAAGAGGGTGGTCAACCTATTAATCCTGCAGAATACTTTAATATGAAACATGCTTCAGCAAGGATTGTTATAGAAAGATGTTTTGGATTGCTTAAGATGCAATGGGGAATCTTAAGGAGTCCAACATTTTATCCCATCAAAACTCAATGTCAAATAATTACTGCATGTTGTTTGTTACATAACCTTATTAGAGGTGAAATGGCTATTGATCCAATAGAAAGTGAAGCAAACATGAATGGTAGAAATATGAAAAATGAAGAAAGCGAGGGAATAGGCACAATTGGTACAATTGAATCTTCAAATGGATGGACAACTTGGAGGGATAACTTAGCAAGTCAAATGTATGAAGAGTGGAGAGTTAGTATGGATTATGTTAACTTTATTTGCTTATATAGATTGCATATGACTCGTATAATTGTTTATGTTGTTTTTACAGATCGAAGGACATGAATTTATTACTCATGGCCTGAATCTCAAAAACAAGTTAATGGATTCAAAGAAAACAATTATAAATCATATTCTTCATTTGAAGAAGCTCAGGAAGAGTATATCTTATACCTTCAACACCAAAGGGAGTCTTCTTCAAATATATGTTTAAATGAGAATGATCAATCTCACCCAATTTATGAAAATATTTATTGTGGATGGAAAATCTTTCTTATTGGGTGTATTGTAGGAGCAATAGCTATGAGCATAGTTACAAAAATATTAAACTAATGATATATAATATGTATTGGAGAAATTAGTTATTAGATTTGAAGAAAGATTTTTGTTTTTATTTTATTGCCAAGTTAGTAATGTTTAAGCTTTTTTCAAAGTTTCTTTTTCTTTTCTTTTTTTTTTTCTAATCTATATGATACCATTTATTTTTTTAATTTCTTTTAATATTAAACTTTATTATTATTGTGAATTATAATAATATCTAAAATGGAAAGAGGAACATATGATATTTTTGTAATGTTTAATTTTTTTAATAGCAATAATTTATGAAATAACAAATAATAAAAAGTAATCCAATACAATACACTGTTGTACCAAATAAGGTATTATTTTATACAATCCTGCACTAAACACAACATAGGTATAATATAATACATTTCAGTATAATCCAATACAATAGAACACATACCAATACAATCCAATACTGCATACTAAATGACCCTTAAGTCTTATTTCCATTTGAAAAGCACCATGATGCTCACATGCAAAACACATGATGAATAGTTGAAGAGGTAAATATTTCTTTTCATATTGCTTGAAAATTTTGGAAGATAAAAATTGGTACAAACAATAGTTCTATGACCTGTCTTCTCCACCTAGTCGAGTTGATGTGGACTCATCTCTTCACTTCGACAACGAGTTCCGATGATTCTTGTGGCATTCATTTCATCTTGACAAGGGAAACAAATCCCACATCTTAATTTTGCTAACATCCAAGCAATCTAAGTTTTAGCGAGTTGTGGTATCGCTTCTTTATTCACACTATTGAGAAACTTCAGGTTTGATTGTTTTGATAGGTTTTGAAGCTTTGGTTTGCACTTGTTTTGATAGGCTTTGAAGCTTTGGCTTATACTCGCTGACCCTTATATTCACTTATTTAATCAAACAACTAGCTATAGATCTTGATAAAGTGATTCAATCACTTTTTATTTAATTGCTTTCTTTCTCACCTAAAAAAATATATATGATGATTCAAATTCAAAGTAAAATTCCAAAACAAAAATAAAATAGAAAAGGTAGATATATTAATCCCATTTGGAAATCACATGAGATGCTATGGCTAGCGAGAGCTTGGAGGGTTCAGTACCAAGGAGGTAGTAGGGATGGTGGTGATGGATTTGGTTCATCATCTTTGAGAATAGAGCATCACCATATGAATTTGGTGAAAGGTTTTTGAAGAATTGTCTCAGTTCATGGGTTTTAGAATGAGAAGTACTTTGCAGAGCAAAGGAGGATTTGCAATTGTTAAAGTGACAAGAAGTTTGCCCGCACTCCCTTCTTTTAAAGCTTCATCTCTCAGCCTCTGCAGGTACACACACACACACATATATATATATATAAGTTCTATGGTGTTGATGTCTGCTTGTTTTTACTATGCGGACATTCACAAAAATGATGTTTTTTGAAAAAAATCATCATTTTTGTGTAATAGTAAAGATAACAGTTTCTTCAAAAGTCATTGTCTTTACAAACATCCACATGATAAAAACGTGCGGATATCCGCACCATAGATAGACTATATATATATATGTATTATATAAATTCAATCTCTCTCTTTCATGTTCAAGAACTATTCTTTGAAAGTTACAATCTTTGGTTGCACTCAAAAGCGAAATATCTGAAACAAAATCTTTTTTTTTTTATATATTAAAATCCTTAAAATTACAAACTAATCCCATTCAAAACATCATTGTCACTAATATATGAAAAAAACAAACACACCAAAAATCAATTTCCCAAAAAAAAATTACATCAAAATAGTTTTGACATTTTTCAAACTCAGTTTTCTTGGTTTTCATGGTTTAGGAAAAATGAAGAAGAGGATCAGAGTTAAAGAAATTTCAGTTTTCAGAAACATCTTCAACGAAATATATATATTATACATATATGTGTATGTATATATCAGTTTGTCTTTTTTCTTTTTGAAAAATGATAAATCAATTTGTCAAATATATATAAATGAACCAAGAAAATTTGCCCCTCCAAAAAATAATCTTTCATTACTTTGAACCATAAATAAATAATAATCTGGCTCTAAACACAGGCTTAATGTACAGAAGAGAGAGAGATAATGTAAAAAGACTTCAAATGCCCTTCAAAATGGGCTCACATGTAATAGGCGTGCATTTAACAGGCCAAAGTGATGGGACAGAGCAATAGGATGCACAGTGTAACATTTTGGTGAGCTAAGAAATGAATTTGTTAAAAAAAAAAAAAAAGTTTTAGAATCAGTTTGTAAATCTTACTATAATTTAGGGACCTGCAGTGATAATAATGCTTACCTATTTGTAGGTCCAAGAGATCTTATAGAAAGTGGTGATGACTTTGAAGAAAATGATGAGGAAAAACAAATAGTTGAAATTGAAGAAATGATAATAATGATGAGGAAGCACAACTCGATCATATAGAGAGTGGTAATGACTTGGGAGACGACGATGATATCAATCCCTATGAATTTGAAAATTGACATTAGTTATAATTTATTATTATATACTATACAAAAATAGTAGACTAATGACATTAATTAGACGACATTATACAAACTCTATGTCTCTCAAAAGAAAGCCAAGACTTTGAGATAAAGCGTTGAAAATAATGTTAACATCAAATGACACTTTTGTTATACAACCATCACATAATAATCAAATAAATAAAGCTAGTTTTCAACGTCGTGCATTTTTAAGCCTACAAAATATTGGTTTACGGTTTTCTAATGGAATGTGCCTGTAAAAGTCATCAAGCACATGAGTCTTAAAGCATCGCATAAAGGTCTAATATAGGCACAATGCTTGAAAGCAAAAAGTGTTGTCCGATATTTAAAGTTTAAAATTTAGTGATCTAGTTTTCATTACATATTATTAAATATAATAATATATAAATAAACTAATTAATTTTTTACTTCGATCAAAATAAATAAATAAATTATTAGGTGGCACTTTTCGTTTACCAAGGCGTTATCTTATGCCTTATATTCATTTATTTATTTATTTTAATTTTGGAATGTTATTTGTTTTTTTTCTAAAAAGTTAAACATATTATATGAATGGAAAAAAAAAATTATATTATTTTTGAAACATATGTACATTTCGGTGATGCTTTAATGCCAAATAGTGTCGTGTATAGTTAGAATATATATTATTTAACTATATAACTATAACAAAAAAGATGAAATAAAAATTGTCACAATAAGAAATATAAAATAATTATTGAAGAAATTATATAGAAAAAAAAATTGCTAATAAATTAATTATACTCGAAAATATACTAATAATGAATTCGTGAATTATTTAGAAATATCAAAATAAGACTATTTTTGTCATATAGTTGGGCGATGCTAGTTAATTAGTTAATCACATTTAGAAATATACTAATAATGAATCAACAAATTATTTAGAAATATGAAAATAAGATTATTCTGTTATAGAGTTGGGAGACATTTTAAGGCCAAAAGCATCCACTATACTTATCTTTTTTTCTTTTTTTTTTTTTGAATAAATTACCCAAATATAAACTACCCATTTCCCCTGCCTCTCACATGACTCGAACTCATGCTCTCATGGGCACAAATGGAGGTACTCTATCACTGGAACTAACCCACTTCATCCTCCACTATACTTATCTGTTACACGCCTTTTATACTAAAATAAAATTAGTATAGCTATATATAATAACAAAAAAGATAAAATAAAAACTATCGCTATAATTACTGAAGAAATTATATAGAGATAAAAAAAATAGTTAATAAATTAATTACATTTAGAAATATACTAATAACGAATTATTAAATTATTTAAGAATATCAAATAATTTAACTGATTATTTTTATTAAGGAACATCTGCATACGCTTTTTGGTTTTTTAAGCTCCGTATGATCTAAATTAAAAATTTTCACAATTTTTAGAAATATAAATGTTAATAGTAAATAAGTCATTTAGGAATAAAAAAAATAAGTAATAGTTTTTTTTTATATATTTAGAAATATATAAATACTAATTTACTAAATTATTTAGAAATATAAATTAATTAATAAATTTATTTTATATTTTATATTTTATGTATTTTTAAATTGTTTCAAAACTTATCTTTTTAGGCAACGCTTTGGGACAAAAATGTCTTGCTCTATATTAGTTATTTTTTTAAATACAAAATATGAAAGCATTTAATTGAAAATTATTTGGAAATGTAATTTTTTTTTTTATGTTTGAAAATAGTAAAATTAATTATTTTAAAATTGTTTTAAAAATTATTTTTTAATTAATGAGTTTGGCATATGCTTTTGGCTTAAAAGTGTCGTTTGATCTTAAAAAGGAATGGTACAGATTTTTTATGTAGACAAATATAAAAATTATTAATTTCTAAATTATTTAGAAATATATAAATAGTTCATAAATTTATTTGACATTTAAAAATATTAAAATTAAATTTTTTATTTGTCTCAAAAATCATTTTAGTACAGGGTTTGGCCCGCTCATTGTGAGTAAAAAGCATCGTTTGTTCTTGATAAAAGTTGGCTTTCGATACATGTATACAAACTATAAAAATAATTGAGAACTTTTTTTTCCAAATGTAATAATAGGTCATACTTATTTTATATCCAAAAAATTTTTTATTTTAAAATTATTTATAAATATGAAAATAATTAATATATTTAATTTTCATCAAGAAATATTAAAATAATTTAATTATTTATTTATAATTAATTGCCTTTGGCCGACGCTTTGCCATTTGAAAGTGTCATGCTATCTAAAATAATTTTTTTTCTAAAAAAATTTTTAGTCATATAATATACTACTAATATATATTATTTAGTCGTATAACAAAATTAACAATTTTACTGCATATTAGAAAAATGTATGTCTCAGTTAGTATCAGAGCATGAAGATCAAATCTTAGTTAAACAAGGTAAGTGACTTATATCTAGGTGGTTAAGCACACATTGTTTCACACTATTTTTGTTTTTCTATGATCTTTATATTTTTACCAGCTTTTATACTTTGGGTATTTTGACTTTGTTTTCATATGTTATTTACTAAATTTTGTGAAAGTCACAATACCTAGTTTGACCAACTTTGGGTTGTTGTTTGAACAATGACCCTATCTTTTACGAACAAATTCTACCACATGGAATTCTATGGCTGGTGAATTTCAAATAGGGTCTGCACCCTGTTCGAACAAGGTCCATCACATGTCATTCTATGACTAGTAGATCTACCTCGTTTGGTCCTGCCACGTGCCATTCATTCAGTGACTAACCTACCCTTTTCGAACAAGATCCCCATCTTGTTCAAATAAGTGCTACCACATGTCCATTTTTATTTGGATTTTAAAAACCTTGTTTGAATAGCCTCTTGTGCTATTTGAACAAGGTCCCCATTTTCATTAAAGTTCTATCCTTTTTGACAAGAGCTAAAAGAGAGTTCTAGGTTTCCGATATTAGGGATTTTGCCATTATGGAGATCTATGGAGCTAGAGTGATTTTGGACCACAAATTACATCTTTAGATCACCTCTTAGCTATGATAGATTTATTTTCTCTTATTTTATTTTGCACCAATTGTTTCATAATGAGTCTCTCAGATCTACACTTTCTTACTTAGAGAGAGACTCCTAGGTTTCCCATTTATCTTAAACACCCCAAAAACACTTTGCTTCATCAATTTGGTTGGTACTCTGGATGGAGAGTGGAGCCTTTATAAGGGAGGCCTTGAAGATGGACCTGCGTATGTTTTTATAAGAAGCAACAATGGCAATGGTCTGGGCATAAGGTCACTACTTCCAGTGTTAGAAAGTTAATCATCTAGTATCTCGGTGGCTAGGAATGTTGGTAACATTTCTTACACCTAGGCTAAGATTGTCTATGTAACTGTATAATTGATTTCTGATATAGTGGACTTTCATATTAGAGTTGGTGACTGTATGATTGCTCGCGATTTGGTGTGGTAAATGGAATTTTTTTTTGAAGTCAGTTGGTGTGGTAGATGGGTTTTGATGTGGTCGATTGATTTTTCTTGGGGTTGCATTTTGCCTTCAACACTGCTTCTTGCCTTGGATTATAAGTCTTGGGTTGAGGGTTTGCACAATGGAATTGGTGGCTGCGTTTGGTGCTTGGATTTGCAAGGTTGCCACTAGATTTTGGTTTGGTTTAGTTTGCTTGATTGGGTCACCAAATTTGGCTCAAATTTGTTCTTGTGCTTGGGTTTGGTTACCATAATTGGCTCAGAATGGGATAGGCATTGGCCTCGTTGAAAGCAATATGCTTTAATTCTATGTTGTTGCTTAAGAATATCATGTTGAATTATAATATGAGTTTGAATTAGATGAAAATGTTGAATTAGAAGAAAATATATGTTTAAATTGAAGCTATAGTTGTTATAATTTGCGCGGGAAATTTGAGTAGTAATGATGATGGTTTATAAACCGCCATAATTCCTTTAAGTGTATTATATAATATATATATATATATATGAATATATTTAGTTAAATTTGACTAGTGTTGACAATGGTTTTATAAACCATCATTAACCGTTATGTTTAGTTCAAAATATAAATATTTGCTTGTATTTATATTTTTATTTTGTAAATTTTTTTATTTTTGTATTTTATTTTTTTCTTTGATATGCTACGATCTCCTATATAGATGTAAATGAGTATACATGATTTAATTTGTTAGTTGGATATGATTTAGTTTTTTAAATTATGGAGGATTAAGTTCTCACATTATATTTTGTGAAATCTGTAAATTTGAAGTTCGATTATAATGGAGATATGCTATGAAGTAAAATAGGTTTATTGGGTAAATGTTGAAAATATAGTGGAAACTTTGTCCAAAATTTTTTAAATTTGGCTATATTAATGGTAAATTACATGATATAGGGTTAATGCATATTTTCATTAGATATGAACATATAAATGGATAAGTCGTGGATAATAAAAGATAGAACATCAAAAGAATTTGCCAAGGATACGAAGGTATTTTTGAAATTTAGCGTGAAAAATGCAAATAATTATAATGCCATGCGGTGTCTTTGTATGAAGTGTGGGAATATGGAAATCTACACTATTAAGGACATAAAAGGTCATATATATAGGACTGGATTCGATATCAATTATCATCAAAGGATTTGGCATGGTGAGTCTTGTGAAGATGGTATTGGCACATCTTTGCAATTGAAAATGTGAATATAGCACTTTATGAAGATGACAACAGTGTTATGGAAGATGTTGCTTTCAACAATATAGAAATGACTCATGCTGCCTTTGATAACTTTACTAATAATACTAATGAATTTATTAGGTTGCTGGAAGATGTAGAGAAACCTTTATACCCATGTTGCACCAACTTTACCAAGTTATTGGCTTAGATTAAATTATATAACTTAACGACAGGATATGGATATTCTTACAAGAGCTTTTATGTACTGTTGAAATTGTTGTCTAAGATGTTACCAAATGCCAATGCTTTGCCAACATCAATGTACAGTGTTAAAAGATTTTGAGTGCTATGGGCATGGGGTATGAGAAGATTCCTAAATGTTTTAAAAATTATATTTTATTTAGGAAACAATATGCATAGCTTGGTGAATGTTCTAAATGTAGATCTTTTAGATGGAAAATGAGTAAAAATGGAGTTGGTAGCAGTATCCTAAATAATGTTTTACGGTACTTTCCACTATTCCACATTTTAAAAGAATATTTTCTAATGCTGAAACAGCGAAAAATTAGACATGGCATGAGAGTGGGAGAAAGGTTGGAAATGACAAAGTGTAACACCCATCATTCTCCATATTGGAAGTCAATTGACCATTTATGGCTAGATTTTGTAGTAGAAGATAGGAATTTGAGACTTAAGATTGCAGCAAATGGAGTTAATCCACATAATATGTTAAGTAGTCAGTATACTTGTTGGCCTATGATGATAGTTTTATGTAATCTTCCTCTTTGGTTGTGTATGTAGTGGAAACTTATGATGTTAACTCTTCTAAATTCTAGACCAAAAAAACCAACAACCGTATTAATATATATTTGGAGCCATTAATTGAAGACTTGTAGAAGTTGTAGAATGAGAGTGTTATGGTCTTTGATGCATATCATCAAGAGAATTTTACTTTAAAGGCAGTCTTGCTATAGAAGATAAATGAGTTCCAACTTATGGTTATTTGTCTAGTCATACAGTGAAGGGATATTATACTTATCCAACTAACATTGAAAACATTTTTGCTCGAAGGCTAAAAAAAATGAGTTTTGCTTGGCATAGGAGATTTCTTCCACCTAATCATCCTCAGAGAAGGCAAAAAAGGCTTCCAATGAGTTTCAAGAGTCTGGAATGCCTCCAAAACCATTGATCGGAGAGGAAATCTTAACTAAGTTTAATGCAATGAGTTTTGATAACACAAATGAACGAGAAAAAAATATTGATTCTTATAAATGTTCGAGGAAGAAGTCCATCTTTTTTGAATTGGTGTATTGGAAATATCTACATATACAACACAACTTAGATGTCATGTATATTGAGAAAAATGTTTATGAGAGCATATATGGGACATTGCTCAATATTTCTGATAAGATGAATAATGAAATTAATACTCAGTTAAATTTAGAAAAAATGGGTTTATGGAAAGACTTGGCACCTAAACAACCAGGAAAATGAACTTTCCTACCACCTTCTTACTATATGTTATCCAAGCAAGAGAAGAAATTGTTTTACAAGGTTTGGCAAAGCTAAAAGCTCCAGATGGTTACTTTTTAAACTTTGGGAATCTAGTTTTCATGGAGGAATTAAAATTGGTAGGTTTGAAATCTTATAATTGTCATACATTAATGCAACAACTATTGCCTTTTTCAATTCACTCAATCCTTCGTAAAAATGTGAGATATGCAATTGCACGACTTTGTTTTTTCTTCAATGCCATTTGTAAGAAATTGTTATTCTTGTTGAGTTGGACTCTATCCAAAATGATCTTGTAATAACTTTGTGTTTGCTAGAGAAATTCTTTCCACCATTATTTTTCAATATATTAGTTCATTTAACTATGCATTTGATACAAGATGTTAGATTGTGTGGACTAAGGTATTTCAGGTGAATGTACCCATTGAAAGATAAAGATACATGAAAGTATTGAAAAGTTATGTTCGGAACAAAAATCGCCCAAAAGATTGTATTGCTGAGAGTTATATTTGTGAAAAAATAGTTGAGTTTGTAGCGACAATTAAAGAGAGCTAGATACGATTAGAAACCCACTTGGTAGATACCAAAAACTGAATGGGAAGGATAATGTTGGTCTCCCTATCAAAGGAGGAAAGACCCAATCACTTGATCAACAACTTTGACAGCAAGTCCATAACTGTGTACTTTCGAACCTACCGGAATTGGAATTATACATGAGATACTTATAGTTTGTTAAAGTACAATTTAGTAATCATTTTGTATATATTTATTAATTTGGATTTTTTTTTTTTTTTAGTATTGATTTTGGAAGGTTTAAAGTCAAAAAAAAAAAATCGAGGAAAAAAAGCAAAATTGTTTAAAGATGAACACAACATACATTTATATATTGGTTACGTGATAAGGTATGGTAAAAATAATCCAATGATACCAATTTTATAATTTTAGGTTAGTGAATAATTAACTTATATGATTTTTTTTCTGTGACTAGATTAAAAAGAACAAAGTTAACTAAATCATAATGTTTCAAAAACTATGACATTGATAGCACATGGTCCGTAATGGGTAGTAATGAAGCATGAAGGATATGAGATTAAAGGGATTCGATTCAACACTTTGGATGAAGATAATAAGCGTGTCATCCAGAATAGTCATGTTAATTAAGTTTCTAAAAGTGAGCATTTTGCTAGTGCAAAGGATAATAACCATGTACTAGCTGAGATAATATACTATTGAGTAATAAAAGAAATTTGGGATGTCAATTATAATTTATTTTACATTCCGGTATTCAAGTATGATTAGGTAGACAACATAGGTATGAAAATTGATAAAATGAGTCGTACATGTGTTAAATAAAATTGAATACAAATCTTACCGATTCATTGTGGCTTCATAAGCACAATAAGTGTTTTATGTTAAAGATTAATTTGGTTTTAGATGCTTTGTAGTATTAACTCTACTACAACATGCTATTTTTGTGGAAGATGAATTGGTTGAAGAAGATGTACTTGGAGATACTATGATGGTTCACATCCCATTTGTCTTTCAATTGTGATAATAATGAAAATGCAACTAGGATTATGTTCATAATGATTGCATAGGGATTTGGATAAAAAACCTTTCACCTTCTAAATAAATTGGTAATTAGATTCATATGACTTAATACACATGAATAGTTTATTTAATTACTTCTAATTATATTTTAGTTTTTTTGTATACATTAACTTACGCTTAATTAATTTTATTGTTATTGTTGTCATGAAAAATATATGTATAAGTTTTATTATATTTTAGTTTTTTTTATTGGTATTGTTGTCATGAAAAATATATGTATTAATGTTTTATTATATTTTAATTTTTTATCTGTACATTAGCTTATGCTTAATTAATTTCATTAGTTTTGTTGTCATGAAAAATATGTATATATATATATATATTTATTATGGCTATGTTGCTTAATTAATCTCTATTGTTCTCATTATTTTAATGCAAATGTATGGATTTATTTGATTAGCATGCTCTCCCATATGATGATGATGATAAGTTTCCATTAAGTAATGAAGCTGGTCTAAACATTTTGATTAAAGACCATAAAAGAAGAGGACCTACAATGATATAAGGTCTTATAAATGATATTAAAAAGAAAAAATTTTGGAACTTAAATATAATAAAGTTGTAATTGCTCTAAACCGTGTGTGACAAAATAATTGAAAAAACCTATAAGATTCAATAAACGTAATATATTAATTGTTAATTGCATATTTTAGCTTTTAATCTTTCTGATTTCTATTAACTTATATTTAATTTTATTTTCAAAATTTTCACTAAAATATATGAATTTTTTTTTTAATTTCCATTAGCTTAACTTATATTTTTATTTATTGTCATACTTTTCATTAAAAAAATAATATGAATATTTAATTTTTCTTATTTCCATTAACTTGGCTTCTATTTAATTTTATTGTAATTTTTTTTAAAAAAATATATTCATTTTTTTTTAGTTTCTAATCTGTCGAATTTCATTTGTTAGTTAATCTTATTAATTTTTTTTTCATTGTGCAGCAATATTCCAATAAATATGTGTCACGTATGCAGGAAACTCATAAAATTATAGGATGAAATGGAGAAAATTTAAGAGTTATTCGTACACTAAATTTGTTCGTCCATACTTTGAAACACCTCAAGTGTTTAAGTATCTACCTGCAATGCATCAATTTATAACCCGAAAGATGTGGAATGAATTTCTAAAACAAAGATTGACTGAAGAGTTTAAGGTATACTTATATGTATTTTACAATGTACAAAGTTTAGTTATTTATATAATTTAAATGTAAATTATTTAAAAGTATTGTTATATTTAATTATCTATATGTCTAATGTATATGCGTGTTTGTAATTTTGCAGGAACTAAATGAGCAACATTCTCAAAGAAGAAAACTAAATAAGTATTACCATAAAATAGGGGTATTGGGATATGTGAGATTGGAAAAAACATCTTACCTTTAAACTTTGTTTTAAATATATATGTATTTTTATTTTATTCACATGGTATTATTACATTTATTTGTAAATTGTGCAGCAAATTGAAAGAGGTACTAAAGAATACATATAGAACGTAAAGAGGTATGTATGATCACGGATGGGAAAAAATGGAAATATGCAAATGAAAAAATTGAAAATCTTATGGGAAAAATTGTGAGTATTTATTTACATAAAAAATGTATAATTATAATGTCTAACTATTAGTTTTACTATTATGATTAATTTTATATTTATATATTGTTATGATAAATATATAGATATTTTTGTTTGATTTTTAATTTATATTATTTCCATTCATTTAATTATGCTTAATTTTGTAAAGTGTTGTTGGCTGAGTTGGTAAACCACTCACACTTATAATGGGAGGTTATGGATTTGAGACACTGGACTAGGGAATTGGGATAATTATTTTAATTAATAAAAAGATAAATTATGCTTAATTTTATTGTCATTGTTTGCCATGCACAATATAAGAATATTTTCGTTTTGTTTTTAATTATATATTGTAATTTTGTAATCATTTAATATGTATATATATATATATACATATTGTAGAATGTGTTAAGAAAGAAGGCAAAAGAAGAACAATCAAGTCTTGACCCCCCAAAAATTTATACAAGATTGAGGGACTAGTGAGTATGAAGGTTGGCTTAGGGATGGGGGCAAAGGTTATACAGTATTTAATTTTTTTTCATATACCAAGGCAAAGCTTACAAAGCTTATATGAATAAATCTAGAGAGAATGAGAGGATTACAAAGTTAGAATTTGTAGTTAGTGGTTTTTTGAAGATCATTAAACAAAAAAACATGAAAAATATTGGTTAGTTATTATCTGCATGTGATATTAACCTGCAATCTTAACCTTATGCATCTGGACAACAGCCTTCGCATGAAGAGCCTTCGCATTCTCATACTCAAGTACATCACTTTGCATTCTCATACTCGGGTAACATATGACGATCATGCATATGATGACCATATTATAGATATAGAGACCCCGCTAACTGCTAGGCATGATGCTCCACCTATTGATCCATCATTTATGATATATTCAGAGATATTATAACACAACTTCAATATATATTTACAACTAATAAACATTTTTAATCTTTATTATTCCCATTCACTTAATTATGCTTAAATTTATTATCAGTATTGCTTGAAAAATATATGAATATATTTTTATTACTTATAATATTTATTGTAGCCAATATATATATAGGGTCTTTCAATAGTGTAGATGTTCGCATCTTTTTATCGTGCGGACATAATAAAACATTATAGTTGTTACCGTTATCAATACTCTTACACAAAGAAGATGGTTTCTCATAAAATCGTCATCTTTTTGAATGTCTGCACAATAATAAGATAAAGATATTCGCACCTTAGAATATGCTATAAATATATATTTATAATTAATAAATGTTATTGAAGTTTATCATAATAATTAGTTATCCTAACTTTGTTTGAAATTCAATGTATTAAATGCAATCTTGAATAAGAAAAAATTGAAAATATAGTGGCATGTGGTACTTTGGTTCCTTCTATCCCATCTGATATGTGTTATTGTGTTATATTGGGTTAAGAAAATTTAAAAGTCACTATCAACAAAGTGATTGATGGATTTTTTCCATTACCTATACCATGATTTAATATCAAATGTGTTAGTAATTTAGAAGGGGTACTTATTGCATGACGGAGATATCTTGTTATTTTACCATCATAGAGGTAGCTCTTGATGCAACAATATATATGTATACATGTATGTGTGAATAATAATTTTTCTAGTATAATAACATTTTTTTTGTTAATATTCATAGGGAAGCATGGAGAAAAAGCATGCTATAGTTAAAGAACCGGTTACAATTAATTTGAATGGTATATCTGCATCTCGCATGTCTGAAGCACCATGTGAGGATAATGCTTGTGATGATGATTAGTTACCTCACTAATTCACGAGTGATTACATCATATTGATGATGTCCATATTAATTATTTGTAGATGTTTCGTTTAATAGAGGGAACCATGGAGTATGAACAAGATTTGTGCATATAAAAAAAGGACATAACTATGAACAAGATTTGTGCATATAAAAAAAGGACATAACTGAGTTTTGTTACATGAATGAATTATCTTGTGATTACATTTTGTTCTACATAAAGTAACTCAAACTTCATTTTTTTTTTTTACTTTTAATTTTTTACAACAATTAATTATACTTGTTATTGTAAAAAAATTATGTTATTTGTAATTTAATTATGTACGCACTTATATGATGGATTGATGGGTATACAAGCCAAAGGGAAATATTGCACAAGCAGAAGGGGAATATTGTTTTGTTAATCCTGTTATCATTGCATAAATTAGTGAGAAAGCAAGTCCTTACGCAAGAATGATCAATATATTAAGTAGATGGCAACAAAAAAAACGTTGTCATCTATGATTTTATAAACATTGTGCAAGGTATGATTTGTTAAGTTATAATATGTTTTGTTTCATAATTAGTTTAGGATCTTAGAAAGTGAGTAGTAAGCTACTATAATTAACTTAATTACATGAGATCTTAACTATATATGAGTTTTTTTAGCCACATTGAATATTAGGTGTTGTTGATCTGTATAAAATAGTAGTATGGTTTTATGATTCGTTAAAGAATCATGTTCCTAAGAACTTTAGATTTTTACTCAATAAGTAAGTTACTTAAATAATATTTTACTTAAATAAATATACAATAACTTGCAATAATTTTTAAATTTAATTTAAATATTAATATTTGTATAGTGCATTCATTGCTTAGAATAAATGAAAGATACCAGAAAAGAAACTTCGATGGCAAAATAACATAAATGTAACTATTATCTTTTAAGTGAGCATAATCTTTTTTTTTTTTTACTTGTTATTCAATAATATATTTAAATTAATGTTAACAAATTTAGACTCCTAAGTAGCTTGGAAATGCGAAATGCGATTATTATAGCATAACAATAATGAGGGACATCATTAGGAAAAATGTAGATCATTAACAATTACAATTAATGGTAATTATAATATTTCATTAAATATTTATGTTCTAATGATACTTGATTAATTATTGTATATTCTACTAAATTTTTTAATTTAATTGTTTTATGTGGAGTATGAGGGTGTTAGTTTGTTACAAGATAATGTCAAACAGTTTAAAGCTAAGTGAGCATTAATCATAATTTCAAACATTTCATCTCAATCAATATAGTAGTTTATTTTGTTTAAAAATTGTATGACTATATGTATTAGTTTACAAATTTAGTAAAATTATTGTATGAATCAATATTTATTTTATTAGAATATTTTAGTTATGCAAATATATATTGAAATTATATTGAATTTTGCTGTCTATTCTTGTACATAAAACTATCAAACAATTGTAAATAGATAAAATTAAAAATAATATTTATAAAAAATGAAAATAACATAGCAATAAATGACGATTTTGAGTTAAAAAAATGTCGTTGAAATGTTAATTAGGAATGTAAATAATTGTTAAAACACAATTTACGTGACTTTTTTTTTTTTAAAGAAAAGCATCGCTAAAATAACTGTAGGACATGCTTTTAAATAAAAAAACCATTACTAAAATAATAAGGATGATATTTTTGTATAGAAAAACATCACTAAACATAATTACAGGCAACGCTCATACATTATAAAGGATCACTAAAAAATTTTATATTATGCTTTCGAATAATAAAGCGTCACTAAAACTTACTTTCAAAGATGTCTTTTTTATAAGCTTCACTAACCTCACTTTAACAGATTTTTTTTGCTTGTAAAAAAGTCATTGTTGTCAATACGCAACAATGCTTTTTCAATAATGGATGTTTTTTTTCTTTGTTCCTTATGTTACTATTGAAAGCAGCACATCGTTCTTATATGCTAACTATGAAAAGAATACAATTTGCTGACTTCCAATGAAAAGCTTAATTCATAAATAACTCCTATTGCTTGTAAGGTTCCAAAGGAAATTATTGGGTTTGTATTAAAACTCAAGTACTCAATACATATATACATATATATATATATATATATAAACTTATGCAATATGTCAATCTAAAGCCTAAATGAGTTTTATACTAAATGAGCTTCCAGGATATTTTTCCTGCCAATCATTTGTTTTAGTGTTTCCTAATTTTAGTGCATAGCAAATGCATTACAAAGAAATAGCATATATCTTGATTGTCTGAAATCTATATGCTACAGTTTTTTGACATTGGAAATTATCTAATGTTATATAAGCTATAGTAGTTTTTATAACACTACCAAGAAGGTTTAATTATAGTTGTTTAGGAATTGTTTGAAATCTTACATGTGAATTTGTATCTTTACCTAAATAGTTGTAGCTAGCTATACGGTTGTGGAACAACTATTTTAATGTACCCAAATAGGGAGTTAATGGCAAAAGATAAAAGGACTAGGGATTGAATTTAGCTAAATGTGTTCATCACTAATATTCGCCATGTATATTTTACATATCTCCTCCTCCTTTTTTTTTTTTTTATGTGAATTCAGCATACAAAAAAGCATATACAAAAAACATTCAATCATTAAAGTCTATACAATTCATGTTCAAATTATTCACTAAGCACAAAAGAAAAAAGCATAAATAAACAAATCCATATAATATATATATAGATAATCTAGTTCTAATCAAATGCCTTAATAGTATTCAACAATCTCACTCGAATCACATAAATTACAAGGAAATCAGTAAATTCAGCACCAAAACCACTAACCAGAATTCAAAACTTCATAAAAATGCATCAAAATTTCAAATTATACTAGAAAATTAAAACCTAAAAAGACAATCTAGAGCAAAAGAAATAGGCCAAAAGGATGAGCTAAACTTGAAGGAGATTCAAAGAAACCTTAGCCTTGAAAGAGAAGAGAGCCCGAGAGGTTAAAGTTTGAAGAGTTCGCACATATATTTATATATCTATATATATATATATTTTTTGAAAATAAATAAATAAATAAACAGGAAGGAGGAGAGAAAAGCTTACCAGGTGAGCCTGAGGTTTAGTCCTTAAAGCAGAGAAGAAAGGCAAAGAGAGAAAGGAGAGGTTAGAAAGTGTCTGAGAGAAAGAAATTTAAAACAATTTCAAACTCATATATCTAGTTATTATTATTGGGATAAATTATACATTTGCCTAAAAAAAATTAGGTTAAATTATGCAAAAGTCCATCGACTATTTTTCAATTTACAAATAACTCGCTTAAACAATTAAAATAACAATGGAAAATATTCATTTACACATCGATTTTGCCCTAATTATTCTTAGATCTTATGCTTTTAGAATTTTATCACTAGCCTTTTTTAATTTTCTATATCTATTATTTCCCATCTTTCACATTTTTCAAATTAATTTTTATCTTTATCTTTATAGACCATCCTTGTATTTTTCAGAATTATTCAATCTTGATTTTTATCTTTCATTTGTCATTTTACTGTTACAATTAATTGATCAAAAATAGCAAACATGTTTGTTTTAATAAATATAGAAAACTTAAAAGAAGTTAATGATAAAATGTCAAAAAAGTGAAATTTAAGTCTAATTATAGTGAAGTTGAAAAGTGTAAATGAAATTTGTCCAATAACAAATAAATTCTTTAATCATGATTATGTTTAATACTTTTCCCTTTTAAACCAATTAACCCTAAAAAGTTATTTTAATTTGACAAAAATACTTTTTTTGTCATATCTATTATAACATTTTCTAAATAATTTAATCCAAACTGTTTTCATTATTTAAATATTAAAAATAATATTTTCTTCAAAAAAGTTTTAAAATATTAATATTAATTAAGTTAATTTCATTATGTAGATTGAGAAACATTAGTCATTCACAACCATTGATAAACAATTCCTCAAAAAGTTATTTTATTTTGATATTTATAATTTTTTTAATGGGTAAGTTTTTAATAGTTTAACTAAAAATAGAGTGAGCCACTGGACACTTAGCACCACCTTTTAGTACAAAAAGCTTAGGGAGGTGAGGCATATGAGATGGTGACCGAACAAGTAAATATAACAACTCTTTGATCCTAATAGCTCTTGGAAAAACCTAACTACCATAGAGTGAAGTAGCCTTTGGTTAAGCGGTGCGAACATTCTCTTCTAACTTCTACCCATAGTCTTAGCATGAGAGACATGATTGCTCCTGGAGTCCTTCTAGGACGCCTAAAATGGTATCGTTTAGGGAAACCCCACCGAATCAGTATCGAAAAGTTCAATGGACCTCCTTATAAAATGGATATAACCTAACAGTACAAGTAAAATATCAATAATATCTCTAAAAGATTTACCATAGATCAACAATATTAAAAGAGAAATAAAATAAAAAATTATACATATTCTGTCAATCCGCCATAATAATTTAAGAGATGTAAAAGTTTAAAATTAAATAAAAGACAATATAAATGATAAATCTAATGGAAGTATGCACAAAAAAAAATACATTAATAATGGAATAACAACAGAGATAATGATATGAGATGATGATATACTGGAAAGATGATGAAGATGTCAGACATAATGTGCATAACATGTCAACTGATATCTAAAGGAACAATTTAAAAATATAAAACTATGAGATAAGCTCAGTGAATAAAATAAAGTAATAATATGAAAATAAGTATTTAATTTCAAAACTAATCATTTAAAACCTTACTTTTACCCTTTTGAAATTTTCTTCTTTTTAGAACCATTTCACAAAACTCAACTTATACTCCAAAACAATATCATAAAAAAGACATTTCATAATTAAAGAATTTAAAATATTGTTAATCAATTGAATCATAAATTTAATGCTAGAAAATAACTAATATATGAAACGTCATGAAACCACCAAGATATGTTTTGCAGAAAGAACATATACAGTATATACATAGACCAAAGGTCTCAAACAGGCCTGTGTAAATATGACGAGTAACAATATGTGTAACAAATATCTCATAAATTAAATAATGATCCACACATACATATCAATGTATCAATATGCTCAAAGAAATAAATAATAATCAACATGGATATTACTGCAGAATACATAACAAACTCCGACTGACCCACAGCAGTCTCAACTGCTTAACAATCTCATACAGGACACATACTCCTCAAATATGCCTACCGGTAAAGCCTTGGTTAGTGGATCTATATTTGGATACAATTGGATAAAATTGAAGTTGAATTTGTGAAATTAGGTGTTAATGGGACTTAAAGGAAAGTTAAATCTCCTTAAATTGACCTTCAGATGAAAAACCCCAATTTTGGGTACTAGGTCCTAGAGGATCACAGTATAATTGGACCATTCGATATTCAAATTAGATGATTTGAGAGTTGTATAGAGTGTTTTAAGACATTTGATGTGCATGATTGTTTGGATTTGATTTTTGGATCCTAAGAAATATTTGTATTATATTATAGACACTCATACTGTGCTTGGAGGCGATCCCGTGGTTGAATAGAAGTGGACATCAGCGGTATCTATGAGTAGTTTATATTCTTAAATGATTTTTAAGTTGATTTGAATATTTTATATATATGGTTTGATTTAAATACTTATTATATACATGTATAAATATATGCTTTTACATATATGTCTTATCATTTCATGTGACTTTTGATAAGATTTTAAATAGTTTTAAATTTAAAATGAGTTTATGGTGAACTTGAAAATTTTGGTTTTTAGATATCTGGTATTTGAATTATGTTTTAATCCTTTGGAAAATAATTGGTTTTGAAAAAGCGGATTTGAAATTGTATATTTTTAAACATGTTTAAGTATTTAAATTTCAAAATGCTTAAACATAGTTTATCGTAATATATATTTCCTTATTGATATTTATGTTTTGATATGAAATGATGATTTCTAAATATTTAGAGTATTTAAATAAATAGTTAGATTTGAATATTAAATTTCGGTTTATGGTATTGTTTTCAGTTGTGATATTTGATTAAATCAATTTGACTTGACAAGCCAGGAATTTGATTTTGACTTGATCATCAATCACTTACGACTTGCTCAAATATTAAAAATGATCTTTTAGCTTATAATCCAACAAAGTTGGCTGTCATGTTCTATTAAAAGGTCCAACTTATCCAATATAATCCAATAACTTTTTAAAGCCCAAATCCTAAAACTTAAAACTAAAGAATCTAAAATCTTACCAAATATAAATGGATTTTTAATTAAAGATCCATAACTTTTACTGCCTGCGAATTTAAATTTAAAGTCTAATGATTATTAAAACTAATTTATAGCCTAAATAAATAATAGGCAGTTGATTCAAATAAATAATCCAATCAAATTAGTTTATTGGATCCTAAAAAAAATTCCAATAAACATGGATTATATCAATTAATCTAAAATTGGGTTTTAAAAATGGATTGTTTTAACTAAATTAAATTTTCTAATAAATCATATAGACTTTTTAATTTAAAATTAATTGGTTTTTGACCCATCAACATAAAGGGTTGCCAATTAAATAATTTGGCATACAATCAAACCAAATGTTAAATAAAAAAATATATCCAATTAACTTTTGATGACTCTAATTTTCAAATAGTTTAATAGTTCAATAAAATTAAAAAGATTATTAAATGATAATTGATTTATAATTAATAGTCATATCAAATAAATAACTATTAAAAATCCTACTTGTTGTGGTAATATTTTTACCCATAGATCAAAGCCCATGAACATCCATTTTTCCATTGGATAATAGCCCAAATTCTGTAGGAAGAATAAAAAGCATGTGAGAGCCATTTGTCTTTAGTAGGGGTGACCAAGAATATCACACCATTAAGGTGCCAAATATACAATCTTTTAGGGTTTAAAGATATATGTTCTCCACCTTTCATTCTATATATATATATATATATATCATTTGTCTATAATACAAGCAAGAGTAGTAGAGAAATCACACCCAATGGGGTGGATCAGTTGGAAGGAAGCTGATAAATAGATTACACCTGCTTGCAAGAGTTGTGCGTTCGAATCCTGGTAAGCCCTGACTAAGCCTTGCTATGGATTTCACGTGTTGAATACCGTAGGAGATTGTGATAGGGACAGTGGACTGGATAGTTTGTGGACTCCTACTGAGCTATCAAGATACAAGCTGCTAATAGTCCATAGTTTCCTAAAACCTGGGCCGACGATACTCACCAGGAGGTCCTTTTTTTTTTTTTTCAGCAGAAGTGGTAGAGAATTTGATCATGTTTCACTGTTCATACTTATTCAAAAACGATGTTCTCCCCTGTGTTTTACCTTTCTTTTTTGCTTTCTGGTTTCCATATTCATGAATGCCTTTATATATCATTTTATTTCACTTTAATTATTTCCTTTTGTAATTTGGAGAAAATTTAAGGGCTATGAACGTCTTTTCAACTATACCTTTTTTATTTCCTATTATTTTGTATGGTGCAGCTAGATTCTTTTATATGTTTTAGTACGTCAAAAAAAGCTTTTATTATTATATAATTGACAAAAACTATGATGTTTAACTCTGTACTCATGCAAAAAAACAAACCCCTAAATCGGAGTTTGAGAGAGATGAGATTGATTTCAATGATTTATGTGTACTTTAGTATGGCGCTAGGGTTATTCTAGATTTATTTGAACTGATAGGTATGGCATGGAAAGCAATTTTAGAATTTAGGTATGGCCATTCCCTTTCTCTCCCTCTCCATTTCCTTCTTTCTCTATTTTCTCCTCTATCCTTTCCTTTTCTATTTTTGGAAGGAGATTTGTTTATTAGAACAAACCGCTGGTAAATGGCTTGGTTACAAGAAAAACTTTAGCAACTAAGTAATTTTCATTTTTGGCAGATGAACAAGCAAAATTTATTATCTTTAGAGCTTTTATTACAAAAATTGACATGGAATCTTGGCTAAAAAAACCTCTTTATGAGAAAACAATATAAACCATGCCCATTCATTAGTTGCTTTCCTCTTGCTCTAAGTGCCACTAAAAGGAGACTCTAAATTAACTTCGAAGGTAAGGTCCAGACTCCCTGTAGTCTATTGTGTATATATATATTACTTTGGATTCGATCAAATATGTGAAACCATTATGATTCATACATTTTTTAAAATTTTAGTAATCTTTTAAATGAGCCATATTTAAAAAAAAAAAAAAAAGTTTACAGGTTTGGGTGTTGCTGGGAATAAACATGACATTGGATTACTACTGCTAGTGGTTGGCTTGAGCCTTTTTATCAATAAATGTTTATTGTTGGCTTTTAGTTTTTTAGATTAATTGAAGACTGATTATCTGAAATACTACTTTGTATAATTTTATGAGATCACCTTGATTCTTTAGTTATGGCTCTCTGTAATGGAAACACCTTTTTAGTTTTGACTGTAGGCCAAGATTTTTTTTTTCCCCCTTTTTTATGGGACACATGGATTCCCATTGAATCTGACACATGTATATGGAGTTCATTGTTGTTTTTAAGTCAAATTTGTGTATGTGTCCTAATAATTCTTTTCTTATAGTTAACAGAATAGGAAAGAGCTTATTTGTAGATGTTGAGGGTTCTAACAATGTCATGGATAAGGCCAGAGAAAGATTAAGGAATGCTTAAAATTAGGTATTTGTTTTTTCTTTATGACTTAACTTTTATACATCTACAATAACATCTACGCTATGGATCAGTATTTTATTATTATGAAAGAAAATAGTATTGGTAAAGGAGGCTATCTATTCTATCTCTCATTTTGTTTATGTCATTTCGTAGGCTACTGTCTGATCCTCAATTTCACCTTATGATGTAGGTTTTATATCTAAAACTGATAATATCGAAAATGAATCAGGTCCCTTACTCTGCTATTTAACAGTAGAGTTGATTATGATAGTTTTCATTTTCCTCAAAACAATTATTTAAAAAAAAATAAAAAAATAGTAAGCTACATAAACTTCATTACTTATTTACCAAAAAAAAAAAGGAAAGAAAAGAAAATTGTAGAACCTATTTTTAGTTCTTAGTTCCACTTATCATTATTAACTAATATTCTTAATTTTATTCTTGTAAAATAAGGTCTTTAATGTACAAATCACCCTAAAAAGTGGAGAAAAATTGAAAAGCAACAAATATCCAAGTAAAGATATGTGCTTCCCTTGCCAAGCCGTTTATCTTTTTCAACTCCAATACATGCTAGGTCAATGCAAGATAATTAATTAATTTCATTCAAAATAATGTTTGAGGGAGAGGGCCTTTTATAATAGGGAGTGAAGGATTTATCAAATAGTTTAATTAAAATTATTATATGAAATATATGTGCTAAAAAATCTAGTTCAAAATAAGTTCTAGATTCAGCTCACTGAATATTGAAAGTATGCACCATTTACTGCAATCTTTTTCCTTGATAATCTTAATTATTGTTTTGAAAAAATAATAAACTCATGATTCCCAGAATTTTAGTTCTTTTGATTGGAAGATACTAGTATTTGTAGTGTTGATAATCTTAAGTATAGTTTTTTTTTTTTCTTTTTTTACTTTCGCCTAAAAAAGTTTAGTAATTAACATATAATATAGAAAAGAAACACAGTTGTTGAAATTATGTGTCCTTAGTTTGAACACAAGACTCTCTTCTTTTAATCTTTTTCATGAGTATATTTTTGCCCAAACATCATTTTTAATAAACTTGTACATCTTTGAGTGATTTGGTTGGTATTATAGAAATGAAATATTGGAAATGAAATTTGTATAAGGAGAAATGGCGATTTCTAATGGGTTGTCATCTTTCAATATATCTAATGTTGTGTGTTTTGGTAATGAAAGGATTAATATGATGTTAAATAATTTTGACCTTATGGTACTCTACTAAACCTTGTAAGATTGACTGAATTTCAAGCCATTAAAAGAAAGTGATCATGAAAGCAAATTCACAGACTGAAGGGCAAGGACTTCATTTTTTCAACCACATGAACATTTCTGCTAATAGTCTCTTAGCTTTAGCATGGATAGCATACAATAGGAAAAGAATGCAGCAATCAAAATGGCTGATTTGGGGTTAGTTTTATTTGGACTTGAAAAGGAGGATTTATGGTGTAAAAGAATTTGGTTTGTCTCATGTTCTATTTTTGTTGGCTTTGTTGCTTCACTGTTTTAAAATTATTTATGTTAAAATAATGTAGTTTTGTTTAAATGGTAGAAGCTCTATTTGGAGATTAAAAAAAAAAAAATTATCAATTGCTTTGTTGGGCCATTCCTAGAATTGTTGGTAAAATATTTTTTAAGAAGGGACTAATCTTTGAAAAAGTATGTATACATGATTAAAAATTATATTTAGTAGCTCCTTATTTTAGGAGATAATTTTTTTTTCTTAGTTAATTAAAATAGTATAGCAATGCAAATAGTTGTAGGAATTTTAGATGGATTTGGATTAGTAAATTTAGAACTTATCGATGGATGTTTGTCACCTTGGTTTTCCCTAAAGAACACCCTAGACTGATAACTAGATTAATGTTTAAAAATTTTGTCTGGTATGGCAAGAAAACTATAATTTATTAATTGACTGCACTTCTTAAATATTTGTTCTAAATTTTCATTTTAGAGTATGGATCCTCAATTTGTTACTTTTTTCTTTCTTTATCTTTTATATAGAGAGATTGTTGGACTTCCAAAAAGCAATGAAATAGAATTTTGTTAAGGTAATAAGTTAGAAATTAGAAATATCAATGAGCTCAATAGCAAGGCTTAGAGAAGCCAAAAATAGAAACATAAAAATGGAAAGAATGTAGAAAAAAAAAATGTAGTAGGGCTATAATACCAACATGTACTGATATTTAGCTTGTAAATCTTTATGTTTGAGTAGCAATTGTTCTTTTAGCTTCTAAATAATAGTTTGAGTTTGCTTTTTCTTTGCCTGGATTTCTCTACTTAACTTAATGTTTTGGAAGAACATGCTCATAAATTTTACTTTAATATTTCATCTAAATAGTTGCCTATGATTGTGCTTATGATTTTCTTTGTAAATTTATGATCAATATACTAACCTTGATTTGAGTAGCGTTTAATATTTTCAATTGAATTAGTTTATTATTAAAATTTTTATATAAATCTGATCATATTATTCAGCAGTTTTTGCGAGCAATATCATTACATCAACTATCTTCAAAAGTATATTACTTGTTGTGCATTGTTCCTCCAAGTGAAAAGATTTATTTATTGTTTAAATGGACTTTGACATTTTAATTAGTGTTTTGTGCAAGTTTAATCAATCTACATTGAAGAAAGTCTTTCCAAGGACTTGATAATTCATTATTAAAGGTCTTAAATGATATGAGGTGAAAACTCATAAAAGCTGCAAAATCAATAGTATGCATAATCAGTGAAATTGAAAACTACACTCTATTTGAATCAATTTATTAGGGGAAGGCACCGTTCGAGTTGGATCAATTTTAACTGAAATTTCCAACCAAATTGATCGGTTGATTACATTTAAATCCTAACTTAAATTGATCCGATGTCAAATGGAGATCGACCTTCAACCGAATAACATAGATCAGTTCTGTTCGAGTTCGAGTTGTTCAAATTGGGCTTGTTTTCATACCTATCTCATCCAATTTTTAGGTTTTAGTTTTGATTCTTTTGAAATGGGTACATATGGACATCTTAACCTAATTACCATTATGGTTTGGTTTTGTGTTTGAACCTACCATTTTGGGCTTGTTTTCATATCTATCTCATTTAATTTTTAGGTTTCAGTTTTGATTCTTTTGAAATGGGTACATTTGGACATCTTTAGAGCTAATAACCATTACACTTTAGCAAAAGCAAAAAATGAAAAAGAAAAAAAAAATTAACAAATTATCTTATACATAAAAAATTAGATCTCCACTAGCATGCTGCTGCATCTCCATTAGCATGATGCTGCATCTCTCTCTACTGCCTAGCATAATGAATTACAAATAATCAAATACAACATTTAACTAATTACAGGCTTACAACACAGATACAAATTTATAAATACTAAGTTTAATAATACAATTATCAATTCATCAACAATTCAACATACATCAAAGGGAAAATTGAAAATTGAGAATAACAAATTATAGTTCCAAAAATTGCCTCCAGGATCCAATTCATTCTCCTACTCCCATTGCCAGTGCCTCTAAAAGTCCAAATCCAAATCCACAAGCCCTCTAATACTCAAAGTTCAAACTTCAAACACATTGCTATAATCACAAAGGATGGAAAACCAAAATAAATTAAACTAATAATGTGATAATTAGTAAGAAATAAAAAATAAAACAAACAGAGTTACTTTCATTATTGTCAAAAGCTTTCAAGGCCATCCACTCCACAATGCACAAGCATAATCAATCATTTTTATTGCTGCTATTTGGGGTTACTGCTACTGTTTGGCTTTGGCATAGCTCTTAAAGTGACACAAAATATAAGCAAATATTATAAAAAAAATTCAAAAATAATATGATTTGCATATAATCAAAAATAATCTTAGTTGCATATTACATTACCTGCATCTAAACTTTCATAATACTCCACCTCTTCTAGAAAAAATCTATCTAAACTTGGAGAAGCATTAAGCCAATTTTGACAACATATCAAAGCCTCCACCATTTTAGCAGTCAAAGAACTCCTAAAAAAGATCAAGTATCCTGCCTTCACTGCTAAAAGCACTTTTGGAAGCCACAGAGGAGGCTTGAATTGCATAGACATCCTTTGCAATCTTCTTTTACACAGGGTATTTCTCCATTGACCTTCCACCAATTTAAGATATCAAAATCCTTGATTAGATCAGATTCATAAGGGTTTGCCAAATATCTATCCACATCATTTTTTTATCTCTTTACATTTGCTTTGTTTTCTCTTATTCAAATAGGCAATCTAGACCTAGTCAGCATAGTTGGCCTATTCTAATCCGCTGCTATTACTATCCAAACTAGTTCCACAAGACTCAACACCAATGGAAGATTGGAAACTACTATCTGAACCAATTTCTTTCTCATTATACCAATTAAACAACCTTATTAAAGTCATTTTCAAACCATTAGTCAATTCAATAACCCTGCTTTCATCATTGTCATAAAGCATCCCATAACTGAATGACGTATAATCCAACTTATATCTTGGATCGATTACTGCTGCAATTAAAAGTAGTTTATTGACATTTCCCATGGAACCCTAATACTTATTATACTTTTCTCTCATTTTTCGTGCCATAACATACAACAAGTCATCCTCACTAACACATAGGTCATCTAATTGTTTTTGTATTGAAGAAACCTTATAGATGTCAGGACCCATCCAAGATCCCTTACTGGAACCCTAAACAAATCTTGATACCAGGAAAACCCTACCGAACATTCCTATGGAAAATCCGGCACAATCTCCCCTAAGGAATGAACTTATCTTAAAATTTCTTGCATACAAAACACATTCCTATAAGCACCATCTTATTCCTCCCACCTTATTATAATTTAATTCCACATTTCCAGCACTTCAAATAACAAACAGGGAATAAGTGAAATATCAATTAAAGAAATCTAGTACAGTATACGGAGCATCGCATTGTCTACAATTAAAAATAGAATTTCTTACAACACAAGATAGGAAATTTACAAGATGAAAGGAAAAGAAAGAAAAGCTTCTTGGAGTGCAGCAACGAACGAAGGCGTCGAACTCGCCCCAGACAATCAACATGAGATACTAATCATGATTCTCAGTGAGCAACCATATCTACTGTAATAATAATAGTCATATAGTAATGTAATAAATTTGGCTAATTAAAATATTAGGAAATAACATTTTCCCTCAAAATCCTTACGATTCACTCAGTTGCAAATGTTCCCCTTTTAAAAAGCCTTTCACAAAATCCAACATTTTATATAACCCAAAAACCAATAAAGTAATTAACCAATAAAACATATAGAATACAAATAATTTTAGAATCTAAAATTAACACTTCAAGATTAATATGATAACAAGTAAATTAACCAAGCGAACATTTAATTCAACATATAATCATGATATTTATTAACCAACCCAAGGGAATAATCAAGGAATATTAATAAATAAAATGCAAATAATATGCAACAAATCAATTTAGTAATAAAGGGATTTAACGTAAAACAAAATTGATTTCAATAAATAATTTATAAAATTTATGCTCAATAATTTAATAAAATAATGAGAGACACCCTAGAAAATCTTTTGATAAATCTTAAATTTATGTAAGCCTTGAAAACATGATAAAATATATTTTTGGACACAATTTAAATAAATAATAAAATCAATATAAATAAAATTCATGTTAAAACCTCGATTTAAATAAATAATAAAAACATTAATAAAATACTTTTAATTTCAAATACCATTTTGAAAACATTTAATTTTGATAATCGGGTCGAGAAAATAACTTGACCCATACACTATACACCAGTAATGCCCGATGGTACCCAGCATCCCAAAGCACCGCTTGACGGGGAGGTTATAAATAGAAACCCACATCTAGGCCGTCCTGGTGTCCCAGCAGCGCCGATGCTATAAACCTCAATCCCGGCCATGGAAAGGGGCGGCTATGGCCAATATCAAACTTGCTTGCTTTCGGTCTGATGGCAACCACGGGAGAGTATAATCCTGCGTGCTCATCACACTCTGCACACACGCTACTGCGTAGTGCGTCTTAAAAACCATATATATTTATATATGTATACCATTTTCAAATACCAAAATTTCATCATTTCCACTGGATTTAATATCTCTCTCCACATCCATAAATTCACGTTACTATCCATTATAATTTCATTGATGCAAATATACCGAAATCCCAGTGGCATAAAATCAACTCATAATCATAAATCCAATGGTATATATATGCATCCAAAATTTTCCATAAAATAATTTTCCCACCATTGCTCCAATGCGTAATAAATTGAAATAAATAGTTTCTTCAAATCCTCCAAAATCAATTTAAACTGACATATCCTTAAAACCATGTAAAAATTCATACATAATTAAATTCCACAATTATTTCAATGCATACTAACTTTAAATAATTATTTTTCTTCAAACCCGTAAAATCAATCCACTCAAAAATAATATTTAAGCCCCATAAAATTTATATATTCTTAAATCCATGCGACAAATTTATTACGCATCAAAATCCCAAAATCTTCTCAACAAATTAAACTCGAATTTCCTCGAAATCAAAATATAATTCATATGCCCATATATTTTATTCTACCCCAAATATCAATGATAGCCATACATATATTGAAATTCACCATAAAAGGACAACATATTCAAATGGAAATACTCTTAAATATTAAACACAATTTATTTTCCATAATTTCAACAATATAAAATATATATAGTTTTCTTTAGCCCCAAAATAGATTTTGAAGGTGAGTCACTCACCTTGAGCATGCAATTCAATCAAAATCCTCCACGGGATCGATTCCACAATTCACACGTGCTCCTAAAACATCAAGATCACACAACACTGATTAAAATAATATTTTAATCGGATAAGTTATACAAGTATACTAGGGGAATTAACACAAACGATATCCAAATTTTGCAAATAATTTATCGAAATGAAGCTTACAATGCGAGGATTAAGAATCAACTCTCACCCTCTGGAGATCGAACCTGTGGTGGCCAGAACCTTGTCGAAAAGCTCTTAGACTCAATGTCCTTGGATCTCACAAACCGCCACAAATTCCAAATTGGGCGTGCTGCTAGTCTATGAACTTGTATCAATGAGTACTTCATAACCATACATGAGTCAAAGATCAATTTTACAAAAATAAAAAATCAACTCCGGCACCCTCAGACAGTTCGGATCTCAACTTGTTTTGCTCATAACTTTCAAACGGTAGCTCCGATTTTGATATGCTACCAGTCTGCGAACTCGGGTCAATGCATACTCCGCAACAATGCCTAGGTTAACCTAGAATTCTATCTTAATCAAAAAGTCAAAGTTTGACCCCTCTCGGTCAATGGCGGTCAAACCTGGTCAACTTGAGAAAATTTCGGTTTACTTTGGGACAGGGTGTTACAATAGAAGTATATGTTAAAGTACTAAATTTAAGAGTCACATCATAAAAGCCTTTAAAAAATTGGATAAAGACTTTGGCATCATCCCAATGCCTAGCTATAAGAGGTCTAACCTTCTTTTTGCCACTATCATCCTCTCCAAAATAAGAAGCATAATGCCCATCTTCCTTTTCCATTCTCTTAAAGACTTTCTGAAATTTCAAAGCTGACTCTAACATTAAGTATGTGGAGTTCTATCTAGTTAGAACATCCAAGCATACTAAAGCTTTGCTATCGATTTTCTCTTAACTTATACACTCTTTAAATTTTTGCAATCAAGAAGGAAAGGACATAAAATATCTCACAGCATTACGAATGCTAGTAATTAAGTCATCTAATTCTTTCAAACCCTCACATACAATCAAGTTGACAATGTGTACACTACATCAAACATGCAAAAAGTCAACATCTAATATACAACTTTTCCAATGTACCATTTTTCTCTTAAGATATGCAACTGCATTATTGTTTTTACTTGCATTATCAAGGGTTATTATGAACACTTTTTTAATACCCCAATCATGCAAACAAATCTCAATTAGCTTTCCAACTGCCTCTTCTTTATGATTATGAACCACACAAAAACTCAAAATTCTTTTATGCAACATCCAATCATCATCAATATAACGGACAGAAATGACATATAACAAACATTTTGAATGGAAGTCCATGTATCAGTTGTGAGACTAACTTTTTGTTGCTTTGCATCAAACATTGATATCAAAGCCAACTTCTCATCCAAGTACAATTGATAAATGTCCCTTACAATGGTTCTTCTAGATGAACGATCAAACTTAGGACATGCAACACTACAGAAGTGTCTAAACCCACATTAACCTACAGAAGTGTCTACAAAACTAAAAGGCGACTCATCCCATATTATCATTTTGGCAAATCCCATCCCAAGTGACTCTTTGTTGAAAGCTATAGCTACTAGATTACTACCACTACCATTGAACTTCCTATCAAAAGTTAGAATCTTTTGCTTCCTTTCATCTACATTAAAAGGGTATTTTTGATATTGCTTCAAATGGTTGCTTAGGGTACTAATTCCACACTTCTTACAATTACATGCATAATCCTTATGACAGTATATGCATTCACATCTAGGGTCATCAGGATCACTATCTTCTATTTTGACAAAATGATCCCATACATCATTTGTTGGCCTAGAAGGGATTTTTTCCTAATGGAGGTCGTGGAGGTAACGTTGATTTGGCACCAGACGGTGTAGGTTTTGACACTGGTGGTGATGATGGACTTTAGCCAATTGAGGTTTGAGAAGAAGGTACATTGACTAATGATGGGGAATCAAGATCCATATTAGGCATATCTATGACACTGCTTACCGAAGGGGAAACAAAAAAAAAAAAGAAAAAAAAAGGATAACAATTACACAATAGTTCAATTCCACAGATTGCACAATCTCAATCAAATCAATTTACAATCAGTTGTAATTTTAAACAATCACAACAACAAATTGCATAATCTCAATTAAATCAATTTACAATCAATTGTAATTTTAAACGATTATTCAACAGTTCAACTTTAATTCCACAATATTCAGCATATATACTGCAAACATGCAATAACCATAAACAATTCCAATTTAAGTTTTAAATCCAAAAAGATACAAAAAAATCCAGAGTCACAACTTCAGAGTCTAAAATGTAAGCTAACTTGTTTAAAATTGCAATGTCAAAACTTCAGAGTCACAAAGATTCTAAAAAGTAAGGTAACTTGTTTAAAATTGCAATTTCATAAATTCAGAGTTACAAAGACTCTAAAATGATGAGAGGACTCGGACTTGATCTTTTGGTTTCATATTCTTTGATGTTGACAATATTGAGGATTCTTTTAGGCTTTATAAGCAATCTAAGGCTCTCCATTGGAATAAGTATGAGAATTTTTCATTTTATGACTTTGATGAAATTGGTTAAAAGAAAGATGTTTGTCGAGGTTAAGCAAAATTGGATAATCAATGAGGAACATAGATCTTATAATTGCAAGTACTGGAAGTGTAATCGGAGGCAAAAAGAATAATTTCAGTTTTGACTTTGTGATACCGGTATTTGGTGTGAGGAAATTAGATTTAAATTCTAAACTTTCTTTTTGATTTATTGGATGGATTTTTGGGAAAATTATGAGTTATTACTTATGCTTCTAGGCAGTTGAAGAAGCACGAGCTAAATTATCTTACTCATGACTTAAAGCTTGTTGGGTGATCTTTTTATAGAAGGCTTGAAGGCACTACTTATATAGAGTTGCTTGTCGGACCTTTACTGATCATAAGAGCCTCAAGTATTTGTTTACTCAAAAAAAGTTGAACTTCATGCAAAGGCGATGGATGAGGTTGCTTAAGGATTATGATTGCACTATTTCTTTGATGTTTGAGTTGCAACAGTTGGGTGTTAATTTGTGGATGCATACTTCATGAGAACTTTTTGCTAGTTTTTTACTATGATCGATACGTATGGATCATGTTCTTGAGGCTCAATTTGAAGATCCTTACTTGATAAGCATGAGAAGGAAAGTTAAACAAGGGGGAAAGTCAGATTTCGCTATTAAAGGCAATGGAGCCTTGGTAATTGGTTCTAGGCATTGTTTTCTAGCTAATGAAGAGCTAAAAAGGGATGAAAAGACAAGTTGTTGAATATGTATCCAAGTGTTTCATTGCCAATAAGTGAAGGTAGAGAGATAAAAGTCTTTTGGACTTCTACAGCCTTTTCCCATCCCAGAATGGAAATGAGTGTGAATTACAATGGATTTATATTCAAGCTTCCTCCCATAATTCAAAGACAGGATGGTATTTGACTGATTGTGAATTGATTCACCAAGTCCGCACATTTCCTACCATTCATGAGAGGTTTTCTCCTCAGAAGTTAGCAGAACTCTTTATGAATCATATAGTGAGTTTGTATGGGGTACCAGTATTGGTTGTATATGACAGAAATCCATGATTCACTTTGAGATTTTTGGCAAATATTAATGAAGGAATTAGGTGTTAAGTTGAATTTGAGTACCACTTTTCACACCAAGACACATGGATAATCTGAGAGGACTATTCAGACCTTAGAGGACATGTTGAGGTCGTATGTACTACAGCTTAAGGGAAATCGAAATCAGTATCTGCCTTTGGCAAAGTTCACCTACAGTAAAAGCTATCATTCGAGCATTCAGATGTCACTTTATGAGGCATTGTAGGGGAAATAATGTCGAACTCCCTTATGTTGGAATGAGACAGGTGAAAGAAAACTTCTAAGCCCTGAGATTGTTCAAGCAACAGTGGACAAGGTTAATACTATACGGGCCAAGTTGAAACAGCACAGACAGGAAAAAAAAGTTATACAAACGTGCATAGAAAGGATCTTAAGTTTGAGGTTGGTGATCAAGTATTCTTCAAACTCTCTCCTTGAAAGGGCATAGTATGCTTTGGAAAGCTAAGGAAGCTAAGTCTTCACTACATTGGACCGTATGAGATAGTTGAGATGGTAGGTCTAGTGGCTTACAGGTTTGCCAGAGGAGTTTTCTCGAATCCATGATGTGTTCCTCATCTCCATGCTCCGTAAGTATATCTCATACCCATCGCATGTGTTGGAGACACCAGAGTTTGAGTTAAAGGATGACTTATCCTATTAAGAGCAGCCAGTGCAAATTCGAAGTAGAGAAAAGAAAAGGCTTCGCAGCAAGATCATACCTTTAGTAAAGGTTCTTTGGAGAAATCACCTTGTCGAGGAGGCAACTTGTGAGCAAGAGGATCATATGCGAAGTCAGTATCCTTACCTCTTCCAAAACTAAGGTATGAATTTCATGGACGAAATTTCTTTAAGGTGGTAGGTTGTAACAACCCGTACCAAAATACACATATTATAAAAGTTTGATCAAATAAACAGTATGTAGGTCCAAAGTTGACTTTTTCTATAATTAAGATTTTTTGTTTAACTAATGTACCATTATGTAGAGCTCGTCGATACGAGTTCACAGACTAGTAACATGCCAAATTCTAAGTCATGGATAAAAGTTATGGTTTTGTAAAGTTTCAAGTATCAGTTTTATATCAATATCCAAACCAGTCCCAGATTTTCATCTGTTAATGATCCAAGGCTCTATGTAAATGTTAAAAAGCATACCTAATAGGAAACAAGTTTTAAAATATCCATTTTATCACCCAAACTCGAGAAAAATCCCTTTAGACCTACAGATCCAAACTGGGTCGTTTCGAACCTGTTTTACACCCAACCACGTCATCACCGTTTTGTCCAAATCTGGGCACCATCTTGATGCACGCACCAGCCACCATTGTTATGCACCTCGAGAAGATCTCGCCAGCCAAATTTAAGGCCAAACCAAATTTGAAGCCGGCGACAGCCGTTTGGCTATTTCAGGCCAACCCATACACCTACTCTACCATTTTTGCACCCTCTGAACTCATTTCCATGGTTCATTTGCCAAAATTCTTCACCGTTTGAGAGATACATCAACGTGGACTTTGGCCAAGTATTAGATCAAGTTTTCTGGCCACCAGCGACACTTTTGGTCTGAGATGAGTACACCATTGCATTCCTTATCTCTTGAGCTTTCCGTAGATATAAAGTTTGTAAATTTTGTACATCGTTTGATAATTTTTTCTTTTTTGGATCAATTAGTGAAATATCAGATGAATTCGAACTATGCTTGGACAAAATTGAAGCTGGATTCGTGAAATTAGATATTATTAGGACCCATTAGAAGTTCAATTTTGAAAGATTAGCCTTTAGGTAAAAAGCCTCAATTTTGGGTATCGGATCCTAAAGGTACGCAGTATAATTGGACCGTTTGGTATCCAATTTATGTAATTTTTTAGTGGTATAAATTATTTTAAGACATTTTGTTCATACAAGTGTCTTTATTTTAGTTATTGGAGCCTGAGAAATATTTTATTATATTACAGACACTCGTGTTGAGTCTGGAGGCTGTTCTGCAGGAGAGCAGGAGTGAGTATCTGCAATACTGTAAGTGGTTATAATTTTAAAATGTTTTGGGTGTATAGTATAATATATATGTGGTTTGAATATTTTATGTATATACCATTTGATTGAAATGTTTGTTTTATATATATATAAATATCTGCTTTCACATATGTGTTATTATTTTATATGGATTTTGATAAGATTTTAAATGGTTTTTAACTTTGATGAGTTCATAGTGAACTTGTGAATTATGTTAATTAAATATCTTGGTATTTGTATTGAGATTTTAAATCAATTTAGAAATTAATTCATTCAAGAAAGCAAATTGAAAATTATATGATTTTAAGCATGTTCAAATATTTTATAATTTTATGTACTTAAAATTGGTTTATGGTGAATATATTTCACTGCGGTATTTCTGGTTTTAGCATGAAATAATGATGACATTTTTGAAATATTTAAATAATCGATTGAATTTGAATATTAAATTATAATTTATGATACAGTACTGTTTGGAAAATTATATATGATCTTATAAGATTGTTTTAAGATCTTATAAGATTGTTTTGAGGATACTGTATAGTTTAACTTTAATGGATGTACCATATAGTACCAGTGTTTTGAATCAGTATTGCATTATAGCGCACATAGTTTGTCACGGTACCGTGAGGTTGGGTTCATCCTACAGGTTATTATTACCACAGACTGTGAGGTTGGGGTCATCCCACACGTTTATCATTGCCACAGACTGTGAGGTTGGGTATTTCTCGACGGTTTATTATTTCCATGATACCTTTCATATATTGAGGGTCGTGAGGTGGGTGTATCTTATGGTTTATAATTTATTATATTGTACGGTACATTGTATATGTTTTGAGTATATTGGTAATTTTGAAATATTGTGGTTATTACTGCACTTTCATAATTATTTTATGAAATTGTGTTTATAATATTTTATGCTCAATATTTATACTTGATTAAGACATTTTATAATATTATATTGATCATTCACTTTATACCTTTTGGAGCATTGGTTTTACGATATTGAATTGGAGTATATGTTTGGATTTTACGAAATGATTTTTAAATGGGAAACTTTCAAATGAGTGGAACGAGAGGTCTTAAGAGAAAATTTTATGGCAATAAATTATTATTTTACTATTATACTATGCCACTCACTGAGATTTCTTTATCTCATGTTTTATTTGTTTTAAATTTGCTCCCTAGGCCCAGCAGTTAGTAGCAGTCTACCTCACACATCGCTTGTTATTGCGTACTTTCCACAGCAGCAGTAGTATCTTTCTTTATCCATCCTTATCTTTCTAGACTTATTTATTATTTATTTGTACTTCTAAACTTTATTAACACTCTTAGAATGCTCTGATCTAAATATTTGATTCAGTAGAGACCATATTATAGGCCGATTGTGGACTTTTGGGCTATTATGGATTTATTTATATATATATATATAGAGAGAGAGAAAGAGAGAGAGAGAGAGAGAGAGAGAGAGAGAGAGGTATTATTTCTAATGCATGTTGTGCGCTGTCCACATTTTAAGTGGGGTTCAATTGGATATCCTTTAAGGATTGTCCAGTGGGACTTCATTAGGCGGGACCACCCGGAAGATCGTGGAAGGGTTTCCGACGGATCCTATCACTACCATTATAAGGAAGCTACCCTCTGGTTAGAAGGATTTCAAGAACTACCTAGAGCACAAGCAAATGAAGCTCAATATTGAAGAACTAGTTGTTGGACATCACACTAAGGAACATACGAGTTCTAATAAGAGATTTTTATCCCATGATGAAAATGCTTGTAGGTAAAGACTTTGTAATTATGATTAAAGTGCCTAATAAGCTTAATGTAATAAATATAAAAGCCTAAAAAAATATGAATAAATGCTAGTTATTTATGATTACTTGATTGAGACTTCCAAATTATGACTTGGTAGATGAGGATATGTTAATTATGGTTTTCTAAGGAGATTGATTATAATTCATATTCCTACAAATTGATTCCAAATTTAAGTGTGAAGACTTGTATTGAGACAAAATTAATGAGTTCATTATTCCAAATTGAAATGAAGGCCAAACTTTTAGATTTGGTACATTGTGATATATGCAATTTAAAGTTTGCACCAATATGGGGCGGCCATAAGTATTTTGTTTCTTTTTGTTAAATGTAGCACAAAATACTATTATTTGCTTAAGGGCAAAGACGAAACAATAAAGAAATATATTCTTTATAAAATGGAAGTTGAGAATTAACTAAACAAAGAAATTAAAATGTTAATAAATGATCAAGGTGGCAAGTATATAATACCAGTTAATGAATATTTTTATTCACTTTAGTCAAATGATATGACCAAATGGAAAAAAAAATTGTACTTCCAAGGAAATGATGAATGCAATAAGTTCTGCATCACATATGAGGCAGGCCATTTTAGTAGTACCTTTTAAATAAGGTATCCCATAAGAGAGAACAAAAGACACCATATAAAATATAAACAGGAAGACAATCTTCTTAGAAATACCTATAAATATGAAGGTTGCACCTAATCTTTCCATGCCACGTTGACCTAGACAAATACAACCGGTTTAGGTAATTACGAACCTGGTTGAGCTCACATGTCCATATCACCTATAATAAAAGCCATCTAGAATGAGAGTCATCCATGCCATGTCGACCTAGATGAATGTGACCTATTTGAAGGGAACTAACCCACCTGGTCAAGCTTAAATGCCGATTTTTAGAGTTAGCTCACCCTTGCAGGATCGCGACCCTTTGTCCAAGCCACTGTAGCACGTGTGTCACCTAAGGCATAAGGGGCATGATGACAGGTTACATCGCCATGTCAACTTGAACAAGCACCTAGTCAAGCTTGGATTTTGAGGTTGACAAAGTTAGAAACAACCAAACTTCAAGTTTGCTAAACCTTGTTCACCTAAACTAAGGTCATCTTGAGAACATGAGCCACACTTAAGTACCTAAACCCTCAATCACATTGGTTTAGTTAGTTAACAAAGTTAATCTTCATTCACTAAAAACACAATGAGCTATTCTCTTTTACTCTTAAGCAAACAAAAGAGAGTGAAGGGGCAAGCAGGCAACTTGAGTATGAAGCACATATCAATCATCATAGAAGTAAATAAGCAAGTACTATAAATTGGTTTCATCCAAACTTTAAGCAATATATATATATATTATCATTCAAAAGCAAGATTACAAAGTAACAATTAAGCCATTACTTAGCAAAATATATTAGCCTGATCAAGTAGCTATGCATGTTATTTACAAAAAATATGAGTTAAAACTAGTTAAAAAAATATGGGAAACAACAGTCTAGTAGCCGTGTCAGGCTACAAAAATGAAAAAAAAAAAAAAAAAGATAAGATAGTAAAATGTTTCCTGATAAGATAGTAAAATGTTTCCTAACAATATTTAACTTTTACATCCTTAGTTAAATAGAAAGGTACTTCATTAAATGAAAAAAAAAAAAAAAGATAAGATTGTAAAATGTTTCCTAACAATATTTAACCTTTACATCATCAGTTAAAAAGAAAGGTAGTTCATTATGCTCTTTAACTTAACTTTCCACCAAACTTGATTCACCCAAAGCTATATTTGTGTGAAGTTGCAAGGCATGAGCGAATGTGGCCTTAGTAGGTAGAGTCTCATGGTAAGCTATATCCTCACTAGGTGAAGTGTTATTATCAATTGTGACCCAGCCGACAGTACCATCATGCTTCAAGTCTTCTAGAAATTCCCTCCTTTTCAGGATAGGTTTTCTTGGCTACCTTGTAACAATCATAGAAACCTAAATGGAATCAGTCTACTAGCTCAACCTGGTGAGTGTTAGTAAGATCCTCAGCTTAAGCCTATCATTCAATGACTTGATCTCCTCCTCAGAATATTTATAAATAGAAGTAAATTCATTGTCTTTTTCCAGAAGTTCACCTTTGAGGTCATCATTTTCACCTTAAAGTTTGGAAACCTGAATTTGGATGTCATGATTCATAGGTCTTAACTTAGCAACCTGATCCTTGAGGTTGTCATTCTCCTTTTTCATTGCAATGGTAAACCTTTTGGCTACATAAGCAGCTCTTTAGCATCCTTAGGATCATTTTCAACTTAGGTGAGCTTGACACTAAGGCGCTTTGTTTTGTCATTCAACCTGAATACACTGTATGTGGACTAAAATAAAACCATAAAAGGGGGAGAATCATCAATCAACTCTCATTAATTTAACATACAAGAAATAGTCAATATCATGGAAACTTAAAAAATTACTCTAAACCTATCTAGCAAAGCTAGGTCAGCATGCTACATGGAGAAACCATGGTTGACCTAGTGTCTAATCTGTTAGAAATGGCTTTAAGAAGCTAGGAAACCATCTTAGTATAACTTTGGGGTAGTTTTCTTAAACAAATTAGGCTGACCTTGTCCTTTACACTCGTAGGTCCTTTGCCTTTAGGTACTTTCTCATTGGCATGTTCTTTACCTTTCAATTGTCGAGCCAAAGCTATTAGTGTATTATTTGCACCCTGATAATCTGAAGGGTGAGGAGAAATCCTGGTATCCTTGAAAAAAGGCTTCGCTGAGACCTTAGTACTGAAACAGAGTGTGCTACCAGTTTTTGTTTTAAGCAACTTGGTTAAGCCTACATCACTACTAGGTCACCAGGTGATGGCCTTTTAACCTTGGTATAAGGTTCATAATGAAATCTAATCGTGAAGGTTTTGAGTTTGACATCGCTTGCTGCATGAAAATAAAAGACATGTTAGTAAGTAACCTTAAAAATATCAAAGAACTTTAGGAAATTATAACAACTACCATAAGTGAGCTTATCATCTTTAAGGATCACGGTAGCATCCTTCTCCTAAGGAAGAATATTTAAGATGATAGACACCATGTTTCCTTCCTCCTTGAATAAGTCTTGGATAGATGAACTCCATTAAATCTAAAGGCAAAACTAACATGCCAATGGGGATTCATATCAGGAAGCTCTTATTCCTTATCTCCACCAACAAAAAACCATAATTTCTTCCAGGATTGCTTTTTCTTTGTCTTACTTAAGTAAGGTTGTTTAGTTTGCAAGTAATGATAATAACAATCACTATCCTCACAAGTGAGTCGGACATGGAAAAGAGCTTGCAATTCTAAGGGAGATAGGTCAATGTTAAAGTGTTCAAGCCATAAAATATACAAGTAGAACATAGCTCTCCATATATAAGGTTACAGTTAAGTAAGACTCACTCTGATACTATGAAGGATCTCTTAAGGAATGGATGAAGAGGAAATCTTAAGCCACTTTCAAAGAACTTAATGTTTAGTACAATCTCACCTTTGCGAGGTGAGCTGGGAACTTCACCATGCTTAGGCCTTTTCAAAGTCATTATAGATGGGATCTCACATGCTTCCTATAACACTATTAGGTTTGCCTTCGAAACAGATGAGATCACCTTGTCATAAGACCACTTACTAGGTGATACTACAGTTGGAAGTTTAAAGCTCCCTTCAACTACCTTCTTTAATTTGCGAGGAAGTTGACATCGAGAGGGATACTTAGGGATATGACTGCATGTTCCCCTATCATCAAAACCTAGAAGGTCATGAATCTTAGGAGATAGTGGAATTCAGGTTCAATCGAGAGAAGATTTGGAATGTTTACAAAATAACTCATCAAGATATTGCGTCGCTAGTGGAGACAAGAACAGATAAACCTCAAAATGCTCATCACTCCCACCTGGAGAAAGATTCAACATACTTGTAAAATGTATATAAAGAGAGAGAGAAAAAGAGAAAAGGATTACCACTAGGTCAATATCGTATACAAATTTAAACTTTAGCTACATGCAAAGTGAAAATTTTTCCTACTCTACAAATACCAACCCACCTATCTAAGAGCCTAGTTTCCTTGTTTTTCCAAATAAATTTCATTAAAGTACGCCATATGAGATAAACAATTCCCCCATTGTATATTTCATGAACCTACTAGATCCACAGTACTAAACATGCAGCATGCTTCTACTCCTAACCATAAACTGTTAAAAGAGTATACACATACTCTCTCTCAGCTTTACTTGACCTCTTTAGGAATCCATAACAATTCAAAACTTTCAAAATACAGACACTTTCCATAAGAAATAACAACTTATTTATCAATTCCAGTCTTAAAAAAATCATCAATTCCTAAATGAAAATTCAAGTCTACAAAGAAGAATAAAGAATAATTATTACGTGCTTTAAAGTGAAATTCCAAATTCCACAAGAGTTATAAACTACAAAAAAATAAATCAATAAATAAATAAAATTCAAAACATATGTATATATAAACATATTAGAAGCCATTATGAGGGCGTACACCATCAACAAATAGTGAAGATAAAATAAGATCATCAACCATAAAGTTTAAAAGCCACGTATGGGGGCATGTAAAGGAATTTTCAACATATAAAAAAAAGATGCTAGCAAGATCAATAGCAACATCAACTAGGCAGGTCCAAATGGAAATTAATGAATCAACATGGAGCAATTTCATGATGCAATGTGATTGTGGAATAGCTCAAGCCTCACACATGGAGATAATGGAAAAGAAACATTGATGGTCACAACATATATCTAGGAGCAGTCCATGCACATTGTCAGATTGAGGAATGTTTATAGGGATGATTTTAAAGAATAAAAATAAAAATTTAAGACGTGTGGCAAAGACAAATTTTTTTGTGTAATTGAGGTTGAAGTGAAAGTATTGAGATGAACAGAGGCTGAAAGTCTCCATGGTTAAGGCTGATAAGGTGAATCACTCTTAATACACTCTTAAATTGGTTCCAAAGTCCTCTAGATAATCAAATAATACCAAAATAAAATAATTAATTTATATGTAATAGCTTGATTCAAAGGTGGCAAACACTTCTACTAAACAAGCTAACATTGATTTATTTGAGACCCATTCTCGAAAAAAAAAAAAAAAAGGAGAGAGAGAGAGAGAGAGAAAGAAGAAGTACACACAGTGAGTGTGAATACACACAGTGTGTATGTGTTTTTATGTGAAGCCAAGATGAAACTTATAGGTAGTAGGATCATTCAAAGTTGCAAATCAAAACAATAGGACCAGATTGACCCTAACTCCCAATAATGGAAACACCAATTTGAAAGGAATTTTTGGATTTAGAGATCAAAAGGAACTTATAGAGGTCAAGTAAAAAGAAAAGGGTTTCTACGTTTTTAGCTTGTGATCTCTGCTTTCGAACCGTCCCCTCTTCTTCCTTACCTCTTGCCTTTCAGATTTGTGAACTCCTAATCGATGATGAGAAATTTGGTTTTGGTCATACATAGTTATAGCAATGAATTTAAGGGGGAAAAAAAGAAGAGAAAGTAGAGGAGGAAGAAAAAAGTAGAAAAGACAAGGACACATTAACAACTTTACCAGATCTTAGAAAGAGCTTATGTTGGAATTATGCGAGGACTCAACAAGAAGAACTCAATGGAATTCTCCAAAGCAAAAAATTACAAAGGAGGAAATTGTTAGGGGAAAATGTGATGACCTTTGGGTATTTATTTTCTTTGTTATTCCCAAAGAGATCTTAGCCATTCAATAAGATCTAAGGTTAGGATTTATTTCAGCTTTTATGATGAGTCCCAATTAAGTACATAAGATCAATTTGAATTTTGAAAAGGTTCATATGGGAATTGGTGCCCAGACCTGGATATTAAATGCTAGGTAATAATTTCCTATTTTTCCTTTTTTGCTTGCGTTAATTAGAAGCTACAAAGATAAGAAAATAATCATTAATTAACTTTTAAATATTGTTTACTTAAAGTTAATTGGGGGCAACTATTGTGGGAATATTTTTACCCATATAATCAAATTCTATGAATATCCATTTTTCTATTGGATAATAGCGCAAATACTATGAAGAGAATCACAAGCATGTGGTGTCTATTTGTCTTCAATAAAGTTATCTAGAATATCACACCACTAATGTATCAAAGATCGAACTCTTTAAAGGTTTAAAGATACATGATCTCCACCCTTTACTTTATATATACACAGTAAAAGATGTCATTTTAGAGGTAAAGTTCATGAATTCCAAAAAAAATTGGCCTCCGTTTCCTCTCTCTCCTTTCACTTTTCTCTTTCTTATCCCTTCTATGGAGAACCAGAACATTTTTCTTATTCCTTCAAAGAAAAATAATTGGTTTTGGCCATTTTTAAAGTGAGGAAGAAAGAGCTTATTATTATGAGACATAACTTTAGCAATGGAGGGTGCGGGCAACGAACCCCACCGACACCTTTCTAATGATGTTTTCATTGTTTTGGAGTAGCTCATGTAGGCTTTTACAAGCTTGGGAGCTCATTCATAAGGCATGAAGGAAATAAAAGTTTTAGTAATAACACTACTCAACTTAAAAAAAAAAAATTGGTTTCAAATATCATACTATAAATTTATTACTTAGCATATGAAGTCTCTACCAAATAAAGAGTTGCTAAGTAATAAATTTAGCAAAACCAAAATTATTTTGACGATCTTAATTAAATAAAGAGTGGTCAAATGAATGCTAAGAGATGTTTACATGTACTTGAGACTTTGAGGGGTGCCAACCAAGTGGGGACGTCTCTTTGTTTTTGTGATGTATAAATCTTTTAGCTAAAATTTAATAAAATTATTTTTTCAAATTTTCCAAATTAAATAACCTAAGCAAATATTTTTGGGTTATAAATTCAATTAAATTCTAAAATTTTAAAATCTCCAAAATTCTTTTTGATGTACTATGACTAACTTAATTCCGCAAAGGATACATAAGCAGTTTAGTCTAAATGCTAGGAATAGTTTAAATTTCAAACTTGTACAATCTCAAAGTTTCCAATTACAATTTTTTTTTCAAAGTTTCAAATTAAATCCAAATTCATAAATAAGTCAAATAAACAAACAAAAATCTTTTAGAGAACTATAAGTCACTTGATCTATTTAAAAGAGGTATGTAGACATCTCGGTAATTCCAATTGAGTGCATCTAAAATTTATTTTCAAAACCATTTTCTTAAGATATAATTGGAATCAAAAGGTATTTCCCTTGTACTAAGGAATTGTTATTAAGGGTTATACAATTTTGAATGGGTCAAGCCATAATTTAATAACCTCTATACCTCTAATAAAATGCAGATGAAACATTGATTTGTGGATTTTAAATTTTTTGGAATATTACCCCAAGCCTTCCTAAGGTTTGGTGTTACTAGAAATCAATCCATTTAGTTTGAAAAATATCAAATTGATCCCTGTTATTAAATTCCATCCATGTAAAACTCTCTTTCCTACATGGCATTATAGAAAGATTAATATACCTCTCAATTATTTGAAATACAAAGATACTTAAAGAGAAAATATCAATTATACCCCTTAAATATAAAAAATAAAAAAATATTATATATCACCAGTGGTAACTATTACCATCCTACAAAGTAATGAATCTTATATATACATGGCAGCTTACAAGGCTTTTGTTTTTGGAAATGAAAAAACTTTAGAACTATTCAAGTAAAATTGCTTCTTCCTCTAGCAGTCTCGCTTAATTTTTTCCATTCATCTCTACAAGGGTTTGATTATTGTGATTGAGATAGAGCTTCATAGATGGATCTACCAATCTTTTTCTATGAATAATCAAAGACCTACCATGAATGGGTAATAAAAACATATATCGAAGGAGAGATCCTATGCAAATTATCGTACAACCTCTCCTTTAAAAAACAAATCAATTTTTTTCTTTTATGATTTTGAGTAACATACTATTATAACAACAAATCTCTTCATTTAACTAAAAGTAAAACCTTTAATTTTTTTGTCATTTGATTTCATCAATATTTACATAATTAGCATAAACCCATATCAAATTCACCTAAATACCAAAAAAAAGAAGAAAATCGAAAAGCCATTAACTTTTCAACCTTTCCCCAAATGTGCAAATTAAACAACCTTTCCATATGTAATTCATCAGTGCTTTCTCCTTCCTACAATTAGAACACAGACATTCCTTTTTGTTTTTTTTTGAATAATTTCAGTCAAGTAAGAGACAAAACAATGAAGATGAAAAAGTGTTGAAGATAGAGAGAAGAGACAATAGAAGGGAGAGCGAACAAATGGTAAAGAAAATAGCAAACAAGAATTTTTATTAAGTTGCAAAATTTTTATACGAAATGGATTGATTGTAAGTTTGTGAAGAACAAGATTTTGAAAAGGAAGAGATTTTGGAAATCTCTCTTAGATTTATTAGAGAAGAAGAATCTAAAAGGACTAATAAAATGGCAAAATTGTTTAACTTTGAATTTTTTATGTTTAAAAATTAAGTTGCCAAATAGATATGCCATGTAGATATGAAATTCAGTTCATATAGAATAGTGACTATCACCACTGGTGATATATAATGGGACTCTAAAAAATAATAAACAATTATCAAATAAAATATTATCAAAATAATATCTAGGAATATATATAAAATTTAAAAACAAAAATGGATAAAATAGATATTAAACAAGTTTTACCAATATCTCTCTCATTGCTAATATATTTTCCATAATTTTTTTCAAAATAATATTTTTCTAATATTTGAAAAAGAATCACACTAAACATCAAAACCTCACAACAAGGTATAAAAAAATAATAAAACCCCAAAAAATCTAAACTTTATCTCGTACTAGATTTTCCCAAAAAATTATCTCTTTAATTAATTACAACTTTTATCTTACATTACATACATTCTTTCTCTCTTCCTCCCTTCAGATTCAAAACCAACACAAACTCCTTCTTGCTCATGAAAGCAAGAACCCAAATTAGAAATTCAGAGAAAGAACAAAACCCACAAAACTAGTAGACCAAAAAATAAACAAATAACAATTTACATTTTTTCTCTGAAAAAAGATAAAGGAAAATTAAGCTAGAAATCAAAAACATATCAAACCTAAAAATCAAACTCCAAATCCCAAATCTTAAAAAAGTAAAAAAAAAAAAAAAAAAGACTCAAACCCAAAAAATTGATACGATCTGCTGCACTAGCCTTTCCATCAACTTGATCCACTCTGGGTATAAATGGATGCACCAACTCCACCTCATTCTTAACCCCACCAAACATTTTCCTTTTATGCTCTTCAACTCTTAACCAAACGAAGAGTGGATTTTGTAAAATTACATCTTTCGTTTCATAAGAAAATCTAGCAAATAAAAAGAACTTGGTACTATAATCCGAAACCATTTCCTTCACCTTCCCTCAATTTCCCAGTAACCAAACAAGACATCAAGCAATTTAAAAACTAACCTTTCTGGATATTGTAATTAGTAAGAGTACGGCCACCCTCGAGCTATGTTCCAGCAACGATCAGCCTTTGCTGGTTTGGTGGAATACCTTAACAAAATTATTAAAAAAAAAAAAAAATTGCATTATCAAAATCCTAACCCACGGATTGATATCAACCATTTGATTAAATAACTAGATGGGGTTTTTACTTTGTCCTATATCTTAGCCTTGAAGTTGTCGATGGTATCGCTACAAAATTTAAAATAATAATAATAACAAAAATTGCACCATCAAAATCCCAACCCACGGATCGAAATCAACTATTTGATTAAATAACTGGATGGGGTTTTTACCTTATCCTGGATCTTGGCGTTAAATTTGTCCATGATATTGCTACAATTTTTTTTAAGAAAAAAAATAAAAAATAAAACAAAAATTGCATTATTGAAATCCCAACCCACGAATTGAAATCAACCATTTGATTGAATAACTAAATAGGGCTTTTACCTTGTCTTGGATCTTGGTTTTGAGGTCTCGTTCAGAAAATGCTATAGTTTTGAACGAAATCAATTTCTAAAATTTAATTTTCTAAAAATTAATTTTTTGAGAATCAGTTTTAATTATTGATGTTCGGTAAATGTTTTAATAATGGAAATAGGGATTAAGATTAATAAAAATTTTATGTCTTTTAAATGTAAGAATAATATGGGAATAAATAAATATATTTATTCATTTTCCTAGCGGAATTTGAGAATACTACCTATTTGATAAGATTTATTGTCCTACTAATTTTTCCTCATGTTGGGAATAAATTTCCACTAGTGCCCACGTTTCCTTGTCAAAATATCCTATCCAAACTTTGAAAAAATAACTTTTCCAACGAATTTTAGATTCCCAATAAGAATGACAAAATTCCAAATAAGGCCCGAAGTTGTCCATGGCATCATTAGACTTGACCTCTAGGTGATGTTCTTCCCAGCTAAGGTTTTCACGAAGATCTTTGCATCTTCATCACCTCTATTTTAGTCTCTCTCACTAATAAGGCTCAAAGAAGAAAATGGTGAGAAAAATGGGGAAGAAATATAATTAATTACCCCTCAATGATTTTATCAAAAAATATAATTTTATAATAAAAAATTATAATTTATAATTTATAATAAAAAAATTACCATTTAAAAGTAAGACGATTGGACATGTTAATGTGATATTGGATTGTTGTTAACATGCCATATTCTAATACACATTTACTAAAATATTTTTATTTTGTCAATTGTAATAGTGAATAGCAAATGGTAGGGAGATAGTTTGACATTTCTGAAATCTCAAAGATCTATTTAACATTTAATGAACTTTTGAAATATATTTGATATTAACCTTAAATTTTTCATAATCAAATAGTTTATTAATAGTTTCAAAATTTTTTTTCTTTCTTCATTGTAAAAATATAAATAAATTTACATACAAAATAACAATTTTAGATTCTGAATATAACCATTCAATATCCAAGTAGAAGAATCTAATGTACTTTGTAAAATTAGATCTGATAAAATTTCATACGATATGAATCCATATGATATTTTATGAATTTGGATTGACAATATCATGTTAGGTCCGTATCGATATTGTTTAATAAGACTCAATAAATTAACAGATTTTAATGAGTAAAATACGATAATATATGATAATCCATTAGATCCATTAAAAAATAGATTTTTGTAATCACACAAGTTTTATAATATTAAAATTATTTAATTTATTATTAAACATTATTAATTTGTTTTCTTAGTATAATTTTTAAAAAATCTAAAGACAAACAAAATTTTTTGTAATTTTTAAAAAAATATTATTTTGTTATTTAAAAGTTAAATCAAATTTAATTTTTCAAATTTATATTTATTATTAATAGATTAATGCATCAAATAACATATTATATGATAATTTATTGAATAATTTCAAATTTATTTATTTTTATATAAAAATTTAATAAATCGTATTTAAATTGATTAAATTTTATATAAATAGGATATGAATACAATTAAATATGTTACGTTATCAAATCTATCTAAAATATTTACTTTATAATAATTCCAAACATTCAAGATTCCCAAAAAAAAAAAAAAAACAAAAAGGGAGAGTGAATTGATGAAAAAGTGAAAAGACAAAAGGAGAAAAAAAAAAAAAAGAAGCTCTTTTAGAAAATAACTTACCAATCAGCTAAAAGATGTAACCAAACCCGCCCTGCCAAATCATTACAACACGTAGCATAAATATATGCTTTTAAACTTTTTTTTTTAATCCATATATTCTTTTAATTTTTAATTGTAATATTAAAAATTTATCAGTGGTACAAAAAGTCAAAAAGCAAATAGTTGAGGGTCACTTCCGTCATGCAGTCAAAAAAGGTGCGCCCCCTTAATTCTCGGGACCGTTGGGGATTTTGGCAGTAACTGGAGCTTACCCCAACAATCGGACATTTACATTCATGAAGCTCATCACTTTTTATTCTAAAATAACAGCTATACATCAATTATACCGGATGACAGCCTCATCTTTGCCTCAAAGTCGATTTCCCAGTTCCAATAAATATCTCATTCGTCATTGGACTTAACTGGGCTGTTACCATTTTAATCTCAGCGTCTTGTTAGTATAGCAGATAATTTATGTCATTTTATTTTAATTATTACACTTTTTTATTAAAAAAAATAATAATTAAATTGCATAGGAAAAATTCGAATTTTTTTTTATTTTTTTGAATTAAATTTTTCTTAAAATATTTATGTTGAAGAGAGAGAGAAAAGAAGCCTGGGGGAGATCTCAAGCCTCCGCCCGAACCCCCCATTGGCTATATTATCCTGACGTAAATTTTCCGATTATTCCATTATTTCTTTTTTAATTTTTATGATTTTTCATAATTTTTTTTTTTTGAAGAATTTGATTTTTTTATTATATTATATAAATGAGGATTATTTCATTTTTCATTTTCCCTTTTAATTTTGAACCCTTTTTGTTCTCGTCAACTTTTGGCTTCCAGGTTTGTCCAGATCGCGATCTCAAGCACGTAATTGCAATAGAAAGCCGAATTGTGTGTTTTGAATTGGTGGGTATTGCCTTTCCGTTTAGAATTTCCGTTTCAAATTGTAGAAATTAATATATATATATATATATTTTTTTTTTCTGATTGTTAGGCAGTTCCATAAAAATCTGATACAATTTAATATAAGTAATGTTTGATTCCTGCAAAAAATGTTGAAATGTAAATTGGTTATTGGAAAGAGCCTTTGAATTGTGCTGAATTCAACTGAATTTTGATGTTTTTGCTGCTGTATAAGATTATTGGAAACACCCATTACGAGAATAAACTTTGTGCAAGTTTTATTGAAGTAGTATATAGCTTATGCATTTTGAAATTTGGAATCTTGGTTGCAGAGCAAAGGTTTAGGTGACCTTAGAAGATGGGGGTTATGTCGAGGCGGGTTGTGCCCGCCTGCGGTAACCTCTGTTTCTTCTGTCCTTCATTGCGGGCAAGGTCAAGACAACCTGTGAAACGGTACAAGAAGTTGCTTGCTGATATCTTTCCTCGTAACCAGGTGAATTATAGTTAATTTTTTGTTGGTTTTTAGTCCAACAACTTATTTTATTTTTGGTGAAGAATTTTAGGTTGGCTTCATAATTATAGGACTATCTATTAATCTATGTATGGATCTGATTCCTTGTCAAGTGTTCGTGGTATGATCATTGAACATGTTGCAGTTTGCTACTCGAATTAGGTTTATTGTTGCTGCTTTTATTACAGCAATATCCATGATTAAGTGCTTACTTTGAGACTGTAAAATAGAGTGGATGAAGCTCCTATATGTTTGTGTGTGTGGATTATAAGCAATAAAGATTTATTTGCTGAAAAGAGATAGTAATGCTGCAACACAATGTGCTTGATAACTGTTGTAGTCCATCAGCCACTGTACACCAATTTGCTAATTAAATTCCTTTTGTAAAAATAGACCTAGGAAGTGGGAGTTGATAATATTGTTTAGGTTGATGAATTAATATTTTTTTCTCATCATGTGCCATATTGATGATCTTGGTTTCTTTCTCCCTTATTTATGTTTCTTGCTCTTCAAAACTATTTTTGGCAGGAAGCTGAACCAAATGATAGGAAAATTGCAAAACTCTGTGAATATGCTTCAAGAAACCCATTGCGAATTCCTAAGGTAATGGTTTTTTTCATTGCAGTTCTCTCCAGTTCAGAATATTTACTTTGTAGATTTATTTCTTTTCTAGCTATCACTTCTCAATATTCTCTTTTATAAAATGGTAAGAGTTCAACTTCCTGAGTATTCTACTTACCCACCATATGTTATCATATCCTCTTAACTAGTGATTTATGTTGGTTTGCTATTTTGGTTGTATAGTATGGTAGAATTATCTTAAGACTACTTCCAAATGAAATTCAAATTGGTGGACCATATAACGGTCAGGACTTTAAAAATTTAGTTCTTTGCTCTGGTAATGGCCCCATTTGTAAGATTAGTTGTAATATTTGCCAAATTATTGTTTATAAGGGTTTAGAAACTGTGAAGTGGTTAAAATAGTGAATTGATTTGGTAGGCTCTAAATTTTCTTTTCAAAATTCTCATATCCAAAATTGTTGTCAAATGTTAATTCTGATTAAATGGCAACTCATAAGAAGAACTGTGTTTTAGTTTTCCATTTCATATCTTTGTGTTTTTTATACACAGATCACCGACACCTTAGAGCAAAGATGTTACAAAGATCTGCGGAATGAGAACTTTGGATCTGTTAGAGTTGTGTTGTGCATTTATAGAAAGTTGCTATCTTCATGTAAGGAGCAGATGTAAGTTGATATATCTTAATCTTATGATTGAGTTTTGATTTCGTTCTTTATGGGTGGTTGGGGAGATGAGCTGCCTTTTGTACATTAGACTAAATATTTTGCTTCTACTGGATGTCTACACAAAATGTTTTTCAACTATGAAGAATCAATTAAATGATTTTCGATGTTTAAATATATTATTGTTATTATGTTTGTGTTTTAAAAAGACATACTTGCACATTACTTTTTAATAATTAATATCTGATGGGAACTGTTAATAGGAAATTCCAAAGCGGCTGCTCTGGTTTGATAAGATGGCTTGAAAAATAGTTTTTGGTGTCCCTAATGTATTTATTTATTTATTTTTATTTGTTAGTTGATTAGATATTCACCAATTCGTTTCTGTTTTGAAAGTTCAAGTTATATTTATGATTGTGTTCTCTATTGTCTTCTAATGGTTGCAGGCCACTTTTTGCCAGTAGCTTATTGGGACTTGTTCGGACTCTTTTAGAACAAACTCGACTTGATGATATGAGGATTATTGGTTGTTGCACACTTGTTGACTTTATAAATAGTCAGGTGTGTACATGCTGGATGGAGAAATGAAACTCTGATTTATGAGAATTATTTTGATATTATATTGTTGATGTGTGGCAAATAAAATTGGAAGAGTTATGTGGGAGGGGAGGCTCTTGTAGTTTATTTCTGTTGAAGATTAACCATCCTATTGATGAACTTGCTAGTTTTTCATTCCATGTTGTCTTCTTCCATATGCGAACCTAATGCATTATAACTTTTCTGGAGACCTTAAGATGACTTAACTAATGCCGTGCATCATATGCTTCATTTATTCTTTTGTTTTATTTTATTTTATTGTTTATTGAAACTGACATTTTGAAATAAAAAGTAGATAGATAGTACATGCATGTTCAACTTGGAGGGGCTCATTCCTAAACTTTGTCAATTGGCTGAAGAAGCTGGAGATGACGAAAGAGCTTTACGCTTACGTTCAGCTGGGCTGCAAGTGTTGGCTTCTATGGTATATTTCCTTATTTGTAGCTTAATGGTGACCTAAATATGAGATTGATCAAACATGCTAGTATAAATTGGATGCTTAGTTCCTAGGTTTTTTCTTAGTTTTTAATCATGATATAATATACACTGCATAAGTTGGGTGAAATTTATTTATGATGCTTATATAGTGATTAATTTATTAGGTTAAACTAGTTTAGAGATAAAAGATGTTTAATTTCTGAGTCATCTCTGGTTTAGCATCTGAGTATAACTTTTCTACTTAAAATAAAACTTGTTCTAATGATTTTTAAACTGTTCTTTATGATTTGTATCTATATGTTGGGATCTTTTTTTTTTTTTTTTTTTTTAAATTTTTTTAACCCTTTTTTTTAAATAAGTTTATCTTAGAAGTTTTTATTTTTTGTAATTGTGTCTTCTTATCATCATTCTATTTGGCAATATCTAGATATTGTCCAAATATTTCTGGCTAGTTCTATTGTTTCCATTATAATTAGAATCCAAGTTTAACACATTGGAAACATTAAGTCACTTGAGGCATAACCTTATCAAATCCTTCGTCTTAAGGAAGAAAAATATCCTACTCCGTGGCATGTGGTGACCTAATAAGTTTAAGGAGCCTGTTTTCAGAGGGCTTAGAGTTGTGCAACCTCAAATTCTGAAGATCATGGATGACATATTAGCTGTGAGAACTTGTGGTATCTCAAGTCCAAGTTGCTGCATGGATTGTGTTTGATAATCATGCATACTCTAGAAGCTAAGATTGCTTTATAAGGCTTCCAACCTCATTATTGATAAGTTGGGCTTTTCATCAATTGATAAAGTTTCCTATTAAAGATAAAGGTTGTTAAGACTTGCATTTGTTTTTAGTGGTGAATATCTATTTTTTTTGCCTTGAACTAAAAATTTATTTTCTGGTTTAAAAAACAAAATTAATGAAGTGATATTTTCAAAACCAGAAAACTACTTTGTCATTTTATGGCCAAATAAGGGCTAACTTTCCTGTTTTTTAGTTGTGAAATTTGTGCCTACACTTATTATTATTATTATTATTATTATTGCTATTCTTTAACAGTGCATCAAAGTATTTACATTCATTGTAGAAAATACAGTTTCCAGCTTCTTTAAAGTTAATTTATTGACTCAAGTGGTCTGCTATTTAGCTTACCTTTTGTATAGGTAATCTTACAGATTGCATGTGTTAAAACTATCTACTCTGATATTCAAGTCTAATATTTAAATCTTGCATATCCTTATTTTTGTTAATTAGTTGTCTGACATATAAGGCCAAATTTCTGCCGTTCTCAGGGCAGACTTACACACGACCGGGAATAGTAAAACGGTCTAGTATGTTACCTTGATATGGATGGTTGGGCCTACATCTTATCATCTTAACCTCTGGGAACTGTGATAATGATAGAATCTATTTGTGATATGCTGAAATAGTATTCTTCATCCTTTATATAGATGAGTTCTGACATACTCCTTATTTTTGTTAATTAGTTGTCTGACATATAAGGCCCAATTTCTGCCTTTCTCAGGGCAGACTTACACACGACAGTGAAATAGTAAAACTTTCTACTATGTTACCTTGATATGCATAGTTGGGCCTACATCTTATCATCTTAACCTTTGGGAACTGTAATAATGATAGAATCTATTTGTGATGTACTGAAATGGTATTCTTCATCCTTTATATAGATGAGTTCTGACAGACAGTACAAGATTTGGTAATTAGGTGCATGATTTATTTCTTTACTACTCCCTATGGGGCTTACACATGATGGGGAGTGGTGAAACTGTCGACTGTGTTACCTTGTTGTACATGGTTGGACCTACATCCTATCATCTTAATCTTTGGGAACTGTGATAATGATGAGATTTTATTTGTGATTTACTTAAATAGGGTTCTTCATCCTTTATATAAATGAGTTCTGACAGACTTAGTACAAGATTTAGTAATTAGCTACAAGATTTATTTCTTATGATGGAGTCTAAATTTTTTGCCCGTTTAAAATGTGCTAACTTCACTGAGAAGAAAGGCTGCTTTATCTTACCCCTGGGATAGCTGTCATATACCCTCCTTTTGGTAATGTATATGTTTTCGGTTTTTTGTTTTTCAATTTTTGTTTAAAAGATCAAGCATACATCCATGGTAAATGACTACCATTGTAGTCATTGTAATCACAAAAACAAAAACATGTATCAGAATGAGAGTCATTTTTTAATTTGGATTTTATGTTTATGGTTCTTCCCCCCCAACCCTCCCCTTTAATCTTTTAGCTAGTTCTTTAAGCTTTTAGTTAGTAGGTGAGAAGCGTAACTATCATTTAGAGCACAAGCCAATTATACACAAATGAAGTAAAACCTTTAAGGGAAAAATTGGAACCAGAAATAAAAGATATAAATGTTACCAAACGAGAACATAATGTTTTGTTTCTTTCCCTTACTCAAAACCTGCTTCTTTTTGTGACGGTTGAACAATGTAACTGTTTTTCCTCGTATTGTTATACTTGGGTTCCTTCTGTTCATCTGCTTTAGTTAATTATTTTATGTACAGGTGTCATTCATGGGTGAGCAGTCCCATATCTCAATGGACTTTGACAATGTGAGTTGTCTAAACCTTCTGTATCTATTTTTGACATGATCTAGGATGTGTAACTGTTTGGATGATATTCTTAAGAAACCAATGATACAACACAGCAAGAGAGAAGGAAGATAAAAGAGAGAGCACACAGAGAGTGAATAACCAATTGATATGGGAAACTAAATACAATAAAGAAACCTCCTTTAATTGGAAATTAAATCAAACAATAATAGATCCCATAGTATTCTAATTTAATTAAAATTCTTAATTATTCTTTTCCTATTATCCGTCAACGAAATTATTATTTGATCCTTTCTATATGGCTAAAAAGTTTAATCTCAGAGTACACGGAGGACTATTGAAGGTGGAGCTTATGAGCATTAATTTTCAAAATCTTTTTCTTTATTGTTTAATAGATCATATCAGTGACTTTGGAGAACTATATGGATCTCCAAATCAACTCTGATAATTCCAAGGAAGACAATCAAAAATCCCAATCTCAGGACCAGGAGGAGGTTCCTTCAATATCAAATCTGGCAACCAAACCTGATGTGGATCACACAATGTAATTTTGGATTCATGCTGTCTATATTCTATTTGGTTTATCACAATTTAGTTAGGAAAGAGTTTAGGATTGCCTTACATTCTTTGACTTACGTGCTCTTTATTCAGGGACACAAACAAGAGCCCCTCTTACTGGTCTAGGGTTTGCTTGGGTAATATTGCCAAATTGGCCAAGGAGGGTACAACTGTGCGTCGAGTGCTTGAACCCCTTTTCCAAAATTTTGATGCTGAAAATTATTGGTCTGTAGAGAGAGGAGTTGCCTATTCAGTTTTGATGTATTTGCAGTCGCTTTTAGAGGAATCAGGTCAGACATTGATCTTTTGGTCTTTTTCCCTAATATTCTTTCCAAAATTGACATGAAGTTTATTGAACAGCAGGAGAGAACTCCCATATCTTGATATCTATGTTGGTCAAGCACTTGGATCATAAGAATGTTGTAAAACAACCTCTCCTACAGATTAACATTATTAATGTCACCACACAACTAGCACAAAATGCAAAGCAGCAGGCATCTGTAGCTATTATTGGTGCATTAAGTGACCTGATAAAACAATTACGTAAGTGCTTGCAAAATCAATCTGAAGTATCCAGCCCAAAGAGCACAGATAAATGGATTGCTGATCTTCAGTTAGCCTTAGAAGGATGCATCTCCCAGCTCTCAAAAAAGGTTTGTCTTTTTACTTCAAAGTTTGAATTTTGGGCTTGAGACTGACCCCTTTTCAATATGGTACTAGGCTATTTAGAAGCAGTGGAATGATAATAAAAGTACAATCCATTTCAATTTTTGGATCTTTTGGATTATGTAACAATCCATTTCAATTTTTGGATCTTTTGGATAATGTAATTAGAGTTCTAAACTTCTAATCCTTACACAAATGTAAGCCGCTTTTGAGATGGCCCAAGCCCAGAGCAATGAAGATTCCTCATTCAGGATCTTTTACACAAATTTATTTCAATTTTCTCTATGGCAGCCAGATTCTTGTTTGGGCCTTTTTTAAGATGATTCTTTTCTGTATAAGTTGCCTTATGCACTAGTAAGCTTAACCAGATTTTAAGTCGTTTAATCAGAGGTTCTTTTAAGTTTTTATAGGTGTATAAAGCTCATAACATTTTCACTTTGTAAAGATAATAAGTAATGATTTTGACAGCATTAATTTTTTGCAACACATTTCTTATTATATTTTATCATTTTAAAACAAATTTATCAACTAATCTTATTCTAATTGTTAAACCCTATCAGTTTTCTCTCTTTCAAAGTAAAATATCAGTGGTTAAATCCTCAATTTTTATCCAATGGAAGAGTGTTATGTTTTACTTTAAATTAGAAACTTTCATGAACTGGAGTGTTGATCTCATATCTGAAAATATTAATTTTCAGTATTTGTTGTAATTCTAAGTTTTCATTTGATATGTACCTAGATTCTTGCCCATGGGAAATAGAATTTGAATACTGTCTAATTGGTAACTATCTTGAACTATGTATATTATAGCACTTTATCTCCCTGTCTCACTCCAATATTAAAAATCCAAAAAAGAAGTAAAAGTTTAGGGTTCCATGGGATAAGACAAAAATGGTTAAACCTGAAGATATAGAAAGATAATTGTGAAATTAACATGATTGGTTCTATATATATATGCATAGTATTCTATGGAACTTTGTCTTACAGATTTCTTTAGGTTTCCATCTTCGTCTCTTCGAGAATCCTTTACATCATCTGTGTTTCATTAATATTAGGGAAATGATGTTATTAGAATAAATTTGATATAAGTAATGTTCTTTTGCATGGAATAAATTCTCTTTTACGTGATAAAAAGGAAAGAGTTGAATTTCGGAATGCTTACTGTGTATGTTTAGCTTCTTTATCCTGATAAAAATTTAGCTAATTACTTTTTGGGAACCACCCTATTCTTCAAATTGAGGTTATTATTGGAAAGCGCAAGGCCACAGCCTCCCTGGTCATTTATAAGTTGCATTTTAAGTCATATCTGCTTTTAAATACGATACGAGTGATACAGATTTTGGTATCATAGATAATACAAGTGATACAGATTTTGGTATTATAGTGTTCAAATTCAAGCTTGTAACTACTTAAGTAATATATTTTAGGTCAAGCATGGATGATGCTTATTATATTGTTTCTTAAAGAAACTTGGTGCTTAATAGGTTGGAGATGTGGGACCCATTCTGGATATGATGGCTATGGTGCTAGAGAATATTTCAACAGTTACAATTGTAGCCAGGACTACTATCTCTGCCATTTACCAGACTGCAAAGATTGTCTCTTCAGTCCCTAATATATCATATCACAAGAAGGCAAGTGCTATTTATCAAGTTACATGACGTTGTTGTATGTATTGATCATGTAGGACCATTTATGTTTAAAAATTACCTAAACCTTATTTCAGGCTTTTCCTGATGCTCTGTTTCATCAACTACTCCTAGCAATGTCTCACCCAGATCATGAAACACGAGTTGGAGCGCATAGCATTTTCTCCATGGTGCTTATGCCATCTGCGCTTTCGCCTCTGTTGGACCAGAAAATGAAACCTTCAGATGCTGTTTCTGGGTTTTCTTCCGTCAATACATTGCAGAAGAATAGGGCTGGAAGATTTTCCCCTCATGATGAAAGTCGGGACAATCTAGAACCTGTTGATATAGGACCAAAGGAGGAAGATAGTCAGATATCGGATGTCTATGTGAAACAATATGGTCAATCCTACAGCTTTAAGAGTGCTTTGACCGGAGGAAGAACAGTATGAAATTTTAACTTGATCTCCACAGGATACTCTAGAAGTCATATAGTATTTTGTCTTACTTATTTGGGAGTGGTTGTTTGTTGAAAATCTTATTCAAATATCTGCTCTATCTAAAACTTCCAGGAGCTAACTTCCCTTCGGTTGAGCAGTCACCAAGTGAATCTCTTGCTTTCATCTATCTGGGTTCAGGCAACATCTGCAGAAAACACTCCTGCAAATTTCGAAGCAATGGCCCACACTTATAATATTGCTTTACTGTTTACCCGATCTAAGGTGAGATCCTGTGCTTATTATATGATTTTATTTGTTTTGTTGATGATTATTTTTTCACTAGCTCCCTTTTCCTATCATTTGATGGTGTTTATCATAATATTCCATAGACTTTGCTCCCACCTTAGTTTTTGTTGAGTCCAGAAGGGACATGGCCATGCTGAAGTATCAGTATCCTGCCGCCATATTCTGAGGACATGGATCACTCAAATCTGCCATATTTAGTTGTGTTATCCTCTTTCTTTTGTGCAGATATAGATCCCTTCAAAAAAATTAAAAGGAATGTCTTTGGAACAGAATCTAAAAGTTAATGTTCTAGTAAATTAGCAATATTTTATAGGTGCATACTTTTTTTAAAGAACTACAGTTTCCTGCTTGTTTACCAACTTTTTTGATACCTACTAATATGGCGATTTTTGTTGGTTTGCTTTGGGTTCACTTGTCTATGTTTATAGGCCTTGTTAAATAGTCAACCATTAATTTACTCACATCTGTTAGTCTCATAAAGGTTGGTAGACAAGTTGGTACTCATAGTAGTATTACTCATAAATTAGAGCAGAGGATTACAACGTAAAATGAAAATGAGATTTATTTATGAGGTTTGGAAGGATAATGGAATCTTTGGATTGAGAATGTTTCTGTCAATTGAATAAGATCCATGCTAAATTGGTTCTGTACCCTCTTTAATCATACAATGAGCCTTGCTAGTGGGAGAATGGTTTGTGCAACTTGAAATATGCTAACATTAGTGATGTTAACTGCCAGAACTTGGAATTCCAACCTTTTCATTTATGATAGGTGTAACATTAGCTAGGAGCTATTAACTTTGTGATTGAAAATTAGTAAATGGTGAAGACATGGAGTTTGTATTAATACTTGAGAGGAGGTTGTCACAAGACAATTAATCTAAATGTTACTTAAGTTTTTCATCTATTTTTATTTTTATTTTTATTCTTATTTTTTTGTTCGCTAGACTTCTAGTCATGCAGTGCTTGTAAGATGCTTCCAGCTGGCGCTCTCCCTTAGGACCATGTCTCTCAATCAAGAAGGTAAGTTGGATTAATTTTTAGTATGATATTTCATTTTGCACTAAGTATGCACCTTAGAGGGTTGTGGCTATTGTACATTTTCCTTTTCTTCGAAATTGTTTTAGTAAATTTCGATAATATAAGGATCTGGAGTTTTTTTGCTGCTTACAAATTTAACTTGCTGACTGAAATTATATAAATTTGTATGCATTATCTCTATTCCATATAATTGGATTGCATTTTTTAAATAGACCTTTCTAGTTAAGATAGTTTGGAACTTTTTCTTGATATTTCTTCTAATTTTTTTTTTTTTTGCACGCCTATTGAAGGAGGTCTGCAGCCATCTTGTAGAAGGTCTCTTTTTACTTTGGCATCGTACATGCTTATATTTTCAGCGAGGGCTGGAAATCTAACAGAGTTAATTCCTATTGTTAAAGCATCTTTGACGGATAAGATGGTTGGTCTCTACAGTCTAGACCTAAAATTCAAAATACCACTTTAGCCATTTTTTTGAAGAAATATTATAGTTTGTTTAATCTTTTAAATGACCTAAATTATTATAGGTGGATCCTAATCTTCAGCTGGTAGATGATATAAGGCTGCAGGCAGTTATAGAGTCTAAGGAGAAGATGTTATGTCGATCGCAGGAAGATGCAGTTGCTGCATTGAACTCTCTATCAGCAATTGAAAGAGATGATCATACGTTAAAAGAAGCTGCTGTATCACACTTCACGACTAAATATGCAAAATTGTCAGAGGTGATAACTAACTTCTCTATTGCAATCATTTACCTGATGACTCTCGGGCATCTAGTTCTCTTGGTGAATTCATCAAATGGTCTTTAAAATGGAAGATGAAATATGACAAAAGAAAAAAAGAAAATAAATTCTTAAGTTGATCCTCCATGGAATATCAATAGTTCTTTAAAAATCCTTTGAAACAAGGAGAGTAAGTTTTTGGACCACCGAAGCGAAGCTAGATCAATTAACTTCTAAATGGTAAGGCAATTGATGCTTATAAAATCAAGATGGGAATTTGAATAGTCCAAACAGAAAATATCTTCACTTTTAAAAGTTGTCTCTAATTTGTATTATAGTTTGAGCAGAATAGGTTAAGGTATATCAAATTATAAATAAGATAATGTAATTTAGAGACAGTGTTAAAGTAATATCAAATTACAAGAATGAAATAAAATGGTCAAAAAGAAGAAAACATGGTAAACTGAGAAGGAAGAAAACTTGAATCTCATATTATTTGCCACTATATTTGGTATGGGGGGAAGGGATAAAGAGAATAGTTATAATTTCATTTTGAGATGTTGTTCAGAATAAATTTGAGTAGATGTCTCTGAACTTTACAGAATGATACTGTCAATAGGATCAAATACAAAACAGCAGTTACATTGCTTTTAAAGTTTTAGTCACTACACATTTAAGCTGTTGCAGGGTTATTGTAATATAATATAACTGAATCTTTTTGGAGTTGATGAACAAAATTTAAAGCTTGATTACGTGTTCAAAATTACATTTTAGTTGTGCTTATAGTTTTGCAACCCAAGGTTGTAAGAAGTAAACTATTCCTAGGTGTTATTTAAGCTGTTTATTTCTATGATCTATTTTCTGTATTCATATAATTACATGCTTAAGAACAACTATACTTCCCCTCTCTTTCTAACACACTTAAGAAAAAAAAAAAAAAATAATTTCTTTCCTTTTAATAGTCTTTTCTCTCTTCTACAAAGGATGAGTTGTCAAGCATCAAGAAGCAACTCACGCAGGGATTTTCACCTGATGATGGATATCCATTAGGGGCTCCTTTGTTTATGGAGACACCCCGGCCCTGCTCTCCTCTTGCGCATATGGATGTGGAAGGCTTTGATGAGGTAAAATTTTTGGTTTGTCACTCCCATCTGCATGGCTCTAGAAATTATTTTTTTCTGATGGGTCTTCTTTCAGGTGATGAATCCAGCTGCGTTGACGGATGAAGAAACATTGCCTGAAGCAAGTGGAAGTCAGTCTGACCGCAAAACATCAATCTCTATAAGTACCTTTGACGTTCTAAGTGTAAATCAGTTACTGGAATCGGTAAGAAGTCTTTTACAATTTGGCAATAGTTCTTTAGATTGGCCAATGTTGACCAGGGGAAGCATATAACTATAAATTTTTCCTAAAATCAGATGAGTTTATTGATTAGAAAATACCTTTAAATTTTCCAATTTAAGTTACTGTCATTAATGCATTCTATCAACAGAGAGAGAAACCAAATCATACCGTGTTCCTATTTAGATGACAAGTCCTGAAGGAGGGAAATTTTAATTGTCTAGATGAACAAGTAAATAATTCAAGAATTTGGTTTTTGGGAAATGGTTATTTGGAATACAAAATTTGACATGTATTCCAACCCGAATGAGTTGATGGAGCCAGCATCTTTCGTTAACTGCCAAACATGGAACCTTTATATTTTCGTTGAGATTGGTACCTTTTTAGATAAGAGTTGAGAATGGTATCTTGTACAATAGTGTTACATAATCCTCCAATCAAGGCACCTAGTGTGCTTGGAATGAAAATAGCAAATGGAGGGTGGATTTATCCCCAATTTGCATACAGATTTCAAAACTAAACATGCAAATCTCTCTCTCCCTCCCCTTCATATGAGATCTAGAACATGGAATGTGTGTATGGCGTATTACATTTACTTACACTGAAGTTACCTTAAATTAGTACACTAAGATACCTAGCTTTAGGAAGAGCATAACTCAAATATCAACAAGTGTTTATGGAATAGTATCTTGAAAGCAAAACATCGGTGGGTGCAGATTTTGAAACTCTAAATACTTTGGTGTTGAGATATATGAAATGGAAAATCTACGAAAGATAAGAGAAGATTTGAATTCATATCTTTGTACCCTGGTCATATGATTTTGATTTACTTTATGGTACTTCCTGAAGCAAAAATCAATACAACAAAAAAAAAGAAAAAAAAAAGAAAACAGTGAAGAGAAAATAAATGCAAATATGTAGCCCTGGTTAATATTATTAGCAAATGCAGATATAGAAGGAAGAGATGTTATCATAATTATCATCACATATTTTTAATAGTCGTGAACTCATTTATATTCTGAATCTTACTTCGAAAATGAGTGGTGCTTGTTATGAATTACTCAGTTCTTTCTTAACTTATTCTGTCTAAATTTTTTGTGACTTTTTCAGCAACATTGTCTATCTTTCATATTTCCTAGGAAAATGATAGTAGGGTTCTGCTATTTCTAACAGGTCCTAGAAACAGCACGACAACTTGTAAGCTCCCCTGTTTCTCCAACACCGATACCTTATGATCAGATGAGAAATCAGTGTGAAGCCCTTGTAATGGGTAAACAACAGAAGATGTCAGTGCTTCATAGTTTTAAACAACAAGAAGATTCAAAGGCAATAGTTCTTTCCACTGAAATTGAAAACAAGGTAAATTAATTTATTGTATGTAAGATTCCTAGTCGTAATTTTGTTTTTCATTTGCATCTTCCATAAAGAAAATAGAACGGACCTACATCAAATGCTTCTTTTGAGGCTCAATATGGTGATTATTACGACAATAACTATGGTAATAATGAATTATCAAATGTTAACATCAATCTACCCTGAGAATTTGGAACACACTCTGACCTCCATTGAGGTTATGATTGAAGCATATTGTGTAAGAGTTGGTCAGCTAAGTAAATTACATGGGGATTTATGAATATCCAATCGTTTGCGGAGATCTGGAAAAGCTGACATCAAAACTAATTGCAAGATATGCAACCTTACAAGTGAAGTCATTTGCGGATGTGCAGGGTGTTAGCATTTAAAAGGCTCCTGTTGAAATAAAGTAGATAGAAGAAGAATTAGGGATGGTCATAAGTCATAATATCATTGACAATTGTTTCATCATTCTTTTGGAAAGATATTGATCAATTTTTACATGGTACTGCAATAGTAGCTGTTCATATTTTTATTGTTACTGTTATTATTATGTTTTTCTGTTATTGAACAAAATGCTTGCAGTTAAAGAACTTTATCATTTGGCAGCGCAATATTGGGTGATAGTAATTATGATAGATAATTGTTAGATTTTAAGTAGCTTAACAGCATGAAGCTGTTTGGTCATCTTGATGATCAGCATCCTAGAAATATTATCATGGTTCTGTTATTCCTGTGCATTCAGATGAGGGATTTTTCCGAAGAAGACCTAAAGTTGGTAAATAAGGAGCATGTTCGAACTCGGGAACAACTTCTTCTCTGTCCGCGTGACTGTGGACCATATTCTTTCAGGCTACCGCCATCGAGCCCCTATGACAAGTTTTTGAAAGCAGCTGGCTGCTAACGGCAAAAGTTGTGTTATATATGCATGTAACTACCTATAGTTCATTTTCCCTTTTTCTTATCTTTTTTTTTTTCTTTTTTTTTTTTTTTTTAAATCAATCTGTCTCCCCTGTCTTTTGGCTATTTTTTCATTCTTTAGCATTAATTGTACATCTACGATTTTCTATAGATGCTCTCCAGTTTTCATGCTCAAATGCACGGAATTGAACCGGAAGAGAAGTTGCCTTGAGTAAAAGGGGTTGTCTTTGGTCAAGAAATTCACTTTAGTGTTTCTGATGAGATTTGTTAATATTTATTTATATGTTTACCTCAACTGGTTTGTATTAGAGGGCATTATATTATATGGAAAAACATTTTTAAGAATTAATTTTTATAATAGTTGAAGTAGAAAATTTAACTACATCTAATCTATGTAACTTCCATAATAATAGTAATAATTATAAATCATCAAATCTATGAAATGCTGTGCGCTGTCCCCAAAACTGTAAAAACCATCGTGGAGTTCCACAAACGTTGTTTTCTTATTGCTTGTAATGTTTCATTTTTCGGGGAAAATTACAGAATAAACTTATGTGCTTTTCATTCAAGTTTAAAGTTGCTCCCATAATGTTTATTTTGAAGCAATATGTCCCCAAAACAATGGCACAGCGTCACTTTTCCCTTCTCTAATTTTTTTTTTTTCTTTTTTCTTTTTAAGACCTTGAAAAAGTTGATTGCTTGCACATCTCAAAGTAAAATCGTCAAAAATCGAAAATCTTTTATTGTTTTTTTATTTTTTTTTTAAATCAAATTTGGTAAAAATTGAAATATAGTACGAAGAATAAACATTTAGTAAAGTTGCATCTAACCAACAAAATATAACAAATCCTTTCCTTATACACAACAATGGTATTCATGATGCACCACCACAAATCTTTTAGCAAGCTAAAGGAAGGACTTTCATAGAAGAACTTTAAGAAGCTCATGAATGTCTGCCATAATTTTTCACCTTCCCCTAGTTCACACACTAATATTTTGACCATTAACCAATGGAAAACATTCATCTTTAATAATTAGGTTTCTAATACCAATAACATTTCTCCAAAACCAAGAGCTAGTTTCTTATTATTATTATTATTAGTTTTATAATGAATTTACTGTTTAAAAGTTAGAACATCCTTCCCTTTACTGCATTTAGATAAAATAATACCCAAATTGTGTCATCCTTGATAGCCAATATCCAACCGTCTTTTGCCAAATTTACTCTACTGTTTCATCAAACTTTCTAAACAACCTCAAAAACTCCCAAAATTTTAGGTCTACAAACTTCAGACCAAGCATAAGATATAGAAGTTTCTTTATGCTGGATGGATAATCTTTCCACCAAAAATCCCTAGTCTCCACTTTCCCTTTTAAGTTTCTTTACAAAAATAATATTATCCACTGTCGCAGACCACAAAATTCCAAAACATATTGCATTATCTGTAATGCCTTTTAATAACTAAATATTCTTTAAAGGAGCCTTAGATGAACCCTATGTACGATTTTTGAACCAAAAATGATATATATAAAAAATAAAATAAAGCAAAACTTGACTGTTCCAATTAACAGATTCCCCTAACCAAATTAGCAATATTTATCACTAACAAACTTTGATACCTTAGCTTTATTGATTATTTGCTCAACAAAAAAACATGATATCATTTGCATATAACAAATGAAAAATTACACTAGATGAAAGATACAACTTGATTCCATGGAAGTTAATTGCCACTACATTCTTCTTCCCTGTACAGTACAAGAAAAATTAGTTATTGAAGACGGCGCCATATTTGCTTTTAATGACGGGCTTTAAAAAATGTCCATTTTAAAAACCTAAAACAATGGGTTTTGAGACTATATGTGGCTAATATTTCAAACCAACAACCGGCATTGAATCTAGTAGCTTAGTTATTTTATAGCCCTTTAGAGGAAGCACTCTTAGATATTGTAATTTTGGCAATATTTGAAGAGTAAAATTGCTAGTCAAGTACTTTCCCTCATCATGTGATCGTGCAAGTGGTAGATAAGTCAGCGAATGTTGCAGTCTGGAGAAGGCCTCTTTAAGTCTTTCAATAATTTAACGCCTTCAATTTTAACAATGGCAGAATTTTACTTTGATCCGATAAGATCCATAGCTTGTCGTTCAATATTAATTATCTCCAATTCACTTATTTCTTTGAAATGGAAAAGGCAAAGCAAGGGCAAAGATTTATGGAATCCTACATAACTTAGTTTGTAAAAGGAAATGTGTAATAGTAATATGAAAAATCCATTCTTAATGATATAAAATGAACTTCAAAAAAATAAAAAAAGAAGTCAACAAGTTTGTGAGATTCCTGTTTTAAGATGAGAGAGATTTGCCGTCAGGATGTTACAAGCGGTAGAAGTTTGCACTCATATGAACGTTCCAACAATTTTGATGTATTTCAACACTTCAAATTTCAAAAAAATATATATATAAATAAAGATTTTATCGATTTTTATATATGTAGGGCATTCATTCACAGCCTAAAACAGCAGTTAATAGACACTAAAAGTGTATCTAAAGGATCTATTTTTGACTCAATAATCAAACATTACAGTTATATCAATCATCTAGAAAATCTAGAAAACTATTAATAATCTTGGCAACCAGTGTGGCTTCACTAGGAGAGTATGGAATGAGAGACTTCAAATTCATTTTTGCAATTGTCTGTTCAAGGGTTTGAGGGCGAGCATTATATGAATGCTTCCTCTAGGCTAATTCTTTTGCAAGCTCACTTTGATGATTTCCATCAAAATCTTCATAGACCACCACAAGTTAGGGTTTTCCTAACCGCAATGTCTCAAATATACTTCTTGACCCTACATCATATTTTACAGTTGTTAGGATATTGAGGTATAAAACACATAATTACAACTGAAGTAGAAATGATAAAAATGAGAATTTGTGTGCAAAATAATCAAATAAAAATGCACACAAAATAATTTGGCAATTGTAGAAGGATTTTATTATAACAAAAGAATATAACAATTTTTCTCTAGAATAAAGAGAGCACAATTGACAATACCCTCTCTCTTATACTAGGAGAAAAACATACATCTTTCTAATAAAGGAAAGACACAAATATTTAAGAAAAAATCCCTTTGTAATTCTCTCTCTAATACTCTCCTCTTTCTCTTTGTTTTTCTATGCTTCTCTCACACCTCAAAATGGAATCAATCTTTACAAAGAGAAGAAAGACATATATAAAGAGGAATATGGTGGTAGAAAGAGGTGGTACAGGTTGTCAAATTCAATTTGGCCTCCTTTGCTAGTTGTAGCCATGCCACCTATATGTGCAAGTTGTCCACACATATAGAAATCTCTACATTCTTTTTCCACCTCCTTTGACTAAGTCAAAATCTTAATTAAGAAGCAATCTTCCACCTCCTTTAACTAAGTCACCATCTTAATTACTAAGCAATAGCCAAAAGTGGCTTTATTTGCAGCCACATATCTCCCACTTAAAGTCACTTTTGTTATAATCCTACTATCCTTTCTACTTGCTATTTCATTCTCATGCTTGCTAATGTTTCTACTAGGCCAATGGAGGATCTATATCATATAAACTTGTCAGTGTTAATTGGCTTAGTCAAAACATCTGCCAGGTTGTCTCTAGTATGAATTTTCTGTAGATCCACACTTCCTTCTTCCACTTTTTCACGAACAAAGTGAAATGGAACTCGTATGTGTTTTGTCTTCAAGTGATATGTTGGATTCTTTGCTAAATGCAAAGCACTTTGACTATCACAAAAAAGAGTTATCTTCTCTTGTTTGTGTCCAAGCTCCTTCAGTACCATTTGCAACCAAATTGCCTCTTTGCTAGCTTGCGAAGCAGCAATATATTCTGCCTCCGTTGTAGAGGTAGCCATGATGGACTGTAGTTTTGAAACCCAGCTTACAGCTCCTCCAGCAAGAGTAAACACATACCTCGTGGTGGACTTACTTTTATCAAGATCACCTGCATAATCTGAATCAACATAACCTCTGATAGTAAACTTTGATCCTCCATAATATAACGCAGCATTTGAGATACCCTTCACATATCTTAGGATCCTCTTCACAGTATTCCAATACTCTCTACCAAGATTCACCATGTACGACTAACTGCTCACACTAATTGTGCAATATCTGATATTCTACATACCATAGCGAACATTAAGCTATCCACTGCTGATGTATACGGTACTCGAGACATTTCCATACTCTCTTTCTCATTGCTAGGACTCATACTTGAGGATAACTTGAAATTAATAGGAAGAGGGTTAAGAATTGGCTTACAATTTTGCATGTTGAAATGCTGCAAAATTTTCTTCATGTAATTCTTTTGAGAAAGCCATATATTCCTATTATTTTTGTCTCGATAGATTTGCATCCCTACAATCTTGTTTTTCGGTCCCAAGTCCCTCATTTCAAACTCTCTATCCAATTGTGCCTTTAAATCTTTAATGCGATCTTTGTTGGGGTCTGCTACCAATATGTCGTCAACATACAACAACAAAATAATAAAATCATCATCACCAAATCTCTTGTAGTAAGCACAAGGATCTGAACTAAGTCTGTTGTATTCAAGGCTCATGATGAAGGAATCAAATCTTTTATACCAACATCTTGGCACCTGTTTTAGAACATATAGAGATTTGTTCAACATGCAAACTAAGTTCTCTTTAACTTTTTCTTTAAAACCTTTTGGTTGGAGCATGTAAATCTCTTCTTCAAGTTTTCCATGAAGAAATGCAGTTTTAACATCCAACTGCTCTAAATACAAGTCAAGTGTAGCACAAATCGCCAGGACCACATGAACTGAGTAGAACAATAAGAGAAAATATCTTATTGAAATCAATACCTTCTTTCTTAGCAAATCCTTTCACCACCAATCTAGCATGATACCTTTCCACTTGGTTATTGTTATCTCGTTTGATCTTATAGACCCATTTGTTGCCAATAGCCTTCCTTCCCTATGGTAATGGAACAAAATCCCATGTCTTATTTTTATGGAGAGCTTCAATTTCTCCTTGCATTGCTGCCATCCATAGAGAAGCTTCTGGCTTTTTGTAGCCTCCTAGAACATTGATGGCTCTCCATCTTCTGTTAGAAGACAATATGCAACATTACCCTCTATAATATATTCTGAATGCCAAGCTGGTTCTCTTCTCTCCCTAGTTGATTGTCGAACTTGTGGAGTTGCAAACTCAGCTTGCTCTTGTTCATTGTGCTTCGGTGCTACTTCAGAAGAATCCAGAACATTTTATTCTTTCCTTTCTTTGACTTGAACTATTGTAGTCTTTGATTTCTCTTTCGACGTGCTATCATTTTTGTTTTCTTGTATTTTATCTTCACTAAATATCACATCTCTGCTGATTATTACTTTGTGGGCAATGGGATCCCACAGGCGATGGTACCCCTTAATTCCATCAACATACACTAAAAAAATATATTTTCTGGATTTTGGATCTAGCTTTGATGTTTTTTGGGCATTGCACATAACATAAACAGGACTTCCAAATATATGTAAGCAAGAATAATTAGCTGGCTTACCAGTCCACATCTCCATTGGCGTTTTCAGATCAATTGCAGTTGATAGTGACCAATTGATCACATAGCAGGCGGTCTTAACTGCTTCTGTCCAAAATGACTTGGCCATTCCTGCAGTTCTCAACATCGCTTTTGTCCATTCCAATAAGGTTCTATTCATCCATTCTGCTACTCCATTTTGTAGTAGAGTGTACACCATCATGAACTGCCTCTTGATACCTTCTTGTTCACAGAAGCTATCAAATTCTGCACTAGTATATTCTCCTCCATTGTCCGTCCTCAAACACTTGATTTTCTTCTCAGATTCAAGTTCCACTAGCGCTTTAAATATTTTGAAAACTGAAAATACATCCGCTTTCCTTTTGATTGGATACACCCAACATCTCTTAGAGTAATCATCAATAAAAGATACAAAGTATCTTGCACCTCCTAATGATAGAACTAGTGCTTACCAAACATCGGAGTGGATCAGCTCTAAGATAGCTTTGCTTCTAGCATTATTGCTATTAAACTTTAATCTATGCTGCTTACTAATAATACAATGCTCACAAAATGGTAATGAAACCTTTTTGAGCCCTGGAAAAAGCTTTTGTTCAGAAGGAATCTTCAAACCTCGTTCCGACATGTGGCCTACCTTACAGTGCCACATCATCATTGATTCTTCTGGAGAGCCTCCTGACGCTGTAGATGTTTCTCCTTCTTGTAGTGTTTCTCCTTTAAGCATGTCCAAATTTGCAGCTATCTTTTCCGCTTTCATCACCACAAGCACGCCTTTAACTATTTTCATGATTTCATCTTGAATATGGGTTTTGCACCCACTATTATCTAACTGTCCTAAAGACAATAGATTTTTCTTTAGGCCTTTCACGTGTCGTACCTTCTAAATGGTGCGAACTGTACTATCATACATCTTCAATTTGAAGGTACCAATACCAGCGATCGTCAAGGCATGATCGTCTCCCATGAACACAGATCCTCCTGAGATAGGTTCATATTGGTGGAACCATTCTTTACGGGTGGTCATATGCCATGTTGCTCCTAAGTCCATAAGCCAGACATCAGCAACATTTCTTCTACCTTAAGTAACTATTGTTGCTTCCCTATGTAAAATGACCATCATCCAAGGTACTCGCCATCAACCTTGTACTTTTGATAACTCAACACCTTTTATTTTGGCTTCTTCATTCTTCTTGAGATGCCAACACTCCCTTTTGTAGTGCCTTTTCTTGCCACAGTAATGACATTTGACATTCTTCTTACTTCTGGATTTTGATCTATTCTGATTTTGACTCCCACTGGAGCCACGTTTTGTTGATCTCCCTCTCGTCATCGTCAAAGCTTTAACTTGATGTGAGCTTTCCGATCTGTCTTCTTTACTTTTGCACCGAATTTCTTCTTCAAGAACCACAGCTGCAATATCATCGAAGACTAAAATTTCTACGTTGTTGGTTATGTTGACAATGAGTTGATCATATGAATTTGGTAGACTTTGAAGCAAAATTTTGGCACATTCACCAGTATCGATGTTATGTCCCATTGCTATGAGCTGTGAAAATAAAGTATTGAGGGTGTTGATGTGGTCTATCACAGTCATTGACTCCATCATCCGAATAGTGTAAAGCCTTCTCTTGAAGAAAATTTTGTTGTGCAGTGATTTGGCCTTGTATAATTTTGTGAGAGTGTCCCAAATTTCTTTTGTTGTCCCTTTCTCCGTCGCACTGGACAATACTTCATCAGCTAGTGCTAGATGCAGATTAGCAATAGCATTTCCTTCCATCTCGTTCCACTTGTCATCGTCAAGGAACTCGGCGGGCCTTTAACCAATTGCCGCCAAGCAGTTATATTTTCTTAAAACTGCTTTCATTCTCATTTTCCACAATGAGAAATTATTCTCATTGAAATTTTCTATTTTGTACTTCTCACCATTGTTGTAGATACCTATGAACCAAGCTCTGATACCATTGTTAGGAAATCGAGGTACAGACCACACAATTGCAGTTGAAGTGGAAATGAAAAAATGAAAAATTTGTGTGTAAAATATTCAACTAAAATACACACAAAATAATTGGCAATTGTAGAAAGATTTTATTATAGCAAAAGAATAAAATAATTTCTCTCTAAAATAAGAATAGCACAATTGATAATATCCTTTCTCTTTTAGTAGGAGAAAAAACACATTCTCTCTCATACAAAGGAAAGACACAAATATTTAGGAGAAAATCCCCTTAATAGTTCTCTCTTTAATACTCTCCTCTTTCTCTTTGTTTTCTATATTTCTTTCTCACCAAAATAGACTCACAGTCTATATGAGATGGAATCAATTGACAAGATATGGAAATACATATATATAGAGGTGCATTAGGAGGTTAAAGAGGATGAGGCGGTGCAATTGGTAGAATTCAATTTGAATTTTACTCTTATCATGACAGCTTATTAATTGGTGTCACTTTCACTTCCTTAGTCAAATATAGTGGCTTTAAAAGAGAAATGGCTTTACTACCATCTTAGAAAATCTAGAAAACTATTAATAATCTTGGCAACCAGTGTGGCTTCACAAGGAGAGTATCGAATGAGAGACTCCAAATTCATTTTTGCAATTGTCTGATCAAGTGTTTGAGGGCGAGCATTATATGAATGCTTCCTCTAGGCTAATTCTTTTACAAGCTCACTTTGATGATTTCCATCAAAATCTTTATAGACCACCACAAGTTAGAGTTTTCCTAGCCGCAATGTCTCAAATATACTTCCTGACCCTGCACCATATTTTACAGTCAAAATGCATCTTAGGACTTATAAACAATAATCAAGCCTTGGAAGAAGGTGGCTTTGAACCAACAAATTCTTTTTCACATATTTCATTTAGGGTTTAACAAGTTTTTTTCTATACTAATAAAATAACATTCTTTAAACAAAGAAGAAAATGAAATATCATTAAGATGAGAAATGGCCATGGAGAGAAATTTGAACCAGACTATTCAAATTAAGAACAATTGATAATATAGTGATTTACCTACAAAGGTTTACCTGCATGAGTGATTGCAAGTTTATGTCTGCATTGCTTGATGAAAAAGTAAAGTGGTCTGTTGCTATGGACCCATCTCCTCCTTCAGACTGCAAAAGAAATTAGTACAAGGGACAGAGCTTTAGATTATTCAATCTAATAGACCTGTTGAAATGCAAGCTAATCAGTTAAACTTGCAGATAATTTACAATGATAGGATTGCTTGGACAACAACTTTGATGGATAAATTTGACAAATTTTCACAATCATCCTTTTGCTATGTCCAATTTCTTCCAGAAAATATAATGAAAGAATCTATTTCTTAATGCTTTTTCCATAATAAAGTGTACAGGCAATTTTCTGAATTTGATCTAAGAAGCTAGATAGCTACCCTAGAGTTTTATTACTAGAAACTTCTCATTGTTTTAATAATTTTTAGCATCGCAACATTTGATTTGACTTGACAAATGCCTTATCTAAAATGACTTGATGGGGGGTTGTAGCATGTAACAATGTGCACTGTGCATGTATCCACAAAAACTAGATAGAATATAAATGACTTCCAGTTGATGCCTAAATTTATGATCATTTAATTTAAGATTAGACATGCCAAACTTTGATTCATGAATCTTAGTGTTTAATCCGACAGACCCTTAGGCACCCTTATGCCTTGACAATATCAAACAGTATAACACTTTTTTTGGCAATACAGACAGTAGAACCTGAAAAGGAACACAAACTAAGATTGAGAACTTTTTATAACTTGAAATATTTATGATGAGGACAAGACTAGGGCTATCCAATGGAACAAAAATCCATTAGAGTTTATTCAAGAACCTATCACAAGATCCCAAGCGAAGAGGTTCAAAGAGGTACTCAACCGGTTGGTACAAGAATTGTTTTCAATGGTTGTAAATCCTAACATCACTGTTGAAGGTGATCAAACCATGGTCAACTTACTTCAAGTATGTGACACAAACATGGAAGATACCATCGAGAACATGCCCGTATGATGTTCTGATGACACAAGAGAGAGAGAAAGACACCTACCATTTTTTGGTGAAATAGTTGGTGGAATGTATTCAATGTCAAATAGGACTAGAATCATTGTAGAAAAGCTGGTGGAATGTATTTAACATCAAATAGGATTAGATTCATCGAAATAGGTTGTGGAATGTATTTAATGTCAAATAGGACTAGATTCATTATCCTAGGTCAAATTTAACCATGCATAGCTTTCTTTGCATTTTTATTGTTTCCTTGTATTTTTCTAAGCCTATATATTGAACAAAATTCATACCTTGAATTTGAAGAAATATTGTTATTGTGAGAAAATTATTCTCTTTATTTTTTGTGAACATTTGTGGACTTATCAATTTTGGTTTGTGGTGTTCTTAGACTTATCAATTGGTTCTTTCATAACAACAACACAGCTTCTCAAGCTTTTCGCTTAAGGTTACAGGAACTTTTATACAAAAACCATGACATACAATGTCAGAAGTGCAAATCCAAGATGAAGAAATACCTTCAAGGAGCATAGGATCCACTGTGGGTCTAGCCTCTTCTGAATAATACTTCTTTTAACTGCTTGAGTGTCGACTGCTCCAACAAGAGCATCAAAACAAGTTGTTCCCACGATGACAAAAGCTATCTTCTTAGGCTTTATGTCATCCTCAGTATCTCCCCTTTACAGTTGGAGTGTTTCTTCAAAATCTTACAGCCTAATTCATTATTAATCACAAGCAATGAAAGTTATTATTAGGACAAAAAATAACTAGGTTTATTGTCAGTTCACAATAAAACAAAAAGCAGATTTCATTTAGACAACATCAAGTATGCCATTTAGACATTTTGCTACCACTTTTTTAAAATTCAACAATAAACCTCCCAAGGATTAAGTAATTCTATTATATTGCCCCTTACCATGTAAAAACAAACAGTTTTATCATGTTTAACTAATAAAAAGTCAAAGCTTGATGATTAAGAAGGAATGTGATACACTTCAATAATGAGAAGATAGATAACAGCAAAAGCCTATTAAAATAAAATAATAAAAAACTAAAATTTTTAAACCTTACGTATAAAAACATATAGACACCCACACAAACACACATACACATATAAATTAGATTATAACATTCACAAATCACAAATAAAGAAGAAACCAAATGATTTACCTGTAGAGTATAAAATTAAAAAATCTCATCAGTACTGTGCGTTTAAATGGCACAATTTAATTGGTGAAACTTGAAAATTCCATGTTCTAGCCATGTTATTTGCAATTAGTAGTTTAAAGTTCAATTCATTATGTGATCAGTTTTCTAGCTATCAAATACTGAACTGAATTTTTTTCAGTAAAGGAGATGTCTAAAAAATATCTCATTAACTCAACAACAAGCTGTTTATTTTTAATAATAATAAAACTTGATTTTATACATGTATTTGCTTTTGTTTTGGTATCTTTAATGTTGAAAAATGATATTATAATTGAGTACAGGTTCTACTTAAATTTATAAATAACACATTTAAGCGAATTATCAAACCCCCATTTCCAAATGCACCATCAAATGTAGACCAGAAACCAAACATTACCAAGTTCAAAACAAGTACATTGCCACAACCAAGCAGCAAAATCTGAGTAAATTTATAAATAAATAAAAACTGATAATGTAGGAGACAAAATGCGTACCCAGATCGACCTCGGAGGCTAGATTTTGTGGGTTCAAGATGTGAGTGAGTCCATGGGCCAAGTGGAAGCTCCAAGAAACAGAGAAAGAAAGAGATACAGGATGAGATAGATTTGCGAAGGACGAAAAGGGATGGCCAACGGGACTGAACCCAAAATTGATTTTTATAAGTTTGCGAACATGTCCCTGTAGTTTTTACATAGTTAGAAAAGACACCCTTATATTGTCATATATATATATAAGCATTGTATCAATGTCACACAACTAGGTGCTCAACTGCAGTGCTTAATTCTACTTTAAATTTGTTTGTGGTCCCAATTTTGGGATGTTTTTTCATTCAAAGTTTCAAAACATTTCCAACCAACGGGCATGTACGGTTCGTAACTAGCATGCCCATCTTCTTATTTCGTCTAAATTCAAACCATCAGCATTTCCTTAAACCACTCTCAGCTACCATCGGCAGTAACACTGCTTTCTTCTCTACTGCACCACCACCAACCACTATACCTCTCATCACAACCACACTCCTGAAACAATGCAAGTCCCTAATTCATGCCAAGACCATCCATCAACAAATCCTAGTCCAAGGCCTCACAAACTATATCACTCACCTTATTGGAACTTATATTGCTGCCAATGCTCCACAACATGCCATGTCATTGCTCGAAAGCCTCCAGCCATCTCCACCCACTGTGTTCTGGTGGAATGCGTTGATGAGGCAAGCTGTGCGTTCTGGGTTGCTTAAGGAAGTGCTCAATCTCTACCACCGGATGTTGGTACTTGGGTGGAAGCCTGATCACTACACCTTCCCTTTTGTTCTCAAAGCTTGCGGTGAGCTTCCCTCGTTTCGACGAGGCACGTCGTTCCATGGTGTTGTATGTTCAAATGGGTACGAGGAGAATGTGTTTGTTTGCAATGCAATTGTCACAATGTATGGTCGATGTGGTGCGTTGGATGATGCACGCAAAATGTTTGAGGAATCGTTTAAAAGAGGGATAAGTGATGTTGTTTCATGGAACTCCATCGTGGCTGCTTATGTCCAGAATGGTGATTCCAAGAATGCACTTGAAATGTTTGGTCAAATGACCAAGGACCTTAGTATATGTCCGGATGCTGTTAGTCTCGTGAATGTCCTTCCTGCTTGTGGTGCTACGGGCATGTGGAAGTGGGGTAAGCAGATTCATGGCTTTTCTGTTCGAAGTGGATTGTTTGAAGATGTGTTTGTGGGTAATGCTGTGGTGGACATGTATGCTAAGTGTGGGATGATGGATGATGCAAGCAAGGTTTTTGAGCGCATGAAAGTTAAGGATGTAGTATCTTGGAATGCCATGGTTACTGGGTTTTCTCAAATTGGCAGATTTGAGGATGTTTTTGATTTGTATAAAAGGATGCAGGTTGAGATGATTGAACTGAATGTTGTGACTTGGAGTGCTGTAATTGCAGGGTATGCTCAAAGGGCATATGGTTATGAAGCGTTGAATGTGTTTCGTAAAATGCAGGCTGGTGCATCCAAGCCTAATGTTGTCACCCTTGTGTCTCTTCTTTCAGGTTGTGCGTCTGTTGGAGCATTGCTTAATGGAAAAGAGACCCATTGTTATGCCATAAAATCAATCTTGAACCTGGATGGGGGAGATCCAGGGGAGAACCTAATGGTGATTAATGGTCTAATTGATATGTATGCTAAATGTAAAGGTATTGAAGTTGCAAGGAAGATGTTTGATTTAGTAGCTCTGAAGGAGAGGAATGTGGTGACTTGGACAGTCATGATTGGTGGATATGCTCAGCATGGGGAAGCCAATGACGCACTAGAACTTTTCTCCCAGATGGTTTCACACTACACAAAGCCAAATGCTTTTACTATATCTTGTGCCCTGATAGCATGTGCTCGTTTGGCTGCACTAAGGTTTGGTAAACAAATTCATGCATATGTAATGCGCAACCATTATGATTCCACGATGCTTTTTGTGTCTAATTGCTTTATTGATATGTACACCAAATCTGGAGACATTGATGCTGCTCGACTTGTGTTTGATAGCATGGAACAGCGAAATGCTGTATCTTGGACATCTTTAATGACTGGTTATGGAATGCATGGCCGTGGAAAAGAAGCTATTCAGGTTTTTGATGAGATGAGAAAGGTGGGTTTTGTGCCTGATGGTATAACCTTTGTCGTTGTCCTTTATGCTTGCAGCCATTCTGGAATGATTGATGAAGGAATGAAATACTTTAATGGCATGAGTACCGATTATGGAGTTCCTCCTGGGGTGGAACACTATGCTTGCATGGTTGACCTCCTGGGTCGTGCTGGTCGCCTGGGTGAAGCCTTGAATTTGATTAAAGGCATGCCTGTGGAACCAACTCCAATAATCTGGTTTGCACTACTTAGTGCTTGCAGGACCCATGCAAACATTGAACTTGGTGAATTTGCTGCAAATAAATTGTTAGAGTCGGAGTCGGTGAATGATGGATCATATACACTGCTATCAAACATATATGCCAATGCTAGACGTTGGAAAGATGTGGCCAGGATTAGATCTTTAATGAAACATACAGGGATCAAGAAGAGACCTGGTTGCAGTTGGGTGCAAGATAAAAAAGGCACAGTAAGCTTTTTCGTAGGCGATAGGAGGCATCCTCAGTCTCAACAAATATATGAATTACTTGCTAAGTTGATCGAACGCATCAAAGCCATTGGGTATGTTCCTGAGACAAAATTTGCACTCCATGATGTGGATGATGAGGAGAAAGGTGATCTTCTTTATGAACATAGTGAAAAGTTGGCTCTTGCCTATTGCATCCTAACATCTCCTCCAGGTGTACCAATCCGGATCACCAAGAACTTGCGTGTCTGCGGCGATTGCCACAGTGCCATCACCTACATATCCATGATTATTGAAAATGAAATCATCTTGAGAGACTCTAGTCGCTTCCATCATTTTAAGAATGGATCTTGCTCATGCCGAGGCTATTGGTAATATCATGTAATTATTCAACATAATTTATATTGAGAATCTGTAACATAACAATTTTAGCTCTTCAGAAAATTTGACAAAACATTTTGGGAACAATGCATTTGGTTTTATCATTATTTTATCTTTACTTTTGATCTCCATCCCTCTTAATTTGTGTGTCTATTCCTTCATACCCAATCTTTGAAGAATTTGAGATGCAATAGGTATTTTTAAGAGATAAAATTTAGAGATAAATTTTATTATAATTTAAAGAAAATTTTTCACTTTAAATGTGTTAAATAAAACCTTATTCGTAATTAGTCTACTTTCTAAAGGTTCAAAATTTTGAGTATTCTGAATAAAATTTTAAATTTTCTGATCAAACATTGAAAACGGTGGCAACTTAGCTAGCTGATATACTGGTTTATTTGTTTGAGTCTCAAGTTCAAGTGTATAATCAAATTCTGCATTTGCAATTTCCATGGGAGCTAATAAGTTATTTGCACAAAACATGAGACTGGAAGTGGGTTCAATCTCTCTCCTATAGTTGGGGGAACTGCTTACTAGGTACAAAGACAATATTCACTATCTTTTGCACATGATAGTGGCAGCCTTCAGATATACTCCAATGTCCCTGTGGGAGTTGATGCTGTTCCTAATATGACTGCTGAGAAAGTTAAAAAGTTGAATTCTGGTATCCTTAGCAATAAGGTTTATGCTTGTCTCAACCCAGAATTTCCACTATAATTTTTATAAGAAGACAGTCTGTGCATTAGCCTTACAGCAGATGTGAAATTGGGTGGTGATGCCATTAGAAATGGTGATTCTGAAGGAGCTGAGCAGAGCTTGGCATCTGAGGGTGGCATTTTAGAAAGCGCCAATCCATCAAGATTTAAGGTATTGTTGCTCAGTGGCTAGTTACTGCTTTTGCATTCTACTCTTTCTGGTCTAGCAGCTGGTCTTTTAATTCTTATTATCTATGGGGAATTTTGGATTTGGAATTTTTGAGCAGCCTGGTACTCAAAACTATGAACAACATCATTGTGTCCTCTGTAGGACGTGTTTATTGTTATGCTGACTATCTGGCTTACATGGAATGGATATGGAAAATACATTCTGTTGGTCCTGCTGTCGTATTATTTAATAGAACTTGTCTTCTCCCAATGAAGCAGGTAATTACATCTTTTTCTTCTGTATTGTAATTTTAAGAGTTCTGTTTTTCAGTCTTTTCTCTTTAACTCACATTCCTTTTCCAGCTTGGCTATATCTTCGAGGTTTGCTTCAGGTTCCGTTTCCAAAGCAAACAATGTTAGCTACGGATGATGCTGTAGAGAATGCAGTATCTGCTGGCTGTGGCGTCTGATTCAGCTGGTGGAAATGCTCAAGTCATGATTGAAGAAGATTCTATTACTTCACCCATGTAATACTGTTGTGATGGTTGCTCATTGCTCTGCTGTTTCTATACCCAGAAGGTGATGGCATTGTACTGTTTGTCCTAATTTTGATTTATGTAAGGCATGCTACGTAGTGCTGGAAGCAGACAGGCTTCGTCCACCATGCTCGAGAGATTATCCTTTTGAGAGCAGTTACAATTGAAAATTGAAATAGAATAATTAGAAGGAGATGGCAATGAGTTTCACTTCACACCCGATTATGCAAAATGATTCAAGCATGTTTCCTGCCATGTTTGATTATATGGTCCAAAATTCAGCTCCATCAATTCACATCCTAGACACAATGTATCCGGAGAGTTTTCTGGCTCGGCAAATGACACTTCCAGTTTCTGCTTCAGAACAGCAGATTCCTTACCTCAAACCCAGGACCAGGAAAGGATTTTAAAGAGAGGATTTTTCCAATTTTAAGCGAAGTAGGAAGTACATCCTTACATATAAAACATCAGAAAGCCAAGGAGGGCCTTCTTCAACCCAAATTAATATATTTTGGCAACGTAGAGCAAACTTGGCTAACTGGTCGGCCGAGCCATTGGCTTCTCTTGGACAGTGAACAGGAGTAACCATCAAGAACAAAGCAAGCAAATGCTGAAGATCTTCAATTTGGAAACAACCCTCGATAAGTGCAATTGTAGTTTGACAAAGCCATTGCAGAAGATGAATCACCTAAAAAAAGAAAATCATGGAAACCCATGTTAACGCCTAACTCCAAACCCACCCCCGTAGTCAACTTACCATTCCTAATAATCACGCCGACCTCCAAAACCTTTGCATCATTGTCAAAAGCAGCACTATTAACATTGACAATAATAGTCTCTTGCCATTGCTGCAACCACCTGATTATAATTTGTAAATTTAGTTTAGAAATTCATATAAAAAAGAAAACGCCACGAAATGCATATATAAATAGAATTGCCTTCTGATATTTAATTTGCAAAGAAACAAAAGCAGAGAAAAAAATTAATTTTTCGAATGGGGGGATGGTGCCTCCTGCATTGCTCCACAAATGTTCCACTTTTTTAAATTTTTTTACTAAAAAAAAAAAAAAAAAAAAAAAAAAAAAAAAAAAAAAAAAACCCAGATGGCAAGATTTTTAAAAATTAAGGTGGCAAAAAGTGTTTAGATGACAATTTTTTGGTCCAGTTGGCAAAGTTTAAATTGGGTGGCAAATAAGCTAGGTGGTACTAAATCATTGACCAAAGTGGAAAAAAAAATGTAAAAATGCTTGTAAAAGTTTTAGAAAACTCAGAAAAATAATTTTAAATTCCAAAAATCAATTTATCAAGAAAAAGCACAATACGAGGATGTCAAAAAAAAGCCAAACAAGCAAAGTTTTCTTTAAAAAAAAAAGATTTTAAAAGCTTAGATGGCAAAAGGGTTTACGGGCATTTTTCAGTCTAGTTGGCAAATTTTAAATTAAGGGGAACTAAATCATGGGACAAAGTGGAAAAATGAGGAAAATGCTTGGAAAAAAATCTAGGAAAAATAATTTTAAGAACCCAAAATTAAATAACCCAAGAAAAGTAAATATTGGTTTAAACAAAAATAATTCTGGTTGTTACACTTATCGTGCAATACATTGAAGTTTAGGAGTTTAAGTGTCAAAAAAAAATAATAAAAAAATAAGGGATCAAAATGAAATGATACAATATTATTTTGGCATCTCATGCTAAATACCCTAATTTTATTGGAGATGAAATTTTTGAACTCAGGATTGTTAACCCGATAAAATAGTAGATTCGCCATAATTTAGGCGTGTCTCATGCTAATTATAGTAATTTTTATATTTTACGTCTGGAATTTTGAATATAAGATCATTGTTTAATAAAACAATAGATTTACACATAACTATCTCAAACGGCAAAAATTAATAATTTAGCATAAAGCATTTAAGTCAAAGAATGCATGTATATCTACTTTAGGGTATGTTTGGTAACCGGGACAAAGGAGAACAGAATTAAAATTTAGCTCGTGCTTGGTTTTTCAATTTCATGGGATTTAGAAATTCCACTTACCAAAATAATTTGGTGCATGCCGAATAATTATCTGATCCAAGATTTAAAATTTTGATATTTATAAAAATATCAAAGATTTAAAATATCAAAATATTTATGAAAATATCAAATATTAATAAAATTTTATAAAAAATATAGAATTGATGAATTTTTTTATTAAAACTTTATAATTAACTTATTTAGTCAATTACTTATCAAATTAACTATAAAAATTATTAAAATATTGAATGAATATTACATTTCTCTTAATTAATTTATTTATAATAAATATTAATGATTATAAATAAATTATTGTTAATAAAAATATGTATATATATATTTGATAAAATTATTATTAATTAATATATATAAAACAATCATTATAGTTACATAATATTTCACATATATTATTTTAATACTATATAAAACTTTTAAGCAGTTGAAAATTGTTATTATCTTTTTTATTTTTATTTTGAAACATAAAATGTAAAAAGTAATTATTCAATTATATATCATTTTAATAATTTTGTATGTTATTGTTAATATATTAACATATAAACTTTATATCAAACATAGTTGCCCTTGATGCTAATCACTATATGATATCAATAAAACAATATCAAGACGAAATCTTGTTAATATTGTTTCCATAATATTAATGAAAATAATATTAATTGAAATAATATTAATGATAATCATTAGGGTAAATATCACTATAGCCATCCTATTTTGCTATTTTTTCAACTCTACATTTCTATTACGATATCAATATATCGTCCTAACATTTAACTTTCCTTTCAATATAGCATTATTTTTTAAAACTTTTAATAATCAAGTTAAAATTTGACCAATTTACCCTTCATTTAATGAAGTTTTTTATTCATTTTTAAATACAAAGAATAATAGAAATTAATAGATAAAAATAATAAGATCAAACCCATAATTAACTTTTTTTTTTAATAAAAAAAATAAATAGTTTCAAATGTATTAGACTTAAGTTTTCAATTTGTATCTGAGATAATCATGCTTATTATATATAATTTGTTATTATTTATATGTTTTTTATAAACTAGGAAAATAAGATTTTAGCACCAGTATTTTAATTATTTAGCCATTTTACAAGAAATATTATACGAATTTGTGTGTGTGTGTGTGTGTTTTCAAAGTTCTTATAATATTTTTTAGAAAAACCATAGAAGTGAAAAAAAAAATAGAAAATAGAAAAAAAGTCAAAGAAAGGGTAAATGAGTCAAATTTTAATTTTATGAATAAGAGTTTTAAATAATAGTGTTATATCAAAACTAAAGCAAAATGTAAGAGGACTGTGATGATATTTTTTATAATAAAAATAGTATTGACAAAATAACAAAATAGGGGGTGCTATAATGATTTTTAACCTTATATTAATGAAAATATTATCAGCAGCGAATCTTTCATAATCTTATATTCTATGTTATTATATTTTATGTTTTTATTTTTTATTCTTGTATAATCAACTATTAATCAATAATTCTTTGCAAAAAAAATTGTAATTATAGAATTTTAATGAATTATTACCATACAAAATGTATAACAAAATTTGTAATTATTAATGAATAGATTATTTAATTCAATTTATTTTATTTATACATATATATATATACACTTATCAATGAATAGATTATTTAATTCAATTTATTCCATTTTACTTATATAACTAACTAAAAAGCCATTAAAATATTAAAAAAACAAAAAAAAAACAACCTATCAATTAAGTTATTTTAGCAAAAAATCTAACCATCAATAATATTTTAAAATTTCTTAATAATTTTTTTAAAAAAATAAATTTCATTGATAAATTTCGAATTTTAAAAAAAAATTAAAAAATTTGATGAATATTATAAAATATTTAACTAAATTTTTAAGAATTTAATTTAGATATTTTAATGGAATTTTAGTAGAAAATATGAAAAAATATTAGTGGATGTTATAAAAATTTTATCCATTTTTCTACACATTCTAAATTTCTTTTTCATATGTTAAAAAAAAAAAAATTTATGCAAAAGTTTAAATTTAAATTTATGATATTTTTTCAAACCATGGTCTGACCCATCCGATCCATGTCTCCACATGGGTCACTAGTTGAAAACGAGCACCCTTGGTTTACGTTTTCAAAGAAGACTAGATTTGGCCACGTGCGTTGCACGTGCACCAAATTTATTAATATTCTATATACTTTTTCATTTTTATAACTATATATATATATATATAAAAAGCGGAATGTACAGCACTGTTACAAATTTTCGGATCCTCTTAAAATTACCAAAATACCCATTACTTGTGTATTTGCATTAGTCACTGCTCTCTCTCTCTCTCTCTCTCTTTCTCTTGCTTGAGGTCTATGTTATCCGTGAATAGGGATGTCAACGGGGCGGAACGGGATCGGTTTTTAAAATCCCGTCCCCATCCCCGTATGGAATTTTTCATCCCATCCCCGTAATTTTCTCTGTTTTTTTAGAAACGGGGCAGGGACGGGGATTCCCCAATCGATGGCGGTGCGGGGACGGTTTCCCCATTTGTTTTTTTTCATATAATTAATATAAATTTTTTTGATAAATTTATATTAAAAAAATTTCTTCTATAAGCAAAATATAAATAAAATGACCAAAAATATAATAAAAATACAATAAAAGATATTAAAGTTCAAATTTATAATTTTAATAACATACATTCTCAAAAAATACAATATAATATAATCCAAATACATAAACATAAAATTTATAAAAATACACATGCACACATAATAAAGTTTTACTTCTCATTTCCTTAAGTCTCCATGAAAGAATGCTCCGTAAGAGTTGATTGCTACAAAAATAGACAAAAATATTAAATAATATCAAAAAATTTTAAACAATTTAATATAAACATTTTTTGTAATAAATAAATTCAATTTACCTCCTCATCAATTTCTATGTCACTCATAGTAGAAAAACAAGCTCCAACATACGGTGAAGAAGATGAAGCTAACAAAAATGAGATTAATTAGTTAACAATAAATACAAAAATTATTAAACACAAAAAAAATATAAAATTTAATTTTTCATACCATTAATTTCAACTCATAACCAATCGAATAAGTTTAATTTTAATTTTCAAAATATTAAAAAAATATTAAAAAAAAAGGTAATATATACGGGCCGGGTTCGGGCCGGGGTCTTTAATACCCAGTCCCGGCCCATCCCCGCTTCGGGTCTAAGAGAGTAAGCCCAAGCCCGCCCCGTCACCCCGTTTTTGCAGGGAAAAATCGCCCCGTTAGGGGCGGTGCACCGCGGTTTCGGGGATGGGCGGGGCAAATTGACATCCCTATTCGTGAAATCTCTCTCTCTCTCTCTCTTGCTTCAGATGTGTGCTTCTCCATGAAAATGAAGAAAAAGTCTCCTACACAATATACACACACACACTCTCTCTCTCTATTTTTTATTCCTATAATACTGTATATGATAGGATTCTCCTATGCTTTGTTTCTGAAAATAGATAATTTTATCACTCTGTTCTTTGTTTCCTTTCTGGTTTACATTTTATATTATTTTTTTTAAAAAAAAAAAAAAAAAGAAACATTAGAATGGGCATTTGATTTTTTTGAGTGCATTATTTTGCTCATTTAATTATACTAAAAACATGGGATACTGTAATGTGCCTCTCATCACTAAATTAACGTAACAAATTAATAGCTTTAACCACTATTGAATCTTTAATAAAGTGGTAATAATTATTCAATTTCTAACAATTACTTAGCATATATAAACGTCCATGAGTGCCATAAAAAAAAAGGGAAAAATTACTTTAAGTTATAATACCCAAAAAAATAAAATGAAGAAACATGAAGATTTGGCGAAAATAGAAAAAGAGGTCTGTTACGGAAACAGAAAGAAAGAAAGAAAGTATTGATAGTAGAACTATTGAAGGCTACGGAAATAAAAAAAATAAATAAATAAATAAAGAGATAAGACCGGGTTACAAAAGGAAGGCTGAACAAGGTATGGCTTCTGGTGAGATTGGTCCACCTACCACCATGATGAGTTTTCAGAATTAGACTTGTACTCTCAGTATGGTTAGAATTTCTGATTTTTGGGTATGGCTATCAGAAGGCCATATTTGGGCTGATTTTTGGGGATTTTTCTGTCCTCTCAATGGTTTAGTTTGAATTTTTTTTTTTTTTTTTTTTCCTCAAGGTGCTTTTTCATTTTTTGGTAATTACTTTCTGTTTCATCTTCTACACACACATATATTGAAATTGATTGTTGTGCAGTGCTCAACCGTATTTGGTCGTTTTGAGGAGTAGTTCTAATAAAACGAGTGTAATGGGCATTGCATTACCACATATGTATAGGTATTTTTCCTTTTGAATTTTTTTTTTTTTTTTCCTTTTTGGCAAAGTTTGTTACGACATTGATATTATCCTGGAAAATATGATGGTTATGAATTTGTTGATAATGTTAAGGAATACTTGTTCTCTGTTGGGGAAGAGACACAAGGAATTGCTATGCTGTTATTCCGAGGTTCGTGCTTTTCTTTCCTTTTTATTTTTTTGTTGAAAATAAAATAAAATATATATATATATATATATATATTGGATTGATTTTATGATCTTCATGTGTGAAGAGTATGGTGATGAGAGCCGCGTTCCTAAAACGGTATTGAGAAGTGCAATTTTATTTATTCTCTTGTTTGATAAAATGGTGCATATATATATATATATATATATTTCTTTTTTTGAGCATTTTGATTCTCTGATAATTGAAGTTTACTTCTGTCCAACTACAAAAATTCAGCACAGCAGAAGATGAATATAGAAGGGATCTAACAATTGACAGGTAGGTTTTGAAATGGGATTTGAGTTGGCGAAATAGGACAACCGAAAATCACTTCCAAATGCTAAGAAAAAGATGATGACCATTGCTTTTAGCATCAATCATAGTCCTCTAAATATCAACCAAGAAGAATCTCTACAACTTCTTCAATTAAATGTACAAGAAAAGGTATATTTGTTCTGTCGAAGTTATTGATTTTTCCCTGCTTTGCGTTTCTTTCTTCTTGATTGGAACCGTGATTTTCATTATTAATTTGTGTAGGACTAAATTTTGATAAGAAACCGTTTCTGTTAGATCTAAAAGAGAGAGTTTAACTATTTTTTAAAACTCCCATATCTTTATGATTTTGAGAGCCTTTTAGGTTCGTTTTTTGAAATAACGATTCTTTTTTACTGGAAAAGTAATACTATGAACGTGTAATCATCCATGTAGACTGTCATTAGTCTTATATTGTATTTTGTTTACTACAGGGGAAAGCCCTGTGTCTTGCTGCTGCCTGCTAAGTTTGCCAAGGGGCTATGGGAGAATTAAGCATAGACATCTAGGTAAGTACTCCATTGCTTATGCTCGTGTTTATCCTTTTATTTGGGTGTGAAACATATTTCATAATGTGTTGCTATTGTTGTGAGAAGTTCATTCACCATGTCTTATTTTGTATTTTTTTTTTTTCTCGTATAATTTCTTCCTCCTCTTTTTATTTTTTATTGTCATTTTATTTTTATTTTCTTTTCCTTCTTAGTGCTGTATATTATTAAGCAAGCATAAGGCATGCTAGGTATTAATATCAACCAAAAAAATTTTTTTCTTGGTATTTTAAAATATTCTCTTGACTTTTTTTACCCTTCTACAAAAGAAACTTGCATTTTTTAAGTTAAATAAATTAGTATTTTCAATACTATAAGTGTTAATTAGATTTCAAAAATCTGTAACATGAAGAGGTGCTTGGATGAACTATTTCTAAAATAAATTTGGAATTTTTGACACTACTCATGAAGTAGTGCAAGTTAGTACTTTTTATTTAAAATTATGCTTGAAGGATCGGGGTTTAGATAATGAGTGGAAGGATTTATAAATTAGTTTAATTAAATTTAACTTTTGAAATTAGATTTGTCAAAATAAGGCTCAAAAATAGGAAATTAGATTTTTTGTTATCGTTGAAGCTCTAACAACAATTGTTAGATTATTATTTTTGCTAGCATGTGGGGATGCAGACTTGAGAATTGGCAGACAACTAACATTCACGAGCTTGTGGATTTTTGTATCAATCCGAAGAGAGAAGTTTGCCTGCAACTTAAGGATGAGAGATCTTTCACCATTTTTGTTGTTACACTGATGTAGTTCACGTGAAGATGTAGAAATGAAAAAAATTTCACTGACCTCAACCAAAGCCAAGATATGATACGTCGATTCAATACGTTAGTTAATGATTTTTTTGATGGAAGACGTGAACAGTGACCAAAAGGTTCGGGCAAAGGAGCGATGGACTGCCCCTCCTAAGGGTTGGTGGAAAGCTAACACTGATGCGGCGTTTTGTAATGGGAAAGCTGGGATTGCTTTCATTGTTAGAGATTGGAAAGGAGAGGTCAAGTATCTTGATTACAAGCGTATCTGCTGCGGTTCACCCTTGGAAGCTGAGGTGATCTTGGGCAGCTGACCTGGCCAATAGGAGGGAATGGAAAAATATTTTTTGGTCTTCAGATTGCAGAGAAGTGGTAAACGGCATTCTATCTCCAGAAGAACCTGTGGGATGGGAAACAAGATACGATTTTATTTCCCTTAGAACTTTTTTTGAAAAGGATAACTGGTGCTTGTCTTGAAACTCAAGAAACTCCAACAGGGTGGCATACTTACTTGCCAAGAAAGCTCTTCGGTCAGGGTGTTTATCTGTCCCTTTTTGTTGTTTTTCTGGTTCTCTTCCAAGGGATGTCTTGGGCTTGATAGCCTCGGACGTTCTTGGAAATAATCTGTTGTTGTACCTCCCTCCCTCCCGGCTTTCGGGAGGTTTTTTGTGCCTTATGCAATGAATCTTTAGATTATCATGTTCCATTTCTTGATGTTTGGTTATTTGAACAGAATGAGAGATGCTGATCAAGCAAAGGAACGAGACAAGCGAGGGTGGTTCATCGCATCATCAAAAATGCATATTTTTAATTCATGTCAAATATTTTTTATATGAAACAAGCTAGATGTAAACCAAAAATTGGTATTATGTTATGTGGCTTTTCGTTTGGTAAGGAAATACAATGTTCCTGACCAAAAAACAGAAGCAGTACAACATTGTTTTAGTTGTCTAAAAATTTATTTAGAAATTATGTGAGGTTGCTAGCTCATCTACCGATATTGTCATCCCAAAAAAAAAAAAAAATCCATTCTATAGATATAAATTTTATTTGTGTCCGTACAATGAATTCTCTCGTATTATTAAAAAATCTCAAGTTGAATAATTAATTTATTTGTCAAAGGAAATAGTAGAGTTGATTATGGAGTTATATATTGGATTCTTAAATTAGTATATATTTTGCTAATATATTTTACACCGCACAAAAAATAAAATAAATTTGCATTGAGAAGTCCGTTGTAGTAGATTATTTTTGTTATAAAATTGGACAATGTTATGATATTAAAATTTTTTATGAAACTGATTTTATTCTAATATTTACTTTAAAATTGTAAAATAAGGGGGATGTATTCAATTTAGAATTTGAAGGATTTTAAAAGTCTTTTAAAATTTTGAGGTATTCGATTTAGATTTTAAAGGAGTCCATACAAGTCTAATGATATTCAATTCAGATTTTGATGGATTTTATAAAAGTCTATTAAAATCTAGATGTATTCAGTTATGACTTTATAGAATTCTTTTAAAATCTGATGGTATTTAAAAAGTCATTAATTTTAAAAGACTTTAAAAAATGATGGATTTTAATGGATTTGAAAAGATTTTAACAGGAAAATTGTGAAGAAAATTGTCAATATGAAATCCAGCTTTAAATCCAAAGATTTCATTGGATTCTTATAAAATCTTTATGGAGTCTGTAGAATTCCATAACAATCCATCAAATCCTTTAAAGTCTATAATTTATTCTAAATCCATCAAACTCTAAATTAAATACATCCCTCTTAGAGTTTGATGGATTTAGAATAAATTATAGACTTTAAAGGATTTGATGGATTGTTATGGAATTCTACAGACTCCATAAAGATTTTATAAGAATCCAATGAAATCTTTGGATTTAAAGCTGGATTTCATATTGACAATTTTCTTCACAATTTTCCTGTTAAAATCCTTTCAAATCCATTAAAATCCATCATTTTTTAAAGTCTTTTAAAATCAATGACTTTTTAAATACCACCATATTTTAAAAGAATTCTATAAAGTCATAATTGAATACATCTAGATTTTAATGGACTTTTATAAAATCCATCAAAATCTGAATTGAATATCATTAGACTTGTATGTACTCCTTTAAAATCTAAATCGAATACCTCAAAACTTTAAAAGACTTTTAAAATCCTTCAAATTCTAAATTGAATACATCCCTCTAAGGTTATTTCTAAATTGAAATATGTGACAAACAATTTTTTAAATTTTATTTCTAAATTGAAATATGTGATGAACACATATTTAAATTTTGAATTTAAGAAAGCTATTTTCTTTTTGTTGATAAAACAAATTAATCCTTTTCTTTTTTTAAAAAAAAAAAGGTTATGGAATTGATTTTATTTATTTTTTCAAAACTGATATTTTACTTAAAAATTTATCATCCTGGATAAATAAAAAAATTTGGCTATGTAAACATAAAATTTTTTATGAACAAATATTTTCACCTCATATTTATTATTCTTTGACGCAACTTTTAAATATTTAACTCTATTATATCATGGTCACGTGCAATAAATTTCGGACCATGCTTTTATATATACAGATAAAAATGCTCAACTATTAGTAAAGTTATCCACTTCGTCCTATGTCTCTTGCTTGATCCCTCTTTTTTTTGTTTTGACGGCCTAAAGCTTACTATCGTTCTATATAATATCTATAATATATACTTCTTAGTCAATTTTTTTTAAAAAATATATATATATATATATATATTAAAAAATACAAATAGAGTTGCTGATTCCCATCTCAATAGTCTCATTCATTATAAAAGAAAGGTCGAAATTGTTTTATCCTATTCCAAATAAAAATGTTTAAAATTTGTCAAAAAAAAAAAAAAGAATATTAATACATACATAGATTTGTACATATTAATTCTAATTCTTTATGCTATTTTCTTTTTTTAGATAAAACATTTTTGAAATTGATAGTATCATTTGTAATATCTTAGATGTTTATTATAACTTAACCCAACAAATTTTTAATTTTATATATAACAAAAAATTAATAAAAACAATATTAAACACTATTAACTAGCGGTCCACATGCAATGCATGTGGCCATACCTAACAATCTACAAATATAACAAAGATAACAGTATAAGATTTTAGTTCTAAATGGTTTATCAAACATATATTAGACATATGCATCAACATATATAATTATATATAAATGATAGTACAAAAATTTTAAATGAATTTTAAATAAATACGGGTAATGAATAATTATTATAAAATTTAACCTCTATAGATTAAAATTAAATAATGTCAATCGGTGAAAGCTGTTATAACACAAGTCAAATAGTGGTACAGAGAAGCCATACCATAAGATCCGAAAATTTTAAATCGGAGTTATGTATGATAAAATGTAAAATTTCTATTTTATACTTGGTATAATTGCACTATACAACTGGAAAACTAAAAAATAAAAAATAAAAAATAAAAAGTGCTAATTACATTCATTTGGATACCCACTCATACAATCTGCCCTTTCCTACATCTGCCAGATGTCTCTTACTTTCTACAAAACCAAAGCATATTTTAATTAAAACAAAAGCCATGGAATTTAGTTTATATTATGAAACTGCCATTCCTCTCTTTTAAAAAATGCAAATCCAGTTCTAAATTTTTTTAACTAATGCTGATTTGTGTCTACATATCGACTTCTTGTAAATGAGGCCACCAGCCATTGACAACATGTGATCTCAAGATTTTTCAAAAAATGGAAGATAATAAGGCAAGACAAATGGCTAAGCTAGATTCTAAAAGGTTTATGAATGAAAACGTGGTCTTTTGGGAAATCTAGTCAAAAAAAGACCAAATAACAAGGACAGTGGTTTTAAGTAGGGAAGCAAATGTCGTCGACATCGGCGAAAAGTCGCCAATAATGTCGATTGTCATCTACCACCGACACCGAAAGGGAGGGAAGAGTTTCCGTCATGATTCCCGGAGGAATTTCACTGGAATTGACGAGTTTTGACTAGAAATGCAGATGTTGGTGGGGATTTCATTTTTTGGGTGGATACGGTGGAAAATCGGTGGAGAAATCGATGGATTGTCGTCGAGTGTCGATGGAATTTTCGGGGAGATGTCGGCCGGCATGTGTGTGTGGTTGTGATTTTGAGATATGATCTGGTTTGTGTGTGTGTGTTTGTGATCTGCTGCGGTTTGGTTTGTGTGTTTGTATGTTGTGAATTTGTTTCCCTACTAGTTGTGATGTGAGTGTGATCGGCCGAGAAGAGACTGGCCGGTTGTGATCTGGCCAAGAAGAGAGGAAAAGAGACGGCTGAAGGGAAAGAGAGGGATGGGAAAAAGAAGAGGAAGAGATTGCTGAAGGGAAAGGGGATACAAGGAGATGGCTGAAGAGAACAAACAGGAATTTTTTTTTTTTTTTTTTGGCTATTGATTTATTTATTTATTTATTTATTTTTAAGAATGTGCATGAAAGTGTAAAATGTGAATGAAATCTTTTGATCGTTCTCTTTCTCATACCCATATGGTTGCTGTGGAAGATGAAAACTAGCCATGTAGAACCCTCACCCAGTTGAACGTGAAACACCCAAATGAACGTGAAACACCCAGACGCAGTTGAACGTGAAACACCAAGATCCAGACCCAGTTGAAACCCCCTTTGTACCTCCTCATTTTTTAATTCATTTTTTTTGTTTTTCTAATATTGCTTTAAATTGGAATTGGTAGAAATAAATACGTTTGGTATATCTGCTATTATATAGAAAAATTTTCTAATATAATGAATTAAAAGGACTATTATTATACACTTAAAACATCTAGATATAATCATCAATTTAAAGCACCAACGAATTTTTTTTTAATATTGATAATGTATTATGTACTATATTTGAAAATTTCATATATCTTAGTATTATTTGTTAAATTTTCTATATTGTAGTGCTAATAAAAATTGTATTTGCTTTACTTATAATAATTTTTCCCGTTTGTGAATTATTTTATTATTATTATATTTTAATTATTATATATTTTACATTAATTTTACTATATTAATTATCTTATATACAAAAATCCGTATTATAAATTAAATATTATAATTTTTATAATTTTATCGATATTTCCATTGATATTGACATTTCCATCGATATTTCCATAAAATCATACTCTCCACATTTCCATCGATACCGATATTTTCATCACTGGTTTTTTAAGAAAGGTTATGTTAGATAAATTCAAGAATCAAGATTATGATTAGTCTTATCCCCAAAAATAAAACCATATGGTTAATTAAAATATAATAGACTAACCTTGAAAATGGAAACTCAAATTCTGAAACTCTGTTCATAAACTCCATTGTTTGTCCACCTTAATTAGTCAAGAAGTATCCTAAATGTTTTGCCGCTGGTGGATTCTCATTCTGCTTTAGCTGTTATCTTAACAAAGATTTTTCAAGCTTACTTAAATTCTACTTAAAACTTGAGTGAAAAGGAAGCAACTTCATTTAGAGCAGAAATTAAATGCGCCACCGGAATGATGCAGATTATGTAGAAAGGTCTGACCAAAGAGAACACAGTAACTTGTATAGTGTCAGTGTCTTAGTGGACTGCAAAGAAATCGGTTCTGTGTTCTGAAACTTCTGATTGAGTCATAAATGGTACACACTGGATACAAAGTTTAGTAATGCTATGTGTGGTTTTACACTCTAAACATGTCCGCTCTTGTCCCTAAAGGCAGTGGTTGTGTTTGATGATTTTAGCTACTTGTTATTTTGCTTTTCAAACTAATAGTCACATTTTAAACTCTTTCAGTGGAAGAAAATTTTAATAAAGACTCAGAGGTGAAACTTTTGCTATCAAGGTGCTGTAATACTTTCAAGCATGTAAAGGAAAATGCAAGTTTACAGATAGAACTGAATTACAATATCTTCTGCTACAAGGAATGCAATAACAAAATTTAACAAAAGAGTGATAAAAGCCATCATGAAAGATTTATTATATAATTGGATATGATTAGTTATTCAATCAGATTAGCGTTTTTTGCTGGTATGCTGCAGATACTCCAATAATCAAAATTTAATAATCAAGAAAGTGCACTGTAAGTCAAGGTTCTACCAGTTGTTGATATCACCATAATGAAATCAGGTAGATGACAAAACAGTTCAAAAGAGGACTGGTCAAGCCCTGTCAAGATTCATTGAAGTAGCGTATTAACTCCATAAGGAGATGCTACATAAGTGTAATACAAGATAGATAGATTGGTGCAACTTAAAAAGAAGCAGATCTTACAAACAGCAGCAGATATGTGACAATTGGCAGTACCCCTGCTGTCATATGCATGAAAACATCCTGTAATTTCCTGCAAAAAAATTCCGTCTTGGGTTGAAGCTGGTATAAAATACATAAATATCGTTTCATTAATGTGTAATATGGAGTTTTTATTACCTTTATAAACTTTAAAAAAAAAAAAAACATCTTTGGGAATTCAAACATCTAAAATACAACCAGTTATGCAGGGGATGGTAACTGCAACAGACAAGAGCCACATGTTGAATAGCAATGAAAAGTAGGGAGCACAAGAACACCAGCAATCATGTGTTGGAATTACAGAAAAAATGAATTTTCAAAGTTTGATAATGACTCAAATCCCAGTTCCCAAAACCACTTTGAAACAATCAAAGAGTCTGTGGTAGCAGGTATTTAATTACCTTAAGACATAAATGGTGAAGAAGAGCTAGAACTGTGTTTCAAAACAGCAAAGAGTAAGGTTTTTGAATCAGCTATTCAGCTTCTGTGAATGACAACAGTTTGCTTCCAAAATTATAACTACAAATGAGGGAAGTTAGAAATGAGACCCTATCGCAAGTTAGTTAAAATAGGGAAGAAAAGAGTGCGCAAATACCAAGATCAGAATAAGAAATTCACCGCATTCTCTATTTTTTCTACCCAGGCCGTCAGAGGCAGATGATAGAGGGATATATTTCAGGAAATGGACTGCATTTAAGATGAGTATTGAACATTAAATTAGGTATAACTACATGTATGTTAAAGCAAAATAGAAGCGAGAACATGTATATTATATGACAGGTTGAAAAACAAAAGCTTCAAAGAGAAAATAGTTTGAATTGGAAAATCCAAGTTGAAGACCTTCCTTGCTAAAGGAAAACATTATATCAGAAGCATGTTTTGATCATATGAGTTGTAGTTAAAAAATTAAAAAAATAAAAAAGGAAGTGGGAAGACTCTTCTTATGACAAGCACTGCAGGTGATAGCAGGAAGATGGATGTTTTAGAATGTAGAAACTTAGAAGGAAATCCCTTATCCCATTGTGCGAAATAGCTCCAGGTTTTGGCCCATTGCACGAAATAAGTAATCATGACTATTGCAAAATAAATATAAACATCAAGATTTCATTAGCCAAAAAAAAAAAAAAAAAAAAAAAAAAAATCAGAAATAGAAAAAAAATAAATAAATAATAAAAGTACTATATGACAGAGATGGTAGAAAAGAAATACGTGTATAGAGAAGGCAGACATATATAGGACATGGTTGTAATCATATGGCTAATCAACGTATGCTTATGTTTAGGATGTGATGGATTTTGGGCCAATCCTCCCCTGCTTCTCTCTGGCACCGTGGTGTTAGCAATGGACAACCTATGATCCACAACTCAGAAATAGACGCGGGCAGTCTTTCTTCTGGCAAGCACTCGAGCTGTTTGCACCATTCAATCGAGAAGTTTCGAAGGGAGGTGAGCTGTTGGAAAGCCTTTCCATGTAGGGATTTAAGGTTTGGTATTTGAATTAGGCGAAGAGAAGTGAGAGAGGTGGGAAGCTGGCCTTCCTTCTCCGGAAATGTATCCACCACTTCATCTATTCCTTTGATATGTAAGGATGTAAGAGAGGTGAGCATTCCCAGATTCCACTGCATGATGTTGCTCCGTGCGAAGAGCTTCGAACAATCATCAATTTTAAGTGATTTTAAATTGGAAGGCCATCCCTCTTCTGAAAGTGACGCCAGTTCCTTGCAATACCCAATTTCAATTGATTGTATATCAAAGGGCAACCTCCCTTCAGGGAATGTCTTCATTTTTTGACAACTCCATATTGGCAATTCAAGGAGCGATGGGTATTGCTGCCCTGAGAGTGAGGCCGCCAGGTCACTTGCACATATTGAAAGATATTTCAAAGATGGAAGATAATCTGGTAAGCACTCCCCTTTTAGCTTCGGACAGTTTGACAAATGAAGCTCCTTAAGGTTTGAGAAAACTCCACAACCTTTTTCTCTGTTACCTTCAACTTCCACCACTGACCACTCCCTCCACTCTGCCATATCTGAAAATTTCAAGTTTTTTAACGACTTGAATGGTTTAGCGATCGAAGAAGAAGAAGAAACAGAACCATCACTATCACTATAAAATTCATTGCCTATCTTCTCCAACATATTAAATCTAGATATGAAGAGGGATTCCAAGGAAGGTAGCTGTCCCAGTGGAGGCAACCAACAACAGTTTTAAAATCAGACAGCCTTACAGATCTTATACAGAAAAATGAATGGTGTCCAACCCAAGGCAGGAAGCTTGTACCTCCATAGCTGCGAATATATAATTCCTTCAGATTTGTATGCGGCTGGAGTCTGTCCAAAGCCTCTCGTGCTGGCTGCGAATCATCATTATCACCCATCCACAACAAACCCAGTCGAGTAATACGCTTCTTATCCTCCAATTTGGCCCCTGAAGCATCTTCCTCATTTAGTACATTCTCAAGTCCTTTGATAAGAAGATCAGGTCCCTGCAGATGTTGAAGCTCACCCAGCTCTTTAATATTGGATCCGCTATCTTTTCCTACGACAAACACTGGTAATGTTTGCAGATTTTTCAACTTGCACATTTGGGGTGGCATCTCTCTCAATCCTGTCCCGCAGAACATATGGCGGAAGAAATTTTCATCATGGGAAATATTGAGATGGCGCAAGTTGAATAGCGTTGTGATGCTATTTGGCAAACGTTTAAGATTATAACAACTGTACAACTTCATTGTATGCAACTCATGCAAATTACACACCGTGTCAGGTATCTCTTCAATCGATGAATGACTTAAGTCCAAATACCTTAAATGTTTCAAATTGCCAATTGGATCTGGTATCTTTCCAATTGAAGAACGACCTAAGTCCAAATAAATTAGCTGTTTTAAATTGCCGATTGAATCTGGCAACCTAGTAATGCCACGTTGTCTTAGTATTAATGTCTGTAAATTGTACAAAGTACAAATTGAATTAGGTATTTCGTTAATTCCAGCATGATCGAACTTCAGATATCGTAACAGCTTCAAATTGGCAGTTGAGTTGAGCAACTTTGTCATGAGAGGCCTTTCCTGCATTGAGACACCTCCACCTACGTCGAGCACCCTCAAGTATCGCATTGATGGCAACTGTTCAAGAAGATGCGTCAAGTCCTTTTCTACAAATGGCCAAGTCAATTTCCTGAACAGCAGAGTGCGCAATGTCTTTGTATCACAAAAATCCTCTAAATTCTTGATATAGTCGGATTTGTATTGCAAATATGACAAATGACAAGTACTCTGCTTGCTTGAGACTTCTGATACATTGTCCTGTAAGCTAAAGTAAGATTCACCTGACACACACTTAGCCAAGTCATATACAAGGTCATGCATTGTAAAATAACAATGCTCCACAGAATGGTAGTCGAACTGGAACAATGATCTTGATAACAAATCGTTGAAGTACTCCTCTCCAACTTCTTCTGCGGTCATACTTTTATGGGTCTCCAAAAGATTCTCTCCCATCCATAATAAAATTAGTTCTTGTTTGTTCAATTCGTCACCCTTTGGAAATATTGAGCAGTAGGCAAAACATCTTTTAAGATGTCCAGGTAAATAATAATAGCTCAACCAAAGGGCCGGAAGAATATGTTCTTTCCTAGATGAATCCCATACATCATTCTTCAGAATCTTTTTCCATTCTTGTGGATTTTGTTCAGAACGCAAGAGACCACCAAGTGCTTTTACTGCTAATGGTATACCTTTACACTTTCTAACAACAAGTCTACCAATCTCTTCCAAATCAGGACGTGCACCTAGCTTTTTATTACCAAAGGCATGTTTAGCAAATAACGACCAACAATCATCTTCTGACATTATTTGTAGCCTATAATTCCGAACATCTCCCATCATATTTGCAATTTTTTCACAATAATTTTGCGCCCACATGCTCCAACTTCAAAAGGACTTTTCAATTTATCCCACTCCATATAATCCTCATTCCAAACATCATCTAAAACGAAGAAAAAATTTCTTTCCTGACAACTCTTTCTTTAACTTCTCTTGAAGTAGATTCCAGTCAGTTATACCACAGTTTGTAGATGTGACCGACTCAAAAATTACTTTTGTGATTCTAAAAAGATCAAAATCACCTGAGACACTAACCCATGCTTTCTTCTCAAAATGTTTCTTTACATTAACATTATTGTAAATGTGCTGAGCAAGGGTGGTCTTGCCAATACCGCCCATACCCACTATGGGAATCACAGAGATCTTATTCCCATCAACTTCATCTGATAGCAACAAATCAAGGATGACTTTTTGTCATCATCCCTGCCATACACAGCAGATTCTTCTACTACAGAAGTTGAAGGTGTTGTTTGTGAAGGTGTTTTTAGCACACCTTCTTTGAGGCTAATTATATCCTTTTCTTGCAATATGAATTCCAATCTATTAAGGATTTCCTCTATCCTCGACTCTACTTCCTGTTTGTCAAATGCAGTAAATGGATTTGTGATGAAATTGAGTACCTGATATGAGGTGCTTCCAGATCCACCTTCAATCTCGCATCGCAAAGCTTCAACATTGATCTCATCCACCAAGTCATCTGCATCATCGATTACTTCCTTGAGCTCAGCAAGCCACTTCCTCACAGCTAGGTTTTTCATTTGCTTCTCCTCGGCATCATTCAGCACCGACTCAGCTGACAGCAACTTAATCTTCAACTTCTTGAGCAGTCCGTTGTTGAGTTTCTTTCTCCCGATGAAGTTAAGGACATCCTTGGAAGTCATCCTGTCAAACAACACCTGAAGGAAAGCAGAGAGTAAAGCTTCTCCTACTACTGCAGCCATAGGGTTTTTTGGTATAGTAGAGATTAAGGAATTCAAAAACGAGGGGAAAGTTCTTTGTTTTGCAAACAACAAAGAAGAAGAAGTGTTTGGATAATATGCTGTGTATTTATATATTCAAAAACGAGGGGAAAGTTCTTTGTTTTGCAAACAACAAAGAAGAAGCGTTTGGATGATATGTTGTGTATTGATATATATAAATAATATATATACCCTTTATCGTTTTTCTTTTTTTTTTTTAATAATTTACTTAAATTATAATATATCCAAAAATTTCTTTTTTATACTATTCGAACTCATATTTTGGTACAAATAAAAATATCAAATCACTGAAATTAATCCTCTTCGTCATATCTTATCCTTTTATCTTTTTTTATCTTCTTTTCCACTTTATCCTTGATATCATTTTTCTTTATTTATCTCTCTATGCTATAAACGAGAAGTTCTGATGAGTTTTGGTTTTTTTTTTACTGTTTAAAATTGTTAAAAAATGACTGCATCTTCTGTGTTTTTTTGTTTTATTTTGTTTTGGATTTTTTTTTAATTTTATTTACTTTTAAAATGATGCCGTTTATAGTGAAAATACCTAACTCTATCATTTTTCTCATTTTCCTTCCAAGATGGTATGCCAAGAATACAATGGTAATTTCATGTATACTAGATACGGATCCCTTGTCTGAGATTTTTGGGATTGCGCAATATGATTATTGATTGTGCGGCAACTACTCTTTTAACACACAAAAAAAAAAAAAAACAAAAAAAAAAAAACCTTTTCATTTGGATTGCGCAGTACGGTTATTGATTGTGCTCCAACTACTCTTTTCACACACAGGCGCGAAAAAAAAAATTACTTTTCATTTTCTTCTTTGGACCAGAGACTTTGGTTCTCCTGTGAAGAATCTCATAAGGCAATTTTTTTCATAACAGATTTTTCGCTTTTGGTTTCCTTCTTTTAATATCACATATAGGGTTTTTCTTCTTTTTCTTCTCATATCGAAAACCAACAACATCTCCCCCTTACAAATTCTTTGCTAATGCTTGCACATCTTTTAAATCTACAGAAAAATTCATATGATTCATAAAGTAGATGGAGAAACGTTGCCATCGCCAGCAGCAATAGCATTAGCACATTAATGGGACTTCTGATAATCGGCCATTGCTAGAACTTGCTAATTGATGTGTCCAAGTTGGTTTGTTTTCTTTTCTTTTATGAATTTGCCCATGTGGATCTACCTAATTGAAACGTGTATTCATATTTGCCTGTGAGTGAAACCCGGTTCTATATACTTTTATTTTATCTCTTTTTGTTCGTTTGCCCCATTACTTTGTCAACGAATTAAGCATTTTGGGTGTAAAAAATGATGTTGAGTTTTAATGTTCATTTAGTAAGGAGTATAAAAGGGATGTGAAACTGTCAATTTTCGCTTACGATTGTGATATTATTTTATAATTTCTATTTACTAAATTTTTGTGTGGTTTGTCATATTTCTATTCTTCTCATGCCTGGCTTTTGAATGAAAAAATTAAAACCAGGACAAAAAAAAAATAAAAAATGTTATCACGTAGTGAGGACTAGGAGGATGAGAAAAAAGTGAAAATTTTGAAGTTAAAATCCTTTTCTTGGGTGATCAAGAAAATTGAATGGAGTATTTCCTTTCTTTTTTTGTGGTAATGGGAGTATTTTCTGTTTTGTTTGTTCGAATGGGTTACAATTATCGAATAGAATGCAATGTTGAGATTTATCCTTATCTGCTGAGGAATGTACGGGTAAAATAATTCAATAGGAACACATCACAAGACACGTCAGCAAAGTTCGTCTAGTAAGCAGCCACATCAGTGGCAATATCCTAATAGTTACAATATCTTGGTTAAGAAAGGGATGGCATAGATCAAAAGCCCAATAAATCCGAGATAATTAACTTTGGACTTATTAGTCGAGACAAATTGTTCGAAGGAAAGATATGATAATGCGGGATCCGATGTAAAAAACAGAACTACCTGAAACCCGAGAGAAGCGTAGAAACAAAACAATGCATGAGAAAATACCGAGATTTCTGAATCCTAAAAGAAAAAAGAATCCAACCAAGATGGGTCAAGATCTCGCAAAATCATTTCAAACAGCATCTAGATAGGGATCAAAGCGGGTCAACAGAACCCACAAAATTCTCCTAAGAATATGCTTCAAATTGGTTCGAAACATATAAAAATTGTTATAAAGGTAACCAGGGCACCCCCATTCAAGGTACGCTAAAAATAATACTATCAATTATAGTTGTTCAAACATCAATTGTGAGTTCATAATCTAACTTGAGCTTCGGAGTACCTTTGGCCGGTACCGCACCAGTGCCAAGGTTTCTTTTGTTCTTCTATCCCTTATTTTGCAGCTTCATATTGTACATTCCAGTTGCCACTTCAGCTTTTTACCTAACTAGAAGCTATTCAAATTTTAGCATCAACAGTTTGGCGTGCCAGGTAGGGGGAGAAAATAGTAAACAAAAAGACATGTTGAGGATTTTGGCAATGGCTTCCCAAGATAATCCCACCCAAGGCAAGCAAATTTTTGTTTTATAGACCGAAGTGGAATCGCTCCAATCAAAAGTCCAGGAAATGGCAACTATGTACGAACAAACACAGAAAGTGAACCAAGAGTTGATGCAACAACTACAACAATTACTTCCCCTTACAGTAGTAAGGAGAGAAGAAGTACAAAAAGAACAGCAGCGAGATGTAAGTCGAGACAAGTCACGTGAAAATAGACTATCAAAATCTCAACCACTTTGCAGCATCGCCATAAATAGTCATAACGATAAAGAACGAAAAAGGAGACACGACCAGAATGAAGGGACTTCAAAAATGAAGAAACCAAATCAGGAAGAAAAAGAAGATTTGAGAGAAATAGTACAAGAAGAAGTCAAGAGACCGAAAGGTGTGGCCCAGTTTGACCAACGATGGGTCTCAAACCTGGTGCATACTCCATTTGTCAGATGGATAGCCGAGACAAATCTACCATCTCGATTCGTTCCTCCAAAATTCGATCTTTATGATGGTACGTCTGACCCATTAGAGCATTTGACACAGTATCATCATGCTATGTTCCCGCTCGGGTTACCCCATGATAGAAGAGAATCCATAATGTGTAAAAATTTTGCTACAAGTCTCAAGGGAGCTGTGCTGACCTGGTTTGATAGTCTCAAACCAGAGTCGATTCATTCTTTTGTAGAACTCGTCAACCATTTTGGGGCACAATTTACTTCAAGCATGAAGGTAAAGAAAGAAACAAACCATCTTTTCATAATAACCCAGGGAAGAAATGAATCCTTGAAGGCTTACACACAAAGATTCAACAAAGAAAATGTCAGTATATTAGACTGTAATGAATCAATTGCAATAGAAGCTTTCAGGAAAGTTCTTTTAAGAGAAAATCATATGTACGAATCGCTCATAAAAAGGGTACCCGAAACAATAATCGAAGTAATGTCTCGGATGGCGAAGTACTAACTTAGAAGAAGACCGAAAGATGGAGAAATGAGATAGGACTTGAAATTTGAGAAAGAAGAACCCGTGATGGAGGTAGATCAGACTTTGTCTCAGGAGAAACCAACTCAACCCCCTTGACTCCAAGTAAAGGCAACAAGAGTTGAAAGAAGAAGGCAAGACAAAGATAGTGATCCTTTTAAATACTACTCTTTGACAGTCATTCCTGAACGACTGGTTGAACACTTAGAAGGAAAGAAGTACGTGAAATGGCTAAAGAAAATTACAACAGATCCTCGACTCTGAGACATAGGAAAATTTTGCGCTTTTCACAATAACTACGGTCATCTTACTATAGAGTGCAAACAACTGAAGTGGGAAATTGAAGCCCTCATCAAGAGAGGATACTTGAAGGAATTCATGTCAAAAGGAAAGAAGCAAGACGTGGAAGATGAAGAATCTCAGAAAAAATATGATAACATTAGCAATACCATCCACGGTGGCTTTGATGAAAGAAAGAGAGCAGCATATCAAGCAGGCAGAAGTGGCATTGGTGAGCTCACCTAGCCGAAAAACTCCCAAACTAGAATCATCACCCTTGATCATTTTCTCGGATCACGACATGAAAGGTCTGCACACGCCACATGATGATCCGCTGATCATTAAAATAGACATAGCAAACAACTTGGTCTCCAGAATCTTAGTAGATGCAGGTAGTCCAGTCAACATCATTTTCCTATCAACATTAAACAAAATGAAGTGGAAAAGCGACAACATAGAAAAGGTCGATGACATGAACTTGGTCGAATTCAATAGGGAGACGAGCCGAGTTATGGGGAAAGTGACTATACCCATTCTCAACAAGGGTAAGACGGTGCTATAAAAAATGATAGTAATTGATTCGGATTCAGCATACAACACTATTTTAGGGAGGCCTTGGATCCATTCAATGGAGGCCGTACCATCTTCTTATCATCAAGTGGTGAAGTTCCATCTTGGAGACCAAATTGTGTCCGTGAAAAGTGACAAAGTCAGCACCCGAAATTGCTATGTAGCCACCATGAAGGGAAAAACTTATGGAGATAAATAGCAACCATGAAACCTCAAAATTTCGACAGAAGAAGTGAATGAAGTTGAGAATCCCAAGACAATCCTAGAAGTGGCCCTGGAAGAGACAAAGCCGAGTCAAAAGGTCAGAGTCGGAGCAAGTCTATCTGAAGAGATAAAAGGATGACTTTTGAATTTCCTAAAAGAGATAAGACACTGTTTCACTTGGGATGTTTCAGACATAGAAGGAATTGATCCAGAATTAATCACGCATAAGCTGAATGTAGATCCGAATCACAAGCCATTGAAATAGAAGAGAAGGAAATTCACCCCTGAAAGAAGTCGGATCATCAATGAAGAAATTCAAAAGCTGGAAGATAATGGACTCATCCAAACAATCCATTATCTGAAATGGTAGCAAAGGTGGTGGTAGTAATGAAAAAGAACAAAAAGCCGCGAGCCTGCATTGACTTTACTAACCTGAATAAGGCTTATCTAAAAGACAGTTTTCCTCTCCCGATGTTTGAAACCTTGGTAGATGCAATGGCTGGCCATGAGATGCTAAGTTTCTTAGATGCTTATTTAGGGTATAATCAAATCCTAATGCACCCAGAGGATCAAGAGAAGACTTCATTCATGACAAACTGAGGAATATACTGTTATAAGGTAATGCCTTTTGGACTTAACAATGCAGGTGCGACTTATCAGAGACTGGTGAATAAGATGTTCAAATATCAAATTGGAAAAACGATGGAGGTGTACATAGATGATATGCTTGTAAAGTTGGCCAAAGTCGAAAATCATTTAGATCATTTAAGGCAAACATTTAATGTATTAGAGAAATACAGGATGAAGTTAAACCCGACGAAGTGCACCTTCGGAGTCCCAGGAGGAATGTTTCTCGGACATATTGTTACCCAAAGAGGGATCAAGGCAAATCCGAAACAAATCAAAGCTCTGATTGACATGCCTTCATCTTGGACCAAAAAGAAGTGATGAAACTGAATGGTAGAATCACAGCTCTAAGCCAATTCATATCAAGGTCCTCAGACAGAAGTTATAAATTTTTCAGCGTCCTGAAAGGATGTAAAGATTTTGTTTGAATCGACGAATGCAAAACAACATTTCAACAATTGAAGGAATATCTCAGTTCGCCTCCCCTTTTGGTGAACCCAAATCCCAAAGACGTGCTTCAATTGTACCTTACAGTATCAGACAAAGTAGTTAGTTTGGTATTAACAAAAACTGAAGGCAGAAAACAATATCCAATTTTCTACGTCAGCAAAATTTTGTCACCCGATACACGAACGTGGAGAAACTAGTACTAGCATTAGTAATGACGGTCCGAAAGATCAAGCTGTACTTCTAAAGCAACAAAGTGGAGGTCGTATCAACATACCCTATACGGTCTCTGCTAAATAAGCCTAATCTAGCAGGACAAATTGCAATATGGGCAGTGGAACATGCAGATCACGGGATCGAGTATGTTCCAAAATTGGCTATTAAATCTCAAATATTAGCCAATTTTATAGCTGAATTTGCAATATCCAAAGTAGAGTCACAAGAAGGGCCCAAGTAAAGAAGCTTTGAATTATGGAACCTGTTCGTAGATGGATCTTCAAACAAAAAGGGTTGGGAGTAGGAATGCTACTGAAAACACCAACCAGAGAGCTCATTGAACATTCTTTCCATTTTAGATTTCGAGCCTCAAATAATGAGGCAGAGTATGAGGCTTTGATTGCAGCGTTGAATTTGGCTCATAAGTTTGGAGCACGGAGATTGAAGATACATAGTGACTAGGCATTAGTGGTAAATCAAGTAAATGGAAATTTCTCGGCTACTAACCCTGTTATGGCAGCGTACTTACAAAAGGTTAAACAACTGATCGAAAAATTTAAGGATATCGAGATAAAGCAACTACCGAGAGATGAAAAAAACCATGCGGATGCTCTAACAAATATAGCATCTTCAGTTTAAACCAATCGTAAGAGAATTATCCCCATAGAATATCTTTCGAAAAAAAATATATCCAAGAAATAAAATCTCTCGGTAACTAATCAGATGGAAGAAAAAAGTTGGTGACGTCAATCTTTGAATATATTGATAGTTAATACCATCAGATAAATCCAAAGTAAGGAAATTAAGAATGAGATTAGCCAAGTATTATATCCTCAGAGGAGAACTTTACAGAAGATCATACTTCTTAGGTCTAAAATATTGATGATTTTATACCATATTTATAGCTTAATATTTATTAGTTTGTATTAATTTGTTATGGAAAGATACTTGATTATGTATTTTTCCTAATCTAGGTGAAAGAGGAAGAATTTTAAGAAAACAACCATAAAAGTGGATTCCTTGGAGCGAATTATGGTGGGAAGCAAGATTTGAGCTCGAACGGATCAAGTATTGAAAAGATTCCAAAAAGATTCTTTAAAGATTCCGTAAAGATTTTGTCGGGAATTTCATGATGGAAGTGGATGTCATATGAATCCTCACAATCTGACAATTTCAAATATCATATTAATTTTGAATTTTGAGGTGCGAGTAAAGAGTTATCGTTATTGAAAGTTTTGAATTTATAAAAAAAAAATATTCTAGTTAAATCTCCACCATTGATCAAAAGAGGAAATTAAGACAATTTGAGGGCTAAGATAAAGACAAGTGGCAATAATTGGTTAATTTATCATTAATGAGGCATATGTCATGTCACATGCTTCATTAAGGGTAAATTAGACTAATTAACTATTTTTTTTAGAAAGAATTAGAGAAAAGGAAAGTATTAGAGAGCAAGTAATATCAAGTTTCCTTTTTACACATGAAATTCGTCAAACCCTCTTGATGACCTAAAAAATGTATCTTCCAAAACTCCTACATTGAAAATAAAGAGAAAAAAAAGATTCCCAAGGTCCTATATATATAGCATCTATCACATTGAAGGAAGATATACAAGTTTAGAGAGTTATTTAAGAGCTTTTAGGAGGCTTAAATAGAAACAAATCAAATTTTGGGAGTTTCTAAGGATCTCTTAAGGGTTCTAAGGTTTTAAAGTTTTAGAAGATCAATTGAAGAATTTGGAGGGAGCATAGAGACGTGGGTTTGCTTGTAGAAGAAGGCTACGACTTGGAGAGCTTTTGGAGGAGGATTTCTTCAATAGTTTTTATTCTCTTCTCTTTCTCTTTAATTGTGAACATTATTGTTTTTTTTCTTTATAACTATGGATGTTGAAATTACTTTTGCCATGAACTAATTTCATAGCTAGGATTATGATGTAGCCCTAACTATGAAGGTCTAATTATTTTAATATATGTTGAGTTTTATTTAATTAGTAATATGTTTTGTTAATAAATTATTGGTATGCTTAATGCTTTCATAGGCTGGAAGGAAGGAATGATTTTAATAATATTTCAGCTTGGAAAAGGATAATATTATGGATCTCCAATGATTTACATGAATGCCTAATTGATTGGAAAATAGTTATGTCTCAACCATATTATTTGCTTAATCTATGCTTAATGAATTTGCATGATTTAATTTATTGACCGGAAGGAATAAATTAGGTTATGTGAATATTATCAATTGTGAGTGAAAACTACTTTTGATTAATTTTGTAATTAAGTGTGGTTAACAAAATTACTAGTTAATTAAATTCACATATTTAAGTAATTAAATTGGAATGGTTAGTGGTGAAATCAAATGCCCTAGTGTTCATAATTATTAAACTCACTCTCTTACTTGAAATTGATCTAATTTTAATTTCTTGTTTTTGTTTAATTTAGTTTATTTAATTTTCAATTACTATCTTAATTGCTAGTTCAAATATTACCAAAATCTAATTATCTTTGGTACTTAATTCTTAATCCCTTGGGTACGACAACCTTATTTTTCCACTTTATTACTTGAAAACGATTTGTGCACTTGCGAGTTGATTTTACACATCAATACTTAGGGCCACTACTGAAATGTTTGGGACCAAGGGTAGCGTTAAAAGTTATGGGCGAAGTACATGAAGGCCATTGTGGCATTCACTCAAGGGGAAGAGCACTGGGAAGAAAAATAAGGCTACATAGTTTCTATTGGCTGACCATGATGAAAGATTATGAAAGGTACATGAAGAAGTGTGATAAATGTCAGAGGTTTGCTCCTTTACACAATGTACCAGCGAATGAACTTACACATGTGTCAAGTCCCTAGCCTTTCATCCAATGGGGACTTGATATAATGGGTCCCTTTTCCTTTGGCAACGAGACAATGGAAATTCATCTTGGTAGCAATTGATTATTTCTCAAAATGGATCGAAGCTGAAGCCTACCCGAAAATCAAAGAGTCTCGTTTAATAAATTTTGTATGGAAATTTATCATATGCAGGTTTGGTTTACTGAAGGTGTTAATTTCTGACAATGGGTCCCGATTTATCAGCAAAGGGTTTAGAAATTTCTGCAAGGAATGGAAGATAAAGCTCCGACACTCCTTACCAAGACATCCACAAGGAAATGGCCAGGCAAAAGCATCAAATAAAAGTATACTGAATACTCCAAAAAAGCGACTAGAGGATTCGAAAGGACTATGGGCCAAAAAACTCCCAGGAGTCCTATGGGCTTATAGAACAACAGTCTAAACCCCGACAAATCAAACCCAATTTCTCTTGTCTATGGAACCGAAGCAGTCATTCCTGCCGAGATATCATAAAAGAATTTACGTACAAGTGGGAACCTCGGACAACATAATGATCAGTTAATGAGTTAGGTGCTTGATGAAACTGAATGAAACCTAAGAAATGAAAGAAGCTGCTTCTATTAGACTTTCACAGTATCAACAGATAGCAGCAAAACATTATAATTCGGCAGTCAAACCTCGGATCTTTCTAGAAGGGGACTTAGTCCTCAGGAAAGTTTTTCATGGGAATGAAGAGCCTAACGTTTGAAAGTTAGGGTCGAACTGGGAAGGACCCTACAAAATTACCTCGATCGTTCGGCCAGGAACATATAAAATTCAAAGTCTCAAAGGCAAAGTTATCCCTAGAGATTAGCATTCAGATAATTTGAGAATTTATCATTCAACGTCATTTTTCTGAAATTGAAAAGCTACAAAATGTAATCAATGTATTTGCATTCACTGGAAGTAATAAAATTGCAACAGAATTTATTCAAACAGAACAAAAGCAAAGAAAGAAGAAATTTTATTTATTCTCAAACGAAATTTACAAGAAAAGGCTGCAAAACCCAAAATGCTGGGCATACATTGGATAAACATATACATCGGATATATAAATTTTCATGTCTTCTACGACTTTTTACTTTAGACAAGGAAGAAAAAAAAGAAGTGCATATGTCATGTCTTCTACAGCTTTCATTCCGGACGGGTAGAAAGGATAAGAGAACCTCATTCCCAAAGAAATCCTTCAGAAGAGGAAAAACGCGAAGCCAAGGTTGACACCGCCTCTTTGTATGATCAAAAAATACCCCCTGCTGTTTTCGAAAGATGCGGGGACTACTTTTGATCTAAATTCTTTGAACTCCAGCAATAGTCATGCTGGCATTTAGGGAATAGATGGATGGTTTCCCAGAAGAAAAGTGCGATAAAACCATCCACACTCTCCACTAGAATAAATGCCCACCCGTAAAGACCAGAGACCTTGTTACAAGTCTCCGATCGTTGAGATCAACATTGCCAGTACCCAAAGGCATTCACTGAGGGAATAAGATCATCAGTGCCAGCATCCTTCGAACAACCCCACAACATAGTGAAGATGCAAAAGATACTGGCAATGATGATCTCATTACCTAGGCAAGCCAAGAAAACCCAGAATAACCGTTTTTCCCTCATTTTTTGAGATTAAGAAAATGAAAAGAAAAGAAAGCAAATTAGAAGGCGTGTTCAAAATGCGAGAAGTCACAACCTATTTATAATGGAAGGATGAACACTTCCATCCCACCTTTTGTGTGATTTTCTAATCTGCGGCTCAACACATACCTAGAACAAAGGGAGAAAAGATCTCCTCCGTGCACGTAAGTGATATCTTTCTCACACTATTAATAACGTATGTCTTTTTGTATCCGGATAAACATATCTATGGTCATGATTATCTGCCAATAGTGATAAATAAAAATTAAATGATCCTTGGAAAAATCATGACACTTCGATATTATCAAAAGAAGAAACTTAAAATGTCACGCACAAGGAGAGTTTGACTCAGAAGTGGGACACCTGCACAAGGGTTCCAAGTTTACAAAAACTACAAACTAGTCTCAGACTGGTATCATTGGGGAATAGAACAATACATATCAAACGAAAGATAATTCGGCTCCTAGCTCCCACCGAGCAATCGCAACAAATCAATCATAAGCTAACTCAACAAAGTAAGTTGGACACATACACACCAAATAAGAGATAACTCGGCCCACGACGAATTAGAGTTTCAAGCTAAGTTCGGATTAGCACGGTAAATAATAGTCCAGCTCATATGTGTCAGGCAAGAGATCATTCGGCCAAGATCGAAAAATAGCAACAAACTAGCCTTGGGGTTAGGTCGATCATAAATAACTTGGCAAATGCACATCGGTCGAACCATAGCTTGGTTACGCTTAAGGTGAATAACAAAAAGTCGCAGACTTGGCAATAGTCGGTGCAAGCTCGGTCCGGTGTTCAACCCAAAGGGTTTAACCAGACATAAATGAGCAACAAAAGAGTTACATCTAAAGTCCCACAGAAAGGATGAGTAACCAAGTCAAAACGCTACAAAATTTTATCATAACGTAAACCACTTGTCAAGTTTGAATGCATGGGTTCAACAAAATCGAAGATACAAGAACATCAGAGCAAAGTCGTATACGGTGAAAGTAAAATTTTATTCAATTTATGGATAAAGTTACAAGATTAGATCAGATGACATGATACTTCTTGAAAGCAACAAAAAAATATAGTGTAAAGACAAATTCCGAACAGAAAGGCTACAAGGTGGTAGAAATTTTGATGCCATACATTCTAAATCAACTACCCAAAGGAAATTGCGCAGGTCAAAAGTCAAAGTCTGCTATCCTAAATCGGATGGTCGGATCCACTCATCGGTTGGATCCTTTCTCTTCAAGAAACCTAAACACGTAGAACTTAGGTGCCTTCCCTAAAAGATGCTCGTGAAACCCAAAAAAGAACCATCTGAAATTGAAGCATTGATCTTCAACAGAACAATGTGATGATATTTTTATTATCCAATCAAGCTTTGGAAGTAAAAGAAATGCAGATCAAAAAATCTGGTTATCATTTTATTACCTAAACAAGCGCAAGAGCAAAAAGTGGAACTTTTTAAGTTCCATTGCATTTTTGCCAAACCAAAAGCTTGATTGAATAATAAAATGAAGAACAATATGTCATAGAAATACTGTATAATAACGATATGGAAATGAGGGTTATAAATATACCCCGAAGATAACAAACAATATTTATCCATGAACGATAAGAAGAGCAATAAAATCACGTATATCTACAAACATAAATGTTTATCCTTTAGCAAGAGTAACAAAATTATGTTTATCAACGAACATAATTGGAGGTGTCCACAAAATTTATATACATTATTTATCAAATTCAGAATTTTCAGCCGCAACATCAGGAATCTCATCTTCGTCTAAAGTTATGAGGGACTTTGAACCCTTAGACTCAAAAGGAACCAAGCTATGTTGCATGGTACGTACCTTCGGATCAGCAGCAAGTTCGGATCCCCTTTTGGTAGCAACGCTTAGACTCGGACCAAAGACTTCATCCTCATCCTCGATGTCCGAGAGTGTAAAAACAACATCACTCGACAAAGAGGTGGTAGGAGATGCAATTGAAGGATTTTCAACCGTGTACTTCTTCTTGCACTCATTCCAGCCATGACGATATCCTCTGTTCGAGCTATCAGCCTTGATAATACTTGCCAAAGCCATGGCACTCTTTAAATCCTTAGAAAGCTTAAGAGCTTTCGCAGTTTTCTCTTCTAAAGCTTTGGTGGCATCCCCAGATGCCGCCATTTTTTCTATCAGATATCTCTTCGTGACCTCAAGCTCAAATGTTAACTTGTACCTCTCCTCCTCCATCTTAGCAAGTTTCTCCTTGAATGCGAACAACGAAGTCTAAGTATCATGGTTCTTCTAGGTAAAAAGGTATTCAAGATAGTTAACCTCTTCACATTTTCTTCCAGGAGCTTAACCCTTTCAGCAACCACTACACAGTTCTAAGACATCAAATGCATATGGGCAGCAGCTTGCTTCATGAGCATCGAAGAGGAGTAGCTTGCTATTTTCTTCTCGTCTTTGGAAGGAAGCATAGCCGAACTAAAATTGAGCAAATCCTGATCCGATTTGCGAATCGAGAAACCTTCAGGAAAAGTAACCACCACCTTTCTTCCATTCGATGACTCAGACTGAAAGATCCTTCAGACATCGCCAACGCCTTCGGATCTCACCTTTTTTGTAAGTAGACTTCTTTCCCTTTGGTTTGCAGAAGAACTAGCCAAATTTATCGAGCTAACGGGAGGGTTAGAGGTGACAACCTGAGCCCCATCAGTGGTTAGAAAAATCGAGGGAATGGCTTGACTCTTCTCACGGGTAACTTGCTTGGCATGGGATGCTTCAGGAGCTTCTATTCTCTTCTAGGCCTTGGCTTTGTTGGCTTTTCTAATCTTTTGAACCTGTGATGCATTAATGTCAGCAACAATTCTCTCATTTGCCATATGAAGACCAGCTTTTTCAAAATTCTCGGCAGTTAGAATTTTGGGTAAAGAAAGAACTTCTATGGATGCAAGTTGAATTGAAGTTGCGATTTGATCATCGGAATACTCTGGAAGAGAGTTCAAGTTAGGATCTACAAAGAGAAACGTACACAATTAGAAACTAAAAGAGGGGAAAGTCGCATACCAAAGTGTAAAATGATAGAGAAGCTCACTAAAAAATAAATTCCAGTCTGTCCTAACAGGTCTCAAATTTGGGACCTCGCAACCCCATTCGTCCGAAACAAAGAAATGTTTTTTCTTCCAATACTTGTCACCATAAGAAGTATTGATGAACAATTTCTTATTTCGGCAGTCATGCAAAATGTATCAGTGATAGTCTCAGAAGTTCTCTTTTACTTCATACTAAAGTAGGAGAGTATTCGCAAGCAGGTTAATGTTATGAAGGTCAATCAAAATTTGAGTGGCTAGAAGAACACGCCATGTGTTGGGCATCAACTGGCCAAGAGAAAGATTGAAATAAGAAAGGAACTCGCGAATAAAAGGGGGAAGAGGAAGACGAAGACCTAAATCAAAAAAGTATTCATACATGCATACACATCCAGGACGATGTGAAGGTGAGCATTCTTCTTTTACGACCAGAGTTAACCTAATCGATTTAGGTATCCTATATCTAGTTCGGATATTGCTTAACTCCTCTACATCTCCTGTGCCTTCCTCGAGTTCATAAAAAAAGATTAGATCGTGTGTATGTTTCGTCCTAGTTTCAGCCCGAGAGGAGTATGAATCATCATTAGAAAAAGACATATCACTATTACTAACAAGCGAATCCCTATGTTCGCTAGAAGTTTCAACATTATCCCTTAGGGTCGACATCTAATGCGGATGAAAGAAAGCAGATACATAACAAAAAGAAAATCAAAATTAGAAGTTACGGCTAGAGAACTAACCAGAAAGGCAGAAGGAGCACCAAATGTGAAAGCAATTCGATGAAAAAGAGAAGTAAAAAGTTCAAAGGACCCACGCTAGATCTTCTTTGGTTCGCACAGTTTTTGAAAAGAAGTAATAAATTTCTGGTTACGGCTCCACTAGGCTCCATAAGATAACGAGTTACAAATTAAAGAGAAAGTTGCTTAATAATAACCTTAGGGAAACCTTACAACCGTTCGCTATGTATCTAACAGTTGGGATCGATAAGCGTCATTTCGGGGAAGATTGAAAAGACGGAGAAATCAAAAGGTGTCACACCTGATAAGGTTATAACTCTTCCAAGTGATATAACTCTACACTTGCAAGAGTTCCCGTGGGGGGTGGGGGGGGGGGGGGGGGGGGGCGCTAACTGTACGGGTAAAATAATTCGATAGGAACTCACCAGCAAAGTTCATCTGGTAAGCAGGCACATCAGCGGCAATATCCTAATAGTTACAATATCTCGGTTAAGAAGGGGACAGCATGGATCAAAAGCCTGATATATCTTAGATAATTAACTTTGGATTATTAGTCGAGACAACTTATCCAAAGGAAAGATATGATAATGCGGGATCCGATGTAAAAAACAGAACTACCTGAAACCTGAGAGAAGCATAGAAACAAAACAATACATGAGAAAATACTGGGATTTATGAATATTAAAAGAAAGAAAAATCCGACCAAGATGGGTCAAGATCTCGCAGAATCATTTCAAACAGAATCTAGATAGAGATCAAAGCAGGTCAACGGAACCCACAAAATTCTCCTAAGAATATGCTTCAAATTGGTTCAAAACATATTAAAACTGTTATAAAGGTAACTAGGGCACCCCCATTCAAGGTACGCTAAAAAATATACTATCAATTATAGTTGTTCAAACATCAATTGTGAGTTCATAATCTGACTTGAGCATCGAAGTGCCTTTGGCCGGTACCACACCGGTGCCAAAGTTTCTTTTGTTAATGGAAATAGATCTGCCGAAGTGTCTGCTCTCTTGCTTTACTAGGTTTAATATTCAAATAGAAAAGTATAAAAAAAAAACAAAAAAACAATACACAAAAACGAAAAAAACTATCTGCTTTCTTGCTTTACTAGGTTTGATATTCAAATGGAAAAGAATAAAAAACAAAAAAAACAAAACACAAAAGTGAAAAAACAAAGAAAAAGAAAAAAAAAAAAACAAAGAAAAAGAGTTGCTTTAGCCTTGTTTGGTAATATGTCTAAAAAATACGTCCTCATATTAAAAAAAAAAAAAAACAAAATAAGTCTCAAAAACCATTTCTTTGAAAAAGCACCATTCTGTAGTTTTTTGGTTTTTTATTTTACAATTATATTATTTATAAGTTGCATGACTATATATATAATTGACAGTGATAAAATATTTATTAATATTTTTACACATTTAAATTTTTTTAAGGTAGAATTATATCGAATTTAATATTTAAAATATTATTATATTTATATCTAACAGCATTTTGTTTCAACTCATTTTAGGAAAGAATTATTTCACTTTTATGCCATGTCTAATTGACAAAAACAATTTAATACATGGAGATATATATTTTTGGACTAGGAATCCTTAAACAATTAGATAGATTTTTATTTAGTGTGCTTAGTCATTTATATTACAACTTTCAAAATTTACTATGTTTGAAAATGAGAGAGGATTAGAATCAATAATATTTTATCGGGTTAACAATGACGATGAAGTCTAGTGAGGCAAAAATGGCTAGCAATTTAGACCTTTCACAACCAAATGATGCTGAAAACATACTGAAAGGAACTACAAAGTCCTCTCCTACAGTTGATGAGGGCAGCAAAAGAAAGTTTTTTTGGTTTTAAAAAGAATGTAATGTGTAGAAAAATATAAAATCAAAATATGAATGTGTTGAGTAAATTTGTTATTTATATGACAAAAAACAGCAATAACATATGACAATTTTTTACCAAACAAATCACCATTCATATTGTATCCCAAAAAAAAAAAAAAAAATCATAATCCATAAAATATTTTATATAATCATTTTGTTCAAATTTTCTCTTTACAATTAATATAAAATAAGTAAATAATTTATATTTTAGATTAAAATCTCATAAATTTATTAATTATTAAAGTACATAGACATACTTATGGAAATATTGTATCATAGTAATTTGAAAAATTATTTTAATTTGAACTATTCAAAATTAAAACAAACTACTATTAAATACCCTAATTTCAGATTAAGCCATGTGCATCGCATGTGAGCACACTTAGTTTATACTATAAGCGAGAAGATGAGTGGTTTTTGGTCCAATTTTTACTGTTTATTTTGGTTCAAAAACGACATTCTCCCATGCGTTTTGCCCTTTTCTTTTACCATGTGTCAAAAGTTGGTTGCACCCTTTCAACTATCCTGTTTTTCATCAAACTGCTGGTTTTGGCTTTATTATACAAATACCCTTGCCTTCAAAAATTTAACATGCCATTAAAATTTAATATTTAATACACAACCAAACACATATGCAACAACCAACCAAATGTAAAAAAAATAAAATAAAATAAAATTAAAGCAAACATTCTTAGCTTATAAATTGATATGTCGAAAAAAACTGCAGTTAATTTAAAAAACAAAATGCACAATACCTCACACAAAAATATAGAAAAAAATATTTAAAATATCAAAAATTGATAGGTAATCACCAAAAGCTGGAAAACTAACTAGAGTTTAGAATTAAACCTTGCCACTATCGGAGATAGGCTGGTGCTTCATGTTGAGTCGAGAGAGAAGGATGCCGATTGGGTTCGATGCTTCGTGGAGAAAGCGAATAAGGTATTGATCAGCATCGAGAGAGAGAAGCATATTTGAGATCGGCATTGAGAGAGAAGATTGGGTGCTTCGCGGAGAGAGCGAGAGAGAGAAGAAGGTATAAAAAAAAATTTAGAAAAAATTAAAGAAAAAAAAGGGTCAAAGCCAAAAAAAGGTCAAAGACAAAAAATAAAATTAAAAATTAAAAAGGTCACGTTTTATTTTTTAATTTTTATTGTTATTTTTTTTGTAAAGATTTTTTAATTTTTTTAATTCTTTTTTTTTTTTTACTTTAAAAGTATCATTTAAAATTACCAATTCAAACTTTTTTAATAAATATTACCAATTCAAACTTACTAAATAAAAAAAAAATGATCAAAGACAATTTTTTTGTATGTTAAAAAAGCCAAATGCTGATTTGCTTTATATTTATGTGAAAATTACCAAATTCAAACATATGTTAAAAAAATAAAAATTTTATTCAAATGTTTAAATTTAAATATCTGATTTTTTTTCAAACCATGCTCTGACTCATCCGACCCATGTCTCCACACGGGTCACCAGTTGAAAACGAGCACCGCTGTATTGCAACTTCTCGCTTTTAGCATTGACTAAGGAGAAAAAACGAGTGGTTAAATTTTCATTTTGATTGGTCTTCCACAATTATATATATCCAATTTAAAATCAAGATATTTTTATTTATTTTATTTTATGAATAAATAGAAGTACAGTTAATTTATTTTGTGATTTCTATTTTATCTTCCGTTTTTTTGTTTTTTTATTTTCTTCTATCTTCAGTTTTTCTCTTTCTTTTTTTTTTTTTGTGTCATTTAATCTTGATTTCTTGGTTATCTATTTTTCTTGTTTCCATTTATATTCCATTGGTTTTTCTTCTTCTTTTTTTCTTTGTGTTTATCTTTCATTCTTCCTCTCCCTCGCATCATTGTTTGAGTTAGTTTATTTTATTGATTATATTTTTCTCTCTCTTTTTTTTTTAAAGGAATATAATAATTTGGATAATTAAAATAATAATATAATAAGCTAATAAGATGAAAAAAATTTTAAAAATTATTAGATAAAGACTTAAATAATTTAAATTATTTTGTTTAATTAAAAAATAACATATTATGATAAATTATATATTTATTTTATTAATTATTATTAAAAAATAATTTAGTGTGATTATCATCGGACATAAAACTAGATTATTATTATTTTTTTTTTATCTCATCTCATTAGTCTAAAATAATTTTTATATATCAAACGGATCCCAAAGGACTGTTTGTGTTGCTTGCACGCATATGGGATCATATGAAAAAATATTCATATGGGTGACTGACTTATTTCTTTCCTAAGCAGAGCATATTTTTGATATTTTAGTTCCTAATCCAACTTTAAATACTTTATTACACACTGTCAAAATCATGGTTTTAAATATTCAAATTTTTTTTCAAAATTTTCATTTTTCAAAAGGGTCAAGATAAAATTTAGATTCAAAATGAAAATGGATAAAATTTCTATAATATTCATTGAAATTTTATCGAAATTTCGCCAAAATTTTCATGAAAATTTTCGTAAAATATACATATCAAATCCTTAATAATTTAGTTAAAAAATCTCTAAAATTTCCATGAATTTTTTACTGAAATTTCCAAAATATCCATGGAATTTTTATAAAAAATTCATAAATATTATTGATATTTAGTAAAAAAATTTATCAAATTAATTTCATTGATAATTTTTTTACCCTTTAATTGCCTTTTAAACATTTAGTGATATAAGTAAAATAGAATGAATTAAATTGAATAACATTAATAAGTTCTACTTATTGAATATTGATAAAGCAAAAATATAAAAATTATGGATTATATTTTTTAACCTGGAAAATCTTATTACTGAGTATATCTGTTTTATAAATGTGGGTAAATAGATAATGAAACATATATATGGAGATGTCACAACAAGAAGATGATTCGATTTTTATAAATTTTGGATCAATAAGGGTTGAAAGTCATTTTCATAACCCTTATTCAATGGATATTTATGGAATGTCATTAACTAGTAACTCATTGGGTATCATCTTAAACTTAAACATAAGAGAATAGTAGTTATGCACATAGTCAACCAATAATGCAAGATCCATATGGTTGGTATATTAATAATTATATGCAAAATTATCAGGAAGATACATTTTTTCATAACTACTTCTCATATTTTATATTTCAAAATGAAAATAAAGATGAAACTAATGATTTTCAACCACCTAGAAATTCTATGTGGTATTAATATAACATTTATGAACTATAATGTAATTGTAATAATCGTTTTATATATTTTAGTTAATAAATAATTTTATCATATATGTATTTTTTGATATATTTTTATTAATAATAATTTATCTATTGTCATTAGTGCTTATTATAAATCAATCCATTAAGAAGAATATAACATCCATTCAATATTTTAGCAAGTTTTATAATCAATTTGATAATAGGTGGATTTAAAAAGCTAATTCTACAGTTTAAATAAAAATTTTTATTTTTTAAAATAAATTTCTATCATTTTTTATAATTTTGTATCGATATTTGATATTTCCATCGATACCGATTTTTTGAACCTTGGTCAATATACTTTTAGAGTTTAAATGCAATTTTTTTTTTTAATTTGAGAAAAAGATATCTTTCATGATTTTTTATTTATTTATTTTTATTTTTTACAAATAACTTTCACCATTTAAACTTTTTATACAGCATAAAAGAGAAAAAAAAATAAATCAATTTCTTGTTAGATATTATTTCTATTATAACTATTTCATTATTTTATATCACTACACCATAATAATTGAATAGAAAATATAAAGTATTAATTATGTACTTATTCATGAATAAATAATTTTTAGATTTATAATCGATAATTATATTATAATTTCTTAAAAAGAATTGTTTTTAGTTCTTAACCACATAGGGCAAAATACATATATAGAGACTATGGTAATTGCGTGGCTTGTACTTTACATTACCAAATGCGTGCCATGAAAGTCGCAATAGTCATCCCATATCGCCCCTCAAACTGTACGGGAAGAACTTCATGTTCAGTTTATCCCTCATATGTAAAAACGAATAGTTGATAGAATCCTAGTGTAGTTATCTGCAAGCTGATGAGTAGTAGGAACATATTTAACTTCAAGAGTTTGAGATTTAAAGCTAAATTCCCTGCACTTAAATTATCACACCACAAAATCAGAATTAGATGGCAACATAACTTGGCTCAATTAGGACATGGCTGAGGATCACATGACATATTTGGTCTGTCTTTTGCTTTAATACTATGAAAACTCAATAAAGAAATATTTTTGAGAAATATATTAAAGCACTTTGTATGAATAGTGAGGTACAATATGTATATATAATAATGCATAGAAACCTTAAGGGTATATACCACATCCATAGCCACCCTAAGGTGACGATCACACAAGGTAATACAAAACAGAAATTTTAGGAAATTATAGAGAGACTATCGTAATAGTATGGCTTGCACTCTCTACTGCCATATGCTCGCTTGCCGCAATAGTCATCTAACAAACTCAAATTTTGCTTGTACAAATGGTTTTTAAATTAAATTTTACTTGTATAAATAGCTTTTAAATTGAATTTCACTTATAGAATAATCTTTAAACTGATTATGTTTTGACACATTAAATATAAAAATTTCAAAAGAAATTTGATTTCAAATACCAAAATGCCAAAAAAAAAGTTTACTAACTAAAGTGCCAAAACATTTTCAATTCAGAAGATAAACGCATCAATTACACTATTTATATATGTATTAAAATAATAATTTAATAAAATAATAAAGTATTACATATAATGTTGATAATGTTAATATATATATATATGTGTTTTATCCCGACTTCGCATAATGAAATCTGCCTTTGGCTTGCCTATTATTTCTTTTTATTTCTTTCTTGGTAATTAATAAGTCCATTGCAAGTTTTTTACCAATATATATATATATATATAGATAGATATATTTTCCTCGAGTGTACATGCATCTGTAAATAAATAAATATACGCGAATTATCTTGCTGTAGTGGGCTTTTTGCATTCTAATCTTTCAGGTCTAGCGAAGGCTGAGGCCCAAGTCCTAAGACCCACAAGGACTTGTTTTGCAAAGTGAAGTTGAGATTTTAGGTCTACTTCGCTTAGTGAATAAAACCCTAGCTTGGCGCACTGACTCCGATTCTCGGTACGCGGCCTCCATCTACATCTCCACAGCTAGGGTTCCTCTCTGAACCTCCAAACATTTCTGCACGACGATGGTATTCATTACTTTCTTTGTGTATTCATGTAGCAGCATTTCTGATCTCTGATTTCTGATTTCGTTCCCTTAAATTTTTTTTAAAAAACAATTGCAATTAGTTCACCTAAATAACATTGATCTGCATTCTTACGTGTTTAACATCTAGCTATTTCTTTTGAAATATTAAATTCCTGCTCGGATATGAATAATTGTTAGGAAATGTTGTACATATGTGCTTAGAAATCATGGGTTGGGTTGATTATGTTGCTAAGAATGTGGGTTAGTGTGGACATTTGTAATTTTTTTTTTTTTTTAATTTTTGGCCACACATTGGCTTGGTTCGGTTTGAAGGTTTTTTCTTCCAAATTCCTTTGTAGATCCTCTAATGTATTCTTAAATTTAATTTTTTTTTTGGGGCTTTTATTAACTTGCGGTTCTGTTCTTTCATAGGCTCCCAAACGAGGTGGGAAGGTCACTGTAGCTGCAAAGAAGCGGCCTGTAAGAAGTGTCTCTATATTAGCCTTATCCTTTTTGTTTGCTTTTTCAAAGTGGCTTCTGGAATTTTTACATTGCAAGTGTGCCGTTTTCACATACTGGTAGCTTGTTTTCTTAATGGGCTCCTTTTAATTACAGGAAAAAATTGTAAATCCCCTGTTTGAGAAGCGACCAAAGCAGTTTGGGATTGGTGGTGCATTGCCACCAAAGAAGGATTTGACTAGATTCGTCAAATGGCCTCATGTTGTTCAAATTCAGAGGAAAAGGAGGATTCTGAAACAACGTTTGAAGGTTCCTCCTGCTATAAATCAGTTCACAAAAACACTTGACAAGAATACTGGTAGGGATTTTCTATTTTTCATGTTTCTGGTTGCTGTAATTGGTTTATTTCAAGGGGTTGCATTGGTAGATTCTGTAGAACTAACTAGTGTCATAGGGTCTTGAGTAATGCAAAGGTATATACATGAAACGTAGTATCCAACTCATTTGTTCATTTGTCTTGCAGCCACAAACCTTTTCAAGTTGTTGCTTAAATATAGACCTGAGGACAAGGCTGCTAAGAAGGAAAGACTTTTAAAAAGAGCGCAAGCTGAAGCTGATGGGAAAAGTGTAGAGGCAAAGAAACCCATTGTGGTTAAATACGGTCTTAATCATGTCACATACCTCATTGAGCAGGTTGTCACGTGCATTGTTATCTCTTCTTTAGAAAGTTCGCAGATGATTGGTATATAATGTTCCTAAGGCAAAAATAATTTTATCTGTTTATGCTTTGCTTCTGCTTGTGGGTTTAGTACTTACTATACTTGTCAAAATTGTATATATATAATTTGGTTCCAACCTTTATTTTCATCTTTTATTGGATACTTAGATGTGTTTTGCATATGGCCTTTTTAAATGGTCTTATGGCAATTGTAGCTTTATTCATAAATGGTCTAATTTATTTATGTAGAACAAGGCACAGTTGGTGGTTATTGCACATGATGTTGACCCGATTGAGCTTGTTGTTTGGTTGCCTGCTCTATGCCGAAAAATGGAGGTCCCTTATGCGATTGTGAAGGGCAAGTCTCGTCTTGGATCGGTATTTTTCCTGTCCTTTTTCTGAATATATCAACCTTTTGATTTGAATCTAGAATGATATTTAAATTTCAAGGGTTGAAAATGACTCAACTAGCATGTTTGCGTGATATGTAATAGATTGTCCACAAGAAGACAGCTGCTGCTTTGTGCCTTACATCGGTTAAGAATGAAGATAAATTGGAATTTAGTAGGATTCTGGAGGCAGTTAAGGTAATGATCTACCAATAACAGTACCTGCTTGACTTCAACCACTTATTTAACTTTTTATCTTTCATTCAAAGGTTATGTCATGGTGCTCAATCTCTCATTTATATCTTTTAACGAATTTCAGGCCAACTTCAATGACAAGTTTGATGAACATCGTAAGAAATGGGGAGGTGGCATCATGGGTTCCAAATCTCTGGCCAAGACCAAAGCAAGGGAGAGAGTGCTGGCCAAGGAGGCTGCCCAAAGAATGTCTTGAGCTCCAACATCGAAGTAGGAGGAGTAACTACCTTTGCATTTCTTTCTACTGTTTTTGTTTGTCAATTCTAGACAGTTTTGTATTTGATTGGATAGTTTGGATTTTCACTGTTATATTTATATCAAGATATGTTTTTTTCCATTGGAAGACTGATATTGAATCCACCGAGAGCTTGTGATAGACGGATTGCTTTTACTCGGGCGTTATGATGATTCTCATATTTCTTTATATTAATGGCTCATAGTGTAAGACGAGTTACTTACTGTAGCTAATTGTTTAATCAATCTACTTAGGAAAATAAAGTGTCAATTGCTTTGTGCACTGCAGCTCTTCTTGTCCATGTTATATGGCTTTCTTGGTTTCTCTATGCACATTGAAGCAAGATAATCGTTATCAAATAAGATAAGTAAAAACTATTGGCCTTTCACCCAGATATTGTTTCAAAACTTGTTTTCGACAATTCTACTTCTGCGCCAACCCTTACAGCTCAAGAGCTAACTGGGCCAAAACCAAATCTAGAATACCTAGATAACCTATGAAAATCCTCTCAAAATTGGGAAAGCAAAATTCGTTTTGGAAATAGTAAGGTCGTCTATGTGAACTTGTAGAAATTCCTTTCATAATATAATTCTCTTTTTCAGCAAATATATATATATATATATATATCTCACTCTCTCTATATATATATCTATATAAAATTCTTTTTATCAATTTATTGTTTCTTCTCTAATTCTTCAAGATTGTCATTGTTTGTTGCCTTGGTCTGTAAGGTATTCTATATAGCTGGCATTCTCTGACCATTCTGTTCCTCTTTCTCTTAAATTTTCGATAACATTTTGTTATTACCCTTGATTAATTATGAGGTTTCAGAATTGGCATTCTTTGTTGCTGGAATTCTTTGGCCAATCAGTTCCTCTTTCTTTTGAATTTTCAATAAGATTTTGTTGTTGTCCTTGATTAATAGAGGGTTCAAACTTTTGTCTATGTCCTGTTTTTGTTAAATTTGTATTTTATTTTGGCTATGCTTTCTTTCGACATATAAAAATGCAATATTTTTGCGTTGTTTTTTTGTTATTAATTAATTGTATGCAACGGCTATACTTGTATAAAAATATTTTTTGGTAATATTATTTAAAATATTAATTATATAAGTATTATAGTGTTAAATATTATAGATAAATATCATAACTACAAGAGAGATAAATAAAATATATATAGATGTGAGAAAAAAAAAAAAAAAAAGAATCAAGACAAAAAAGAAATTGCATAAAGATAGAAGGAACGGAGGGGCACTTTTCACAAATGTGAGAATAAAACGGTATGATTAGATAAAATAAATACTGAATTTTTAAAAAATCAAAAATATCTAGGGGCCACGTGCCGTTGGGCTAAACATGTGTCCGCCCCTGCTTACACTATTAATTTGACAAACAACCAGTCGAACACAATTTCTAACAAATTGGTCAAAATTGGATTCCCTTCAAGGTTTCTTCACTGTATAATATCTGTAAGGATAATAAATAAGATCTAAATAATATATTTTTGATACAAAACAATAATATATGTGCCATTGTACTTTAGATTGTTAAGATCCATTTGCAATGCTGAACTAAATTTTACTGAATTATTTTAATTTTTTTTGTACTAAATTTAAAATAATGAAGTTTCTAATGAAAAAAAAAGAAGGAAAAAAAAAAAAAAAGGAAGTTCAATATCCAATACCAGTTTTTGACTTCAATTATTTTCTATCAATAATCCTTTCTCTCTTATGAGTTTTAAGTATAAAATGTGTTCTGTAATTTATTCCAAAAAAGGGGGGGGAAAAAAAAAAGTGAGAAAAGGAACAAAAGGTCAAACGGTGACAAAAGGAAAATCAACAAGTAATTTGAGTTTTCTTTTCATTACCTTTTTTTTGAAAAACAAAAAAAGAAAAAAAAAAGAAAGAAAGAAATTATCCATACCGTTAGTTTAGCTTGTTATTTATTTCTTTTTCGAATTATATATATATATATATATTTATAAGTTTTTGGAACTGGTTTAGTTTTTTTGGTCCACCAACTGTTTTAATTAATTTGTTTTGAAACAATATATATAAGCTTTGAAGAAAAATTTTGGTAATAACACATTTTGAAGAAAAATTACAATAATGTATTTTCGTTTAGACTGATAAAATGGGAAACTGAAATGATATGGATATATATATACATATATGTTTTATTTATAATATAGATATCCGTAAATTTTTATTATTTGGATATTGCTATATCAAACCTGTATATATATATATTTGTAAGATTTTGGAACTAATTTAGCTTTTTTGGTCTACTAACTAGTTTAATTAAATGTTTCGAAACAGTATATATATATATATATATACAAGCTTTGAAGAAAATTTTTGGTAATGACACGCTTTCAAAAAGATTACAACAATGTACTTTCGTAGAGAATGACAAAATGGGAAACGACAATGATAGGGATACGTATATATAATGACAAAATGGGAAACGACAATGATACGGAAATGTATATATATATATATATATATTTCTTTTTCGACCTGGACAATGATATGGACAATTTATTGTTTCATAAAATACCATTACCTATGCCATGACCAATCTTCTATTTGCATTATATAATCTCAATACATACAAGAAGTAATTAATACTCGATCAATTCAATGCGAGCTGGTGCTTTGACAAAGTCAATTATATATGATATACTTTAGTTAATTATTCCACGTTAATTTCCAGTCACAATCGCGTATATAATTTTTTATATACATTATATAATTAATTAATGTTTGCTTAAATTTTTTAATTATGACTCATGATTCGGCCTTATTTATGAGATAACTGCTTGTCCATATATTTAATACAGGAAATTAAAGTGAGGAAGAGAAAAGAGAGATCTCCATGGAAGAAATTCATGAAACTGCAAAAGCTTATTACAACAATCTAACAGAAGACCAAAAGGATGGTGCCAATAAAATGTTCCAATCAATGGATTTGAATGGAGATGGGAGTGTAAGCCTGAGTGAGTACCTTGAGATATTGGGGAAGAAGGGCTATAAATCCTGCAACAACCCCAACTTCTTCATGGAGCTTGACAGAAATGGTGATGGAAATCTTGATTTCGAAGAGTTCCTGAGCTTATACTATCTTATTAAGAGTGAGAGACTGCTCTTCTGCGATGGCCATGGATGTGGAGCGTTTCTCAAAGGACTCTACTTCACTTGTGCTCGCTGTTTCCAACGCGAAATGAACTCTTTCGATCTCTGCTCTTCCTGCTTCAACGGCAAGAAATTTCGCCATAATCATGCTACCTTTCTGGATAATTTTGCCTTGCTGCGTTGCATGGCTACAGGATATAGAGTAAGAGCATTTTGACATAATTAATATCTGATTATTTTCAATTATTTAATTAATTTTTTATTTAAGTGCTTGTTTGGTAACTTGATCTTTACTAACACGGTTTGGTAACTTCATTTTGCCATTGTGAAATTTTAAAATAGTTGTGATTTATCATTTATGCAATTAGTTTAATCTTTAAAATTAACTATAAAATTCTTTTCCCATAAATTTATTCTGCCTAATCATTAATTGTAACAACTCATTGTTTTAGTAGATATGTTCTAAAAGTGCTAGTAAAATTTCTATTGTAATCTTAAATTTATATGTATATATATATATAGGGTGAGGCTATGGTACGGATTATCTGTATGCGGATCAGCACCAAAATCAATGTTTTTTAAAAAAAAAAAGCGTTGACTTTGTTGTTACATATACAGAGCAAAACTGATGCTTTTAAGAAAAAATATCGGTTTTGGTATGAATCCGCATGTGGATGGACTGCACCATAAAATTATCATATATATATATATATATCGATATATCTATAAGCAATGTAAATTATATTGTTAGTTCAATTAGAATATTTATATGGATTCTTATTTACTTAACATGGAAATTGACATCGTTTTAAATTTAGATGGCATAAATATAAATTTAATTTTAAAATTGTTCTATAATAATAATGCACATAAAATCTATATATGCTATTAATTAATTAAATATTTTAATAGCTTTTTTTTAAACAAAAAATTTGACTTTTAAAATTTTTTTTAGAATATTTGACAAACTCTTCACAAGTATAAAATCACTTTGACTGTAAATTATTTGACAGGACAGACCTACCACTTCAGCTATAGACATGTCCAATAAAAATTTTTCAACTCATTAAAATTTAATACATCACCACATCCATATAATCAATCTAATATTAGTAATTTTTTTACTAAAAAACCAATTCGTTTTATTCCAGTATATTTAGCATATTCAATTTCCTTTTAAGGAATATTTTTGTTTTAATTTAATTTTTTTTTTAAAGACAATTACATTAAAGCAAAAAGATGTAAAAAAAAAATGTTAAAAACAAAAATAAAAATAAATAATAGATAAACATATATTAGAAAACTTATTTTGCAAAACATAAACTAGTATAGATATGTATTTGGTATAACACCTGCTCATGCAAAATAAAATTAACTTGGGCCACTACATATATATAAAGGATAATTCTATGGTGCGATCGGTCCGCATGCCATCCCGTATCAAAGCCAATGCTTTTAAGAAAAAATATTGTTTTGCTCTGTATATGCAACATCAAAGCAAAAACGTAAGCTTTGGTGTCAGTTAGCACCGTAGTCTCCCCCTATATATAAATATAGATATATATGCATAGAGTTTTTCTACGATGCGGAAGGTCCGCATGCAGACGCACTTAAAGCCGACGCTTTTTAGATGAAAGCGTTGGCTTTGCTGTATACTGTACATATTAAAATCGACACTTTCATCCAAAAAAATCAGCTTTGAGTGCGGTTCTCATATAGACCATCTGCACCGTAAAATTCTCCTATATGCATATATGTATTACATGTAGGTATTATATATATCATACAAAAAGTTCCAGTATTATACAAAAAGGCATATACTTTATGCATGCAAAATATAATTTGATATATTTTTTTCTTTTACCTTTTTTTTTTTGTTTGTTGTTAAATGCTTAGGTTTTTTGGACAACAAAATGTTAAGATCAAAATAAAAGTATTCCTTATAAAAAAATATTCTTTTGAGTGAAAATTTTTTAGAAGGAAACTGAATACGTTAAAATACTATTAAAATACTGTAGAGTTAAGCAGATTGATTCGTTAGTAAAAGAATATTGCATAGATGATGTGTTAAATCTTATTGAATTGGCAACCTTTAATCGAATGGGCTTACCATCTCAGTTATACATCCATTCTACCGAAGAATTTCTCTACCTTGACAGTGCTACTTTTTTTCTATTATCATATCATATCATCTTGACATGATGTTTATGTTTAAAAAGTTTTTTTTTTTAAAATTGTATTTTTTATATGGTAAAAAAATTTAACAATAGACAGAGATATTGAAAATGCTTTTAATTAAGTAAATCAATGAGAATCAATATTAATACAATAACTTAAATAAAAATGGTGAATGTTAATATTAATTCAAGGTTGCATGATTATTTCACCCAAAATAAAAAAATAAAAATTTGATGGTTGACTTTTGATACGTGACTTTTTTTATTGGCTTTCTGGCTACATGTTGTTTTCAGAACAAAACCGAGGGAGCAAGTCAAGCCATTGAGACGGGATTCGACATTGTAGAATTCATTGTCAGCATCAGCACTAATAACGAATGTAGCATATTGTAGTATCTTTTATATAAATTTTTATGAAAAATATGTATACATTCAAATGTATCTAGCTAAAGTCAATATATTCAACCAAAAAAAAAAAAAATACTGCATGATATAGGAAAAAGACTTTTTTATATATATTTTTTCTACCTTAATGTTATTCTCATTTGAGTCATTTTTATAATTCTATGAATAAAGTAAACTAAAGACGAATTATTGTTATTGTTATTATTTTTGGGATATCAAAAGACTACTTCAAAAAAAAAAAAAATGTTGAGCCAAAAAAAAAAAAAAAAAAAAGCTCAACTTAAATAACAATTATAACAAAATGGCAATTTTAACCTTTTCTTTTTTTTTCTTTTATCTTTTGAGCATAATAAGGCTTAACTCAAATACTTGACTTCCAACAACACACAGACATACACATACAATTACCATACGCAGACACGGTAAATATTTATTTTTTTCAATATTTGATATCAAACAACAAATATAATTCTCATACAAAAACATTGTTAAAATGAATGGATAATAGTTGATGAAAATATTAAAAAATTACGATTGGTATCAGAAAATGGATTTTTTTAAACATATGGATAAAAAAAGGTAAAAATTGTCATTTTGAGAAAAATATATAAGTTGAATAAAGTTTTAAGGGTGGTTCTATAAAAACTAATAGCCATACCACATTTTGCAAATTCTCAGATCTAATTAAATTTTTACTTCTTTTACAAATAAATATATCTATTTTTCCTTACAGTAAAATAAAATAAAATTATTCATATTATATTAATTTTACCCTAATTCCAATTGAAATCGGTTGACTATCTTCAACAGTCCTAATTCCCGTTGAAATTAGTTGGCTCCCATCAAAATCAGTCGGCTCTATTCAATAGCCTTGGTCATCTTAAGACTCTTACACATAATTCCTACATGACTCTTCGCATACATATTAATCTTTAATGATACTTGAATAAGAATGAATCATTGAATTTATGTTCGGTTTATATAAAATCTAAATGGTTTCAAATGTCTAAACTATGTATATTGAATAACATAGCCTATAAATCAATTTCTGTTAGATTTATATAAATCGGATCCAATTGTCTTCTTCTAAATAGATAACCTGAACAAATTCAAAACATTTACGTTATACATATCGAACGACTTCACTTATCATTAAATTTTTGTTTGATTTATATAAATTAAATCACGTAATATTCTTTTGGAATATATAACCTAGACAAGTTCAAAACTTTCAAGTTATGAATATAAAATAATTTTATTTATTATTAAATTTTTATTCGACTATATATGTATATTGGATTCCATTAGCTATTTCAAATTACAAAACCTTGATGGCTTATAAACGTCTGGATTATATATAGTGAAAAACTTCACTTTATATAAATATGGTAATACATAAATAATAGTTTTTTTTATTTTTTTTTATTTTTTTTAATTTGAAAGAAACTTGGTGCAAACGACAAAATGAATATTATAAAAAGAAAAACATAAAAAGAAAAAAAATAAATCATAAAAAAAATTCAAAGTTGAAATGGATAATTTGCCAATCATTCTTGTCTATCTTTTCAATGATTAGTGATCACAAATGTATTCTAGTTGTAGATAAAATGACATTAAATGGATTTTACTTGTCTAAAGGGTGGTTATAATAGTCTTTTTTACTTCAAAATTTTGGGTAACTATCACTCTTAGTCCCTGAATTATAAAGGATTTAGATCACTTTGCTCTATAAACTTTTACTTATTTATTTATTTTTGCTTCATTTTGGTTCTCAAATGCATGAAAAGGTTTTGCATTAGTTCTTATACGATTTTCCGTCCATTTTCCTAACAACAATCTGCCAGGGTGTTATGCTTAATTTACATGGACCAAAGTGAGATTTTGAACAGTTTACAGACCAAAATGAAACATTTTGTATAGTTTAGGGATGTAAAGGAAACAAATTTTTTTTTTTAAAAAAAAAAATAATAAAAGCTTGGAAAATCTATATAAATATTTAAAAATTTAAAGAAATATTTATAAATCCAAATAAAAAAAATATTTGGAACAATAAATAAAAGAAATAGGAAAACAAATACTTGTATCACATTTTATTTATTATATAGATTATTTTTTCCAAAATAACTACTTTTTTTATATAAATTTAAAAATATTGTACTATTGGAAATTTTTTTAAAAAAATTTGAAAAAAAAAATCAAATTTATAAATAACAGATGATAGGACTCGATGCACTGGTTCCTGAACACAAAACCGAATACCAACAAAGGAACTTATAAAACGCACTACATCAACATAAGGCAGGGGATTGAAAGACAAACGGGGTTCATACAAACCAAAGAATAGCAGTCCGTAGATAGTTCCGAATACATCCATAAATATGAAATATATAACAATAGATCAAAAGGAACCCGAGGCTCCACAAAAATATTATTTTATTAATTAATTAATTAATTGTATGCAACGGTTACACTTGTACAAAATATTTTTCGGTAATAACATTTAAAATATTAATTAAATAAGTATAATAGTGTTAAATATTATAGATAAATATCATAACTACATTAAATAACTATTTGACTGTATATAAGAGATATAACTAAATAAATAAATAAATATATATATATATATATAGATGTGAAAAAAAAAATAAAGCAAAAAAAAAAAAAAAAAAAAAAACTGCATAGAGATAGAAGGAAAGGAGGGGGCACTTTTCATATATGTGATAATAAAACGGTATAATTAGATAAAATGAATACTGAATTTTTAAAAAATGGAAATATCTAAGGGGGCACGTGGCCTTGGGCCAAACATGTGTCCGCCCCTGCTTACACTTTTAATTTGACAAACAATCAATCGAACACAATTTCTAACAATTTGGTTAAAATTGGATTCCATAGCCTTTCTTCAGTATATAATATCTGTAAGGATATTCATAATAAATAAGATCTAACTAATATATTTTTGATACAAAACTAAAAACAATACTATATGCATGTGTCATTGTCCTTTAGATTGTTAAGATCCATTTGCAATGCTGAACTGAATTTTACTGAATCATTTTAATTTTTTATTGGAATAAATTTAAATAATTAAGTTTATAATGAAAAAAAAAAGAGATAAAAAAAATAAGGGAGTTCAACATCCAATACCAGGTTTTGACTTCAATTATGTTTTATCAATAATCCTTTCTCTCTAATGAGTTTTCTTTTCATTACCCTTTTTTTTTTTTAAGAAAGAAATAAATTATCCATAGAATTAGTATAGCATGTTATTTATTTCTTTTTCGAATTAGTATCTATTAGAGAGGCTCTAATATAGTATTTTTGGATTTTACTAATATCCAAGATAATAATATTAATCGTTAGATCTTACCAACGATCAAAATCTGATTGGGATTTAAAATATCATAGAAGTTTTTTTTTTTTTCTTCGTTTTCCTCTTCTCGTGCTCCGTGTGAAAATATCAGGTGGCTTCTTCCTTCAATTAAAACTCTATAAATTTGGATTACAGAAAAGATCAAGAGCTCCATAGATTTAGATTGTAGATGAAATCTAAAACCGAATTCTCTGTCTTTCCTATTTTACCCAAACATAAATTTCTCTATCTTCCCGTTATTGTTTGAGATATGTATTTTATTTGATTTTGATCTTTTTTTTTTCAATAGTTTGTTAAGAGTATTCCTTCATAATATAATTTGTCTCTATTTAACTTTAATACAAATTGATTACCAAGCACTAGCAATCTCTGAAAATGTGGAAAACTTTGCAAGTAAATTATGATTTTTTTGTTTTTTTTTGTTTTTTGTGTTTTATGTATTTGAGTTTGATCAAAATAGAGTTTCTATGTATAGTTGTAGAATAATGGAAGAGGAAAATGAAAGGAAGAAGGTACCTGATATTTTAATGTGGGCTCTAGAAGAGGCAAAACAAAAAGATGGAAAGGATTAAAGTGGAGTGAAATGAAGCAAAAAAAATAAAATAATAAATAAATAAATAAATCACATGATATCTTAAAGCCCAATTAGATCTTAACCGCTAGTAAGATCTAATAGTCAATATTATAAATCTAGATGTTAGTAAAATTCAAAAATCCTGGATAAAAATATCAATATATATATATATATATTTATAAGTTTTTGGAATTGGTTTAGCTTTTTTGGTCCACTAACTAGTTTAATTAATTTGTTTTGAAATAGTACATATACGCTTTCAAGAAAATTGCAACAATGTATTTTCGTATAAAGTGATAAAATGGGAAGCGGCAATGATATGAATATATAAATATATATATATATATATATAGGGTCCATTTATGGTGTATACATTTGTATGTTTTATCATACAAATTTCAATATTATGATGATTTTTAAAAAATTATCATCAATATTATCATACAGAAACAAATATTGATGATGATTTTTTCAAAAATCGTTATACTGTCCATTTTCTCTATATATATATATATATATATTTCTTTTTTGACCTATTGACAATGATACGAACAATTAATTGGTTGATAAAATATCATTACCTATGCCATGACCCATCTTCTATTTGTATTATAAAATCTCAATACATATATGAAGTAATTAATGCTCGATCAATTCAATGCGAGCTGGTGCTTATGACAGTCAATTATATATGATATTTAATTATTCCGCTTTAATTTCCGATCACAATCCCATATATAATTATATATACATTATATAATTAATTAAAGTTGTGCTTAAATTTTTTAATTATAACTCATGATTCGGCTTATTTTCTTGTTATAGATTTTGTATTTAATTTCGGCTGTGCTGTCTTTCGGCAGCCAAAATTTATACTTGTTGCCTATAGAAATGGCATTAGATGGATTATGGTTGTCTAAATAGCTGTTGTCCTGGTCCAGTTTCCTGCAAATTTTTGAGTGGTTATCATTATGAGTCCTTGAACGTCAGAGTTCACACTTTGCTCCATAAACTTTTTTTTTTTCTTTTTTTTTTTAACATCATTTTTTTTGTTTTTTTTTTATTTATTTTGCCTCATTTTGGTCCTTAAATGTGTAAAAAGTTCAGCTTTAGTGCTTTGATGATTTTCTGCCCATTTGGCCAATGAAAATGCCACATGCATGTCACATTTAATGACCATAGTGAGATCTTGTATAGTTTAGTGATGTAAATGGAACAATTTTAAAATTTATTTTTGAAATGATAAAAAATTAAAATAATCTGTATAAATATTTAAAAATTTTAAGAAATATTTATCCATGTAACTAAAAAAGAAATTTATTTCAAGCAATAGATAAAGGACCTATCCAAAAAACAAATAGCAATGTAAACGGAACGAGTCGGCATTGGTTTTTTAAATCCCATCCTCATCTCTGTGATTTTCTCCTCATCTCGTCCTCATGGTTTTTTCTGCTTCTTTGGAGGTGGGGCAGGGCAAATCCATTCCCCACACCACCACCTTTTTTTCTTTTTTGGATAATTGGTAAGAATTTCCCTAACATGACCCATTTATGATATAATTTTTGTGTTTCTTTTTTGAAAAATTTATATACAAATACTTTCATTTGTAAATAAAGTGTCTAAATGTAATAAAAGTACAGTAAAATATATCATGGTCAAAATATATAATTACAACATATTTAAAAATACAATGCAATAGTCCAAAACTTTAAATACATAAATATAACGTATGTAAAGGTACAAATATGATAAAGTTATATATTTATATTCGTTTATTTAATAATTTGATAAATTAAAAATATAAAAAAATTAAATAAACAAGTATATAGATTGTGTTGGGTTTGGGGTGGAGTTTTTATTTTCTGGCCCCGTCCTAACCTTGATCCAGGGTATAAAATTTTGGCCCCAACCTGCTTCGTCATCCCAACTTACAAGGGACAAACCACCCTTTTAAGGATGGTACACTGCGATTTTTGGATTGTATGGAACAAATTGCCACTCTTAGATTAGCCTCTCTTCTGACCTTAATCGAAATGACTTCCGCATGTTGACCTAGCTATGAGCCTTGCTCTCACACCGACAAATAGCTTTTCTATATCACTTTTTGGACTTCCTTGATGAGATGCCAGTGGATGCTCAATTGGACTATGTAGGTGCGAAGGAGAGCAATTCATAGTATAGGAGTTCTTCAAAGAAGTCAATTTTCTTCAATAACAAATTGTATTTTGCTATTGACATTTTCAAATTTTAATAGTGCTACATTCAGGGTGGAGCAAGGAATTTCGATTAGGCAGTGGGGCCATATTATAACCCAAAAAAATAAAAAATAAAAATATTTAAATACACGATATGAAAGAATTTTGTATCATTTTATTTTTTTAAAAAATGGTATTTTCTTATAATATTGATTTTAGTTTTGGATGGATTATTAAAAAAGAAATAACAATAACATTAGAGAATTTTTAATGTCATCTTAGAGAATCTATTTATTTTAATTAAACAGAAGATACCAACAAATATTAAAAATATTAAAAATACAAACAATACAATAAGAAAAAAAAAACATAGTTTTAATTAAAATAAAAACTCCACTAATAAGAAAATACAATAATTAATAACTAATTAGAAACTTCAAAACTTCAATAAATAAATGCCGAAAGTTATAGTAAATACTAAATAAAACAAATACTGAGTATTGAATTTAAAAACAAGAATTCTCACTTTTTTCTTAGATAAGAAATGCTCACCTAATGCATAATTATATTAATTTACTAATCAAATTAATTAAGTTTATAATTTAGAAATACTTAAAAAATTAATAATGTAGATAGAAAAAAACAACATTTTAGTTTTTTGGGGAGTGGGGTGCGCAATTATTTAATTATAGATTTATCTTCATAATTTATTAAAAAAGACTATGCATATCTAAAAAAAATAAAAATGCTTAGAGGAGCATGGCTCCCACATTTTTAAACATGCCTTTGCCACTAGGTGTATCATATATAATGATCCATAACAATGTCAATATCAAATTTTGGCATAATTATTTAATGCCATATAGTAAAAAATAATATTGACAAATATATATTTTATTTAATCACATTATTTTATTTTATCTATCAAAAAAATTTTGGACTAAATCTTACTTTTCTAAGTTTACCAATTAAAAATTAAAAATTATATTATTTAATGATGTGTACCTCATAAATTTATTATGGTGAGGTTCACTATAAAAAAAATACCAATTACATTTTAAAATGCGATATCCCAATAGAGCATACAAAGAACACAACTATCCTATTTTTTTGACATTGCAATAAGAAAATGCAATGCCATTGTAGATACTCTTGAATCTCCTAGTCCAAATTGTATAATGAAGTTTTGAAAAATTTCAATTCACTCAAATGCCCTTAAAAAGGTCGTGAAAAAAAGTTCATGTGAGCTTCACATGTGTGCGTTAGGCTTTTTAATACCTTTTTTTACATATTACATCAAAGTGATACAAAAACAATAGAATAGGCGGCAATGCGTTAATTTTTAAAGTTTAGAAAGTCAAGTGTTAAACACATTAAAATTCAGGTGGCAAAATACATTTTACCCTTTTATTTATTATTATATAGATTTTTATTTCTTTCCAAAATAATATTTGAAAAATCTTAAATATTGTACAATCGAAAATTTTTAAAAAATAAGTTTCAAAAAGAATAAAATTAAATTCGTAACATTTACATGAATATTAAAGAAATGTTTCTTTTCATATAATAATAGAAAATTAAATTTGTTTCACACCATGAATTAAAGAACTAGAACAAAATATAACAATACACAATTTATTTATAACTGTGCGAATATATATTTTTAAAACAGTATTTATGGAAGGTATTATTCATTGAATTAATGCAAATATTATACTTTTTAACCTATTTTAAAAATAAAATCTTTAAAGAATAATTTTTTTCAAAAACTTTGAATGAGTTATTAAAAATAGAAGAAATATTTATGTTTGTAAATAAGGAAAGTGGAAAAAAAATAATATTTGTACGGTTTTAGACATATAAGTAATTTTGTTTTGAATATGTGTTAATCATTTTTGGCCATTCCCAAAATAATATGTTTTGATCCATGTTGTTATTTAAAAAAAAAAAAAAAAAACTATTCATGTCAATTGAAAATTAACATAATCACATTTTACAAGTTTATCAAAAACGAAAAGAAAAGAAAATAATAAAACAATAGATGACTGATTTATTTATTTTCTATACCAATTCTCAATTCTTTTATGATTTTCAAAAATTAAAATTTTGTTGAAGTATTATTATTATTTTTCTTTTTTCTATTTCCTTTGTATATAGTACTTAAAATTTTTTTAAAATGTTTTGACTAGTTATGAAAAGAAATCCAATTAAACTAATATTAAGATTTGGATAATTTATATTGTGATCCTTTTACTCCAGCGACTCATTTTGTAAAAATTGCAAGCCTTAGCACTCGGTGACGGATCCAAGAAATGTGTTTAATTAGAGTTTCCACTAGTAGTGGATTCAAAGAAAATTTCAAGCTGTCATTTTATAATAACAATTGCCTCTTTTTTTGTTTCCCTTTTTTTTTTTTTTTAAAAAATATTTATGGTGTTTACAAATACAAATACAAACACATACAAAAATGTTAAGTAAAATTAGCTTAATTGGTATGGCATTTACACTTATATCCATAGATCATGAATTTGATTTACTGAGATAGAAGAAAATTATTGTAATTGATCATATATCTATATATATATATATATATAAATGCAATATTTTTGCTATGTTCTTTTTTGTCCAATTGATTAGAATGTCTAATAAACTAAGGATTAAATCTTTTTTTAATTTTTCTCTATGTAGAAAAATATGATTTGCGGTGGTTCGGCAATACACAAGAAATTTATTGTGTACATTCATTATATAAAGAAAATAAAAGAAAATATACACATTAATGGACGCAAAATAAATTCAAAAGAAAAAAAAATTATTATATTAGGGTTTAAAAAACTAATGTAATAGAAAAATACAAAAAAATGTGTAATTAAGAAAAGTAATAGCTTAAAATTAAAACAAAATTTAAATAATAAATATTATAAATTGTTTTTTTGTTATTAATTAATTGTATGCGACGGTCATACTTGTATAAAATATTTTTAGTAATAATATTAAAAATGTTAATTAAATAATTATTCTATTGTTAAATACTATGTATAAATATCGTGACTACATTAAATAACTTTATGATTATATATAAGGGAGATAAATAAAACTATATATGGATGTGAGAAAAAAAAAAGGAATTAAAACAAAAAAAAAAAAAAAAAAAAAGAAAACGACTGCATAGAGGTAGAAGGAAAGGAGGGAGACACGTTTCATCTACGTGAGAAAGAAACGGTATAATTAGACAAAATAAATACTGAAATTTTAAAAAATTGAAAATATCTAGGGGGTACGTGTCAGGCCAATCATGTGTCCGCCCCTGCTTATACTTTTAATTTGACAAGCAATCAATCGAACACAATTCCTAACAAATTGGTCAAAATTGGATGCTTTTTGGTAAAAGGTCAAAATTGGATTTCCCTTCCAGCTTTCTTCAGTATATAATATTCGGAAGGATATTCGTAATAAATAAGGTCTAAATAATATATTTTTGATACAAAACTAAAAACAACAATATATGTGCAATTGTCCTTTAGATTGTTAAGATCCATTTGAAATGCTGAACTGAATTTTAATTAATTATTTTAAATTTTTGTTGAACGGAATTTAAATTAATGAAGTTTATAATGCAAAAAAAGGAAAAAAAAAAATTAGTGAAGTTCAACATCCAATATATTTAAAATAATGAAGTTTATAATGGTTCAACATCCAATACCAGGTTTTGACTTCAATTTCGTTTTATCAACAATCCTCTGTTTTAGGAATAAAAAGTTCTGTCTTATCTATTCCCAAATAACAAAAAGTGAGAAAAGGAATTGTCAAAATAAAAATCAACTAGTAATTTGAGTTTTCTTTTCTTTACCCTTTTTTGGTCCAAAAGGGGCAGAAAAAAAGAAAAAAGAAAAAAAAAGAAAAGTAAAGAAGGAAATTATCCACACAGTTAGTTTTGTCACCCAAAAAAAAAAAAAAAGGAAAAGAAAAAGGAAAAAAAGAAAGAAATTATCCAACACAGTTAGTTTAGCTTGTTATTTATTATGTTATTATTATTATTTTTTTGAATTAGTATATATATATATATATGTATATTTAAGTTTTTGGAACTAGTTTAGCTTTTTTAATCATCAGTTGCAGAGAATGATAAAATGGGAAATAACAATGGAATGGTCAATTAATCGGTCCAAAAAATACAATTATATTATATAATTAATAGCCATGACTCAGATACTATTGTATTATTAGTTTAATCTCAATACACATATAGGAAGCAAATTAATTTTTGGTCAATTCAATGCGAGCTGGTGCTCATGACAAAGTCAAAATTGAGTGTTTTACTTGATCAATTATACCGCGTTAATTTCTAATCACTATATAATAATATATCATCATATAATTTATCTAAATTGTGCTTAAAGTCTTGTCCAAAGACTATATAAAGGAAATTAAAGTGAGGAAGAGAAAGAGATAAGAGAGATCTCTATGGAAGAAATTCATGAAACTGCAAAAGCTTATTACAACAATCTAACAGAAGACCAAAAGGATGGTGCCAATAATATGTTCCAATCAATGGATTTGAATGGAGATGGGAGTGTAAGCCTGAGTGAGTACCTTGAGATATTGGGGAAGAAGGGCTATAAATTGTCCAACAACCCGAAATTCTTCACGGAGCTTGACAGGGACGGAGATGGAAATCTGGATTTCGAAGAGTTTCTAAGCTTATACTATCTGATTAGAAGTGAGAGGCTGCTCTTCTGCGACGGCCATGGATGTGGAGCTTTTCTCAAAGGAGTCTACTTCACTTGTGTTCACTGTTTCCAACGCGAAAAGAATTTCGATCTCTGCCCTTCCTGCTTCAGCGGCAAGAATTTTCTCCATAACCATGCTACCTTTCTGGATAATTTTGCCTTGCTGCATTTCATGGCTACAGCATACAGCGTAAGAGAATTTTGACATAATTAATATCTGATTAATTTCGATTGTTTAATTAATTGTTTATTTAAGTGCTTGTTTGGTAACTTGATCTTGACTAACACGCTCTTAATTTTGCCATTGTAAATTTTTAAAATAGTAGTGATTTTTCTGTTAGATAAATATTATGTAAAAATATAATATACAAAAAAAAAAAAATTAATAATAATAGTAAGGATTAGAGCATGAAAATATTACAAAATGTTAAGCTTAATAAAAATAACAATAAGCTTTAATTTAACATATAAAAACTAAATTACACATATCCCGGCCAAAATAAAAAATAATCACAATATCAACATAATAATAAAAAATCTTAATATAAAACCTGTTAGGATAATAGATTTAAATTTAGGATACTTTTAGACAAATTTGTTATTCATTGGTGCTAAATTCAAATGCATTTGTCTCTTGTGATATAACGGACTGTAAAAATTTCAAATATTGTACCTTTGAACTTCTATTAGCGAAATTGAAATTGTTGTCCTCCTACCACACTAAGGATCCTAATAGTAAGGGAATTAAACTTGCCATTAAATTAGCAATTAAATTGATTGTTATAAAATCAAATTTATTTAAATTTTGCAACACCTGAATTAAAAACCTATTAAACAAGCCAATTAATATAGCTGTTACAATATTAAGGTTTTTAATATATTTAACAAGCCATTAGCATGACTGTTCCAAAATATTAATTTGGATTAATAACCAAAACATTTATGTAATTAGTTTAATTTTTAAAATTAGGTACATAATTCTTTTCCCATATATTTATTCTGGCCTAAACCACTGATTGCTTTAGTGGATATATTCCAAAAGTATTATTCAAATTACGGGAATCCTAAACTTATATACATATATGTATCTAAGTATCTATGACATAACCCGTTTTAGTTCAATTAAGTTAATAAGTCAAAGAGAATCAATATTAATGCAATAACTTAAATAAAATTGTGAATGTTAATATTAAGTCAAGGTTGCATGATTATTTCACCGAAAAAAAAAAAAAAAAAAAAAGGGGCTGCATGATTGATTCTTGATACATGACCTTTTTAATGACTCTCTGGCTACATGTTGTTTTCAGAACAACAAAAGGGAGGGAGCAAGTGAAGCCGCTGTGGTGGGACTAGATATTGCAAAATTCATAGTCGAGATTACCGCTAGTACTGCATGCAGCATAATGTAGTACTTTTATATAAATTTTTATGAAAAATATGTATATGGGAAAAATACATCTAGCTATATTCAATTTCGATTGTACGTCATGATATGGGAAAAATACTTTTATGTATTGTTTTTCTACTTTAATATCATGCTCGTTTGATTCATTTCTATAATTCTATTAATAAAAGTAAACTAAGGACTACTTATTATTATTATTATTTTAGGTTATCAGAAGACTAATTCCACACAAAAAAAAAAAAAAAAGGCAAGAGATAAAGCACAACTTACATAACAATTATAACAAAATGACAATTTTTTTTTAACCTTTGCTTTTTTCGGGCTGAATAAAGCTCAACTCAAATAATTGACTTCTAACAACACAAAGAAGTACACATATAAATATAATTACCAAACACAAACGCGGTCAATATTTATTATTTTTTTATATTTAATTTTAAACAACAATTATAATTCTTATACATACATATTGTTAGAATGAATGGATAACAGTCAACAAAAATATTAACAAACTATGATTGGTATTAGAAAATGGATTTTTTAAATATATGAATTAAAAAAAAAGTTAAAATTGTAATTTTGATAAAAATAAGTTGACTAAAGTTTAAAAATTGGTTGTATTCATACTTTAAAATATATATAATTCATCCTTGAAATAAAATAAAATTATATATCCTATATTAATTTTACCCCTAATTTCAGCCGAATCGATTTTTTTATCTTTGATAGTCCTAATTCACATTGAAATCAATTGGCTATTTTCAACACTCATGTCCATCTTCAACTCTAATGCCTAATTCCCCCATGACTCTAGGCATACACATTAATCATTAAAAGCCCTAAATAAGAATGAATCATTGAATTTTTGTTCGGTTATGGAAATCGAATCACTTTGTATTCTCCAGTATAGAAAACTCAAACAGCCTCAAAATGTCTAAACTATGTATACTAATAACTTACCTATAAATCAATTTCTGTTAAATTTATATAAACCAAATTCAACATTTGTGTTATGTATGCTCATTTATCATTAAATTTATGTTTGATTTATATGAATTGAGTGCCATGATATTCTCTGATGTACATAACTATATAACCCAGATGATTTCAAAATGTTCAAATTATGTATATTAAATGATTTTAATTATTATTAAATTTTATTTAGTTTATATAAATTAGATTCCATTAGCTACTTCAAATTACATAAACTCAGTAGCTTTAAAACATCTAGATTATACATATTAAACAACTTCACTATATAAAAATTTGGTAATATACATACAATAGAATTTTTATTTTATTTTATTTATTATTTTTTTTTTTAAGTTTGAAAGAAACTGGTGCGAAAACCAAATAAAATGAATATTATAAAAAGAAAAAAAAATAAAACATAAAATTTCAAAGTTAAAAAGGATAATTTGCCAGTCATTTTTGTCTATCTTTTCAATGATCAATGATCACAAATGTGTTTCAGTTGTAGATAAAATGACATTAGATAGATTATAGTTGTCTAAGTAGTGGTTGGAGAAGTTTTATTTCACTAAAAATTTTAGTCATATATATACAATAATGATATAATGGACTATCTTACTTTATACTTAACTACATAGGGACAGAATTAATAAATTATAAATGATAATATTAATTGACAATATTTTTTTATTGTTAAATTTTAACACTAAAAATTGAGTAAGAAAAAGTGAATTCTTTTATAAAAACTAATTAAAATTTTCATAAAATATATAAATCACAGTAATTTGTTTCAAATGAGGATAAAATTTCATGTAATTTTATTTTTATCTCTATTCATAAATAATAAATTATATATTTCACTAAATCGAGATTATATACCTGCATAATTTCCAGAAAAAGGTGGATGGAGCTTGAAAAATTGCCACCTATCAATGGGCCTTGGGCCCACAAAAGAACTGCACAATTTCCAGGGGAGGGGGATGTGGCAGATGCACCCATTAAGGGCTTGGGGTCCACAAAATAAGATACAACAAAAGAAATTAATAGGAGAATTTAGCCCATTGCGTCTATTTGAAAGGCTTTGAGGATATATACAGGTCAATTCATGAAACTTTTTGTTTTACTTTTTAATGTTGATTATATTTTTAAAAAATATCAAAAAATGTATATGTTCTTTTATATTGGATTACCAACGGTTTTCATTGGTAATTATCGATTAATAGTTGATAATCAATTTTGTTTATAATTCTTTTTCACTTTTGCCAAACCTTTTATGGATTCTTTTGTTCAGGATAATTAATAAAGTTATATTTAGCATATTCTTACTGGAAACACATATTATTGAAATTGCTGGATTGAATTACGGTAATTTACTTTTGAAAAAATTGGACAAATGTAAATTACCAACATCTCATCGATAATTACCAATGAAAACCATTAGTAATTTTTTCAGCTAGTACATGGAGACCTATATTGGATTACTAACAGTTTTCATCGATAATTACCAATAGGCCATCCATAGTAAACTTTATTTGTAATTTTCTCACTTTTTCCAAATTTTTTGTGGATTTTTTTGCTCAGGATCATTAATAAAGTTATATTTAGTATGTTCTTAGTAAAAATATATATTATCGAAGTTGTCGGATTGAATTGTGGTGATTTGCTTTGAAAAAATTAGACAAATGTAAATTACCGATGGCCTATCGGTAATTACAAATAAAAATCATCGGTAATTTTTTCAACAAGTACATGGAGACTTATATTAGATTACCAACAGTTGTCATCGATAATTACTGATGAGCCATCGATAATCAATGTTGTTTGTAATTTTCTCACTTTTTCAAACCTTTTGTGGATTCTTTTGATCAGGATCATTAATAAAGTTATATTTTGCATGTTCTAGGTGGAAACACACATTATCAAAGTTGTCGGTGATTTGCTTTGAAAAAATTGGACAAATGTAAATTACCGACGGACCCATTGATAATTATTGATGAAAACCATCAGTAATTTTTTCAGTAACTACATGGAGACCTATATTGGATTACTGATGGTTTTCATTGATAATACCAATAGGTTGTCAGTAATCAACTTTGTTTGTAATTTTTTTAATGTTTCCAAACCTTTTGTGGATTCTTTTATTCACCATCATTAATGAAGTAATATTTAGCATGTTTTTGGTGGAAACATATATTGTCGACACTGGCGGATTGAACTGTGGTGATTTGTTTTAAAAAAGTAGAACAAATGGAAATTACCGATGGGCCATTTGTATTACTGATGGTTTTCATCAGTAATTTTTCCAGCAACTATATGGAGTCCTATATTGGGTTACCGACGGTTTTCATCGGTAATACCAATGGCCTATCGATAATTGTTAATTCTCAAATTTTTCAGTTCAAATCACCACACTTCAATACAAATACAATGATAATGTGAATGTGGATAAAAAAAATGCTTAATACAAATTTATGTAAAGTTTAATATAATTGTTAAGATTAGATAAGACAGAAAGTGTGCAAATAAAGCAAAAGACCCTAATTTACTTTATTGCTGATGGACCATCGGTAATTGCTAATTCTTTTATTTTTTATTTCCAATCATTACAATTCAATGCACCTGCTTTGATAATATGTATTTGCGTCAAGAATAAATGATTATTCCCACCATAATTCCTAAACACATTATTCCCACAATTTTTTGAACGATTACCAATGGTGGCCATTGGTACTACTGATGGCCTATCGTTAATAAACATTAAATGACATTTTTGCGCTTTTTTCATGTCTTTTTTATTTTTTTCTTCTTTTCATCATTTTATTTATCATTAAAAAATGGTTGCAAGTAACATGTTATATGGTGGAGATACATATTAAAGAAGAAATTGTATGGAACTGTGGTGATTTGAATTGAAAGTTTCCATCGATAATACCAAAGGCTCATCGATAATCAACAATAGTCGAGATTTTGGCACTTTTTGCCTTTTTGTCACCATCTTTCTCCTAATCATGTCATAAGTACATAAATGAGGTTGCAATGAACATGTTATATCATGAAAATGCAAATTAATGGAGTTGTCTTGAATTGTAATTATTTGTTTTGGAAAATTTAAATATGCCAAATGTCCATCGTAATACCGAACGTTTCCCCTTAGGCATCCATTTGGTATAGGTTTTCTATTCAAATTAACATTGAAAATGCAGATAAGCTTAAACTGACTGTTGTGAATAGCATTGTGTATGATACAAGTTTCTCCTTGAATTTATTTAAAAAACTAATGCGAAATCAGCAATTTAAGTGAGTTCTAAAAAATTCAGTTTCTGAATTGTATAAATTAGGCCAAGCAAGCTCCAAATGAACTTTTAAGGTGAAATATTTTTACAGGACATCATTTTGATGACTTCACTTTCCAAATCCGACCTGTCCATCTCCATTTTCAGCATTAAGGTGGATAAGTAAAGTTGTGAATTCAGCATAAAAGTAAAAAGAAAAGGAATGGAAAGCAAACTTTTTCATTTCTAATTTAAATTAAATTCCCCTAGATTTATAGCAAGGAATATAATGAAATAAATGTACTAAAAAGCACTGTACAAAGGAAAGACACTATGTTATACTGCTGAAGCATGTAAAAAAGATTTCACTGGTAACAAAGAGATTAGTTTTATAATTTGATACCAAAAGAGTTATTTCACAACTTTCCACAGAAGAATTAGTCTTCAACACCTGATAGCTCGATCTCGGCTATCATGACAATCACACAGATGGGATATATTTGTTCAAGTTGAACGGCAGTGAGTAAAACTTCTCCCTCCTTGTATCGCCCTTGAAGACCGAAATTTGTCCCACAAATGTTTACCTCTGTCTTTCCTGATTCCACCATCCTTTCGATGCAAGGTATTGTCTAGGAAATAGCCCAAGCAGCCTGCAACAAATGCTTTCGATTGGAAAGGGACATTAATTATATCATTGAACTGCCAAGTACAAAATAACAAGGTTAAGTTAGTGGAGCTTATAACGTACTATCATATGATCTTGATAAAAGCTCGTTAAAGGTTAAAAAAAACTAGAATCTCCAAATACTTGGTTCATACCCATCTTCCACCAGTGTGAACTGGACCATAACCATTGGCTAGAGTGTATTCATTGAAATACCGTGGCACAGATAAACCCAAAAAGATAGAGAAGCCTAGTATGAACTTTGTTCTAAAATTGTTAAGATTGCAAAACCGAAGAAAGCTAAGACCTCCAGAACCTACACATATTTGAACAATAAAAAAATACACCATTCAATTAGACCAAGAAAAGGAATCAGAAGTCCACATATGGAATGGTTAACCTATTAAATCGGAGACACATACCAACATAAGCAAAGAAAAGGCAATATAAAGGGGCAATAATGGGTGGTAGGATTAAAACAAAGAACGCTCCAGAAATAATGTATAATAGCGAGTATAATTTGTTTATGAAGTAATCAATAACAAGGAAAATACTAACCAAGAATGGAGAAAAAGGTCCTGAATCCAGCCAAAATCTAAACTACCCTTCGACTGCCAACAAGTGTTAAGGCCAAAAGATCAGCATTCTCTCTACTCAGGAAAAAAAGGTTCTCAGATAAAGGCGGAAATTCTGTGGTTCGGTAAAATAAAGTTGAAAGCTAAAGCATAAATATTAATTTGAACATTGTTACACAGATACTTAGGACCCATTAACAATTCCAAACAAGCTAGAGATCAGAATGCCAAATCCCTGTGTGTAGGATGTACAATTATTCAACAATGAAAGGAATTCAATGTTGACCTCAATTTGAAGGTCAGTAAATATGAACTGAACAAGAAAAATATAGGCAATAATACTATTGCACTACTTTGACCAATATAGGAACCAAATGGACCTCTAAAATTTAGGACATCTAAATTTGTAGTCTGGCTAATGATGAAATGAGGAAAAGCAACATCTAAATTTTGAAATGCACGTAAATGTTGATATCAATTTGTGCATTTTCAATTGCTTTACTCATTTTTTCAGATGAACACCTTATCTTACATTCATAGTGATTTTGCCTATTTTCTTAAATCTTTTCTTGGCTTTTTTTCCCAAATGTGGGTGTATTTGTGAATACAATAGATAATATAGTGGTGGCTAACTTCCAAAAAGCACAACTGATTCGCAGCCAAACCAAGGAACTCACATAAAATGTCTTCCTTACATAGCTCCCATAGTTTTCTAATATTATCATATGTTAACCTATCATTGCATCTTTTAACATGAAGTGCAGATGGAAATGATTCGACAGCATCATAACTGGAGTTTAAAAAAGGTCTCACCAACAGTCTAGCTTTCTATAAATTCTGATCAAATTGTTTCTATATGGAATGACAAGCCTTTCTTACATACCTGCCAACCAACACCATGGCTGAGAATAGAAGGTCGTAACATAGTTGCACTTGAAAACCTTGACATCGTGATGTAGGACAGGTGGGGAAGGAAAGAAAATTGAAAATTGGTAGATGGGCTTCTAGTATCACACTAGAATAATTTTAGGAATCACTCCTAAAATCCCTAAGTATCACACCTAGTTTTGGTTTGCATCACACAAAACCAGAGAACTAATTCTATAAAAAAAAAAAAAAAACTTATTATTAATCATCTATCGAAAAGAGTTACAAAAATCCCTATTTATAATAAAATCACCTAATACATTAGGAAACTAAAATAATAGGAAACCTAGTTAAGTAAGGAAACTAAATAATAAACCTTCCTAAAACTAAACTAATAATAAGAAACCTAATAAACAAAATAATATTAGAACCCTAAATATCAAAAAACATTATAATATTAAAATCCTAAAAATCCTAAAATCCTAATGATTAAAATGTTATGTAATCTACATTGTTCTCCATCATTCTCCCTCTCTTAGAGAACGAGACTCCGACAAATTTAAAGCTGCAATCGTAAAGTAATAAGCGAAACTTCAAAAACGATAGCATCAGCAGCATGAACTCAAACTTGGTGAAGAGGACTACATGACTAGCAAATTTAGGAACATCCAAGGTCAACAAAAGCCTTTCATTTAAATAATCTGAGTCCAACTTGACACACTTAGGTTGTGTAGATAGTGGTCTAAGTAAGGTGACAGGTTGCATAGGCAAGTGTTTGGGTAAGGATTTGGATAAGATGGCAGGTTGTGTAGGTAAAAGTTCAGGTAGGGATTTGGGTTATGTAAGTAAGGATTTGGGTATGGATTTAAGTAAGATGGAAGGTGGTGTAGGAGTAGGTAAAGGTTCAATTAAAGATTCAGGTTTAGAATCAATGGGATGTCCTTCTTCTTGAGTAAGTGTACCTGCAATCTCCTCATTTGTTGCTTCACATACCATTTCAAAATCCTTTGTAAAATCTATAGTTGAAGAACATGAGCCGCAATCAACTTTTTCTTACTTTCGTCTTCAAATTCTTTATTGGAAAGAAAGTGCTGGAGCTGTTGTGAGTTGTTTGAGACTTTACTTTGCTTTTCCACCTTATATTTATCCATTTCAGCTACCATCATAGATTTCAACACCACTTCTCTATTATTGAACATAAAAGCAGTAGGTGTTCTCTTTCCCACAATGAAACACATCTCTATCATAACGCCAAGGACGACCAAGAAGAATATGTGTTGCTTTCATTGGAATCACATCACACCAAATTGAATCACTATAAACTCCACATGAAAAGGAAACTAGACAGCATTGGGTTAGAGGAATTGAAGTACTATCAATCCACGCTACTTTGTATGGATGTGGATGTGGTTCAATAGGAAGTTTTAGTTGCCCAACCATAGATGCTGAAACAACATTTATGCTACTACCACCATCAATGATAAGCTTTTGAGCTTGATTTCCACAATGAAGTAACATTTGAAAAATAGATGCGCGCTTCCAATCTTCCTTCTCATCTTTCATAATTGAAAGAATACGTCTAACAACAACATTTCATGAAGCATCTATCTCGTCCTCTTCCAAATCATCTGGATTATAGATGCCATAGTCGAAGTTCTTTTCATCCTCTTCTTTTTGTGATCTAGTTTTTCTGCATGTTTTCTATCAAGATGTAAATTTTTCTTCGAATATGACCATGTTGTCCACACTTGAAACACTTGTGGCCTTTTTCCCTAAAACCAGCACTGTCAAAAGTAGATTCCTTGGACTTTGTGGGATGATTAGATAGTTGATTTATTATAGTTCCAATGCTTTTGATTAAATATTGCATCAAGTCTCTTGAAACTTCCAAGATACTCCTCCAAATCCAAAGAAACTTGAAAAGCTTGCTCCAAGCTGTAGATAGGTTGTCCTAACAACTCCCTCCGAATGTTGGATCTCAAACCAGATTTAAATCTTGCTAGTGTTTGTCTTAAATCTTCAAGTAGTTGGCTTCGAGTCTTCAATTCATCAAACTTTTGCATATATTCAGCAACTGACATAGTATTTTGCTTCAAGTTGATTGCTTGCTCACATAGTTTGTCATAATAATTGGTAGGCATATATTTTTCCCTAAGCTTAGCTTTCATCTATTGCCAAGTACCAATGAATGGTAATCCCATTCTCTTCAAGTCTCCTTCAACACCCATCCACCAAATTTTAGCAAGACCTACTAGTTTCATTCTAGCAAATCTCACTCTCCAATCATCATCCATATCGTACCAATCAAAATATTCTTCAATGGAAGAAAGCCAATCACTAAACTCGGTTGGATTCACCTTACCTTCAAAATCTGGTACTTCATTTTTTACCCTTTTTGTGATGTCATCAAAAGTATTATGGCATTGTTGTGTTGATTGAAACATGTCTCTCATCCAATTAGATGCTTATTGGGCTGTAGGATAGGGTATTGGAGTAGTTGTCTTTTCTAGTTGCTTCTCTTGATCCTTATCATCATTGGCTTCAAAAATCTCTTCTTGTTCATTGTTAATTGAGGAGCTATTAGGTTGAAATATTTGTGCTTCAATATTGCTAACCCGAACATTAATATCAGTAAGAGACTCTACTTGTTCTACCATACGAATAAATAGTTCTTCAAATTGATTGTCAGCTATTCTGCCTCTGAAACTATTTCTAGATCACGTAGTCATGATTCTTCAAGCCAAAGAGACAATTTGATCACAAGACACTGTTCATGCAAGGTACTGTTCACGGAGGAACTGTTCACGGCACTGGGTACTGTTCATGCGGCAAGGGTTGGATCCTTGGTGTGGTACCAAACTAATGTAGGAGAGGTGGGGATGGAAAGAAAATTGAAAATTGATAGATGGACTTCTAGTATCACACTAGAATAATTTTTGGAATAACTCCCAAGATCCCTAGGCATCACACCTTGTTTTGGTTTACATCATGCAAAACTAGAAAAATAATTCTCAGAAAAAAATACTTATTATTAATCATCTATTGAAAAAAGTTACAAAATCCCATATTTATAATAAAATCACTTAATAACATTTGGAAAGCTAGTTAAATAAGGAAACTAAATAATAAACCTTCCTAAAAATAAAATAATAATAAAAAACCTAATAAACATAATAATATTAAAATCCTAAATATCAAATAAACATAATAACATTCAAATCCTAAAAATCATAAAACCCTAATGACTAAAATAAAAATCATAACACCCTAATGACTAAAATCTTATGTAATCTCCATCGTTCTCCATCACACCACAATAAAAGCCACAGTGGATTGTTTAAATCAATAAACATGTATGAGAAATGACTAAATTAGAAGGGAATGAACACAATTAATATCAAAAAAGAAAACAAAGAACAATTTTTTATGAAGTATCTCTATGACACAAGAATAATTTACTTGAATAAAACATATTAAAGTAATAATAATAATATAAAGAAAAATAGAAAGAAAAATGTATGCTGATTAAAAAAAAAAAGAAAAAGAAAAGGAGAAAAAAAGTGTATTTACATTGGAATTTAAGTGTTTTGAAGCGGTATGAATACAAAGACTTTAAATCGAAAAACTCATTCATAGAACTCAAAGAAAGGCACTGAAAACAATATTGCAAAACAATGCACTTCGTAAACCATGATTAATGTTGCAGAATAATACTTATCCTAGGAAAACTTAACTTGTAGAGCCCAAAACCAACTAAAGCTACCAAAGGAACAGCTGAAGGTGGACTCAAAAACCTGAAGAATAGAAATAGAAAATCTAATTAACAATAGCTTCAGAATTCCAATTGTTTGTATGACAAACTACTTTGGAGAAAACATTAAAAGGCATCAATGCAAACACTCAACAGCCTTCACAAATATTTGACAATAGTCTTTGTAGTCGAGTGCTATTACTTCTCCAGTTCCCCTTTCGAATGAGAATCTAGATTTCAGAGCTTCAACTTTTTAGCTTCAACTTTCTTCACTTCCATCTTCTCACTCCACTTCCCAAGTTCAACATATATGTTAGACAAAATTACATATGCAGATATTGGCTTAGGACTTAAACTAAATATCTTCTTTGCTAGACAACATTCAAACACAAGACCATTTAACATTAAATAATTATGAACCTCACAAAAATTTAAACTTTAAGAAAACCTATACGTTTTAACAAGAATGAAATAGTGAGTGGGATGCTTATTGTTTATTTTTATCATTTCTGTCTTCACTACCATTATTATGGTTCTTTTAGTCTTTGCTCACAAAAAAAAAAAAAAAAAAGGTAATGACTAAATGCAGTCTACAACCAAAAAATGAAATAGGAATACAAAATTGAAACAAAAATTGTAAAGCATTGAGAAAATGTTCCACCAATAAATGGTGGGTTTTGAATTTTTAATCAAAAAAGTGACAGGGAAGTGTACCATAAACGTTTATAGTGTCCTTGGGTGGTTTCTTATCAAATTTCTTCACTATGGGATCAACACAGATGACAACATAAATTTTCTTGTACAATTCTTCAAGGTTATCTACCTTAATTCCTTTTTCTATGTACTCATTAAAGGATTTCACTAAAAAAAAGAAGGAAAAAAAAAAAACCAGTAAGAACTTCAAATATGATTTTGACAGACGCATACAAATAAACAATAGGTGGATTTGAAAAGAGAAATAGAGAAAGGGTTATGAAGCAAAGAATCAAAGATATAGAAGGATCACTAGAAGAAGAGTCAAAGTTTGTGATAAATGAAATGTGAAGAACACGAATAAACCCAAAATAAACTCAAATAAACCTAACCCTTGAACTAAAACCCAAAATTCTTAGTAAAACACAAAAATTTCTATAAGATAAACTTAACAATGATTGAGAGGGAGAGACGAGATCACACCCAAAGAGGGAGAAGAGATTTTAGAGCTGTTTTGTCTTCCACTTTTCTTCATACTTCGTTCAGGTTCATGGAAAAAATGGAATACCACTTTCATTTAATTTATCTAAAAAGGGTATTTTGGGAATAGTAGCAAATAAGAGGGTAAAATAAAAAAGATCACAAATATGTGGGTAGATATCCTCAAAGGCCTTCTAATAGGGGTATTGAACCGAATTCCTTGAAATTAATAGGAAGGAGAGAAAGTAGGAGATTTTTTTTTTTTTTTTGGCTCTATAAGTGAGGAAGAGAGAGATATAATAGAGATATCCATGTAAGAAATTTAGAAAACTACAAAAGCTTATTACAACAATCTAACAAAAGATCGAAATGATGGTACCAATAAAACGTTCCAATCAATGGATTTGAATGGAGATGGGAGTGTAAGCCTGAGTGAGTACCTTGAGATATTGAGGAAGAAGGGCTATAAATTATGCAACAACCCGTACTTCTTCATGGAGCTTGACAGAGATGAAGATGGAAATCTAGATTTCAAAGAGTTTCTAAGCTTATACTATGTTATTAAGAGTGAGAGGCTACCCTTCTGCGACGACCATGGATGTGGAGCTTTTCTTAAAGGACTATACTTCACTTGTGTTCACTGTTTTCAATGCGAAAAGAACTCTTTTGATATCTGCTCTTCCTACTTTAAGGGCAAGAATTTTTTTCGTAACCTTGATTCCTTTTTGGATAATTTTTCCTTGCTGTAATGCATGGCTGCAGGATATAGCGTAAGAGCAATTAACATAATTTATATCTAACTAATTTTAATTATTTAATTAATTATATTTGTTATGGAATAAAAAAAAAATCTAAAATAATTCTAATACAAAAAACACTCAAGATTTATCGAGGTTTGGCAAACGTCCTCGTTGCTGTGGAGTTAAGCTCTTTTATATTATTAATCTTGCTGTGTTTACAAAGCTAAATCACAAAAATTTTGGCAAAATCAGAAAGAAACCATAACAACCTAAAGCCCCAATACTCTCTCTCTCTCTCTCTTTAGTGTTTCCCACAAATTCACTCAGAATCTCACAAAGAAAGGAAGAAAACCGCTTACAAAAAATCTAAGAGAGAAAGCAAAAATCATCTCTGAAGCCACTACTTTGTTTTCTAGTTCATATGCCCTCCTTATATTAACCACGATGAAGAAATAGAAAAGAGATATTTCCTTATCTGATGAAAAGCTGCTAGAGAATATTAGTAAACACCAATCACATTGTTACACATAGCAACTTTGCTGAAAAGATAAATTTGCCCTTCATTAATGACATGGCTTTAAACTACACCATTTTATACTAACTTAACACCATCTTTTTCCTTCCTTTAACATTAAAGCTTATATACACACAGCAATATGAAAAGAAAACTCAAGCTTAAGGATTATTTCTCACATACCTCTAATAAACCTCACACAAAAGATAATGATAGAATAACAAAGATAACGATATCCCAGAGGATACTGGATTGTGCAGAGATGAGGATAATGGAGTTAGGAGATATTATAGTTTTGTGTACTTATCACATGTATTAAGTAGCTGCACACCTAATTGTTTAATATCTATATATATGTATTACATGACCTCTGTTATGGTAGCAGAAAACAGAGCATATCATAAGAAGTTATTTCTTAAATATTATTTCTATCAATCTTGGGTTTTCATCATGGTATCAGAGCACAGATCGATCTCAAAGATCAATCTGAATGTTGTTACTGAAGTGGAACCGAAATTGACAATCCAATATTTTCACCAATGCTCTAGTCTTCTCCTAATCAGATTAGATTCCATAAACTATCTTTTATGGTGGGCACAAATCATTCCTCTCATCAGAAGCTTTGGAATATATCATCATATTCTTGATGATACCATTCCATTAGCTAAGCTCTCCGATTCGAGTGATGAAACCAAACAGGTCATAAATCCTAATCATACAATATGGATGAGTAACAATGGTCTTTTAATTACATGGCTTCTGGGAACAATGTCCATTGATATCTTGAGTTTCACCTTTGGATTAGATACAACATACCTTGTGTGGAGAAAAATAGAAGAACATTTGTTACCTACTACAAAGGAAAAGGAGATATTCTTAATGGATAGCCTCATGGGATTGCGAAGAGGTAATTCCTTAATCGATGAGTTTATCAAATGGTTTAACACACCGTGTGATAATTTGGTAGCCATAGGAAAACCGGTTGGAGATTTGGATAAATGTTTTCACTTATCTCTGGAAGGACAAAAATATCAAGACTTTAGATTAGCAATGCTATCAAAACAACCTTACCCGACCTTTACACAATTCATCTTAACCTTGAGAAGTCATGAATAGGTGCTGTAAGATTAGGAAGAAGCCAAACAAATTGATTTCAATTAGGCATTTATCGGTCATTGTAGCAGAGGCTAAGGAAATCATCGAGATAGATGTTTCTCCTCGGGGGACGAGGCTTTGCTCCGGCAAAACGATGTATAGCACATCGTTATTATGATGCAAACAGATGGAATCAGCAATATCAACAGGATGAAAATTGTTCAAATTTTTCAACCTCCCCATAATTTACCCATTCATCAACAATCTTCTACTCCTTTTCCAACATCTCCAATTATCTTTCCACAAATAGACTCCTTCTGTGACTCCATCTTTTCCCACTCCCCACCACCAGATATATCCGCGGCCTATTTGTTGACCTTCCCATTCAACAACCACAACTGCTAGACAACACTCATACCCATCCTATGCTCACATGGAACCAATTACGGCAACACCCTGAATTCCACGATTTAACAACGATGTCTCGCTCTAGTGCTGAAGCCGAATACCGTGCCATGGCCACTGCAATAGCTGAACTAATGTGGATTTCTTATCTTCTGCATGAACTTGTTCTTCCTTTGTCTTAACCATTAAAGTTGTTTTCTAATAACATGAGTGCTTTACATATGTCTATTAATCCCATGTTTCATCACCAAACAAAACATATCTCTTTTGATTATCATTTCGTTTGGGAAAAGGTTGCTGATGGTTCTTTGGTTAACAACATCTTCCTTTTTCATATCAAATTGTTGACATATTTACAAAGCTGCTATCCAAAGAACTCTTCACTTGATTTCGATTCAATTTGGGAGTTCATGAGATTCCACTCGCCAACTTGAGGAAGGATGATAAACCTCACACAAAAGATGATGATAGAATAACAACCCCGTGTGCCAAAGATAACGATATCTTAAAGGATATTAGATTGTACATAGATAAGGATAAGGGAATTAGGAGATATTATAGTTTTGTGTACTTATCATATGTATTACATAGCTGTAAACCTAATAGTTTAATATCTATATAGATGCATTACATGACCTCTGTTATGGTAGCAGAAAACATAGCATATCATAAGGAATTATTTCTATCAATCTTGGGTTTTCATCAGCATCCACCTAAGCCTTAAGCTTTTAATGATAAATAGAAACTCAAAACTCCTTCCTAGCAAGAAACCAACTATCACCCAGATCAGCCTGCTCCAATATGGATCAGATTTTGCAAGCACTAAACTTGCCAACAATGAGTACCTTTGTACCCATATCAAAAGGATTAAATTTAGTGGGAATCTTATTCAATCTAAATATTTGTTGAGCTATCATATCTCGAATAAAATGGTATTTAACTTGAATATGCTTGGACCTTTCATGAAATACTGGATTTTTGCACAAATGAATTGCATTTTGACTATCTAAATATAACACCACTTCATGATTAAGAGCTTTAAGCTCCATTAATAGACCTTTAAGCCAAATTGCTTCTTTTGCAGCTTCTGTTACTACAATGTATTCGGCTTTAATTGTTGATAAGGCCACCATAGGTTGCAACTGAGACTTCCAACTTACTCAATTCCCACACAAAGTAAACACATAAGAAGATATAGACCTCCTTTTATCTCTGTCACTAGCATAGTCTGAATCTAGATATCTATTTAGTTCAACTCCCTCTTGATTCCTTTTATAAACTAATCGTTCATTCAAATACCTGAGAAGCCATTTCATTGCCTCTTAATGATCTATGCCAGGATTAGTCATATATCTACTCAAGACACTAATACCATATGCTAAATTTGACGTTGTACAGATCATTATATTCATCACAAATCCAACAACATTTGAATAGGGTACAACCACCATATCTTCCTTTTCTTGTTTTGTAGATGGACATTGTTCACTTGACAACTTCAAATGTCCACTAAAAGGGACATTAACAGATCTAACACCTTCCATAAAGAATCTAAAAACCACTTTCTGTATGTATGATGATTGTAGAAGTTTCATCTTGCATTTAAACATGTTTCTCTCAATTGTAATTCCCAAAATTTTCTTGGCTTGTCCAAGATCTTTCATATCAAACTCGAACTTGAGTAACTCCTTCATGGATTGTAAAATTTTGCCATTTGGACCTACTATTAACATATCATCCACATATAGATATTATTATATTTATATATATATATATATATATATTTCTTTTTTGACCTAGACAATATATGGACAATTAATTGGTTCATAAAATACCATCACCTATTCCATAAATAATTAATTGTCATGGCTGATCTTCTATTTGTATTACATAATCTCAATACATGTAGGGAGTAATTAATACTCGATCAATTCAATGTGAGCTGGTGCTTATGACAAAGTCAAATTATATATGATATTCTCTAGTTAATTATTCCGCATTAATTTCCAATCACAATCCCGTATATAGTTACATATACATTATATAATTAATTAAGTTGTGCTTTCCTGTTATTGTTAAATTTGTATTTTATTTTGGTTGTGCTATCTTTCGGCAACCAAAATTTATACTAGTTGCAGATAGAAATTGCATCAGATAGATTATGGTTGTCTAAATAGCAGTTGTTATGGCCCGTTTTCTATAAATTTTAGAGTAGTATCATTATGAGTCCCTGAAATACAAAGGATTCGCACTTAGCTCCATAAACTTTTTTTTTCTTTTTTGAACATCATTTTTTTTTCCTATTGTTTTGTTTTATTTATTTTTTTATTTGTTTTTTTGTCTCATTTTGGTCCTTAAATGTGTAAAAAGCTCAGCTTTAGCTTTAGTCCTTCTATGATTTTCTGCCCATTTTGGTAATGAAAATTACACATGCATGTCACATTTAATGGCCATAATGAGATCCTGTATAAATTAGGGACCAAAATTAAACAATTTTACATAGTTTAATGATGTAAATGGAACAATTTTAAAATTTATTTTTAAAATGATAAAAACATAAAAAAATCTATATAAATACTTAAAAATTTAAAGAAATATTTATCCGTGTAAATAAAAAAGGAAATTTATTTTGAGCAGTAGATAAAGGACCTAAGAAAAACAGAATAATATTATCGAATTTTATTTAGGGTAAAATAAATTTTTTCTTTTGAACTTATATATATTTGGTATTTCAACTTTTAAACTTTAAAAATTTCACAGTATCATATGATCTATTGTTTTTGTGTCACTTTGATTTAATATGCAATGGAGATGTTAAAAACATAATAAAAATTTACATGTGCAACTCAATGACCCTTTTAAAAAGGCATTTGATAGAATTGAAAATTTTGAGTCACATGTGTACAAGATAAAATCCAATACCAAAACCTTCCATTACCTTATCTTCTTCCATTCTTATGGTCTAGAATAGAGAGGTTGCAAACTCTCCATGTACACCATTAATTGCAAAGAAGGACCAAAAAAAAAAAAAAAGAAGTATCCAATGGATAATAAAGTAACAAGCTTAGGACAGTGATTCTTGCTTTGAGCTTGGGTGTCTTAGCCCCTCTTCTGACCTTAACCATATGACTTCCACATGCTGACCTAGCTATGAACCTTGCACTTTGTTGTGACACTGACAAATAGCTTTTCTATATCACTTTTTGAATTGTTGACCAAACACCAGTGGATGCTTATAAATTGGATTATGTAGGTGCGAAGGAGAGTAATTCGTAGTATATGAGTTCTTCAAGAATTTCAACGATAAATTGTATTTTACTATTGATATTTTCAAATTTCGATAGTGATATAATCATGAATTTCCATTAAGAAGGGTGGCCACATTATAATCCACAAAAAATTTTTAAAAAAAAAATCTCTTTTTTTTTAGGTGAATAGAACTTTGCTTAAAGCACATAAAAACTGCAGGAAGGAGGATCATAGACCAGCACCTATGCCCAGACTATTTAGAGCACCCATGTTCAATATATCATTGGGCAGGTCTTCTAGATTACAATTTAGATTTAAAAAAAAAAAAAAAGGCAGGTGCTAGAAAAGGCTTTCTTGGCAAGTAAACAGCTAAATCATTGGCAGATCTAGCAATCCACTTAATAAACTAATTAAATCTTTGGAACCTTGCTCGAACTTCTAGCACCTCAAAATAGGTGAACCAACTAAGAGGTGGGGTTGATTGGTCAATTATTTCTTTTTCTACCATAGCAGCATTTGAGGACCATTAAATGTAATTTCAAACTTTGTCTTCTGCACATGCCAAAGCCCATGCAACTGCTTGGATTTCTGCTTCATAAGGAGAGTCACACTGAATAGACCTTGAAGCTAGAAACAAAATTTTTCTATTACTGTACCTGACCACAAATGTAATGCTAGCCTTCCCATTAGAGAAAACTGCATCAATGTTTAGTTTCCAGTAGCATTTAGCTGATGCCGACCACCTCTCTTGAGATCCTTTAGAGGTTTGAACCATGTAGGATGCTTCATGGAATTCATCGACTAGGTTCTCAAACTTTACCACAACCTTGCGAATAGTCCAGCTCCATGAAAATGAATCTTATTCCTAAGATTCCAGCTAGCATAAACAATGTAGTTGAAAATATAGTGATAAATTCTCTATCCATCCTACTAAAACAATGATATGCTTTTGACTTGATGTAAAACTCAACCATATCTTAAACTAAATTGACATTTCATTTGTCAATCTTACAACCCCATCTGCTAGCAAAGGCTAGCATTCTAGCCCTTTGAGAATCCTTAAACACATGAAAAGCTATCTCTACTTCAGCTCCACCTACTTTGCATAATAGATCTTCACCTCTGAGTGTCATGGCCAGCACCTCCTTAGAAGGAATTACGTTAGATAGCATCCTCCATAAGAAAATATTAAGTCTTTCATGTATATTAAGCCGTCATAACTTCTTCCATCAATTGGAATTTCCCAATGGAGGATAATTCCCAAACTTCAAATTATAGCAATTGCTCACAAAGAACCTTGCTTCCTTGTTTCTTGTCCAAAGGAGCTTATTCTGACTAGGAGTTGTTGGCCAATCTAATTTTAAAATAGCAATTGTCTAATCTTTGTCACAAAGAGACCCGATTAGATTTTACATTTTAGAAGCCAGAAACAAGATCTTAAAGCTCATATGCTCTTTTCCAATCATTTACAACAACTCCATCTCTGGTTATCGAGCTTTTATTAGGTAGTCCTGAAAGCCAAGTATCGCTCCAGATATTATGGAAGCTCCATTGGCTAATTTGAAATAGGATTAACTCTTAATAAGGTACTTGGCGCTTAAAATTCTTTTTCAAATCTAAGAAGCTCCTTTTTTCAACTTGCACTAAAAAATGGAGTCTCCTCTTATATATTTGGCAGTAAGCATTCTTGTCCAAAGTTTATCCTTCCTTGTAGCTACATTCTAGCCAAGTTTCGCTAGCAAAGATGCACTAAAGTCTCTGAACCTCCCAACCCCCAAAACCTCCCAACTCTTGAGGCTTACACAAATGCCATTCCAAGCCTTAAAAGTTAGGAACCTAGTTGAATTTGGTTTAGCTTCCCACCAAAACTTCCTTACCAAAGCATCCAACTCATTGCAACCTCCTCTAGGGATTTAAAAGTTACCATCAAATAAGTGGGTAGTGCTTGGACTATAAACTTGCTTTGCCCACCTTTGAGAGAAGCTACTTGTTCCACCCTTCCAATCTACATCAGACCTGTTCTTTAAGCTTAAAGAATTCTTTTGACTTGTTTTGTCCGAATATAAGAGAGTTTCCAAGGTAAATCGGATTTGAGCTCATTTCTTTGAATCTTAGAATTTCCTTAATGGTTCTCTTTTCTCTCCTACTTGTATTCTTTGAGAATAAGGTACTTGACTTGTTCACATTTGCCTATTGGATAGACCACTCATAGTATTTCTTAAATCATTCATCCACTACCTCTGCACCATGCAAATTTGCCCTCAGCCCTCTATCTAAAGTAAATAATCCACAAATGCTTCCATTAAGAAGAAACTAGTAGTGCACTGAACAAACACAGCTACGGATCAACCTTTATATCTCTTCAAAGAAGCCTTAGGATTTCAAAGCCCTATCCAAGAATTCCCAATCAACTCTATTGTAAGCGTTCCTTAGGTCAAACTTCATCATCAAGAAACCGTTCTTCCTTTTATGAGACCTATTTTATGCACCACCTCTTGAGTCACCACCGTATTCTCAGCAATCTAGTGGTCCCAAACGAAGGTTCCTTGGTTGGGGGAAATTATCCTTTCCAGTAAATTGCTGAGCCTTCCTGCCAAATTTTTTGAAACAATCTTATATGTAAAATTACAAAAGCTTATCGGTTTGTAATGATTGAAATTTTGAGGATGAAGTAATTTTTAGAGTAAGAACAATTAAGGATGAGTTAGCAATTAAAGGAATATTTAAAGTCTTAAAACATTCCTTGTAAAACTTATCACTTTCTCCTTTACTATGTTCCAATAGCCCCTATAGAAAATTCCAAGAAATCTATCCAAGCTAGGGCTTTTCAAAGGGTATAAACTCCAACCTGCTTTTTTTATCTCCTCAGCTGATGGGATTCTAACAAGCATAGCATTATCTGTTTCAGAGATACAGTAGTAGACCAATTGTTGAATTTATTTTGATGCTGGAGGATGATCCAACATGAAGAGCTCTTTGAACTGAAGGATAAAATATTTCTTGATAAGTTTCTACTCATAAAACCACATCTAACAATCCTTAATGGCATGCACTTATTTCTTTCTCCTCTTCATGACCATTTGTATGTGAAAAAACTTTGTGTTTTTATCACCTTCTTTTAGCCATATGTCTCTAGACTTCTATCGCACTATGGATTCCAATGAGACACTCGAATTCTCAGATTTTTGAGCAACGAATTTTCTTTAAAGCTATCTCTTTGTTGTTGTGCGTCATTAAGCTCCTCTTCAAAAGCTTTAATTCGAAAGTGTGCCTATCCAAAGTGCTTTTTATTCCATCTCTGAAAGGCTTGGAACTACTCCTCAAACTTCTCTTTAATTTGTCACATTCCATATTTGGTTTCCACCTTTCATTCCAGGCCTTCTCCACCATTTTTGTAACTTTTTTGTTTGGTGGTCCACACTTTAAAAAATTTGAAATGCCTATTATATTTGTTTTCAACTCCTTCATAGTGAATTACTATTGGGCACTAATCCAACTCCTCAAAGTTGAGTGTTCCACAATAGCAAAAGGGTTCCTTCCATCCATTCTTTGTTAGTAATGGCTTGGTATAATATTTCTTTTATAGCTGCTTGGCCTTCTTGACCATTAACCCAAGTATACCTTCTGCCATAAACACCCAAGTCTATTTCTCCCACATAATCCATTAAATCCTTCAAGAACGGCCCCCTTTTCCAAATACTTCGACCGCCTTGTTTCTCTGACACATAAAACCTAATGAGATTGTCATTAATAAGCCAAAGATCCTTTTTACCAGCAACAATTTGCCCAAATTTCTCCTAAAGTCCTTTTTTTTTTTTTCCTGAGATAAGGAGTTCTGTGATAGACAAATAGACTCCAAGAGGTCTTCAAGGCATCTCCAATAATGTTTCCATAAATAATCCTCTCTTACCTCCAAGCAACTTCAAAGTTAACATATTCTATCCACATCAAACATAATCCAACCGCAGCGCCCTTAGCTTCCACAGTCTCCATATTAAAAAAACAAGGCTCTTGCAAACCTTTTCTAGCTACTTCCTCTTTCATTTAGTCTCACATAGGAAGACACAATTCTATTTATGCTTTCTTACAAGATTTTTTTTAGAGCATTTAAGATTTACAGCTGTCCAAGACCTCTACAATTTCAAGATAGAATAGTTAAGGATGATGGAGAGGCATGACAAGGCTCGCCTCCTCGACCAACTAAAAATCCAATTGGCATCTCTAGAATGACTCTGCCTCATCCCTAATCTATTTCCTTTGAGCCCGCTGTCTCGCTTCTCTTTTCCACAACCAACTCTGCTTTGCTTCTATGTTCCAGCCTTCTGGGATTGACCAGTTTCTGGATGTTTCTAAAGTTTCTATTGCACTTGGCTCCTCCCAGATTGAAAACCAAAAATGTTAATTTTAGTCACCTGCTCCGAACATAAATTCACATGCCTCTTAGGTTGGGTTAGAGTGGTCTCTTCCCTTGGACTTTGCTCTTTAGATTCCTCTTCTATTTCTGGAAGACTTTTCTTTGAGGGCCTAAATAACTCTACAGGAGCTGAACTTTTACAGGCTAGATAAGGCCTGGTTTCTCTAACATTACTTGTTTTCTCACCCAAAGTCTCTTCAATTTAGCTGGGTTTAAACCAAATTATCTGAGTATGCTTGGGTCCACTGGGCCAATGTCTTGTTTCTCACAGGTCTGTGAAACTGATATATAAGATAAAATATTTGAAACCCATAGTGCAAGGACTAAAAGATTTAAATTGTTTCTTTTAACTCTTTGAAGTTCTGCATCTGTGCTCAAATCAAAGCTTTTGAGGGTAAGACTTAGGGCCTTGAGCTCTAGGCATAGAGCTTTAGCTACTCTGAGTTCCTCCTCCAATTCTGCAAACCCATTTTTACTCGTTTTTTGGCTCTTCTCCTTGAGCTTCACAAGTTTGTCATAAAGTGCCTCATCAAATGGTTTCTTGGTAATTGTGCCACAAATAGCTTCAAATCAAATCTTTTCTCTGACCATCCTCATTCGCTCCTTTTTCGAGTCCAATGGGTTTACAAAACAAACTTGCTAGGTTTTCTAATCACAACCAGGGCCATATAACCAAGCCTCGATCCCATTGCCAGTCATAATCATAGCAAGTTTCTCAAATTAACATTACCCAATAACATAAAAGATTAAACCGCATTTATAATAGAAGTCCCCAGTCCTCTCATACTTGAATTGAACCCAAAACTCAGTGCTGCTGGTACATTTTTGAAAAAAGCCAACAAGAATTGGACTTTCCATGTCAATATCTAGGAATGTTAACAGGGCGGGGCAGGGCAGGTTTTTAAAATACCGTCCCTGTCCCCATGGAGAATTTTCAATCCCATCCCCGCGGTTTTCCCCATTTCTTAGATGCGGGACAGGAACGGGGATTCTACGGGGCGGGGAGGGGTGGTTTTCCCCGAAATAGAGGCTTGGAATTTCACACACGGTTATTGGCAGTTCATTCACTACCAAGAGTTATCTTTGATTCGACAAATGCCAATTCCCACCTAAACAAACAAAACCACTCCCACCCAGCACAATAGAGGAGATAAAAACGTAACAATGTCAACAAGAAGTCTAATATGGAATTTATGTCTCAAAAAATAGAAAAATCGCCTATGCACTTAAAATTTTAGAGAAAAAGTGAGAGGCATACAATCAGGGGAAGCCCTAAAGAAAAAGAAAAAAGAAGAAGGTTTACTCGGTTAATTAGAAGGAATTGTTAGTTACCAATCTAGGAGCAATAAGAGATGATAAGCTAATGGTCTTTTCAGGTGGGGGTCCTGGTTTGTTAACCACCATAGCAGTAATCACCAAGTAGTCCCCTGAAGAAATAGATTTCACCCTTCCTCTGTACAATCCTGTGGCTCCAGTGTTGATGATGCCATCTCAACAGCTTCTTTGTGGTACAAAGATCTACAACCAAATCAGACCAATGTGAGAAAATGAAAAACAAAATGAGCAATCAACAATAATTAAAACAAATGCCATTCTCTCTCATCCACCTCGTCCTTTAACAAGATTAACACAAAAAACAAAGAGAGATCCAGATCCAACTAGCAGCAAGCACAAGGAGCTCATAACCAGTCAACCAACTGTGTTCTTCGATTGGCTGCAGCAGGTGGCACTGGTAGTGAAGCAGCACAATATGTGGCGGCAGCAGGTGGGCCGATGGCGGTGAAGGCTGAAGCAGCAGGTGGGTGGCGGCAATGTCAGCACACGACAAGAAGAAAATGAAGAGGGGTAGGGTAGGGCTTGTTTTTTTCAAGTTTTAACAAATAAATTAAATGATAATATATATATATATATATATATCGGGCCGGGTTCGGGCCGGGGTATTTATTCCCCAGGCCCGGCCCGATCTCAAACTGGGTTTTGATCTCCTTCCTTGAGCTCGCCTCGCCACCTTGATTTTTTGGAGAAAAACTGCCCCGTTAGGGGCGGTGCACCGTGGTTTTCGGGGTATGCGGGACAAATTGCCATCCCTATCAATATTCACCTTGAACCTTAAATATCTCTGTGTTACTATACATCATCAGTTAATTGACTCCTTATGGACCTTTCCAAGCCTTTCTCCTACCATAAAAGCTGCATCTTCATGTAAATAAACTGGGGGTAGGCCATGGACTTACACTACAAATGTGGAAAAATTGAAGGAGACCTCAAAGATTGTTAACTCCATTAGCCATTCCTTTAACACCAATTGGGCACCATTGAGTGACCAAGCCTTCCACAAAAGATGGTCTCTTTGTCTGCTAGATTGCCAAAAGAGAACTTGAATATGTTTTCATCTATTTTCTCAACTTGGACTTTAGCCCGCTTCTTCCACGTTTTAGCAATAATTTCTGAGATTGTAAACTTACGAAAACTTCTTGCTGTGAGAATCTTCCTAAGAAGAATCTTATTGGTCACATTTGCATTTCAATTCCCTTTCGACTTTAAAGATTAGGAGTGAAAAGACTTATGCAGGTCTAAGACTCTATTCCAATCCTCTTCCATTCCTTTCAAGGAAACTAACACCAGATAGACTCCCCAAGCAAAACCACTAAAAAATAGAAACAAAAATAAACCAGTAGGAATTAACACTAGATCACCATGGAAACAGAAGCTCAATCTGTGTTTTCCTTTATTGTGTTTTCAAAACAGAAGTAAAGCAGCAAGAGCGATGCTCCATGAGATTAGGCTTGGAGATTTCTCGCTATTTTCGCCTTTCGTCAGGGTTGGGATGGGTCCATTCATCTTATGAGGTTTCTCCATCCATTCGCTGTTCAAGGTATGTGTCGTTTGTTTAGCTTTTCTATCTACAAACAATTGTTATGATGGATCTTGTTTTAAGTATTTTATCTAAATACACAATATGAAGGAATTTTGTATGATTTCTTTTTTTTTATTTTAAGAATGGTATCTTGTTATAACATCATACCAATTTTATTATTGGATAGATTATTAAAATAGAAATAACAATAACGTTTGAGAATTTTTAATGTCATGTTATAGAATGTATTTATTTTAACTACATAGAATACTCCAACAAATATCAAATATTAAAACAAACAACACAATAAGAAAAAAAAAAAAGCATAGTTATAATTAAAATAAAAACTCCACTAATAAGAAAATACCACTATTAATAAGTAATTAAAAAATTCAAAACTTGAAATGAAATACCGAAAGTTATAGTAAATACTAAATAAAATAAATATTAAGTTTTAAATTTAAAAGCGTGAATACTCGCTTTTTTTTTTTTTAGATAAAGAATGCTCACTTAATGCATAATTATATTGCTATATTAATGAAACTAAGAGTGCTTCTTTTCGCATGACCCAAATTGCTTTTTACACGGCATTTTTATGTGAAAGGACCAAAAGCCCTTCACCATTTTTGCGTTCTTTCTCATGCTCTGCTCCTTCCAAGCAATCCCAATCCACCATTTCAAGATCCAAAGAAGTAAATTTCTCTTTGATTTGTTGTTTTGATGATAAAACTCATCTCATAGAAATTCAAACTTTATTGAAAAAATCTTGAATTTATATATACATGATCAAAAACCCATCAAAGGCTCTCATGCCGACATGGGTTTCCAGAAGCTATTCCAAAAATAAATTCGAGTTCAAAAGTGTGTTTGGCTTAGAAACAAGTGGAGCTGAATAGAAAAAGGTTCACGGTCCCATACCCAGTCAAGCACATCAGGATTGCGGCAATGGTTGCCAATAGTGAATAGGGTAGGAAGAGAATTAAAAAAAAAAAAAAAAATTGAAGATACTATATAAAAAAAAAAAAAAGGATAGTTTAGGAAATTAAAAAAGTTAAGATAGTATAAATATTATTTTGCAGTGTAACTAGAATTTCTCTTAAACTAATTAAGCTTATCATTTAGAAATATTTAAAAAAATAATAATGTAGATAAAGTTATTATTTAATTATCTATTTATCTACATTATTATTTAATTTCTAAATAATAAATTCAATTAGTTTAATTAATATAGTAATATAAGTATGAATTAAGTGAGCATTCTTTATCCCAAAGAAATATATGTATATATATATATATATATTTTTTTTGGTGGGGGAGATGGCGGAGCAATGAAGAAAAAGTCGATGATTTTAGCAAAATATCGACGATAATGTGCGATTTCGACGAACATCAACATCGACAAGGGGGGAAGAAATGTCAAAAGGGGAGTTATCTTGTTCTTGCTATTGGGGGAGACTGGTTTCTAGAGGGTTGTTGCAGGAGAAGACAAAGTTTCCTCCATAGCTATTACTCTTTTAGAGAGAGAGAGAGAGAGAGAGAGAGAGAGAGAGAGAGGTAGAGAGAGATATGTCAGTGGAATAATATGGATTAAGTGTTTTTCAAGGGTTGAAAATGTGATATTATTTTCTTCTGGTTTTCATGTTTTATATGCGCTAGACACCGACTTAGAACGAGAACGACACTCCTTTTATTTTATTTATATATATATATATATATATATTTTTTTTTTTTTCTATTTTTAGGATTGTATGACGGGCCGTTTTGTCACTTGGGCTAGAGTATTTGTGTTGGGTCTATACTAGGCCCATTAATGCTCTTATGCTCTTCCCAGTTTATTTCCCTCTGCTAAAAACAAAAAGAGTCAAAATTCAAACATTCAGGTGGAAAAAACATAGTAACAAAATATTTCCTTAAATTTACTTTGAAGGACCGTTTATGTTGTAGTTCGAGGTTGAATTGGCTTGAATTATTTTAAATTTAGATTAATTAAATTAAAATATTTTAAATTTAATTCAATATGATTGGATAAAATTTTTAATAGTCTAGTTCAATCAAATCCAATTCCATAACACAAAATGATTCTAAAGTTTTTTACAGGAGTGGATTGAACCTCAGTAATACCACCTTGGGTAAATCCCACCTTAGGTAAATTCACATTACCTTTAACTTAGACAGTCGATTAGAATTGATAGAGAGAGGTATGCTTGATATATCCAAAATTACATGAAAAATTTCTTTAATATGATCAGTTGAATGTCTATTTTTATATTCACAAAACATCTACATATGATCATCAATTTGAAATACCAATGAGTTTTTTTTTTATTAATGATGTATTATAAAATATATTTGAGAATTTCATGTATTTTAATATTATTTGTTAAAATTTTTATATTTTGATGTCAATAAACACTGTATTTTCTTTACTTACAATGATTTTTAATATTTGTGAATTATTTTATTATCATTGTATTCTAATTATTATATATTTTTATATTATTTTACTATATTAATTATCTCATATGTAAAAATTTATATTCTAAATTAAATATTTATAATTTTCATAATTTTATCGATATATTCATCAATATCGATATTTCTGTCGATATTTTCATCACTGAGGAGAGCAATTATTTAATTTAGAGTTATTTTGATAATTATTGAAAAAAACTATCTATATCTAAAAAAATTTAAAATGCTTAGAGGGGCATGGCCCACCATTTTAAAATGTGGCTCTGCCATTGGATATATCATTTATAATAATACATACCAATATCAATATCAAATTTTGACTTTATTTTTCAATAACATATAACAAAAAATAACATTAACAAATATATATATATATATATTATTTATTCATATTATTTTATTTTATCCATCCAAAAAATTTGGACTAGATCCTACCTTTTTAACTTTAATAGTTAAAAATTAAAATTTATATTTTTTAATAATATGGACCCCACAAATTTATTATAGTGAGGCCCATTACCAAAAAAAATACCAGTTACATTTCATGCATTATCTTAATGGAACACACAGTATAATTATGCTATTTTTGGCGTTGCAATGATAAAATGTAATGCCATTAGAAATGCTGTTAAATCTTCTATCTCAAATCGTATAATTGATTTTTGAAAATTTTCAATTCACTCAAATGCCCTTAATAGGGGTCATGTGAGCTTCATATGTAAATTTTTTTAGGCTTTTAAACACCTCTTTTAATATTACATTAAAGTAATACAAAAACAATAGATTAGGTAGTAATGTGGTAATTTTTAAAGTGTAGATAGTAAATACATTTTACCCTTTTATTTATTATTATATAGATTTTTGTTTCTTTCCAAAATAATATTTGATAAATCTTAAATATTGTACAATCGAAAATTTTTTAAAAATAAGTTTAAAAAGAATAAAAATTCATAACATTTATATGTATATTAAAGAAATGTTCCTTTTCATATAATCATAGAAAATTAAATTTGTTTCCCACCATGAATTAAAGAACTAGAACAAAATATAACAATGCACAATTTATTTGTCTCTGTACAAATATATATTTTTAAAACAGTATTTGTGGAAGATAATTATTTCATAGTTTTAATGCAAATACTATACTTTTTAACCAACTTAAATAATAAATTTTTTAAAGAATAATTTTTTCAAAAAATTTGAATAAGCTATTAAAAATAGAAGAAATATTTATTTTTATAAATAGGGGAAATGGAAAAATAAAATAAAAAAAAGAAGAAAAAAAATAGTACTTGTACGGTTTTAGGCATAAAAGTAATTTGTTTTGAATATGTGTTAATCATTTTTGCCCATTCCCAAAGTAATATGTTTTGACCCATCTTGTAATAAATCGAATAAAAACTATTCATGTCACTTGAAAATTAACACAATCACGCTTTACAAGTTTATCAAAAAAAGGAAAAAGAAAAAGAAAATTAAAACAATAGATGACTGGTTTGTTTATTTTCCATGCCAATTTTCAATTCTTTTATGATTTTCAAAAATTAAAATTTTGTTGAAGTATTATTTTAATTTTTTTCTATTTCCTTTGTATATAGTACTTTAAAATTTTTTTAAATATTTTGACTAATTACGAAAAGAAATCCAATTCAACCGATATGAAGATTTGATCATTTATAAGGACTAGTTAAAAAAGAAAGTAACATTTTCTTGTTTACATCGTGATCCTTTTACTCCATGGCCAGTGACTCATTTTGTAAAAATTGCAAGCCCTTGCACTCAGTGATGGATCCAAGAAATTTTTTTAGAGTTTCTACTGGTGGTGAATTCAAAGAAAATTTCCAGCTACCATTATGCAATAACATTTGCCCTTTTTTCTTTTTTTCCCCTTTTTTTTTTTAAAAAAAAAAAAATTTATTGTGTTTACGTATACAAACATATGTGAAAAATGCTAAATTGATAAGTCATTTACACTTCCAATTGGAGGTGATGGATTTGAAATACTTGGGTGGGGGAAATATATATATATATATATAAATGCAATATTTTTGCCATTTTTTTCTCCAATTAATTAGAATATCTACTAAACTAAGGATCAAATCTTTTTTAAATTTATCTCTATGTTGGAAAATATGATTTGCAGTACTTCGGCAATACACAATGAATTTATTGTGCATTAATTATATAGAGAAAATATACACATTACTTGACGAAAAATATAATAAAAAAAAATTTGTTTTATTAAGGTTTAAAAAACTAATGTAATTGCAAGTAGAAAAAAAAAAAAAAGTATTAAGACCAAAAAAAAAAAAAAAAAAAAAAGAACAACTGCATAGGGATAGAAGGAAAGGAGGGGGCATTTTTCATATATGTGAGAATAAAACGGTGTAATTAGATAAAATAAATACCGAAATTTAAAAAAAAAAAAATCAAAATATCTAAGGAACACGTGCCCTTGGGCAAAACATGTGTCCGCCCCTGCTTTATAAAAAAACCATGTGTGCGCCCCTGCTTACCCTTTTAATTTGAAAAACAATCAATCGAACACAATTTCTGACAAATTGGTCAAAATTGGATTCCCTTCTAGCTTTCTTCTTAATTTGAAAAACCATCAATCGAACACAATTTCCGACAAACTGGTTAAAATTGGATTCCCTTCTAGCTTTCTTCAGTATATAATATTTGTAAGGATATTCATAATAAATAAGATCTAAATAATATATTTTTGATACTAAATTAAAAACAACAATATATATGTGCCATTGTCCTTGAGATTGTCATGATTACTGAATTATTTTAAATTTTTATCACTAAATTTAAAATAATGAAGATTATAATGAAGAAAAAGGAAAGAAGATAGTGAAGTTCAACGTCCAAACCAGGTTTTGACTTCAAGTAGATTTAATCAACAATCCTCTCTCTCTAACGATTTCTAAGCATAAAGAGTGTTCACTAATTTATTCCTCAAAAAACATTACGAATTTTATTGGGGTTGACATATTGCATCTTAAATTTTTTTTTTTGACATTATGTATCTTAAATATCTTTTTTCCTTACATCATTGGTTCTTCTGTCAAAAATACTTAATAGAATGACCACGTGCTGCGTACATGATCATCAAGCGAGGGTAGATCGTGTCAAAAATGGTTTGAATGCCATTTTTCTCATAAATATAGTAAACCAAGAGTTAAAAAAAAAAAAATCCACTTTCGAATGCTGTAAACAGACAGAGGATTTAATTCTTTTTCTGGGTTTTCGCTTACCAAGTTGAAGATCATATGGGTCTCTAGAATCCGAACCAGTTGGGGTAACACGGGGTGAAAAATCTCCTCTTTCAACTTATTGCTATTGCTGTTGCTGTTTTCTGGAAAATCACAAGAAAAAAAACAAAACAAAAAGAAAAAAAAAAGAAATTAGCTTTTGCAACAAAATGCAACAAAAAAGTTCACTATTTTGCTAACAACATAAAAGAGAAAAACAAATAAAAAGCTTTCAGAATCTCCCTGTACTTGTCCTGGACTTTGCCTTTCTCTTCGTAAGGCTTAACGAGAACCCTAGCATCACAAACGATATGAGAGTTTCCTTTAGCCAGGATAAGCTTCACGGTTTTTTGGTAGACAAAAGTCACAAATCCAAACATTCTCTTTTATTGGTATGGGATTCTTACATCTTAAACTGGTCCATAAATGCTTCAATTGAAAAAAAATAAAAAAATTAGCATATTGAATAATAATCCATTGAAGTAAAAAAGAAAAAAGAACCCACAAATCCATTTTAAGATAATAGAACCTGAAATAATTTGAAACATCTTCCTTTCTGAAAGTGCTGTCAACTGGGAAAGTCAAATAAATTTGCCTAGAAGCAAGATTCACCATTCCAGCATTACCATTCATCGAAAAATCATTCCTTTCAAGGCAAGATCTTCTGAACTTGTGCAAATCATCAGCATCCATCATCAAAGTTGCTGTAGCTCTACACATAAAACCAAAAATAAAGAATAAAAAATCAATAAAATCAAACAAAACTTTAAACTATAAATGCTAAGTAAAAAGAGTTTCTTTTTATCTTTGATTTTCACTTTGTTGCTGTTGAAGAAGGAAATTCATGCACTTTGATGAATAGGGAAAAGAATTAGGACAGTAAAATCCTTATCTGAGGAGGCTGGTTTCTGATCTCTAATCGCACACACGAAAGGCATATGATGAAGACAGTAAAATGATCTGATCTACCCTCGCTTGATGATCACATGCGTAGCACTTGGTCATTCAGTTAAGCACTTTTGATAGAAGAACCAACAGTGTAAGGGAAAAGGAAATTTAGGGTGCATAATGCCAAGAAAAAAAGTTTAAGATGCAATATATCAACCACGATAAAATTCAGGATGCATAGCTATCAATATCCAAAAAGAAAAAAAAAATGTGAGAAAAAAGACCAAAAGGTTAGCAGCTATGCATCCTGAACTTTATTAGGGTTGATACATTGCATCCTAAACTATTTTTCCTAGCATTATGCACCCCAAACTTGTATTTCCCTTGCACTATTGGTTTTCATGTCAAAAATGCTTAACGGAATGACCACGTCCTGCGCACGTGATCATCAAGCGAGGATAGATCAGGTCATTTTACTGTCCTCATCATGTGCTTCTCATGTGTGTGATTAGGGATCAGAGATCAGTGTCCTCAGATAGGGATTTTTGGGTAGAAAAATCATCTTAGGGATTCATCGAATGATTTTATTGAGTTGCATTTGATTAGAGTTAAGAGTTTGGTGAAAGAAATTTGAGCAACGTGAACAGAATTTTGAGAGTAGTTTTACGCAAACAAAAATTGAAGGAGCTAAGCTTATCTTAGAAGCAAAGTTAGCAGATGGAGAATGTGCAGAATGAAATCTCCAAATATTGTAAGTGGCTCTAAAATTTTAAATTTTATGCTTCTTTGTTTAGGTTGTAAGTTTTTTGGCTTCTTTGTTTGGGATGTAGGTTTTATGCTCTGAAATTTTCATTTTTATGGTTTGAAAAGTGAAAATGACAGAGGATTGTGTTAGTTCTGGGTCTCATATCCTATCTTTAGTACAAACCTTGTTCCCCACCACAGACACATGTTATGTATTAAATTGACTTGTTGTTAGGTTTGTGGGTGAGGCGTGGTCCCAAATATGAATTTTTCTAGTTGGGATGTGGTCCCAGATTTGGGTTATTATAGGAAGTTTGTATTTGTATATGTGTAAATTGAATTAAAAAAATGATGTTAACTGCATTGTGGTTGATGTATGTGTAATACGCCTGAATTAATTATTAATACTTTAACTTTAAGCAATATGCCAAATAATGTGACTAGTAGTAATGTAGTTGTTTATAACTATGTTTTCTTATCTAGCATCTATGTCACTGCATGTCTTTTTATTTATTTGTTTATGCTGTAAAATATAACTGCAGCTACTAGGTCAGGGTACTTTACCCTAAAAGCTCACCATGGTGGTGACTTATTTGACAGAATGGATGAGATAATGTACTTAGGAGGGAGTGTTGATTTTTTTTACTACTGTCATGCTGACACTATGTGTTACTTTAGCTTTGATAAGTTTGCAAAGCTAATTGGGATCAAAGGTCAATTTTATGACTTCTATTAGATTCGTAAGAATAACCTAAATGATGGTTTGGTTAGGACACTAGGAGATCAAGATATGGTAGACGTGCAATATTATGCCTAATAGTAGAGTTATGGAAGTATATTTCATTTAGCAAGTGGCTTTGGGGTTTTTGACCAATGAACCTCACAATTCGGAGGAGGAACTAGGCACCCAACAACTTGAACCCCAAATTGATCCACACCAATCCCAAGACTTAGGTTTAGATACCCCTCTCCAACCAGAAAATGGTATTCCTGATTTTAACCTGCATGTTAGTGGAGGTATCCACATCAATCCCAAAACTCAGGTTTAGATACCCCTCTCCAACTAGAAAATGGTATTCCTGATTTTAACCTACATGTTAGCGGAGGTGAAGAGAGTAATCAGGGCAATGTTGGTGGCAAAGATTGGCCTGATTTTGACATGCATGTGAGTGGAGGTGAGAGAGTGATCAGGGCAATGTTGGTGGCAATGAGGCCCAACCACAAAATGATCGTGTTAGTGGAGGTGAAGAGAGTGATCATGTTAGTGAAAGTGATGATTCTGATTTTCAACAATCCAATTATGAGTTATCAGATGATGAGGTTATGTTTAAGGATAATGTAGACCGTAATGTTAAATTTACAGGTATTCAATCTATTAGAAATCCCACTACTTCCACTGATGAAGTCCACGTTGAGTCTGATTATGAGTATGATGATGATGTATTGATGAGCGGTCCATCTAGTGATGAAGAAGACATTAATAGGCATTTTCCTAAGTTTAATTCTTGGACAGATATAAGAGATCCTAAGTTTGAGGTTTGCATATTGTTTAGTTGTGCAGATGACTTTAGAAAAGTAGTTAAGGAGTATGCAATCATTGAACAGAAGCCAATAAAGTTTAAGAAGAATTGCAGTAATAAAGTTAGAGCTGTGTGGTCGAACCCCAGATGTGAGTGGTTTATGTATGCTTCAATGTTGAAAGATAAAATTACCTTTCAAATTAAAACATTGAATAATGTACATATAGACAGATGTGCTAAATTGTTTAGGAATTCAAATGTCACATCTACTTGGCTAGCTAAGAGATTTATAAATAACTTCAGAGTTGACTCAACTGGAAGTTAAGCCCTTTCGTAACAACTATGAAGGAACAGTGTTATATGGAGGTGAGTGAATGACAGTATTACAGGGCAAGAAGAAAGGCTTTTGCTACTATACAAGGGACTGTCAAAGAGCAATACCACAGACTATGGGACTAATATGAGGAGTTGAGGAAAACTAACCCAAATAGTACTGTAGTGATAAAAAGTGAGTTCGAAGATAATGTAAGCAAGTTTCAGAGGATTTATATATGCCTGGAAGCCTGCAAACAAAGGTATAAAGAAGGATGTAGGCCAGTAGTTGGCCTTGATGGTTGCTATATAAAAGGTCACCATCAAGGTCAATTACTGGCAGCTGTTGGCATTGATGGTGACAATGCAATGTTTCCAATTGCATACGCATTGGGAGAATTAGAGAATAAGGACACCTGGAGTTGGTTTCTTAAATTTTTTTATTGAAGATCTTGAGATAAAGAACTCTTATGGGATGACATTCATTTCTGATAAGCAGAAGGGCTTGGTTAATACGTTGGAGGAGTTACTACCTGAATCTGAATATAGACACTGTGTTAGACACTTGTACAATAATTTTTCCCTCACATTCAAAGGTTTAGCTTTGAAGCAAAGGTTGTGGTTTGCTGCCAAGGCAGGAACAGTGGCACATTTTCAAACTGAGATGGAAAAGCTAAAGGAATTGTCACTTGATGCATTTAAGTGGCTGAATGAAAAACCACCTAGATATTGGTCTAGGTCACATTTTGGCACTTGGCCAAAATGTGATATCCTTTTGAACAACCTGTGTGAGGCATTCAATGGATCAATAGTGGGGGCAAAGGATAAGCATATTCTAACTTTGTTGGAGCAGATTAGGTGTAAGATCATGAGAAGAATGGCATTCAAACGTGAGGCAGTTGCCAAGTGGAATGGAGAGGTTGGACCAAGGATTTTCAAGAAGCTAGAGTCTTTGAAGGCTGATAGTAGGTAATGTCAAGCAGTATGGGTTGGTGAGATGAAATTTCAAGTTACAGTTGCCTCTGACAGTCAATATGTTGTTGATATAAGGGTATACACATGCTCCTGTATGTACTAGGATTTAACAAACATATCTTGTTCCCATGCAATTTCAGCCATTTTTAGTAGAAATATGGAACCTGAATTGTTTGTACATCATTGTACAAAAAAATAATATCTCAAAACTTATAGTCTCATTATCAATCCAATGAGTGGTCCAGATTTATGGCCTAATACTGGAATACCCTATTTGCACCCACCAACGTTTAGAAAACAACCAGGTAGGCCAAGAAAGGTAAGAAGAAGAGATCCAGACGAGCAACAACCTGGTATCATGAAGAAGTTGGGGGTAAAAGGGGTCGTCATGACATGTAGTAAATGTGGGCAGTAAGGGCATAATATGAGGTTGTGTAAGGTATCCAGAAGCACATCAAAGTTCCAGGTAATTATGTTCAGTTCCTTTAATTTTAATATAAGAAATTGCATTATCTTGTCAATTTATATGTTTATATTCATTTTAGGCATCAAGTAGCTCAGCAGCCCCATCTAAGGCAATGAGGAATATAAGGAGCAGAAGGAGCATAACTTAATGAGTTCTACTTTGTGCATGCAGGTTAAGAGACCACATAGGTTACATTATTCAAATTCGGGGCAATTTTTCAAGTCTAGATGTTACATTAACTCAATTAGTAAGCCACTTATATACATTTGAAGGTCATAGATTTGAGATACTTGGAGGGTTATTACAATTGATCAAATGAATATATATATATATATATATATATATATATATATATATGTAGTCTTTCTACTATCAGGATGGACCTGAAACAAAATGGTGCAATGTAAAAGCGTGAAAAAATTAGTGATCATTGGATTCAAAATCATAAGCACAGACAGCTTAGATTTAAAATTCTCTAACGTGAAAAAATTAGTAATCATTGGATTCAAAATCATAAGCACAGACGGTTTAGATTTAAAATTGTCAGGACCCGTCCAAAATTCCTCACCGGAACCCTAGACAAGCCCTGATCTCAGGAAAACCCTACCGAACCCTCCAATGGAAAATCCGGCAGAACCTCCCCTAAGGGTTGGACTTATCACAAATTTTCTGCACTGAAAACACACTTCTATATTCATCCCCTTATTCCTCCCACAATACTACAAATTGATTTCACAATTTTACAGCACTTCACAGGAATAACAGTAATCCAGTGCATAAATAATAAGTGTCCAGAACAGTATACAGAGCTTCATGAAGTACTATTAAGCATATAATACAACAAAGATGAAAGAAATATTACAATTGAAATAAATGAGTACAAAGGTACTTCGCGAACTACGATAGCGGTGGAGATTTGGTTCGCTCCGAAAGAACGTCTACCACCCCTTGCACCTAAGGGAACGGAATTTAAAAATGTGAGATGCTAATCATCTCAGTGAGTGACCCTACTGAACACTTTTAATATTAATAATATAACAAATAAGGGAATTTAATTTAATTCCGACAATTAAATAGATAAATAAATAATAAACAATTGAAAGTAATAATTTCTCTCAAAACCCTCACTATTCTCTCCGTTGGAAATGTTCTCTTTTTAAAACATTTTCACAAAACCCGATATTCGTATTTCCCGAAAACCAAAGGATCAAATAATTTGATAAACCATAAATAAATAAGTACCCCAAATATAATTAAAATGTAATAAAATATGATAAATAATTTTGAACACTTTGGGGTTTGAAATTTCCATCCAAAAATTTATACTTGACGCACCACAGCATATACCAGTGATGCCTTCCGATATCCAGCGTCCCGACAGTACCGCTGCTGAAACCGTCATCCCTGCCAAGGAGGGGGCGGCTGTGGCCAATATCAAACTTGCCTGCCCTCGGTCCAATGGAAACTCACGGGAGACATAATAACTTGCGCGCTAACCACATATACACCGGAACACCAATACTGTATGAGTGCGTCTAAAATAATTATTAAATTAATTATTACCGTACCGATTTTCCAAAATCACCGTGGGAAATATACCAGTTTTCAAATTTACCATCCCACATATTTTACTTTAACATACCCGATACGAAACCATCGATAACAATATAAAAATAATTTTTCTCGTAACACGAGGTCCAACAAATAATATTCCACGGGTATAATTATAAAATTTAAACCACCAATTTAAACAAATAATTTCCTTAAAAATATTTAAACCAATTATGCCCAAAAATAATATTAAAACCATATACGATTTATTACTGAAAATACCTTGCTCATGCGTAATAAATAAAATTAAATCACAATAAAATAATAAACTTTCACAATTATAATTAAATTGCACCACATGAGCATAATTCCAAATATCAATTAAACACCAATTAAATATAATTAATTACCCCAAAATATTTTTAAAGGTGGGTTACTCACTTTAAGCAAGTATATCAGCTAAGATCCTCTGCAGGATCAACTCCACTACCCCTAGGTGCACCTAAAACGTCCACAATACACCAACCAAATATATTAATATTTTAATCGGATAACTCCCAAATGGGCACCCGGGGAGTGAACACAAATGACAACTAAAATTAGCGAGTAATATACCGAATCGAAGCTTGAGTGATGAGGATCACGGATCCGGTCTTACTTCTCGGAGATCGGACCCGAGGTGGCCGGAATCTCGTCGGAAAACTTTCAGGATTCAACTCTTTGATTCTCCCAAACTGTCGCGAATTGAAGGAAAAGGATGCTGGATTTGGATTCAGGAGGTCGGAATTAGTGGAAAGGGACCGGCGATGCAACTGGGTACTCGCCGGAACAGTGATTTCCGGCGAGCCGCCGCGGTCACCGACAACCGTAGCCGGCGGCGGCGCGTCCAGTGGCCGATGGCTGAGATTTTTGGAGGTTTTGTAGATCGAGGGGAGAGGGTTCCAACGGGACCGGCGGTGAGGCAAACGGAGGCCGGACGGCGAAGAGATCGGGGTTTGAAGGTTTTCGGCGCCTCGCCGGAAAATACTCCGATCCCGGCGCTTCGGAGGTCCGGTGGCCGTGAAATTTGGTGGGCTCGCCGGAAATAAGGAGGTGGTGAAGGGTGACTGACACGTGTGGCCTGAAAATGGCCGGAAATGGGTCAAACGGCGGTGGACGATGGTGGAGGGGAAAAATCGCCGTCGAGCTTCGCCCGCTCAATCTGGGCGCGTCCGGTGACCGGTGGTCGTGAAATTTTGAGGGTTGGCCGGGAATGGAGAGGCACTCCCGTCTGGCCGGCGCGTGTAGCAAGAATCGGCCTGAAAATGTGACAACTCCGGCGGCCGGTCGTTTCTCTCTCTCCCTCTCTCTCTCCTCTCTCTCTTTCTCTCTCGTCCCCGTCGTTTTTGCCAAATAAAAGCCATCGTGGGTGACACTGTTCATCCACTTGGACCAGTTAGGTGTCGACACATGGCGTTACTGTGCACTTAAGCCAGATATAATAAAATATTACGGTATCCGGCGAACTTCACACGTTCATAACTTTTTAACCAGATATCCAATTTAAGTGTGCCGCTAGTCTATGAACTCATTTTGACTAGTAATTTACAACCATACAAAAGTCAACTCCCGGTACCTTTTGGATAGTTTGCACCTCGACTTGTTTTGCCCATAACTTTCAAACCGTAGCTCCGTTTTCAAAGTGCTACTAGTCTACGAACTCAGGGCATCATGCACTTCGCCACGGTACCATGGTCAACTAGAAATTTCAACTGAAACAAAAAGTTAACTTTTAACCCACTCGGTCAACGGTCAACCTCGGTCAACATGTACGAATTCCGATGTGATTTGGATTGGAGTGTTACAAAAATTCTCTCACGCGAAAAAAATTATCAAAATTCCCTTCCTGCTCGATACTAAGACTCTCACTCGCACCCACCATTCTGGCTCCCACTTGTAGTCAATGTAAAGAACAATGGAGCAATAACCATCAAACATAGCATAAACATCACCACATTTCTCACCATCATCTTTACAATATTTTCTTTTTTACAAATAAAATTTTGAAGAAATGGAAAAAAAAAATTCAAAAAAACCTAAAACTATCAGACTAAAAAAGGAAGTGTTTGCAGAGAGAGACAGATGGAGGAAAAAAAAAAAAAAGTAAAGCACTTTTGGCAGCAAGAATAAATATATATATATATATATTATTTCTTTCTCTTTTTATTTTTATTTTTTATTTTATTTCTTGCCATGAGTGGTGTTTGAAAAAAAAAAAAAAAGTGAAGCACTTTTGGTGGCAGCAAGAACAAAAAAAAAAAAATAATAATGATAAAAAATTAAAAAAATAAAAAAAGGAAAAGCGGATGCTTTTACCGATATTTTTTAAAAAGCATTGGTAAAAATCTATACATTGCGTCAGCTTTTCTTCCTTTGGCAGTGTCACCTTTTCATTTTTTTTTTTTAATTTTTTTTCCCTCTCTTCAAATTCCAATTTCCAAAATCTCTTTTTTTCTCTTAGAAATCTCAAAATCTCTCTCTCAAAATTTTCTAAAATTCTGTTTTTTCTCTTTGTGTGATGGATTCTTGGGAGGAAATGCAGCCATGGCGAAGGAAACGCAGCGATTTGCAACCAATTTCGAACTCGAAGACGGACAGCCATGGTGGAGGAAATGCAGTGATCTGCAACCAGTTTTGAACTCAAAGAAGAATGGCCATGACGGAGGAAATGCAGCAAATATGAGCAGAAGGTGGGCAATGGACTCATCAAGACCAAAGCAATGGCTTCCAACGGCGTTAAAAAGGTCAAAGATGGTGCTTCTGTTGGTTTCTAATGGATAAAGCAGAAATACCATAATACCACCCACAAGAACTGATATCATTTTGTTCTTCCATCTTCTTCTTCTTTTTAAGAGATTTGGGAATGTTTTTTACTAATTTTTTTCTCACGTGAGGTATATTTTAATTTGAACATTTTGTTTGATGAGTTTTGAATCCATGGTTATTAATTTTTTTATGCTTTTGGACAGTACCATTTTATTGTTTCAGGTTCGTCCTGATTATAGAAAGACTATATATATATATATATAGAAATCAATATTTTTGCTATGCCTTTTTCAAATCTTTTTTCTAATTTTTCTCTATGTAGAAAATTATTATTTTCAGTACTTCTGTAATATGGAATAAATTTATTGTACATCCATTATATAAAGAAAATATACACATTACTTGACGCGAAATAAATTCAAAAAAAAAAAAAAAACAAAACAAAACTTTTATGTTATTAGGGTTTAAAAAACTAATGTAATTGAAAAGTAGAAGAAAAAATAACAAAAAAATGTGTAATTAAGAAAAATAATAGCTTAAAATTAAAAAAAAAGGTTATATAATAAATATTATAAATTGTTTTTTTGCTATTAATTAATTGTATGCAACGGTGACACTTGTGTAAAAAAAAATTTTAGTAATAATATTTAAAATGTTAATTAAATAAGTATTATATTGTTTACTATTATATATAAATAACATAACTACATTAAATAACTATATGATTATATATAGGAGAGAGAAATAAAATTATATATGGATGTGAGAAAAAAAAAAAAAAAAAAAAAAGAGGGGGGGGGGGGGAATTAAGACCAAAAAAAAAGAAAAAGAAAAAAACGACGGCGTAGAGATAGAAGGAAAGGAGGGGGCACTTTTCATCTACGTCAGAATAAAACAGTATAATTAGATAAAATAAATACTGAAGTTTTAAAAAATTAAAAATATCTAGAGGTGCCATTTGGCCAAACATGTGTCAGCCCCTGCTTGCACTTTTAATTTGACAAGCAATCAATAGAACACAATTGCCAACAAATTGGTCAAAATTGGATTCCTTTCCGGCTTTATTCAGTATATAATATTTATAAGGATGGTCGTAATAAATAACAACTATATAATATATTTTTGATACAAAACCAAAAACAATAATATATGTGCCATTGTCTTTTGGATTGTTAAGATGCATTTGAAATGCTGAACTGAATTTTATTGAATTATTTTACACTTTTATTGGACGAAATTTAAACTAATGAAGTTTATAATACAAAAAAAGGGAAAAAAAAATAGTGAAGTTCAACATCCAATAAATTTAAAATTATGAAGTTTATAATGGAAAAAAAATGTAGGAAAAATAGTGAAGTTCAACATCCAGTACCAGGTTTTGACTTCAATTTCGTTTTATCAACAATCCTCTCTCTCTCTAATGAGTTTTAATTATAAAAAGTGTTCTCTAATCTATTCCCAAAAACAAAAAAAGTAAGAAAAGGAATTGTCAAAATAAAAATCAACTAGTAATTTGTGTTTTCTTTTCTTTACACTTTCTTTGTCCCAAAAAAAAAAAAAGAAAAGAAAGAAAAAGGAAATTATCCACACAGTTAGCTTTGTCAAAAGAGAAAAAAAAAAAAAAAAAAAACGAAAGAAATTATCCTCACAGTTAGTTTAGCTTGTTATTTATTATGTTATTAATTTTTTTTTTGAATCAGTATTTACATATATATATATATATATATTTAAGTTTTTGGAACTAGTTTAGCTTTTCTTGGTCCACCAACTAGTTTAATTAATCTGTTTTGAAACAGTATAAGCTTCGAAAAAAATAATCATAATGTATTGTCGCAGAGAATGGTAAAAGGGGAAACGACAATGGCATGGTGAATTAATTGGTCCAAAAATACAATTATATAATACAATTAATAGCCGACTCATATACTATTTGTATCATTAGTTTAATCTCAATACACATATAGGAAACAAATTAATATTCGGTCAATTCAATACGAGCTGGTGCTCATGACAAAGTCAATTGAGTGTTTTACATCATGAATTATGCCGTGTTAATATCTAATCACTATATAATAATTTATCATTGTAGAATTCATCAAAATTGTACTTAATAATTCTTATTCACAGACTATATAAAGGAAATTAAAGTGAGGAAGAGAAAGAGAAAAGAGAGATCTCCATGGAGGAAATTCATGAAACTGCAAAAGCTTATTACAACAATCTAACAGAAAGCCAAAAGGATAGTGCTAAACAAATGTTCCAATCAATGGATTCGAATGAAGATGGGAGTCTAAGCCTGAGTGAGTACCTTGAGATATTGTCAAAGAAGGGCTATAAATTGTGTAGCAACCCGAATTTCTTCAAGAAGCTTGACAGAGACGGAGATGGAAATCTGGATTTCGAAGAGTTTCTAAGCTTATACTATCTTATTAAAAGTGAGAGGCTGCTCTTCTGCGACGGCCATGGATGTGGAGCTTTTCTCAAAGGATTCTACTTCACTTGTGTTCACTGTTTCCAATGCGAAAAGAATTTCGATCTCTGCCCTTCCTGCTTCAGCGGCAAGAATTTTCTCCATAACCATGCTATTTTTCTGGATAATTTTGCCTTGCTGCATTTTATGGCCAAAGGATACAGCGTAAGAGCATTTTGACATGATTAATATCTGATTAATTTCATTTATTTAATTAATTATTTATTTAAGTGCTTGTTTGATAACTTGACTACCAGGTTCTTAATTTTGCCATTGTAATTTTTTAAAATAGTAGTTATTTTTCTGATAGATAAATGTTATATAGAAATTTAATATAACAAAAAAATAATAGTAAGGAATGCGCATAAAAGTATTACAAAATGTTAAACTTAATAAAAATAATAATAAGCTTTAATTTAACATATAAAAACTAAATTACAGGGATGTATTTAATTTAGAATTTAATAAATTTAGATTTTAAAAGTCTTATAGGTTTATTATGGAATTTAATAAACTAATTTATAAGAATCCAACGAAATCTCTAATATTCATGCTGGATTTAATATTGATATATATAATTTTACAATTTCAATTTTAAAATCTTTTTAAATCTATTAAAATCTATAATTTTTTAAATTCTTTCAAAATTAGTGACTTTTTGAATTATTTTTTTGTTTATTGATATTTAAATGAAATAAAAAAATAATAAAAATATGCATATAATAAAAAAATAGAATTATGGATTTGTGCACAATGCATTTTTCTGATTGTATCTTTCAATCTCGCCGAATTTTTTGTCCGACAAAAAGTCCATTTATATACAATAATTGAATTGGAGTAAGTATAGTATAGTGGTAAAAGTGCAATTCGGATTTAAAATAATTTTATAAAATTCTAATTGAATTTTAATGAATTTTTATAAAATCTATTAATATCTTAACTAAATATTATTAGACTTGTATAGATTCTTTTAAAATTTAAATCGAATACTTTTAAACTTTCAAAAAATTTTAAAATTCTTTAAATTCTATATTGATATGCATCCTACATATATCCTAGACAAAATAAAAAATAATCATATATTAATATAATAGTAAAAAAAATATTAATATAAAACCCGTTAGGATGATAGATTTAAATTTAAGGTCCGAGCCTGGCTAAAATCCAAAACTTATATACATAGATGTAATATGGCATAACCTATGAGGGATGTGATAGTTAATAAATCAATGAGAATCAATATTAATGCAATAACTTAAATAAAATTGTGAATGTTAATATTAAGTCAAGGTTGCATGATTGATTGTTGATACATGACTTTTTTATCGGCTCTCTGGCTGCATGTTGTTTTCAGAACAAAAGGGAGGGAGCAAATGAAGCCGTTGTGATGGGATTAGGTATTGCAAAATTCATTGTTGAGATTACCGCTAATAGTGCATGTAGCATAATGTAGTACTTTTATATATATTTTGTGAAAAAATATGTAGATATGCAAATATATCTGGCTATATTCAATTTCGATTGTACTACATGGTATGGGAAAAATACTTTTATATACTGCTTTTCTACTTTAATATTATGCTCATTTGACTCATTTCTATCTACTTCACCACCAAAAAAAAAAAAAAAGAAAAAAAGAACCAATAAAGCTGAACTTAAATAACAATTATAACAAAATGGCAATTTTAACCTTTTCTATTTTCGGACAAAATAAAGCTAAACTCAAATAATTGACTTCTAACAACACACAGATGTGCACATATAATTAGTATACACAAACAGGGTCAATATTTATTATTTTTTATATTTAATTTTAAACAACAATTATAATTCTTATACATGCGTATTGTTAAAATAAATGGATAATAGTCATAAAAAAATCTTAACGAATTATGATTGGTATTAGAAAATGGATTTTTTAAACATATGAAAAATAAAATTGTAATTTTGAGCAAAATAAGTTGACTAAATTTTAAATGGTTGTTTTATTCATACTTTAAAATATATATAATTTATCCTTATCATAAAATAAAATTATATATCCTATATTACTTGTACCCCTAATTTCATTTGAAATCGGTTAAATATCTTGAATAATACTAGTTCAGATTGAAATATGTTGGCTATGTTCCAGTCATGTTCGACCTCTTGTACCTAATTCCTGCATGACTCTTTGCATACACGTTAATCTTCGAAGGCACCTAAATAAATATAAATAATTGATTATTTATTTAATTTCGGATTACTTTGTATTCTCCAGCATACAAAACTCAAACAGCTTCAGAACATCTAAACTATATATATATATATATATAAGTATATATATTAATAACTTACCTATAAATCATTTTTTGTTAAATTTATATAGACCAAATCCAATTATCTTCTACCAAATATATAACCTCGATAAATTCAAAACATCTTGATTATATATGCTGAACGATTTCATTTACTATTAAATTTCTACATAATTCACATGAGTTCAAAATATCCAAATTATATATATTAATGATTTTACTGATTTTACTTATTATTGAATTTTTATTTGGTTTATATATATAGATTCCATTAGCCATTAACCACTTTAGATTAGATAGCTTTAGTAACTTTAAAATATCAAGATTATATTTATTGAACAACTTCACTCTATATAAATCTGGTAATATATATATAATAAATTTTTTTTTTCAATTTGAAAAAAACTAGCATTCTTATATAAAAATCTGGTAATATACATATAATATATATATATATATTTTAAAAATTTGAAAACTAGTACGAAGAACAAATAAAATGAAAAGTATAAAAAGAAAAAACATAAAAAATAAATAAATCATAAAAAATATTTGTCAGTCATTTTTGTCTATCCTTTTAATGATCAGAAATGTATTTTAGTTGTAGATAAAAATGATATTAGATAGATTATAGTTGTCTAAGTGGTGGTTGTAGTAGTCTGTTTTTTACTTCAAAATTTTGGTAATTGGCTACCTCATATATTTGACTATGTGGGGATAGAATTTATAAGTTATAAATAATGATATTAATTGACAATATTTTTTTATTGTTAAATTTTGAAAAATGAGTAAGAAAAAGTAAATTTTTTTATGTTGACTAATTAAATTGTTATAAAGTATATAGATCACGCTGTAATTTGTTTCAAATAACAATAAAAATGATTGTCATACATGATAACCTAAATAGACTCCTAAATCACAATTGTATACCTGCACAATTTCCCCAAAAGGGAGATGGAGCTTGACAAAATTGCCACATATAATGGGCCCTGGGTCTACAAAAGAACTGCACAATTTCCAAGGGAGGGGGATGCAGCTTCAGTATATAATATCTGCAAGGATATTAATGATAAATAAGATCTAAATAACATATTTTTGATAAATAACTAAAAACAATAATATATGTGCCATTGTTGCAATAATGAACTGAATTTTACTGAATTATTTTAAATTTTCTGAACTAAATTTAAAATAATGAAGTTTATAATGAGAAAAAAAAAGAAAAAAAAAAATAACGAAGTTCAACATCCAATACCAGGTTTTGACTTCAATTGTGTTTTATCAATAATCCTTTCTCTCTAATGAGTTTCAAGCATAAAATGTGTTCTGTAATTTATTCCAAAAATTAAAAAAGTGAGAAAATGAACAAATGGTCAAACAGTGACAAAAGGAAAATTAACAAGTAATTTGAGTTTTCTTTTCATTACCTTCCTTTAAAAGAAAAAAAGAAAGAGAAAAAGAAAAGAAAGAAAGAAAGAAATGATCCGTACCGTTTGTTTAACATGTTATTTATTTCTTTTTCGAATGAGTATATATATATGCATATATATATGCAGAAATTTTATGGTGAGAATGGTCCGTATGAAAATCGCAGTATTAGTGACGGTTTTTCATAGTATTAACGACGGTTTATTAGAAAATCGTCACCAATACTATAAAAAACCGTCATTAATACTGTGATACACATGAAGACCGTCCGCACCATAGACGGACTGTATATATATATATATATATATATGTGTAAGTTTTAGAACTAGTTTGACTTCCTTGGTCCTCTAACTAGTTTAATTAAATTTATTTGAAACAGTATATATAAGCTTTGGAGAAATTTTTTTATAATAATAGACTTTGAAGAAAATTACAACAATGTACTTTCGTAAAGACTGACAATGGGAAAAGATATATATATATATATATATTTCGTCGTTGAACTAGACAATATATAGATAAATAATTGGTTCATAAAATACCATCACTTATTCCATAAATAATTTAATTGTCATGACTCATCTTCTATTGGTATTATATAATCTCAATGCATATAGGGAGGAATTAATACTCGATCAATTCAATGCCGGCTGGGGCTTATGACAAAGTCAATTATATATGATTTATTTTAATTAATTATTCCGCGTTAATTTCCAATCACAATCCCGTATATAATTATATATATATATATATATTATATAATTAATTAAAGTTGTGCTTAAATTTTTTAATTATAACTCATGATTCGGTCTTCTTTCCTTCTTATTGTTAAATTTGTATTTTATTTGAAAATTTATGTCTAACAAAAACAAAAGTAGAAAATTATTTTGATGAGAAATTATTCAATAGGATTGGCCTATCATCTGAACTATAGACCTATCCAATAAAAATTATTAATTTTTTATTAAGATTTAACATATTATGTACATCCATATAACCAATCTAATATTTGTAATTTTTATTAACAAATCAATTTGCTTTATTCTAGCGTGTTTAACATATTGAATTTCCTGTTAAGGAATACCTTTGTTTAATTTAAATATTTTTGAAAGACAATTACATTAAAAACAACAAATATCAAAAAATGTTAAAAAAAATAAAAATAAATAACAGAAAAACATATATTAGAAAATTTATTTTGCATAACAAAAACTAGTATAGATATGTATTTTGTATAACACCTGCTTATGCAAAATGGAATTAACTTGGGCACAATGCATATACGTATTACATATAGGTATTATGTATCATACAAAAAGTTCAAGTATTATACCCCCCCCCCCCCCCCCCAAAAAAAAAAAAAAAAAGAATGTGTACTCACTATATCAAAAAATTGCCCTGGGATTTGATGGCATACTTAAAAAAAGGCATCTGCAGACGCCTTACACACAATAATTCTGGATAACGCAGAAAAAATATAAAAATATATATGTATATATATATATATCATGTACTTTACACATGCAAAATATAATTTGATATTTTTTTTGCTTTTATTGTTTTTTCGTTTCTTTTGGGTTAAATAATTATATGGTTGATTTTAGATGCATGACTTTTTTTATTGCTCTCTGGTTACATGTTTTCAGAACAAAACGGAGGGAGCAATTCAAGCCGTTGATATTGGCTTAGATATTGTAGAATCTATTGACGACATCAGCGGTAATAATTAGCATATTGTAGTACTTCTACATAAATTTTTATGAACTAGGTATGGCCACTTGCGATGCACATGTTTAGTTTAAAATTTGAGTGTTTGATAATTTTTAATTAATTTGAAAAAGTTTTAATTAAAAAGTTTTTAAATTAATATTTTTAAATCTCTTTAGCATAATCCAATTTTAAAATAGAGTGTTATAAATTATTAATAAACATAAAGAAATTAATTATTTTATTCCAAGCTAGATTAAGCCTAATATGTAAATCTCATAATATAATTCAGAAGCAAAAACACTTTTAACTCCTAGATTAGCAGAAGATCTAGAAAAATAACAACTGTTACCATTCCTAATTGGATCCTAACTTTATCCTTTCAAAAGTTTCTTGATAGACCCATCAATATTGAGTTGTCTTTAGCTATATACTAAGAATAAATAATTTTAAAACTAATTAATATATAAACAATTTATTTTTATTCTAGTCTATTATGATGAGATTAAACCATTGATGAATTTATATATTAACTAAAAGAAACACAAAAAATTAAAAAATGATCATGGAAAATATAAGTAAAATCTTAAAAACTCATAATTATTATTATACTTTTATTAAACAAAAAGTTGTCACAAAATATTTGTATCGCATATGATCTTAGCATCATTGATATCTTCCTAAGATAAATTGCAAGATTTAATTTCAACAATAAAAAACGAGAAGAGAATGAAATACCTGTCTTTTGTCTTGGAATTATGATAATCTTCTATAAAGGAAAATGAAAATGAGAATGAAATTGCAAAGACCAAAAGGAAAATAAAAAGGGGAGAAAAAAAAAACAGAGAAAATCAAAATGATTGAAGAAGAAAGTGAAACGAAAAAGAGAATTTTATGATTGGGATTTTATATAGTTGGGCCAAAATGAGTAAACGGGCTTTGAAACTTCGAAAGCTGGTTTTACTTTGGGTTTGATTTGGACTTGTTTGGAGAATGGCATGAAAAATTACAAAGGAAGAGGCAGGAGCAAAAGTAGAAGTAGATCCATAGATGGAAGGAGGCCAACATATAGGTGTTATTATTATGGCTGAAAAGGTCATTTGAAAAAGTACTGTAAGAAGATGTTATGAGAGCAAAGACAAAAAAGTAATTAGTTGAAGAAGGATGGTGAAACTTTGGTCACTGTCAAAGGAGAAGGAGCATATTGTTACATACATGAAGAAATGCCTTCACATTTCAAGTCTATAAGTCGAATGGATAGTTGATACTGCAGCATCCTACTATGTTACTTCACAAGTAGAGTTTTTCAAAACATGCAAAGTATGAGACTTTGGCACAATGAAGATGGGAAATAATAGTTTCATAAGTTGTTGGAACTAGAAATGTTCAAATAAAAACCAACGTTGGACACATAATTACTTTGAAGGATGTCCGATATAGCTTTTGATAAGAAAGGCTTTGGCAACCACTTTTACAATGATACATGGAAAATGTCAAAATGTACTATGGTTGTCGCTTGAGGACATATTTGTGTTACACTTTACAAGACTCATGTGAAGATTTGTGTAGATAGCCCCAACATTACAGAATGCGAGGTATCTTAAAATCTATGGCACAAGAGACTGTTTATATGGTAAGCAACACAGAGTCCCATTTAAGTCTTCTTCAACGAGAAAGATAGACTTGCTTAGTCTAGTGCACTCTAATGTTTGTGGTTCTTTGGAGGAGAATCTTTAGGTGGTAATAAATACTTCATGACCTTTATAGATGATGCTTTTCAGAAGGTGTGAGTTTATTTCTTGAAGATGAAGGATCAAGTTTTAGATTACTTCAAAGATTTTCATACCATGGTAAAGCGTGAGACCAAAAAAAAAGCATAAGTGTCTTCACTTAGATAATAGAGGTGAGTATACTTCTCAAGAATTTGATGGTTATTGTAGAGAACAGGATATTTGGTATGAGAAGATGGTCCCTTGCACCCCACAAAATAATGATGTAGCCGAGATAATGAATTGGACAATTATGGAGAAGGTCAAAAGCATGATCAATATGGCTAAGCTGCCAAAGCCATTCTGAGGAGAAGCTGTTTGTGCCATCCGCTATTTAATTAACATACCGCCATCAGTACCACTGAATTTTGAAATTCCAGAAAAAGTGTGGTCTAGTAAGAATCCATCTTACTCTCATTTAAGAGTATTTAGATGTTTAGCCTTTGCATACGTATCCGAGGAGCTCAGACAGAAGCTCGACGCAAGGATTACTCCATGCATCTTTATTGGATATGGAGATGAAGAATTCAGATATAGATTATGGGATCCAAAGGTAAAGAAGGTTATTAGAAGCAGGGATGTAGTATTTCATAAAAACCAGACTATAGAAGACATTGAGAAGCCCATGAAGTCTTCTAGTACTAATGTCTATGATTTTGTTCCTGATCTAGCACCAACACAACCCACCATAGATGACAACGAGATGTATAGGGAATTACCAAAAGCAAAATAGGAGAGAGAAGAAGTCGTTGAGCAAGAAAAGACTCAAACACCAGAAGCTGCAGGACTATCACAGTAGTCAAATGATGGTTATACATCTACGAAGATCTAAACAATGCCGTATTCTATCAAGAAGATATCCAGAATTTTAATATATTCTGCTTACTGAAGAGAGTGAGCTATAGAATATTCAGGAAGCTAATTCTAATCAAGACAAAGAAAAATAGCTATATGCAATGAAAGATGAGATGAAGTCTTTGCAAAAGAACCATACCTATAAGTTGGTTAAGTTTCCAAAAGGAAAGAAGGCACTGAAGTATATATGGGTGTTCAAGCTCAATAAAGATGGCAGCAAACGGTTGGTAAAGCATAAAGCTCGATTGGTCATCAAAAGCTTCCTATAAAAGAAAGGAATAGATTTTGATGAGATTTTTTCACCAGTGGTAAAGATGACTTCAATACGAGTTATTCTTGGTTTAGTAGCCTATTTACACCTAGAGCTTAAGTAGATGGATGTGAAAACATCATTCCTTCATGGTGATCTACATGAAGAGATTTATGTGAAGCATCCAGAAGATTTTGAGGTTTTAGGGAAAGAGAATCTAATTTGCAAGCTGAAGAAGACCTTATATGGCCTTAAGCACCTAGGCAGTGGTATAAGAAATTCTACTCTTTTATGATGAGTCAAGAATACAAGAAGACTGTTGCAGACCAATGTGTTTCTAATAAGAGATTTTCATGTGGAAACTTCATTGTACTTTTGCTATATATTGATGACATATTGATCGTTGGACAAGATGTAATGAAAATTAATCAGCTGAAGAAGAAACTTTCCAAGTCATTTGATATGAAGGACTTGGGATTAGCTCACTAGATTTTGGCAATGCAAATATCGCGAGATAGGAAGAATCACAAGTTATAACTATCTTAGGAGAAGTATGTCAAAAAAGTAATAAAGAAATTGGCATGAATAAAGTTAAACCAATCAGCATTCTACTAGCAAACCATTTCAAGTTAAGCAAGTAGAGATAGCAGAGATGGCTTCAGAGCCTTATTCTTCAGTGGTGGGAAGTCTGATATACGCAATAGTTTGTACCAGATCGAACATTGCTCATACAATTAGTATCATGAGCAAATTTCTTTCAAATCCTGAAAAAGAACACTGTGAAGCAGTCAAGTGGATTCTCAGATAAGTTAAGGGCACATCAAAAGTATGCTTGTGTTACAGAGGAGGTGATTCAGTTCTACAAAACTATACAGATGCAGATATGGTCGGAGACGTTAATAATAAAAAATCCATTTCAGGTTATCTTTACACTTCTGCTGGAGGAACTGTGTCATGGCAATTAAGATTACAAAAGTGTATAGCTTTATCTACAACAGAAGCAAAGTACGTCGTTGCAGCAGAAGCCAATAAAAAAATATTGTAGTTAAAGCCTTTACTCCATGAACTGGTTATCAAGCAGAAGGACTATAAAATACATTATGACAGTCAGAGTGCTATGGATTTAAGTAAGAACTCAACGTATCATTTCCGGACAAAGCACATAGATATCCACTATCATTGGATATGCCATGTGATAGAATATAAATTGCTCAAATTTGTGAATATTCACATAAAGGAGAATCCAGCAGATATGTTTACAAATATTATCATACCAGAGAAGTTGAAGCTATGTAAAGATATAGCTGGTATAGATGGTAAGTGACCATTAAGTTTTTGATGTGTTGTTGGAGGGGGAGAATTGTGGGGGTCCAGCCTTCTCCTAAAGCCTGACCCATTAGGGTTCAACCCTAGAGCATTATAAATAAATGCTTAATTTTTTCAGTCTTGTATACAACACACTGATTAGAGACAATACAGGTTTTTTTTTAGACTCTAAGAGAGAGTTTTAGAGAAGTTTTTTTATGTACTAATTTCAAAGATAGTAATACAATATTTTCTTCTCAAATTTTCGTTCTTTTATCTTTTTATTTTTATTTTTTTGTGTTGCTTATATGTGTTTTTCATGATCAAAGAATCACAAAATTAACAACTAATAAATTAGAAAAAAATAAAAGAAATAAAAAAGTAGTTATTTGTGTAAAAAAAGAAGTGAGAAGTAAAATAAGAAAATGAAAGAAAAAAATAAAATAGCTATTTGAATTTTTCCATATTTTATGCCTAGCCAACCAAAATTGGAAAAAAAGAAGGTATTTCTTGTTGATAGAAAAAAAAAAAAAAAAAAAAAAAAAAAAAAAAAAAAAAAAAAAAAAAACAGCTTTTTATTTTTATTTTCACGATTGAAAAGAATCAGTTTGGGTGCAAAACAGATGTGCCCAAGTTGCTGCTGGAGGGAGTTTCTTATTCAATTTAAACCCATGCCCCGTTGGATTTAAATAGCACAGTGTAGAAGTATGAGAGAGTTTCTTATACAATTTAAACTCATGCTCTGTTGGATTTAAATAGCATAGTATAGAGGTATTATAAGTGGATCCTGCATCAATTTTACTGTGGTTCAAAAGGAAAATTACACCATTTAATGCTGTACAGTAACATATGCTACGTGCCAAACGTACCATAATAGACCTTAAAAAGACAAATGGCATATGACTTTTTTTCAATTTAAACACATAAATATGAAAATGATACGACATTATACTTTTTATTGAAAGATCAAATTATCCTTAATAATTACATATAGTTGGCATGAGACTTAGAATGACAAATTTATCCCACATGAATGATGAAAGTTAAAAGTTAAAGGTTAATATATTAAATTAATATTCTTCATCTTCTTTCGCGATCCTTTTCCTTCAGCATTTTCTCAAGAAAATTCCAACTCTGGCAAAGGAATTGAATCCAATGGTGCCACCTTCCAATGATGATGATGGGTTCAAAACAGTACTACCAACTGGCTGATGATCCGATGATTTCGATTCTGATCCATCTATCATCTACCATAACTTGAACCACCAACATCCCAGCTACAATAATCAACCAAACTAGACAAAGCTTAGCCTTTCAAACAAACGCTTACTGTGAAAGACAAAAAGAAAATTAATGTGCTCTTTCACTTTCACTAGTAATGGGATTTGCTGTTTTCGGATTCTTCACTTGCGCAACTGAGCAAATACTAATGAGTCGGAGCAAAAAATATATAACAAATATATAAACAAAGAGGAAGGGGATGAGCATAGTGGATGGCTTATATTTTAGAAGACGGATGTGTGGTTTGAAGCTGAGAGGAAGGCGTAGATCATCGGATTCTGAATCCAATGGTGTCGGCTATGTGGCAAAGCATGACCGGAAGAGTTAACAAAAAGTTTGACCACCGGTGAACTTAGAGGTTGCCGGATATGAGTTTTAAAAAATAGCTTCTTCAAATATGACAAAGAGGTCTTAAATTAAGTTTTCTGAGTTATGTCAAGTGTTTGTATAAAAGTACGGCTTTAACGTGTAAAGTTTTATATCCTAAATCTATTAAAAAATTAATAAATATTTAATTATAAATAAAAAAATTATATTAAATATTTTGGTTTCTATATAAATTAAAAAGAAAAAAAATTTTCTAAAACAAATTTAAAAATTAGATTTTTTTTAAACAATTTAAAAAAAATTTTTTTTTTTATTAATAAACACTTATTAATTCTTGCCAAATATTTTTTTTATTTAAAAAAAAAAACTTTTCATCTGTCAAATAAGAAAAAAAAAAAGCACTACATTAATTTGATGTATTGACTTGGATAACTAACCCTAAAATTGTTTTTTTTTTCCCTCCGCTATTTGGGATAAATTTTAAAATTTCAAAATTGATTATTAGAGAATCTAAAAATTATTAAATTTTTATATAATTAGAATTTTTGAATTTTTTGAGAAATAGTTAAAAAAAAATTAATTTTTGAAATTTTGATTTTATTTTTTCTCTACAAAATTAAAATACTAATTTTATCTTTTATTAAAATGTTAATACCATTTTTTTTATTCTATTTCTATTATATTTTGTTCAGTAATGTTATGATCAGAATTTTTATTCTTTTTTTAAATTTACTTTGTATATATATATATATATATTTGGGTTAACATTTACTATAAGTGATGAAAAAAATTGTGTAAATATTTAGTAATTTATGTTATATATATTAACAAAAATATAATATTATAAATAAAGAGATCATAATAAATAATTTATTTTTGATTATTATATATAAGATCAGTCAAACACTATTATTTACTGAACACTTAAATTTTAATTTCTAATCATATAATAATTATAAAATAATATTTTACCAAATATTTAACAACTATTTTTACAGAACAACTAAAATTGATTTATTTTTTTATTTTTTTATTTTTTTATTTTTTTATTTTTTTATTTTTAAGTTACAACAATATTAAACTAAAGGGGAATTTGGCCCAATACCCCCATAGGACCGAGCTTCATGAATTTTGCCCCCTCAATTCATTTCTTTTTTGATCTACCCCTCCAATCTTTTAAAATCCCAAAATACCCTTATGTGTTTTTTTTTTTTATATGTTTTTTTCTTTCCTTTCTTCGACTTTTCCCCTCCATCTCTTTATCCATAACCAGACCTTAGGAGCCCTCTGTTTCCTTTCATGAATCGGCCGGATTGTAAGCGTGGAGACTGCGCGTTTTGAAGGAGATGGTGAAGAGGCGACTCAGAGAGAAAACTGCAGGATTTTAGAGAGCCCTAGGAGCAGAAGCAGAAGCAACAAGTAGGCAACAGCTCTAATTTTGATTTTCTGTTAGTGGTGTTGGGAATTTTTTTTTTTTGGGAGAAATTGTGAAAGAGAAATTGTGAAAGTTGTGTTCTGGTTTTTTTTTTTTTTTTTAAATAACGGTGGTGGTAGGCATTTCTTGCTGAGAGATATGTATGATGATATGATGCTGGATGGAGTACAGCCAAGTAGGGATACATTCCATTCTGTCATCAGTTAGTGGAAAGGTGCTTTCATGTTTGTTATCATGGACTTTCATTCTTTCTGGAATTTTCCGTTTGGTTGATTTTGTTTTGTTGCAGGTGGATAAGCAAAATGCTCATTTCTTTGGTGTTACGATCAACAAGCAACAAGCCGAGTGTGGTATTGTAGAAAGAGTTACTTCAAATGCACAAAGCAAATTTAAGGTATGTATATTTCATATTTTTGCATTTAAATTGTTTATATACCATGTTTGATGACTATGAACTCTCTCTCTCTCTCTCTCTGCATCTGCATTTTCTTTTGTGTTGCTGGTGTGACATTAAATTTATAATCTAATTGCTTTATTTTCCAGTTACTTTATTTCGAGCAAGATGTGAATGGCGGTTATGGTTTGGCCCTACAGGTACCATATCTTCTTTCCTATTGTGTCTCCAATCCATTTTCCATTTTATAGTGCATATGGTTTTTGCATTCTGAAAGCTGTCATGGTTGTTTAAAAAATTTGAAGCATAGATGGAGTCAACAGTGCCAATGATCATATACAATTGGTAGAAATGTTTTGTAATAATCTTGTCATGTTAAACTTTCTGCTGTTATATCCTTCAATTTCTAAGTACTATGCGTCTCTAATTTATTTTCAAAGCATAAAATTGTGGCTGTGAAATTGTGATTTTGAATATCACACATGGGTAGAACTTAAAATTAGTAACCTACCTGTGAATGTGACAATGATGCTCAACTTCTCTTTTCAAGTGAATGTCATTGCATTGTTTCAAGTGGTCAAGTGGTATTGGTGTGGCATTTCAATGTATTTCTGTTCAGTCCTCTGACCTCATTCCCAAGGGCTTTCTTACTTGCAATTTGACTACAATCCTTTAAACAATTGACTTATATAATTGTACTATGATTTTATGTAGCATGCTTCTTTTTATTTTACTTTGGTTCAGCAAATGTTTATCTTTAGTCAATAATTTTGTCATATGGAAATGCTTTTTTTCCCCCCACCCCTCATCAAGCCATCTAAATTTCAATATATATCATTGACACACAAAAATCATGACAGTCAATTGCCTATTTAATTAAAATTCATTTAGCAGAATCTCTTCCTATGCACATGCATTTGACATTAGTGTGGTCTCTTTACAGATGGATAATTGATCCTCCTCTGGAGGTCAATGTACCATCAAAACGCACACCATGGCCTGATGCCCCTCCTGAACTCCCTACCAATGAAAATGTAGTGTTGGGCATCCAAGAGCATGCTGTAAAGCATCCTACAAAGAGACGAAGCAAGAGAAAGCATGACACAAGAACAGTGGACACACAGGTTGCTTCAAAGCATTCTGAACAAATTTGAAAATCTTAGCACAAAGATGGCTAGAGATGCATGCTGCTGTGTGAATTTTAGGCATCATTCTTCAGCATCATAAAAAAATTTGAATTGCAAAGGCTTATTAGCACAGAGGCAGATGGCCTAACCTGGTATATGTGAAAAGAATCCTTCACGCTGGGCCAGTTGATAACAGGCATTGGAGTTTGAATTTTCACTTAATTTTTCACAAATTTTTTCTTTCTTTTATATATTTTTGTTTGGGATATCAGGATTCTGGTTCAGCATGAGGTATGCCAGCAAAGTCTTGCCATGTCTGCTACCTTGTAGGACTTTGTATCCAATATGTTTCGAATCTTATACATAATCTTGGAACATAGGAATTATAGAGTTGTGTTCAGCTGGATTTTTGTAGAAAAAAAGATACCAAAATGTAATAAACAAAAAAGAAAAAAAAAAAAAAAGGAAACTTCCATATTTGTGAAAGGATCCAATTTCTTCCATATTCAGATTTTGTTTTTAGTTTTTGTACATGATTCTCTTGTCAATAACTGTTCACCATCGGTAATTCCCGAGGAAATCTTCGGTAAACTACAAATACCCTCTGGAAAAATTACCGACAGTTTCGTCGGTAATTCCCGATGGTGTACAGTACGGCATATTTTGCCAATTTTTTGGACCCCACAAGGCCCCTAATGTGTGTTGAATGAAAAAACATGCAAAACATGGATTCTATAATTGTACTAAGGAGAGAAAATCATAAAATTTCATAAAAGTGTATCAAAGTTTGCAAAAAAATAAGTATACTGTTCACCCTCGGTAATTCCCGACGAAATCGTCGGGAAACTACGAATGCCCTCTGGAAAAATTACCGACAGTTTCGTCGGTAATTCCCGAGGGTGTACAGTGCGGCATATTTTGCCAATTTTTTGGACCCCACAAGGCCCCTAAGGTGTGTTGAATGAAAAAACATGCAAAACATGGATTCTATAATTGTACTAAGGAGATAAAATCCCAAAATTTGATAAAAGTGTATCAAAGTTTGCAAAAAATAAGCTAACTGTTCACCCTCGGTAAATTACTGACGAAACTGTCGGGCAACTACAAATGCCCTCTGGGAAAATTACCGACAGTTTCGTCGGTAATTTCCCGAGGGTGTACAGTACGTATTATTTTGCCAATTTTTTTTACCCCACAAGGCCCCTAAGGTGTGTTGAATGAAAAAGCATGCAAAACATGGATTCTATAATTGTACTAAGGAGAGAAAATAAAAAAATTTCATAAAAGTGTATCAAAGTTTGCAAAAAATAAGCTAACTGTTCACCCTCGGTAAATTACTGACGAAACTGTCGGGAAACTACAAATGCCCCCTGGAAAAATTACCGACAGTTTCGTCGGTAATTTCCCGAGGTTGTACAGTACGTATTGTTTTGCCAATTTTTTTTACCCCACAAGGCCCCTAAGGTGTGTTGAATGAAAAAACATGCAAAACATGGATTCTATAATTGTACTAAGGAGAGAAAATCAAAAAATTTCATAAAAGTGTATCAAAGTTTGCAAAAAATTGATGACTGTTCACCCTCGGGAAATTACCGACGAAACCGTCGGGAAACTACAAATGCCCCCTGGAAAAATTACCGACAGTTTCGTCGGTAATTTCCCGAGGATGTACAGTACGTATTTTTTTGCCAATTTTGTTTACCCCACAAGGCCCCTAAGGTGTGTTGAATGAAAAAACATGCTAAACATGGATTCTATAATTGTACTAAGGAGAGAAAATCAAAAAATTTCATAAAAGTGTATCAAAGTTTGCAAAAAATAAGCTAACTGTTCACCCTCGGGAAATTACTGACAAAACTGTCGGGAAACTACAAATGCCCCCTGGAAAAATTACCGACAGTTTCGTCGATAATTTCCCGAGGTTGTACAGTACGTATTGTTTTGCCAATTTTTTTTACCCCACAAGGCCCCTAAGGTGTGTTGAATGAAAAAACATGCAAAACATGGATTCTATAATTGTACTAAGGAGAGAAAATCAAAAAATTTCATAAAAGTGTATCAAAGTTTGCAAAAAATTGATGACTGTTCACCCTCGGGAAATTACCGACGAAACCGTCGGGAAACTACAAATGCCCCCTGGAAAAATTACCGACAGTTTCGTCGGTAATTTCCCGAGGATGTACAGTACGTATTGTTTTGCCAATTTTTTTTACCCCACAAGGCCCCTAAGGTGTGTTGAATGAAAAAACATGCAAAACATGGATTGTATAATTGTACTAAGGAGAGAAAATCAAAAAAGTTCATAAAAGTGTATCAAAGTTTGCAAAAAATTGATGACTGTTCACCCTCGGGAAATTACCGACGAAACTATCGGGAAACTACAAATGCCCTCTGGAAAAATTGTAATTGCTGAATTACAATATGTAATTTAATAATGCTGAAGCACTAAAGTAAAGTATACTAAGTTGTCTAAATGATACCTGATGCTTTTGTTGGTCAATAACAGAACTAAGCATCTTCCTTAACGCTGCCATCTCTTTATTTAATTCATCAACTTTTGCCTCCAAGCAAGCAAGCTAATCAATATCAATATCCAAAACATAAGTCAACATATATTAGTACAACATATGAAATACAAATTTGCGTGCAAGTAACAATTGCATACCCTGAAATTAGAATCTAGAGGGCCACTAGAATGCTCCCCAGCTTTGGACGCATCTTTAGCTCTAACATCTTTAGCGCCAACTATTGGTGCTACAATTGGAGGTGACGTGTATCATCACCCAATATCAACCTGATTGCGATGGCTGTTACCATTATCTTCTGCTTTGTGATAATTTTACAAGGTAAAGATACCTCTGCTTATTGGGGTTATGTCTCTTGTTTTAGGGTAACTTTACAAGGTGAAGATAACTGTATTGGTATATTTGTTTTCTAACTTTCAGGTATCTTGGGTTCTCGTGTATGATGTGATGCAGTTTCCTGTGTTCATCTTCAAAATTGTAAAACCATATGGATTCATGTACGATTTTCCCATCGATCTTTTTCCTTTATTTTTGTTGTATTCTTTTATAATTACTCCAGTGGGCAATATGAATTCATCTTTCGATCAGGCTGTATGGGGAACCAATCTCATACATATTGTCACCACACGTAGCACTGGCAGGCATGAATTAGCAACCAAATGTTCTGTCATCCTTTTGTGTATCTGTTCATGAGTATGACCTATTTCAAGTACTTTCTCCTATGTTTTTTGTTCGCAAGCTTGAGAATAGTTTTCATGTTATAATCTTTGTGACTACACGATACATTGTAATAGGCTTTTTATGAATTCAGGAACTTGCTCCAGATGTGATTGCAGTGTAAACGAACTACAAACCAGGGAGCAATGTAGTGGTTTTCGATGGCATGAAGCAAGTTTTGTACCCATAACAACCCATCTGGACCTTGCTCCTCTCTACCCACGTATGTTTTCTCTATACCGGTCGAGTTCTCATATAAACTGTCTGCAGCTATTGCTAACATGGATTTTGTGAGTTCTAACCAGAAGTTACCTTATGTTTTATCTTATAGGTACCTCTATTGGGTCCATTGTAGAATTTGTATACATCAGAAGATATGATGAGAATGTTGAAGTGCCTAAGACTCCAAGCATGTACATCAGTTGTCACTGGCATTATGGCAGTCTTTAAAACCAATTGTGTATTCAACCAACTCCATTCAGTTGGAGTTTTGAGGCCGATTAAGTTTGAAGATACTATGCCTATGTTGCTTCTTAGTTTACTATATGATTTTCGCTTTTATTTTATAGATGAAAGCAACTTGTTTGGCTTTGAGCATGATAAGGAGCTCTGAATTCTTCCATTTATCTTAGACATAAGGTCTCGAGTTCGACTACCATTTAGATGAGTATTATGTTTCGAGACACAAACAGTGAGAGCTGAATTTGGCTTACAGAACAGAGTACCAAGTTTGAGGTTGTAACGAGTTTTTAAAGAGCTATTTCTTCATGTAGCAGAAACAGCAGAATACAATAACGGAGAATTCTATTGCATAGTCTATGCCTCTGCTACTACTGTAAACATTATTGTTGGATGAATATTCATTACTAATTCAACTTCTTACTTGTTTTTTAAACTAAGTTGAACTAATTAAAACTCATTTATCCTATTATTTGGTTATCCGGGATAAAGTTGATAATTAAACAAATTAATTTGAACCAGAAGGATATCAAAATAATTCGAAACTTCACAATGATAATGGGCTTATCAAGGCATTGTGAACGTTGAACACCAGATGACATCAAATTCTGCATGTTTCCTACATCACTCTGCAATGACATCTTTACTAAGAAACAAAAGTAAAACCTGCATAGTTCCACCTGTAATGTGACATTTGATACATTCTCAATAAGCAAGCTAGTCCTAAACTAGTTAGGATTTCATTGGTACCGCTCGAGGCCTCCATAGTCCCAGCCTATACTTGTGGGCGTGTGTCAATATCAACTTCCTCTGAAAAACAAAAATCATATTCAGATATAAGTAATCTAATCTCTTCAAACCATCAAATGAAGCTAAGTCCCAAAGAACTTAATCCTAAAGAAAACCGCAACTTTCATTACGCCTTTCACCAACAAATTTAACAAGTAGCAGAACAAAAAATATATGCACTACTTTTAACTCTTTCTTCTTAGATAGAGAAATGAAGAAGAAGACAAGGCCTACAGTATTTCAGAAGCAAAAGTCAGTACAACAAGACAAGAAAATATTACATCACTTAGGGAAGAAGCCTAAACTCATTTGAGTCAGTATTTAGAAAGTTTATATCATTACCAAATATAAAGCAACACATACTCCGGCACTGCATTTCAATTTTGGTAAACATTTTCGTTAAATAACATCTTTTCTTTCTACCAGTATGATATAAATGACAGCTCTCAAAGCAATTCTGCATGCTGTCTTCCTGAAACATTTTCACTTTTGCCCAGTAAAACAAAAATATTTGCAACCATTGGAACAGAACAAAGAACAAAACTCCAGAACTAGGGTGATTTCAAGTTGCAGTACCATTGCCAAACTAAAAGATAAATTAACCATTCCCGGATAGTCAGAGTTTCCTTTAAGCATCCCTAAACTTTCTTCGTTAGAAGAGTTTAAAAAACCATAAACATAAATTAATCACCCTAATTTTCATGAAATCTTTCACTTAGATTTAAGCAAGCAATCTATAACCAAATTTTCTGATCTGCAATACTATCAGATGTATTGACGGATATACTGAAAGAATTATAATATACCCAAAAGGCAGAGGGCTTCAAGTATGTGCATATATAGTAGATAAAGATTTAGGAAATACCTGTTTGCAAGGGATGCCAAGTTTCTTCAGCCTGAGCGTCCGAGTGACAAGCAGTTTCTGGAAGTCGCCCACCTCGGTTTCAAGCTTAGCCGCATAGGATTCCACCCCTTTGCCTATTCCATTTAAAAATTCTGGAATTCCAACTTTCACTGCAACAAAAGCAACAACTTTAGATCTCCTACTGACTATAACACTTTCACAGTAATCTAATCTAATTCTAACAAATTTTATTTCATATAAACTTTCATGCTCAAGTACATCACTCATCAGGAAGCATGAATCTTGCTCACTTGAGCCAACATAAAACATGATTTGTAGGATTAATTCCCAGTCACTAAAAGTAAAATCACCAAAACAGAGAACATCAAATTCTGCTTTTCTTCATCTTTATCAGTCATTTAGCAACCAAACAAGAGTGAACACGGTTTTTCAATGCTATAATAACGTTGAAACAAAAACCATGTTTCTTTTTCCAACTTAAAGAGTTATTCAGCATTCAGTAATCAGCTTGGTATAGATAAGTTTCTCAAATAATGATAAATAAATTATAAACCAATATTTCCTTTTCCTTTATTCCCCATCTTTCTCACCAACCAAACAATGCGGGAAACTAAGCATAATCAACCTTATTCATCATTTTTTCCTCTATGTTTCCTATCTGTGAATCTATTAACTTCAATACCAGCCAAGTTTCTCACTCTGTAAATCCTGGATTTACACATAAAATTCAATTTTACCCATTTCGATTCTAACTCAGCAGCCAAAAACAGGTACTTGGATCTCTCTTTCTATCGACAATTTTTTTACAAAGTTCAAATCACAAAATTCACAAGAACCCAGAAAAATTTTCTTCTTTATCAATTCTCTTTTCTTGCTCTGGGAACCCAACAGAAAGTAAGAAAATCTTTTTATGGGTTACTAAACCCAGGACAAAAAAATCACTAACCTGCATAAGGGGATGGCTTGGAGAAGAATCTAGCGAACCCAGTTGGTGAAAGGGGTTGAGAAATTGGGCTCCCCTTGAAGAGCATTTGCCTCCATGCCATCTTCTTCAATCTTCAACTTTCTCTGCGCTAGATCACACAGTACCGCGCCGGCGGCTGACTGAAAAGCCGCGATCTCCACAAAATGGTCTCGATGATACGGCCTCTGGTTCTCACGCCATGGGTTTTTGCGCTCACCAAGTGTTTTTTTTTTATATATATTTTAAAATAAATAAAAGGATATGTAAGTAATTGTTTTTTGTTTGAGGGTTATAAGGGATATTAAGGGGTAGATCAAAAAAGAAATGAATTGAGGGGGCAAAATTCATGAAGCTCGGTCCTATGGGGGTATTGGGCCAAATTCCCCTAAACTAAACCTTTAATACTAGACGCTCTTCAACCAAACACTATTGTATTCAATAGAATTAATAGCTTAACCAGTTAGCCCATGAGCCATTTTTTTAGTGCTAGGAGGTGAAAAACATGTGTAAAACCAGACAAATTCCGAAGAAGGCACTGGGCCAATTCGATGAGAAAACATTCAGCCACAAGCTCTTTATAATTTTCTTTTTTAATCTTCTTCCATCTAAATTTAAGTGTGTGGTCTTTGAAATAAGACCTGCTCTATTTGTAAGACAATTGGTTTGATTTATTTTTCAATTTAATTAGAATGTCACATTGTATATTGCTTTCTGCTTATGTAGTTTACTGCTGTCTTTAATAGGTAATACTGATTTTTCATTTCAAATTTCCAGCTTCAACATTTTTAGCGCATATGATTTATGGTTTCTATGTCCCTTTACCTTTCTATGAGCAATGGCAATGTTTTTCAGGTTAGTACAGCTGTAACAAATGCATTGATTATCCCATGTAAGGCTATCAATGAATCTCTGGGCAGCGAGGCAAAGTATGTTCCCATATGGTGTTTATAGATAAGCAAATTATGTAAAAATATTTTATGATCCACCCCATGATTCCATGAAACATTGTAAAATTTCAAATATACACATAATTCACACTCCTAGCTAATTATATTCCAAACCAAATTACAATACCAGATTCTGAATATGCTAGCTCTATTTTATTTTCCTCATAATTATCTTTATGATCAGGTATATGGATTATGCAGGTTGACCTGGAATCTTAAAGAATACAGGATTAGACAATAGGTTGAGAAATTCAATCACTTAAAAATGTTGCAAATAAATTTTATTCTAGAAATTGGTACTCGGTTACAGTTTGGTTTGTTATTTGTTTTATGCATAAAAGATGAAATATGGTTGTAAACTGCTATAAAGAAAGAGCACCAAAAATTAATCTTGAATTCAATCTTCCACTAACAATCAACAAGTAAACATGTCCAAAAACAAAGAGGAGTCATCAAGCTCTAAGATAGAGATTAACGCTAATTTATTCACCACCTTGATGGAAGATATGCAGCGAATGGTTAAGGAGATGGAGGAACTCAAAATCCAAGTAGCTATGAATACTAGAGCATCCACATTTTGACAACTTATTTGGAATGTACCACAAGGACGTGGTACAGGACATAGACAAAACTGAGATCAGTTTGAATGTGGTAACTATGGAAACAAATTAGAGGAAGAATTGGAGGAGAAATTCGAGTCCTACACAAGACAACCACGTGGGAGGACAAGATAAGACCGGGAGGATGATTTAAGTGGTATTAAGCTCAAGATTCCACATTTTCAAGGTAAGAATGATCCAAAAGCATACTTAGAATGGGACCTATGCCTGGAGATGGTATTTGAGTGTCAACACTTTTCAGAAGCCAAGAAGGCTAAGCTTACTACCCTAGATTTTGGAGATTATGCCATTAAATAGTGGGACAAGGAGTCCATAGCCCAAAAAAAAGCAGGTCAACATCTAGCGGAGACTTAGGAGGAGATGAAACAAATCGTGAGGAAAAGGTTTGTCCCTGAGTACTACTATAAAATGCTTTATCAAAAGCTTCAATCTTTATCACAGAATAGTAAATGCATGGAGAATTATTACAAAAATATGGAGGTTCTCATGATGAGGGCTGACATTGTGGATGATCCTAAACAAAATAAGTTGTTTTAATAAAATGGTGTGGTTTGGCAGAGACTTTCTAGGAGGGTTGTAAAGGAAGCTACGATGTCATCTTTCAAAATTAATGCAATGGTGTCAAAGGATTTTTTTTTTTTCACGTCTTATATTCCACCATTTCTTCCTCACCCTGTGAGAACTCGTCCTCGTGTTCAGTATTGATTGTTAGACTGAATCTGATGGATAGTATGGGTAGAAGTCTGCAACGTTGAAAGTAGAAGAGATTTTGAGCTTCGGAGGTAAATCAATTGTACAAGCATTTTCGCCAAGTCACTTGAGCACGGGAAAAGGACCTATCTTCTTCAACTATAGCGTGTTATTAGTGCCAGCTGCAAGTGTTCTTTAGGCAAAAAAACCATCACAATATCGCCATCCTAATAAGCCTTAGTCCTGCAATGATGACTTCTTTATATTTAGCATTGGAAGCTGTAATGCGTTGCTGAACTTCTACGTGAAAAGTAACATATTGCTCTACAAAAGTGTTGGCTTTATTGTGTGGATGGTCCTTGATATGAGCAGATCAGTGGTGTGATTTGGAGGTTTAGTATACACAATGGAAAACAGATTGAAATTGGTTGTTCAATTGAGCATACTATTATAAGCAAACTCAGCTTGTTGTAGAACAAAATCCCATTGTTTTGGCTTGTCATGGGCAAGACGTCGGAGCATATTTCCTAATGTTTGGTTCACAACCTCTATTTGGCCATCAATTTAGGGATAGTAGGCACCACTATACTAAAGCTGGGTACCAAATTTGGACCACAAGACTTTCCAAAAATGGCTTACAAACTTGATATCTCGGTCAGAAATGATGGACTTAGGTACACCATGGAGTGGCACAATTTCTTTGAATATATTGGCGATGTTGCTTGCATCAATAGTCTTCTTGCAGGAGATAAAATGGGCCATTTTGGAAAATCGATCAACCACTACTTATATGGAATCCACTCGGTGTTGGGTGACAAGCAGTCCAAGTATAAAATTCATTGAAAGATCCTCCCATATAGTCGTAGGGACGCGTAAAGAGGAATAAAGTCCAGTGTTTTGAAGGCTACCCTTGGCCTACTGACGAATAACACATCTTTGGACAAAACAAGTGATATACCTCATTTAACATGAGGCTAAAAGAATTGAGAAGTGACTACAACGATGGTTTTATCTCGACAAAGATGGGCTGGCCTCAGCATGTTTTCCAATTAGATGAATGTAGAGAGAAGTATCGAGGATGCACAATTGATTCCCTTTGAATAGAAAGCATTCAATAATATGATAATCTACAGCATACTCATGTTTTTCACATTTTCTCTAGATGTCACCAAAATCAGGGTCAGAGAGATAGAGTTCTTTGATAGTAATAAACTCTTAAAGAGAAACTTGGAGAGTTGCAAGCATCATAGGTTTCCTACTTAGAGCATCAGCTACAGTGTTGAGTTACAAGCAGCATAGGTTTCCTACTTAGAGCATCAGCTATAGTGTTGAGTTTTACAACACGATGTTGAAAGGAGTAGTGGAATTTATGAAGAAATTGCAACCAACATGCATGGAGATTATTTAATTTCTTTTGAGAGTTAAGGTACTAAAGGTGGTTGATGGTCACTTCTTAGAATAAAGTCTCGTTGAACCAAATAATGCTCCCAATGGTCAAATGCACAAACCACCGCATACAACTGCTATTCATAGGTGCTCCATTTCTATCTAGCCTCACACAATTTTTCATTGAAAAAATCAATTGGTTTTCCTTTTTGCTTCAACATAGCTCGTATGCCAAATTCAGAGGCATCAATTTCCACTTCGAAGACTTTGCTAAAATTATGCAATGTAAGGACTGGTGCTTATGCTAGCTACTGTTAAAGCAAGTTGAAGTTGTTTTCTTGTTCATCTTCCCAATGAAAATTTCATTTCTTTAAGCAGTTGGTCAATGGAGCAACTATGGTGCTGAAGTTTTTATAAACCTTCTGTAAAAAGTAGCCAACCTATGGAAACTATGAAGTTTAGAAACATTGGCAAGAGATTTCCAATCCAAGATGGCTTTTATCTTTTATGGATCAGTGTGTATTCCATTCTTGCTTACAATAAACCCCAATAATAATAATTGTTCATCAAGAACTCACACTTTTTGATGTTGAGATACAATTTGTTATCTCAGAAATCTTGAAAAACCATCCTCAAATGGGCCAAATGTTGCTATATATCCATGCTAAAAATTAGAATATCATCGAAGTCGAAAAGAACAAAGGGAAATGGCTTCACAACTTTGTTCATTAACCTCATGAAGGTACTTGGCACGTTGCACAAGCCAATGGCATCACTAACCAATCATATAGCCCATCTTTAGTTTTAAATGTGGTCTTTCACTCATCTCCAAGTCTAATTCGAATATGATGATATCTACTCTTTATGTCTAAATTTAAGAAAACTTGAGAACATTCTAGTTTGTCTAACATATCTTCAAGTCTCAATATAGGAAAATTGTATTTGATAGTTATCTTGTTAATCACCCTACTATCCATACACATTTGCCATGACTTATCTTTTTTAGGAACAATCAAAGCAGGTAAGTACATAGGCTTAAACTCTCACTAATGAGTTTTTTCTCCAACAGATCATCAATGATACCCTGTAATATCTCATGCTCCTTGGGACTCATTCTATAATGAGGTAAATTTAGAATTTTAGACCCCGAAACTAAGGCAATGTTGTCCTGAATGTCTCTCATAGGAGGAAGTCCATCTGGTAGTTCAGCAGTTGTAATATCTTGAAATGCTTGCAGAATGGACTTTATTATTTCTAAAAAGGTTAAATTCTCATGTTTTTTATTGGAAAGAACAAAGGCCATGAGGAAGGTAGGTTTGCTAAGCTATTAGGTAGTTTGAGGGATTGGATTAGAGTGTTTAGGTGGTTGTTTGTGTTTGCTGGGAGTGGATTTTTACTCTGGGGTACAAGGCAACAAGTCTACCTTTTTTCCCTTCCACTAGAAAGAATAAGTATTATTCTTCCCATTATGTTGAGCATCTCTATCGAAATGCTAGGGTCTTCCTAGAAGCAAATGACATGATCCATTTCTACAACATCATATTCTACTCATCTAAATAGTGGTTGTCAATGGATAATGGCACACGACAAATTTCATCAACCATTTTCATGTTATCTTTTAAAACTGAACCTATTTTATAAGGTTTAAAGTGTTTAGAAGCTGGAAGTTTTAGAACCTTTACAAGGGACTTTGAAACCACATTTCACATCTTCCACTATCAATAATCAGCTCACAGACATGTCCATTAATAGTGCATCTAGTCCAAAAAATTGCTTTCCTTTGTGTTTGGTTGGGGAGTTTAGCAAATAATAGCAACTTCTTAAAGATGCAGACAATAAGGTCTCCAGGGCCTCCCATAAGTTCTTTGATCTCCTCTTATTCTTCTTCTTCATAGTTTTATTCAATAAAATTCCCATCTTCTTCTTCCTCTTGAATTTTCAACAATTTTCTTTGGGGACACTCATTGGATTGGTGCCCAACTTAGTTGCATGTGTTGCACTTGATAGGTGCTGGTCTAGCATAGTGGTTTTTTGGTCTAGCATGTGTTACATTGTTGTTTGTTATTATAATCTTGAGTATTTCTGGGATTATTTTTGCAGAAATTCAATGTGTTCTAACATTGTTGTTTGTGATATTTGGAATGGTGGTGGAGGTGTCTGTGTTCATTGGTAAATTGGTTTTATGTTTGTCCTGGTGAAAATCAGTCAAGGGTCTCCATATGTTATAAGATTTAGGTCCATTATGCTGCCTTTCCACAATGTTTGCTAAGTTAATTGCATCATTAAGGGACCAAACTAAGCTCATTTCAAGTTTTTCCTGAATGCCTCCATTCAATCCTGAGATGAATCACCTGCTGCCGTTCTGTCTCAAGCAAGTTATTTCTTGAACTCAACTGATAAAACTCTTCAGCATATTCATTCACAGTCCTATTTCCCTGTTGGCAATAATGACATTGCTTATAGAAAACCTTATCATAATCGATGCGCAAGAACCTAGCCTTTAATAGTTGCTTCATTCGATGCCAAGTCTTAATACTCTCTACTCCTCTCTCCTTCGATTCAATTGTAATTGATCCCACCAAGTAGCAGCACCATCTCTCAATTTATATGTATCTAACTTCACTTACTATGACTCTGAAATATTCATATAATATAGGAAACTTTCAATAGCATGTAATCGGTCCAAAAAAATTTTGATATCCATATGGCCATTGAAATAAGGAATATCGATCTTAACCTTATAGTCAAAATGTTCTTTATTTCAATTATACTTAACCTGATTCCCTAAGCGAGGCTCGCTGAAAGTTGGTTGAAAGCGATGCCTGGTTACCCAGAGTAATGAAGCCTTAATCTGATCATCTGAATCCCCATGGTCAACAGAGTATTATGATGGAATATAGGGAGTGAATTGAGGGGTTAGATCTATTAAAATGGAAGGTTCAGATCTAGGTAAGTGTTGTGGAAGAGATGAGAAAGTGGTGCGAGTGAGTTCTGCTGGTATATGAGCCATATCTCATTCTATCAATTCAGAAACACTAAGACCTAACGATGCGACATGGATGCTGAGGCTCAATGATGTGATGTGGTTCCGTTAGGATAAAGCTTAACGAATCGCCATGGAATAACTATCTAACTTTTGCTCTTGATTTCGAATTGCAGCCTAGATGGCTTTTGTTCCCTATTCATCACCTATAATTTTGCTGCTACCTTCATCTAAATTGGTCATGGTGAGCTTGGTTAGAACCAATGCTCTGATGCTTATTTGATGCAGTAAATTAGTAAACAGAAGTAGAAAATTCCAAACAACCATCTCACAGAGAAATGTGAGGATCGGTGGTGGCAAAATTTATTGAAATTTACAATTCCTTAGTACATTCAGAAAATGACCAGCAAAGATCCCTTTCTATCAGAGAAGGATCAGCCTTTTAGATAGAGAAAACAAAGCTAAACTAATCCATGGAGTCAACTAATGATAGTAAAAACAAAATAAGTTGTTTTAATGAAACATTGTGGATTGGCAAAGACTTTCCAGGAGGGATGTGAACGAAGCTACGACATTGTCTTTCAAAATTAATGCAACGATAGCAAAGTTTTTTTTTTTTTTTTTTTAAGCCTTCTGCTCCACCAGTTAGGTGAGTGTCCATGCCCAATGCCGAGGTATCCTCCACATAGTCTCCAGAATTCAATGATGTTTTTAGGGCATTTCCTCGAGGGAAAAAAAAATAGAGAATAAATGAAGGAGAGGAGTAGTATCTCTCTATCTCTCTCACTGTCAAAGGAGTGGCACTGTTATAGAACTAACCGGTTCAAGTAAATTGATTTGGATTAACTTTACACCTTAGAAATTTGTTTCTCTTTTGGTTTCGGGTTAGATTAAATTGCCCGGTTCCTGAGGGCGATGAAAAGGGCAAGAAATGTTTTTGAGTCTCTTAAAAGCCGTCGAAATTTTAAAAAAAATAAAATCTTAAATTTAGATTATTACGAATTTAGGACACTGAATATTTTAATGAATTTTATCTATTTAGTATAATAAACAAATATTTCCAATGCTTCAACCTAATTTTGAGTTTCTAAATTTCATTCTCCTTCCTACAAAAATTTTGAGTTTCTAAATTTTATTCTCCTTCCTACAAATCTATATCTTTATTATAATATTAAATGAGCTTTGAATGTTAATATATTTTGGATTTGGCTCTTAAGAGAATTCTACCTATTAGAAAGCATAAGATGCTTTTATTGGTCCACTTCAGCATGGATCATTCTTTCTTTACATAGAAGGTTGGGTCTATTACAGCAAGAATGGCTCTCCTAAACTACACATTTGTTCAATATGAGCACATCTTGATTGACACTATCTCATTTTCGTTGGATTCTAAAAGTATCATCATTATATTCTATCCAAAATTTAATCTCCCAATCAAAGATCTACACCAAAAATACCAAAAGTCATCTTTGGTAAACACAGCCTTGGAATTCAATTTGTAGTGGTTGGGTCAAAGATTAAATTAGTAGTATTAGTCCTTTCATGAATTTTGACAAAGGAAGAGAACAAATGATCGTAGGCAAAGATTTTAATACATTTAAGTTTAGATGGGATGAGACATGGAGGGAAAAGTCTTTGGGTTAATGCCTTTGGAGAGGAAACAGATGATTAAGGCATGAGAATCAAAGGGAAGGCAGTAGCTCTTGATTTTTAAATATTGAAAAAGTATATGGAAGGTTATGAATATTCTTTGTTTTTTCTAACGACAAAAGTCATGGATATTGGAACTAAGATTTTTTAGAAATCTATATAAAAAAATAAAAGAAAAATTAGGGGTTGTAGTCTAACTACACTGAATAATGTTAATGATTGCATTTTAATCAGAATAATGTTAATGATTGTATTTTAATCATATAATTTTCTTATAGTAGTATCAATGTTCTTTAACTGAAACTTAAAATTACAAGGACAATTATGGCAATTCGAAAATGCAAAAATATTTTTCTGCTAAACCAAATGTGAAATAAATTATAAATTAAAATTTAGTATGTAGCATTTTAAATTTGAGGACTCAATATATAAGGTTACCAAAATATAAGTTACAAAAGTGTAATTAGCCTAATTAGTGGTTTGCAACTATCCAAGTTTGAACTAAGAGCTAGTAATTAATACTAATCACCAAATAATTAATATCATCTAAATTGTTTTGAGATCGACTACAATATACTCTTATATATTGCATCCTTAACTTGCGTTCCTTTTTTTTAAGGCCGGCTATAATATATTGTTATATTTTGCATCCTTAACTTGCATTCCTTTCCTTTTAGCGTTTTTATATGTCATAATTGTCAAGTTCAAGGCCATCTGATAACTAATTTCTATAGCAATATATAAGTGTAAATAAAGAGTTAGATGACACTTATATAATTTTTTTAATATATATTGTTTTATCAAGCGTGTAGTGTTACTACTTTTTCCTTTCTCTCCGATTAATTATAACATCTCCAATGGCAACTGTTATATTGCCATTGGTATTTCCATATTTTGACATTGGTATACCCTCTCTAATAGCATATGCTAAAGAATAGCATTGGCAAAATGGTGGAAGAAAGAATGGTGGACTAGGTCCTAATCTCGTTAAATTTTAACACTTAAAAAAATTAAAAATTAAAAATTGTATTATTTAATTGTATAGACCCTACAAATTTTATTGTAATGGGGTCAATTATTAAAAAATATCAGTTGCATTTTGGTGCCAAATTAATTGATATTTTTTGCAATTTGTTATGAAGATATCAGGACCCATCCAGGATCCCTTATCAAAACTCTAAATAAACCCTGATCCTAAGGAAAGTTCTACGGGACCATCTTACAGAAAATCAGGCAGTATCTCCCCTAAACATTGAGCATGCCCCAAAAATTCTCTGCACCAACATACACTCCTATATAGCATCACATTATTCCTCCCACCTTACTACAAGAGATTTGACAAATTTTTAGGACTTGTATAACAATAGCACAGGGATATAGTCACAAGAATAATTTAATAGAATATAAATAACTTTATAATTTGTGTCTATCCATACTATCCACTTACTATAGTACTACATTTTTACAGCGCTTTACGAACATGCCAAATGCATAAATGTAAATAAAAAGGTGATAAAACAACAATAATATTAGTAACATTAAGATCAATAATACAACTTACATGAAGGCTACTACACTTGTCCGAAGGCTGCAATACTTATCTGAAGGCTGGTATACTTGCCCAAAGGCTATTATACTTGCCCGAGGGCTACTATATAATAATAATAATAATAATACATGATAATAACATAAAATAGTCATAATAATAATAATAATAAGTACAATAATAATTTGTAATAATGATAATTATAATAATAAGAAGAAGAATAATGACAAATAATAATAACGATAATAATAATAATAAATAAATAATAATAATAATAATAATAACAGTAACAACATTAATAATAATAATAGTAATTATAATAATTAATAATAATGACTACAATAATAATTAACAACAATATCAATAATCAATAATAATAAAAATAAAAATAGCTACAATACTAATAATAATAATAACAACAACAACAATAACAACAACAATAACAACAACAATAACAACAATAACGATATTAATAACAATAACAATGATGAATAGTAATAATAATAATAAGTCATTAGCAACAATTAATAATAATAATAATAAATAAGGATAATAATAGAAAGTCATAATCATGAATAGATAAGATAAAATACAATAAATAAAATTTAAAAATTAATAAATATACTACAAAATATGCACACTCATAGTGGAGGTACATACGATACCATATAACATACTAATATGCAATATCATGATATCAGCTATCGCAGATATATTGTTACCAATACGATCAAAAATGGTTGTCTATAATGGCCATTCGATCCCCTAGACTTGTAGGCAGCAAAATTATGGAGCTAAGCTATTCATGGATCGAGTCAGACTGTTGCCCCCGCATGGTGTGGCACATAAAAACATAACATAATGTATATATATACACATATATATGAAAAAGATACTCGATGCACTATGGGCTCGTTTAGTATCCTGTATTTGTATGGAAATGTATTGAATTGGATTAGATTGGAATGGATTGGATTGGAATAAATTGTATAATGTAATACTATACTGCATTTGGTATTATAATGTATTATACTATATATTTTTATTTTTATTAAAATAAAAATATATGTCCGCTTGAAAGAAAAACAAAACAAAACAAAACAAAAAACTATCCCTTCTTAAAAACCCTAATCTATCATTCTTCTGGTCATCTAATCTAGATCAATAAAAAAAAAAAATTATTGTTCTTGTTAATCCAAATCTTATTCACCCAAAATTCTTAAACCATTTTTTTTATTCAACATGCTTCTGCTTAATCAAGAACCTAGAAATTCAAGGAAAAGGTAAAGTAAATGGCTTTGGCTTTGGTGGTTGTCATTTTTTAATGAATGGAAGTTTGCGGTGGAAGCTCAAGGTCTTGAATAGGAACTTCTTGCCGTCCCAGATTCCTATTGAAGAAGAAGAAGAATAGTGATCATTGACCTTGAGATTAAGGAGCTTAGTGTAGCTCAAGGCGTGTAAATTCTTTTGGTGGAGGATAGAGGCACCGGCCTTGAAGGTATTGCCGATAACGTTGACGGTGGCCATGCAGCCGCCAACGAAGCCATTTCGCTCGAAGATTCAGATGTTCAAATTGGAAATGGGATTGGTAGAGTAAGTACGGAGGAAGTGGGAAAAAGAGAAGCCGCCGATGCCGACGCCGATTATGCAGATAGCGGGGGGGAGCGGTTTAGGGGTTATGGTGGGAGTGAAGAGGAAGAAGACTGAAGAAAGAGGAAGAAGACAATGGGGGGGTTTGGCTTTTTTCTGGTTTTTCTCTCGTGTGTATGAGTTTTGCATTAGTTAATACAACTCATTTGGGATGTATTGGTTAATACACTGTAGGGTGTATTAAGGGCTCATTTGGTATGCAATATTGAATTGTATTAAAATGTATTATATTATACATATACTGTGTTTGATGCTGAATTGTATAAAATAATACAGTGTTTGATACAAAAGTGGATTGTACTATATTATTTTTTATTATTTTTATTTTATAAATTATTTTATAAAAACAAATTCTTTCACACAAATATATATTTATTAAAAAATAAAAAAATATAAAAAAATCATGATTACAAAGCCATAAGAACCTCCCAACGTTGAAAAAGTTCTCATCTTTAACCAATCTTCAAAACCAGGAATAAACAGTAAAAAAGGAAAGGAAAAACTCAAACTTTCACAGAAAAAGACCCAAAACCCATTCTTTATATGCATGAAAAATCCTCGTTCTTAGAATTTCTTCGCTGGGTTCTTATCATTTTCAATTGGGTTTTCATCCTTTGGTGAAAATTTTTTAAAAACAAAACAAACTGAGTTTTTGGGTTTTCATCCTTAAGTACTCTAAAACTTGCTTGCTTCCCGACCCTAGATCCATTACCGTCAACGACGATCAGCTCCGGGATATAGGCATCGGTGGATTTTGCATTCCCCATGTGCTCAAATCCATCAAATGTGATAAAGGGGAGCTGATGAGGTTCGGCTCTGATGTTCTTTCTTTTGAACAAGTGAATTTTTTTCCTTTTTAGATTTTTGGTTCTGGATTTTATTGAGATTGTGTTTGTTGAAGAGAGATTTATTGAAAAAAAAAAAAAAAAGGAATCCGAAAAGAACAGATTTATTGAAGAGAGAAAAAAAAAAAAAAAAGGGAGAAGACGTAGCAAAGACCAGTGGGAGAGAAGTAGAAGGGAGAAACAGCATTGTATTAGGTAATACAAAGAAAAAGTTGTGTATTAAGGGTATTACATAATACAATATCCTTTGCGTGTCAGCTATCATCAAACATTGTATTACGTAATACATTACAGCCCAATACCGCATAATACATCCTACCAAACAAGCCTTAAAGGTGGGAAGGGTATTGGATAATCTAATCCATTTGTATTACCAAACATTGTATTGAAAAATAATAATATACAAAACTCTAATACACCCCACCAAACACACCTTATATGATATACGAGTGACGTCAGACAATATCCGACATCCCAAGCACTACCTGACAGGAGGTTAAAGAGAGAAACCTGCAATCGATCACTTTGGCGCCCTGCGGCGCTAATTACTAATAACTTGCCATGGCTAAACAATCGCCCTTCAACTAAAGGGAGGGTGATCGATGCTCATTATGCACTACACTTGTCATACCTTGAGCCCATAGCTCCCACAAGATAGTCATATATACTAATCCGTAATGATAGTCATCCTATGGCCAAGGGGGCTGGTGCTCACTTTTCATTATACCTGCCTACCCTCTCTCACCACAACTCACAAGGGACAACCATAAATATAACTTGCGCATTGATCCATAACATAATAAACAACAATCCTGTAGCTAAGGAGGGGGATGGCTGATGCTCACTGTGTACATATATACTTGCCAACCTTCAAGTCCATGGCACCCCCAGGATAGCCATAATATAATAAACAACCATCTTGCAGCCAAGTAGGGAGTTGTTGACCCTCACGGTGCAAATATATTCGTCAATCCTCACGTCCATCACACCTACAAGATAGCCATAATAAATAACCATCCACCAAATGGTCATACATACTTGTGTGCTAATCAACAATACAATACAGAATATCAAAATTGTATGCTGCATCTAAAACCCATAAAATAAAAAAATTATAATATTATAAATACCGAGATTTGATAAATAACAACCGGATTTATGCGCTTTTACTAAATTCATAAAATTTAATATTTTCTTTTAAACAACCATATAAATGCAACAATTTTATGAAATTAATTTCCTTCACAATAATTTCAATTTCGCGATTATCCAAATACACAATATATTTTATATACAAATTTATTATTCTTCTTAAGTCATTAAAATTTATTTATGCAAAAATTATATTAAATCACACATAATTCACATATAATTTAATTTCACATAAATACATTTTTTTCATATGAAATAAATACAATAACAAATAAGCTCAATTAATTTTTTCAAACCATATAATAAATATTATATAACAAATATATTTAAATCACATAAAAAAGCATAATAAAATTAAATAGCAATTTTCTTAATTTTTAAAACATACATAATACTTTTCAAATGTTAAATAACACAAAATATACATTCACACACACAGACATATGTGCAACCTTTTAGCAAGTATATATATATATATACATATCTATAGATATCCATGCATATATTCACATATATATATTAAAAAGGTATAAATGTTCACACAAAACACACACACACACACACACACACACACATATATATATATATTTTATATCCATATACAAAAGCTTTCAACAAAAATATATTTAAATAAACATATACATGTATACATTCCTACAAGCTTTCAATAAAAATATATTTAAACAAATATATACATGTATACATTCCTACACTTACAATATGTATATATATATATATATACACATTTTCACATACACATATGTACAAATATATACATATATACAAAATATATATATTTGCAAACATACATGCACATATACATCTAAACACATATGTGTATATTCAATTTCATACTAAATACAAAATTCACTCAAAAATGGAAACTTTACAAATACACCACCATAATTCACAAACAAGGTACCAAAGGAAAGCCAAAGAGACATGGAACACGTTACTAATCTTCATTGGGTTCAACGTCGCCGGCCTTGGCCAGAAAACTGTTGGGAAGTTTCGGCCAAGCTCCCCTCCAATGTATCTTACAAACCATTTGGAATTTGGTCGAATGGAGGCCTTTTTTTAGGATCAAAGGGTCGAAAACCAAGGGGAGGGATCAAGTTCACAATCAAAGATAGCTGAAAAATGAACGAACGGGAAGTCACTGGCCTTCGGCTTTGGACCACCAATCTTGGTGCATCTGCTGGCCAAACCTTCGAAAATTCAGCCACCAATTTCGTCCAACCATGGGCTTTCATGCCGACCGGCGCGTGTCGCCACCTGGCAGTAGGCAGCCAATCGACTAGTCAATAAAGAGAGAGAGAGAGAGAGAGAGAGAGAGAGAGAGGTGTTTTTCATGGGGGGAAAGGAGAAAAGAAAAAGAAAAAGAAAAAGAATAATATAACAATACTATAATATAATATAATATTTTGTTAAAGATGATATGTGGCATTTTCTTGTCGTGACACTTGGTATCTTTCTAAATGTGACACGTGGCACACACCAACTGGTGACATGTGGCACAAATCAAAGGCTCTTTTATATATTTCATGACTCGATAAAATCAATTGCAGGAAAAATAGGTATAACTTTGCAAACCCGTAACTTTTCAACCGTGGGTCCAAATTATACGTGCCGCTAGTCTACGAACTCATATCGATGAGCACTATCACATAGTATATAAGTCAACATCGAAATCTATATGGATAAAACATCAACCGTAAGACCCACTTGATCAATCTTGGTCAAACTAGATCAAAATTTCAAACTCGGGGTGTTTTTCTCAAGTTGGGTGTTATAGAAGAGCACAAAAAGCATAAGTATGCAATGGTAAAATGAAACCATGGGAGATGCTATTAATGTTGATTTTACAAATGTACTCTCTACATTTATTGTTTTAAATGGAAATGATATGAATTTTAGTTTTGTTTTTTTTTTCCCTTACTCTCCAATTACTTAATGTTGGTTTTACATATTTGTGGCTCTCAAGTGGAGGTAATATGGTTTTTAGGTCTTTTTATTTAATTTCATCTCCTCTATATATATGGATATTTATGTTATGGCTGCCATTTATGAATAAAGAATTTGTTAATGCTGCTAATCCTCTTCATTAGTTTGGTATTTCTCCTTTTTTCTAACTTCATTTTCATGTTGCAGTTTAGAATATGTTTTATGTTGTAAAAGGTTGTAGTTTACTTCAAAATTTGTGTCCCTTTTTTACTTTTTCAGGCTATAAGTTGATATTTAACCTTTTTACTTTCTTTTCTTATTTTTTCCCACCTTATAGTTTCTTCATATTTTGTATGATTTGGTTCCTTGTAAGATTCTTCTTTTTCATTTGTTTATTTATTTTCTTTAGACATGTTAGCTTGGTAGAGATTAAAGTAAACAGAAAGTTTTAACGGCTTTGTCTAAAATAACTATGATTATATAGAAATGTCAAGTAACATTTATGATGAATTCAAAGACATCATATTAGCAATAGTATTCATTTGATAAGAAAGAAAGGAAGGTGAAATATACATAAAAGCTTTAATCTTGGTATTGTATGATCATTATTCAAAGTTTGTGTGATAATTTTGGATAATCTACACTCAATCTTTTGTGCTCTATGAAAGTGTTGTTGCTTTTCAATTTGTTTCTTTTAAGTTTGACATTTTTTCTCACAGCTGATTAGTATAATATTCAACTTCTTTATTTTTGCTTAAATTGTATAAAACTATACTTAATAAGGAAGATTTTAAATTTACAAACTTTTGTGATAATTTCATATATATATTTTGTTCATTATTTGAGATTTGGTTGCAGCTATACTTGATTTTACACATTAAGAGAAAATTTGGAAGAAAATGACGAAGAAGATAGAGAAAAAGAAGATATTCCTGTCAAACCGTAAAAGTTTTGTTTTGATGGTTTTTATTTCCTCAAGCTCTTCAAACTCAATTATTTGATTACTTTTTTTGTTTGATAACATTTTTCTTTTTCTTGGAAAGGAAAACTACAAAAATAATGTCTTCTAACATCTATAGATTTAAAATATATTTTGACAGTGATTTCTTTAAAAAACAAATAAAGGAAAAAAATAGTTTTGAAAGCAATAAACACAACCAACCTACAGATTTCATATTGAAAGTTGTGTCATATTTAACTTTTTAAAGTATTTATACAAATTTTTAATTTTTTTATTATTTTCAAAATCAAACTATTTTTAGAAATTTAGTGTTTCAAAATTTATTTTATTATTTTAGTATATAATATTTACGATATTGCCTTAATAGAAAATAATCATATTTAGATAGAAATAATAGATCTTGTCCATGCAAATTATTAATGCTACATGTATAAAGATATTAAAAATTTTAGGTAATGATTAGATAAGAAGAGGATTTTTTTACCCTTTTTTTAAAACTTATGTGTGATGAAAATTGATAGGCTTTGAGGAGGAATGTATACTTGTTTGCATAGAACTATTCGTGAGTTTAATTTTAGTATTTATTACTTACATTTTATTCGTAATTTTAATTTTCACCAATAATATAAATTGAATTGGTTTCATATAATTGATTAATCAACTACTAAACATCCTTTACACTAAAAATGAATTTTAAAAAATAACAAAATTATTGTGATTTGAAAATCAATATACTTAATTGAGTGTGAATGTTTATTGCTTTCCAAGAAGCATAACAACAGTGAAAAGTTTTACCATACCTATGGTACTATCAACAAAAACACGATAACATATAATTAATCGATACTTAAATTTTCATGACAAATATATAGGTATGCACTTAAGTTTTCGTAAACTAATTTACTTGCATATTTTGACAAATACCATCAACTTGAAGACGATTGCATTAAACACAATTGCTACTTGGATAATGTGCTTCTTCAAAATTATTTTATTTGCATATTGAACAGTTACATCAACAGCATTACAACTTTTGTACAAGTACATGCCCATGGATACAAATATCCACAATATTATAAACATTTTCTATCGATATCTCTGTATTTTTCTGTATTTTTTTATGTTTAACATGGATAATATGGAATAAAATATGTCAGTTGACATATTCGATATTGATTATGGGTAAAATTTATCATAACCTCTATCGACAGAAATATCAAACTTATCCGTAGTTACTAATGATATTGACAATTATCAATGGAAGTTGAAAAGAAAAATATAGATTTCTGTGGAATTATCAAGGAAATGTTGTGCTCATCAGAGGTTATCAGTAGATGTGTCACCGGTGCCAATATACACTGTTTGACTACTAATTAATCACCATAGTTAAAGAATCTATATATTTAGATAATATTTATCATATTTCTTAAATAAGCATTATATTTACTTATAGATTGCTATATATATATATATATACACACACAGTATTTTTCCAAAGTTTCCATCGACATCGATGTATCCATCGATATTTTCTTCAAATTGTAACTTTGATATTTTCACCAAGATATTTCTATCCTTGGCGATGCCTACCATATAATTAAAATATACTATTTTCACCAATATATTTTTATACTTGGCAGTGCCTACTATATAATTAAAATATACTAGATTTCTTCAAAGTTTCAAGAGAAAATATTTCTCTTAGCAAGTTTATTGAAGCATTGTAATTTACCAGTACTATTATTCTGCAGAACATCTATATATATATATATATATATATACACGTATACACCAGTTTTCCCACGTTCTTTGCATGTGGTTAATTATTATTTGTGCATGATTTTTTATTTTTTTTTTTAAAAATTCTATTTACAGTAATCGGTTTTGTTCAAATATGTTTTATTAGAAAAACCAATACCTTGTAATTTTAACAAGCAATAAATTTTAATTTAATTTCCTATTATAAAAACATTTGACAAAAACTATTAAAACAAATAGGTAAATAAATAATATCAAATTTTCAAAAAATTATACAATCATAATATAAAATTAATAATTTGGTGTAACCCAAATTTTTCTTATATAAAACCTAAATTATGTTCGTTAAAACTTTAACATTTAGCACCTAATAAATCATAAAAAAAATATTTTTAAATCATCAATGGATTTTCAAATTGGGTTCAATTTTCTCACATATTTTATCATTAATCATTTATCATATTATTTGAATTATTAAAAACATAATAAAGTTTTTTTTTTTAATTTTGAATTTTTATTTTATTATTTAAATATAAATACAATTATATATGAAAAAAAAAATAAAGAGGCATCTGTGTGAATAAAGCAACCTGCATACACAAAACATATTCAACTTTCCAAACCTTTTATAAACTTCTTAGTCCACCTATTTTTTTACGTGATAACAATAAATATATATATATATATATATATACATTTACAAACTTCTTAGTCCACCTAATTTTTATGAAATATATCAATTCCAAATCTTCATCCTAGTCTTGTCAAAATATATCATATAATATTACATTCACAAATAATAATATAAATATCCATGTAAAATTTTAAATCTTTGGTTAAAACTATAACAATTAATCGATTTTAAAGTTAATTTGTAAAAATAAATTGTGGATAATCAAGTGCCCTATTTTATCTCAAGTAGAACTTTAACTTTAAGATTTAAGGCATCACTGTTTTTATTATTTCTTGGTTTTACATGCTTTAGCTTTTTCTGTTGATCTATCATAAAATAACTACCTTAGTTACCATAGACTCAACATACCTATATCTCAATTCATTTGTTAATTAACTTTAAAATAGGGTAATTTATAGTTTCTTCCAAGGTTTTTAAAATTGGATCAACGAATTTAAAAAATCCTTATGAACATAATTTAAGTCTTTATTTATAAATTCATCAAAACTTTAATATGTCACAACATCACCAACAAATCGATGTATCAAAATATTATTTATATCATCTACGTAATTATTCCTCGATGTCAAAATTTCACGATTTGTCATCAAATCTATATTTTGATCATACATTTCTAATTTAGAAAACACATAATCAATCATAGCGTTTAATCCAACTTTATCATCCACGTTAGATATTACCATTGTCGATGGCAATTGTATATAATCATTCACAACACACTCCTCAATTCCATCTCCAATTCGCAATAATAATTCACAAAATAATCTATTTTATTGTGATCGCATATTCTTTCTTAATTTCATCTTGATTAAAAGCTTCTACAGTTATAAAATTGGCCAAACTTGAATCTAGAACTTCTTGCCTATTTAATTTTGGAACAATGGATAACACCCACCGAAAATCACCACCAAAAACAAGAATTTTACCACAAAAAAGAATATCACAATTGTTTATATTTTGTAACATTTTATCCAATGACTCTATGTACTCTTTCTTCATTATAAGAGTTTCATCCCAAATTATCAATATTGCATCCTTTAACAGTTGAGCCAATCCTGATTGTTTACTAATGTTACAAGTACCTCTATTTTCTATAATAAATGGAATCTTGAACTAGTATATGCAATTTTACCACCAGATAAAATAAAAGCAACAACTTCGAAAGAAGCTATAGCAATTGCTATTAAACCCTTTGATCGAACAGCAGCCAAAATAGACATATAAAAATATGTTTTTCCACTACCTCCTGGACTATCTATAAAAAAATTTCTAAGCTTGAAATAAAAACTCAATAAAGTATCTAATCATATGCACATTTTTTCATCATTTAATGAATTAGCAACTAAAATATCCTCATTATTTACAACAATTGAAATTTCTTCATTAATTTCTCTATATTCATCATGTATATCATTTGTACAAAAATAAAAATTAACCATCTCATAATCACACATTTTCTCTCATTTATTCAACAACTAAACTATGACAAGTCTACCAGCAAAATTTCTATAATCATCACACAGTATTTTCTCAAATTTATCCCACAAACTCTTAAGATCATCATGATTAAAATATACTAGTAAATTAGCAAACAATCTATGTTATGTACAAGGCATTTCATATAAAGATGCTTCCTTTAAATATTTTTCAACATCATTATTTGTATCTAATAATCCATATGATAACGTTGTATCAGAATAAGGAAAACATTAAACACCATTCACAAATTTCAAATTCAAAAAAGAAGTTGGTCTTCTAATGTGATTTAGCAATAATCTAAAATAATATAAAGGACTAACAATGACAAGTTTACCACCAACAACACATTGATTCTTCCTCTTTTTCCATGATTTTGATTGTCTATCTCAAACATAATTTGCTGGCATTTCTCTATATAACAGTTGTCTACCTTTTTGACTTATTTTATTCATAGCAAAAACCTAATTTGCTGGCATTGTTCTATTGAAAAAATTGTTATTCACTATAAACTGTAAACAATCAGAATATTTGAAAATTAAATTTTATTTATTTTCAAGATTCACCTATAATGTCATACATGTAAACGCATTTTATTTAATAAAAAACTATAAATTCTTTATATTACTTCTGATGGTTATATCCATCTAGCACATTGAAATCTTTTTATTTCATTAACATCTTCAACATCATTACTTGCATTAATATTTATTACAATTTTATCATGACCTTTGTACACATATTTATAAAGATATTTGACTATTTTAATCATAGAACATATTTCAACATTCAAATGCAATCAAATTTTGCAAACAAATATCAATTACAAGGAACAACCTAGCGATTATTAAGTACACAATTTCTAACAACAGCATAAATAGCACCATCTCTTCTCCTATACATGAATAGCAATCTTTTCTGACAATATTATTCAACATAAATGGCTTGAGATATCGATTTTTACATGGACCATTCTTTTCATATAAGCATTCTTAAGATTCAAAGTACCACATAATCCATGCATCATATGTTTAATCACAGCGGCATATAAAGGTGGATTCTCATTTCTATCAAGAATTTCAACACAAACAATTTTATCAAAAACATCAAAAGAAACTAATTTTGCATATTTCTTTTTCAAACATCTCTTTTTCCAAAGTTTGTAATTTAGCTTTAAAAACACATGCAACCAAATCTGGCTATTTTGTACTTCTTTATTTTTAAATAATTCTTGATGAATTTGAATCCCGTTTGGGTTACACGTCATTGTATAAAAATGACTAGCTTTCTATACAATTGAAGTAACGTTATTACATTTATATATTTTCTATGCATATCTCTAAGACTTCCCATAAAAGAAGCAGGAAGTATCGTTCTGTGTCTAACATTGATACCTCTTTTTTCTCTAATATTTACATTATATATTATTTCTTGATATAATTCAACACGACTCTCAAACTATTTGCAACAAAAATAATCAAGCCATGAACTTTCTAATTTAACATACATATCTACAACATATCGCTGCAAAAGATGATTTGTTTTAAAATCATTAAATCACTTACTTCTCTAATATGTAACCTGTAGCAGTAATTCTCATGACATGAAACTATTACTCTCTTTTTCCTCATACCCGTAACTGAAACGAAGAAGAATATAAATATAACAAAATCATATATCAATAAAACATTCATATTAAGCAAGAATACAAAATAATTCAACACATACAACAAAATAACCACCAACATTTAGCTTCTTTATCAAGCATCTCCACAATATAAGCCATTTTGGATAACTCACTGACAATCTATCCTTCACAATAAGGTTGTCTTTCATTTTTATCTATTTTCTGTATCCCTTAGTGCCAATTGACATCTCCGTAGGCAAATATCAAGTGATATTGCAATGTATCATAACAACCAAAAAAATATTCAACTTTATAACTATATTCAGAATGGCTATTAACAATAATTTCATGACATCTATTATCAACATCAGTTTCATCTTTGATCCATATGGCAATAATTTGAGACGCAAGAGGGGCATTCTAAATTCTTTAATCTAGACTTGTATCATACTTTATTTGAATGGAAGAATGATTTAAATTTTCTAGGTCTTCAAGATTACAAAAAAACATAACATAAGGATTCAGTTTTAATATTTTGATTAACTTCTGTAAAATATCTACTTTCAATACATCAGCACAAGAAAGATGATTTTGTATTATTATAAGTATCTACATATGTTCTAAATTCTTTTCCTTTTTAATGATCATCAGTAAAAAGATCATACAATTCATTAAGTATTTTACTATGGATCGACAAAATTTCACCATCAACAAAACAAAATTCTTTAGGGTCACATTGCATTTTCTTAGCATTACAATATTTGCATAATGTAGGTTTTTTTAATACATCAACTTTATCAACTATATTTTCTATATATTTTGCTTCATTTTTCCTTCTTCTTTTTTGAAATACATAATTAGCCTCACCTTTATTATTTTCTCTAATACTTTCATTATTTTTTATATTAATTTCTTCACTAATAACTATAATACAATAGGTGTGTACTTCATATTTTTTATATCTATTTGAATATGTGAAAATCCTAAATGTATAATACGATTTTTGATATAATCATTTGCATCATTATTATTACTATATTTTTCCTTTTTCTTTTTTAGTTACACCGCTACCTTTATTAATAGAAAGATTTTTGCCACATCTTTCTCTTTGTTTTTCAATGATCTCTTGTTTTTTGTCTTTTGACATATTCTTGTTTCTTTCTTTCCTTTTTCTACTCATATCTTTTTTTCTTTTTATTTTTTCTTTTCTTTGCACACATTAGCATATCTTTCTTTGTTTTCTTTTTTTTTTTTTTTTTTTTTTTTTTTTTACTAATTTCTTCCTTTTTTCTCTTCCAACATATTAGCATATCTTTCTTTCTTTTTTTCACTAATTTGTTCTTTTTTCTCCGTAGACATATTGGCATCTCTTTCTTCTCACTTTTTGTAACTTCTTTTTTTTCCATTAACATAATATCATTTCTTTGTCTACATCTTTTACTGTTATATTCCTTTTTATATTTTCATAAATCATCAATTGTTTCGTTCATTTTTATTTTTATTTTTCCATCTACAAAGAAGAGCAAACAAATAGAGAAATAAATAAAAATATATATATATCCTTTTTAAAGAAATTAAAATTACTTCCATATATATATTGAATGATTATATAATTACATCAAAAGAGAACATGTATATATTGAATGATTCTATAGTTACACCAAAAGGGAAACTAGTAAGTTTCAGCTGAACATAGGAGCATAATAAAAAGAGAAATGACAAATACAAATACAATATTAAATATAACAAAACTACATAAATGTATACATTACAAAACAAAATATATTTAATAATACCTTTCAATTTTGAAGCGATAAGCTTTTCCAAATAACAAAACCAAAACAACTGCTGAAACCTATATAGAGATTATAATAAAAATAACAAAACACAAATATGAAGGATCTCATCTATATTAAAAAAATGTCATATCCATTTCTTTGTTTTGACTTACGAAATTAATTAATTCAAACTATTATATTCCCACCTCATCTCAACCCCATACTCCATTCCTATATTTTCTTAAATAAAAATCAAATAAAAAAATCAAAACCAATATGCATTCTTTTTCGTTGTTTCGCATAATTTTTTTAAGAATATCTAAAGTCTAAAAGTTCAAATAGTAACAAGTATCAATTACTGAATGCGAGTAATCAACAAACTAAATTAAAAATGAAACGAATAAAAAAAGCCTATAAATATAAATTGACAACGCTAATCAATTTTTTATCCTCGTTTAAGTGCATAGATATATACGTATATATAAATAAATACCTATAAATCAATTGGATAGCATAAAAAATAATCAAACACATTTATTAATAAGCATATTCATCAAAATTATTCCAACTTTTAGATAATATATATGAATCTTATAAAACAAATGGAAAAATATCATAACAATGCATATTAGTCTATCATACTCGTTAAAGAGATCATAATTCACCCCCAAAAAAAAACTATTTAGCTTTAAAAAGCAATATTTTCAAAAAATAAAAAAGTTATAAAGAGGAATTAAACCCAAAAAAATTTATATTTTTAAAAAAATATAAAAATGACATCATCAGTGATGTTAGCATCCAAACAACATGTTGTTTGGCCTAGGATTGGACCAAACAGCATGTTGTCCAGCCCTCCTTCAACTTGGGATGGGCGCCAAGTCGACGCGTTTATAGAAAAGCAAGTTGCAAACCCGCTTTCTAACCCAACAAGATCTCGCACTTCTGGCCATATTTTCGATCAAATCATAGCTGTTCTTTTCATCTCTGTATTTTTAGAAGATACCTTATACAAATTTCTCACAAAAGCTGGTTTATAATGACTTCCATTAAAAAACTTCATTCGACATATATTTACTAAATTTTCAAATTTTAACCAATTTTCAAGCCAAAGTACTCAATTTCAAATCCTAAATTCAACAAAAAATATTCAAAAAAGTTTTCTAATCAAAATTGATACATAATTTATCTAGATCCATAAACTTTTAGCTGGAAAAATTTTTAAAATATATATATACATATATATCTAAGAATGTGGAAGACACCGATTTTGCTTGAAGCAGTAAGAAAGGAAAATTCCCAACTTTTAATACACATCACATGTGATTAATTCAGGCAACAAATACAAAGACATGTTCTTTTGGTCGCCATCAAATTCGTTCTCAGTTTCTTAGTAAACGTCAAATCTAAAGCACCCTTAACACAATACAGAAACAAGAGAAAAAATTATCAGAATCAAGCATCCAAAAAATTCAGAACCAACCAAAGCACATTAGCTAAAATAAAAATCATAGCAAGCCTTTCCAACTACAAAAATCTGTAAAAATTAATAACAAACATAAACTAAAATAGAAGGGGGGGGGGGGGGGGGGGGGGGGGGGTAGACAGTCAAATATCAAAAAACCAACCACATAAGAGAATTCAAGCTCTTTTTCTCTTTTCTTTTTAACAAACAACCCAACAAAAACAGTTATCGAAACCATCAAAATCATACAAATATGCTTAAAAAAAAGGGGAAAATACTAAGGGGAAAATACTGAAGTTACCATAATAACTAACTTTCATTCTCACATCTTCCACAACATCGAGGATAAATCAAGCATTCGGATAAATTGAAGTCTAAAACGTGACCATTTTGAAGCTAAAAGACTAAAAAGAAAGGGGAAAAAAAAAAGGACCAAAACAAACTAAGAAAATGACAAAATATATGGAAGATGGAAAAAAGCATTCACCAATCCTCCTTTATATATATATAATAGATATACCCACATTTTTTTTTACCAAAAAGAAGACAATCCTTCTTAGTTTGTTCATAGTTATGGCAATAGTAGAAGTAAAGAAGCATTGTAGAAGAGATCCTGGAGGAATAGCAAACCAACTAGGGTTATTACATCACATCTTCTCATTCATTCGCACCTATGATATTGTTCAAATTAGCATCTTTTTGAAGCGCTAAGTGCACATGTGGATTATTTCCCTGTTATATTTCAAGCAAGGTTTAAAAAATTGATATCAATAAAAATATCGATGGTTCAAAATACAAAAATATCCATGAAAATATTGAAAATTATTGAATATCAATAAAAAATTTTAAAAAATGATATAAATTGATTGATATTTATTTTTAAAATGGAAATTTTTATTAAAATTTTAGGTTTAACTTATTTAATCAATTAATTATTAAATTGATTATAAAAATTACAAAAATATTGAATGGATTTGATATTTTTCTTAGTAATAATATATAGCAAGTGTTAATGATTGTAAATATATTATTATAAGTTAAAAATATACTATAGAAATATATATTTGATAGAAATATTTATTAATTAATATATATAAAGCAATATTATAATTATATTATATGTTATAAAATGTCATCTCAATACCATTCAGAATTCTGGATAGTTAAAAATTGTTAGTCTCTTCCTTATGCTCATTTTGACATGTGAAATAACGAGAAATAATTATTAAAAATTATATCTCCTTAATAATTTTGTACATAATTGTTTATTTACCAATTATATATATCTTGTATTAAATGCGGCTATCTTTATTAATAATTATTTTATGATATTGCTTTTGATAGTTGAGTTTGAAATAATACCTTTGAGATACTAATTGACGACAATCTATAAATATTTCATCAATTCATATAACTAGATTTGAAAAAGATATAATCGTTGTACATCTTCATAATATTTATACTATAATATTTATCATTTCTTTCCTATGCTTATTCGTATTTTTATCTGTATTATAATTTATATTTACTTTATAATATTTATAGAAATATTAAACTTATTTTGGTAAAAACAATTAATGGATAGGTAGACAATTAGAAATCAATAATATTTATAAAATTTTTTAAAAAATTAAAATTTCATAGAAATTTCAAAATTTTCCATAGAAATTATGGATTTTTTGACAATATTGAAAATTTCGGTGGAAAATTTTAATCATTTCCACTTGAGACTAAGATTTCTTTTTCACCCTTTGATAATATGGAAATGTCAATGAAATTTTCACAAAAATTTCAATTTTTTAAAGCTTGATTTCAAGGTTGTAACATTAAAAAACAAGACAAAAAGCCACACTTTTTTTTTTTAATCAAAAATAACAGCAGAAAGAGACAAGGCCATGGTGGCCTCCCCAATACATCCACACCTGCGCTTTAAACTTGCACCATCCCTGCCCAGTATCCCACTTTTTTGGAATCAAAGTGGGGTGAGAATTCTCCAATGGGGAAATATAGCTATGTTGGATTATTAGTTTCCAACTATAAATAATAATAATAATAATAACAACAAAATATTTGTTAAAATATTATTTTAATATTAAAATATGTATTTTTAAAATATATTATATATTTGTAAATTATAATCATATATTTATTAGTACAAATGCATTTCAATAAAAAACAACTTAATTTTTATGTAATTATTATATGTATGATTCCTAAACCATATAAAACTAAAAGATAAATTTTGCATTTTAGTCCTTTCCTAATCATCCCATGTGCCCAGTGCATGATAAATTTTACATATTTTTGAAATGAAAATGGATTAGTAACTAACGAACATATTTTTAAACATCAAGGATGGCAAAACAACTCGTATAATTCGGTTTCCATTTGGATCCGTATCTAATGGGGTAGGGATTCCCCAATAAATGGAGAACAAGGCTGCAACCGAGGCATGGAAAGGCAGGGAAAGGGATTGTTCTTCCCACCCCATTTATGTATATATATTTAAATACATATATATATATATACATATTTATTCAAATATACAATTTTTGTCTTTTGTTATAATTTTTTTCTTTTATTCTAATATATATTTATACTTTTTATGATATTAATCATACTTTGGGTCATAAGCATTATATTTACACAATATTTTGTATAAATATATTTTTTAATGTGAAATAAATGAAAAGTATATTTGAAAAATTAAATTTTAATTTTTTTTTACATATAAATAGGGAATCCCCATCCTGTCTTTTTTCAAACAAAGTAAGGAAACAAAGTGAAGATGGGGTACATTTTAAGGGGAGGGGTGGGCATGAAGGAGTCTACCCGGGCTCTGCCCCTACCCCACCGCTCCCCATTGTCATCCTTATTGAACATTAAAGGCTCATTTGGTAGCATGTATAATGGATTTAGAGGTGTAGTATTGTATAAGATGTTTTATAGTGTATTTGGTTTGGATTACTGCATCTAACAAGACGTATAAAAAGAGGTGGGGCTAATCATCTAATGTAGTGTGCACTAAGATTATATAAACCCATGGAAGGGTTCAATTACTATTGAATTGGGCTATTTATTCATTTGGCAGAGCTTTTTTTTCTTGGTCAAAAACTCTATTTAATGGTCAAAAACTCTGTTATCTTAAAATAAGAATATTTGATAAGAGTTAACAAGCATTTATCGACCAAAAAAGTATATTTTTAAAGTTGTTTTAGAGAAATCCAAATTTTAAACTTCTTTAAAAAAACTAATTTTTTGGTTTATGTAGTAAATCTAATGAACATTTAATATAGCTATTTTATTTACAACCATTAGTTTTTAATAAAAATTCTTTTCTGAAAAGATTTATTATACAAACTACAGATAAAAGCTCTACTTTCATCAGTTATACCAAAAGAATACTATTTTTTCTTTCATGCTTGACCTTTTTCACGCCTACATCTTTCTTTTCTTATCTTTTTTCTTCTTTTTTTTTTTCCTACAATGCTGCATTTTTTATTTTGAAAAAATTCTTTTTTTGTTTTCTTTTACAAAACTGCACTTTCTCACTTCTCATTTCTTTTCTTCTTTCTTCTTCTTCCTTTTCTTTTTTTTTTTTTTTTTTTGGCTATGTCGCTGCACTTTTTATTAGAAAAAGTCTTTTTTTTCCCAAAAAACTGCTCATTTTCATGTCTACACTCCTTTCTTTCTTTCTTTCTTTCTTTTTTTTTTTTTTGGTTGCTAAAATTCCCACATTTTGTTATTTAAAAAAAAAAGTTTGTTCTTTCTTTTTTTTCCCCTCCTAAAATTCCTAAACTTTGTTATTAAAAAAAATTTTAAAAAAAAAAAAAACTCATTCTTCTTTGTTAATGCACTTGGGCTTCGTTTAGTGTACAGTATTGGATTGTATTGGTATGAGTTATCTTGTATTGAATTGTATTAGAATGTATTATACTATACCTATACTGTGTTTAGTGCAGGATCGTATAAAATAATACACTGTTTGGTACAAAAATATATTGTACTGTATTATTTTTTATTTCACAAATTATTGCTAACAAAAAAATAAACATTACAAAAATATAATATGTTCCTCTTTCCATTTTGTATATGATTACAATTTATGACAATAATAAAGTTTAATATTAAAAGAAATTAAAAAATTAATGGTATCCTATAGTTTAAAAAAAAAACTTTGAAAAAAACTTCAAAATTACTAAATTAGCAGTTAAATAAAAACAAGAATGTTTGTTCACATCTAATTACTAATATCTCCAATACATATTACATATCATCTACATATCATTAGTTTAATATTTTTGTAACTATATTCATGACTGTTGCTCCTACAATGCATCCAATAAGAAAAACTTTCCATCCACTATAAGTATTTTCAAAAATTGGATAAAATTGATCATTCTCATTTGAGCATATTTTTTAAGGGCCTCTCTTTGATGTTAAAGATATAAGATATACTCCTTCTAAGCTTCTTCTAATGAACAATATAATTTATATATATATGTCCTTTGAATCTGTTAACTTGTTCTTGACATTCCAGCCATAAGTGATGAATTTCAATCTTTCAACCTTTAAAAACAACATAAACAGTTGCACATACCATATGCAATCTATATATAGAAAAAATAAAATTATATGTTACAATATAAATTTAAAAACAGTTTAAAATATATATATATATATATATAGTTATAACAACACAACATAACAATATTCTACATAATGGCTCAAACATATTTCATACGATCTATAATTATGCCAGAAATAAGCAACTAAAGTTAACATAGTCCATACTAACACATAGCACTCTAGCAAATAAGGTTCACACAATCCAAACTAAAACTAAATAAAATTAATAGAATGCAACCATAAAACGATACAACAAAGTTAGTCATCCAAACTTGATGGACCTCCTCTCAATTTTCTAAGTAACCTCCTCATAAACATCTCCTTAACTGTACCAAAACCAAAGACATCAAGTTGATCCTCAACAGATAGTCCCATATCTTTTAATTTATTTTAGAAATATCATATCAATCTTCATAATGTTTCACGAAGGTATCTACTATCACCTTCAATTTATCGATGGATTTATCACACATTTTTTAAATGAAGTCAGTAGAATATCCTCTACATTAGAATATGCTCTCTTTTTCCTTTTATGGGTTGAAGTAGTGATTGACCTATTTTGAACTGAAATTGAAGAGCTCTCTTCCATATCAAGAGTATTAATATTATCATCTTATCTATTTACCTCTTCAACCATACCAATGGAGTTTCAGCTCCCCTTCCAGTTGCTCTATCTTTTCCAAAGATATTAGCTAATCTATCAAATATAACGAAATATTTTCTCTCCATTCATCAGCATTCTTGTTATGCTACAATACAAAAAACCAAAATTAATTTTAATTATATTATTATGCTCTAAATATTATAACAAATAAATTTGTCTAGTAGTTTTAAGTTAAACCTGGACATAGTTATCCCATGCCTCATCGCTATCCACCTCAATGCATTTCAACACATCATTCCATGGAAATCCACTTGTATTAAGCATGTTAAAAACAATTCCACATTATTTTTTCTAATATCTCAACATTGAATATATATGAGGGTTAGCTTTTATGCCTGAATTAGGAAATCTTACTTTCAAAGCCTTCTCAACATGGATCATGGTTTCAGATTTGAAAGATCCATTATCACACCGAAATCCAAATGCTACTACATCTTCAAGTATAGATAGTAAAGCATCTTTTTCAATTTTACTCCATGATTGTCTTGATTTTGATTGACTATTTTGTCCAATCATTCCAATATATATGTGCATATTAATAATTTTAGACACATTCACAGCAAAATGTCACAATGATTTAATTTATATACTATGCTTCCTAAAATAGTTTATTTGAACATATATAGTGTTGTAAGTCTCAAAATTTTTTAATTCCACATTAATTAACCACATCATACGAATATTAACACAATAATTTGCATAAATAATATTCATAAAATATATATAGAAATATACAAAAGGAAATAAAATTGAAAGAAGAGAATAAACATAAATGGATCCAAATCAAAAAATTACAGTTTAAATAAATTATATACAAGCAAAGAAACAAGTACAAACAGCAATTACACTAATAAGTAATAATAGTTCAAACATACATAATGTTAAAATATCAAAACAATCCTTCCATTACTAGATATCAAATATAGAAATACAAGTTAAAGGTGCATATCTCCTCTCCACTCTTCATACATTTGATTTGCTAAGTTATCCCTCCAAATTGTCTATTCATTTGAAGAATCAATTGAATCAATTGTGTCTATTCCCTCGCTTTCTTCATTTTCTAGATTTCTACCATTTATATGTGCTTCACTCTCCATTGGATCAGCAATCATTTTACCTCTAATAAGGTTATGTAACAAGCAACACGCAGTAATTATTCAGCATTGAGTTTTGATGAAGTAAAAAGCTAGACTCCTCAATATGCCCCATCGCATTTCTAAGCAATCCAAAACATCTTTCTATAACATTCCTTACTGAAGCATGTTTCATATTAAAGTACTCTGCAGGATTAAAAGGTTAACCACCCTCTCTCTATTCCAATAAATGATATTGAGTTCCTCTATAAGGTGTAAAAAGCCCCTCCCAATTTGTATACCCACTATCAACAAAGTATTTGCTATATTATAAAGAAAAACATTAGTTTTTATAGGTGTTTTTTATTTTATTACTTAATCAACTAAATCACATAAATCATTATATACATGTGGGGACTCTTACCCTATTTGGCTTAGTTATTGTATTCCAAAGTACTTTAGAATCATAAGCAGAACCTTTCCACCTTAGTAACACAAAGATAAACTTCATGTCATGTGAATAAACACCCAAAACATTGGTTGCAATTTCTCCTTTTCTAGTTCAATAACTTAGTTTATCATGTTCAAACACACGAACCTTAATATAAGTTCCATATAATGCACCCAAGCAATTCTATGTAGTATAAAAATTAGTATGTAAACAACATAGTGCAAATATATTAAAAATTTCCTATACTCTTGTTAGCTTAACTTAAACCATCTCCATCTATCATCGATACAATTTTCAGAAACTAGTTATGGAACATGAAGTAATTTACCTTGCAACTGTAATATACCATGCAATATAGAATTGAAATACCTACTAATTGTTTCTTTCGATCTCTTAAATCTATTGCCAACTGTACGATTCCTCACATGTTGAGCAAGTATATTTAAAAACATACATACTTGCTCCTCTAAGGATACGATGCCATCCTTCTTGATCATTCCGTCATTACGAAGTAGCTCACGTAATATTTTAAAAGTTCTTCTATCCACTCAAAGTTGATTAATACATTGCAAGTCACTATTGCCTATTATACTGTCTATATAACTCAATCTCATCTCATGCCTAACAAAGCTTTGGTCTCTAAGCATGTAGTTGTTATAATGCATTTGTCTTTTCTTTAGTATCCACAACATCATCATCAACACTAGACCCATCATGTGTAAGTGCCATACCCTTATGATTGGAAATGTAAATACCTTTTTTTGATCCATATTTACCTATAAGAAAAATAAAAGTAAATCAATATTATCAGTTTTAAAAGAATACGCAACAAATTTGAAAATAATAATTAAGAAAGTCCTACTTGCAAATGACATTTGGCCTCGTTAACTTATCTCCTAATGATTATCATCCAAAATTCATGACACATAATTCTAATTAAGAAATAAAATATAGTGTTGTTTTATTACGTAATGTAATATAACTTTTTTAAAAACAATATTTCATATTTTGACTATGTTTTACATGTCAAAATAACATTAATAATCTGTTTTTGGCAAATAAAAAAAAAAATTGTATTGTGGTGCACAAAGAGGGAATTTATAATTGTTTTTGCTGTTGTTATTACAGGCTGAGAAATGGATCTAAGGCCATCAACATGATAAAGCCATCCAATCCAAGATAATGACTTTAAGGCCTGGCTAAAAAATGAGCCCATTTACTATTTCTTCTAAATTACTTTTATTATTTTTGGATTTTGTTATCATATTCTCCATAATTTCTTTTTATATTTATGCAGGGATAGTGCATTATAAAACCCTCTCTCCTCTTTTTTATCTTTGATTAATTGTTTTTTAGGAGATAATAAATAATTACTGGAGTGATAAAATTCTCATTGTCAATTGTTCTATACAAAAAAAGAAGAATGGCACTATAAATTTAAATGATGATGAGTTATCATCACAAATATCAAGAAAACTTAAGCACAAAGAATAAGAAGAAGAAGAAAGAGCATAGTGCTAAAGTTCTCATTCACATTTCCATTCTCAACTGTGATATAGAAAAGAGAAGAATGGCATTGTAAATGTAATCAATGAGTTGCAAGTATCAAAAAGTTGTGATTGCCCTACCACTTTGCCAACAAATTAAATAAAGTGCAAAACTAATTGCGCTTCCCATGGAAGCCTATCCACCTGACATCGGCCTGCCCATATCATTTGTTACCAAGTCAAAATAACATGAATGTAAAGTCAAGTTTCAATCCCATGAGCAAGAGGAACCCGCCTGCTTCATGGACCCAAGTTATGAATTCTCAATCAAACTAATAGGAGGCCACAATACAATACCAGAGAGAGGGAGGAAGCAACATAATCTTGGCAGAAAATACATAAGCATAAAAAATTAGGGGAAAAAAAAACAAATAATAAGGCAAGAAACTCAAAAAATTGATGTTGAAATCCAGATCGCGATTATTGAGAGAAGGCAAGAAAACTAGTCGACCGTGAAGAAAGAAAAGAAAAAAATTGAGAAGCCTTACTCGCATAGACCAGTTGGCCGTGTAGATGTTGGGAGAAGATAGATCACTATTATTCTTCTAGTTTTCTTGTAGTTGAAAGATAACAGGAAGGAAAAATTGAAAATGAGAAGAGAGAAAAAATAGAAATAATACAAAGAAAAAAAAAAAGAAAAGCTTTATTGTAGAAAGAAAAAAAATTAAAAAGCCTTAATTGCAGAGATTAGTCGACCATGCAGTTGTTGGGAGGAGAGGCGGCATAGTTGCAGATATTGGGTTCGATCTATTTGGTATTAGTTAATACAAAGAAAATCAAGTGTATTACTAATACACCATTGGCCAGATTAAAAAACACAGAGGAGTATTGCATAATACAATACCCTTGCACCACCAAACATTGTAATAGATAATACATTTTTCTTAATACACACTAATATAAGGTGCCAAACATGTCGTTGGTGAATTATGCACTACACTTTTATTATTATTTTTTTTTTTTTTGAAAAGATGCATTTCACTTGTTGATGTTAACTTTCTTTGTTATTATTATTTTTTTGTGAAAAATGTTATGTTTTTCTTAATTTTGTTCAGTATTATATAATTTTAGGTAATGAATTATTATTATTATGAATAATGATTAATATTCAATTTAGTGTATTAAAGAAAATATAAATATTTAAGAAAATTGATTATAATTTTAAAAATGATGATTATTTAATTTTTTATTGAATAATATAATTCTTTATACAAAATTATATGAATAATAACAATCAATCTCTTCTAATAAAAAATAATTTTTTTACAAAAATTTACAATACAAGTAAGATCCTACTTCAAACATAGCACACAATATTAGTACAATACAGACTAATACAATACAGGTTAATACACTACATATTAATACTATAGCATACCAAACAAGCCCTAAATTTACGTGATGATTTAGTTGCTTGGTGGTTAAGTTGTTTGTAAAAAATCCAATCTTATAAACCTATAAATAGGTGTTAAACTTTCAATATTGTATCCCATAGATAACACAAATTTTTCAAGGACTCCAAAGAAAGTTTTGAGAAAAGTTTTTTTATTTACTGATTTCAAAGAGAAATAATAATACATATTTCCTTCTTAATTTTTATTTTTTTTATGTTTTTTGTTTTCTTTGTTTATAGTGTTTTTTTGTGGTCAAGGAATTATAACAAGTTGTATAGAGCTCTAGATTCAGAGATAGAGTTCGCTACTAACAAACTCCAAACAAAAATTTGAGCAAATGATAAATCTAGCAGAGATGAAAAGAAAGAGCCCAACCGGAACTCCATGTACTGCCACATGTTAATCAAAGTTTCCTACAGGTAACATGAGTCGCTACACCCCTACATGCGCCAACCACAAGAGCCAAGCTGCGAGCCAAGCCGAGTTGCGCCTATAAGGTGTCATATGATCATGCCATGTCAGCAACCACATTAGCGCCACATCATCTGTCACATTGTGACACGTTAGTGACATGTCAATAGATCTACCATATTATCTGACACATCAACGGCAGTTTCCAAATTTTTCAAAAATTGTAGATATAATCCTATAGTAACTAGTATTTGCAAGTTTATCCTATAACCTTTGGTATTTGCAATTTGACCCAAAATTTTTGAAAACTGTACTTTTGCCTTAAATTTCCTAAGATTCAAATTTTGACTCTAGAAAAGTTAAATCCAATGTTTTCAACCATTCTGGATGCACTGATAGACTCCATTTTTCTAAGTTCATCTCTGAGTTTATGATCAGCCATTATAAAGCATGATGTCAATGAAAGAATCATTTCGGAGAGCTAAATCAAGTTCACTACCACCAATTGTACAATTTAGAGACCTAGGATGGAGTATCTGCTTAATTGTAAAGTTTTGTTTGACCATTTGGATGGTAAGGAAAAGAATCTTGATGCCACCAAAGAACCACAATGGAAGAAGTTAAACAAGAATCAATCAGATCCAGCAATGAATCGATCAGAATGTCTTCTATCATGTTACGTAGGAGACAGACGTATATACATTTTGGACAAAGTTAGAGAACATGTATCAGGCCAAGACCTTTCAGAATATAGCCCTGTTGATGAGGTGATTGATAAATTAAAGTTAAAGAGTGAAGCTTCCGAACATACTGGTGAGTTTCAAAGCTTAGTAAATCAACAATTTGCAATGGAGTTACAACTAAGGGATGGGGAATAAGCACTCCTGCTTCTTTGCTTCTTCCAAATAGCTGGAAGGAGCTAGTAGTCTCTCAATAATTCGTCCTCAAATGAAAAATTACTGGCTATGATAAAAGATGCTTTATTTAATAAGGAGGCCGAAAGAGAGGACATAGATAATCATCAATCATAGGCCCTTGTCATAGAGAAACAAGGAGATAGCAATAAGGTAATCAATCATGGTAAAAGTCATAAGCATAATCAATATGGCTAAGCTATCAAAGCCATTTTATGAAAAAGTTGTTCATATCGTTTACTATTTGATTAATAACTTACCATCAGTATCATTGAATTTTTAAATTTCATACAAAGTGTGGTCTAGCAAGAACCCCTTCTACTTTCATTTAAGAGTATTTAGATATTTAACGTTTACATATATATCTAAGGAGCTCAAGTAGAAGCTCAAAGTAAAGGCTACTCCATGCATTTTTATAAGATCTGAAGATGACGAACTAGAAAATAGACTATGAGATCGAAAGATAAAGAAGGTTGTTAGAAGCAAGGATGTATTCTGTGAAAACCATGCAATAGAAGACATTAAAAAGCCTATGAAGTCTTCCAATTCTAGTACCTATGATTTTGTTCATCATCAATCATCTAGCACAAACCACCATAGATGACAACAAAGTGCATAGAGAATCGCTAAAGTAGAATAGGAGAGAGAAGATGATGTTGAGCAAGGAGAGACTTAATCACCAAAAATTGCAGGACAATAACAATGCTTAAATGATGATATACCTCTTGAAACCAACAAGTTATAAGTTCAAAGATCTTAATGAGGTCATGATCCATCAAAGAGATATCTAGAATCTTCGTATATTTTTCTTACTAAAAATGGGGAGCCAGAGAGTTTCTAGGAAGCTGAATCCTATCAAGGTAAAGAAAAGTTGTTACAAGCAATGTAAAATGAGATGGAGTTTTTGTAAAAAAACCATACTCATGAGTTGGTTAAACTTCCAATAAATAAGAAGGCACTAATAAATAAATGGAAAAGTGGTAAAATACAAAATTCGATTGGTAGTAAAAAGGTTTTTAACAGAAAAAAAGAATTAACTTTGATGAGATTTTCTCGCTAGCAACGAAGATAACTTCAATATGAATTATTTTCGATCTAGTAACCCATTTAGACCTAAAGTTTGAGCAGATGGATGTGAAGACAATATTTTTTTCATAATGATCTACATAAAGAATTCTATATGGAGCAACTAGAAGGTTTTAGTATTTTAGGAAAAGAGAACTTCGTTTGCAATATAAAGAAGATCTTGTACAGCCTCAAGCAAGTACCTAGACAATGGTACAAGAAGTTTGATCTTTTATGGTGAATTAAGGTTATAAGAAGACTCACGTAAGCCAACATATTTACATTCAGAGATTTCCAAATGGAAACTTCATTGAACTTTTGCTCTATGTAAATGACATGGTGATCATTAGACAAGATGTAATAAAAGTTAATCAGTTGAAGAAGGAATTGTCCAAGTCTTTTGATATAATCGACTTACGATCAGCTTAATAGATTTTAAGAATGCAAATGGTTCGAGACAGGATGAATCACATGTAATAACCATCTCAGAAGAAGTATGTCGAACAACTAATAAAGAGATTCGACCTGTATAAGGCAAAACCAATTAGCATTCCACTCAAAAACCTTTTCAAGTTAAATAAGAGATCATGCTCCTTGTGAGAGAAAAGATAAAGGAGATTGCTTTAGTTGGTATCGTGAATAGATTTTTTTCAAATCCTATAAAAGAACACTAAAAATTACTCAAGTGAATTCTCGGATACCTTAAAGGTACATCAAAGGTATACTTGTGTTATGGGAGATGTTATCCAATTCTAGAAGGCTATACAAATGTAGATATAGCTATACCTGGCAATTCGGGTTGGTGGGTCGTGTTCGTGTCAACCCGTTTAATAATCGTGTCAAAAATGCCTAACCCGAACACGACTCATTTATTAATCGTGTCAGGTACCTAAAACACTAACCCGACCTGTTTATAAACAGGTCAACACGACACGACCCGTTTAACACGATTATTTTAACGGGTTGTGTTGACCTATTAACCCGTTAACCTGAAATTGACCTATTAACCCGAAAACTAACCTATTAACCCGTTAACCCGAAAATTAACCTATTAACCCGAATTTTTTTTTTATTTTTATGTTTTTGTTTTATTAAAGATGTATTTTTTGTTTTTAAAAAATTAGTAATAGAAAATTATTTTTATAAAATTTTTAATTTATAATATTTTTTAGTTATTAAATATTATATTAGTGATAAAATATTAATTTAAAATTAAATTTAAATGGGTTGTAATAGGTATATAATCATGTCGGGTTGAAACTGACACGTTTAATAAATGGGTCGTAACGGGTCAATTTCGAGTTAAACAGGTCAACCCGAAAATGACACGATTAATAATCGTATTAAACGGGTTGACCCGATTATGACCCGAACCCATTTATAATAAACCCAAACCCATTTATTCCGTGTCGTTTTCGAGTCGTGTCGCCGTGTCATGATCCAAATTGCCAGGTCTAGATATAGCTGGAGATCCTTGATAGTATAAACTCAATTTTAGATTATTTGTACACTTTTGCTAGATGACCTATGTCATGGCAATCAAAATTACGGAGGTGTGTAGTTTTATCTATGACAAAAACTAAGTACATTGCCATAGTAGAAGCCATATGGCTAAAGTGGTTATTTAATAAATTGGGCATCAAACATAAAGACTACAAAATACATTATGACAGCCGAAATGACGTGGATTTGAGAAAGAACTCAATATATCATTATCAATCAAAGTACATTGATATTCATAATTATTGGATATGCAATGTCACGGATTACAAACTACTCAAATTGGTGAATATTCACATAAAGGAGAATTCAGCAGATATGTTTACAAAAATTGTCACACTAAAAAAGTTGAAGTTGTGCAAAGATATAGCTGTAATGGATGATAGGTGACCATTAGTTTTGAATGCGACTGGACAGGAAGAATTGTAAGGTCTGGCCTAACTTCTAAAGTTTAGCCCATTAGATTTTTACTTGATGATTAAGTTGTTTGTAAAAAAGACAACCTTATGAAACTATAAATAGGTGTTAGGTTTTCAATCTCGTATTACACGAATAACACAGAGTTTATTGAGACTCCAAAAAAAGCTTTGAATAAATTTTTTATGTATTGAATTCAGAGAGAAATAATAATATACCTTTTCTTCTTGATCTTTTTGTGTTTTTTGTTTTCTATGTTTGCTTTCTGTATTTTTTGTGATCAAAGAATCACAACATTTATATGACTCCATACATTTTTTATTGCTTTCGATAATTACTTCTAAGGATGCATTTATGCTGTGTTTGATCAAATCATGGTGAGAAAGTAGACGTCTTATCTTGAAACTGTATGAAACATCCTGTAATGAAATCTGAATCTTATTAAAAGAAGTTCTATAAAAACATAAAGTTTACATGCTCCTTTCAAATAGGGAATTTGGAATACAACTAACACGACATCATTAGAGAATTCATATAAAATTCCACAAAGAAAAAAATGTCTCAAAGAGTGGATTCCAAAATTTCAAAAAGATGACACTTCGGACCGAATAAAGAAAAAGCCAGAAGGGCCATCACTTGGCAACAAGGCGAACTTCACAGGACTTGCAGCACCTTCTTCGACAGATATGATGCCGGAATTGAAGTTCAAATCGGTCTTGACATAACCAGGGCAGACACAGTTGATTCGGACGCTAGGATACTTCTTGGCTAGAATCCTTGTATAAGCATTCAAGGCTGCTTTCGATACTATGTAGGCAGATGCAGTAGTTGGCCAGTTTTTACTTTCTAGCGAACCTTCCTTCAAATCCTTTTGGAACTCTCTCAAAACCTCATCTATTCTCTCCTCTGTCAGGCTTTCAACATCACTAAAAATTCCTTTTGCCCAATCATTTTTTATGTTCTAAAAAAAATGAGAAAAATAAAAACTAATTAGCAAAACTATTCACTCCAAACATAACTTCAATTTTATCAATGGTTTGTGTTCATTAAATTGACATAAAAATATAATTAAAAAAAATAAAAAAATTGGATAACTATTACTTCACTCCCTTAACTGTTATACATTTTTCATTTTATCCCCAAAACTAGAAAACGCTCCTTCCCCTGAACTATTATTTCTTTTCATAACAATCCAATCATGCCTTTTGACATATAAACTTGATGAAAATGGTATAAACATAATTTAACGATATTTAGAACTTTAATTATGCAATTCATTTTTATCCAGTGTGTAAAACGAATTTTGCAAAATTCATAAGACAAAATTGCATAGCAGGACTGACGTGTCTAAGAAACAATGGTTCCTGGGGGCAGTGTGTCGGTTTCAGTAGTTAAGAGAATTCAGGAGAATAACCATTTACCTTAAAATCTTTTAATAGTTCTATAAAGACTAAAATTTGTCAACCACTGAGAGGACTGGGTAAAAATTTTGTTATGTTTGGTAACATAGATCGCCTACAAGTTTACCAACTCAAGGTTCAAATTGAAACCAAATGAATAACTTGATTCAAGCATACATAGATTACAGAGTAAACTGAGAAACCATTTTTCTGAAGAAAGGCTAAGTTAACTTCCATACCTGCAACTTCCCCATGGCAGAGGAAACATTAACAATTCTTGGGGAATCAGAAAGCTGGAGAAGAGGAATAAGTGCTTCAGCTGTTCTTTTAGCACCATAGTAATTTATTTGCAAGCATTCTTCAGCCAACTCATAAGTTTGAGACGTTATTTTCCTCCAATCACGTTCCTGAACAGTATAAAGAGAATTATATCTAATTATAGAAGAACATTTCATGTACAAAGGAATTTAATATTCCTTTTTGATAAACGATCATAGCCCTTCAATTTTCTTATCCAACTGTGAATAGATGCTTACCCTTAATTAATATCTTGAATAATTTATCAAGGCCTGTTAGTTAGAACCCAAAAACCTTCAAGCCTAGCATGGTATTCAATTCCCAAGAGACCAATCTCATTAGATCTCATTATAGTTATCACCCTTTAACCCCAAAACCTTCGATGCCCCTAGCATAGTTTTAATGTTCCAAAAGACCAGTTTCTTTGGAAAAACACAACAAAAACAGAAGAATTCAGCATATTTTCACTTTGCGGCATTGAAATTGCTACTTCTTGGTTGGAACTATGTTAATAAAGACTCGCAAATAAATTGCAACGAAAACATAATGACTATACCGTCACTTCAATCACTCACTATACCGTCAATTAAAACAATCATCACACACTTACTCCATCATTTGCTTTCGTCAATGCATCAACATCTACGATCACTCCCATTACCCCTGCATTGTTCACCTGTGCAGAATTCCCAATGCATCATTATTATTTTATCATATTAACAAAACATAGAAAATCAGAGATTAGACAATTAACAAATGCAATGAAATCTGCATAGCCATACTTCCATTTAACAATTCAATAAGATTCAAGAGTAGATGGTACAACAACAAATGTTTACTGCACTGGTTATTAGCTAAAACCAAATGAAACACGGTTTCACAAACATGTTGGCCAAGTGATCTTGTACCAGAAATAAAGCATTATAAACAACTGTTTTTCCAACCCAAGGAAACAATGCACTGCAGAACTTTACACAAACCAAAACAATAAAAAATCAGATATATAATAATATCTAGCATATAATTGATGGGCTATTTATATGCCTTTAAAGTTGATACCCTCTTTCATGGAAGCCAAAGAGAAGACCTACCTACAGTTTGCAAAACTCCAAAGATCCTATCATTTTTATCATATCATATTCTTGGGTATGCGAGAGAACACAGGACAGAAATGATTAAACTTCATACCAGAATGTAGAACAACTAAACAATTGGCCTTTATACCAAATAATAAACCTAAAATTACCAAAGAAACAAAAAAGAGACCTTTAAAGGGAAAACTGGATTTTGAGTTTGTTTGCATATTACAGACAATTAAATATGTGTTGTTATTATGGGATGTTAATTAAATCACTTCCCTAGTTTCCTTATTTGATTCCGTAATCCAACCCACTACGATTAGGGGCTAAGAAAACCTCATACTAATGCATCTCAATTAAGATATGATGCCATGACAAGATATCACAACCTTGATAACTTTTGGCATCCAAATTCTCACTTCTAACTTAACCATCGGAATCACTTTGACTGATCATATATCGGCACCCTAAAGAGATTTTCGATGGTGAAGGAGGATGTTAGATAGGCTGTTCATTTTTTGCATCAACAGTTAACATTCTTTCTCATGAGATTTTGCGTATGTGAGAGGGTACGAAGAAAAGATAAAACCCATGAAACAAACCAAAAAAAAATCACTGGAAGAAACCCCTCAAGAATTATACCAGGATATCAAGTTTCCCAAATTGGGTCTTGATGAATCGTGCCAAGGAAGCAATACTAGCAGGGTCAGTCACTTCAAGCTGATGAAAAAGCACTTGACCAGAAAGCTCAATCTCCTTCAACTTCTCAACAGCTTCAAGACCTCTCTTTTCATCTCTAGCTGTTAACACCACAGTGATTCCATTGGAGGCCAACTGCTTCACAACTTCCAATCCAATTCCTTTGTTTGCCCCTGTTACTACTGCATACCTGACAGACCAAAATAATAACAAATTCAAAAGCAAAAAAAAAAAGGAAGAAATCAAACAAAGGGAATGAAAAGATGCGTGTTCGTACATGTGGCGAAAGGGAGTGATTGAGAAGTTAAAGCAAAAACTATATGGGACACTGGAGTAACAAGAAAGTACAAACCTCTGTGTAGCTTCCGACATTGTTGATTGGGATATGGTCTGGATTTTTTTTTTTTTAGTTGTTGTTTGATGAATTTGGCTTATAGCTTGGATTGTCTAAGGAAGAAGAATATCTATATGCATATGGATTTAATAGAGTTTGAGGTCTCTTTTCCTTCTTTTTTTTTTTTTTTGGGGGATAAATTGAGGTTTCTTTTCCTTGGATATTCTTTTAAACATAGTTTAAAAAATTTATATGATATTTAAATCTTATTATTGTTTTTTCTTATTTACTTAATTTCTGTGGTTCGGTGGCTCTCTACGTAAGTGCTTGCTCACCATAAAATTATTTGTACGCTTTGGAATTATCAAGAAAACTGAACTTCCCTTTTCTGTACGCGTGCGTGGAATTATCAAGAAAACTGAGTTTTCCTTTTTGTGTACATGCGCGTGTGCATCATTTCAAAAATGATAATGAAAAGTACTCCTCTGTGTGTGTGTGTGTGTGTGTGTGTGTGTGTGTGTGTGTGTGTTTCCTAATTTCAAAAATGATAACGAAAAATATTGGAGGTGATATGTATCTTCGAGACAATTTATATTTTTAATTTGTTTCTTCTCTTTTGTTTTTTTTTTTTTTTTTCCCCATAAATAGAGGATGCCCACTTGCACTTGGACAAGATTTTTATTGCATATCATGACCATAGCAAAGAAAGCAACTACTTTGTTTTTTTAAAAAATAAAAATAAAGACATTTTTGGTATAACTAAATACATATAAATAAATAAATAAATCTATATGATATATAAAAGAAGAAGTATATGTGCCATTATTTTATTTTTTTATAGATATAATCAAATATATATAAAATTAATTTTTGATATAAATATCCATAACTATCAAACAATTGATAAAATTATATATTATAATAATTTTAAAATAAATTAAAAATAAATAAAATATTTAATTTAATCTTATGTGGCTTAATTATGGCCTAATTAGTATACATATATATTATAACGCAATTATACATATATATATATATATATAAATTAAAAATATTCTATATAAGGTATAAATAATTGTAAATAGAAACACTGAGTTATAAAATTCAATGAAAATAATTATTTTATCAAAAATATTTTAAAATATATATGAAAGAAAAGATCTCTTAAATTCAAATATATATATATATCAGATAATGAAATAGATATAGATGATGCTATTATTTCATTTAAATTGAATTATTTATCTAATCAAATTAAATATAAGGATTTAATATAAAAAAATTTAATTATTTATAAAGAATCAAAAAAATATATTTGAATTTTAATTTTCATCCCATAGATGGAAAATACTATATAGATACATTTGAATTTGAATTAAATCATATAAATACATTTGAATTTGAATTTGAATTTGAATTTGAATTTTATAGATGAAAAAATTAAATAGGTAAATATTTTTTAATTGAATTCCATAAATAATTGATCTTATAAGGTAAAAATATATTTATAGGATAAATAATAATAAATAATTAAATTACATTATGAGTATTTAATATATGGAAATTACTTATTTGTAAGGAACCAAAAAATACATTTGAATTAGAATTTGAATTCTATATAAAAAAAAATACTATTTAAATACATTTAAATTTAAATTAAATTATATAAATGCATTTGAATTTAAATTTATAATGCCTTTGGAAGAAAATATAATGAATATAACGGAATATATGACAATGATTTTAAGATTGTAGAATTTTTTAAGTAATTTTATTTTTGAATTTTAATTTTTTTAATATTTTTGGAGGGAACAGAATGAACATGAGGATAACACGTGATAAAAATTTTTACTAACCTTTTTATTTTTATATGTTATATGGATTATATAGATGTATATATTTAGATCCATAATTCCATTACAATATATATTAGGCCATCTAATATTAGGCCATACATATGTATAATTCTGTTATAATATATGTATATATATTAGGTCATATATATGTATAATTGCTTTATAATATATATGTATACTAATTAGGCCATAATTAAACCATAAATATATATTTGGTAAATAAAATAAAATTAAATATTTTATTTATTTTCAATTTATTTCAAAATTATTGCCATATGTAATTTTATTAATTGTTTGATAGTTATGGATATTTATATCAAAAATTAATTTTATATATATTTGGTTATATCTATAAAAGGTAAGATATTGAATAATAAATAAAATAAAAATAAAAAAGATGCTTTTGGAGGAAATGAAGAAAAAGTATATGCTGATATGTGTCTCATACGCTTCTTCTTTTATATAAACTAGCATTCATCCCGTGCGATGCACGAAATATATAACCATAATAGATGATGTTAAATATAATCTATAATAATTAATTATATTTGAAAATTTATTTAAAAAGTTTTGTTGCTGGATTTTTTTTTTCAATTTATATTATAAAAGTTTGTTAAAAATTACAAATTTATTTCTATATATAGTACTATTCAATTATGAAATTCAAATTTAAAAATTACCTATATAATTTTTTCCATCTATTGAATTTTCCATCTATAATGTAACCATAATAGACGCCGTTAAATATAATCTATAATAATTAATTAAATTTGAAAATTTTATTTAAAAGTTTTATTGCTAATAAATATATTTTGATTTTTTTTTTCAATCTATACTATAAAAGTTTGTTGATAATTATAAATTTGACTTCTATATAATAATATTCAATTATGAATTACCTATATAATTTTTTCTACCCATGAAATTTTCTTATTTAATTTTTCCATCTTTAAAATTTAAATTTAAATTTAAACTTATTTAAATAATATTTTCCAACTATAGAATTCAAATTTCAGTTCAAATGTATTTTTTGGTTCCTTGTAAATAATTAATTTCCATATATTAAATACTCGTAATATAATTTAATTATTTATCATTATTATTATTATTATTTATTCTATAAATATATTTTTACCTTATAAGATTAATTATTTATGGAATTCAATTAAAAATTGTTTACCTATTTAATTTTTTCACCTATAAAATTTAAATTCAAATTCAAATATATTTATATAATATTTTTCCATCTATGATATTAAAATTCAAATTCAAATATATTTTTTGATTCTTTGTAAATAATTAATTTTTTTATGTTAAATCCTTTCTTTAATTTGATTAGATAAAGAATTCAATTTAAATGAAATAATAACATCCTCTATATCTCTTCCATCATCTAATATATATATATATATATGGATTAAAGGGATCTTTCTTTTTATATATATTTTAAAAGATTTTTGATAAAATAATTATTTTTATTATATTTTATAACTCATTGTTTCTATTTATAATTATTTATACCATATATAGAATATTTTCAACACAACTAATTATTTTATTTTATTTTATGAACATGATTACATTGGAAAATTTTTATCCAAAGCGTCAACAATATCAATCTTCGACATAAAGTTCAATTTGTATTTGTATCTTGTGGTCTTAAATTTGACATTATTGAATTCAACTATAAAATTTTGCATTAAATACAATTGACCTTCATGAATCAGTAGATTAAAATGACGAACCAATGAACACTTTCTTGTAGTATGAATATTTCCACCCTATAAATATTTGTTAAAATTTTTAAACCTTAAACAAATGAATAGATATATAATATTATTATATTATTATATATAAGATGATATTGTATAATCTATATAATAATAATAAGTACAATTATAATGATAATAATAATATATTTTATATAGTATGCACGATATTATATATAATATTATATTGTATAATATAAACACATAATAATAATAATAATAATAATAATATCAATAACATGTAATGAAAATAAAAATAAAAATTCATTCATTAGCACTATCTCAATTCTACTAATTTCTTATTTATCATCAAAGTATGGGACCTTCCAGTGTGTTAGGACTCGAACTTTGAATGTCCACTGTGTTTTATTAGCATTTGATATGGTTGATAAAATCGATATGTCTGGACATATTCTCCAAAATAAAATAAAAATTTTATTGATGATAAATATATTTGAATTGAAGATCGTATTGCTTTTTCTTGCATGCCTTCGGTCTGAATAATCTCCTATGTCTTCTTATTTTTATCTTTTTCTAATCCAATATCTTGAAAAAGTTGATAGGCAAAAGTGAATCAATAAACAAGGATTCTTCGTTAGAAACATCTTTTTCTTTTTTAAGAGTTTCTACATTATATCTTGATTCAGAATCATTAATTTTGTCCAAAAATCTATAGCATGGCTCACGTACATGCTTATGATTAATATGATCATGTTTAGAATTCATAAAAAAATAAAAAATTGAGATTAAGGAATTAAAAAAAAAAAAAAAAACTTAAACCTTAAAACAGAAATATAAGATAAATAAAAACTAACAACATATTAAATACCGAAATTTAAAAAAAAATCAAGAGGTGCCACTTACTAATTTATAGCCAAATATATTTAACTTATTTGGTAAATAAAATTAAATCAAATATTAAATAATAGTACATGCAAGGGAATATATATATATATATATATGTTATATATACACGGGCCTATATCTTTAACTATGGTTACACAAACCCATAAACATATATTTGGTAAATAATATCAAATCAAATATTTTATTAAAAATTAGTTATATATATGTTTGGTTATATCCATAAAAGATAAAATAATGAATGATAAATAATAAATAATGATAAATAAAATAAACATATTTCAAAATTATTACCATATGTAATTAAACTATATCAAAATTTAATTTTATATATATTTAATTGTATCCATAAAAAGTAAGATAATAAATAATAATTAATAAATAATCAATAAATAAAATCGAAAAAATATGTTTTTGGAGAGAATTTGAAAGAATAGTATGCTGACACGTGGCGCATACGATTCTTCTTTTATATATTATATAGATGCATTTGAATTTAAATTTAAATTTTATGTATGAAAAAATTAAATAGGAAATTTCCATAGACAGGAAATATTATATAGGTAATTTTTGAATTTAAATTTCATAATTGAATAGTATATAGAAATCAAATTTATAATTCTTAACAAACTTTAATAGTATGGATTGAAAAAAAAAATTCAGATATATTTATTAACAATAAAAATTTTAAATAAATTTTATATACATCATAAATGGAAAATTCCATAGATCGAAAAAAAGTATATAGGTAATTTATATATATAATTTTTGAATTTTAATTCAGTAATTGAATAGTATTATATATAAAATAAATTTATAATTCTTAACAAACTTTTATAATATAGATTGGAAAAAAAAAAAGATCCAAATACACTTATTTGCAATAAAACTTTTGAATAAAATTTTAAACATAATTAATTATTATAGATTATATTTAACATCATTTATTATGATAATATCATCTATTATGGCTTTACATGTCGTGCATCGTACGGGAATGAATGCTAGTAAAAGTTTAATATAATAGGAATATTGTCCTAATACCCTAATCATTCTTCTTTTCTTCTAATATCCTAATAACATGACCTCTTTTTTTTTTTTTTTTGAATAAATGACATGATTTATATCAACCGCTTATATATCAATCCATATATTTTTTTTGGCTTCCAATAATCAGGGTTTAAAAAATCAATATCAATAAAAATATCAAAAGTTCAAAATATAAAAATATCATAAATTATTAAATATCGATAGAAATTTAAAAGATATAGAAGTTGATGAAAATTTATTTTAAAAAATAAATAACCTATTTAATAATTGGCAATAAAAATTACAAAAATATTGAATAGATTTTATATTTTCTTAGTCAATCAATGTATTATAAGTAATAATGGTCATAAATATATTATTATTAATAAAAAATAAAAAAAAATGCTTATTTGGTAAAAAAAAATAGTTATTAATTAAAATATATAAAACAATAAAAATAATTACATTATATTTTATAAAATATCATTTCAATCCTACATAGAATTCCTGGATGGTTGAAAATTATTGATTTTTTCCTTATATTATTTTAAAATATGAAATATGAAAAATAGTTATTAGAATTTATATCTCTTTAATAATTTTGTATATAATTATTAATATACTAAACATATAAATCTTATAGTAAATATGATTGTTCTTGTTAATAATCATTATATGATATTAGTTGATTGTATGCAAAATTATTATCATTTGATGGTTGAGTTTGAGATGGCATGCACGACTTACTGCTTAACAATATTTTATAATATTCATCAATTTTTTATCAATTCATTTGGCTGCATATGCAAACAATATATTCTCTGTTTATTTTTATAATATTTATCTACTTTATAATATTTATAATATAATATTTATCATTTATTTCACATGCTTATATCTATTTTTACCTATATTATAATTTATATTTACTTTATAATATTTATAAAAATATCAAATTTATTATAGTAAAAAATAATGGGTAAGTAGACAATTGAAAAATCAATAATATTTGTTAATTTTTGGATAAAAATTTTTAAAAAAAATAAATTTGATAAAAATTTATATAGAAATTTCAAAAATTTTTATGAAAATTATGGATTTTTTGACAAATTTGTTAAGGAATTGATAAAAATAATTTTCCACTTTCTCTATCTACATTCTCTCTCCACATTCCCTCACCATGATATCTCACCACTTTTTTACATTTTGTCTATTTTTTAATCTTAGTTATACTATAATTCTTCTCTTTAATATGCATATCATAATTATTCTCAATAAATTTTCTTAGACAAACTGGTTAACAATTATTCTCTTACTTTTTTATCTTAGTTATTTTTCAATTTATTCTTTTTTTTTCTTTTTTTTTTTTTTTTGGTATCATCATTAATTATAAACGCCTTGATGACAACATGCCTTTAGATTATTTTCAACGTAACCATTCACATCCTTTTTATTTTCATCTTTTTTTTTTTGTTTTGGGGGAGGGGGGGGGGGGGGGGGGGGGGGGCGATTTATCCTCAGTTCATGATGAAGGAATTAGCACAAGTTGCAGATTTTCTTCTTTTTTTTTTTATTTTTCCTTCCCTTTTTTCTGATGAGAAATGAAAAATATATTAACATATATATACATGTAAAAGAAATGAAAAATATCATTGTGGGAATGTAATTACATCGGCCACAAAATGAAAATACCTTCTTCTTCCCAGTGAACAAAAATCGACGACACAGGCGAAATATCGGCGACAATTTTGTATTTCTATCACCGGCAACACCGGTAGGAGAGGAGAAAATTGTTTTGTAAAGAGTGTCGAAGAAATGCCGCCGGAGTCGAAAAATATCATCAGTATCCTCAGAAATCGGTGGAATTTTCTGTTTTTTGATGGATAACTATGGAAAGAAAATGCAAAAGTTGGTTGTCGATGGAAATTTTCAATGTAAATCCCGGCTGGCCCTCTCTCATCTTTTTCGGTTGAAAATTATGTTTCATCTCCCATCTCTTTCGGCCCTCTCTCATCTCATCTCTTCCTAACAGTTGAACTAGATTTTGAGATTTGTTTTTAAACAAGATTATGATTTGGGCTTTGTTATAAAGTGATTTTTAGATGGAATGGAGTAATTTTAAACCTTTGATTTGGTCAGAAAATATTTTTTTAATCCTAAAAAGCAAATCCATGGCTAAAACCTAACCTGCTTAGGCATTTCTTTTTAATTCAGATTTCGTAAAATTGATGTTTGGAATTTGTTTCCCATGTCGAGACGATGCAAACGCCCCAAAAATTTCCAAAATTCAGCGTTAGATCGAGGAGAAATCTACCAAACTAGTCATCACGCAACCATACCATACCTGAGCTTCACAGAAGAGGAAGAAGAAGAAGAAGAAGAAGCTTACTCACATTCTCCGGGCCTCTTCATAGGCCCAAATATCCAACTTGTTAGTTAGGCCAGCTGATTTTTTTAAAAATTCTAAAGTGTTTAAGAATTGTAGGGTCGTAGCACGTTAACACACATCCTTTTATCTTCTCTTTTTTATTATTATTTTTTTACTCTTTTAATGTTTAATTTCATTTTATTTATCCAAAAATAAAAAGAAAAGAAAGAATAAATAAATAACACTATTTATTTTTTTTATTGTATAATATATAGGATTTTGATGTATATATGTAATTGGATGAGTATTTATTGTATTTTATTATCATTGTATTTTAATTATTATATTTTTTTATATTGGTTTACTATACTAATGATCTTATATGTAAAAATTTATATTCTAAATTAAATATTTATAATTTTTATAATTTTATCGACATTTCCATCGATATCAATATTTTCATAAAATTATCCTTTCGATATTTTTATCGATATCAATATTTTCATCACTGCTTCTTCCCACACACCTCCCCTCCCTCCCTTCTCCCCCCCCCCCCCCCCCCCCTCGTTAAAAATGTGGGGATTACATAAAAATGGAAGCCAAAAAATAAATAAATAAAAATAGAGAGAGAAAATGGAAATACACAGAGAGAGAGAGAGAGAGAGAGAGAGTGTATGTAGGGAGAGAGTAGAATGAAGGTAGAGAGAGAGTCGCATTGAAAAATAAATTAGTTTTAATTTTTGCAAAGTACTAATTTAAACATAAAATGGTAGAGACAATATGATATAGATAATGGAACAAAGGATCTTTTTCTGTTTGTGGGAAGAATCATTCCACCAACTTGGCGTAATGAAGAGGAATATGAAATCACCATTCTAATCATGTTTGGTTAATCAAATAATGAAATGAGGATGATATTAGAATGATCATTTCTTTCTCTTTTACATTAAAGTATAAAAATTAATATTGATGGAAAATATGAAAAGTTTAAAATATAGAAATATATATAAATATCAAAAATTATTGAATAACGATAAAATTTCAAAAAAATGATGAAAATTTTTCTTTAAAAAAAATTATCAAAATTTTAAAATTAACTTATTTATTCAATTAATTATCGAATTGATTATAAAAATTATAAAAATATTTAATAGATTTTATATTTCTTTTAATCAATAATGTATTGTAAATGTTAATGGTCATAAAAATATTATTATCAACAAAAAATGCAAAAACAAAAATTCATATTTGATAAAAATATTTATTAATTAAGATATATAAAACAATTATTACAATTATATTATATGTCACAAAATATAATTTATACAACATAAAATTATTAGGTAGTTGAAAATTATTGTTTTTTTATTTATCCATATTTTAAAATATAAAATATAAGAGTAATTATTAAAAGTTAATTTTGCATATTTAGTTTTGCATATATATTAATCATATGGATCTTATATTAATTATGGCTATTTGTTGATATCATTATAAAATATTGATTAATTATATACAAAATTATTATACTATGATGGCTGATTTGAAATGGTATGCACAAGTTAATACTTGACGACATTCCATAAGCATTTCATTAATTTATTTAGCTATATTTGTAAAGAAAATATTTTTTTACACATCTTTATAATATAATATTTATCATTTATTTCACATGCATATTTGTATTTGTCTATATTATAGTTTACATATACTTTATAATATTTTTAAAAATATCAAATGTATTATGGTAAAAAAAAAATTAATGGATGAAAAATTAAACATCAATAATATTTTTAAATTTTTATTAAAAATTTAGAAATAAATTTAATAGAAATTTTGGCAAAAATTTAAAATTCCAGAGATTTCTAAAATTTTCATGAAAATAATAGATTTTTTGACAAGATCGTGAAGGAATTGATGTAGATATTTAATGAAAAATTTGTGAAAATATAAAAAATTTCAATAGAATTTTAGAAATTTTACCCATTTCTATTTAGGACTAAAATTTCCTATTGAATTTCGTATTAATGAAAATATCGAGGTTTAAAATATTAAATTTTCATGTAAATATTAGAAAGTATGAAATATAGATAAAAATTTATGAAAAAGATTATGGAAAGTAACAAAAATTTATTTAAAAAATAAAAAAATTTAATGAAAAATTTAAGATTAGCTTATTTGATCAATCAATTATCAAATTGTCTATAGAAATTATTAAAATATTGAATGTGTGTTATATTTCTTTTAATTAATTGATTTATAATTGCAAGCAGTAATGATCATAAATAAATTATTATTGATAAAAATATAAAGAATACATATTTGATAAAATTATTTATTAACTAAGATATATAAAATAATTATTACAATTATATTATATTTTATAAACGTCTTCTTAGTACCACATAAAATTCTTGGTTGATTGAATATTATTGTTCTCTTCCTCATTTTCATTTTAAAATATGAAATGTGATATGTAATTATTAAAATATATATCTCATTGATAATTTTTCATATAATTATTAATATATCAACTATATTTATATATATATTGTATTAAATATGATTGTCTTTATGTTTAATACAATATATTTCATTATCTTTTTTATTTTTGTCCCTTTAATATTATTAATTTAAATATTATCAACATTAATTCTTCAAATTATTTTCTATGTTATTATTTTTATTTTTATATAATCAATTTTTAACTTATAATTATAGAATTTTAATGAATATTTCCATACAAAATATATAGCATAGTATTTATATATATATATATATATATACTTTATCAACGAATGGAATTTATCAGGATTATTTAATTTAATTTAATTTAATTTATTTATATTACTAAATATTTGAAAAACAATTAAAAAATTAAAAAATTATTAATAAAGTTAATTTGATTAAAAAAAATTCCTAAACATCAATAATAAAAAATTTTGTAAATTTTATAAATATTTTCAAAATTTTTTATAGAAATTTTGAAAATTTCAATAGAAATTATGAATTTTTAGACCAAATTGTTAAAAGATTTAATACAGATATTTTGATAAAAAAATTTCATATAAATTTTGATAAAATTTTAAAAATTTCAATAGGTATGATGGAAGTTTTATCCGTTTATATTTGAAATTTAGATTTCTTTTTTTCCTCTTAGAAAAATTCAAATTTCAACAAAAATATCAATTTTTGAAACCTTATTCATCCTTTTAAAATATGAAAATTTTGATAAAATTTCCGCCATAATTTAGACTTTTAACCCTTGTATTCCACCATCCAAACACCACCTAATACTTTATGTCTAATAATCACTAAAAATAAAAAAACAAGTAAAATGTTCAAAATAAACAAAATGTAATGCTGCAAATAATATATAATACTACTTGTAACAATGTCGACATTTGACTGTTGTGCTAACCATAATTTCTTCTCTCTAAACCGCATACACTTCTTATCGAACTACAAAATTTCTCGATTCCTTCACTCGTTTTATTTTCAGTATTAAAAGCATCCAAGAGTCTGAACCAAATAATGAAGCTAGTAGAGTAGGACACCTGGGGAAACATATAAATGAATCCCAGTTTATTCCTCAGTTCATTCCAAACTTACTTTCCCGAAGACCCTGCCACTCAAGACTTCTTTCTGGTATTTGCAAAAAGCTTCAACGTTTAGATTTTGAGTGCATTAGCCAGAAAAGCTTCCTTCTATGGCCTCCAATCCGTGAAAAAAAAATGACCCTGCCAATTTCCCTAGCCTTACAAGTAAATCCTTTGGTTACGCATTTGATGCCCTCCAAATTAACTTGAGATTAAAAAGAAGATTGCCATGCTGATTTAGTTTCATAATCATCCCTCACATTTATGAAGGCGCAATTCAGTCACTTCCACATCTATTGTATGCTTGAGAGCATATTCTATGAAAAAGAAATCTAAGCACCGAATGCAACTGACTCTCATACATCTCATGTCAATTGAGGTCTTCCTACAAAAGAGAGACATCTACCTTTATCTGGTTGAGATCATTGAACCATGAATGTGATCCAGTATTCGAACCTCATCCTCTGTACAATTTTCCATTGCATCAAAGCTTGCATATCATGCTCAGTTCATTATATTCATCTTTAACACACTTAATGTCACTTTATAATATGTACTAGACAATAAATGACGGACAAGTTGTTTGATCATTTCCAGGATTGCAGAACCGAGGGAAACTACTGCTAGTCTTCTCCAAATGACTTTGGCAGGGAAAAGGATACTCTACCAACAAAAGAACTTGGTCACATTGGAGTCCCAAAGTTGAAAACAGATAAGTCATCTCAATTCCTTGAATTTGTGTCCAAGGCAAGCATTCCTAAACCACAATGTCTGAATTTTACAAATTAAATAATATTAAAATCATATGAAATGGATAGAAAAACCATCCCGTAGAACTGAGGAACAATAATCCAAATAAGAAGCAACTTGATGACATTGCATCCTAAGTATAATTTTACCAACAAAATAGTTGATATTTATTGCAACCAACTCTATATTGAGACAGTTGATGTTCACAGAAGCAGCAAAGTAGAAGACCACATGTAGGAAAATCCTAAATCAGGGTTTTTAGGTCCCATCAGTTCCAATTTACATTTTTTTTTTCCAGCTTTTTATATGTAGAAACAAATCAAGCAAACAGCATTTTTTTTCTTTTCAAGATATTACTTAATGAAAAATGGAGGTGTGACCCACCATATTACGACAATGCTCTCATTCTTTTCACAAACATTTCTTGGTTTCTCTATTGTTTCTCTATTTCTTTACTTTCTCTACATATAAAATATATCCAATATATAATCTTCAAGTTTAAAATCACCTATTCACCAAAAAAAGAAAAAGTTTGAAACCACCTTCCAAACTCTACAAACTTGTTTCTAAAACTGATGAATGATATGGTAACTGTCTTATAATTGCAAACCAAATGTATTCATATTCGTCCGACTATAATTTCCTCTAGACAGGTCTCCTGACTGACTCATGGATGTATATTGCCATACAAGATCTATATGACTAATTCTGTTAACAGGCAGCATTCAATTTCTAATATCTTGCAAATTCGGTACTTGCATTAGAAATCAAAATATAGACCTAGAGACGTCCAGCATAACTTACAAAACGAAATACATGGAGAGTGCCAAAAAGGACATCCATCTGATAATTGAAAAGTACATTATGAGCCTGCAAAAAGGAGAACGAGTGTCATACTCTAAAGCTCCTACTAGGTAAACATTAAATTTCTACAATATATCTAATCAATACTTACACCTGAAAACAAAATATATAACCAGTGGGCAAAACTGCTTCGCATAATGTACAACAAATAAATATTTGGGGAGTGCCATACCCTATTCATATGTTTCAAAAATCTCAAAACAAAGAGGGGAAACTTCCTAGTTTAGCAGGGGCAAAGTCTTCTAATATTCACTCTATTGCCTCAATTTGCAAAACAACCCCTTTTAAGAAACTTCTGGGTAGAAACTATAAGAATCTGACATGCTTTACCACCACTTGTAAATTTTCTTCAGTGCAAATCAAAACTGTTTTTGTCCTGTCCTCCAACCAGTAGTAGCAGACAGGTGTTAATGCTTATTCAGTTTCATATACCACCCAAAGCCTATATAAGATCAACACATGAATTTCCAAGTTTCTCATGTTACTTGTTAAGTCACAAACTTCAAATTCAAAGATTATCACAATATATTGCTTTGCCTTTACGTTCATGGATCTATAAAGGTTACATTCTCGATATACCATATAAATACCACCTTTAATAGTAGCAAATGAGTTTCAAGCATGACATCAAGATACTGAATAGAAACCAAGGCAACTCATTCATAAAGTACCTGAAACCTCAAATACCATGCTTCCTCTTTTTATGGCCTCTTCCAATGGAAGAGTTGAGCATATGTCGAGAATTAACAAGCTCCCGAGGTACAGCTGCCCCAGAAGATTTCAGTATTTCAACAAACTCTGGAAACAAGTTCTTGTTCTCCTCATTCACAAACACAATTGCCGTACCCTCCTCTCCCAGTCTAGATGCTCTACCAATCTGATGGACGTACTCCTTAATGGAATTGGGCATGTCAAACACTATAACTTGTTTCACACTCAAGAGATCAACTCCTCTACCCAATACCCCAGTCGCCACCATCACAGGAACCTCACCCATTATGAAAGACCTCATAATTTCCCTCCTTTCCTTCATGGGCTTCTCCCCATGGATTGATACAGCTTTTATCCCAGTGGTCACTGTAATTGCATTAGATAGCATATCAGCCCCAAGTCTTGAACTGACATAAACCACAACAGGTGGCATAAAATGCTGCTTGCTCAACAATATGTCAAAAAGTTTTTGTTTCTTTTGCTTTGATTGGACCCAGATAGCAAGTTGCTTCACAGCCTTACTTGGCCTGTTTGGCATTCCAACAGAGATGAACATAACATTTTTTGCCATTGAGCTTGCCATCGTTTCTATGTCTTTGGAGATTGTTGCGGAATACATCAACACCTGAGGTTGTGATAGGGCCCTAAATATCTGCATTACCTGATCCTGGAAGCCCCTTTGGAGCATGCAGTCCACCTCATCCAGTGCAAAAATGGCAACATCATCTAGTTCAATGTTGTGCTTTATCAAAAGATCAATGAGCCTACCTGGAGTTCCTACAATCAGTTCCACTCCTTGCTGAATACGATGGAGTTGTCCAGCCATAGAATCACCACCAACCACAAGCGCAGTTTTAAAGGGCAAACCTTTCCCTAGCAACTTAGCCTGCTCCTCTACTTGGATGGAGAGCTCTCTGGTTGGTGTTAGAACCATCGCTAATGGATTTTTCTGGTTTTTACAGCTCTTGAGCCGAGAATTTGCACAATGAGATACAATTGGAACCAGAAAGGAAGCAGTTTTCCCCGATCCTGTGTCAGCTGAAACAAGCAAGCTCTTTCCGACAAGAGCAGCTGGAATTGCTTGCATTTGGACAGGCGTAGGCACATCATACCCTGCAGCCTCTACATTTTGGAGAAGTTTTAGAGGAAGACCACAGGAAGAGAATGACAAGATGGGTGCGGGAACAAAGTCACCCTTTACATGAATGTCGAGTCTTCTTCGAAGCAATTCAGTCTGATCACTAGATACAGATAGAGATCCAGGTGTATCAAAAGAATCTTTAACATAAAAGCACTCATCAACTGCAGGCAATCCTTTAGGTGGTTGGAGACCAGCCTGCACATGGGTTTTGGCAACTCTGCGCAATACAGCTTGTTTACATTCCAAACTGCAAACATCATCATCTGTCTCATCACATATATACTCACCATAACGTCCGCATATAACACATCTAGGCTCCCCTGGCTGAGCTTCTCTCTGATCTCTACACCTCTCCTTCACTTTATCTGCTAGATTGGAGAATTAAAAAAACAAATAAATACACATATTACTCCTGGCACAAGGACAATCATATATTTCTATCATAAGCTGCCAAAGAGAGTAGTAAACAGCAAAAGAAAAGCATCCGAATACATAACTGTTAATAACAGAAACATTTTATCTAAAAATTAAGACAATCTGCCTCCCCTACTATATGGAAAATTGAAAAGAACAAGTCATGTAAGCAATTCCTAACACTCTAGGAAACAAGACAAATTTTTTCTTTAAAAATAAAAGTAAAAATAATTGAAATCGAAATCGCAAATTAGCTGCAATATGCCGTGCCACTCAGAGAACAATATTCATTCCAAAGCATACTAAAAGAAGTAAATAAATAATCAATATCCCAGCTTAAAAGAACAACAATGGGGAGAAAAAAGAAAAAAGGCCATGCAAACCAAGCCACGAAGTATATAAATTGCAATTAACTTAAAAGCGAAAACGAAGATGACCCATTATTAATAATATAAATTCAAATGTAAAACGAAGATTGCTCTCAGGTGTTTGTTGAAGATTATATTTAAAGAAACCTAAAAATAAAAAATAAAAAATAAAAATCAGAGATTTGATGCTATTACCATCATCAACTGGACCATCACGATCTGTTTCCAACACTGAACTCTCGAATTGATCACCTCTGTTTCCCTCTTCCATTCATCAACTTTCTCTTCAAAATTGCAGAATTTTCTTGTAGTTTACCAAAATAATATATATATATATATATATCTAGAAATTATCGGCAAAAGAAAGAGAGCAAACGCATGCTCTACTCTTACTCCGCTGGGGGTTTGGCTCGCGGTTTCAGATTCAAAGCCAGTAGCCGAGAAAGAGCGAAGAGAAGCTGAAGAAGAAAGAATTTGGATCGGGTGGTCCAATATACACTCAAATAAACTGTATACACCACGTTCTGTTTTTTGCATTAATACCCTTGAATTTTGCCTGATTCTGCAAGTTAGCACACCATATATCCATAACTCTTCAACAATTTATTTATTTATTTTATATTAACTCTTCAACTGTTTATTAGACAAATTTTATCCTCCAAAATTTTCCAGTTCTACTTTCCCGGGGCAAAATTCAGCTTAGCATTCTGTTTTTGTTTTTTCTTTTTGCACGTTTATTTTTATATTTTAAAAAAATAATATTATAATAATTCACCCAAAAAAAAAAAAAAAAAGAAAATTTTATTACTCATATTTTATTTTTGTTTCACATGAGCCCATTTGCTAGTCAAACTTTATTATTTATACAAAATGACAATTTTAAGGTTTATTCTTATTCACGTGTAGCAAATAAAAAGATTGTGAAGAACAATCATATTTTTAATTTTAATTTATTGACTACTCATTTATTTTCATAATATTTATGTCTATAAACATTATAAAATATAAATGAAATTGTTATTTGAAACAAATATGATAAGATATAAAATAAATAAATAATAAATCAGTTGTTTGTATATATATATATATATAAATAAGCAAAAAAGTCAAATGTTTTCATTTCAAATCAAATATCTAAGTTGATTACAGTTTTCCTCCAAAAAAAAAAAAAAAAAAAGTTAATTAACAGTTTGACTACTAAAAGTAATAAAGTGAAATATAAATGAATCATGAGGTCTATGGTAAATTTTTTTTAACTATAAACGTAATTGGGCATAAAAAACTAAAACATAAGGAATTAAAGTGAAAATTTTCGTTGTTCTAATACTTTACTTGCACTTTTGCATTCCCTTTGAATGCACAAAAATAAACAGTTATACGAGAAAGATTTTTTTTTTTTTTTGGCAAATAATTATATGAAAAAGATCTTTTAGCACAATTTTGACCCAAAAAAAAAGAAAAGAAAAGAAAATTTTATTTAAACCCTTTTAATTTTATTTCAATTAGGAATAAACTAAATATTTTTTAAAAATATGTGAGTTTTAAATAGTAAAAAGTCTAAGAAAGTATAAAAATAATTATAAAATATTTTATAATTGAATAATATTGTAAAAACAAAAATTAAGTATAGATGAGGTGTTTGTTAATGATAATTTTTTGAAATTGTGAAGTCTAAGATTTTCTAAAATGTTGTCTTTGGGCTCCAATGGCTTAGCTTATGCTTTTACAGTTGAATTAATGACTTTAATATTTGCCTTGGACTAAGCCAAGAAATACACTTGGGATTGAATTTGGCTTGAATATGATTCTTTATACGCAGTTCATTTAGTTCGATCAAAATCTTTGGATGTACCTTCTAGATTAAAAGCTAAATCTAAATGATTTGATTGTTTACTTTTTATCACTTCTAAAGTTTCTATACCTAATGGAGTAGTTATATATATATATAGAGAGAGAGAGAGAGGAGTTATGTAGTCAGGACCGTCCTAACCTTAACTTTTTAGGATCAAAAACGTGATTTTAATCTTGACCATTCGATTAAAATCAACGATCTGGATCAAAATCACAAATTTCTTAAATATTCATTCCCACTTGCTAAGAACATCTCCCACAGCCTTATAACAGTCCAGTCCACCCGCATGCGATATTATCCGCTTTGGGTCCAGCCCGTACGGTTTTATCAAAATGCATCGCAAGGGAAGGTATCCACACCCTTTTTTAAGGCATGCTTCGTTCCCCTTTCCAACCAATGTGAGATCTCACAATCCTCCCTCCTTGGGGCCCAACGTCCTCGCTGGCACACCGTTCCAACCGATGTGGGATCTCACAATCCTCCTCCCTTGGGGCCCCAGTGTTCTCGCTGGCACACCGATCCGGGTACTGGCTCTGATACCATCTATAACAGCCCAGTCCACCCGCATGCGATATTATCCGCTTTGGGCCCAGCCCGCACGGTTTTGTCAAAACGCGTCGCAGGGAAAATGTATCCATACCCTCTTTTAAGGCATGCTTCATTCCCCTTTCCAACCGATGTGGGATCTCACAGCCTTCCCTTCCCTTCCTCTTTTCCCCTGATTCCACCTTTTCACCTTTCGTCATTTTCCTTTCCTCCTCTATCTTTTCTATCTTTTTGTTTTTTTTTTTCTTAAATAAAACTTGGACGACGTCCCAGACCTTCCAAAAGCCACCACCTAGGCCTTGCTGCTATCAGCCTCAAATCACTCCACACAAAAACTAGGATCCCCATACTGTTATCAAATCACTTTGCACTCCCTCATCTCACCTCGTCATTTTCCAGTTATCAAATTTCAGAAGACCGATTTATAAATAAAAATAAAATAAAAATCAACAACCGGATCTCACTCAATTCTTCAATCCTTCAATAATGGCAAAATGGAACAAATAACTCATTCTCCAATGGAAAAGTAATGGAATAATCAAATGAACCTATTATCTCCAAACTGATAAATATTCGGTCTTGTATTTTACCAAAAATAAATAAATAAATATTTGGTATTGGACCTTTACTGATCACGAGTTTTAGGTTTTTTTTTTTTTTTTCAAATATAAAATCATACTTGATTCGCCCTTGCAAGAGGAAACCAACTTCGATAAGATGTTGGATGGTTTTAGATTTCTAATTTTTTATTTAAGAGGAAAAAATTTATCTGCAAGACAATCTTTGGATTTGGTTCTCTGTCTGCTCAGCAATGTTGATTTTGCTTTACAACCCAAAAATGGAATAACAAGACTTTTATTACTTGGAAAAGATAATACACATGTCATTTAAAGAATGCCCGAGTTCCGAGTAATCCACACTCTAGGAAAACTTGAAATTTTTCCCTCCCACATCCTTTCCTTCCTTTCCCTTTCTCTTTTCCTCTGCTTCCACTGTTCCACCTTTCTTCATTACCTCTTCTCCTTTGTCTTCTTTCTCTCTTTTCTTTTTTTTTTTTTTTTTAAAATAAGATCTAGCAGTGGATTGGATTTGGGATTGTCAGAGAGAAGGCCAAGGTGATGGCTCGGTTTTGGGATCCTGGGCGGTGGGTTTCGAAAGGTCTAGGACGTCGCCAAGATTTTATTTAAGAAAAAAAAAAAAGGAGAGAGATATAGGAGACAGAGGAGAAGAGGAAATAAAGAAAGGTGGAATGATGGTGGAAGTAGAATGGAAGAGGAAGGCAAGGCAGTGGAAGAAGTTCTCAACACGTGGGAATGAATTTTTCAGAGGAAATTTGTGACTTTAATCTGCACCGTTGGTTTCAATCAAACAGTCAAGATTAAAATCATGTTTTTGGACTGGAAGAGTTAATGTTGGGACAATCTGATTGTAGATGCACTATATATATTTATATATATATTATTTTTTAGAGCAAAAAAAAAATATATATATATATATATTATTTTTTTTATAAAGGCTAATGGAGTTATTGATATTCTTTCAAAGAAACAGGTAAATAATACCGCTTTTTGGTCATCATTTCATCTACTAACATATCATATTTGATATCACTTTATAGATTTGTGAGGAGATAGGCATTTTTTGGTTTACTTAAGATTTGTTTTCTAGGCTTAGCATCTATCTTGTCCTGTTTATTTTTCAAATTTGTAGACTATTTTTGCTTTTCTTCCATTTTAACTATATTGTATTCATTTCTTTCTTTTAGTAAATAAAAGTTTGTATCTTCTAATTTTTTTTTTTTATTGGTGAATCTTCTAATGTTATTTGAGATACCATTCTTTACCATGTTGAATTATTACATTTTTTACACATTGTTTTTCAAATTAGAAAGAGGATGGTTTGCCCCTTGCACTATTCTTTTCCTTATCATATTAATCCAATTATGCATTTTTGCCTGTTGAATTTGAAAATATTAGGCCTATTGGCCAAAAAACAAAAAATGAAATAAAGTATAATACAATAGCTTTTTGATATAAATATATTAATTTGATGCATCAAATTAATCCATCGAAAATTCATAATTTGATTAAAGTGGTATAAAGCAATAGTTTGTAATGTGAGACTTTTTTGTAATTTAAAGGTATAATACATAACATATAATAGTTCAGAGGACCTAAATGTGTTTAAAACTATACTTTTATAAGGTCAGTATAACATTTTAATAATAAAAATATTATTTAATTTATTAGTTGAATAAAATTGTAAAATTTTAAAAATAAGTAAAATAAAGATTAATTATACTACAGTGCCTTTTAGTTTCAAGATATTGCAATTTGGACCATTGATGAAACTCATCATATTAAGCCCTCTATTTTTTGTTTTGTGCTCGTTGAGCTCTGAATATAATTATGGAATATATGGGGCTGCGACCTTTGCAAATTAAGTTACTTGTTTTACATTTTTTTTTTATAGTAGAATATTTTGATCATAATTCTTTGTTGGTTGATTTTCAAAAATTTGATGATAATCGAATCAATGTGCACAAAATATAGAAGGCTCAATGTGGTAAGTTTTAAAACTAATAATTTAAATTGCAACATTTAAAAACTAGAGATACTAAAATACAATTAATCCTTAACATAAAAATATCATGACAATATTAATGATTTTGTGGAGATGTAGCTTCAAATGCGTTTTAATTATTTAAAGTAGCTTTCATCTTGCTTCTCCAGTATAAGCAAACAATTTCAATGGAAGCATCAAAGTATTGGAAGAATTTAATCTCTAATTTATGTTTTTCAAAAATTATTTTTCTAAGAACGAGTATCCTCTTATAATATATATATATATATATTTTTTTTGTTTGTAGGCTTTTATAGCGTTCTGTTAGTAAAAGTAATTTTATAATTTGAAAGTAATTAAATTTAAAAGGGATGTATTCAATTTAGCATTTAAAATATTTTTAAAATATTTAGAAGTTTAGATGTATTCGATTTAAATTTTAAAAGAATTTATACAAATCCAATGATATTCAATTCATATTTTAATGAATTTTATAAAACTTCATTAAAATCGAGGTGTATCCAATTAGGATTTTGTAGAATTCTTTTAAAATCTACAAGTATTCAAAAGATTTTAGGAGGATGTATTCAATTTAGAGTTTAATGAGTTTAAAATGAGCTATAGATTTTAAAAGATTTGATGGATTGTCATAAAATTCTACAGATTACATAAAGATTTTATAAGAATCCAACGAAATATTTGGGTTTAAGGCTGGATTTCATATTGATTATTTTCTTCACAATTTCACTGTTAAAATTCTTTTAAATCTATTAAAATCTATCATTTTTTAAAGTCTTTAAAATCAATGACTTTTTGAATACCATCAAATTTTAAAAGAATCTTACAAAGTCCTAATTGAATACATCTAGATTTTAATAGACTTTTATAAAATCTATCAAAATCTGAATTAAATATCATTAGACTTGTATGTACTTCGTTGAAATCTAAATCGAATACCTCTAAACTTTTAAATACTTTTAAAATCCTTTAAATTCTAAATGGAATACACCCCTCTTAAAAAATAATGGATTTGAATGAATTTTAAAAGTAAAATTATGAAAAAAATTGTCAATATAAAATCCAACTTTAATTTTAAAGATTTCGTTGAATTTTTATAAATTCTTTATAAAGTCTATGGAATTTTATAATAATTTATCAAATCCTTTAAAATTTACAATTCCTTTTAAATTCATTAAACTCTAAACTGAATATACCCCTAAGTTTTGTATTACAAATGAATGATAAATTTGTATTTTTAAAAATTCACATAATTAGTTTATAAAAAAAACTCAAAATGACACCTAAAAGGGGACAACTTTCTTTAAATTTGAAAATTTAATTCTTTAAACTACACTTTCACATTTCTTAACAACTATTCAAATATATAAAACTTTTCATTATTCCAAAGAATTTAAATTCATAATAACTTTGCCAATTACCAAATAGGCCAAACACAAAAACCGACTCTAAAAAACTAATTGATTAAAAAATTAGACAATAACACCAATAAAAGTCATAACCTATGGGTACATTATTTATATAATAGCTAGTTTGAACATTTATGGTTAATTTGGTCAAATTCTAAAAAAGAAAAAAGCAAATTTAGAGATTGAGCAATGTGACTTTATATAATTACTTGGAGAGCAAATTATGTTCAAAATAAGTTTAGAAAGCAAATCGAAATACAAGAATACTATGGGTGTTAAGTTGTTTACCAGTTGAAATGCTAAAATAATATTTTTTTAGTTTTCATTTATCATTATAAATATTTATATATATTTAGGATTTATTGGGGAGTGACTTAAAAATCACTTCAACTGGTTTTTTAAAATTACATAATTAGTGTTTATTTTATAATCACCAAATAGGTATTTTCCAATAACAAAATTACTAGAAAATGATTTTCCATTTTTTAACCAACATTATATGAAACACTTTTATCGATTTAGAAATGTTTTTTTAACCTTTTCAAAATTACTTCCAAATAAACATTGGTAGCATTACAAATTGATAATGGCATTTTATAAATTTTCACTAGAATAATTGTGGACTCATTTCAAGGTGATTTTTAGAAATCATTTGAAATATGGACACTTCTTTAAAAATAACAAAAAAAAAAAGAAAAAAAAAGAAAAAAAAGAAAAAAAAAAGAAATTTTCAAAAACAAATTCATCAAAAAGTGATTTCACATTATATTGCCAAATACAATGAGAAGCGCTTTTTATCTGTTTTGAAGTGATTTTAGGCATTTTATCCATTTTGTAATCAAATTACCCCTGCCAATAAGCAAAACGTTTTTTTGTGAGGGACAAAATAGAAAAAAAATAAAAATAAAAAATGAAGGTACAAAATAAAGAAACCGCATTTCATTAAATAACGCAAAACCCAAACGCGGCATTAAGCAACATTGAGGTTAGTTGCGGGTGTTTGCTTTTGTTGTAAAAAGACGACGAAAGCCTCCATTTGCCAAGGAAATTACAATCTTCCCACCCACCCTCTTCTTTGTGTTTCTCGCTCTCTCTCTTTCTCTCTCTATCTCTCTCTCTCTCTCTCCGTTCAAAAACCCTAGATCTCCTCCAACAGCTCGCTCCTCTGCTTCAAGACCTAATGGTCAGTAAAATTAGGGTTTTGATCATTGCTGCTTTGAAGCTCTTCCTTATACAATTATTCATTTCTATAAGTGTGTGTGTGTGTGTGTGTGCGCGCGCGCGCGCGTGTGTATGTATATGTGTGAAATATATATATTGGTTTTTGCAGTGGATGATGAGGCATCGGAGATAGAAAAAAGCCGGAGCCGAAGGGCCTTGTAGTGATTGTTTCGGTTGGCGTAAATGCATTCGAAACGATCAGGGAACGGCGATGGGCCGGTACGAACCAGCGACAGGCTCAGGAGGAGGCCCAAGATGTACGGACGGACCTTCTTGTATTACACTCCCAACCTCATTCGCGGTAGGAAGGGTAAGACCAAGACCAGGACTGCGGCCTCTCGTATTGCCCAGATGCTCTCTCCTGGGAATCGACAGCGTGGCAAACCAAACACTAACACCAAAGTGAGTAGTAACTTGCAAATATTATTTCCTTGATTTTATTTTGAATATTGAGATTTTTACTGGGTTTAAGATTTGCATATGTCATATAGATTTATTTGAAATGTGATGATTTGCATGCGTATCTGGAATTGCTTTGTTTTGGTGTTAATCAAATGCATGATGAATTTGCCTTTTTGTACTTGATTATTGTCCATTTCTTCTGATTGAACGATTTTGCTTGGCTTTTTTTTCTTTTTTTTTTTTTTTTAGTGAAGCTGCTATTGATGAATGTGTTGTTATTAGTTTTATTTATTTATTTTAATATGTGGGCTTTGAAAACCGTGACATATTCTTTAAGGAACCTGGGTTAATAGTAATGTTAAAGACTCATTTAGTGAAAGTTCACTTTTGTAGGTTGTTTAACCGTTTTGAGGTTTTTTCCCTGACCAAAAATTTGAGTACCTATTAAAGAGATTCAGCATCTCACTTAAAAAGATTGCCAATTCTTGAACTGGAAACAAATTAAGACTGTATAATCCTTAACAAACTTAGGCATAAGATTAACAAAACTTCGTCCTTGGTCCTCTCCTCCGATTCAAAAGTCCAAAATCGAATATGAACAAATCCACCATTTAAAATTATATATATTGGAGCTGAAAATGTCACCGAAACACAAAGGGGGGCTTGAGTCACATGAGAAGGAAATGCCCATTAATTTGCCTGAGAAAAGGAACCATGGCTTAAGAAAGAAAACTACAAAGTATCAATTCTATTGAACATTCTGGTTTATTATGTACTTTTGTTTAAGTTTCCAAATGTAGTTTGTAGGAAGGTGTAAAGAACAAAGAGTTTTTTTGCAGGAGGGTACTGTTGAAGGTTTCAAGAACAATTTGTGTCTTTGGAGATAGTTATCAAATCCCAAAAAAAGGCTGGTTTAGGAGTGGAAAATCTTAGATTTGGAATATGGCTTGGTTAGGAAAGTTTCTGTACATTTCCTTTTGGGAAAGAATCCTTATGGCATGGGGGGTCAGCAAAGTATGGTTTTCACTTGGCTGGTTTGCATATAGTGACTAAAGGATCTTATAGAAACCCATGGAAATCTATATCTTAGGATTATCCTTGCTTTTGGTCTATTGCATAATTGCTTGTGGGTGATGAGAATCTATTAAAATTTTCAAGGGTGCTTGGAAAGGGGAGAGCAATCTTTGCCAACCATGTATCCAAGTACTTGTCGATTGGCCCTATCAAAAATGCCACACATCTTTCCTTGGTTGTGTGTGATGGTTTTTCTAACTTAATCAGTTGGAAATTTAACTTCTGTTGAAATGTGAATGTTTGGGAAACTATGAACTTTGCTTCTCTTTTTAACTTACTTGATAAGTAGATCTTAAACCTACGATTCCTGATAAAAGAGCGTGGAATTTGGATTCGTCTAGGGTACACTTTTGAAAATCTTTCTTCAATTTTGATTGGTAATCCTTCCTCTTTGGATTTTCACACATCCTTGATGATTTAGAAAGCTGGTGTTTCATCATAGATGCATGTATTTGAATGGCTATACTACAGTTTGTTGTTACTTGCTTCTCAATTAGTAGAATGTGTAAGAAAATTCGCAAATTCATTGATTATTTGTTTCTCAACTGCAATGTGCTGCTCAACTTCGGTATAGAATATTAAATGAAGCTATGTGTCTGGAGTCTTGCCATTCATTATTAATTTTTATTTTTATTCTTTTACTATTTTTTCTACTTTTAGCTTTTGGGATTTGGAGGGGCAAGAAAAGGAAAACTTTGTGGAGGCATGCAGATAATGGCTGCGGAGAATGTTTGTGTAGCTTAGCATCAAGATTTGGTTTCTATCTGATTATTTGAAATTCTCAGTATCCTTGTTGGAATTGACTTAAAAATTTTAAAGACATTACTTTTTTTGTACTTTCCTTGAGTTGGAAAATGTATTTTTGTAAGCTGTGAGTTTTTTATTAGCAGTTCTATAGAAATTTGTGTCCTCTTTTGTATCATGCTGTTAGTTTTTTATATTTAATAATTTTATAATTAATAAAATTTATGTTTCTGATAAATGCCCTCTGGAATTTTCATTTTATTTGGCTGCTCTTGCTGATGTTTAATTTTTTTTTTGGAAAGAGGATAGATTGGGAAATTTATTTAATCACTAATTATTGAATGACTGTCTTCAAGCGAGTGACATATTGCCTTTTTTCTTTTCTTCCATTGAAACCACTTTGATCTAAATTTTAGTTCACTTTCTATCAAGTTGCGTTGAGCATTTTAAGATTCTGATGTATCTTATACTGCATTTGTTCCAGGCAGATGCAACCAACCTTCGACGTTCTACCAGAAAGCGAAGGGCTTCTGTAAATCTTGAAGATTATACAGACAGTTCTGGTTACGAGGATGAAGACATAATGGTGAGAATTTATACTCTCCCAAGCATGCCTTTTTAATGGAGGTCAGTTATCAGTTGAGCTTCGATAGTCGAAGCTCCAAAAAGTGTTAAAAGTAAAATAAACCATAATTATTTTGCCTGGGACTAAAATTGAATGGTTTTGTTTCAGAGACCTGCATATAAATTGTCAAGGAATCAGATTGATAATAATGTGAGTCAAGATGAGTTATTGTCTCCTAAGCGAAAAAGGCTTGCGGAGAATAAAACAACACCACGACGAGAAGGATTGCGACCTCGTCGTACAAAGGTAGCTGTGAGAGAACATTTGGAATTTGATGATGAACAAGGTACATCAGAAGAGAAAGTTGGTCAAGATGAAACTGAAAATGGAAATGATATTGAAGACAATGATGCAGATGATGGCCAAAATGAAGGCGAGGCTGAGGATGAAGGTGATGGTGATGATGATGGAGAGGAAGATGGTGATGATGAAGAGGGTGAAGAAGAACAGGATGGAAGAAGGCGATATGACCTTCGAAATCGTGCAGATGTCCGGAGGCTCTCTATGGAAGAAGGAAAACCAAGACCAAGATCTCCTCGAAGAGTACTACATCAAGGAATGGGGACTAAGGTCAGTAGGGATGTAAGGAAGGGTGGGTCACGGGTTCATAAACGCCACCGTATTACAAGAACTGAAGATTCTGATGATTCACTTCTTGTGGATGAGCTGGACCAAGGCCCTGCCATTCCCTGGAGTCGTGGTGGGGGCAGATCTGGACAACCTTGGCTCTTTGGGGGACTAGACATGCATGGGACAGCAGCATGGGGACTGAATGTTGCTGCATCAGGTTGGGGTCATCAGGGTGATGCTTTTGCGACCTTGACTTCTGGGATTCAAACTGCTGGGCCAAGCTCAAAGGGAGGTGCCGATATTCAACCTTTACAGGTTGATGAGAGTGTGAGTTTTAATGACATAGGTGGGCTGTCTGAATATATTGATGCTTTGAAGGAAATGGTTTTCTTTCCACTACTGTATCCAGATTTCTTTGCTAGTTATCATATAACTCCGCCAAGGGGGGTCCTGTTATGTGGTCCTCCTGGTACTGGGAAAACATTGATTGCCAGGGCATTAGCATGTGCTGCATCAAAAGCTGGCCAGAAAGTCAGTTTTTACATGCGTAAGGGTGCTGATGTGCTTAGCAAATGGGTTGGTGAGGCTGAGCGACAATTGAAGCTGCTTTTTGAGGAAGCACAAAGGAACCAACCTTCGATCATCTTCTTTGATGAAATAGATGGACTTGCACCTGTGAGATCCAGTAAACAAGAGCAAATTCACAACTCCATTGTGTCCACTTTGCTTGCTTTGATGGATGGTCTTGATTCTCGAGGACAAGTAGTTTTGATTGGAGCAACGAACCGAATTGATGCGATTGATGGAGCCTTGCGTCGGCCTGGTCGATTTGATCGTGAATTCAATTTTCCTTTACCTGGTTGTGAGGCTCGTGCTGAAATATTAGATATTCATACTCGTAAATGGAAACATCCTCCCTCTGATGATCTGAAATCGGAACTTGCAGCTAGTTGTGTTGGATATTGTGGTGCAGATTTGAAGGCTCTGTGTACTGAAGCTGCCATTCGTGCATTCCGTGAAAAATATCCTCAGGTTTATACAAGTGATGACAAATTTCTTATAGATGTTGATTTAGTAAAGGTTGAAAAGTATCACTTTGTGGGAGCCATGTCAACCATTACTCCTGCTGCTCATAGAGGTGCTGTTGTGCACTCCAGGCCACTGTCATTGGTAGTTGCACCCTGTCTACAGAGACATCTACGTGAAGCCATGAAGTACATATCTGATATTTTCCCTCCCCTTGCGGTGTCATCAGAATTGACAAAGCTTTCTATGCTATCATATGGTTCAGCGATTCCTCTTGTATATAGGCCTCGGCTTCTTTTGTGTGGTGGTGAAGGTTCTGGACTGGTAAATATCTTGAAATCTCCTGATATTGACATGTCTTTTAATATTGGAGCCACAAACTAAAGGTACTTACTGCTTTAGTTTAACAGGATCATCTTGGGCCTGCAATTTTACATGAACTAGAGAAATTCCCTGTTCATTCTCTAGGGCTTTCATCTCTACTTTCTGATCCGAGTGCTAAGACAGCAGAGGAGGCTTTAGTACATATATTTGGCGAAGCAAGAAGAACAACACCATCTATACTTTATTTACCTCAGTTCAACCTTTGGTGGGAGACAGTGAGTTCATACTTTAAGTTCATAATCATATGTATCTGATGTTAGTTAAGCATGCATGCTTCTGCCATTTGAGTTGGATTTAAATTTTGTTGCAGGCTCATGAGCAGCTCAGGGCAGTCCTGCTGAGTTTATTAGAAGAGTTGCCATGTGATTTACCCATATTATTACTTGGGACATCCTCAGAACCGCTTTGTGAAGTTGATGCCATGGCTTCTGCAATTTTCCCTCACTGTTCTGTGTATGTTTTCATTTTTAAAATATCTAATCACTACCAGTAAATTCTGACAGTGTTTCTAATTCGTCTGACGTATGTTTAATTGATTATAGTTGATTTCTACATTCACTCATTGTTCCATGGATTTTTTCTTTCTCAAAGTTTCAATTACTTACTTTAAATTGCAATAGTGTATTTAACTTATCTGATGTATATTTTAAATGACTGCAGTTTTTTTGCATATTCCCATTGTTTATTTATTTATTTTATCTATCTGAGCAGTATTAATGTTGTCTGCTTATTAAGGTATGGTCTGATTGGCACTTAGAGGGTACCTTTCTGCTAGTAAAAGCAACTATGTAAAACAATTATTACCAAAAAAATCTATGTAAAACAACAATTTCTGGCATTTAACTAAAGATGTACTCTATTTGAATGCAAATATTAAAAGCAAACCTAGAAATCTGTATTTAAACATGAAAAGTAATCTTAATATGAGAAGAGAAACTTACAGGACTAGCAGCTGAATATAAACTTCCAAATGTTTCACATTGTTTTGCTGAAGAATTTTTCAGAAGGATATTGTAGTTGTAATTCACATTCTCTAAAATTTACTGATATTATGAAGTAGGTTATTTAACATATTTTCTATTTCTAGTGCTCACATTGTAAAAATACTATATCTACAAATATTAAAATTAAAAAAAAAGAAGAAGGCAAAAAGTGGAATAAAACAAAATGGTTACGTTTATATCCTGGTTTCTGTTAAGAGAATAAAATGGATAATTCTAAATTGAAAAAATTTCAATAATGTAGTTATGTTATGCTTAAAGTTCTCTTGAAAATTTGTAGTGTAAAATTACTCCCTTTCTGTTGGTTAGTATATTTTGATCTGGGTTTAGCATAATATTCTTTCCCAATGAGCTGTTCAGTAATGATAATCAAAGGGTATTTTGAATATGGCTCACATTGATAGATGATGAAAACTCCACAATGAAGAAAATTGTATAGCTCTTGCTGGTTTCCTGGTCTTACCTTTCTTTCAAGTATATGTACACTGCTGTTTTTGAATTTTGTTGATTTGAAAGGTACACGATTTTGATACATGATTTCAAGAGGCGGAGGAATCCTTTAAAGCTAAAAAAATTAGTTATCAACTAAACCAAAGAAATTACATAAGATTTTTCCAACTTAATTGAAATAATTGGAAAAAGTTATTTTTAGGCTAAAAGCCAATTCCATTCTGAAGGTTGTCAAGGTGTTCTATCCGTGTTCAAATACTCCATTCTCACAAACTATGAAACATGTAAATTAGCAATAGTGATGTAGGACAAGTAGAAGAGAGGAGAGATAAAACGATTTAAGGATAGGAACTACTAGCTTCATACTAGTATAATTCTAGGGACCACTCCAAGGAACCATAGGCATCACTTATTGTCGTTTAGTTTGCATCTCACAAAAATTTGTATTCTTTGTTTGGATAAAATCTGCATATATCTCTATTGCCATTGATATTGTCTTTATATAGAGATTTAGGTACATGAACTAACACATAATAAATGTGGTACATGTCCGAAAGGATACATAATGAACCTAGATGTTACTACATAATTAGATATGATAGTTCATGTACATGAATTTGGATAAATACATGAACATTCATTAATTCTATGGATATACCTAAAGACTCTTGCGAAGAAAGTATTGGCTGCTACTTATTCAATTCCTATTATTCATCAATAGTTACACACTTCCAACTATTTCTATAACCTTGAAATTTAAGAACAAATGTTTTTCTTCTTTAACAACACAAGGAATCACTCAAGAAATGCCAGCTCCATTTGACAAACATTACAACCTTGAATTCCATCTCACAAGAGATAAAGACATGTGTACACTTACCTACAAAATATGCACCAGAATAGAGACAAACACACCATTAGTTTTCTTTTTGTAGCATGTTGCAAATATTGAATTTTTTGCTAGCTGATGATAGGCTAGTAAACACTTGAGATTCCGTAGGAACACAAGCCTTCCATATGTTTACATAGAGGTCTAGAAATTGGAATAGAAGGATCATCAATCGAGGAGTAAAAACAGGATTTACATCAATAGACGAGGAAACTTTCCAACATCCTCAAATCTTTTATCTGATGTATAATAATGAAGCGCAACTAGCTGGTCCGTTGACACTGAATCCTCCTCTCCAACTTTTTAGGTCATAAGACTCGCTGAGTCTTACTTTTTTATTCCATTTCCCCGTGTGCCAATTTTAGCGGTGAACCAAAATTCAGTTCATGAGGTGGTCTTGTGGTTTTCTATCTGGTTCCGAAAGAGCTATGGAGTTAGAATGGAAGTGGGTAGACACATTTCAATAATCCTATTGAAGCTAAGTTCTTGCCGTTTAATCCATCTAAAAATTTTGTACATCAGTATCTCACTCTTGTTAACCTTCAATTACTACATGGACTTGCATTAAAAGGATTGCATAGATGGACCCCTTGTATGTGGTTAAGATGTTTCACTCTTCATAAATTCTGGTATTGTTCAATTTCGCCACTTTTTGTCAATTTCTTGAACGTGAGATTTCTCTGATTTCAATTACGGTAATTAACTGAAAATTCGATACATCTATAGAACATCATGAACATATCCCAGTGCATACAAAGTGAACTATGCTGTTTTACTAGTACAATTGATTAACTTGGCTTTTATGAATGTGCTTGAATAAAAACAATCTTGTATATAGAACTTGCATTTACGAATGGTTTTTATTGTTAGTACGACTTTCAATGCCGATACTTTTGGTCATGCTTTACTCTTTTCTTGTCAGCTACCAGGTAGGAGAACCATCTACTGAAGACAGATCTTTGTTTTTTGACCGTTTAATTGAAGCTGCTATGTCAGTCCTGATGGAGGGTGTGATGAAGAAATCCCAGCATTCAGCATCATCTCTTTCTGAGCTCCCCAAGGCTCCAAAAGTTGCAAGTGGTCCAAAGGCCTCTGAACTAAAAGCTAAGGTAGAAGCAGAGCAGCATGCACTTCGTCGAATGCGGATGTGCCTCAGAGATGTCTGCAACCGGTTAGATATAAATTGCTCTAACTCTTCCATAACAATTGGTTCTCTGTCCAATTGAAGGCTACTGAATTTTATTGATTTTTCAAGTTTTATTTGCTTTTGGTTATAGGTTAGACAGTAAGGAATTTAATGTCAATAGCAATCAACATTATGCGTATTGGTTTAAATGGTGATAGGCCCCATTATATGCCAGTAGTTGTGACTTGAGCATTATGTTAGTAGAACAAATTTATTGCTCATGGAGTTTGTGGCCAATATAGGATGCTGTAATCTGTAAATCCTTAGGGATTAGGTATTGCCATAGTTGGAAATAATGGGGGAAAAAGAAAGTCTGGAACAAAGTAACTGGATCTGTATTGTTAATCTTTGTAGATTGGATAGTTGACTGGTCATATTTATGCTCATTGAAGGAAGCAAAGAAGGTGAATTCTTAATTCATTTTGGTTTAAGTTAAATTTTGCATTAGCGCCATGTATGGAGTAGGGCAGCTTTCAGTAAACACAAAATTAACATTTCCTCACTTTCCATTGTATCTATATAGGGCTAATATGTGAAGTTCTTTTACCCTTGCATTTTACTTGATATACAAATTTCCACATATCATCATTTATAATGCAGCATGGGAAAAAAGGCCTTGTTGCAATGACTTTCTCAATTCTAAATTAATCCCACATGCAACATCAAAAGATGAAAACTCTTTTATAATTGTGAAGGTTATGCCGCAAGAAGTTAAGGCTTTCTTTGTTTTGTTTTCCTCGAGTCTATATCGATTTAACTGCATATTAAAGAGTAAAAAGACCATAACCAAAAGTGTTCTATGATTACCTGTCTAGGGGCTTGTGGATATTCTTCAGTGCTCTCAAGTTATTTGAACTTTGATAATGGAATAGGAAGGCTCTAGTTTTTGAGAATAAAATGTTTCTGAAGTAATATGGTTTTTTCTGCAAACTTAACTTATGGAATTTATTTATTTAATTATTTATTTTTTAATTCTAAATTTGTGGCCTGACTGATGAAAATGGAGAGAAATTGTTTGAAAACAACAATAGAAATGTAACAATGGTGGCAGTTGAAGTAGCGCAATAGGCAGTGGGAATGAAGACAATTTTACTGTTAAAGAATAATGCAAGAGACTATTCTGTTCATAGTTGTTTCCTTTGATTTCTAAGTCACCAATAATGGAATCTACAAAACACATTGTACAGAAAATGATTTGATTTGAGCAATGGAACTGATTTTTGAGTGTGAAGTTAGTGTTCCAGTCTGTTCTCACCTTTTTCTCTATGGTAAACTATCATTAGAACCTTTCCATGAATTTTGGCTTTCTTAACTCTTTGCATTCTCAGACCTTACTCCTTCTCATGCCTATCTTATATTCCAGACCTCCAACGATCTACCACAGCTGTATGCCACCAGTAACACTCCAAATCAGTGTAACACAACTACTTAAAGTGTTTCTGTAGCTAATCTGTTCGGTCTTACGTATTTATCGTTAGGACCTCCTAAACTTAATTTTCTGCTCACCCAAGCTCACCTCGTAAGAGAACAAGGGGAATTTCCCATGCTCAAGATTAAAATTAATAAATAGAGAGTCCATGTAACAGGTACTTTTGGTTTTATATTATAAAGTTTCAGATCCAAGGTGGAGTTTAATTTTTATTTCTGAGTTCTTTCAAGGAGTTGGAAGCTTACCGAATGTCATATTACAATGGTGTTACATCAATATCACTAACATAATATGAAATTATTGAGCAAGATATGTTATTTCAAGTTGCTAAAAGTAATCTTTACACTAAATGGATGGTCTTCTATATTGTCTAAAATTTCTCTATCGTTCTAAATTTCTAGGTGATGTTGTGTTTTCTAAGAATAATAAATGATAATATATTGGAAAAGGATTGGGAAGACGGTAGATTTAGTTTGGTTATGTAACTTCTTGTAAAGCTTTGGGTTTGCTAAAGGCTAGAATTGACTAGAAGAGGAGACAATGTACTGTTGGATGTTGGTTTTTGGAGTGTTGAGTTTATGTTTGGTCATTGTTCCCAATCTTTGTGGAAGAAATTCTGGTGCTAGTGCTACTTCATGACAACTATATAGTACTTTTTTAAGAATAATAAAAAGTAAAGTAGGTTTAGTTTGGTTATTTAACTTCTTTTAAAGCTTTGGGTTTGCTAAAGGCTAGAATTGACTAGAAGAGGAGACAATGTACTGTTGGATGTTGGTCATTGGAGCGTGAGTTTGTGTTTGGTTTTTGCTGTAGGCTATTATCCTCAGCTGATATTTTGTGTGGGTATTACCTAAAACAGCTTTGCCTATATTTTTAACTGATTTTAGAGGTTTTGCGAGATCAGAGAGTTGAAACTCTTATGGAGAATTCATTTTGGGTTTTGCATTGGGTTGTGTAACTTGAAAGAAACAAAAGATTTGTTGAAGGGAAACAGGAAGGTCTTATTTTCTTTGAGAAAGGAGAATCCAATTTGCTTCATTACAGTCTTCTTTATGTATATTTTATATTGGGGTCTGAAGGGCTACTACATTCTATGTTGTAATAGACTTCAGATTCTCTTCTGTACTTATTTTTCTCTATAAAGGAAAAGCTTCTTTATTCTTAGCCTAGCTGGTCATTTAATCAATAATTTGTGATAATGAACCTAATTAACCACAATCGATTTCACACATGTGACTAGGACTATTTCAGCAACCTCTTTTTCTTGTCTGTACTTATGTTGTTTCTCTGCTGCAGGATTTTATATGATAAACGGTTTAGCGTCTTCCACTATCCTGTCTTGGATGAGGATGCTCCAAACTATCGTACCATTATTCAGAACCCTATGGACATGGCTACTTTGCTACAGCATGTTGATTCTGGACAGTATATTACATGTTCAGCATTCCTGCAAGATGTTGATCTTATAGTTTCCAATGCAAAGGTGCGTTCCGTAGTTTTTTGCTTTTTGCATGTGTCATTTATCGGTTTTGTACTGTGGAAATAACATAAATGCTTATTGATGAGGAATATAATTCAAGTATAATTTATGTTAAAAAGTCTGTAGTAACCTTCCGTCCTCAGAAAACAACAAGGCTAAATTTCTTCTACCGCTTTGAGATTTGATAAAAGTACCACACACACTCCCAAGGTCTGAAAAATCATCATTTAGCCCCTTTGTTTGTAAAGTTGCATTTAGCACCCTCAAAGTTGATTTTTGACTAAATTGATTTTGTAAAGTCTATTTTACCAAATTGATTTTGTAAAGTCTATTTTACCCTTTTGTATAAAAATGAATATTTAAATCTTGGTTTTTTCCTTTAATAACAAATATGTATATAGACAAATATCTTTGTTTAGATGAATAGATATAGACAAATATCATTAACTAATTTTCTATTTATTTGGTTAGACAGAGCTTAGTGCAATTTATAATAGATGATATTATATACGTTAAAAGTAAATAATAAAATAATCATTTATGCATTTATTTTGATAGAAAGGGTAAAAATAGATATTTTGTAAGTCAATTTAGTCAAGAATCAACTTTTAGGGGGTGCTAAGTGATTTTCCAAACTTCAGGGGCTAATGATGATTTTTCAAATTCGGCGGATGTGGTTGTATTTTCGTCAAACCTCAGGGAGGTAGATGAAGTTTTCCAGGGAAAAAAAATAATAAAAAAAAAAATATATATATATATATATAAGAGAATTTGTCACCAGTTTATTCTTCAATATGGTGTAATCTTTAAGATTTTCCTCTTGATATTTCTTACTTTCATTGGCATAATTTGAAAAACAGCCTCAAATACATCTGAAGTTCTATCGTAAAGCAGAAGGATATTATCTTTGTTGCATGACTTATTTACTAAATGATTACATTTTATTAGTGCTGTGTTGAAGAAATTTAATGCAACAGTTTGTGTATTTTCTTGTCTGGAAATCAGGTCTATAATGGAAATGACTACAATGGTGCTAGGATAGTTAGTAGAGCTTATGAGCTTCGAGATGCAGTAAGTTTGTCCTTTAATTTAGTTATCCTTTGATGTTGGATTGTCAACAATCATAATTGCATTTCCTCCACCAGGTTCATGGAATGCTCTCACAGATGGACCCTGCACTTGTGGCATACTGCGACAAAATTGCAGCGCAGGGTGGTCCAATGCTTATTCCAGATGATTTAGGAGGATCTACTTTCCCATCAACACCCGTTGTGCAGCTTGGAACTGTTACTAGAGCAAGTGCTCGACTCCGTAATGTGCAACCGGAGGTCAATCTTGATCAGAGCTACGAGGCACTTAAACGTCCAAAAAAGAATGTTGATGCTGCCCATACAGGTATTTAGGCCTTTAATTATTTATCTAGGAAGTTGATGAGGTACATTTTACTGATTCTGCTGTTTGGGTTTACATTGAAACAAACGAAAATACAATTTATTAGATGGGCTAAAAATCTAAGATTTTAGGTTACAAATATGTGTATAGAGAGGTACCTAAGCTTATTGTCTTTTATTTGTTCTTATTTTGCTAAGAGCTAAGCTTGTTGTCTTGGTAATATTGGATAATATATAAGATATTTGCAAAAAATCAGTTTGCAAGTTCCATAAATGTTGAGTTGTGTTTCTAATCAGTAGGTGAGAGGTGAGTGAGTTCCGCATCTGATGGTCTGTTTGATTTTCTTGCAACTATTCAATGATTATCCTGAATTCCATTCATGATATATTGATGTTAATTTTTTCCTGAATGTTAGCTTCAACTACTACAGAAGAGAAGTTACGGCATCAAGATCAAGTAATAGCAAAGTCTTCTCATGAATCTGAGACTAATGATGACACAAATCCCGAAAAGCAAGAAACTCCTTTGGCTGATGGCAATCAGCATGAAACTTCTGGAGAAGTTTCTGATCGTTTCGATGGGAATGGATCTGATGATGTTACTATGTCAGATGGAGAGATTACAAATCAAGTGGAGTCTGTCAAGCAACGATTTGTGGATCGATCTGAAAATTATGACATTCCACAGCTTGAGAGACTTTACACTCGGATTATGAAGGGCATTTTTGAAATCAAAGACGGGGGAATTAAAGATGACCCAAAGGCTTCAGTTTTGAGATATTTATTGAACTTTGCGGAGGATGAAGCAAATTTCTGATTCCCAAATCCTTCCCCCCAACCCTTTTCAGTCACTAGTTAGTCGATGTAAATTCGGGATCTTCTTTAAATGCAAATTTATTGAGTGATAGTGCTCTTGGTTTTTTCTCAATTAGATTTTACCTGTTTAAGATGGATCTGTATTATTTCAATGGCCTAAAAAGAAATCAATTAAAAAAAAGAATTTGAGGGTAAAGGCAAAATTTCAGGTGCTATACTACCTATGTCAAAGAACCTCAGCAAGTTCAGTTTCGTTTGCCACACCAACCTTAAGGTTGCATGAAAGGGTTCTTTTCTTTCTTGTTTTTTTTATTATTTTATTTTATTTTTTATTTTAATAAAAAAGAAAGAAAATTGCATAATGTTTGTATTGCTCAATTTTTAAAATATTGGAAATTTTTTCAAAATTTTCTTGAAATTTCTATGTGTTTTAAGGAATCAAAATAAAATTTAGATTTTAAATGAAAACTGGTAGAATTTTTATCATATTCATTGAAATTTATGAAATTTTTTCAAAAATTTTACATAAATTTTATTAAAATATCTACGTTAAATCGTTAATAATTTAATTAAAAATGTATAATATCCATTGAAAATTTCCATGTAAGTTTTGAAGAGATCTATGAAATTTTTAAAATTTTTTATAAAAAATTCAAAGATATTAGTGATGTTTAATAAATTATTTTATCAAATTAATTTTTTGTGATTTTTTTTTAATTTTTTAATTATTTTTTAAATATTTAATGATATAAATAAAATAAAATAAATTGAATGCAATAACCTTAATAAGTTATATTCATTGATAAAATATATATATTTTTGTTATACATAAGTTATATTCATTGATAAAATATATATATATTTGCTATACATTTTGTATAAGATAATTCATTAAAATTTTATAATTACAAGTTAATAATTGACTATATAAAAATGAAAAATAATAATATAGAAATATAATATTATGTAAAATTGATATTGATAACATTAAATAAATAAAAATAAAAAAATAATAGAATATATTATACTAAACGTAAAGAACAATTATATTGAATATGAGATTTTTATTGTTAGCATATTAATAATTATATAAAAAAAATTATTAAGGAGATATATCTTTTAATAATTACTTTTCACATTTCACATCTCAAAATGATAATGAGAAAGATATTAATAATTTTTAATTATCTAACAGTTATATGAATATTGAGATAATATTTATGAAATATAATGTAATTGTAATGATTGATTTATCTTAATTAATAAATAATTTATCAAACATATATATTTTTTGCATGTTTTTATCAATAATAGTTTATTTATGATTGTTATCGTTTATTACAAATTAAATTGATTAAGAAAAATATAATATTTATTTAATAATTTTATAATTAATTTGATAATTGATTATTTAAATAAACTAATACTAGAGTTTTAATAAAAAAAATTATTTTTTAAAATAAATTTCAATTATTTTTATGAATTTTTATCGATATTCGATATTTTAAAATATTTTTATATAATTTTTTATATTTTGAATATTTGATATTTTCAACGATATCAAAATTCTAAAGCTTAGTATTGTTACGCCTTGAAAAAGGGTGGTTTTGTTTTTCTTTGTGCATTGGAAAAAGATTGGAGGGGAATGAGTATACTGCGTACGTTGGACATGAAGCTTTTGATTTTAAAAGCATCTCCAATTGAAACATGAATTGCTATGTATGGTGGCATGGGATTTAACATTTTTGATATCTTGGTTGCATGAATTGATAGTCAATTATAAAATTGTTCTTTAAGGGTGTGTGAAAAGATTATTAATTAATTATATATGATATTAATTTTTTATTTTTTAAAAGAAAATTTTGTTTTTTAAAAAATTATAATGATAATTTTTAAAAGTAGATAATAATCCTGATCATATCAGCTTGACATTCATAGCATGTGCATGTTGGAGATGGATGGATGCATTAAATTTTTATAATCCTATATTTCGTATTCATTTAGTAGTTATTCAAATTCCTTATCTACAAAGGGGGCCGGATTTTGCCATTAAGGTTATGTTAAGATAATCTAATATAACAAAAATCATGAAAAGGAAACTTGATGATACTTAGAAAAAGTGTGTTTTTTAAGTTGAATTATGAAGAGACTATCCTACCTATGCATCAAACTGAATTTAAATTATCATTTCTACCTTTATTTTATGTGTTAATATGTATTAAAATTTTGTTTTAATATTATTGGAAATTATAGAATAATTTAATATTAATTTCATATGCAAATAAAAACAATTTTTATAAATAAATTTATTAACTTTTTTTGGGCAAATTATGCTAAATTTTAAATGATTTTAAAAAAATTAAAATGCTTAAGGATAGTTTATTTTTTTTTAATTTTTTAATTTTTTTTTCTGGGTAGAAAAAAAGAAAAAGACAAAAGAAATTGCCTTGAAGCAAAAAAAAAAAAAAAAAGAAATTGTCAAGTTGGGAGTAGTGAAGGAGAGACACTTGGCGCGCGTTGGAAAATGAAAATTACAAAAAAAAAAAAAAACAAAAAAAAACAGACTTTCTTTGCCTGACTGATCAATTCACAACTTTCGTCTCTCTCTCTCCTCAGGTCTGCACAACACTATGCATTTTTGCTGATTTACAGGCATTATCCTCGGTTTTATTATTATCATTTTTTTTTTTTTGGTACGTTTTGTTTTTGGCTTTTTATGTTGCAGTAGTTTTTCTTTTTTATATTGTTTTGCCTTAATCATAAAACCCAAAATTTTCCTTGTTTATTTAACTTATTTATAGGGCTTGGGTTTGGGTTTTTGTACATTTTACGTGTATATTATGTGAGTGATGTGTATTTTGCTAAGTGAGTTATTTGAGCTTCAGTTCCTAAGTTTTCTTCTTTGCTTTGGTTATTTATTTATATATATTTTTTAATATTATGTTTTCTGCATTGTCCTCCTTACTCCGGAGAATTATATGAATTTTTTTTTGTTATAATTTTTTTTAATAGAAAATGAAATATGTAACCCAGGACTCCTGAGAATTATATGATTTTTTTTTTTTTTTTTCATGGAAAATGGAATATGTAAGTTTCTCTGCAATGGAACTGACGTTTTTGATTTTTGCTTCTACATAATTGTACATATGTGCCACGAATGAATTATTTTTGTAAATCATCTTTATATATATGTATATGCATTTGGGTTCTTTGTCCATTGCTTTTTTTGTGGAGTTAAAAAAAAAAAAAAATGAAAAAAGAAAAAAAAGGGGCAAGTGGGGTTCTAAATGTTTTCATATACCAGAGCAATGGCAGACGTATGTCCGACTGAGGATGCTATAGAGGCATTATTGGAATACCTGGTTGATCCACTGCTTCCGGTAAAATCTTTATTGCGGGAAACCCCATCGCAATCTCAGCAGCAATCAATTGCAAAACAGGTGTTTCTCTTACATTTAATCTCTTTAATATTTTTCCATTGGCCAATTCTCTTACCCATTTTCTCATCATTTTGATTGTTTTAATTTTTACATAGAAAACTCCAATTTTATTTTTTCTTTTAATTTCCATAATTAGATATTAAAATATTGAGAATGCCTCGTATGGGCAGCTGCCTTTCTCAAAGTTGGTTTCTAGTTGTGTCGTTGAATTCTTTGCTAATGTGTATAGTAGTTCTAATTGTTTGTGTTTGGCATCATGGGTATAGGTTGGAAAGGTTTATGTTATCAGTGCTTTACCCACATACTCTTTGTTAAACTTTCATATTATTTGAAAATTGTGTTAAACTTGACAAGTAGGCATTATCTGCTAGTCTGCATTGACGTATTAGATAATTATTTTGAACCATGAAACGAACTTGGTTAAGCGATATTTTAGATACCTGATAAACAATTATCAGTGGTATGATATTTTTAATTTACGGGTTAGTTTTAAAGAAATAGCATTGGTGTAGGTTTTGATTTCTAAACATGCTTCACTCTGAAGCGATTCAAATATTGTATTCTAACCCTGTCTCAAGCTTTCTAACATTATGGATGACAAATGTGGTACTTCCAAAAGTATTATGAATTTCTGTATTTGGAAAAATAGCAACAAAACTATATCTCTGTATGAACAACAAAAGTAGTTGATCTCAAATAGTTCTGACAAGCATGAGTTTAGTAGCATATGCTTGTACTATCTTAATGAAATTATTGATCCATAGAGAATTATATATTGTATGTATCATGTCTGTTTAAAGTTTTAAAGATCAAATTATGTTAATTTAGTAAAAGCCTACATTCAAATAAATGTCACCTTGAAAATCTGCAACACCCTAACTGATTGAGTTATCAGCTAATTATCAATAACATTCTGGAATTGGTTTCACTTTTTTAGACATTGGACCAAGCACTAATTGTGTTGCTGCTGGAGCTTTGGGAAGGCATTTAAAAAAGAAAGGAAATATTTTCAAAAAGAATTATTATAAAACATTCAAAAAATTCATTAAACTCAGGTCTTAGCAAATTTTAAATGCAACCGGTCTAATAATGGTGTCACTGCTCAAAACTTTTTCACTTAAAGTTTATTGAATGAAGTGTGGAGTGCTCAAAGTACATGTCTAAAAAGGTTCCATCTCCTATGTAAATAATGTTATTTTATTATAATTTTTTCAATTTTATTCTCTTTACAACACATCAATAAATGCTACTTAAACATTCTTTTAGGTAGTTTGGAGTGCTGAGTTACAAGTTCACGCTGTTTTGCACAGGCTTGCATTGTGCATGCTCTTAACTCTTGAAATCATAATTGTTCACCTTCATAACTGCCTTTTTTTATTTTTTTATTTTTTATTTTATGAAATTTGTTTCTGTTAGGTGTATGCTGTCGTATTACTATATAACTACTACCACAGGAAACAATACCCTAAGCTAGAATTTTTGGGTTTTGAGTCATTTTGCAAGTTGGCTGTGGTTCTTAGACCAGCCTTGTTGGCACATTTGACATTTATGCAAGGATCCAATGATATTGAGTTAGAGGACCTGGACAAAAAATTCTCGATAACAGAGAAAATGATCGTGGATGCCTGCAATGTATCTAAAAGTCTAGATGCTTCAAGAGAAGTTCCATACATTGAGGGGTGGCCAATTTCCAAAGTTGCTGTTCTTTTAATCGACTCAAAGAAAGAAAACTGCTTTTTATTGTTCAGTTCCATCACCCAGGGGGTATGGTCAGTGTTTCAGAAAGACGTGGATGTCTTGAGCCAAAGTTCAGAAGGTACAGTGGAAGCAAAGAATTCAGATAAAAAAAGAAGAGTCATGATCAGAAATTTAAGAGTTGAATCGAAGATTAATGAAGCTGCTTTACAGCAACTTGCATATTTAGCTGTTAAGGAGGCAACAGGTACGCTATATTCCTTGCATAAAATTTCATGCTGATGAACATCATTGTGTTTTTGCAGCAGTGCCTCCTTATATGTTACCAGCTTATTTTGATATTAACTATACCGAAGCATCCCAAATATATTGTCTAAAAAGGTGGTTACATGTAACAATATAGAAAAATTAATTATAGAAAGTGAAATGTGCAACAACTGGAAGCAGTGATCTCTAAATGTTTATATTTAATTGCGAAACTCATGTTGATAAGCTATAAGGTTGATGAAAAAGCAAATGAAAAAATAAATTTAATGGCTTTTCTAGATTATTTGGAGGTTTTTTCTTTTAATTTAATTTAATTTTAAGTTATATATGTATAGATGTATATATATATATTTTTTTCCCCTTCACTTCTGTTGGGTGGTGGTGGATGGGTAATTTCAATGACTTGGCATCTGACAAAAAGTTTTTAAGCCTAGAATGCTCTTTATTTAGGGCTTAGATTTTGCATATATTATGTTTCTAATCTCATCTCAGACAAGTAATAATATTCTATTTCTTATTACCACGACATAATAATAATAATAATAATATTATTATTATTATTATTATTATTATTATTATTATTATTATTTTGTTTAGATGTAAATGTTTTTGGCACAACATGCCTGACATAATGAGGAGCCCTGCTATTTATTATTTATTTAAATAAAGTCCTTTTGTAAGTTCTCTGTGTTTGTCAAGTTACCATATACTATAAAAGTTTTAATAGCTCTACCTGCATGTTGACTAGGCTGCTCACTCATCATATTTGAAGATCATATTTTCTGGATTTGTTGCACATTTCAATTTTTAGAGCATCCCCGAGGGACCTTTTATCTGTCTAATGCTCTTTATTTTAGAGGGCCAACCCTTAAAAAAAGCTCCAATCCACGTTATTTTGACCTTTTAATATAAAGAGTTGGTTTGGCTCTTCAGTTGTAGAAAGCCAAATCCATTCTCTATTTGTATTTGATACTATTTTTATTGATTGATACTATTTCTATTGACATTTTTGTATCTAATGCTCTTTATTTTAGAGGGCCAACCCTTAAAAAAAGCTCCAATCCACTTTATTTTGACCTTTTAATATAAAGAGTTGGTTTGGCTCTTCAATTGTAGAAAGCCAAATCCATTCTCTATTTGTATTTGATACTATTTTTATTGATGTTGCACAAGTCCCAAGGGCACTATCACTGTATATTATAGGAATATATATATATATATAGAGAAAAGAAACTTTATTTAATGGTGTAGAATTGTAAATGTTTTTTGAAAAAAGCAAAGTGAAGAACATAGATAAAGAGTATTGTTGGAGGGCCTTCTAAAATATCACTCTTTATCCTTTGAAGATGGTCTCTAATTTGAAAAATATGATTTTTAAAATAAGGAGTCCCTTAGGAATGCTCTTTCTTCTTGCTTTCTTTTGTTTCTGACTTGCCAAAGACTTGCCAAAAACACTGTTGATACATTATTGATTCTCATATGTGATATAGGTATTAGTCAGAGCGACCTTTTGGCTTTGGAAAACCATCTTGTGTATTCTGTGAGTAAAGAAAAGACAGCTACCCGCTTTTACATTATGATGTGCACTGAATCAGTCAATAAGGATGTCAACCAAGTTCCCATTAAAGATGCTATCGACAGGTTTAGTTCTGGGCACAGCCTTCTCATCTTTCTTTTTATTTATTACTTTTTCTCTTTTTAACTGGTAGAGAAGAGTATTTTATATGGCACAGGTTTTTGATCGTTTAATTGCAATGGGTAGGCTTTGTTTGGTGCAAGACAATGTAGATTATATTCCGTTGTTTGTTTTTCCTTCTCTAGACACCAAATGAATGTCAGTATTCAATATAAGCATCTGTTGAGCATTTTGTTTGGTTATATACAAATTTAGTTTACTAACTCAGGAGTCAGGGATGCAGGAGGTATATTTCAGACTGAACTAGTTACTTTAGTTTGTTCTAAATCCTTTTATTTATTTTTATTTTTATTTTTATTTTTTTATCTCTCCTTCTGAAGTATATTTCAGAAGTCTGAATGATATATTGAACAGTCAGAGTGAAATTGGTTGTTGGGCTTTTACATTATCAATAGCCTGTGTTAGGCAACTGCAAGAAATTCCTGAATTTTTTTCTTTGATCAAATATATTTCCATTTGATTCTAATTTAAGCTTTCATTTTTTTCCCATAGTTTCTTTTTCTTCTCCTTGCAAATGTTGTTAGATTCAATAAAATTTAAACTACCAGAAGCTATGAACTTCTAGTATCTCCTTAGTCTAGCATGTGTACCTTGATTGAATACACTTTTTGGCTTAATATTCATAATCTCCAGGAGTTCAGTGTATTTGCCTTTTTTCAAAATCTTGAATAGTGAAGGTCATTATTTTATTTTATTTTATTTTTTTTAATTGTCAAATATAAAATGATCTTTTATTGATAGGAAATATTGACAAAGTGTAAAATAGAGGGATAAGCAATCCTCAAAATAGAGCAGAAAAACAAAATGGTAACATTAGGACAATAATACAATTTATGAACAAATCAGCCACCCCATGAAAATTTTCCAATCTAGAACAATCAAAGAAAAAAGGAAAATCTTTGAAAGCTTTATTTGTAGAGGCCCGCAAAGATGCTAAGTATTTGGATTTCCTTAAGTATGGCATGAATGTCGTGGGTGGATACCAATTATTACTTGGTGATATATGGTCAGTTATTACTTTGTGATAATTTGATTTTTCCTGAAGCATGACATGATTGGTTACACTTTAGAATGGTTAGTTGAGAGTAACTGATAAAGATGTTAGTTTCTCTTGCTAGATACCTTCAATTCCGAAAATTAGACTTATAGGAAGCAGATGCCAATCGTGTCTTGAAAATGAGCCATAATCACTAGAATGAGGTTTACTTGGATTTCAACACAAGACAAGAAAGACACGCTGGACTCTGTTACCATATTATCATCAACCTGAATTTGTGTTTAAGCCAACAAAACACACAACTTATTCAATGCTGAATAGCCATATTTGATTCTCTTTTCATTGTAGTTTGGTTGAAAAGCTAGAAGCAACAATATTTGATTAACTCAAATTCGAAAACTCAAAGCTGTTGGCCAATTGCACTTCGATTTGTGATGGCTTTTGTCTTTTGTTTTTGTTACTTTGTTTTGTTTTGTTTTTGTCTTTTATTTTATTTTATTTTATTTTTGAGGCTTCTAAACTACTTTTCTATGTTTGTTTGTGTTATTTCCTTTGCTTTTAGGTGTAAATATTCTTTTTGTGCATCATTGTGAAAGTGGTTGTAGCATAAGATGGTGGAAGCTATTCAGTTTCCTTTTATTGTTAATTCAATGCAATTACGTTGGGAAGTCAAATCATTTGTATTTTAACTGGTAATTCTCCTTTAAGTTGTAGATGATAGATATGTTTTAATAAAGACCAAAAGCACTTTGGTAAAAGATGAATACGATCAGGCACTTGTTTGTTTTACAGAATTATCTTTTCATCCATTGACTGAAAGTTTGACATGCCATAATATCAGTTGTACTATTGGAGGAAGCAACATATATGATGCTTTCACTACTTGAATTCATCCTTCTATAAAAGTATTGATGAAGTGCATTATGATTATGTGATTTTTCATGTAGCTGCTATTCTCTGTGGTATTCCTGATGCTTCGATGTTATGTCCGTGCAACATTTTTAGCTTGCAGGGTCCTTTGATAAGAAAGAGTTTTGGCAGATGGACAGTTACTCCAGTTGTTGAGTATTTCCATGTCCTTCCTTATGTTGGGATTTTTTCGGAATGGATTTGTAGGTGCGGTTATTTCTTCTTTATTCTTTGTAGTTCTAACTTCTCATGTTTGTGTATTTAGAGTGCTCTAGAAACTTTCACGAGTTAGATGATGGTTTGCTGGCATTTGCATTATGGATATGCCATCCAAAGCTAGTGCTGTAGCAATTATAATCTCAAACATTCATTTTACTAAAACATATATGATTACTCTAATTTAATTGATGAAAGATATTTAGCTGAGCTTTATGTCATTCGACTCTTATGTATCTTCAAATGTGCCATCCAGACGATATACATGCATAAATCAAATATTCCTCCAGACCTGTGTATGTTAGCCTTAGTTGAGAGAAAAGTCCCCTTGCTATAAACATTGTACTGCATAATTAGTTTAAACACAGTGGAACCTATGAAGCAAAGTTAGCTGATGTGCAACAGTCCCTATTTGGTATAGATGCATGACTTTTGAGTCCAAACTTTAGGAAATTAATTCCCTATTGAATTGTCAACTTAAAAGATTGTGATTTTCATAGCTGTCTTGAGTTTTAAAATTTTTCTCGTCAGAAACAGTTAAAAGTATTGATCAAGAATGACCTATAAGTTGTGTACTTTATGGTTCATGCATGAGGCGTCTGAAGTTTTTCTATAGCTTTTGCATGAAAGAATTTGATTTAAGGCTTATATGCTGTAAAAAAAACTATGGAAATTTAACTGTATTTTCTGCTGTAATTAGTATTGTCGATATTTGAAAATTGTGATTTTTATGTTTTTTGTTCTCTTATTTTACATATGACATAGGATCTAGTAATTCACAATCTTATTTGACTCTGTATTTTTTACTTTTTGGAACCTAAAATTTACTCCCCAGGCAAGAACATCTAAATATTTTTCAAGATTCAAGGGTGGGAAATATCCTTGAGTGGCCGGAAGATCCTTGTAAGACAGAAATACATAAAAGCCGAAAGAGATCTCATGTAAATGATGACACAGGAGGGGGTCTTGGCAGCAAGATAAGTGGTGTTGATTCAGAATCTTCCACGCTGAAAGGAACCTATGGAGTTTGCAAGATTGGTTTGCCCCATGCTCTCAGTGAGCCTCATATCTTCCAGAATGGAAAAAAATGCAATCATAGTTCCAATATAACTGAAGCAGATGACCACGCAAACGTGTTACCTCCCTTTCATGCAGGAAGTGATGTAAATAGCTCAGCAAGTCATGTTGATGTTAAGGTTAGATTTCACTACTTCGGCTACAGCCTTTTCTGTTTATTTATTTATTTTTTATCTTGATCTATGAGAGTCTATACTTCCCAATCTTCTGTTTGAGATAGAGATGGGAATGCATATAGATAAATTCATTTAGTGCTTCTGAGTTTTACTATGATATGTGAATTGCTGAATGTAGCTTGTGTTTCAGAGGTGCCTTTACAATTTTTAGCTTTCCGTCTAATAATTTCTTTTTCATCTAATAATTTCTCTATGGCTCAGCAGTTTGAGACAATGGATTCAACAATAAGGTCAACCACTACCATGTGCAGAGCTATGAAGGCTTCTCATGGAGACAATGTCAGTGGGTATATCTCGTCAGATCAGGATGGAATTGGTGCTCGTTCCCCAGCCACCTATCATTCAAAGTCTAAAGATCTTGAAAAGCTACAAATTACCTTGACTTCAAAGGAAAACAAATTGTCACAAACTGCTTTAAAAGTTCTCATTTCAAGAAGGGATATACTGGTATTAATTTTGCAATCTTTAGTTTTCCAATTATAATTGTGATAAATTATTCTTTTTGAATCACAAAAAAATATGGTGTATCTGCAATGCAAATGAATTGGATTCGGACCTTCAGTAAGACTGTTTGTAGAGTATAATTTATGGTAGCTGAGCCAATGACATATATTAAACAAAGCTCAGCGGTTTTCAACTTACATACTTCAGAATGTTTTGTATTGTTTTTAATTGAGTACACGAGCTTTGCGAGAATTTTTTAAGTACAGCTACTGGTCATGTTATCTTCTATACGATGTGCCTTGCTATCACATTGTCATATTTGCTTTGCTAATACTTCTTGGGTTAGGAGAAAATTTCTTTTTATTTAATAATCTCTTTGCTTGTCTTTCCAGTCTTTACAGCTGCGCCATTTAGAGGATGAGATTGCTCAGTGTGATAAAAAAATCCAGACAATTTTAAATGGTATGCATTCCTTTCTTGTTTATTTGCACCTTGTCCTTTTTGTTTTGTTCATTAAAATGTATTCACATGATAAAATGACAATTAAGTTCAACAACTTGAAGGATGAAGCCCATAAAGAAGCCAAAATTTTTTTCTTATCCCACAGATATCTTGAAGCCTAACTATGCACGATCTTTCTTTTTTCATTATTTATTTTTATTGGCATCTATTAAGAAAAATGCCCTGTAATTTTGGAGTTCTATATTTCTATGTTTCCTAGAAGATTTCTCATCCTCTTTAGATGTGGTACTTCTTTTTTAATGGCTTTAACTTTTATTCACGGAAAAAAAAAAAGGGAGAAAAAAAAAGAAAAGAAAAAGAGAGAGAAGAAGAGAAAACAGAGTAAAAAGTTTAGAAAGTCTTTTTCTAACACTTTAACTTTTGTTTCTTACCTAGCACTTCCATTTATAGCCTCTTTTTGCTTAGAGTTTCAAAGCTGGTATTGGTGCTAGAGGGTGCTAGAGTTCAGAACAAGGTGATTTAATTTGGGAGGGTAGATAGGAATGTTTCATGAATAATTTCATTTGTTGAGGTGGTGACAAGATCAAAATCTAAAGGAGGTAGAGGGGTGGGAAATATTAGGATATGTGTATGAACTTTCTTTTACAGTATCTGAAATTTCCCAGAATATAGATACTTGTGATATGCTGTTAAAGAGAAGACTGACTTCCTGTTTTACCCTGCTTGGTATGTTATGTGCATTGAGTAGTGAAGAATTTGTTGATCATCTATCTCGAAATTGTGGTGTGACTGCTCATCTTTGGTTTTGAAGAAGTGGTAGGGCTGAAATTCTAAATGTGTGTTGGTGGCTTTGTTTTGAGTTATTTGGTTAGAAAAGAAGTGGGATACTCTTTGGATATAGATTTAAAGGTTTCTATGGGCTTTGTGATTGAATTAAAGATTTTGCTTCTTTGTGAGCTTGACTCCTAAGAAGTTTGAAAAGATACTAGTTAGCGTGTACAAGCTGTATTATACTGTATAATTGTATTCCCTTATTTAGATAGGAATTAATGTATTAGAATCATAGTATAGTTGTCAAATTTATTGTTTAGTTGACTTTTCCTAAAATAGGTTATGAATACTCTGTATAAATACCCTCTGTGATATATGAAATTAAGTAAGGAAGTTTATCAATTTGGTATCAAAGCAAAAAGAAAGAAATTCTGCTGTTGTCTTTTTTGTCTTTGTCTGCTTTTTTGTTTTCTACCTAATCTGTAGCTACTATGTCTACAAAGCCTGACTCAAAAATTCCTCAAAGCCAATAGCCCTCCACCGTGACCATTCATGAGACTTCTTTTTCAATCCCTATTAAAGTAGATGGTATTAATTATCGTGTTTGGTCCCAAATTTCGGAGATGCATATTGATGGCAGGAAAAAGAAGGGCTACATTACAGGGATAGAGACTGCACCCAAAGAGAGTGATCCAAGCTATATGATGAATGGGAGGCTGAATATGCTCTTGTGAGGTCTTGGTTAATTAACTGACAAACTCGTGTACCATATTGTGTGATGTAGAGCGGCTAAGGATGCTTGGGAAGCAGTTAGGAGGAGCTATCTTGACGTCTTTAATTTTTCTGAAGTTTATGAATTGATGAAGAAGTCCTTTCAATTACGCTAAGATGGTCTGCCTCTTGCAGAACACTATAATGATTTGAACTCAATATTTGTGGAACTTGATTATTGGAGGCTCAATGTTATGACATCCATCAGATATTGAGAAACAAAGGAAATGTATTGTTGAGGCCTTGATCGCAATTTAGATCAAGTTAGTAGTTGTGTTTTGGCTACTCCTTTACCAAGTCTAGAAGAAACATATTCAGTGGTTCGGCATGAAGAGCAGAGACAGCTCACCATGAGAACAGAAGATTGCTCTGAGGCTTCAGCCCTTGCTGTGTAAAAGAATAACTCTCGGCCAACACCACATGTTTCTTCTTCCAATTCCTCTTCTCGTTTCTGTGCTAACTTTAATAGCACCAGGCATACAGACGATGTTTGCTGGAAGAAGCATGGCTATCTGGAGTGGTACAAACTTAAACAAGCTGAAAGAAAGAAAAAGAAATCTACTCAGGTTGCCCTCACGGATACCTCTCCATGTTATGCTTCTCATATGACTCGTTTGTCTTCTAAGGAAGGTAATTCTGGTTCGGCCTTTATTTCTGCTGCTGGTAGCACTTGGGTTATTGATTCAGGGGGCCACTGATGACATGACTACTGAATCTTCTTACTCGACTCACTGATGCTTTCATCTATCAAGTCTGTCTAGGTTGCTAATGGGACTCCTATGCCAATCTCAGAGGCAGGGAACATTTCACTATCATCATCGTTCTCCTTAACATTTCACTATCATCATTGTTCTCCATGTCTTCTGTTTTTCTTGTGCCTAATCTTTCTGATAGTCTCCTTTTGATTAGCAAGATCATCAAACATCTTACTTGTTCTGTAACCTTTTATTCAACTCATGGTGTGTTTTAGGACAATCTTACGAAGATAACGATTGACATTGGTAGGGAAAGAGGAGGTCTTTACAATTTAGAGAGGACAACAGATTTACCATCTGAACATGGACATGGTTTTCAAGTAGCAACAGGGATGTCTAATGGAGATAAGATTTTTTTTATGGCATTGTTGTTTGGGTCATCCTTCTTTTCTTTATTTAGAAAGTTTATTCCCTCATTTATCTCAGAATGTTTTTCTTTCTAGCTTAAGGTGCAGACAATGCATTTATGCTAAAAATCATTGTGTACCTTTTAAAATAAGTTTCAATAAAAGTCCAGTTCCTTTCACATGTGTTTATACTGATGTTCGAGGCTCTTTCTCTACTCCTTCAGTTTCGGGACATATATACTTTGTGTCTTTTATTAATGATTGTACTAGGGTAAGCTGGATATATTTGTTGAAATATAAAAATGATGTTATACATGTTATTCCTCAATTTTTTAAAAATGATTAACACAATTTTATACTCCGGTTCAAGTTTTCCATTCTGATAATGGTCGTGAGTTTGTAAACCAATCTCTTGCTGATTTGTTCAAAGAACATGGCATCCTTCATCAAACATTATGCACCTACACGCATCAGCAGAATGGCTTAGCTGAGCGTAAGAATCAGCATATTCTCAAGGTAGCTCTAGCTTTATGCTTTACTATGCATTTTCCTAATCGGTTTTGGGCTGAGGCTTTCATAACTGCTGTCTTCCTTATCAATGGAATGCCTGCCTGTATCATTGACTATCAAACTCCTTTGAGAATGTCATCTCATTTTCACATTATTCCTTCTGCCTTAAACTTGTGTCTTAAGGTTTTTGGTTATGCATGTTATTTTCACGTGCACTTTCATCATAGGGATAATCTTGACCCTCGAGTTCTTAAATGTGTCTTTCTTGGTTATTCTAGTTCACAAAAGGGCTACAAATATTTTCATCCTCCTACAGGTGAATGCTATGTGTCTATGGATGTGCAATTCTGTGTGCAATTCTGTGAGCAAGAATTATCTTTCAGAAGATGTATCTTTGATTCCTCTTCAAGGGGAGATGAACAGTAAGGAAGAGGAATGTTTGTCGTTAGAAGGGAAAAGGTTTTGGACTTAGGGTAAGGGGGAGGATTCGGAAGGAAGACTTGCTAATGTGGAAGAAGGAAGACCTACCAATGTGGAACCTGAACTTGAAAATGTTGCTGGTACTGAATCTGAATTTGAAGAGAGGAGTAAAAGGAGTGAAAGACCAGCTAGGCTGTTTCAAAAAGGTTATACAAGAAAGAATAAGGATGCTATTGTCATGCCTCCAATCTTCGATAACCCTCTGGATGAATCTACCATGCCATCAGATGATTCTTCTGAGATTAACCTTGAGGTACATGTCTCTTCCTAAACCTTCAATATCAAGAACTGATTCTAATCTTGAATTTAGTACCTCAATTCCCCAAGAAGTTAAGAGATATCCTCTTCGTGATCGTAAAGAACATGATAGGTTAAGTTTTGCAAAATTATCTTCTAATGTTGTTTATCCTATCTCTGACTTTGTCTATTATCATTGTTTGTCTAGAACTCTTCTAGCATTTGCGTTTTAGTTGTCTTCTGTGTCAATTCCTAGTCATTTTCAGGAAGCCCCTGAAGATCCTCAGTGCAAATCTTCTATGGTAGATGAGATGAAGGCCCTAAAAAAGAACCCTACTTAGGAGATAGTTGAATTACCTCAAGGGAAGAAGATAGTAGGGTGTAAATTGGTTTTCTCGGTAAAATATAAGTCAGATGGGACAGTTAACAGGTACAAAGCCAGATTGGTTGTCAAAGGTTACACCCTAACTTATGGAATTGACTACCAAGAGAACTTTGCCTCTGTGGCCAAAATGAATATTGGTATTTTTACTATCTCTTGCAGTTAATCTAGACACGCCATTAAGGTAGTTTGATGTGAAGAATGCCTTCCTTACATGCTGATCTTTCGGAAGAGGTATATATGGATCCTCCTCCAGGGTTTACACCAAAAGGTAAGGTATGCAAGTTAAAGAAGGCTCTGTATGGGCTGAAACAGTCGCCAAGATAATGGTTTGGAAGATTAGGCTACTCAATGAAAGAATATGGGTTCAAGCAAGCTTTGGCCAATTGCACCCTGTTTTTTTTTTTTTTTTTTTTTTTTTAGTATATATATATATATATATAAGAGATGGTGATAATATTACCTCGCTTATTGTTTATGTTGATGACATGATTGTTATAGTTAGTAAGCTTAGTGAGATAGAGAAGCTTCAGAATTATCTATCTAAGGAGTTTGAAATGAAGGACTTGGGAGATCTAAAGTATTTCCTGGGCATTGAAGTGTCTTGGCTCAAGCATGAACTCTTCCTCTCCCAACGGAAGTATGTATTAGATCTCTTGGCTGAAGCTGGGAACTCTATTTATGAACCTGTAGATTGCCCATTGAGGTGAACCATGGCTTATGCATCTATCCTGATCAGAGTCCAATGAACACAGAGAGATATTAGAGACTAGTGAGGAAGTTGATCTATCTAACTCACACTAGACCTGACTTATCATATGCAGTTGGTGTTGTGAGTCAATTGATGCACAATTCAAGTGACCAACACATTGGTGCAGTGAATCGTATTTTGGCCTACCTCAAGTCATCTCAAGTCATAGACATTTGGACATTGTAGGTTACATGGATTCAGACTTTGATAGATCTAGATTGGACAGAAAATCTACGTTAGGATTTGTATCATTTGTTGGGGGCAATCTAGTGACTTGGATAAGCAAGAAAAAAAATGTGGTAGCGCTGTCTAATGTAGAAGCTGAATACCATGCTCTTCATCATGGGATTATAGAGCTTACTTGGTTAAGAATTCTCCTAAGTGACCTTGGTTTCAGTTCAGAGAAACCCATGACACTCTTCTGTGGTAACACAGTAGCAATTGAAATAGCAAATAATCCAGTACAAGATGATCGGACTAAGCACATTGAGCTTGACAGGAACTACATCAAAGATAATTTAGATTCTGGCAGGATAAAGGTTTCTTACATTAAGAGTGCAGATCATTTAGCTGATATAATGACTCATGGTATTTCTGGTGGTCCATTTTGTACGACGCTATCGAAGTTGGGCATGTGTGATATCTATGCACCAACTTCAGGGGGAGAGTTAGCATGTACAAGCTTTATTGTACTGTATAATTATACTCCCTTATTTAGATAGGAATTACTGTATTAGAATCATAGTATAGTTTCAAATTTATTGTTGAGTTGACTTTTCCTGGAATAGGTTATGAATACTCAGTATAAATATCCTCTGTGATATATGAAATTAAGCAAGCCAATTTATGAAATATACTATTTTTTATGCTTTCAATTAAGATCAAAGGATGCTTTATAATTTAATTTAAATTTTTGTGGCTGTTTTAGAGGATTTGTCATCCTATCGATACTATATTCTATTAATATTAATATAAGTCTATTTGTAATTCGTTTTGATTTTCTATGTATTGTATAGGATTTCTCTTTAGAAATACTGAAATTGTTTTGTCCTTTTTCAATTATGTTTTCTTTCAAAGAAATGAAAACGTTCAATTTTTTTTTTATATATCAAAAAAATTATTGCACTTTCTGTACAATTGAATGGTCACATCAAAAAGCTCCATTTTTTCACTTATTTTTATACCAGTACCAGTTTTTCCATTTTTTCTCCTTTCCTGTTTGTCTTAAGGAATTTCTCTTTTATTTTATGTGCTAGTCTTGAAAAACTTTTTTCCTTTCTTAGTGGCTAACAGAAAAATGTACCAGAAAATCTTAACAAATAGCTTATTCACACACCAAGAAGCATCTAGAACTTTCCTTCATAAGATTATTGAGCGGGCATGTGTTTGCTATATCCTCCCTTTGCACTCTCGGTAATTTGAATTTATCTATTGAGAGCTTACCTTTATCACCTGTTCCATTCAAATTCCATCACTGAACTCTGGTGCCTGCTTAACTTGGTCAAAACAGCAGCAGAGAAGAAATTTATGTTTGGCATATCGTTCATGATGCATGGTTTGTAATACAGGAGCATCCATGAGCGGAAGACATGTTTTGGATGATTTTAAGTAGAAACATCCTAGTTTACTTGGATCAAAATATATTTGTTAAAGCCAACATGATCTTTGATTTTCATTTTGTTAATGCAGTTCATGTCGTTAGAGTTGTGTCACAGCCTCACATATGATTATAAAGTTTAACTTACGGGTTGTTTCTTGGTATTTTTGAAGTAATAAAATGAGTTAAACCACTGATAGTCAATGGTGACAAAGATGACATTTCTGTTAAGGTGTTTACTGAAATTTTCAACATAGGAGTGGGAATGAGGCTTATTCAATTGCAGTAATAATCAGGAATTGGAATTAAAATAGATAATTACCGTAGTTCAATTGTAATCTTTATTAGTTCAGGTACTTTTCGGAATTAGCAAAATTTTATCTTTTTCAAGTGGAATGAGAAACAGAGTTCTGGCCCGTCTCCCTCAGGAATCCCATGCTTCCTAGATCATGAATGGAATTTCTAAATTTAGGTGTTGCCACTTTAGGTGACAGTTGTTTCTGGTTAGAAAATGTGTAATAAGTAACCTAATTATATAACATTTGCATTGTACTCAATCAACAGATGGCGAGGATGACTTGGCATTAAAGATAGATTCCATAATAGAAGGTTGTAATGATGTATGCCTGAGAAGTTCTGCACAAGATAGGATTTATCAACTTGAAGACCAGTTCTCAGCTCGATGTATCAAGAAGAAGAGATTGTCAGAGGCCATTCTCAACAAACGAAGTCCATGCCAGGCAAGTTGGGTCTCTTATTCCTTATGCATTCTTTACTATTATGGAACTCTTAACATAACCATAACTGTTATTTCATGTTTACAACTCTCAGCTATTCAAATGCTCCATATGGAACTTGAAGGGTAACTCTAATTTCATTTTAAAAGCAAACTTTTTGTTGGCAAGGAAAAAGGGAAAGCTAATATTGTATAGGCTTTCTAGTTGGATCATCCATATATGACTGTAAAGATGAAAATTCCTTGCCACAAAGCATGTCAAACCATATGTGGCTATACTCATCAAACATGTCATTACACGTGCTATGTTTTCTGTTATATCTAGCAGTCATTTCAACCTGTTTACCTTCCATCAGTGCCAGCTTTTTTTTTTTTTTTTTTTTTTTGGTTTGGCTTTCCATCCATGTTAGGTGGAGGTGGGTGCCATCAGTGGCAGCTTTTATGCAATAGCTTTAATTCAAGTTTTGGCCATATTTAAATGTTAGCAATTAGCACATTGTGTAGTTGAACATCTCTGATTTTTGTTGCATTGTGGATATTTGGAATACCAATTGACATTTTCATGCTTGAATCCATGATGGGAGAAAGGTAAAATAAGAAATACTGGAATTTTGGTGGGAGGTTGAGCTTATAATCTATGATTGTTGACATCTATAAATTTCTGTGTAAAACTCCCAAGGATGCACAAGTACATGGATGTATCCTCATGTCTAGATTTTGGGGTATTAAAATGTAGGATGCCCTCCATCTTGGCTTGAAATACCATTCTCCACATCAATCAATGTTAATATTCTTATTGTATGTATTCCATCCCTGAGATTTAGTTCACCATGCAAAATATCTTATAATTTCCTGGTAAACTGATTTAATTAGCCATATACCTCTGAAAAGTAAAAAAATAATTGGTTGTTAGAATCAGTGTAAGTTTTCGCAATAAAAGTTGGGATTCTTTGCATTTTGTTGTATTACATTCTTATGACAATAAAAACTTGGCAGGAACTAGATGGCGTTTGTGATGAAAACAACTGGATATTACCAACTTACCGTGTATTCCTATCAGAAGGTAAGATTAGTCCTAATTAGTCTGCAATCTGAAATTAGAAGAATTTAAGAAAATTGCTTGTGGCATAATTGTTCATAGAATTGAAAGTAGAGGGGATCTTCTATTCTTGATTCTATCTCATTACTTTAACAATCTATTTTCTCACATCTGAATCCCCATGGTTTCTACTCTCTTAAAGTTTAAATGATGAATCAATCAAAGTTTAAAATACATATAAACCCCTTAAACTATTTACTAGCAAATAATCCACAAAACATACCCCCTAAACTATGACATTGCATATAAAAAAGGTGGCAAAATTAGTAAGTTTTTCACCAAACATTATTCAAAATAACCATAGTACCTTACAGATAAAATATGGAATGCATTTTTCGAAAGTAGAAATGTACATGTCAAATGCATTTTTTTTTTTTTTCCCTCCCAAAACAAGAAATCTATGATATGGGGTTAACTATCTCTGTCTGTCTGTCTGTCTGTCTGTCTCTCTCTCTCTCTCTAGAAGCATCAGTTTTATGGGTAGACCTACGTGAGGTCCTGGGGCAAGTTTCCACTAATTTTAAAAGTTAGGTGGATTCAAGTACATATATCAAGTCAATGCCATTCAAACTTTAACGTCCGTTTTGAGCCTGGGTTCGTCCAATATAGTGTGGGCAAAATGTGGGTCTTACATATATGGAACAAATTATTACGTGAGTTATAATACCATTTTAACTCATTATCAATCATAAAAGACGTTGCTTGAAAATGCATCCGGCTTTGCATATGAAGTGAACAGAAAACACTAACAAACTCTAAACTCAGGTAGTATGTTTCTTTGTATGAACTAGAAATCCAAATCCTAAAGCCTTATACATATTTCAAAAGGTCATTGTTCTATTCTTCTCGAATGTTATTCTTGTAACTTTGACTTTTAGATAGTTACTGGAACAAATTTTACCATTACAAGCCTTCAAGAATGCTGTGTGGGAATTTTTCCATTTTATGTATCTTATCTGGAAGATAAGGCTATTAGAGTTATGATGCATCAAGAATTATCATGCAGTACTGATATTTATAATTCAGAACTATATGTTTTCACCTTTCTCTTTTCATTATTTCATTATTATTTATTTTTGTTAAGGTGGATTTCGAGCTAGTGTAACCGTCAGAGGGGCAGATTTTGAATTTTCAAGCGAAGGTGACTTGCATTTGGTTCCTCGAGGAGCAAGAGAATCAGCTGCAGCACAAATGATGGTGAAACTGCATCATATGGCAGGTCAGGCTTGATAGTGTTAGGCTCTTTTAGTTGAAAGAGATAGAGAATGACATGCTGACAGATATGTGTAACTTAGAATTGTCCTTCAAGGATGATCTAAACCCGAACTAGTTTAACTGAAACCAGTGAGACAAAAGGAGTACAGAAGTATGTATAGGATACACAAATGAAATGAATTAGCCCTTGCGTTTGGGTGTAAATTATGAAAATATGAAAGCTTCAAAACAAAAGCACGGTGTAAATTATGAAAATATGAAAGCTTCAAAACAAAAGCACAATTTACCGGTGGGTATTTTGGGTTTATCTCCATGCAATATTTTGAGCTATAGTGCTTCTTCCATGAAGTTGCCTACTTGGGGTTCAGTAACCTATGATCTATTGGTATATTGATTAATCCGTAATCTTGTTTTAGATCTAAATATGTATATATACACACTTGGTTTTACCCACGTGCAAGGCATGTGGGATTGTCATCTGGCGTTGTTTTTTTTTTTTTTTTTTTGAAAAATTAGAGTAGATATATTAAACAAGTAACATGGTGACATATATCAGTTTGAAGAACATGGTTCAGCCATGAAGGGCCGTTCTTAAGCCAAGATTCATACACGGATTAATTAGTTGCATAACTAGCAAGAAAATGTGCTGCAGCATTTGTTTCTCTGAAATTGAAAGAACAGACCAGGTTTGCATGAACTGATAGCAACCTTTTAATTTCTTCAACTAGAAAGCAGGATGGATCCAAACGGTCCCCTCCATTATCGGAAGTCACCAAGTTCTTGCAATAAAGTAGTCACTCACAATGTCACCACAGATGAAACCTGCCTCCATGCAAAAAATAATAGCCTTATGAATTGCAGCAAGTTCTGCACGAAGAACCGACCAAGAGGCTACCTAAGGTTTAGCTAGGGCACCCATAAGCTCTCCAAAAGCACTCCTTACAACAACACCCCCTCCAATCGTAGGATTCCCTAGTTTGACTGAAGCATCGGCATTTATTTTAAACATTGCTCCTTGCGTTGGAGACCTATGTTTATCACATGGTTGTCTTCTTAGATCCGAAACCACCATTGATTCTTTCAACTCAATATGCAGATGAGAGATAAGAGTCCAACAGAATAGCATCTGATTTAATAAAATTGCCATGAAGAAGAATGTTTCGTCTATTCAACAAGCACCAACACATCCACGCAAATTTCTCACGTTGGTAGTCATTTAGATCTGTAAGGACCATACTACATAGGGTAGTAAAAGAATCATAATTGCCTCCTTTGAGGCTTTGGTAAAGATCAACTTGTTTCCAGAGCCTATCCACATTCTTACAACCCCATAAAGCATGTAATATCGTTTTATCAGCATTTAAACATATGGGACACTTACTACTATCTACAATGTTCCTGGAAAGTAAACAAGGAATTGCCTAATTGCAAGAATGCCAGAGGAACATCTTCACCTTATTGGGGATCTCTATCTTCCAGAGTGCTACCCACCATTTCATAATCAAGGGATCACTAGGTCCACTACATGTGTTACCCATGGCAATTTTCCTAGTTTTCCGGTAACCTGTTTTGACAGTGTAAACACCCTTAGAATCACATTTTTGCGCAAAACGATCAGAGCAGCCAAAACCATCAACTGGAATATGTTGAATTAGAGCAACTTCATCTTCAAGAAAAATAGAGTGGAGTAAATTCATGTCCTAGGTACTCGACTCTGTTAGTAAACATGTGACATAAGAGTTCTCATCCAGAACTCGCAGTGAAAGGATATGAGAAGCACTTAATCTTGGTAACCATGGATCCTTATAAATGCGAACAGATTGTCTATCACCAACATGCCATATTCCTCCACTTTGAAGTACACTTCTACCTTATAAAATGCTACGCCATCAATGAGATGGTTGGCTTCGTAATTTTGATTCCTAGTAAGAGCATTGTGGAAAATACTTAGCCATTAATACCCTGGCTACCAAAGAATTCAGGAATCTTATAATCCTCTAGCATTGTTTGGCCAATAAAGCCCAATTAAACTCTTGTAATGATCGGAAGGCCAAATCGCCCATTGCCTTTGGTTGAGTTAACTGGTCCGAGCTTGTCAAAGGAACTCCTTTTCGACCTCCAAAATAGACATATCAAACTAGACTAACTAGTTTGTTTGGCAACTTGAAACAACTCATGGTGTAAGTTGGAATGGCTTGTGCCACTGCTTTGATAAGGGCCTCCTTCCTTCCCTCCTTGGGACAATAATTTACCATTCCAGCTTTCTAGTTTATGCTAGACCCATGTCTTAATTGATTGAAATAAGTCCTTTTTCCTCCTCCCAATGTAAGAAGGCAATCTAAGATACTTGTTATGACCCCCATTCTCTTGGACTAAAAGTAATTGCCGACTTCTCCAAGTTAGTCCTCTGACCCGAAGCTTCCTCATATTGAGAAAGAATTTGAAGAATTCATAAACAATCATGTTGAGTAGTTTGAGTGAATAATAATGTGTCATCAGCGAAAAATAAATGGGAAATAGCAGGGGAGGAAGGAGCTACAGATATTCCTGTGAAATTAGATGAGGAAATAGCAGGGGAGGAAGGAGCTACTGATATTCCTGTGAAATTAGATGAGGAAATTGATTTTCGCAGCAAAATAGACAACCCCTCTGAGCATATGAAAAACAAATAAGGAGACAATGGGCCGCCTTGCCTTAAACCCCAAGTAGGTTTGAAAGAGGTCGTCTGTTTGGCATTCAATAAAATGGTAGGAGACTCCAGATATGCAACGCATCACCAAAGGAACCCAAGAACGAACCAAACTCAACTCATGCATCATCCATCTCAAAAAATTCCATTCCGCATGACCATAGCCTTTGCTTATGTCTAATTTAATAGACATTAGACCATCTGAGCCCCGCTTTCTTCAAGTAATCATGTGCATATGCTCAAAAGCAACCAAATGTTGTTTGTAATTTGTTGTCCAGGGACAAAAGCACTTTGCTCCTCCGAAATGATATCAGGTAATATTTTCTTAAGCTTATTCGCAAGCATTTTGGAAATTATTTTGTAACAGATAGTGCAAACGTTGATAGGGCAGAAATCAGTAACATTTAAAGGCTTTTTGACTCTTAGTGCCAAGACAACCCGAGTATGGTTAATATCTCCCATGTCAACTCTGTCATTTAGAATACGCAGACATGCTGTAATTAATTTTTCCTAAAGTAATGGCCAACAATGTTGAAAAGACCCCACAGGTAGACCATCATAGCCAGGAGCTTTGGATGGGTGCATTTAGAATAGACTTATTCTCACTTCATTTGCCGTAAAGGGTTTGCAAAGAAAAGAATTCATGGCTGTAGTCACCCGATCCCGAACTCCAAAACTTAAATCTTCATTAATAACAATACCAGAAGAAGAAAAAAGTGAATGGTAATGATCCTTGAAAATTTCATAAATAGATTGTTGGTCAGTAATCCAATGACCATGAGAATCCATTATTCCACATATTGTATTTCTACATCATTGAGCATTAGCATACTGATGAAAATCGCGAGTATTTCTATCTCCTGTGCGCAACCAAGATAGTCTAGACCTTTGCCTACATCCAGTTTCCTCCATCTCCAGTAGATAGTCAATCTCTCATTCAATATTATGAAAAAGCCATGTGTTTTGCATTGTAAAGGGCTTGGGAAGAAGTTCAGATAAAGTATGATTACAAAGGTTGAGACAAGTTTTAATATGATTGAAACTATACTTATTCCACCTCATTAATTTTCGAGCACATCTAGACATCCCTGTAGAAATCTCTTTCATTACAAAGGTTGAGACATTCCATAATAAATTCCATAAATCATAAATTACTAACCTCCAAACGCAGCTATTGATAAATTAGATCTTTAATCCTGCAAAATAGAAACAACGTAAAGTAGTGCCTATGGACACACTACTCTCAAACCACTCTCAGATTTCTGAAAACCCTAATCTCCAAAATACTGTATGGTATATTATTATCTGCTTGCCCTAGACACTTTAAATAGTCTCTGCAAGTCAGACTTATCCATTAATTTTGACACACATAAAATAATAATAATTTGATAATATAATTATACTAGGAAAAATATGGATAAGTCAATGGGCTTATAAAGAGAGTTGGTCCTCCAGTCCAATGCGCCAACTAGAGTCTTATAGAGAGTGTGTGACCAAGGGCCCTACTACAAAATAATAAAATAAGTCAGTCCCACTAATGACATAAACAGTCCCTATAAGTGAGTAATTGATTATGCCAAGTCCACAAATATTAATTTAATTCAACATTCTCCCACTTGGGCTGCATAATCATCATCATATAAAATCCAAACTCACTTACTATAGAATCTCCCGAACCATAATGCCATTTCATCTAAATATAGTATATCGACAGGGCACAACAATATACTAGACTGGGCAGTAGAGATTTTCTCAGTAAATCTCCCAAAACATTATACCATCTCAACCGAGTACTTTGCATGCCATAAACTCAGTCTAGGTAGTAGAGATTTACCTAACCATGTGCAATCCCCCAACACACAAAACTATTTCATTCAAGCATATTGCGTATCGACAGGATACAACAATATACCCAAACTAGGTAGTAGGGATTCACCATGGCACATGTGGATCAACATATACATATACATAGACTAATAGTCTCAACAGGCCTGTAAATATAAGGAGCAATAATATGTGTAATAAATCATCTCATAAATAAATAATGATCCACATACATCAATGTATTAAAATATTCGAAGAAATAAATAATACTCAACATGGATATTACTACAGAAAACATAACAAACTCCCACTGACCCACAGCAGTTTCAACTGCCTAACAATCCCATACGGGACACATGCTCCTCAAATATGCCTACCGGTAAAGCCTTGGTCAGTGGATCTGCCACCATGCTATAAGTAGACGTGTGAACAACAGTAATGAGGCCTTCTTCAACTTTCTCCTTTACCATAAAATATTTCACATCAATGTACTTCGCACCAGGAGTACCTTTTAAATTATTGGAGAAAGACATCGCTGCAGTATTATCACAATACATCATAATAGGCCTTTCAATAGAGTCAACTACTCCTAAATCACGGATAAAATTCCGTAGCCAAACTGCATGACGGGTAGCCTCATAACACGCCACATATTCTGCCTCCATAGTCGAGGATGCTGTCACTGACTGCTTGGCACTCCGCCAAGACACAGCACCTCCTGCCATGATAAATATATAACCAATGGTAGATTTCTTATCATCTACACAACCTTTATAGTCTGCATCACTATAACCTAATACTTCAAGAGAGTTGGTGCGACGATATGTCAACATATGATCTTTAGTACCTTGAAGATACCTAAAGACCTTTTTAACTGCTTGGTAATGAATAGGACCGGGATTGCTCATAAATCTACCAAGCACACCCACAGCAAAAGCTATATCAGGCTGTGTACAAACTTGAGCATACATCAAACTACCCACTGCTGAAGAATAGCGAATATTCTTCATTGCCATCCTTTCTCTATCATTCTTGGGACACTGATTTTTAGAAAACTTTTCACCTTTCGTAACCGGTACACTTCCAGGAGAACAATTATGCATATCAAATCTCTTAAGAATTCTATCAATATAAGCTTTCTGAGACAATTGCAACACATAATTAGTCCTATCTCGAACAATCTTGATGCCTAAAACAAAAGAAGCCTCACCAAGATCTTTCATATCAAAATGGTTGCACAACATCTGCTTTGTCTCAGCTAATAGGTTAGTGTCATTAGTAGCCAAAAGTATGTCATCAACATACAACACTAGAAATATAAAACTGCTCCCACTGACCTTCATATATATGCATCTATCAACAACATTCTCCTTAAAGCCATTTTGGGTGACAACCTCATCAAACTTAAGATACCATTGTCTTGAAGCTTGCTTAAGACCATAAATAGATTTCTTAAGCTTACAAACCAAATTACCATTCTTGTTTGTTGGAAACCAACTGGTTGAACCATATATACATCCTCATATAAATCACCATTCAGAAAAGCAGTTCTGACATCTATCTGATGCAACTCTAGGTCATAATGCGCCACAATCGCCATAATGATTCTAAAAGAATCCTTTATGGATACAGGAGAGAAAGTCTCTGTATAATCAATTCCTTTCTTCTGGCTAAACCCTTTAGCTACAAGTCTAGCCTTATACCTCTCCACTTGACCATTGGAGTCCTTTTTAGTCTTAAAGACCCATTTGCACCCAATAGGCTTGCTACCCTCTGGTAACTTAACCAAATCCCAAACTCCATTTGATGCCATGGATTTCATTTCATCTTCCATTGCATCCAACCAGAAATTTGAATTTGAACTGCTTATGGCTTCCTCATAAGTGACTGGATCTGAATCATCACTTATGTCAAACTCATGTTCCTGCAAGTAAACCTCATAGTCATCAGGAATAGCTAATCTCTTAGTCCTTTGTGACCTCCTCAAAGGTACATCAGCATTTGCATTAGCATTGTCGAACTTCAACATGTCCATAACGAGAGTTCAATATGCCATGGAATATCCTGCTCTTCAACAATGAGTTCATTCTGACCAACTACTGGTTCATCAACTACTGGATCAACAATATCTCTATCAGGAACAACTATACTGGGAATGAAAACACTTTCTTATCTAAATTGAGATTCCCTTGGACCATTACTATCACCAAACTCAAAATCATCTTCAAAATAAATGGCCCTGTCTGATTCCACGATCCTTGTAGTGTGAGAAGGACAAAAGAATCTTGAACCCCTAGATCCTATACAATAGCCAACAAAATATCCACTAATGGTTTTAGGATCCAACTTCTTAATTTGGGGATTATAAATCCTTACTTCACCTTTGCAACCCCATATTCAAAAATAGTGCAAATTAGGCTTTCTTCCTGACCACAACTCAAAAGGTGTCTTAGGAACGGACTTACATGGAACTTGATTCAAAATATAAGCCGCCGTCTTTAAAGCCTCTCCCCACAAATAATCTGCAACCTAGAATTTGCCAACATAGACCGTACCATATCCAACAAAGTTCTATTCCTTCTCTCAGCTATGCCATTTTGCTGAGGTGTACCAGGCATCGCATATTGTGCATCAATGCCACACTCACGCAAATAAATAGCAAAAGGCCCTGGATTCCTTCCAGTCTCATCATATCTACCATAAAACTCACCACCTCTATCAGACCTTACAGCTTTTATTTTCTTATTCTTTTGAAGCTCCATCTTTACCTTAAACTCTTTAAAGGCAACTAAAGAATCTGACTTCTCACGAATAAGCTCAACATGTCCATAACGAGAGTAATCGTCAATGAAGGTAATAAAATATCTATAACCACCCAAAGCAGTTGGTGTAAAAGGTCCACATATGTCAGTGTGGATCAACTCCAAAACATCTCCACACTTAGCTAACTTATCCTTTCTTACCTTGGCCGTTAACTTCCCTTTCACACATTCAACACAAGTCAACAGATCAGAGAAATCAAGATTAGGAAGTATCCCATCCTTTACTAACCTTTCCATTCTGTGCCTAGAAATATGTCCCAAACGTTTATGCCATAACATCGAGGAATTGTCATTAACTCTTGGGCGTTTGGAAGCAACAATAGGAGTAACAACAGAATTAACAGAGAAATTGAGACCATTATTAAATAAATCAAGCTTATATAAATTGCCACATAAAGTTCCAAAACCAACAACTTTACCATCCTTAAATAATTCAACTTTGTTATTTCCAAATAAAAAACTATAACCTTGACTATCCAAAACAGAAATAGATAACAAGTTTCTTCTTATTGAAGGTACATAAGAAACTTCTTGCAACTCCAAAACATATCCAGTGGCAAGCTTCAACTTGATTGTTCCCACAATGTCCACCTTCACTCTTGAGCTATCTCCCATATAAACATGCTGCTCAAGATTGGTTGGGCCCCTTCGGCTTATCATCCCCTGCAATGAATTAGTAACATGAATTGTTGCTTCAGTATCTAACCACCAAGAATTCATAGGCACATCGATAATATTGGTCTCAATCATTAAAATATTACCTTTCTTCTCTTGCTTTCCCTTTAAGGTCCAACAGTCTATCTTCTTGTGTCCAACTTTATTGCAGTATCCACACCTTCCATTGAAGTACTATTTCCTTTCTCTAATCTGAAAACCACCATCCCTCGGCCCTTTAGGCTTCATACCAGAAAACTTCTTCCTATTGGGGTTAAAACCCTGCCTAGGCTTGAAACCTTGTCCTGGCTTGAATCCTTGTCCCTTCTTTTGGAAAAACTTCTTGGACTTATCTACCTGATGTGAAACCATAGCAACAGACCTTGACTTACTTAATTTAATATCATCCTCTTCCTTGACAAGGATAGTAGTCAATTCCTCCAAACTACAACCTTCTTTCTTAGTATTCAAACTCGACCTTATATTATCAAACTGTGATGGAAGACTCCTCATTATAGAATAGGTCAAGAACTCCTCTCCAATGTCCATCTTAAGATCCTTCATCTTATTATAATAGGAAGAAAGTAGCATAATATGGTCCCTTACTCCTTTAATACTATCATACTTGGTATTATTCAATAGGTCCAAATAATGATGCTTCTCATTCATATCAAACTTGATAAACTTCTTTCCTATCTCCTCAAGAAGTCCCTTTGCAGTATCCACTTTAGGAATACTAGCATATATGGCCTCATACATGTAATTCTCCATCATCATCATGCAGCACTTATTAGAGTGCTTCCAATCCTCATTAAGTTTCTTAGCTGCTGCAGTATTCTCATCAGTCGGTATCTCTGGTGGATCTATCTCCAAAGCCAAATCCAATTTCATGAAGGTCAAATTCATAACTAAGGTTTTCTTCCATTTCTGATAATTTGTCCGATCCAATTTCATCATGGCAGTCATGGGCAGAAGGTTTGGGGTGCTACTAGCTGTAAAAATAATAAACAACAAGACATTCAAAAATTTAAGACAATTTAATTACTATTTTCCAGCCCCTCAACACAAAAACACAAACATAAATATCGCTTAGGGTCTTTGTAGCACTAAAGATACCCTTACGCGGGCTAGGGACAGTCAACCAAATGACCACAATCAAATGCATTGAACTGAATCACCGACAGGGCAACTCAGAATCTGCAATACATGGTATTCAATCAACTTCCACTGCCATTCCAGGCATCATACAAAGCAACTAAAACTACCGCCAAGGTATCCTAGTTACCCGTATAGACCCTGGTTAATAAGTGGGAGAAAAAATAACATATTGGCAATTTCATGAATTAGGCAAATATAAAATATCCCATTCACTATGCCAACATACATTACATTGGTACACATAATGCAGATAAAATAAGTCTCACGACAGGTGAGTACCTAAAATCCCACACTACTATACCAACTAGGCACAAAGCCTCTTTGGGTAAGCTCACACAATCCAATTTTCCAATCACAAATATTTAATTAATTTAATAAAATTGGAATGTGATAATTAAACAAATAAACAAACAATAAATAAATAAATTGAACAATTGAATCACTAAATTAATTAATAAATAAACAACAAATAAATAAAAAAAAAAACTTGGCCCGCTGACGTCATCTGCTAACGTCAGCAAACGACGTGTCATGTTGACGTCAGTAGATGACATCAGCAGTCAGCCCAAACGGCACGTCGTTCGCGCCTTCTTCTTCACCCAACCGGGTCACGGGTGATCCGGTTCCAGTCCAAACGGGTCACGCGACCCGCTAGTCTTACCAGGCCATATCTCATCGTTTCGGCCAACGTTTCCGACGATACTGGCGGCGTTAGTTTCATCTTCCCTTGGGCAACGTTTCCCACAAATCAATTTGATTCAAAATCAACCCAAAATAAACATCCAAGCAAGGTTTATATTCGGCCAAAACACAAACAAACACCCATGGAAACACAAGAAATTCCAAAAAATTTTAGCCAAAATTGGTGCCATTTGTTTCGTGTCTTCTTGGGAAACTTTTTCCCCAAATCAATTTGGTCCAAAACCCAGAAAATTATAACACCCAAGCATATGAAACTGGGTTGCCGAAAACCCAGGTTTTTTTTTAAGAACAAACAATAATCGACCATGAGTATATATATATATATATATACATAAATATGTTTAATAGAATACATAATTTTGAATCTCAAAATTTACATATGTATACAAATCAAGAAAAGAAAAGAAAAGAAAAATTAATGTAAAGCAACGTATATATATATATATATATATATCTAGAACACAATGATAATCAATCATGAATGGCCAAAACACAGATCAATATTCACATGCGAACTGCGATAAATTACAAGGAAATTTACTATGCATATTAACCCCTGCTCTGATACCAATTGTTAGAAATTTTATGGATCTAAATATACATAATAAATTCCATAAATCATAAATTACTAACCTCCAAACGCAGCTATTGATAAATTAGATCTTTAATCCTGCAAAATAGAAACAACGTAAAGTAGTGCCTATGGACACACTACTCTCAAACCACTCTTAGATTTCTGAATACCCTAATCTCCAAAATACTGTATGGTATATTATTATCTGCTTGCCCTAGACCCTTTAAATAGTCTCTGCAAGTCAGACTTATCCATTAATTTTGACACACATAAAATAATAATAATTTGATAATATAATTATACTAGGAAAAATATGGATAAGTCAATGGGCTTATAAAGAGAGTTGGTCCTCTAGTCCAATGGGCCAACTAGAGTCTTATAGAGAGTGTGTGACCAAGGGCCCTACTACAAAATAATAAAATAAGCCAGTCCCACTAATGACATAAACAGGCCCTATAAGTGAGTAATTGATTATGCCAAGTCCACAAATATTAATTTAATTCAACATTCTCCCACTTGGGCTGCATAATCATCATCATATAAAATCCAAACTCACTTACTATAGAATCTCCCGAACCATAATGCCATTTCATCTAAATATAGTATATCGACAGGGCACAACAATATACTAGACTGGGCAGTAGAGATTTTCTCAGTAAATCTCCCAAAACATTATACCATCTCAACCGAGTACTTTGCATGCCATAAACTCAGTCTAGGTAGTAGAGATTTACCTAACCATGTGCAATCCCCCAACACACAAAACTATTTCATTCAAGCATATTGCGTATCGACAGGATACAACAATATACCCAAACTAGGTAGTAGGGATTCACCATGGCACATGTGGATCAACATATACATATACATAGACTAATAGTCTCAACAGGCCTGTAAATATAAGGAGCAATAATATGTGTAATAAATCATCTCATAAATAAATAATGATCCACATACATCAATGTATTAAAATATTCGAAGAAATAAATAATACTCAACATGGATATTACTACAGAAAACATAACAAACTCCCACTGACCCACAGCAGTTTCAACTGCCTAACAATCCCATACGGGACACATGCTCCTCAAATATGCCTACCGGTAAAGCCTTGGTCAGTGGATCTGCCACCATGCTATAAGTAGACGTGTGAACAACAGTAATGAGGCCTTCTTCAACTTTCTCCTTTACCATAAAATATTTCACATCAATGTACTTCGCACCAGGAGTACCTTTTAAATTATTGGAGAAAGACATCGCTGCAGTATTATCACAATACATCATAATAGGCCTTTCAATAGAGTCAACTACTCCTAAATCACGGATAAAATTCCGTAGCCAAACTGCATGACGGGTAGCCTCATAACACGCCACATATTCTGCCTCCATAGTCGAGGATGCTGTCACTGACTGCTTGGCACTCCGCCAAGACACAGCACCTCCTGCCATGATAAATATATAACCAATGGTAGATTTCTTATCATCTACACAACCTTTATAGTCTGCATCACTATAACCTAATACTTCAAGAGAGTTGGTGCGACGATATGTCAACATATGATCTTTAGTACCTTGAAGATACCTAAAGACCTTTTTAACTGCTTGGTAATGAATAGGACCGGGATTGCTCATAAATCTACCAAGCACACCCACAGCAAAAGCTATATCAGGCTGTGTACAAACTTGAGCATACATCAAACTACCCACTGCTGAAGAATAGCGAATATTCTTCATTGCCATCCTTTCTCTATCATTCTTGGGACACTGATTTTTAGAAAACTTTTCACCTTTCGTAACCGGTACACTTCCAGGAGAACAATTATGCATATCAAATCTCTTAAGAATTCTATCAATATAAGCTTTCTGAGACAATTGCAACACATAATTAGTCCTATCTCGAACAATCTTGATGCCTAAAACAAAAGAAGCCTCACCAAGATCTTTCATATCAAAATGGTTGCACAACATCTGCTTTGTCTCAGCTAATAGGTTAGTGTCATTAGTAGCCAAAAGTATGTCATCAACATACAACACTAGAAATATAAAACTGCTCCCACTGACCTTCATATATATGCATCTATCAACAACATTCTCCTTAAAGCCATTTTGGGTGACAACCTCATCAAACTTAAGATACCATTGTCTTGAAGCTTGCTTAAGACCATAAATAGATTTCTTAAGCTTACAAACCAAATTACCATTCTTGTTTGTTGGAAACCAACTGGTTGAACCATATATACATCCTCATATAAATCACCATTCAGAAAAGCAGTTCTGACATCTATCTGATGCAACTCTAGGTCATAATGCGCCACAATCGCCATAATGATTCTAAAAGAATCCTTTATGGATACAGGAGAGAAAGTCTCTGTATAATCAATTCCTTTCTTCTGGCTAAACCCTTTAGCTACAAGTCTAGCCTTATACCTCTCCACTTGACCATTGGAGTCCTTTTTAGTCTTAAAGACCCATTTGCACCCAATAGGCTTGCTACCCTCTGGTAACTTAACCAAATCCCAAACTCCATTTGATGCCATGGATTTCATTTCATCTTCCATTGCATCCAACCAGAAATTTGAATTTGAACTGCTTATGGCTTCCTCATAAGTGACTGGATCTGAATCATCACTTATGTCAAACTCATGTTCCTGCAAGTAAACCTCATAGTCATCAGGAATAGCTAATCTCTTAGTCCTTTGTGACCTCCTCAAAGGTACATCAGCATTTGCATTAGCATTGTCGAACTTCAACATGTCCATAACGAGAGTTCAATATGCCATGGAATATCCTGCTCTTCAACAATGAGTTCATTCTGACCAACTACTGGTTCATCAACTACTGGATCAACAATATCTCTATCAGGAACAACTATACTGGGAATGAAAACACTTTCTTATCTAAATTGAGATTCCCTTGGACCATTACTATCACCAAACTCAAAATCATCTTCAAAATAAATGGCCCTGTCTGATTCCACGATCCTTGTAGTGTGAGAAGGACAAAAGAATCTTGAACCCCTAGATCCTATACAATAGCCAACAAAATATCCACTAATGGTTTTAGGATCCAACTTCTTAATTTGGGGATTATAAATCCTTACTTCACCTTTGCAACCCCATATTCAAAAATAGTGCAAATTAGGCTTTCTTCCTGACCACAACTCAAAAGGTGTCTTAGGAACGGACTTACATGGAACTTGATTCAAAATATAAGCCGCCATCTTTAAAGCCTCTCCCCACAAATAATCTGCAACCTAGAATTTGCCAACATAGACCGTACCATATCCAACAAAGTTCTATTCCTTCTCTCAGCTATGCCATTTTGCTGAGGTGTACCAGGCATCGCATATTGTGCATCAATGCCACACTCACGCAAATAAATAGCAAAAGGCCCTGGATTCCTTCCAGTCTCATCATATCTACCATAAAACTCACCACCTCTATCAGACCTTACAGCTTTTATTTTCTTATTCTTTTGAAGCTCCATCTTTACCTTAAACTCTTTAAAGGCAACTAAAGAATCTGACTTCTCACGAATAAGCTCAACATGTCCATAACGAGAGTAATCGTCAATGAAGGTAATAAAATATCTATAACCACCCAAAGCAGTTGGTGTAAAAGGTCCACATATGTCAGTGTGGATCAACTCCAAAACATCTCCACACTTAGCTAACTTATCCTTTCTTACCTTGGCCGTTAACTTCCCTTTCACACATTCAACACAAGTCAACAGATCAGAGAAATCAAGATTAGGAAGTATCCCATCCTTTACTAACCTTTCCATTCTGTGCCTAGAAATATGTCCCAAACGTTTATGCCATAACATCGAGGAATTGTCATTAACTCTTGGGCGTTTGGAAGCAACAATAGGAGTAACAACAGAATTAACAGAGAAATTGAGACCATTATTAAATAAATCAAGCTTATATAAATTGCCACATAAAGTTCCAAAACCAACAACTTTACCATCCTTAAATAATTCAACTTTGTTATTTCCAAATAAAAAACTATAACCTTGACTATCCAAAACAGAAATAGATAACAAGTTTCTTCTTATTGAAGGTACATAAGAAACTTCTTGCAACTCCAAAACATATCCAGTGGCAAGCTTCAACTTGATTGTTCCCACAATGTCCACCTTCACTCTTGAGCTATCTCCCATATAAACATGCTGCTCAAGATTGGTTGGGCCCCTTCGGCTTATCATCCCCTGCAATGAATTAGTAACATGAATTGTTGCTTCAGTATCTAACCACCAAGAATTCATAGGCACATCGATAATATTGGTCTCAATCATTAAAATATTACCTTTCTTCTCTTGCTTTCCCTTTAAGGTCCAACAGTCTATCTTCTTGTGTCCAACTTTATTGCAGTATCCACACCTTCCATTGAAGTACTATTTCCTTTCTCTAATCTGAAAACCACCATCCCTCGGCCCTTTAGGCTTCATACCAGAAAACTTCTTCCTATTGGGGTTAAAACCCTGCCTAGGCTTGAAACCTTGTCCTGGCTTGAATCCTTGTCCCTTCTTTTGGAAAAACTTCTTGGACTTATCTACCTGATGTGAAACCATAGCAACAGACCTTGACTTACTTAATTTAATATCATCCTCTTCCTTGACAAGGATAGTAGTCAATTCCTCCAAACTACAACCTTCTTTCTTAGTATTCAAACTCGACCTTATATTATCAAACTGTGATGGAAGACTCCTCATTATAGAATAGGTCAAGAACTCCTCTCCAATGTCCATCTTAAGATCCTTCATCTTATTATAATAGGAAGAAAGTAGCATAATATGGTCCCTTACTCCTTTAATACTATCATACTTGGTATTATTCAATAGGTCCAAATAATGATGCTTCTCATTCATATCAAACTTGATAAACTTCTTTCCTATCTCCTCAAGAAGTCCCTTTGCAGTATCCACTTTAGGAATACTAGCATATATGGCCTCATACATGTAATTCTCCATCATCATCATGCAGCACTTATTAGAGTGCTTCCAATCCTCATTAAGTTTCTTAGCTGCTGCAGTATTCTCATCAGTCGGTATCTCTGGTGGATCTATCTCCAAAGCCAAATCCAATTTCATGAAGGTCAAATTCATAACTAAGGTTTTCTTCCATTTCTGATAATTTGTCCGATCCAATTTCATCATGGCAGTCATGGGCAGAAGGTTTGGGGTGCTACTAGCTGTAAAAATAATAAACAACAAGACATTCAAAAATTTAAGACAATTTAATTACTATTTTCCAGCCCCTCAACACAAAAACACAAACATAAATATCGCTTAGGGTCTTTGTAGCACTAAAGATACCCTTACGCGGGCTAGGGACAGTCAACCAAATGACCACAATCAAATGCATTGAACTGAATCACCGACAGGGCAACTCAGAATCTGCAATACATGGTATTCAATCAACTTCCACTGCCATTCCAGGCATCATACAAAGCAACTAAAACTACCGCCAAGGTATCCTAGTTACCCGTATAGACCCTGGTTAATAAGTGAGAGAAAAAATAACATATTGGCAATTTCATGAATTAGGCAAATATAAAATATCCCATTCACTATGCCAACATACATTACATTGGTACACATAATGCAGATAAAATAAGTCTCACGACAGGTGAGTACCTAAAATCCCACACTACTATACCAACTAGGCACAAAGCCTCTTTGGGTAAGCTCACACAATCCAATTTTCCAATCACAAATATTTAATTAATTTAATAAAATTGGAATGTGATAATTAAACAAATAAACAAACAATAAATAAATAAATTGAACAATTGAATCACTAAATTAATTAATAAATAAACAACAAATAAATAAAAAAAAAAACTTGGCCCGCTGACGTCATCTGCTAACGTCAGCAAACGACGTGTCATGTTGACGTCAGTAGATGACATCAGCAGTCAGCCCAAACGGCACGTCGTTCGCGCCTTCTTCTTCACCCAACCGGGTCACGGGTGATCCGGTTCCAGTCCAAACGGGTCACGCGACCCGCTAGTCTTACCAGGCCATATCTCATCGTTTCGGCCAACGTTTCCGACGATACTGGCGGCGTTAGTTTCATCTTCCCTTGGGCAACGTTTCCCACAAATCAATTTGATTCAAAATCAACCCAAAATAAACATCCAAGCAAGGTTTATATTCGGCCAAAACACAAACAAACACCCATGGAAACACAAGAAATTCCAAAAAATTTTAGCCAAAATTGGTGCCATTTGTTTCGTGTCTTCTTGGGAAACTTTTTCCCCAAATCAATTTGGTCCAAAACCCAGAAAATTATAACACCCAAGCATATGAAACTGGGTTGCCGAAAACCCAGGTTTTTTTTTAAGAACAAACAATAATCGACCATGAGTATATATATATATATATACATAAATATGTTTAATAGAATACATAATTTTGAATCTCAAAATTTACATATGTATACAAATCAAGAAAAGAAAAGAAAAGAAAAATTAATGTAAAGCAACGTATATATATATATATATATATCTAGAACACAATGATAATCAATCATGAATGGCCAAAACACAGATCAATATTCACATGCGAACTGCGATAAATTACAAGGAAATTTACTATGCATATTAACCCCTGCTCTGATACCAATTGTTAGAAATTTTATGGATCTAAATATACATAATAAATTCCATAAATCATAAATTACTAACCTCCAAACGCAGCTATTGATAAATTAGATCTTTAATCCTACAAAATAGACACAACGTAAAGTAGTGCCTATGGACACACTACTCTCAAACCACTCTTAGATTTCTGAAAACCCTAATCTCCAAAATACTGTATGGTATATTATTATCTGCTTGCCCTAGACCCTTTAAATAGTCTCTGCAAGTCAGACTTATCCATTAATTTTGACACACATAAAATAATAATAATTTGATAATATAATTATACTAGGAAAAATATGGATAAGTCAATGGGCTTATAAAGAGAGTTGGTCCTCTAGTCCAATGGGCCAACTAGAGTCTTATAGAGAGTGTGTGACCAAGGGCCCTACTACAAAATAATAAAATAAGCCAGTCCCATTAATGACATAAATAGGCCCTATAAGTGAGTAATTGATTATGCCAAGTCCACAAATATTAATTTAATTCAACATTAATATGATTCAAACTATACTTTTTCCACCTCATCAATTTTCGAGCACATCTAGACATCCCCGTAGAAATCTCTTTCATGGACACAGTTCTATTGTCAAAATAACTCCACTCCTCCTCAACTATCTTATCACGCGTAGCCTCCCCGAACAGACTTCTTCAAAGTGAAACCGTTTGCCAAAATTTGATGTATGACTAGGAACACCATATAGGAAGAGACAAAGAGCTTGATGATCAGAAACAGAAGTAGGAAGATGAGGAACAAGCACACAGAGGAAAAGAATTTGTCCATTAATGGAGGCGAAACACCTATCAAGATGTTATTTGACATTGGCCTTTCCAACTCCTCTATTAGACCAAGTGAATTTATACCCAAAAAAATTAATTGGCCGTAGGTAACAATTATCAACCGTTGTCTTGAAACGATCAATGAGATAATCAAGTCGTGGTTGACCACCTGGCTTATCAGTGTGCGTCAAGATTTCATTAACATCTCCAACTACAAACCAACCCATATCTAATATAGAACTTAACCTTTCTAGTAGTTGCCATGAAAAATGTTTGAGTGATACATTAGGGTTGTCATAAAAACCTGTCAACGGAAGCATCACTTTGGTAGCATGAGAAACAATAGAATCAATTCACCAATAAAGAAAGACTTGATAGATAAATGGATTTCAGGTTTCCAAAAGAGAGCTAATACCCCACTTAAACCACCAAAACAACTTACCATATTGCTCTTGAAATGAAGTAGCTCCAGTTGATGTGAATTAAGTTTAGTTTCCATAAGGAAAACTATGTCAGGGTCCTTAGTTTTGAGCATTTGAATAGATGCTTGGAATGCATGAGGATTCCCCAAGCCCGAATATTCCAACTTAGGATTTTCATGGTTCATGGTGGAGCTGAAGATTAGACCCAACCACTTTAAAAGATGAAAACTTTTCCTTATTCTGGCAAGAAAACTTTAAGCGTTTATTAATGGTTTTAGTTTTGGAGCATAAACGTTTACCCTTTTTAACACGAGAGCCATTTTTTTGCAACGGTGGCTTCAAAGAGGAAGCAGCAATAATAAAAAAGGCATTATTACTCATCGATTGTTGATTATGATTCAAATTCCCTAAGGTGTGCATCTTGGTATCCATGTCACAAAATTTGTCCAGGTCATCTCCATTAATGATTGCGACATCTTTTAAATCATCCACATTAGCATGGATAACCGGTAGGGACAGTTGTAAGTTTCCAGGACACAAACCACCTTCATGAAAAATCATTTTCGAAACTGTTGATGATGCTAATTGTCTCATCGGAGAATGTTGATCATGAAATGGCAGAGAAGCATTGACAATCGTCATGAAGACCTTTTATAGTTTGGAAGGAACCAAAGAATGTGAGGATGCTTCATCCAATGATCGCTGATGCACAAATTTTCCACTAGTGATCATGTTAATGGAATGATTCGCTCAAAGCCAGGCACCAAAATTGCTCCCATTGGCGCTCATCTTCAATAGAACAATCCTTCGGGGTATGACCATATAAGCCACAACAGAAGCAAAAATCAGGAAGTGTATCATATTGAAACTCCACCCAAAAAGATTGATGGTTATCCAAATCAATCCTCATCCCTCTGTGTAAAGGATGACATATATCAATTTTAACATGTACCCTCATGAATTTCCCAAAACAGAGACTCTCTTCGTCAGAATCAACTATAAGACAATCTCCAAAATGCGAACCAATTGCCTTACCAATAGCTTTTGGCATACATTGCAGGGGGACATTGTGAATTTGAATCCAAAACACAGGATTGAGAATAGTAACTGTATGAGGAATAACCGTTGTCGAACTTCTTCAGTCAAGACTAGTGATCGCTCAAAATGCCATGGTGCACCTTGAAGAACCCGATCCTTCTCTTTCATAGAAATGAGATGACAAAGTAACATTGGATCATTGAGTTCTTTAAATTGCATAGAGCAAGAATTCCCCCATAAAGAATGCATCATGTCCAAAAAAACCCGTTTATTGAAACGGGTTTTAGTGTGTACTTGTACCAGAAGGCATTGATTGAAGGAATGTACATCAAGTTGATTCTCATGGTTAAGAGTCAAAGTATCACATTCCTCTGTAGTTAAGTGTAATCGTTTTTGGAAACTATTTGTAATTTCATCCATCACAAGAAATAGAAAAGAAAAATACTGCTCATAGTAATAGAAGGAGACAGGAAACCTCACAGACACGAAGTCATGAGAAGAAACCTCTCATGTGGAGAGACAACCATAAATGAAGGTTTTGTTGTAACGGATAATATCATATGGCTTTGTTAGTCAATTAGTTTTTATCTAATTGCCATATATATATATATGATCAAAAAACACATCTTTATAGTTAACTCCATATAGGTAGCATAATATTTGATCCACAAGGAATCAAAATATTTTTTTATTTATTAGTTACATTAATTGACGTAATTTTTAACAAATATTATAAACTAATATATTATATGTATTTAAATAAACAAGACGCAAATTATAATATCTATTCTACCAAAACAAAAAACATAAATTTATAATAAAAACATGACTAGGCTTATTTAAAAAAAAATAAAAAATCTATGGCTTCTAAAAGAAAATGGCTTAGTTAAGTTAGCATTTATGTAAAAAAATTATGTTTAGTTGAAGATGATGGCCAAAAATTTGATTTCAAAATATTAATTGTTGATACGCGTTGGCATTGCATGTGATTTTTTTATATTTACTTTGCTAACATTGTAAATTGAGGAATATATAAGATCAAAATTAAGGAACAATTTTTTTAATTTACCAAAAACATAAATTGACTCCAATCAATACAATTTTTAATAATAGTGAAATATCATTTTCATAAGAATATAAATTGCTGTTAGGTCTAAAATATTGATGATTTTATGCCATATTTATAGCTTAATATTTGTTAATTTGTGTCGTATTGTTATGGAAAGATACTTAATTATGTATTTTTCTTAATCAAGGTGAAAGAGGAAGAATTTTAAGAAAACAACCTTAAAAAGGTGGGAAGGAAGATTGAGCTTGAACGGATCAAGCATTAAAAAGATTCCTTAAAGATTCCATAAAGATTTTGTTGGGAATTTCATGATGGAAGTGGATGTTTTATGAATCATCACAATCTGACGATCTCAAATTTCTCATTAGTTTTGGATTTCGAGGTGTGAGAAAAAGATATCATCATTTAAAGTTTGGAATTTATAAAAAGGAATATTCTAGTTAAATCTCCACCATTGATCAAAGGAAGGAATCAAGGCAATTTGGGGGCCAAGATAAAGACAAGTGGTAATAATTGGTTAATTTATCATTAATGAGGCACATGTCATGTCACATGCTTCAATAAAGGTAAATAAGACTAATTAATTATTTTTTTAGGAGGAATTAGATAAAAGGAAAGTATTGGAAAGCAAGTAATATCAAGTTTTCTTTTTACACATGAAATTCGTCCAACCCTCTTGATGGCCTAAAAAAGGTGTCTTCCAAGACTCCCACGTTGAAAATAAAGAGAGAAAAAGGTTCCCAAGGTCCTATATATATAGCCCCCACCACATTGAAGGGAGATATACAGGTTTAGAGAGTTATTTAAGAGCTTTTAGGAGGCTTAAATATAAACAAAACAAATTTTGGGAGTTTCTAAGGTTCTCTTAAGGGTTTTAGGATTTTAAAGTTTTAGAGTTTTAGAAGATCAATTGGAGAGTATGGAGGGGGCATAGAGACGTGGGCTTGCTTGGAGAAGAAGGCTACGACTTGGAGAGCTTTTGGAGGAGAATTTCTTCAATAGTTTTTATTCTCTTCTCTTTCTTTTTAATTGTGAACATTATTGTTTTTTTCTTTATAATTATGGATGTTGAAATTATTTTTGCCATGAACTAATTTCATAGCTAGGGCTATGATGTAGCCCTAACTATGAAGGTCTAATTATTTTAATATATGTTGAGTTTTATTTAATTAGTAATATGCTTTGTTAATAAATCATTGGTATGCTTAATGCTTTCATAGGCCAGAAGGAATGAATGATTTTATTAATATTTGAGCTTGGAAAAGGATAATATTATGAATCTCCAATGATTTACATGAATACATAATTGATTGGAAAATAGTTATGTCTCATGCCATATTATTTGCTTAATCTATGCTTAATGAATTTGCATGATTTAATTTATAGGCCGGAAGGAATAAATTAGGTTATGTGAATATTATCAATTGTGAGTGGAAACTACTTTTGATTAATATTGTGATTAAGTGTGGTTAACAAAATTACTAGTAAATTGAATTCACATATTTAAGTAATTAAATTGGAATAGTTAGTGGTGAAATCAAATGCCCTAGTATTCATAATTATTAAACTCACTCCCTTACTTGAAATTGATCTAATTTTAATTTCTTGTTTTTGTTTAATTTAGTTTATTTAATTTTTATATTACCATCTTAATTGCTGGTTCAAATATTACCAAAACCTAATTATCTTTAATACTTAATTCTTAATCCCTTGGGTGCGACAACTCTATTTTCCCACTTTATTACTTGAAAATGATTCGTGCACTTGCGAGTTGATTTTACACATTAATTGCAATAACAAAATTGAAATAAAAATACATTCAGGCAGCCTAATATGTCGAATTTAAAACTTGCAACCAAGCTCTATGGGTATAAAGTTGGTTTTTGGACTTGGGCTTGGATTTTGGATTTAAAGTTGGATTTTTTTTTTGAAAAATAGCCACTGTACGAATGACAATTTGAATAATAGCAATTTTTTTTTTTTTTAAAACTAGTCAAGTTTTAACCCATCTAGACCAAAATACCCTTCCTTTTTTTTTAATTTTTTTTTATGTTTTTTCCTTTATCAAAACATAGCCTCTTTTCTTTTATTTATTTATTTTTTTTTTCTTTCTCTTTTGAAACAAAGCGATGGCTTTCCCTTTCATTTTTGTTCCTAAAAACACAATACCGTTCGTCGAAAAAATCATCCTGTTCGTTGGCATTTTTGATAGAGCTTCTTTTCTTTTCTTGTTTTTGGTTTTTTTTTTCTTTACTTTCCCTTTCTCATTCGAAACGTAGCTATGGATTTCCTTTTCCCTTTCCTTTTTGAAAAAGCACCATCCGATTCGTCGGTATTGTCCTCGACCCATCGTGGAGAACCTACAATCCGTGTCTGTGCGGCTTTGTTTGAGCTTCGTCTATTATCAGAGAGACAAGTTCCTAGAAAATCAAGATTGGCCTGAAAATCTCTGTAGAAGAACCCAAGTTTCGTTAGTCAATTTGCTAAAGAAGAAAGTTAATTCGCTTCTATCCCACTGCTCTGCTACAATTAGAAGACCCAAAGTTGTAATTCAACATACAAGGCTTTTATCCACCCCATACTCTTCACTTGCTTTGATACCTCTTGGAACACCCAAACTTTTCTTGCCACCATTGGGCTTTCCCTTTTTCTTGGTTTTAAGGTGAACATCTTCTCTCTCTCTCTCTCTCTCTCTCTCTCTTTGCTTTCCTTTTTCAATTGTGGGTTTCGATTCTATTTGAAGAAATTCTATTAATTTATTTATTTTGAGAAAAAAAGAATGGAGCTTTTGACTGATGACATTTTATAAGCTAAGTGTGATGGGTTTTTTTGGTGGATAATTAGTGGGTGGGTGTTATTTTTTGCAGGGACACCCAGTGCCTTGTGAGCAGTGTGACAACAATGGTAATTGCTTTCTCTAGATTCTTGGTTCATTGATTGAGTTGGGTTATGAAAATTAGTACTTTTAGAAACTCAATTTTATTGGTAGGATGTTTGGTTTTGAATGAAATTTTTTGTTAAACCTTGTTGTTTTTCCTCTCTATTCATCTGTGACTTTTAATGCTTAAATTTTCAAATATGCCTGTGATTTTGTTATACCACATTTTATCATATCACATTTTGTCTTTGCTTTCTCTGATCTATGCTGTTAAAATCTTTATAGTTGGTATTTCTCTTATTTCCTTGGTAGTTGTCAATAAACTGTGCGGTGCAGGGTAGTAGCTGATAGTGATTTGTCCTTTATTAGCTTATAAGTGCATGTTGATTTTATATATACGATACTTTCATGTTCATTTTACGAAGATAATGATGGCTTTTGATGTCAAATAACTAATTTACTTTATCGAAAATGTGATTTTTTTTTAAATTAGATTTCAATTTTTGCACAATCCCTTTTGGTGGATTTCAGTTGAAGCTGCTAGAAAAATCCAATCAGAAAAAAATTCCTCTTGGTGGAAAAATTTTCTCCTAGTGGAAAAAAATTTTCTCCTAGTGGAAAAAATGTTATCCTATCGGAAATTGATTTCGACTAGTCAAAAAGGCCGTTCCTATAGAAGAATAAATTAATAATGGGGTAAAAACATTGAAAATAAAGTGGAAACAAAATATAGCATGAAGTCAATGAATGAAAGTACAATGGATTTAAAATCATTGACTTTTAAAATCCTACAAAATAATGTATGGACTTTTGAAATCATTAACCAATTAAAAAAAAAAAAAGAAGTATGGCACATTTTGTGTTCCTTATAAAGTAATTGAGACATTTGAAAAAATGTTTTGTAATTAAAATCCTTTATGACTAAAATTTCCCCTTTTCGTAGTTTTAATGCCTTTTTCATTTAGGATTACATTATTAAACCAAAATTTCTAAGTATGTACTACATTATTATCACAACATAAAAAAGCATTACCATTGAGTAGAATATATATCCATGAGTACATGATAACTGTCGAAAGATATAAATTTAAAAAGCATAACTATGACACACTAAATTAAAAATTCATAATTTGAAGTGTAAGATAATGGATTCGTACATCTCTGCCTATAATGACCAACACCACCGCATCAGCTACATCTACGTCCAATAACATCTTCACTTTGAGATGGTATGCATTGCATCCTCGGCCTATTGACTCGTCTATGCGTCCATCTCAGTGGAAGAACAATACAACTTAACACATCGTCCAGAGCATGCCACTGTTTTTCATCTAACACATGGTAAATAAACTCAGCATAAGTTGCATGATATGCATCCGCAATATAGTAATGAGAACACATGCTATAAAGAGTAATTTTGCATTCTTTACAAGTAGTAATACAATGATCACAAGGATATTGACCAAGATCGAAAACTTTGCATGAGCATATTTTTGATTGGTGGTTAACTGTGCCATTCAAACTCTCACGTTCCACAAGAAACTCATACATATTAACTGCCTTCACATGTAGCCCAACAAACTCCAAATTGAGGAGTTTGAGTTGCTTTTCCATATGATCAGTTATAGACTTCATCAATTTTGCACTTGTAGTACGTTGTTCATAAAACCATCTTTGTAGCAAATCCCGTATGTCTCAATCAATGCTATTATTGGCATCTTTCTAGCATCTAGCAAAATACACAGGGTAAAACCACTTCTTTTTTTTTTTTTTCCCACCAAATATAACGTTTTCCTATTGGTAGAAAACTTGCATAAAAATAGTGGAAAACTAGTGAAAACTGACAAACTGGTGGAAAGTAGCAGAAGTTCATCTTTTTTGACAATTTTCCTCCATTTTACTGGTTTTCATGATTTTTCAGTTCTTCACAATTTTCCCCCCATTTTCACACCATATGTCACCTAGGTATCTTTAAACTCAAATATAATAGCTCATAAACTAATTTATTACATACCCATATTAAAAAAACTTTTAAAAAAAATACAAGAATGAGAGAGTAGTTGGACAATTTTACATCATTTAGCACCATTGTTTCACCTAATAAGAAAAAAGAGAAAATTTTTACTTAAATTTAGCTTCAAAACTGAGAAAATACAAGAAAATGAGAGTGAGAGCAGATGAGATGCGAGAATTTTTTTTTTTTTTTTTTTAGGTGAACGTGTTATTTGAGAAAGGAAGGAAAAAGAAAAGGGTAAAAGAAAAACTATTTCGTAATTTTGAATTTAGCCAAAGACATTTTTGTCCACAGTTGGCTAGATTAAAAAAAAAAAAAATTTGGCTATTTTTCAAGAAACGATTTATGGGGTGACTATTTTTCAAAAAAACCCTTTAAAGTTTAGATCTAAATTTAGATTCCAAAATTTAATTTTTATTTTTCTTATAGTTTTAAAATTTGATTCAAAAATGTTTTTCTTTTGCTTATCTTTATAATAATAAAAATAAAAAAATAGCTTAATAAATGGAAAATGCTACAAGTAGCAAATTTGTTAACTAAATTTTTTATACAAGATGATGTAGCCATTTTATTAATGGTTGATATATTAGTAAATGTTTTAAAATCATGGATAGTAAAACCAATAAATAATACAAACCTATTAATACCAAATATTTAGTTAATCGTCTACCACAAGTTTCCAGTACTGAACCTATTCAGGCTACATCTTAGGAAATTATGGTTCAAGAAACTTAGTTTAGAGATCAAGTTGATGTTCGTGGGGCCTGGACATCATTTAACATCCACGAAGGAGTTGATGTTGGAGGTGACTATGCTGAACGGTTCCCTAATTATGAGGAGCATGAGCAGTTGCATAATATTGATCATGATGAGAATTATAATGCAGCAGGGGATGATGTTGATCATAATGTAGATTTTGATCATGAGTTGTTGGACAATGATAGTGATATGCATCCTTAAATGAACAATGAAAGAGTTAATAATGTTAGGGTTCATCATGCTACAAGTGACCACATATCATCGAGCAACAGAAGTGGTTCTATGGCTATATTTTCTTCAAAGTTCACTGGCTGTGAGAGCATAGTAGTTGGACAATTATTTCGCAACAAATGTGACTTACAAAATAAACTGGGTATCTATTGCATGCGTGAAAATTAGGAGTTCAAGGTGACACGGTCAACTAACAATGGTATGAGGTTGTATGCTTGGAAAATACTTGTAAATGGCGACTACGTGCAACCACATTTAAAAATGGTGAAATATTTGTTATGAGAATTTTTGATAATGTACACAGTTGCTCCTTAGATATCGTGCATCGCAAACATAAGCAGATTAGTAGCCGGGTTATCGAGCAATGTATCAAATCTAAATATGAATCGCACGTGTTTACAAACCCAAAGAAATTCAACAGGATTTTTTTTACAGAAATATAGGGTGAATATAAGCTACAACAAAGCATGGAGAGGTAAAGAGTATGCACTTAACAGTGTTAGGGGATCTCCAGAGGAGAATTTTGCTAAGTTGCCTGCCTACTGTTATGAGTTAGTATCGAAGAACCCTGAGACTCTTACATGTATCAAAACAGATGATAATAACAATTTTGTATATTTTTTATGGCGATTGGAGCAAGCATTAGGGGATTTATATCCCACATAAGACCCGTGTTGGCTGTTGATGCGACTACATTAAAAAGAAAATACAAAAGGTACATGTATATTGCATCGGGCATGGATGGCAATAAGCAAATATATCCTTTGGCTTTCGACATTGGAGATGAAAAGAACAAGCAAGCATATACATGGTTTTTCCAAAACCTCAAGGATGCCATTGGAGATTTCCTGGATTTGGTATTTGTGAGTGATAGATACCCGGCTATTGAAAGGGCATTACGCAAAGTTTTTCCCAATGCATACCATGCGCTGTGCAAGTACCATATAAGCAGAAATATTAAAGCAAATGGACATGCGAAAGATGAAACAATGATAAAATGCTTCATGCTCGCAGCTAGTGCATATTTGGTTGAAGATTTTGAGTTTTATATGGGGCAAATTGAGGCAAAAAATAGTAGGGCTACCCAGTACATTCGATCATGTGACCCTACACGGTGGGTACGTTCTCTTTCTCCATGTAGAAGGTGATACGAACCTAGGACGACCTACTCCTAAACCTATATTATATTAGCCCAGATCTAATTATGTTCAAGTTCTAATGGTCACCTTGACCCCTAACCAACCTGTGATTAGAAACCTTGGTATATAATGAAGACGCCACAATAGGTGATGGACGTCCTATTGGTAAGACAAACTAAAACACTCATTCACTAATGGTGTTTTAGGTGTTCAAAGAGAATAAAGAGAATTCACTCTCACAATTAATTTTCTGTATAAAATTCAAGCTTTATTCTTATTGAAAAATAATCCTTTCAATAGGCTACAAAGCCATGAAATAAAACCATAAAAAAAAGGGAAAACCGGCCGTACAAAGTAGTTTCCTATGGTGGCCGAAATTCTCACTCCTTTCCTAATTTAATTTGGATTAATTAATTCCTTTATTTTGAATTAGGAATTAATTAATTTACAATGAAAATAATAAAATAATAACTTTCCTAAACTTATTTTTCCAGAAAATAAATAAATAAAAACTAAAAAATAATGGTAAAACAAAAAGTAGAATCAAATTAGGAAACTAAAATACTAGCTTTTTAGCTAAGTTGACTTTAACCAATTTTTGACCAATTTGAACTCCAAATAAGCTTCAATATGCTTTTTAGGATGCCAAATAAGCTGAATATGAAGTCCCACACGTTGCCCATGCTTGAAAGAGGAAGAAAAAGCCAACTCAGCAAAATACAGTAAAGCCAGCACAAAATACAGTAAAAAACAGGCCAAATTTGAAGCTGTCCATACAACCCCTTTTTGAATGCCTTGGAAGCTGCCTTGACTTGATTCCATATCATATTAGGCATATGTATTGAATCCATAAAGAGTTGGAACCATTTCATGCTGCCCGTTGTCCATATTTGCACCAAAACTGCTACCCGGGTTCATATCGGCTTCCACCACTTGTATGGTTAGGATAGGTCTTGGCTCTTCGGATATGAAAAAGCCCTTTTGAGTATGAATTATTCCTTGGATAAAAGCAGCAATATTGTCCTTAAACTTCTTAACTTGAGCCCTAGTGATCGGCCCGGTCTTCATCTATATTGGGTCGGCACCCCAGTGGGTTGTCGATTGAGCAGGTTTGGGCAGAATCACATCATTCCCCTCCTCTTGAAAAGGATTTGTCCTCAAATCTAGATCATCACCTGCAGCAAAAGGAAACAAATTAGCATCTTTTGGATGTAGCACTCACATTTTACTCACCCGGTAAATCAAGCGTGTAGGTGTTTTCATTGATCCTTTCCAAAACTTGAAAAGATCCATCTCCTCGCGGCATAAGCTTCGACTTTCTTTGTTCGGGAAACCTCTCCTTCCTTGGTTGAAACCAAAACCAATCTCCTGGATTAAACACTATCACAAAAAATACTAGAAATACAAGTTCATCACACTTTTTAATTTTATCAAGTAATTTCTCCCAAATTTTCAAATTTCCACTAAGTAAAGTTTTCAATAATGCAGATAAAGTTCTATGCAACAAAAACATCTTTAATATTCATGACCAGAAATGATTTCTTATTCATAATTACTTTATTAACATCACCAAAGCTAAGATCAAAATTTCTATTTTTCCTCTCTTTTCTTTCTTTTCCTTTCTCACTCATGGATTCATTGAATTTTGCATCTCTCTCGGCTTTTGCTCTAATTTTCTTACTCTCGGATTTGTTTAATTTTTTCCACTCAACCTGGGTTTTAGAGGACTTACCTTGGAAAGCAAGCTCACCTTTCTCCTTTTGGATGGATGGTGGAACCGTTGGTGCCATACTAGCCTTCTCCTTGAGCCTCTTGGCGTTGCTCATTTGTTGCATTTGAGGTTGATCGCTAAATACTTCCTTTGGAGTTAATGGCTCCAGCTTAAACTTTTTCCCTTCAAATTTAAATACAATGCTATTCTCTCTACCATAATGGATAGCATCTCTATCAAATTGCCATAGCCTACCGAACAAAATATGACCCACATGCATAGGAACAACATCACACAATACAACATCCACATATGTATCAATGTTGAATTTTATTTTGGCTTGTTTATTTACTTTTATCTCACCACTATCATTTAGCCATTGTAATCTATATGGTTCTGGACGTTTAATAGTTGTTAAGCCTAATTTATCAACTACCATGCTACTAATTACATTTGCACAACTTCCACTATCTATAATCATACTACATATGTTACCTTAAATTTCGCATCGGGTGTGGAAGATGTTTACTCTTTGAATTTGTTCCTCATCTTTGTATACAGTAAGGACCCTCCTTGCAACCAAGCTCAAGTCATCCTTTGAAGAAAGCTTGAATGGTATTTTGCTAGATGCTAGAGAGATGCCAATAGTAGCATTAATTGAGCACATACAGGATTTACTGTAAAGGTGGTTTTATGAGTGACGTACTGCAGGTGCAAAATTGACGAAGCCTGTGACTGATCATATGGAAGAGCAACTCAAACTACGAAATTTGGAGTCCATCGGACTATGTGTAAAAGCCATTAATATGCATGAATTTCTTGTGGAAGGTGAGAGTTTTGAAGGGTATAGTTAATCTCCAATAAAAAACATGCTCATGCAAAGTTTTCGCTCTTGATTAATATCCTTATGATCATTGTATTGCCGTTTGCAAAGAATGCAAAATTGCTCCTTATGGCATGTGTTCTCATTACTACACTGCGAATGCATATCGTGCAACTTATGCTGAGTCCATTTACCCTGTGTTAGATGAAAAACAGTGGCATGTCCCAGATGACGTGGTAAGTCGTATTGTTCTTCCACCAAGATGGACATGTAGGCAAGCCGGTAGGCTGAGGATGCAACGCATACCATCTGAAGGTGAAGATGTTATTGGACGTAGATGTAGTCGATGCGGTGATGTTGGACATTATAGCCATAGATGTACGAATCCATTGTCGTATGCTTCGAATTAGGATGTTTTAATTTAGTGTTATGGTTTAATATGTTTTGATAATTATTTCATATCTTGGATATTATAGTTTCTACTCGATGGTGGAAGATTTATTAACAATTTTTTCTTTTGAATTTAATCCCAAATGAAAAGAGGCTTTCTGAAGTTGATTTTAAATCTTTAGTTTACATATCATTTTATGAAATGTCCAAATGATTTTGAAAAGAAAAACAAATATATATCATTTTTTCTTTTCTTTAAAATGGTTATTGATTTTAAATGTCAATACATTTTTTGTTAAATCCATCTTCATTTTATATAATATTTGTCTCCACTCTCAATTTTTTTACCCCACTATTAACTTAAATAATCTATTAGAAATTGATTTTCCAAGTGAAAAAAATTAGTTTCTGATAGGACTAAAAATTATTCAACAATTTCCACTTGGAGGAAATTTTTTCCAACAGGAGAAAAACGATTTCCGCTTGGAGGAAAACTTTTTCGCCTGGCGAAAAATTTTCCAGAAGCTTCAATTGATCTCCATATGGGATTTCCAACTGGAGGAAAATTTTTCCTCCAAGAAGAAAACTTTTCCTCTTGGAGGAAAAATTTTCCGACAAGCGGAAATTTTTTTAGAATCGACAATTGAGCTCGTAAGATGTTTGTGCATAATGGAATTCTAATAAATAAACATGGCACATTTTCTATAAGGTCAATTAGTTATCCTTACATCAATAACACATCATTATCTTAGTTAAATGAACATTATAATCCACCATTATCTTTACAATTAAAGGTTGAATATAATAAAGAATATGCATCTATAAACATGACAAAAGGAAAGAAAAATGCATCATCACCCAACTCATATGCTTAGTTCTTTTTTGTAAGCTTCATATGCATCCTTCCTCCTAAAGAACTCTGTGTGATCTTATGTGAATGTCACTGGTAATCTAGCATGTAAAAACTCGATGGTCTTAAGTGTAAATATGCCACAGTCACCACTACAAAAAAACAATTATTATAACGAGACAATAACATTATTAGAACCATATTCAATAGTTAATATTTATTCAACAAACATGTACGTATTAAGGGGCTTTACCCGTTACTTTGCTGAGGGGAATTTTATGCCAATTCACATGTAAACTCATCAATGGAGTCTACAAGATCCGTCCACTGTTCATAAAAGGATGCAGACCACATTAAATAAGGTAATATAATGCATAATTTCTTGAAATATGTTTCTCCCCTGTTTCGGTTGTCAACCTTATCTGAGTCATATACAGTCATACAATGCTCTTTCAAGTCCACGTGCCCTAGAAGCCAATGTATATTGCGCTTGTTTAGTGGAATCAACAACTGTCAGTACATTACAGGATTTCTGTTAGCACAACAAATAAAGGAAGGCACATAAATAAATGAATAGTTAACATTACACAATTTGGACATGTATATTGTACATGATTTACGCATTTCCATGACTTCGACTCCTTCATTCGGATCCCCAATACATATTCTTGCATTGCATATGAGAATTGGAAATTAGATGGATTGGCGAGGAACTTTCCATAACACTGCTCAATGTATACCTACAACAAAATAAATTATTAGTTACCCAAAATCACAATAGCCACATATAGGATACCTGGCCTTTAAAACTTCTTTACTTACCCAAAATCCTCCATCTATCACCTCAAAACTAGGATAAAAAACATCAGGGAATCGATTGGCACGTACACGAAATAAGTAAGGCAGGACTTCCATATGCTGCATTGAAAGATGAGTTAATTTTAAATTACATCCATGCAGTTGAACGACAATCTATGGAATTTATCAAATTATAAAATAAAAATCTTGATCGAAAAATACTTGCATCGTGATTCAGCCATCTCTCACTGGTTATAAGCAACTGGAAAAAGTCTTTACCCGCAGACAAAATATCCATATCAACCTTTGCTGCCCAACCGAACTTCATAAATTGGTTAAAACATTTTACAAGTTGAGTGGGTACTGGTTTGTATGGGTCGAACTTCAAAGTAGAAGATGCACCGGGTAAAGTGTGCTGTAGTTTTTTCTGTAAGCCTCCAACACTATAAGGAGTAGTAATCGCTGCTGCCGCCTTCCTATCCCACCTCCCAATATCTATACTTTGCTTAGCAGCTTCTACCTTTCTTGCACGTCTCTCGGTCGGAAACTTTGATGGAGACACTTTCTCGATAATCTTAACACTTGGTCCTACATTGTCTACAACGGATGGACGTGACTGTCTATCAACGGGGGTCGCATTAGGACCAAACTCTTCTTTATTTTCATCCCCTTCAACGTCCGCTTCCATCCCATCTCCCAAACCATCAGCACCAACTCCCACTCGTTGGTGTTTCATTAACTTATCAAGCTTGGTCTCCAATCTTGCAAACTCTCTAAGTATGGCGATTCTTAAATCCTTAACGTCTTGCCACTTCACCTTCAAGGATAGTTAATCTCTCTCTCAAAAGTACCTAAAAGAAACAATAATGATTAGTACTTGTAATAATAAAAAAAGATAAACATTCATACAATTTAATCAAACCTCATCATGGGATGGAGTCGTTGGAGGTTGGGATGGAGTCGATGGTTTAACACGAACATGAGCAGTAACTCCTGCAGTCGATGATGAAGGCTGGTCTGTCGGCTTATCTCCCATTTGCTGCCTCCCTCCTTTACCCTTACTTTCCACAGATGCCTGTTTTCGTTTCTTACTTCTTCCACTACTTGTAAGTGGAACACCTTCATCTCTTTCACCATTGTTAGATCTAAAATATTGATGATTTTATGCCATATTTATAGCTTAATATTTGTTAGTTTGTGTTAATTTGTTATGGAAAGATACTTAATTATGTATTTTTCTTAATCTAGGTAAAAGAGGAAGAATTTTAAGAAAACAACCATAAAAATGGATTCCTTGGGTCGAATTATGGTGGGAAGCAAGATTCGAGCTCGAACGGACTAAGCATTAAAAAGATTCCAAAAAAGATACCTTGAAGATTCCATAAAGATTCTATTGAGAATTTCATGGTGGAAGTGGATGTCATATAAATCATCAAGATCTGAGGATTTCAAATGTCTCGTTATTTTTGGATTTCGAGGTGCGAGCAAAGAGTTATCATCATTTAAAGTTTAGAATTTATAAAAAATAATATTCTAGTTATTCTCCACCATTGATCAAAAGAGGGAATCAAGGCAATTTGAGGGCCAAGATAAAAACAAGTGGCAATAATTGGTTAATTTATCATTAATGAGGCACATGTCATGTCACATGCTTCATTAAGGGTAAATTAGACTAATTAACTATTTTTTTAGGAGGAACTAGATAAAAGGAAAGTAGTAGAGAGCAAGTAATATACAGTTTCCTTTTCACACATGAAATTCGTCCAACCCTCTTCATGGCTTAAAAAAGGTATCTTCCAAGACTCCCACATTGAAAATAAAGAGAGAAAAAGATTCCCAAGGCCCTATATATATAGCCCCCACCACATTGAAGGAATATATACAAGTTTAGAGAGTTATTTAAGAGCTTTTAGGAGGCTTAAATAGAAACAAACCAAATTTTGGGAGTTTCTAAGGTTCTCTTAAGGGTTCTAGGGTTTTAAAGTTTTAGGGTTTTAGAAGATCAATTGGAGAGCTTGGAAGAGGCAGAGAGATGTGGGCTTGCTTGGAGAAGAAGGCTACGACTTGGAGAGCTCTTGGAGGAGAATTTCTTCAATAGTTTTTATTCTCTTTTCCTTTCTCTTTAATTGTGAATCTTATTATTTTTAATAATTATGGATGTTGAAATTATTTTTACCATGAACTAATTTTCATAGCTAGGGCTATGATGTAGCCCTAACTATGAAGGTTTAATTATTTTAATATATGTTGAGTTTTATTTAATTAGTAATATGTTTTGTTAATAAATCATTGGTATACTTAATGCTTTCATAGGCCGGAAGGAATGAATGATTTTAATAATATTTGAGCTTGGAAAAGGATAATATTATGGATCTCCAATGATTTACATGAATGCATAATTGATTGGAAAATAGTTATGTCTCATGCCATATTATTTGCTTAATCTATGCTTGATGAATTTGCATGATTTAATTTATAGGCCGGAAGGAATAAATTAGGTTATGTGAATATTATCAATTGTGAGTGGAAACTACTTTTGATTAATTTTGTGATTAAGTATGGTTAACAAAATTACTAGTTAATTAAATTCACATATTTAAGTAATTAAATTGGAATAGTTAGTGGTGAAATCAAATGCCCTAGTATTCATAATTATTCTCTCTCTTACTTGAAATTTATCTAATTTTAATTGATTGCTTTTGTTTAATTTAGTTTATTTAGTTTTCAATTGCCATCTTAAATTTTCGTTCAAATATTATCAAAACCTAATTAACTTTGGTACTTAATACTTAATCCCTTGGGTACGACAACCCTATTTTTCCACTTTATTACTTGAAAACGATTCGTGCACTTGCGAGTTAATTTTACACATCAAGTTTTTGGCGCCGTTGCCGGGGATTAAGGCATTAATATTAATTCGGATTGGGTTTAGTAGTACTTTGAACATTGTTTTCTTATTTTAAATTTTTATATTTATTTCTTAATTTTGGTTTTAGTGTTGCATGCTAGGGTTTTAATTCTTTGCTTGTTTGGCCAACGTGCTTTGAATTTTTAATACTTATTTTGTGGTACTTGAAACCAAAATTGTGTTTTTAATTTATTGTTGCTTAGTTTACAAGTCTAGCATACTTAGGGATTTTAGTATTATTTTTTATTTGTTTGGTTGAATAAGATTAGGTTTAGCTTTCTTTTAGTTGAAATTTTAGTTTGGCATAATTGTTTACTTTAAAAGCATACCTACACAAAAGGGTTTAATTTTTTTGCATTCAAATCGTTTGGTTCATTATTTCCTAGAGTTATTTTCATTTATCTTTTAGTTAAGTGTTAGTTTGTTTTTCTCTATTGCTAATTGATTTTAATTGTTAGATTAGTTAGCAACATTATAATTCTAATAATTTTTTTTTTTCTTGTTCAATTTTCTAATTTTCTTTCTAATTTATTTTACTTGCTCTCTTTTTAGGAATTAGGTGTTGTGTATGAGTCATAGTGGTGATCAAGAGTTCACGGAGGAAGTTGACTTAGAAAATAAACCAGCACCTAGAAAACAAGCCATAAGAGGTACTTGGGTACGTATAGACCAAGGAACTCAAGAAGGTGCAATGGCCAACCAAAGAGAAGATGATTTGCCCATATGCGAGTATGCTGCTCACAAGAAAGTTGGTGATTTGTCTTGCATAAGGAGACCACCCATTGAAGCAAACAATTTTAAAATTGAAGCATCTACTACTTCTTTGCTTAATAATGTTCAATTTTGTGGTTTGCCTCATGAAGATCCAAACATGCATATTTCTAGTTTTCTTCAATTGTGTGATATGTCTAAACAAAATGGTGTTTCTGATGATGCTTTTCGATTAAGACTTTTTCCTTGGTCTCTTAGAGACAAGGCAAAAGTGTGGTTAAATTCTTTACCTGCAGGTACTATCACTACATGGGATGCTATGGAGGCAAAATTCCTAGACAAATTTTTTCCTCCATCAAAGACCGCAAAATTGAAAAGTGATATAAACAATTTTTGTCAATGGGACCAAGAGACTTTGTATGATGCATGGGAGCGCTTCAAGGAACTATTAAGAAGATGCCCACACCATGGTTTTCCAACATGGATACAGGTACAGATTTTCTATAATGGTCTAGATTATGGTAACAAACAATTGGTAGATGCAGCTGCAGGAGGTTCTTTAATGAAGAAGAGGCAATCAGAAGCATTTGAATTAATTGAAGAGATGGCCCATAATAACTACCAATATCCAAGTGAGAGGAGACTAAATGGAAGAAGTCAAGTAAAGGCCGTGGAAGACGTTGATATTAACAACTTAGGAGCTCAACTTGCAACCCAATTCATGAAGACCTTGAACACTCAATTTGGTCAAATAGGGGTGAATTCTATCCAATCTACTAATAATTTTTTATTTTGTGATTTATGTGGTGCTCATGATCATAAGAGTGTGGATTGCCAAGTTGGAAATCCCTTTGCTTCTGATGATGTTAATTTTGTAGGGAACTTCCAAAAGCAACAAAACAATCCATATTCTAACACATATAATCCAGGATGGAGGAACCACCCAAATTTTTCATGGTCTAACAACAACCAGCAAGGGTCTAATCAAGGACAAAGTGGAGGGTTTCAAAAACAACAATTCCAATCTCCATTCTACCAAAAGCCGCAACTTGCACATCAAAATCAAAATTCTTCTCAAGCTCAAACTCAATTTTCTTCACTTCAACAATCTTTGCAAGAGTTATCTAATAGTACTAATTCTTTCATGCAGAGAACTGAGCAACAATTGACAAACCATAGTCAAATGTTCAACAACCAAATCGCTGCAATCAAAAGCTTGGAGAACCAAATAGGTCAATTAGCAACTCAATTCCAAAGAAGTCAAGGAACTTTGCCAAGCCAAACGGAGAAGAACCCAAAGGAGCAGGTTCAAGCCATTACATTAAGAAGTGGAAAGCAAGTAGCCGAGCCTAAAGAAAGTGACAAAGGGATGGTAATTCTTGATGATGAAGATGAAGAGAGCCCTATAGACTCAACATCACACTTGGTCACACATGACAACTCAAAATCAAATGTGGAGCATAAGGAGGCTTATAGGAGAAAAGATGAAGGTTTAAGTGATGCCATGAAGTCTCCACCAACAAAGTACATACCACCACATGGAAGAGAGGCCGAGAGCTCACCAACTGGATCAAAGAAAGTTGAACCAGCACCTTACCTAACCAAACCTATTGACAAGCACAACGAAAATGAGGAGAAGAATCAAGCCTACAAGAAAACCCCACCTCCACCTTTCCCATCTAGGTTTAGGAATGCAAAGTTAGATAATCAATTTAAAAAGTTTCTTGATGTATTTAAGCAATTGCATGTAAATATCCCTTTCATAGATGCCTTAGAACAAATGCCTTCCTATGTTAAGTTTTTGAAGGAGATATTGTCAAACAAGAGGAGGTGGGAGAATTATGAGTTAGTAGCTTTGAGTGAGGAGAGTAGTGCTAGGTTACACCATAGGATTCCACCCAAGTTAAAAGATCCAGGAAGCTTTGATATCCCATGTAACATTGGACATTATAATTTTATGGCTCTTTGTGATTTAGGTGCTAGCATTAATTTGATGCCATATAGCATTTACAGGAAGCTTGGAGTGGGAGATGTGAAGCCTACCACAGTGACTCTTCAAATGGCAGATCGAAGCATAAAAAGGCCAAGGGGAATATTGGAGGATGTACTTGTAAAAGTAAACAAGTTCATATTCCCTGCAGACTTTGTGATACTTGATATGGAGGAAGATGACAACATTCCAATCATTCTTGGAAGACCATTTCTTGCAACCGGACGTGCCCTAATTGATGTACAACAAAGGCAAGTAACCCTTAGAGTACTCAATGAGGAGGTAAGTTTTCAAATCCCTAATGTTGTTAAATTTCCTAATCTTGATGAAATTTCTTGCTGCTTTCTTGTTGATGCATGTGATGAATTGGTAAATGATATGGCAAAGGAAAGTAATTTAGATCCCTTAGGATTGAGTGAGTTATTTGAACCATGTACAGAAGAAGAAAAACATGAGTGTAACATCATAGATATAGCCACCCACTGTGAGGTAGATTATGTTGGAAAGTTTGAGGATTTAGGTGAGAGTGGACCTAGAAAGATACCGAGTGTGGAGCACCCACCTATAATTGATTTGAAGCCACTACCTAGTCATTTAAAATATGCTTTTCTAGGATTTAATAATACCCTGCCGGTAATAATTTCATCCACCCTTAGTGAGGACCAAGAAGCCAAACTTTTAGAAGTTTTAAGAGAACATAAAACTGCACTAGGTTGGACTATAGCTGATATTAAGGGTATTAGCCCCTCTATTTGTATGCACAAAATACTTATGGAGGAAGACCATAAACCAACTGTAGAACATCAAAGGAGGCTTAATCCTAATCTTAAGAAAGTGGTTCATGGTGAGATTTTAAAGCTTTTAGATGCCGGGATTATCTATCCTATTTCGGATAGTGATTGGGTAAGTCCTATTCAAGTAGTTCCTAAGAAAGGTGGGATGACTGTGCAAGAGAATGATAAGAGTGAGCTTATTCCTACTAGGTTAGTTACTGGGTGGAGAGTGTGCATTGATTATAGGAAGCTTAATAAGGCCACTAGAAAAGACCATTTTCCTTTGCCATTCATTGATCAAATGTTAGAAAGGTTAGCCGGTAAGGAATATTATTGTTTTCTAGATGGTTATAGCGGTTACAATCAAATAGCTATTGCCCCTGATGATCAAGAAAAGACTACTTTTACTTGTCCTTATGGAACTTTTGCCTATAGAAGGATGCCTTTTGGTTTATGCAATGCACCTGCAACCTTTCAAAGGTGTATGATGTCCATCTTTTCAGATATGGTAGAAGATATCATTGAAATCTTTATGGATGATTTTAGTGTATTTGGTGATTCTTTTACCTCTTGCTTGCAAAATTTATCTAGGGTTCTTCTAAGGTGTAAAGAAATGAATCTTGTGCTTAATTGGGAAAAATGTCACTTTATGGTTCAAGAGGGCATAGTTTTAGGTCATAAGATTTCTAAAAGGGGAATTGAGGTAGATAAAGCTAAAATAGAAGTTATAGAGAAATTGCCTCCACCGACTTCAATAAAAGGTATTAGGAGTTTTCTTGGGCATGCGGGCTTTTATAGGAGATTTATTAAGGATTTTTCCAAGATAACTAAACCTCTTTGTAACTTGTTGAATAAAGATGTTCCCTTTGTTTTTGATGATGAATGCATGCATGCTTTTAATCTTTTGAAAGAAAAATTAATATGTGCTCCCATTATGTGTACTCCTAATTGGAATCTACCTTTTGAAATTATGTGTGATGCTAGTGATTATGCTATAGGAGCTGTTTTGGGACAAAGGAAAGATAAAAAACTGCATGTTATTTATTATGCTTCTAGAACTTTGAATGATGCTCAACTTAATTATGCTACTACTGAGAAAGAGATGCTTGCCATTGTCTTTGCTTTTGATAAGTTTAGAGCATATTTGTTAGGTTCTAAGACCATTGTCTATACCGATCATAGTGCAATTAAGTACCTCATGAGTAAGAAAGAGTCTAAACCTAGGTTAATTAGATGGGTTTTGTTACTTCAAGAGTTTGACTTAGAAATTTTGGATAAAAAAGGAGTAGAAAACCTAGTAGCTGATCACTTGTCTAGGTTGGAATTGAGTGAGGAAAAAGAAGAAAGAGATATAGAAGAGTGTTTTCCAGATGAGAAAGTGTTTAAGGTTGATGGTATGTTTGATGTACCTTGGTATGCTGACATTGTTAATTATTTGGTTACTAATGTTATGCCGCCTAGTTTGGAAAAACCATATGAAAAGCATAAGTTTCTTAAGGAAAGTAGGTATTACTTTTGGGATGACCCCTATCTTTTTAAGAAGTGTGCCGATGGTATAATTAGGAGGTGTGTTGCTAGAGAAGAGACAATGTCCATTATTAAAAGTTGTCATTCTAGTGAGTATGGGGGGCATTTTGGGACTAGAAAAACCATAGCAAAAATTTTAAATTCTGGATTTTATTGGCCATCTATGTTTAAAGATACTAATATTTATGTGCAAGGGTGTGATAGGTGCCAGAGAACCGGGAACATATCAAGGAAGAATGAGATGCCTTTGAAGAATATCCTTGAGGTAGAATTGTTTGATGTTTGGGGTATTGATTTCATGGGTCCTTTTCCTTCTTCTTGTGGTAATAAATATATTTTAGTTGCTGTGGATTATGTTTCTAAATGGGTTGAAGCTAGTGCACTACCTACTAATGATGCACGAGTTGTATTGAAATTTTTAAAAAAATACATTTTTACTAGATTTGGTACACCCCGAGCAATCATTAGTGATGGTGGCACTCATTTTTGCAACAAACAATTTGAATCCCTTCTTGCTAAATATGGTGTTAGACATAAAATTGCTACTCCTTACCACCCACAAACTAGTGGGCAAGTAGAAATTTCAAACAGGGAAATAAAGAGGATTTTGGAGAAGACGGTCAATGCTTCAAGAAAGGATTGGAGCTTAAAGCTAGATGATGCACTTTGGGCATACCGGACCGCCTACAAGACCCCCATTGGTACTTCTCCGTATAAACTGGTTTTTGGTAAGGAATGTCATCTTCCCGTGGAATTGGAGCATAAAGCATATTGGGCAACCAAGTTTCTCAATTTTGATCAAGAGGCTGTGGGCAAGAATAGGCTATTGCAATTGGATGAACTTGAAGAATTTAGGATGGCTGCTTTCGAGAATGCAAAGATTTACAAAGAAAAGACAAAGAGATGGCACGACAAGATGATTAAAAAGAGGGACTTTCATGTTGGACAAAAGGTACTTCTTTATAACTCTAGACTTAAATTGTTTCCAGGTAAATTAAGATCAAGATGGAGTGGACCATATGATATTGTACAAATTTTTCCAAGTGGAGCAATTGAAATCACCAAACCGGGACATGAAAGTTTTAAGGTGAATGGGCAGCGGTTGAAGCCATATTATGAAGGTGGAGTGCTTGAGACTAGCCTCTACTTGGATGATCTTAATTAAGTTAAAGGGAGGAGTCAAGCTAATGACTTTAAACAAGCGCTCTTGGGAGGCAACCCAAATTTCTTTCTTTACCTTATATTTATCTATTTATTTTAGTTGTTTTTAGTGGTTTTCTTGTTTTTAGGTTGTTTTGATGTGTTTTGTTTGAGTTTTTGCAAGGTTTTAAGATGTTTAGGTGTAAAAGAGCAAAAGACGAATGTTGAGAATTTCAAGTCTACAGTTAGGTTTTTGGAGTATAACCACCTTGAATATGCATTGGAGTACATCAAATTTTTTTTTCACATTACGAGGAACATTCCATGTCTTCAAAGGGGAGTATTCTTTACCTTTTATTTACTTTTGCTTTATTTTATGTTTTTCACAATGAGGACATTGTTCATTTTAAGTTTGGGGGTGAAAAGCATGCTTTGCATCTTTTAAATCTTGTCCATTTAAGTGTTTTTATAAGTTTTCAAAAATGTTAGTTTTAGTTTTTATTTTCCTTCATTATCCATTTAAGTGTTTTTATAAGTTTTCAAAAATGTTAGTTTTAGTTTTTATTTTCCTTCATTATTAAAAAAAAAAAAATTGTTTTTGTGGTGTTTTCTTAAGTACTTTAATGAGCCAATGATAAGACTATGATTGAAAATAAATTGGTTTTTAGATGGTGGATTTGTTTTTGTGTATGCTTAAATGCTTGAAGTTATATTCGCATATTGTTACTTTCGATAAATTTTGAGCACATAATCAATAATGCATAATTTAGATTGTGTTTTGAAGAAGGTTTGCATGAATTAGAGTACTTTATTATTAATTGAACTCTAGAACTTGCTTGATTATTGCTTGAGGCGAAATCCTAGGTGAATGCATTACTAAGAACATGATTTAGGCCATCTTTGTTTAAGTTTGAGCCTTTCAAGCCAACCTAATACATTATCTTCCACTAGTACCTTATTTGAGCCTTTAGGATGCATAAAGATGTGTTAGAGCCTTTTCTTCATTAAAGCACATTTACTTACCCTTTTTGAGCCTTAAATTTCTTTTTCCTACCTTGAACATACTACAAAGAGAGCGTTAATTGAATTGATATGAATATATGCTTGTGAGCTTGTTTGAGTGTTGAAAAAGAAAAAAATGAGAAAAAGGAAAAAATAAAGTTTGGAGGTTAAGTATTTGGTGAATTTGGCTCTAGTATGCATTTTTGTGTAAATTGGAGGTTTGAATGTGCAATAAGAAGAAAAATAATTTTGGGGGCTTAGTGGAAAAGAAAGAAAAAAAAAAGAAAGAAAAAAAAAGAAATAAAGAAAGAATATGTGTGATTTGAAGAATATATGCACAATAAAAAGGAGAAAAAGGATATTGAAATTGAAGTTGAAATAAGAAAAGAAGTTCTAATAAAGAAACAAATTTTACAAGTAATTTATTCATTGATATTTAATTTTAGCTTTCTTTCTTTGATTTATTATATCTTATCCTTTTCTTTCTTTAGCCTTATCCATTAGCCTTAACAATAGAAACCATGAAGTCCTAATGATTTAAGGTGGTGCATTAACCTACATTAGTGGAGAGTGATAATTAAGTCAAGCATATGGTAGTTCATACTTTATTATCAATTTCTAATTCTTGTAAATTTATTCAAGCATATGATAATTAAGTGTATAAATTGATTTCCACACACACACATTGGAAGTATCATATATGTTGGATAGAATATAAGGTATTGAGCTACATAATTACTTTGAAACCATTTGAAAAGTCATATGTTATACAATCTTTGAGGCACCTCATTAAAGTATCTTATGTTCTTTAAATAAAATTTCATTTTCTTATTCTTTTTCTTTGCTAGGGACTAGCAAATCTTAAGTTTGGGGGTATTTGTTAGATCTAAAATATTGATGATTTTATGCCATATTTATAGCTTAATATTTGTTAGTTTGTGTTAATTTGTTATGGAAAGATACTTAATTATGTATTTTTCTTAATCTAGGTAAAAGAGGAAGAATTTTAAGAAAACAACCATAAAAATGGATTCCTTGGGTCGAATTATGGTGGGAAGCAAGATTCGAGCTCGAACGGACTAAGCATTAAAAAGATTCCAAAAAAGATACCTTGAAGATTCCATAAAGATTCTATTGAGAATTTCATGGTGGAAGTGGATGTCATATAAATCATCAAGATCTGAGGATTTCAAATGTCTCGTTATTTTTGGATTTCGAGGTGCGAGCAAAGAGTTATCATCATTTAAAGTTTAGAATTTATAAAAAATAATATTCTAGTTATTCTCCACCATTGATCAAAAGAGGGAATCAAGGCAATTTGAGGGCCAAGATAAAAACAAGTGGCAATAATTGGTTAATTTATCATTAATGAGGCACATGTCATGTCACATGCTTCATTAAGGGTAAATTAGACTAATTAACTATTTTTTTAGGAGGAATTAGATAAAAGGAAAGTAGTAGAGAGCAAGTAATATACAGTTTCCTTTTCACACATGAAATTCGTCCAACCCTCTTCATGGCTTAAAAAAGGTATCTTCCAAGACTCCCACATTGAAAATAAAGAGAGAAAAAGATTCCCAAGGCCCTATATATATAGCCCCCACCACATTGAAGGAATATATACAAGTTTAGAGAGTTATTTAAGAGCTTTTAGGAGGCTTAAATAGAAACAAACCAAATTTTGGGAGTTTCTAAGGTTCTCTTAAGGGTTCTAGGGTTTTAAAGTTTTAGGGTTTTAGAAGATCAATTGGAGAGCTTGGAAGAGGCAGAGAGATGTGGGCTTGCTTGGAGAAGAATTTTATTCTCTTTTCCTTTCTCTTTAATTGTGAATCTTATTATTTTTAATAATTATGGATGTTGAAATTATTTTTACCATGAACTAATTTTCATAGCTAGGGCTATGATGTAGCCCTAACTATGAAGGTTTAATTATTTTAATATATGTTGAGTTTTATTTAATTAGTAATATGTTTTGTTAATAAATCATTGGTATACTTAATGCTTTCATAGGCCGGAAGGAATGAATGATTTCAATAATATTTGAGCTTGGAAAAGGATAATATTATGGATCTCCAATGATTTACATGAATGCATAATTGATTGGAAAATAGTTATGTCTCATGCCATATTATTTGCTTAATCTATGCTTGATGAATTTGCATGATTTAATTTATAGGCCGGAAGGAATAAATTAGGTTATGTGAATATTATCAATTGTGAGTGGAAACTACTTTTGATTAATTTTGTGATTAAGTATGGTTAACAAAATTACTAGTTAATTAAATTCACATATTTAAGTAATTAAATTGGAATAGTTAGTGGTGAAATCAAATGCCCTAGTATTCATAATTATTCTCTCTCTTACTTGAAATTTATCTAATTTTAATTGATTGCTTTTGTTTAATTTAGTTTATTTAGTTTTCAATTGCCATCTTAAATTTTCGTTCAAATATTATCAAAACCTAATTAACTTTGGTACTTAATACTTAATCCCTTGGGTACGACAACCCTATTTTTCCACTTTATTACTTGAAAACGATTCGTGCACTTGCGAGTTAATTTTACACATCAACCATATCTCTGACAGTAGGTGCAACACTGTATGGAGTATGGTCATGATGTACATCCCATGCAATTTTGCCAATATATGCATGCTCAAATTCAATTACATTCATTAAGCTATGAACGGGATACTGCAAAAGCCAAAAGAAATTATCATGAAGTGATTATTAAGTAATACTAATATTACTACAAATACTGCAAAAGTCTATAAATAATATTACTAAGTTGGAATGTATGTATATATATATATATGTATATATAAGTGGAAAAACTCATATACTTACATCACGATGATCGAAGAGTTCAGTGGCCTTCTCAAATCTTGGCACTTGTGAAATATACCAATTGAGAATTCAAGGGAATGCCATGTCCGGCAACTTCTTTCCAAATGCTTGACCTAATGAAGGAATTGTCTCAAAACCCCAAATCTGTCAAACAATAAATTAATGATGAATAAGTAAAGAAATACACACCATAAATACAAATGTAACAAACTTTAAATAATAGTGTAATAAACTTACCATGAAAGCCAAAGGAAACCCACAAACACTATAACTCTTTGAATTGTTTAAAGCCATGGACTCTCTATGCTCAAAAGCACTCTTCAATGATCTAATGGTAGTGGTGTATGATAAAGTACCCCATGGATAGTTATTGAAGTACTCTAAATCGTCCACAATCTCCAAGTGATTATGGGGTGCGTTGGCCATGCTTTCTTTGCCTAGAAGAACCGTCTCTAGGAAATATAATAAAGCCAACTTCAATCTATCATCATCGGCTTCATCATCGTCTTGACACTATGCGGCCATGAAAGCTTCGGTTATCTCCGAGTTAGTGACCTTTTGCTTTCCGCTAAAATATATGTCACTAATACGCATAGAGATGTTAACCCGCCTATTGGGTTCGTAACCAAACCGTAGACATGTAATTATGGCGAAGTCTCTCCCCGTAAATCTTGCACCACGCCCTCCAAAATTGAATACCATAGAATCCTTGTCGTTGCAAATACACTGCCTATACAACATGCTGTTGACGATGTGGCCACTAAATTGTATATCTTTGGCCTTCAAAAAGTGGCCAAAATAGCTATCCTTGAACTTCTTTATTTCGGATGGAGTTAGCTTGAACTTAATATCCGACACGGCTTTCCAAAAGTTTGATCTACAATTAACCTTTGCCCTAGATATCTTCGAGTCCCAAAACCTTCATTGGTATTCTGAATCCATTTATCTGTAAATCAAATAAGAATAACAAATCATAACCTATGGCTTGCTTATGGACAACAAAATTGAAAGGACCAAAAACATATTAAATAGTAAAAAATAAACATCTAACGAAATTTCCGCCAAACAATTACAATTTGAAAGTTTAGAACAAAAAGATGTTTATGCATCTATTGGAAACAATTTTCGAACTAGAGGAATCATAAAAAAGAGATATGTTTCAGAGCACTATACTAATTAATCATAAAACTTAAGAACATGACTCTTACTATAAGTGTCTTTAGCATCAAAGTTCTTTCAAAGAACAATAAACATGCTGAAAATGTTGATGAGTTAAAAGTAAACTCAAACAACTACCATCACAGACTACGTTGCTTGATCCAAATTATACATCAGGTTATTTGAAAACATTTCTTTGTTAAAAATATAATTTATTAATAACCTCGCATCCCTAAAAAAAAAAAAAAAATTCCTAAACTAACATATTAAGAAATGCATATGATGACAAACAAACAAGTACTAAAACAGTTTTTTTTTTGAAAAAAAAAAAACAAAAAAAGGAGAAAGGAAGAAAGAAAATTCTAATAGAACCTCAAATACAAATATCCAATATAACTTGGCCAAGCTCAACCATCTGGAAGGCCAACACATATACACAAACATTCTCTCCAGGAGGAACCAAACGTTTAAATTAATAGTTCAACAGCTTTTCCTTTTATTTTTGCAAATTTTAGAATAGCATATTACTAGTTGCTCCATTTCCACTTCCGATCCAAAAGCAGTAAAACTACAAGAGATAACCATCAGAAAAATATTAATTGGCATCAGCGTGCCTACCTTTTCAGTTAAGTCAAGTGCACCACTTATAATTGTTGTCTCATATGTGTAAGTTCACCTCCCTTGCCAGCCAACCTATATACAAGAACACAAGGATGTTATAATAAGTACTAACCAACATAGATTATGGTTATACTTCAACTTATAGATGCAGTTGGATGGTTTTATCAAATATGCAAATAAATTTTGAAGAGCTTCACTTTACCTCTTGGCTATGGATGGAGACAAGGGCTTTCAACTGCGCTCTCCTAAATAATGCTTCATTATGTCCCAGTACCCAATCCGATATTTGGAATGCATATTCTCAATGTTAAGAAGTCAATGCAATCTAAAAAAAACTTATTGTTTAAGCATACAGGTTCAAATTTACTGTATATACAAGTCAATACACTAAAAAAATTTAAATAAATAAAATCAATAAGAATATGGAGAGGCATAAGCTTTAAGTTCAAGCTTTGTTGCCTTTTGTCTTTTCTTAAACAAATCATCCAGCACCTTTTCCTAACCCCATTCTTTTTCTACATAAGAATTTCAACCACACCAGCTCATGGACTCACAAAAATTGTAACATACAAATTTTAACTATTTGAGTTGTTACTTTATCAATTGAAATGCCCTGACTGGACAGGCAGTTAATAATTAAATTTTTTTCATTTTCACAACCAATAACATTATCAAACATTGAAGGATAGAATCCAACCACCACCCTCAATTCAAGGAAGCAATATAACAGACTAAAAGCACATTTGAATCAATATCACAATTTACAATGACAATTTCAAAGCAAAACAATTACAACCCCAGTAGAATGCAACAAGCAGCAAAAGAAAATTGTAACTTGCTATAATCTAGTTTTGCTAATTGCAATCAAAATTTCCCAACAGTGTTCTTGTTCTTCTCACTTGAATGAAAAAACATATATTATACCATTTTTTATGATTTACTATACTGCAGAACAATAGTCCTTAGCCCAAACCCATTATCATTGGCAAGTCCATCATCAGTTCTAAATATGCTGTACCTTACTAACCCTTCCACTTTCAAAATTGTCAAAATTCTTGTGTCTGTTCTTCGCAAATAGCAATTATTAGCAAACCAACCAAGTCAATATATGAATAAAGCATTACATTTATATCAATATGACGCTTTCTCATCACTTGAAAATACATAGGAAGTTATATGTACTATTGTAGCTACCTAAAAGAAGCTTTCTTTGCTTTTTAATTTATATGAGGGGGAAAAAAAAAAAAAAAAACCATTTTGTTCTTCAAAAGCAAAAGAATTTACTTATTTTTTTTCTCATCTTGAAATGTAAATCATAATTTTTAGTGAAGCACTTCTAAAGTATCATAACATAAAAAAAAAAAAAACTAGAATTGAGAAATTACCGAACAAGATAGAAAAGGGAATGGAAGAGAAAGAGGTTGATAATTGAATGGTTTAGGATGCTTCGTGGGGGCTACTGTACGACGACGGACGATCACCCGTAGGGGATTCATTGTACAAGGCCCTTGTAGAGGAAAAACTAATCCCAACGAATAGCAGATGCTCAGCTCCACACATTCATGTTTTCATAACGAAGCCATCGAAGGGTTTCCACAAATTTAGATTTGGCCGTATAAGGATTGAATTGTATCCAAGGAATAGGAGGCTACAAAATTGGTGGCTGGCATGGATACGACCTACGGCTGCGGTGATGACTACAGAGGTCGAAGTACAGTGATTGAGGACGATGATGGTGTGTCTCCCCTCTGCTTTTGGGTGGCGACAACGATCAAGCTTTTCCAAAGGGAGAGTGAAAGTAGAGGAAAAAACCCTAGAGAAAAAGGGAAAAACCAAGCTTTTCGAAAGGGAAAGTGAAAGTAGAGAAAAAAAAAACCCTAGAGAAAAAGGGAAAAACCAAGCTTTTTGAAAGGGAGAGTGAAAGTAGAGAAAAAAAATCCTAGAGAATAAGGGAAAAACCAAGCTTTTCGAAAGGGAGAGTGAAAGTAGAGAAAAAAAAAACCCTAGAGAAAATGGGAAAAACCAAGCTTTTTGAAAGGGAGAGTGGAAGCAAAAGTGAAGACAAAAAACCAAAAACAACAAAAGAGAAAAACATGCGTTTTGATAGAGAAAAAAACAAAAAAATAAAAGAAAAGGAAAAAAAAACTTAATAAAGGGTATTTTGGTCAAGATGAGACAAAAGTGGGCTAGTTTTTTTTTTTTTAAAATTTGTTTTGCTATTTATCAAGAATCGGTTTGTACAGTTGCTATTTTTGAAAAAACCCAATAAATAAACTCTCCCAAAAAAAAAAGCAAAAAATTGCTTTTGCTTTCTTTTCTTCATTCCGCAGGCAATCAAACCCATTAACTGTGGAAGAAGACCTTTCGCTCAACTGCAGAACAAGACCCCCCAATAATGCCTTCTATGGCCTTCGTCCTTTGAATTTGACTACTCCATGTCTCTCTATTTTTTTTTTTTTGTAATTTTTTTCCTTAGAACCACAGCTTCAAGAAGTAGAATTCAAACTTATATTGCTCAATAGAGGTGGCAAATCTTTAAAGTTTGGATCCCAGTGGCTTTTTCAAATGATTGTCGTAGTGGCCCTTTCATGGAGTTCTTTAATGATAATTCTAGTAATGACATTTTTTTTTTTGGAGTTCGTTAATGATGGTATAAAAAAAGAGAGCTTGAATAGTGGTTTTTTTTTTTTTTTTTCTTTTTCTGGGATTTAGTTGATTCATGTTTCTTGATTTTTCTTGATGTTTCTTTCTCTTTCTATCCACTTTTTTGGGAAAGTTAGACACTTTGAGTGGTGGGTGAAAACATGATGTTAAGGGCTCGTTTGGTACGCAGGATAGGTCCGGATCAGACAGGATCGGACAGGATCGGTTCAGATCGGACAGGATCGAATAGTGCAGTACTGTGTTTGGTATAGTTCTAGATTGAATGTTGGACTAGTTGTCCCATGTTTGGTGTAGGATCGGACTGGATTAGATTATTTTATAATTATAGTATTTATTTTGTTATATATGAAAAGATTTAAAATTATATTTATATTTACAAAAACATTAAATATTATATTTAATTAAAGTTTTATTATTACTTATATTTAATATGGTTTGTATAGATATTTATATGTTCAATTAATTAATAATAATAATAATTTAATGATATTTATAATACATTTGTAATTTTATTTTTAACACCCATAAACTACTTAAAATATTGTTTTCAAAACCGATTAAAATAAAATTACTAATCATGAATAACAATTAAATACAAATAAAAAAAATTGACATAATATTTAATTAAGAACTTGTTAATAGCATAAATATATCTATCTTCAATTCATACATATAGATATATAGATATATAAATAAATGTCACATGTAGTTACACTTTTAACAAGTATGACATCCGTATATATATATTGGATTTTACAAGGATAATCTAATTATATAAGAAATAAGTAAATAAACCCATTGATAGTAAGCCAAATAAACAACCTAATACAAAACCATTACCCCACTCGTTGTGAGATTGAGCACGTGTATGTACGGTGGTGGTATTTTGTATCGGATTTGCTTCATTGCGATTCCTCATTGTTTGTTCTACAAACTCAACATACGCAATTTCAGCTTCTTCAATTGTATTATAGGCTTGATATAAATTATTTGTAAATCCGTGCACTTGTTGATGACATTCAGACCAAGAATTATATATCCCTGGTTGTCTACCTTTAAACACAACATAAACCCTTCTCTTTGCCATTCAATATTCCTGCATATAATAATAAATGACAATATAATATAGTAAATTATTAAACAAAATAACAACTAGCCAAATCAATAAAGTGCATGTTAATATTCTAAAACATAACACATAATAATAAAATTATCCATACATGCATAATTAGAAACCAACATTCAATACATTACAATATATGTCCATAAGTTTCAATTCCAAATGTTCATAGTTGTCATCCTCTCATACATATCCATAAATATATAATCCACAACAATACTAATTTAGTTATCCAAAAATCCACGAGCAAATTCAATCTTCTGCGCATCGGTTTTAATAATCTTGAAAACCTCAACGTTCGATGGATCCGATCTTATTGCCTTAGAGATTTTGAGATTGTCAGTAATAGGGAATCCTAACCTGTCAAGCTCCATAGCTAAGTATTGTGGATAGTTGATATCAGACTTCTCCAACTTGTCTAACTGTGTAGCCAATTTATCTATAAACTTATCTGCTACATTGTTTAACCCGCTAACGATGTCAACATCCTTCGATTGAGCTTTCCTCTTACCTCTTAATTGGGATTGTGTGGGCAGTTGACTATGTGTTTGATTCATAGACATTGGAGAACCCACATCATCAATTTGGTCATTGTCAGGCTCCATATTTATATCATTAACTAAATCAATTGGAGTTTGTGCTCCATGTCCTGTTGCCCGATCCTTCCCAAAAATATTAGCAAGCCTCTCATATATCGGGAAAGGTTTATCTCTCCAACTTTTTGCACTTGGATTACTCTAAAATAAAAAAAGCCATCATTTAGTAAAAACATTATATATTTAAGATAAGAAACACAAAATTCAATAAAGGTATTTTTCCTAACAAAGTCAAAACCTGCACATATGCTTTCCAAGCATTGTCACTGTCAATCTCCACACATTTAAGAGTGTCATTCCATCCAAATCCACTTTTGTTCAGCATGTCGTATATGATGCCATATTGCTTCTTCCACTTTTTTAGCTTCGATTCAATATGTGGAGTTGCTCGCAATCCCGAGTTAGGACACATTTCAGCCAGTTGCCGCTCAATCATATTAAGTGTACCAGGTTTAAATGCTCCCGTATCACAACGTTGCCCACTAGCTACAGCTTCATCTTAAAGAACCAGCAAAGCTTCTTCCTCACCTCTACTCCATGTACGCCTAGATTCACCCCACCTATTATCGTTGCTGCTACCTCCAGCTTCCATTGCTATTCAAGTAAACATTTCATGATTCCAATATTATCAAAACAAGATGCAAACAAAATAACAATAAATCTCAAATGTTGCACTTAATATAATATAAGTTTGCCTTCATACATATTATCCAAAAGATTTAACAAACAATATTAAATAAGCAGTGAGAACATAATTTTTTACATAACCATCAACTAGTAATCATGATGACCTCTCCACTCACCAAACATTTGCTTAGCTAACTCATCTCTCCAATTTGTCCATTGATCTGAGGGAAGCAATTGATCCTATAATGTCCTTCTCTTCATTAATGTCCACATTTTCCATCCTATCATATTCGACTTCTCCAGGATGGAGTGTCATTTCTCTTCTAATCAGATTATGTATCAGCAACATGCAGTAATGGTTTTGATTTGTGTTGCAATTGGGTAGAAAGATGGACTTCTTAAAATTGCCCATCGCATTTTAAGAACCCCAAAGCATCTTTCTATGATATTCCTAGCTGATGCATGCTTCATGTTGAAATACTCTTGATGATTTATGGGTGCACAACCATCTCTCCATTCGGAAAGGTGATATCTTGTTCCCCTATATGGCGCAAGAAATCCTTCACCATTTGTGTAACCAGCATCCACTAAGTAATAATAACCTAACACAGAAAAATTTCTCCTATTAGTTTATGCAATGTTAATCCACTCGATGAAATATTTAAGGATTGGTCTTACCGGTTGGTACTTTTAGTCCATTTGGCCTACTTATTGCATCTCTAAGTACTCTGGAATCTGAAGCGGAGCCTTTCCAACCCGGTAATACAAATATAAATTCCATATTCGGGTTACATACACCTAAGACATTTGTTGCGATCTCACCCTTTCTTGTTCGATATCTTGGCTTATCGATTTCAGGTACTTTCACCTTAATATAAGTTCCATCTAATGCTCCCAAACAATTCTACGACACAAACAATTTTACTAACGTCAAATATGCTACAAGTCATCTAACTATAAAATTAATAACCAAACTAGTCCACATACGTACCTTAAACATTTTCCATCTATCATCCGAGCAATTATCCGACACAGGTTCAGGATGCCTCAACAAAATGGAATGTAAGCACAACACCCCATTCAATACTGAATTGAAATATCTACTAATTGTCTCCCCTGATCTATAGAATCGACTGATAATTGTACGGTTTTTTGTATGATGAGCAATTATGTGCAAAAATATGCACACTTGCTCTTCCAATGTAACAGTACCATCTCTTTTCACATATCCATCTTGGCGTAATAACCGACATAAAATAACAAATGTTCTCCTATCCATCCTCAATTGACTAATACAAGTGACATCATTGTCCAACAAACTATCTATAAAAGATGTACGCAATTCGGTAGTCCTAGTTATTCTATTCCTAACACGTCTTTCATTTTTCCTTTGCCACGCTACATACATGTACATAAAAAAGATAAACATAAAGCCCCAACAAAAAGATTGAATCACAACTAATTTTCTTCTGTCCATCTCTACAAAAAAGAAAAAAAACCAACAAATAAAAAAAAATTATCAGAAATACAATAAATTGAGCTGCTATTGCCAATACAATTGAATAAATACAGAAAACAAAAATCTGGCATTATTTTTTTGTATCCAAAAAAATATATTATTAGATCAGCTTAATTTTGAAAATATCATTCACCTTTATTTATTTATTTTATTTTTTTGGGTGTCATTCACCTTTATTTTTATATATATATATATATATATTCATCCCCCTTTTCTTTGATTTCATATCTTTTTAATTAATATTAGTCACATCTTCTATAAAAATGCAAGTGGATTATTGTAAAGCTACACAACTACTCTTGTAATTAGATCGTATCTCAGAATATATATGACCTATATTTTTTTTATTTAAAAGAGCAATCATGTATAACGCTTGGTAGAGACAATTTGGTGGTTTATCAATTATTTTATTGTTTATCTACAAGGTTTGGGCAAACAGGGAAAAAGAAAAAAAACTAGAAATATAGAACACATGAGGAGAAAATATAAGCCAAGTTTACAAGTAAAATTAAATTACATGGATATTTAAGATTTGTTTTTCTATTCATGTTCAGAATAAAAAATAAAATTATTTATAGCGATACAATATCCTAAACATTTATGTTCTATGGAAAATATATACTTTTTTTTTTCCAAAATACTGCATACAGGGTAAGAAATGCGAGGAGATAATGAAAAAAGAAACTGGGGATATGGCTTTAAAAATTTGGGAAAAGCAATGCACACTTTCTTCTTCTTCATTTTTTTTTTTTTTTTGGGTGGGGGGTTGAAATAAAATAAAAAATAAATTTGCTCCGAAAGCTATATGCAAACTTGGAAGTTAGAATGCAGATTGTTGGTATGGGACTTGGGATCCACTCAAATTTTCGCAAAAAAATAATGCCAGATAGTAATCCAATCAATGAAGCCCACAAGATTGGCCTTGACACTTTCGGCTAATTTGGGCTTATCTCAATGATCCAATTCCCATGGCCTATTCACTAACCTGGATGCAAGAACAGAGATATATGATTGACTGGAATTGGAATAATCATATTTACGTGCCCCAACATAAGAAACCAAACCAGTTAGCAATTTAAAGTATGACATGAATGCAAGCTACTCCAAATTTCAAGTTATCAAAATTCGTCTGCAACTTCTAATTCCCTTTTTCTCAGAATATGTAACACCTTCGAAACAAACACCAATAAATCTTAACATTGATTATCATAATATGCAAAGTAAAGTGAAAAAAAAAATAGTATAATTAAAAGAGATAAAATGAAGTTATTCAACCCTCAAACTTACCATTATGTCTAAAATAAACTCCAGTATTTATATTTTATTTACTTTTTCTTTCTCAGCGGAGGAAATATCATTTTTCGCAGAAGCTTTTAGCAATATATCTTCTGAAAAACTCAACATTTCTTCTTCCCATCTTCAATACTACATGCAGGCTTTTAATCATTTTATGGTGAAGACAAGCACAGAACGACCATCCCTTGAACTCGACCAGAGATTGGATTAAACTAAATATTCGAAAGCAGCTTTGCTCATCAATTCTAATCCAAATAAACAAGGATTTTAAAATTTTTGTAATATCAAATTTTATATGTAACTCATGTTCTTGATATGATATCATATTATATGTACAGATAATTAAGTAGCTAGATACAGTTTACAGGAAAACATACAACTGATAAGCATACGACGCTTAAAGTTAGCATAAGTGAATCATAGCAACACTGAAAATTAGCTGGAAGCAATACAAGACATGTCAATTCTAATTTGTTCCATACAAAGAAATTATGATGTAATATTTTGGTCAGTGTTCACATCATGGAGCACAAGTAGAATCTGGACAGCAACAAGCATAATATATCAACTACTCCACAGACAGTAGGAGAAAAGACACAAAGAAATCACTACAGAAAAACCCATAAAAGCAGAGCAGCTAGACCAAATCTCACAGAACAAAACCATCCACTCCCATATCAATTATGTCTGCTGTCCTTTCCTTCCACATATACACAGGAAATAAAAAGACAAATGGCTTGCATAAACTTGAATTCTTAATTTTTTTTTTTCCATAGAAAGCTAACGATTACACTCAAATTCATTGAACAAATAACAATGACAAATTAAATATAACATGAATAGATATGCCTTCAACACCTAATAGTTAACTACAACAATCTGCAAAGAGATAATCTCTCTCTCAACTGTACGTTCCTCAATAAATGACCAGATTACCTTATAACAATGCGTTAGTACAAGGAAGGCAGAAAGGAAAACAAAATAAAAAAATCCCAATCAGACCATCTTTAATCATACAAACACATCAAGGGCCAAGTTGTCTTTTTCAAGAAACCATTTATGCTTTATATACGTTTACTTATATTGGCTTTCATCATTACCAACATTATTGCTGACAAGCTCACATTTTTCTTTCAATCTGATCCTTTAACTAGGTACATATCTGATGAACACCACTCATGCATCACAATATCCTAAATCTTAAACTCATATTCCTCTTCCAATATTAACCCTTTCAAAGGTACATATTTCATATTTGATGAATATGCAGATGCTCACAATGATCTACATTTTATCCACCTTAATTCTAATGGCAGCATTCTCTCCATATTTCCCTCAAGCTTGGATAATAAGGATAAATTTTCTGGCAGTTTACCAGTAAGCTTGTTATGTCCAAGACTTAGATCTTAAGACAAGCAATGACATCCTATCCGTTTCATTATTTCCTCCAAGTACTAGGAAGAGTGAAGTCATGAAGATAAGGATTTGTACACAAAATGACCTAAGTTTGCTTATATTTATCATGCTAGGCAGCTTTATAATTCAAAATTTTGTGAAAAATTTTGATTCACTGGCTATGAATCTGTGATGGGTGTGTTAAGCAAAAGAATGAGTGATTTATGACGTTATGTACAGAAAAATACAACGTTATATGTATGGAAACGTGAATGGTGAGTGCGTACATTCAGCGGAAGGCTAGCAAGAAACAAGCAAAAGACAGAGGGAGTATTGGGAATGAATAATTACCTGTTAGATTTGGTCACTAGCCTTGGGGATCAGCACGGTGGAAGAGTGGGCAATGAGGGATTGGGGAAAGGCAAGGGAAAAAGAAATGAAATGCTGGAATTTTGGAGTTGGGAGAGAAGTCCGGTTGCTGAAATGCTGAAATGCTGAAATACGATTACAAATTTAATAATTCAAAACTAAATAACAAAATAAACCACAAATTGAGCACAGATTTCGGCCACTCACAGTGACAAATTAAGCACAAAACCCAGTTTTCTGGTCGACGTTTGGGTTGAGATTCGAGCGAGGACTCTTGGCGACGATAAAAAGGGTGTGGATTCCAGATTGGAGCTCGTCGATCTATCCTGCGTACCAAATGATGCCGTTTCACGGAGTTGGGAGAGAAGGCCGGTTTCGGGGAGACAATCTGGTTGAAATGGGTTTCGCCGGTGGCAAAGTTAGGGTTAGCTTTGACAGTGGCTGGCGTGCTGGTAGTAATGGCTTCAAACGTCTTCGAGGTCAAGAATGGCTTCAAATCGAAAAGAAGTGGCGAACGGGTGTGAGAGGCAGGTTGAAAGCATGGAAAGAGGGCAGGACAAAAGTGACCCAGGTGTTTTGGTGTGTCAGTTTTGTCCCCCTCGTTTCGGATAATTCGACTAACGGGACACATTTATCCCGTCCTTCATTTTCCTTCCCAAACACCAGATTGGGACTCAAACCCATCCGGTCCTGGCCAGTCCCATGTAACAAACACCACCTAAGAGGGCTAAGAACAAGGACGACCCCAGAAGGTATATCCATCTTTGATGGGGTTTCAATGGTGAACAAGAGGAAATGGTCCAATCTGATGCTTCTGTTTATATCCCTTGGGTTATAGTAGAGAGTGGGTTCTTGGGTCGGCTTGACATGGCAAAGAACACTGCTCTAGTGGATTCTTGGACTGACTTGTTCTCTCTTTCTCCGCCGTCTAATGAAGTGGTTCATTGGGTTGACGGTTTGGGGTTTGGGCTAGTGGGTGGTGGTGATTGAAGTTTGAAATTGGAGAGTTGTGAGGACTGGTTGGTAAAAGAAGATGTTGTTGAGTATTCAAAGAATTTTTGACAAGAAGTCTATTTTGGTTTCTGGTACCATATGAATTTGGTTTATGTTTATTTATTTATTTTTTTGGTTGAGTTTTATGTAATTTGTTTCTATATTTGTTGATGGCTTTTGATAATTTTTTACTAAGTTCATGTTTAGACGTTTTGCCTTATTGATCAGATTGTTTACTATCTCATGTTTTTGCCGATGAATTTTTTGCTTAGATTTTGTATATGAAAGGTTATATGATATCAGTAATGATGGAGTGTTGCAGTTTCATTTTTACTAGTCTCCTTCAAGCTTAGAGTTTTTTATTTTATCACAATAGCTTCTATCGGTAATATTTTCAAAGAGTAACATACCTGCTGAAAAAATTATCAATGGCATATGCTGGTACTTTTGATAAATATTTTGGTAAATTTTTTAGGATACTCTTTTATTTTCTTTTAATAATATTTTATATGCTATTACAATTATTTTAATATTATGTATAACATTATAGAGTTATTATAGACTTTGTATTGATACATTTAATCAAATTTTAAGGAATAAATAAAAACAAAAGGAAAAAAAAATTACCAATAGCACCTATTTAATGATAATGAAATATGTTAAAACTTAAACGTAATTAACCCAAACAAAATAATTATTAGCTATTAACAAATCTAGTTGATCAAGATAATTAAGATATTAAATTTATAATCTAAGATCAAATTGTAATATAATAATAGTCATATTGGAATATCAAACTCCTTATGCATGTGTTCCATATATGTAGTTCCTTCTATATACCAATGGCATTTATCGATATTCTTAATACACCTTTTGATAATTGTTTTGTTAATTTGTGCAAGTGGTAATTATTATTTTTTTTGTCCGTTTATAGTACTCTATATAGTATTACAATTATTTGTATTATATATACCATCTTATAAGTTACATTGATACATTGAATTTACAACTTAGTAAATCAATAAATTAACCCTTTTAAAAAAAGTAATTGTAAAGTCGAAATTACCAATGCCCTATCATTAATTGCGATAGAGTTTATTGGTAATTTTTAAAAAGTAACATACTTTCTATAAAATTACCAATGGCACATACTGATAATCTATTGGTAATTTTTTTCACTAATTTGTGCATGTGATAACCCTTTTTTTATTTATTTATTTTTGTTGGTAATACTCCATCCATTTGTTCATAGATTTTTTTTTACTGTATTGAATAACAGAGATTAAGGTTTGGTAAAATAGCAGATTGAGAGTTATAGTAAAATAGTAAATAGAGGGAAAGAAAGAGAGAAATTGAATGTTGTGGACGAGTTACTGGTACGGATATAGTTGGAATAATAAAAAAATATAGGTAGATAAAAAAAAAAAAATCAGAAGGAAGGAGTATATATGGTTAAACTCCTATTTGAGTGGGTATTAAGCCAAAGTCCCCAAATAGAATTGGGTGGATTTGGGTGGATTTGGGCACGGACCATATCAGGTTTGGATTGAATTTGGACCAAATTTTTTTTAGACAGATTTGAATTGATTTTTAGCCTTTTAGGCTTTTTCTACATCCTTAGTGTCAGTTTATCAAAAACAAAAAAGGAACCAAAAAACAAAAAAAACTTTTAATGGTGGAAATATCATTGACAGAGCACCATATTGGTAGCTAATATAATTTTCGTTTTAAAATTAGGTGATGTGACTGTAATATAGAGAAAAGAGAATAATTTTTCAGGTCTTAAAAGCAAGGGGTAAAAGTGAAATTAAAAGAAAAATTCCATGGAAGCGGTAAAATCGCCCCTGCAATCCTTCTTACCGATCTCTATCCGAGTTCTGCCTCGCATAATTTGAATATTATACGACAAAAGAATAAAATTTTCAAACCTGGTTAAACCCAGTCATTATTACTTAAAATTAAAGTGATATAATAATCTCTCGAACCTTATTAGTTTGTAAATTTTCTTTCTTTTTCTCCAACTTTTCAGGTATGAAATTCAATTTTATGGACATAGTTTTGATATATAATTTAAAAATAATTAAAAATGAAAATATAAAAGAAATTAGAGCTCCTGCTGTCAAAAATATATGACTTTTACTTATCCAAAGCTCTATATGATTTCAATTATTTATTTATTTTCAAAATTTCTATTTGATAAGGCCGACATACATACAATCAATTTAAAAATCAACCTAATTAGTTAATTAACAACGATATAGGCAGAGTGTTATTTGTCCACTGCACAACTAGCTTAAAAAGCTATTGAAATGGAAAATATGATCTTAAATCTTCACTGATATCTACAACAGCTGCAACAAGTGAACTAAATCCATGAAATAGAAAAAGCTTTCTTCATAAAAAGTTAAAACATGAAAATTTTCAACCTCCAACCCTAATGCCCCAAACAGTAAAAGTTGTAGGGAAAATATTGAATTATAAACCGTAATATTTCAAAACTTTTGGTGAAAGAATTTCATCAATTTATAGAATTTGTACAGCAAGCTATGTTTAAGCAACAATTATTTCTAATGTTATTTCTTACATCATGTTGACAATACAGTTAAAAGCACATGCAGAAAATTAAAATTAAAACACTCCCAATATACAAATATAACAATAATCAACACTATCCGATTAAGAAAAACATAAAGATAAAATAAAATTTACTAATGCTCAAGTAGTCAATGAATACAAATTTTCTACACTTATTGAGACATCAAGAAAACACCAACTTTGATTAGCAGATTAAGGATATTCATTGGTAAATTTATATAATTGTTCACAGTGAAAAGATCTAATACTATGTAATTATAGCAATGTATAGCAAAAGATCAACAAAGTGTTTTTTTGGTAGAAGCTCAATGTATAGCAAGCTAAAATTAATATCTAATATTATTCAAGAAAAAAAAACAGAATAAAAGTAATATGCTTGATCTTAAAAAAAAAAAAAAAACTAAAATAAAAAGTACAATATGCTTAAGCAATGAACAATACAAATCTATAGGGTGTACATATAATAAGCACAAATGCTAAATTAGGATGAAGAGAATAAACTTTTATTTAACTCGTCACATAAGGAGTTTGATTTATTATTCTTTCATACCAAAAATTCAAAAGGCTCGTTCTGAAATACAGAACCTACATGAAATACTAAATACATCAACGCTTTAATGATAGACTTGTATGACATTGAAAACTAAAAGTGTCGCAAGTGACAAAAATCAAATGGGAATTAATAAGAAAATTATGTAAAATCATTAGCTTGACCACTATAGGTATCACATTTCAAATATAAATAAAGTATAATAGTAAAGAGTAATATGAATCCTTTTTTCTTTTCCAAATCACTCTGCATGCATATCTATAAGATATTAACCATACATAATGTTGTAATTCTCTAACCATGAAAAATACAGAAAACATACACAAAAAATAAAGAAAAATAAACCACAAAAATTAATACACAAAAAAATTCTCTAAAAACTATCTCTAAAATATCTAAAAAAACTATCTCTAAAACATCTAAAAAAATTATCTCTAAAATATTATCAGTAATATCTGTGATACATGACTAAAAACCTAAACACATATTTGACCACCAAGTAAGCTTAGCCATTAAGTAGACTTAGGAAACAGGTAAAAAACCCTAATAGGTTAGGCTTTAGGAGAAGACTAGACCTCACAATTCTCTCCCTCCAACCGCATTTCAAAAACTGATGGTCACCTACCATCTATACCAGTTATATCTCTTCACAGCTTCAACTTCTCTAGTGCGATAGCTTTTGTAAACATATATGCTGGATTCTCCTTTGTGTGAATCTTCACTAATCTAAGCAATTTATGCTCTAACACATAGCGTATCCAATGATAGCGGATATCAATATGCTTTTTTCGAGAATGATACATTGAGTTCTTGCTCAAATTTATAGCACTTTGACTGTCATAATGTATTTTATAGTCCTTTTGCTTGATGCCCAGTTCATTTAGTAAATACTTTAATCACAATATCTCCTTACTGGCTTCTGTTGTAGCAATATACTCTAATTTATCGTAGATAAAGCTACACACTTTTGCAATCTTGATTGCCATGACACAACTCCTCCAGAAAGAGTAAAAATAACCTAAAGTAGATTTCCTACTATTAAGGTCTTTGGCCAAATCTGCATCTATATAGCCTTCTATAACTGGATCACTGCCCCCTAGCATAAGCATACTTTTTGATCTACTCTTAAGATATCTGAGAAACCATTTGATTGTTTCCCAGTGTTCTTTCTAAGGATTTGAAAAAAATCTGCTTACATTACCAACTGCATGTGTAATGTCTGATTATTATTACATACATAAGACTTTCCATCGCTGAAGAATAAGGCTCTAAAGCCATTTCCTCTATCTCTACTTTGGGTGAGGGGCATGATCTCTTGCTCAACTTAAAGTGGTTTGCTCATGGAATGCTGATTGGTTTTGGCCCTATCCATGTGCAATCTATTTATCACTCATTCAATGTATGATGAGGACATGACAAGAGCACCTCAAGATGGAGTCCAGATCCATTTCAAATCTCTATAGGACCAATAACCAGGGCAAGAGCAAAGATATTTAAAGAGGTGCTAAATGGTTTAATCCAGGAGGTATTTACAACCCAAGAAAGCAAGTTCATTACTGAAGATAAACCAAAATTGGTCCATATGATTGGGATGGAGGATGCCAATGTGAAAGGGAGCTTAACGCATGGAATCCTACAACATGGTGATGTGGCACATTTTAATGACATGGATGGTGATATGGCATCATATGGTGACATGGCATCCAACTAAGCTTGGCCAAATTTTATAATTAGGAAAAAATTAATTTTTATTTATGTCTTGATTTGATTTTGGCATGTTGCCTATTTACTTTCCTAATTTAATTTTATTACATTTCTAATTTACTTTTCTAATTTTATTAGAGTTGAATTGGTCAAAGAATTAAAGGCCATTCAAATTAGGAAACTAGAAGTCACATTAGGTTTCTGAAACCTAAATTTCGGCCATACTTATTTTTAGCAAATTTAGAAAAGCTTTGCAATTTATTTAGCCTATTTAAAGCCACATAAGTCGTGAATAAAGATTAAACAATTTTAATTAAAAAGTGAGAGTGATTCTCTTGGTTCTCTAAGAGCTATATCGAACTTTTCAAGCTTTGCTTGTGGAGTTCAAATTTGACTTATCAATAGGTTATTTCGCACTCTATTTTGGCATCTTCACAATACCAAGGTTCTTACCTCCAATATAGGTAAAGGGTCAAGGTCTTCCATTGATAACTTATAATTTAAACAGTCCAAATCAATCCTTGTTACGAGTTTAGAGGCAAGTCGCTCTAGGTTCATATCAATGTACTTCTCCTGAGATAACCATAACCTGTGATTCTTCCTATCTCAGGCTATTGGCTTTCTCAAAATCTATTGAGCTGGTCCCACGTCCTTCATATCAAATAACTTGGAAAGTTTCTTCTTCAACTGACTAATTTTCATTGCATCTTATCCAATGATCAACATATCTAAAACATATAGCAAAAGTGCAAGGAAGTTTCTATTTAGAAATCTCTGAATATAAATATGTTAGAAAATCATGGCATTGTTAGCCATGAAGAAGACAAACCTAAGACTAAGTAAGGTGCCTTGGCTGAGGGTTACTTTCATACTTTGTTTTGTATTTTGTTTTGTACTTTGTTAAAGCCATTTTGTGTAATCTAGGCTTGTTAAGTTGGTGCATAAAGACACCAAAATGTGTTAATAAAGTGTATTAGCCAAATTAGGGTTTTAGAAAGTTTAGGAAATTTAAACATCATGATGACATGGAAAGCGCCTTGCCTTAACCTTCCAAATTGGTATCAGAGCTTTGTTTCATTAATTCTTTGTTCAAAACCTGAGTGAAAACTCAAAGAACAACAACTGGTTTCAAGGGCTTCCTCACACTTTTCAGCACCTTTACCTCCTATCTTTGATGGGCAAAACTATGCTATTTAGGCAATCAAAATGAAATCTTATCTTTAAGTTTATGACCTTTGGGAGCTTGTTGAAGTTGACTATGAAGTAGAACCATTAAGGGCAGGAGCTACTGTGAATCAAATTAAGCTTCATAATGTAGAAATGTAAGACCTCACAAAACTCTCACAGTAATACAAACTGCTATGACAAATGAAATCTTTATAAGAATAATGACTTGCACAACACCTAAACAAGCTTAGGAAAGACTTCAAGAAAAGTTCTAAGAAGCTCAAGATCAAGACAGATGCAGCTGCTCAATCTTAGAAGAGAGTTTGAAAACCTAAAGATGCAAGAACATGAAATCGTGAAGGAGTTTTCTAATAAACTCATGAAGATTGTTAATCAAATTCGGCTACATGGTGAACTCTTTCCAGATCATAAGATTGTTGAAAAAATCCTCATATGTCTTCCAGGGAAATATGAAGCAAAGATTTCAACTTTGGAAGAAATAAGAGACCTTTCACAAGTAACAATTGCTGAATTGCTCAATGCCTTGCAAGCCACGGAACAAAGGAGGAGTCTTTGGCTACAAGGTGAATCTAGCACGAGTGAAGCTGCCCTTGCAACAAACAACAAAGGCAAATCAATCCAGAAACCAAGGGTTTTTCAAAGGCAAAATAGAGGTAAGGAGATCACCAATGAAAGAGGGAACAACATGACCTATGGTCCTTGTACAATATGTAAGAAACAAGGACACACGGCCAAGATATGCTAGTGGAGACCAAATGTTCTATAAAATTTGCAAGCAATTTGGTCATATGGAAAGAGTTTGTAGGTAAAAGAACCAAAGACAAGAGGCAAGACAAGCACAAGAACCCAAGGAATCAAGCAAAGAGCATGAGCATACCTTCACAACAACTTGCAACCTAGCAAGCACAACTAAAGATTCATGGATTTTGGACAGCGGGTGTACAAATCACATGTGCAACAACCATGACCTGTTTGCAAAGCTTAACCCAAGAATTGTAACAAAAATCGAAGAAGCAAATGGACAAATCATGGAGGCATAAGGAAACGGAGATTATTTCAATCAACAAAATCAATTGGTTATGAGAAGCAAAGTCCACGAAGATTCAAAATTATTGCATAGGAGGCTTGGCCACTACAACTATGCAACCATTAAACAGATGCAATCTCAACAAATAGTGATCATTTACCACAAATCCAAGAAGTTGAAGCTGTTTTCCAAACATGTCAACTTGTCAAAATCAAAAGACAACCAGTTCTTTTGACAACACCTGGGCAAAGCAAAGGAAAATTTACAATTGGTGCATTCAGATTGGTGTGGATTAATGAATGAAGCAACTCATGCAGGGAGGAAGTATTTTATCATCTTTATTGATGGTTATTCAAGAAAATACTGGATATACATTGTCAAACAAAAATAAGAAACAGCAGCCACGTTTGGAAAGCTCAAGACACTTATGGAAAACTAAGCACAAACAACCATCAAGGTAATCCGAACCGACAATGGTGGTGAGTATATTTCCAAAGCTTTTCAAGATATTTGCAAGCTAAGTGGCATCATATATCAACTCACAACTCGATACACACCACTACAAAATGGAGTTAGTGAAAGGAAGAATAGAACCATCATGGAGATGTCAAGATGCTTGCTGTTCAAGAAGTGCTTACCAAAGAAATTTTGGGCCGAAGCTGCCAACATGAATGTATACCTCCTAAATCGACTTCCAAGTAAGGCAATTGAGTTTAAAACTCCAAATGAATTGTGGTATGGTTTTAAATCTTCAATTGCTCACTTAAAAGTCTTTGGAAGCATTTGTTATATGCATGTACATGACACCAAAAGAACCAAATTAGACAAGAAAGCAAATATTGGCATACTTGTTGGCTATATCTCGGTTTCAAAGGGCTATAAAATATTTGATGTGTACGTAGGTTGTTGTTTATAGAAATGTTATAGATGAGAACTCATATTCAAGTTGGAAACAAGAAAAGTGGAAGCAAACATTTATATTCAATCAAGAACTCCTTCCACTAATCAAGATGACCTTGATATTCTCAAGAATGATGTTGGTGATGAAGATGGTGATCCGGCCAATAAAGATCATGTAGGGAAGAGAGGCACAAAATCAATTGCTGAACTTTATGCAAATGCAAGGATGGCAATACCTGATACTACAACATATAATGAGGCTTCATAACATAAAGAATGGCAGGCTGCAATGGAGGAGGAGCTTAACATGATAGAAAAGAATAAAACTTGGAGGTTCATGCCGAGACTAAAGAAAGGACATGTTATAGGTGTTAAATGGGTGTTTAGATCCAAATGAAACCCTAATGGTGCTTAAACAAACACAAAGCAAAGCTGGTTATAAAGAGAGACGTTCAACGATATGCAATAGACTACATGGAGACCTGTGCACAGGTGGCAAGACATGAAACTATTCAGCTTTTACTTGCATATGCATCCAACAAATCATGGAAAATATATAATTTGGATGTGAAATCAGCTTTTCTAAATGGTATATTAGAAGAAGAAGTTTATGTAGAGCAACCTGAAGGCTTGGTCAAAGAATGAGAGGAGGAGAAAGTATACAAGCTTCATAAAGCTTTTTACGGGCTCAAACAAGCTTCAAGAGCTTGGTATGCAAGAATTGATGAATTTCTCACTCATGAAAGCCTTTCAAGAAGTGATAATGAGCCTACTCTCTATATCAAAGTCATTTGATGTGTAAAACCAACTTGCAAGTGCACGAATCATTTTCAAGTAATAAGGTGGAAAAATAGGGTTGTCGTACCCAAAGAATTAAGAATTAAGTACCAAAGATAATCAGGTTTTGGTGATATTGGAACTAGCAATTAAGATGGAAATTAAAAATTAAATAAACTAAATTAAACAAAAATAAGAAATTAAAATTCAATCAATTTCAAGTAAGAGAGAGAATTGAATAACTATGAATACTAAACCATTTGATTTCACCACTAACTATTCCAATTTAATTACTTAAATGTGTAAATTTAATTAACTAGTAATTTTGTTAACCACACTTAATCACAAAATTAATCAAAAGTAGTTTCCACTCACAATTGATAATATTCACATAACCTAATTTATTCCTTTCGACCTATAAATTAAATCATGCAAATTCATTAAGCATAGATTGAGCAAATAATATGGCATGAGACATAACTATTTTCCAATTAATTATACATTCATGTAAATCATTGGAGATCCATAATATTATCCTTTTCCAAGCTCAAATATTGTTAAAATCATTCATTCCTTCCGGCCTATGAAAGCATTAAGCATACCAATGATTTATTAACAAAACATATTACTAAATAAATAAAACTCAACATATATTAAGATAATTAGACCTTCATAGCTACATCATAACCCTAGCTATGAAATTAGTTCATGGTAAAAATAATTTCAACATCCATAATTATAAAGAAAAAAAAATAATGTTCACAATTAAAGAGAGAGAAGAGAATAAAAACTATTGAAGAAATCCTCCTCCAAAAGCTCTCCAAGTAGTAGCCTTCTTCTCCAAGCAAGCCCACGTCTCTATGCCCCCTCCAAACTCTCCAATTGATCTTCCAAAACTCTAAAAATTTAAAACCTTAGAACCCTAAAGAGAACCTTAGAAACTCCCAAAATTTGGTTTGTTTCTATTTAAGCCTCCTAAAAGCTTTTAAATAACTCTCTAAACTTGTATATCTCCTTTCAATGTGGTGGAGGCTATATATATAGGATCTTGGGAACCTTTTTCTCTGTTTATTTTCAATGCTGGAGTCTTGGAAGATATCTCTTTTAGGCCATCAAGAGGGTTGGACGAATTTCATGTGTAAAAAGCAAACTTGATATTACTTGCTTTCCAATACTTTCCTTTTCTCTCATTCTTTCTAAAAAAATAATTAATTAGTCTAATTTACCCTTAATGAAGCATGTTACACGACATGTGCCTTATTAATGATAAAATAACCAATTATCTCCACTTGTCCTAATCTTGGCCCTTGGATTGCCTTGATTCCCTCTCTTAATCCATGGTGGATATTTAACTAAAAATATTCATTTTTATAAATTCCAAACTGTAAATGATGATATTTTTTTACTCGCGCCTCGAAATCCAAAACTAATGTGACATTTGAAATCGTCAGATCATGAGGATTCATATGACATCCACTGTCATCATGGACTTCCCGACAGAATCTTTATGGAATCTTTAAGGAATTTTCTTGGAATCTTTTCAACACTTGATCCGCTCGAGCTCAATCTTGTTTCCCACCATAATTCGACCCAAGGAATCCAATTTTATGGTTGTTTTCTTAAAATTCTTCTTCTTTCACCTAGATTAAGAAAAATACATAATTGAGTATCTTTTTATAACAAATTAACGCAGACTAACAAATATTAAGCTATAAATATAGCATAAAATCATCAATATTTTAGAGCTAACACCAAATGGTAGTCTCTCTTTATGTTGATGATTTGCTTATAACAGGTTGCAACATGGAAGGCATTCAAAAATTCAAAGATAAACTAAAAGAAATGTTTGAAATATTCAACCTTGGCCTAATGAATTATGATACGAACTTAGGATGACCTGCTCTTAAACTCGTATTATATTAGCCCGGATCTAATTATGTTCATGTTCTAATGATCACCTTGACCCCAAACCAACTTGTGATTAGAAACCTTGGTATATAAGGAAGACGCCACAATAGGTGATGGAAGGCCTATTGATAAGTTAAACTAAAACACTCATTCACTAATGGTATTTTAGGTGTTCGAAAGAACAAAGAGAATTCAATCTCACAAATAATTTTCTGTATGAATAATGTACTGATTATTATTGATAAAACAAGCCTTTAAATAGGCTGAAAAAGTCACATAATAAACCCTAGAAGTCATAAGGAAGCTGGCCATACAATAACCTTTCCTAAAGTGGCCGAATTTCCTACATTGCTAAATCTAAATTCTAATTAATTAATTCCTTTATTTTGGATTAGGAAATATTTAATTTACAATGAAAATAATGAAATAAGAACTTTCCTAAACTTATTGTCTAGCAAATAAATAAATAAAAACCAAAAAGTTATGGTAATTTCCTAAAACAAAAAGTAGAATCAAATTAGGAAACTAAAATACTAGCTTTTTGACTAAGTTGACTTTGAACATTCTTTGACCAACTTGAGCTCCAAATCAACTTCAATATGCTTCCCAGGATGCCAAATAAGCTGACCATGAAGTCCCACACGTTGCCCATGCTTGGAAGAGAAAGAAAAAGCCAATTCAGCAAAATACAGTAAAAAATAGGCCAAATTTGAAGCTGTCCATACAAACCCTTTTTGAATGCCTTTGAAGCTGCCTTGAATTGATTCCATATCCTTTTAGACATATGTATTGAATCCATAAAGAGTTGGAACCATTTCATGTTGCCCGTTGTCCATATTTGCACCAAAACTGCTATCCGGGTCCATATCGGCTTTCACCACTTTGATGCTTAGAATCGGCTTTGTATCTTCAAGTATGGACAAGCTCTGTTGAGAATTGATTATCCCCTGTATAAATGCTCCTAGTTTGTCCTTAAATCTCTTAATTTGAGCTCTTGTGATTGGCCTGGTCTTCATCCGCGTCGAGTCAGCACCCTAGCAGGTTATCGGTTGAGAGGGTTCGGGCAGAATCACATCAAATTACTTGTAAGGTTTGGAGATCAAGCAAACAGATAAAGGTATATTTTTATCACAAGAAAGATATGCTTTTAATTTGCTTGATAAGTTTCAAGTAGAAAATGCCAAAGTTGTTGAAACACTAATGATGTAGAATGCCAAGTTTGAATTGAATGATGGAAGTGAAAAAGTGAATGCTTCGGTTTATAGAAGCTTAATTGGAAGCTTGCTTTATTTGTGTGCTTCAAGATATGATATTATGTATGCTGTAAGTGTTCTATCAAGGTTTATGAGTGCACCATCTTAGAACCATTACCAAGCTGCAAAAAGAGTCCTAAGATATGTAAGGCTCGGCCAATTTTGGAATATTACACAAGCTCGGCAATATGTGTGAGTTAGTTGGCTGTTGTGATAGTGATTGAATAGGTAGCTTGGAAGATATAAAGAGTACCTCTGGATACTTGTTTATGTTTGGTTCAGGTCCATTTTCATAGAGTTCACACAAGTAAGGAACTACGACATAATCAACAGAAGAAGCTGAATACATCTCGGTGGCAACAACATCAAGCCAAGCAATTTGGTTAAGGAAATTGCTTGATGACCTAGCTTGCAAGCAAACAAATGCAATCATCATTTATTGTGACAACATTTTAGTCATTGCCATCACCAAAAATCCAGTACAATACAGAAGAACCAAGCACATCCCTGTGAAGTACCATAGCATCCAAAAGACTAAAAGAAACAAAGAAACCAATTTGGTAATTGTTCCACTCAAGACCAGCTGGCCAATATTCTCACAAAATCTTTGCCAAAAGAAACACTTCAAATGCTTAGGATTAGGAGTCTTCTACATATCATGCCTAACATTACCAAGGAGAAGTGTTAGAAAATCATGGCATTATTAGCCATGAACAAGACAAACCCGAGACCAAGCAAGGTGCCTTGGTCGAGGGTCACTCTCATACTTTATTTTGTTTTTTGTTTAAGTCATTTTGTGTAATCTGGGCTTGTTAAGTTGGTACACAAAAACATCAAAACATGTTAATTAAAGTGTATTAGTTAAATAGGATTTTAGGAAGTTTAGGAAATTTAAGCATCATGGTGACATGGAAAGCACCTTCATAGCTAGGGCTACATCATAACCTTAGCTATGAAATTAGTTCATGGCAAAAATAATTTCAACATCCATAATTATAAAGAAAAAAAAAATAATGTTCACAATTAAAGAGAGAGAAGAGAATAAAAACTATTGAAGGAATCCTACTCCAAAAGCTCTCCAAGTAGTAGCCTTATTCTCCAAGCAAGCCCACGTCTCTATACCCCCTCCAATCTCTCCAATTGATCTTCTAAAACTCTAAAACTTTAAAACTCTAGAACCCTTAAGAGAAGCTTAGAAACTCCCAAAATTTGGTTTGTTTTTATTTAAGCCTCCTAAAAGCTCTTAAATAACTCTCTAAACTTGTGTATATTCCTTCAATGTGGTGGGGGCTATATATATAGGACCTTGGGAACCTTTTTCTCTCTTTATTTTCAATGTGGGAGTCTTGTAAGATACCTTTTTTAGGCTATGAAGAGGGTCGGACGAATTTCATATGTAAAAAGGAAACTTAATATTACTTGCTCTCCAATACTTTCCTTTTCTCTAATTCTTTCTAAAAAAAATAGTTAATTAGTCTAATTTACCCTTAATGAAGCATGTGACATGACATATGCCTCATTCAGGATAAATTAACCAATTATTGCCACTTGTCTTAATCTTGACCGTTGGATTGCCTTGATTCCCTTTTTGGATTAATGGTGGAGATTTAACTAGAATATTCCCTTTTATAAATTCCAAACTTTAAATGATGATATCTTTCTACTCACATCTCGAAATCCAAAACTAATGTGATATTTGAAATTGTCAGATCATGAGGATTCATATGACATCCACTTCCATCACAAGATTCCCGATAGAATCTTTATGAAATCTTTAAGGAATCTTTTCAATGCTTGATCCGTTCGAGCTCAAATCTTGGTTCCCACCATAATTCGACCCAAGAAATCCATTTTTATGGTTGTTTTCTTAAAATTCTTCCTGTGTCACCTAGATTAAAAAAAATACATAATTAAGTATTTTTGCATAACAAATTAACACAAACTAACAAATATTAAGCTATAAATATGGCATAAAATCATCAATATTTTAGGCCTAACACAATGTCTTCTCTTGTTTTCTTTTCATGGAATACTACAGCCCTACTTCTAATAACTTTCTTTGCCTTTAGATCCCATAGTCTGTATCTGAAATTTTCATCTCCATATCCAATAAAGATGTATGGAGTACCCTTTGCTGATACCTTCTGTCTGAGCTTCTTGGATACATGTGCAAAGGCTAAACATCCAAATACTCTTAAACAGAGTATGAGGCATTTTTACCAAATCACACTTTCTCCAGAATTTCAAAATTCAATGGTACTTATAGTGTATATTAATCAAATAGTAAGTGGCATGAATAGCTTCTCCCTAGAATGGCTTTTTTAGCTTATCCATACTGATCATGCTTATGACCTTCTTCGTAATTTTCTGATTCATTCCTTGACTACATTATGTTGTAGGGTACGAGGGACCTCTTCTCATGCTGAATACCCTGTCCTCTACAATAGCCATCAAACCGTTTGGAAGTACAGTCACCTTCATTGTTTAAGCGGAGACACTTTAGCTTCATTCCTGCCTCAGCTCTACCACGGTATGGAACTTTTTGAAGTGATCTAAAACTTGGTCCTTCGTCTTCATGAAATAAACCAATACCTTCCGAGAAGCATCAACAATAAAGGTCAGGAAATATTTGTTGCCACTTAGAGATTCCACCTTTACAGGACCATAAACATCAGAGTGCACTAAATAAAGCAAACCAAGAAATTGCCTCAGTGGCTCGATCAGTAGCTTGGCTTAGCTTAGAAGCACATGGGAGGCATGAGTCTTGTTGATTGGCATGTGAAAACCTGTAGAAAATTTTGACAGGTTCATGATGATTTGGCGGCATGTGGAGGTATGGTTGGGCTCGTTCTCTTTGTCTTGGCGAAATCTACCTACTAGTATGCACAATTCTTTGTTGGAGCTTGTTGGCAACAAACCCTATCTCTGAATCTTGGCTTTGATATCATCTCTTGTGATTTTCTAACCACGACAAACACAAAAAACAAACATAGAAAAGAAAGACAGATAAACCACAGAACTATTGAGAATAAAAAGTTGTATTTGAAAACTCCCTTTGGAGTATCTAAAAAAAACTGTATTGTCAGTGATCTGTGTGATACAAGATTGAAATACTAAACATTTATTTATAAGGTTTCTAAAGTTACCTTTCACAAAATAACTTGACTACTAAGTAAACTTAGCCATTAAGTAAACTTAGGGAACAAGTAAAAAAACCTAATGAGTTTAAAAGCCCTAATGAGTTGGGCTTTAAGAGGAGACTATATGGTGTACCCCACACATAAACACAAGAATGTCTGAAAAAAAAAAAAAAAAGCCCTATATCCATGAAAAAAAAAAAAGAGAAAAAGGAAGCCCCAATGTCCATGAAAAAAGCTGCAGAAGAAAAAAAAAAGAAAAGAGGAGAAAAAAAAAAAAGAAGCTAATTTTTTAAGAAAATAGCTAAAGAAGATAATTTCTCAAGAAAATAGCTATCTTACCTGATTGTCTTTTGAATCAAAAACCAAATCAAATATAAATCTGTAGTCCCCAATTGAAACAAAATCTAAAATAGCCTTTTTTAATTCCGTCTCCTCCCTTCTACCATGATTATTGAATATATATATATATATATTTTATTGGAATGGATAATGAGAAAATTTTGTGGAAATCATTAATCCCAAATTGATCTCTTTATATACTTTCAAAACAAAAAAAGGAATACCAGAAATCAAAAATTGATTTTCAAAATAGAAAATTAAATTTTAAAGTTTAAAACTGAATTTCATATACAAGTTGAAAATCAAGTTTATTTATCTGGATTCCTCTCCTCTATAAATAGAAGGAGAAAACACATGAAAAAAAGGTTGAAAAAGGTGGAAAAAGACTAAAAAAAATAAAAGTAAAAATGATACGAACCTAGAGCAACCTGCTTCCAAACTCGTAACAAAGATTGAATTAGGATCGTCTAATCACAAGTTATCAATGGAAGATCCTGTTACCTATATTTGAGGTAAGAACCTTGGTATAGTGAAGACGCCATAATAGGATGCAGAATAACCTATTGATAAGTCGAATTTGAACTTCACAAACAAAGCTTGAAAAAGTTCGATATAGTTCTTAGAGAACCAAGAGAATCACTCTCACTTTGAATCAAAATTATAATCTCCTCTTTATTCGTGACTTATGTGCCTTTAAATAGGCAAAATAACTTACAAAGCTTTCCTAAATTTGCTAAAAGTAAAGGTGAAATAATAATGGATGAAAATTAGGTTTAGGAAACCTAATTTTGCTAGGTTTAGGAAACCTAATGTGATAAGGTTTAGGAAACCTAATTTGGTTAGGTTTCCTAAACCTAACCACATTAGGTTTCCTAGCTCCTAGTTTCCTAATTTGAATGGCCTTTAATTTTTTGACCAATTCAACTCTAATAAAATTAGGAAAGTAATTTAAAAACCTAATAAAAACTACATTAGGAAAGTAAATAGGTAACATGCTAAAATTCAATCAAAACATAAATAAGAATTAATATTTTCCTAATTATAAAATTTGGCCAAGCTTAGTTGGATGCTATGTCATCATATGATGCCACATCACCATGTTGCAGAAGTCCATGCGTTAAACTCTCTGTCACGTTGGCATCCACCATCCCAATCATATGGACTAATTTTAGTTCATTTTCACTAATGAACTTGCTTCCTTAGGTTGTAAACACCTCTTGGATTAAACCATTTAGTGCCTCTTTCAATCACTTTGTTCGTGCTCGGGTTATGGGTCCTGTAGACATTTGAAGTGGATCTGGGCTCCATCTTGAAGGACTCTTGGTCATGTCCTCATAATTCTCCTCCTCTTGAAAAGGATTTGTCCTCAAATCATCACCTGCACAAAAAGGAGATAAATCAGCAACATTAAAAGTATCACTTACATTATACTCACCTGGAAAATCTTATTTGTAAGCATTGTCATTACGTGTCTCCAATACTTGGAAGGGACCATCTCCACGTGGCTTGAGTTTAGACTTTCATTGTGCCGGAAATCTTTCCTTTCTCAAATGCAACCAAACCCAATCTCCAGGCTGAAAAATAACTTGTTGGCGCCCTTTGTTTGCTTGTTTCATGTATTGTTCGGTTTTCTTCTTAATGTTAGCTTTGGCCTTCTCATGTAGTTGCCTAACAAAATCAGCTTTCTTTTTCCCATCTAATGCACACTTACTCAAAGGTAAAGGTGTTAAATCCAATAGAGTTAAAGGATTACAATCATATGCAATTTCAAAAGGTGAAAATTTAGTGGCTGAATGTACAGATCTATTGTAAGCAAATTCAACATGAGGTAAACATTCTTTTCAAGTTTTGATATTCTTACTTGTCAATGCACGCAACAAAGTAGATAATGTTCTATTTACTACCTTTGTTTATCTGTTAGTTTATGGATGACAAGTTGTAGAAAACAACAATTTAGTACCCAACTTAGCCCATAATGTTTTCCAAAAGTAACTTAAGAGTTTTGCATCTCTATCAGACACTATTGTTCTAGGCATTCCATGCAACCTAACAATTTCTTTAAAGAACAAATCTGCAATATGAGATGCATCATCGGTTTTATGACATGCAATAAAATGTGCCATTTTAGAAAACCTATCCACAACCACAAAAATCGAATCCCTACCTTTCCTTGTTCTAGGCAACCCTAAAACAAAGTCCATAGAAATATCTACCCAAGGGTGGTTAGGTATAGGAAGTGGCATGTACAACCCATGTGGTTGCAGCCGTGATTTAGATTGTTTACATTTAATGCATCTATCATAAATTCTTTCTACATCTATTTTCATATGTGGCCAATAAAAATGCTCTTGTAGAACACCTAAAGTTTTAGCTATTCCAAAGTGTCCCATTAAGCCCCCAGCATGAGATTCTCTAACAAGTAAATTACGCAAAGAACAACTTGGTACACAAAGTTTATTTTCCCTAAACAAGAATCCTTCAAATCTATAAAACTTTCCCTCAGGATGCCTTTCACAAAGTTTGTAAATTTCACCAAAGTCATGATCTAAAGCGTATAATTCTTTAATTTGTTCAAAACCAAGTAATTTAGCATCCAAAGTAGAAAGTAATATATACCTGAGCGATAATGCATCAACTACAATATTTTCCTTACCTTGCTTGTAGCGAATAACATAGGGAAACGTTTCAATAAATTCCATCCACTTGCCATGGTACCTATTAAGCTTTCCTTGTCCCTTTATGTGCTTCAAGGACTCATGATCTGTGTGAATCACAAACTCTTTTGGTCATAAGTAGTGCTGCCATGTCTCCAATGCTCTAACCGATGCATATAGCTCTTTATCGTAAGTTGGGTCGTTTAAGGTGGCCCCACTTAGGTTTTCACTGAAATAAGCAATTGGTTTTCCCTCCTGCATCAAAACAGCACCTATGCCTATTCATGATGCATCACATTCAATCTCAAAAGTTTTGGAAAAGTTAGGCAACACCAATAAAGGAGCATTTGTTAGTTTTTCTTTTAACAAACTAAAAGACCTTTCTTGAGCTTCTCCCCATTAAAAACCTACACTCTTCTTAATAACCTCTGTCAAAGGTGCAGCGATAGTACTAAAATATTTAACAAACCTTCAATAGAAACTAGCCAAACCATGGAAGCTTCTGCCTTAGGTGATACTAGTTGGTAAGGGCCACCTTTGAATGGGTTTCACCTTCTCTTGATCAACTTTGATACCTGCAGCACTAATCACAAAGCCTAGAAACACAAGCTCAGATTTATAAAACTCACACTTTTTAAGATTGGCATAAAGTCTTTCTTTCCACTCTTTTTATTTTCTTTTTCACTCACACTCTCATCCTCACCACTCTTTTCCTTCTCTTGGTGGTTGGATATAGTTTGATTGTGTTGTTGTTCAGCTTCTCTCTGCCTTTGTAAAACCAATTGATCATCAAAAACTTATTTAGGAGTCATCAGCATAAGCACCACTCGTTTACCCTTGAAATTGAAGACAACCTTATTAGTTCGGCCATGATGATTAGTATCTCTAACAAATTGCCACGGACATCCTAAAAGCAAATGAGTAGCTTGCATTGGTCATCACAAATAACCTTACCTTCATAATCACCAATAGAGAATGCAATCTTCACTTGCCTATTCACCTTCAACTCTCCACAATCATTAAGCCATTGTAGCTTATATGGTTCTGGATGCTTCATAGTGGGTAAACCTAGCTTTTCAACCATAGTAAGACTAGCAACATTAGTACAACTTCCTCCATCAATAATCATACTACATAACTTATCCTTGACTTTGCACCTAGTATGAAAGATGTTCCCTCGTTGCACTTCCTTCTCAGGTTTATACACAGTTAAAGCTCTTCTAGCAACCAATGACAAGTCCCCTCCAACTGGATATTGTAATCTTCTTCATCTTCATCACCAACGTCCTCTAATGGTGGCATGGATTCATTGTCCGACTCTTCCTCTTCAATTTCAATGTCTCCACTTTCCCGAATCACCATGACCCTCTTATTAGGACATTGACTTGCAATATGACCCCTGCCTTGACATTTAAAGCACATGATATCTCGATTTCTAGTTGAAGATGAATCGGATTTACTTGCTTAAATAAGGATGGTTCGGCCTTAACTGCGAATTTAGGCCGTGTGGTGGCTTTATCTTCAAACTTGGGCTAATTTGGTTTCCATGTGGATGGGCTTGCTTTCCAAGTGTATTGAGCAATACTAGGTCTTGTGGTACCCCTCCTCTTGAGTTGTTGCTTTACTTTGATGGCCATGCGTTGCTCCTTAATCTCTACATAATGGTGCAAGTTCACTTGATTTGCTATTTCCCTATTCAAACCAGCCAAGAAACGTGCCATTGTAGCCTCCCTATCCTCCTCAACATTAGCCCTCATCATAAGGATTTCCATCTCCTTATAATAGTCCTCCACACTTCTATTTCCTTGAGACAAGCTTTGTAATTTCTGAAAAATGCTCCTATAGTAATGGCTAGGTACAAAATGCTTCCTCATCAAAGCCTTCATCCTCTCATGTATCTATAGGTCTTTATCCTACTCACCTCCTAGAAAGTGTCTCTTTGTCCCACCATCCAATAGCATCGTCCGTTAATTCAATAGCGGCTAATTTCACCTTTTTTGCCTCGGAGTAGTTCTGACAATCAAATACCATCTCAATCCTCTTCTCCCACTTGAGATATGCTTCTAGGTCACTTTTACCTTGGAATGATGGTATTTTCATCTTAATTCCTCCATTGTCACTACCTTGATCTAACCACTTTCTCCCACGGAGTTGGTTGGTTCCCGAACCAATGTCTTCCTCTTCTTCCTCATAGTCATCTCCCACATGTTCCCATTCTTCCCTTCTTGGAGTATTTCTTCCTCTACCACGTCCATGAGCAAACCTTTTGTGGAGGTTGTGGCTGCAGTATTTGGATTGATGATTCCATCCTATCCAACCTATCATGGATTTGCCCCATCTCCAACCATAGTGCTCTTTGAAGTTCTACCACCATTGCTTGAATACAACTTTGGATCAGCCACACCTAGAGTTTCATCCATGCTTTCTTTGCTTTTGTCTTGTGACATGATTTTTCTGCAAGATTTGTTAGTAAAAAAGAAAGGCCTCACAACACTCCCTCACGTGTCTCACTCAAATTCAAGGTCACTCGTGTTTGTACTCTAGTTATAGTTCGGCTTTTACCCTCTATAATTGTCACATTTTTTCCCTTTTACCACTCTAGTAATTCTATTTGATTCTTTGCAAACTAATTTCAAACTAAAACATAGCAAGTAACAATCCAAATAGACTTACCAAACAGTTATGAAAATGAGGCTAAAAGGACAAATAGAATGAAAAGTAACAAGAAAAAGGCAACGATGAAAGCTCAACAAGAAATTTAACAAGAACAAAGGAAACTAGAATGTGAGGAACAAATTTGAATGAGATTTGCAAAATAGAATTAGTGAATATTCAACAAACCTTATTTTCGGTATTGATTTTGGCTTGTTTTTTGTGCTCCTCAAATCAGCTAAAAAATTTCACTACCTGGTTTCCTATTGAAATCTCAATAATTCAATGCCACAAACCACAAGAACAATATATATATATAGATATATATATATATATTTTTTTTTGCGTTCAACAAGAGGAACAAGCTTTATAAAATGGAAAAAATCTCAATTGCACAAAACTTCAATGAGAATAGACTAATTCGTTGTCCTCAAGAGTTTGAAAATAAATTCGGCTTTTTTTTTTTAATGACTGTTTGGTTTGGTATGATTGGATTAGTGAAAAATGAAAAAGAACAACCAAAAGAAAAGATGCAAAGAACGCAATGACCAAACAGATGAGACCAAAAAAAAAATAAAAAAATCAAAGAAAATGAAGAACAAAGAACAAAATCAGACAACAAAGAAAGATGGATTAAACCTGTAATTAGAAACTATCTCCGATAGCAAATTGATACGAACCTAGAGCGACCTGCCTCTAAATCCGTAACAAAGATTGAATTAGGACCGTCTAATTATAAGGTATCAATGGAAGACCTTAACCCGTTACCTATTGATAAGTCGAATTTGAACTCCATAAACAAGACTTGAAAAGTACGATATGGTTCCTAGGGAACCAAGAGAATCAATAGCACTTTGACTCAAAATTGTAATCTGAATTTTATTCATGACTTGTGCGCCTCTAAATAGGCAAAATAAATTACAAAGCTTTCCTAAATTCGCTGAAAATAATTATGGAATAATTATGGATGAAAATTAGGTTTTCTAAACCTAATTTTGATAGGTTTAGGAAACCTAATGTGGTTAGGTTTAGGAAACCTAATTTCTCTTCTAGTTTCCCAATAAGAATAGGAAAGTAATTTAAAAACCTAATAAAACTAAATTTAGAAAATAAAATAGGCAATATGCTAAAATCCAATCAAGACATAAAATAAAAACTAATATTTCCTAATTATAAAAGTCAGCCAATGCCATGTAGGCGCATATCATCCTCCACGTGGCAAAAGTGCCATGTCACCATATGATGCCACATCACCATCCATGTCATCAAATCATGCCACATCACCATATTGTTGGATTCCATGCGTTAGGCTTTCTTTCATGTTGGCATCCTCTTTTCCAATCATATGGGTCAATTTTGGTTCATCTTCAGTAATGACCTTGCTTCCTTGGGATGTGAAACCTCTCAGATTAAACATTTAGTGCTTCTTTAAATCTCTTTGCTTTTGTCCTGGTTATTGGTCCTATAGAGATTTGAAGTGGCTCTAGACTCCATCTTGGGGTGCTCCTGGTCATGTCCTCATCAGCCCACGTCTCTATGCCTCCTCCAAACTCTGCAATTGATCTCTTAAACCCTAAAATTTAAAACCCTAGAACCCTTAAGAGAACCTAAGAAACTCCCAAAATTTGGTTTGTTTCTATTTAAGCCTCCTAAAAGGTCTTAAATAACTCGCTAAACTTATATATCTTCCTTCAATGGAGTGGGGGATATATATATATATATATAGGACCATGGAAACATTTTTCTCTCTTTATTTTCAATGTGGGAGTCTTGGAAGATACCTTTTTTAAGCCATCAAGAAGGTTGGATGAATTTCATGTGTAAAAGGAAACTTGATATTACTTGTTCTCTACTACTTTCCTTATTTTAAATTCCTTCAAAAAAAATAGTTAATTAGTCTAATTTACCCTTAATGAAGCATGTGACATGACATGCGCCTCATTAATGATAACTTAACCAATTATCACCACTTGTCCTAATCTTGGCCCTTGGATTGCCTTGATTCCCTCTCTTATTCAATACATATTTAACTAGAATATTCCTTTTTATAAATTCCAAACTTTAAATGATGATATCTTTTTGCTTGCATCTCGAAATCCAAAACTAATGTGATAGCTGAAATTGTCATATCGTGAGGATTCATATGACATCCACTTCCACCAATAAATTCCCGATAGAATCTTTATGGAATCTTCTTATTTCTTGGTCCGTTTGAGCTTAATCTTGCTTCCCACCATTTTTATGGTTGTTTTCTTAAAATTCTTCCTCTTTCACATAGATTAAGAAAAATACATAATAAACATAAACTAACAAATATTAAGGTATAAATATGGCATAAAATCATCAATATTTTAGACCTAATAAATACTCCCAAACTTAAGATTTGCTAGTCCCTAGCACAGAAGAAGAATAAGAAAATCAAACTTTTTAAAGAGCATAAGATACTTTAATGAGGTGCCTCATGCACTTAAGAAAGGAGAGGTTTCCGGAGCTACAAAATTCAAAGTTTATGTCATGTGCGGATGGACCTTTTCAAGTTCTAGCGCAGATTAATGACCACACTTACAAATCAGATTTCCCAGGTAAGTATTATGTAAGTGCTACCTTTAATATCGCTGATTTCTTTTTGTGCAGGTGATGATTTGAGGACAAATCCTTTTCAAAAGGACGAGAATGATGAGGACATGACCAAGAGCCCTTCAAGATGGAGCCCAAATCCACCTCAAATGTCTACAGGACCCATAACCAGAGCACGAGCAAAGAGATTGAAGGAGGCGCTAAATGGTTTAATCCAGGAGGTGTTTACAACCCAAGGAAGCAAGTTCATTGGTGAAGATGAACTAAAATTGGTCCATATGATTGGGATGGTGGATGCGAACGTGAAAGAGAGTTTAACACATGGACTTCTACAACATGGTGATGTGGCATCATATGGTGACATGGCATCCAACTAAGCTTGGCCAAATTTTATAATTAGGAAAATATTAATTTTTATTTATGTTTTAATTGGATTTTGGCTTGTTGCCTATTTACTTTCCTAATTTAGCTTTTATTAGGTTTTGAAATTACTTTCCTAATTTTATTATAATTGAATTGGTCAAAGAATTAAAGGCCATTCAAATTAGGAAACTAGGAGCTAAATTAGGTTTCCTAAACCTAACCAAAATAGGTTTCCTAAACCTAATCATGTTAGGTTTCCTAAACCTATCAAAATTAGGTTTCCTAGACCTAATTTTCGTCCATTATTATTCCACCTTTACTTTTAGCAAATTTAGGAAAGCTTTGTAATTTATTTTGCCTATTTAAAGGCACATAAGTCATGAATAAAGAGGAGATTACAATTTTGATTCAAAGTGAGTGATTCTCTTGGTTCTCTAAGAACTATATCGAACTTTTTCAAGCTTTGTTTGTGGAGTTTAAATTTGACTTATCAATAGGTTATTCCGCACCCTATTGTGGCTTCTTCACTATACCAAGGTTCTTACCTCAAATATAGTCGAGGTCTTCCATTGATAACTTGTAATTAGATGGTCCTAATTCAATCTTTGTTACGGGTTTAGAGGCAGGTCGCTCTAGGTTCGTATCACCCTTGTTCAAATAAGTATATTGTGCTTGATAGTGCTACTTGTTGAGTCCAATAGAACTTGGTGAATCACCTAGTGCACATTTTCTTTCTTTATTGTGCGTGTGTGAAACAGAAGTGAGAGAAAACACGTGAGGGAGTGTTGTGAGGACATTTCTTTCACCATGTCATCTGATGAGCTTAAAGAAAAATATGAAGAAATCAATGCCAACAGCAATATGGAATGGAAGTTTGATGAATTAATGAGGCGTATAACTTTGATAGAAGAACAATTGAATACTCAAAGGAATTTCCTTAGACCACGAGAGGGAACACCACCGGTTACTAATGAAGGAAGGAGAAACAATAGAAGAGCTCCAATGCCTTGAGAAGAAGATATTGAAGAAATTAGTGAGGATGAATATGACGAAGAGTTTGAGTTTGAGGATCCTAGAATGGGTACAAGGAGAGGAGTAAGGAGAGGGAATTTACCACGGAGGAATCATAGAGGCCGAGATGAAGAGGATGGTAATTTGAATAGTATCAAAATGAGCATACCATCATTCCAAGGAAGGAATGATCCGGATGAGTACCTCAGTTGGGAAAAGAAGGTAGATCTAATCTTTGATTGCCACAACTACTCCGAGGAGAAGAAGGTAAAGCTTGCTGTGATTGAGTTTAGTGACTATGCAATCATATGGTGGGATCAACTTGTCATGAATCGAAGAAGGAATGGTGAGAGGCCCATAAGAACATGGGGAGAACTCAAAGCTATTATGAGGAAAACATTCATTCCAAACTATTATTATTGAAAGTTATACCGAAAACTTCAAGGTTTAACTCAAGGTAATATGAGTGTGGAAGAATACTCAAAGGAAATGCAGGTTGCTATGATTAGAGCTAATGTTGTGGAGGACCGAGAAGCAACAATTTCTAGGTTTATTGAAGGGCTTAATAAGGATATAGCAAATGTGGCGGAGCTGCAACCGTATGTAGAATTGGAGGATGTGATTCACTTGGCAACCAAGGTGGAGAAACAACTCAAGAAAAGGAATTCTTCTTTCAAAAACAACTCCATTAGCACCTTTGGAAAGGGAGGAAATACTTGGAAAGGTGGGAATTCAAATTGGAAGAAGAATAACAAACCATACAGCAGTAAATTCAACAACTTAAAAGGAGAAGTTTCTAAGGAAAGGGACAAAGGGAAAGCTAAAGAAGAAGAACCAAAAAGGCATAGGGACATCCAATGTTTCAAATGCTTAGGAAAAGGACATATTGCCTCTCAATGTCCTAATCGCAGAACCATGGTGATGAGGAATGGAGGAATCGAGTTCGAAAGCGAAAATGAAGAAGGTGAAGATGAAGAATCAAAGTTGGAAGAAAGTGAATGTGAATATGCGGAAGAAGGAAAATCTTTGGTGGTGAGGAGAGCTCTAAATGCACAAGCCAAGGAAGAAGAAAAAGACCAAAGGGAGAACATTTTCCATACAAGATGTCAAGCCCAAGGAAGGGTTTGCAATCTGATAATCGATGGAGGGAGCTGTATAAATGTGGCAAGTGAAGAATTGGTGAAGAAGTTAAAGCTAAGGACAACCAAGCATCCTTGCCCACACAAGCTGCAACGGTTGAATGATTGTGGGGAAATCAAAGTTACTAAGCAAGTTAAAGTTTTGTTCACCATTGGAAGATATCAAGATGAAGTGGAGTGCGATGTGGTTCCAATGCAAGCTGGTCACATTCTTTTAGGAAGGCCTTGGCAGTACGATAGAAAATTTATCCATGGTGGATTCACCGACAAATACACCTTCAACAAGGATGGAAGAAAAACAACTCTTGCTCCCATGACTCCACATCAAATCTTGGAAGTAAAATTGAAAGATAAAAGAGAGAAAAGTGAGAAAAATGAAGAAAAATGAAAAGGGTGAGAAAAAGAGTGAAAAGAGTGAAGATGCAAAAGAAAAGAAAGTGAGAGAAGAAAAGGGAAAGAAATTGAGAGAAAAGGGAATGACTACCAAGAAAAAGAGAGAAAACAAAAGAGTTTTTATGCAAAAATGAGTGACCTGCAAAGTGCATTTATAACTGAAAAATCCAATTTTCTTATGTTGTACAAGGATGAGAACCTTGATACTAATAATACCTTGCCTAGTGCGTATCTCTTTTGCAGGAATATGAAGATATATTTCCCAAGGAGGTTCCAAGTGGATTACCACCATTAAGAGGGATTGAGCACCAAATAGATTTCATTCCGGGAGTTACAATACCAAATCGTCTAGCTTATAGAACCAATCCGGAAGAAGCAAACGAGCTGTAAAAAAAAGTTAAAGGGTATATTCGAGAGAGTATGAGTCCATGTGCTGTATTAGTGCTTTTAGTGCCCAAGAAAGTATTGTTGTCCTATCCCTAGATTAGATGACATGCTATATGAGTTGCATGATTCTCAAATTTTCTCCAAAATAGACTTTAGGAGTGGTTACCACCAAATTAGGATGAGGGAGGGGGATAAGTGGAAAACAGCTTTCAAAACCAAGCAAGGTTTATATGAGTGGTTGGTCATGTCATTTGGCTTGACAAATGCACCTAAAATATTCATGCGGTTAATGAATCATGTCCTGCGTGCATTTATAGGAAAGCTTGTAGTTGTGTATTTTGATGATATTCTCATATATAGTAAAAGTTTGGAAGAGCATATAGAGCATATTGGGAATGTGCTAGATGTTCTTAGAAGTGAAAGATTGTATGCCAATTTAAAGAAATGTTGTTTTTGCATGAATGAAGTTGTTTTCCTAGGTTTTGTTGTTAGTTCTAATGGTGTGAAAGTTGATAAGTTAAAAGTCCAATCCATTAAAGAGTGGCCAACACTTAAAAGTGCAAGTGAGGTTAGGAGCTTTCATAGGTTAGCTAGCTTTTATAGGAGGTTTGTTAAGGACTTTAGCACCATTGCTGCACCTTTGAATGAGCTTATTAAGAAAAATGTAATTTTCAAATGGGGAGAAGAACAAGAGAGAGCATTTATTACTCTTAAAAATAAGCTAACAAATGCACCTGTTCTTGCTTTACCTAATTTTACTAAAACTTTTGAAATCGAATGTGATGCTTCTGGTCTTAGCATAGGAGGTGTTTTGACACAGGACGTGATCAGGACATGACCAGGAGCACCCAAAGATGGAGTCCAGAGCCACTTCAAATCTCTACGGGACCAATAACCAGGGCAAGAGCAAAGAGATTTAAAGAAGTACTAAATGGTTTAATCCAAGAGGTGTTCACATCCCAAGGAAACAAGTTCATTACTGAAGATGAACAAAAATTGATCCATATGATTGGAACGGAGGATGCCAACATGAAAGAAAGCCTAACGCATGGAATCCAACAATATGGTGATGTGGCACAATTTGATGACATGGATGGTGACGTGGCATCATATGGTGACATGGCACTTTTGCCACGTGGAGGGTGATATGTGCCTACATGGCATTGGCTAAATTTTATAACTAGGAAAATATTAATTTTTATTTATGTTTTGATTGGATTTTGGCATGTTGCCCATTAGGTTTCCTAAACCTAATCACACTAGGTTTCCTAAACCTATCAAAATTAGGTTTCCTAAACCTAATTTTCATCCATCATTATTCCACCTTCACTTTTAGCAAATTTAGGAAAGATTTGTACTTTATTTTGCCTATTTAAAGGCACATAAGTCATCAATAAAGAGGAGATTACAATTTTGATTCAAAGTGAGAGTGATTCTCTTGGTTCTCTAAAAACTATATCGAACTTTTTCAAGCTTTGTTTGTGGAGTTCAAATTCGACTTATCAATAGGTTATTCCGTACCCTATTGTGGCATCTTCACTATACCAAGGTTCTTACCTCAAATATAGGTAATGGGTCGAGGTCTTCCATTGATAACTTGTAATTAGACGGTCCTAATTCAATCTTTGTTATGGGTTTAGAGGCAGGTCGCTCTAGGTTCGTATCACAATTCTCAACAGAGCTTGTCCATACTTGAAGATACAAAGCCTATTGTAAGCATCCAAGTGGTGGAAGTCGATACGGACCCTGGTAGCAGTTTTGGTGCAAATATGGACAAATGGTAGCATGAAATGGTTCCGACTCTTTATGGATTCAATACATATGTCTAAGAGGATATGGAATCAAGTCAACACAGCTTCAAAGGCATTCAAAAAGGGGTTGTACGGACAGCTTCAAATTTGGCCTGTTTTTTACTATATTTTGTGCTGGCTTTACTGTATTTTGCTAAGTTGGCTTTTTCTTCCTCTTCCAATCATGGGCAACGTGTGCGACTTCATATTTAGCTTATTTGGCATCCTAAAAAGCATAGTGAGGCTGATTTGGAGTTCAAATTGGTCAAAGATTGGTTAAAGTCATCTTAGTTAAAAAGCTAGTATTTTAGTTTCCTAATTTGTTTTTACTTTTTGTTTTAGGAAACTTCCATTACTTTTTAGTTTTTATTTATTTATTTTCGGGACAAATAAGTTTAGGAAAGTTATTAATTTATTATTTCCATTGTAAATTAATTAATTTCTAATTCAAAATAAAGGAATTAATTAATCAAATTCAGTTTAGGAAGTATTAGAATTCGGCCAACTTTCTTAATTCCTATAGGTGGCTGGTTTTACCTTTTGTTTTTAGGGTTTTATTTTGTTTCTTTTAGGCTATGTAAGGGCTTGTTTTTTAGGAAGAATATAACTTTGATAATATACAAAATTTATTTTGTGGGATTGAATCTCTCTTTGTTCTTTTGAACACCAAAAACACCATTAGTGAATGATTGTTTTAGTTTGACTTATCAATAGGGCATCCATAACCTATTCTGGCGTCTTCACTATATGCCAAGGTTTCTAATCATAGGTTGGTTAGGGGTCAAGGTGACCATTAGAACTTCAACATAATTAGATCCGGGCTAATATAATAAGGGTTTAGGAGCAGGTCGTCCTAGATTCGTATCAAAACCTACGTTAATTAGATGGGTTTTGTTACATCAAGAGTTTGATTTAGAAATTTTGGATAAAAAAGGATGATGTGATTCCGCCCAAGCCCGCTCAACTGATAACCCGCTAGGGTGCTGACCCGACACGGATGAAGACCAAGCCAATCATAAGAGCTCAAATTAAGAGATTTAAGGATAAGCTAGGAGCATTTATACAGGGGGCAATCAATTCTCAACAGAGCTTGTCCATACTTGAAGATAGAATGCCTATTCTAAGCATCCAAGTGGTGGAAGAAGATACGGACCCAGGTAGCAGTTTTGGTGCAAATATGGACAACGGACAGCATGAAATGGTTCCAACTCTTTATGGATTCAATACATATGTCTAAGAGGATATGGAATCAAGTCAAGGAAGCTTCAAAGGCATTCAAAAAGGGGTTGTACGGATAGCTTCAAATTTGGCCTGTTTTTTACTGTATTTTGTGCTGGCTTTACTGTATTTTTTGAGTTGGCTTTTTCTTCCTCTTCGAGGCATGGGAAACGTGTGGGACTTCATACTCAGCTTATTTGGCATCCTGTAAAGCATATTGAAGCTGATTTGGAGTTGAAATTGGTCAAAGTCAAGTTAGACATCTTAGGTGAGCACTTCTTTTGGCCACACATAAGAATGGATGTGGAAAGGGTTTTCCAATGATGCATTAGACATCTTAGGTGAGCACTTCTTTTGGCCGCACATAAGAAAGGATGTGGAGAGGGTTTGCCGACGATGCATTACTTACAAAAAGGCCAAATTCAAAGTATAACCACATGGTTTGTACACTCCATTACCTATTTTAAATGCCCCTTGGATAGACATTTCAATGGATTTTGCTTTAGATTTGCCATGGTCTAGCAAAGGAAAGGATTCTATCTTTGTGGTAGTAGATAGATTTTCAAAAATGGCTCATTTCATTCCATTTAGCAAAACAAATGATGCTACACATATTTGCTGATTTGTTCTTTATGGAGATAGTTAGACTACATGGCATTCCCAAAACCATTATTTCGGATAGGGATGTTAAGTTTCTAAGTCATTTTTGGAAAACACTTTGGGGAAAGTTAGGAACAAAGCTATTGTTTTCATCCACTTGCCATCCACAAACAGATGGACAAACTGAAGTGTTTAATAGAACTTTAGGAACTTTGGTGGGAGCTTTGATTCAAAAGAATTTGAAAATTTGGGAGGATTATTTGCCACACATAGAATTTGCCTACAATAAGACATTGCATTCATCCACCAATTGTTCATCATTTGAAATTGTTTATGGTTTTAATCCCCTTACACCATTGGATTTGCTACCCTTACCTACTAATGAAATTGTTTCCATGGATGGCAAAGCAAAAGCAAAGTTTGTGCAAGACTTACACACCAAGGTGAAAAAGCACATTGAGAAGAAAACTGAAATCTATGAAAAGAAGGCTAATAAGGGAAGGAAGCAAGTGATTTTTGAACCAGGAGATTGGGTTTGGGTGCACATGAGAAAGGAGAGATTTCCCGAAAGGAGGAAGACTAAGTTGCATCCAAGAAGGGATGGTCCATTTCAAGTCTTAGAGAAAATTAATGACAATGCTTATAAAATTGACTTGCCCAATGAGTACAATGTGAGTTCCACATTCAATGTTAGTGATTTATTTCTTTTTGATGCAGGTGAAGATTCAAGGATGAATCTCTTCAAAGAAGGGGGGAATGATGCACATCACACTTCCAACAATCCCTTTTAGCTGCCTCGATGCCCAATTACTCGAAGTAGAGCCAATAAATTCAATGAGGCCTTATTTGCATTCATGAAGGATCTTGATGTGTTTAAAGAGGAGGACATTACCAAACCCACTTTTGAGCATTCGAAGTTCAAGAACAACTATTTGACAGCCTAAGATCAAGTGTTTTTGGTTTGGAAAGTAAGCCAAAATTAAAGGGGGACGTTTTGGGCTTGGAGAATTATAAAATGGGCTTAAGGAAATTGCAAAACGGGTTGTTTTGGTGCTATTTTAAGAGATCAAGTATTTTAGAACATCCGAGCCATGTAATTTGATGCTAGCTAGGCCCATCTAGGTTAAATTAAGAATTTAATTTTATCTTGGTAATTTTGGATGTGTAATAACTATCTTGGTAATTTCACCATTATTCTTGGACCTCTCGGTTACTCACTTGGCAGTGTCTTTATACTTATGGTTCTTATTTTTCATAGATAAAGGGTCATAATTCAATACCATAGGTTCCTACCTCTAAATAGGTAGTGGGTCTTTGTTGGATATATTTTATTTTATTTTAATTTTTTTTTCTTTCTATTTTTAAGTTCCTTGCAATTGTTTTTCATCCCATCTCCATATCCAATTACCATCTGATTATTCACTTTCATTTCATTGACTCAAACTCATCATCTCACTACCATACCCGCATCCATGAGTGTATCATAGGTTTTCTTTCATGTTGGCATCCTCCGTTCCAATCATATGGACCAATTTTGGTTCATCTTCAGCAATACTAGGTCTTGTGGTACCCCTCCTCTTGAGTTGTTGCTTTACTTTGATGGCCATGTGCAACATCTCCACAATCTACACATAATGACGCTAGTCCACTTGATTTATTATTTTCCAATTCAAACCAGCCAAGAAATGTGCCATTGTAGCCTCCTTATCCTCCTCAACATTGGCCCTTATCATAACGATTTCCATCTCCTTATAATAGTCCTCCACACTCCTATTTCCTTGAGACAAGCTTTGTAGTTTCTGAAAAATGCTTCTATAGTAATGGCTATGATGTGATTCCGCCCGAGCCCGCTCAACCGATAACCCGCTGGATGCTGACCCAACACGGATGAAGACCAGGCCAATCACAAGCGCTCAAATTAAGAGATTTAAGGACAACCTGGCAGCATTTATATAGGGGGTAATCAATTCTCAACACAGCTTATCCATACTTGAAGATACAAAGCCTATTCTAAGTATCCAAGTGGTGGAAGCCGATACGGAACCTGGTAGGGATTTTGGTGCAAATATGGACACCGAGCAGCATGAAATGGTTCCAACTCTTTATGGATTCAATACATATGTCTAAGACTGATACGAACCTAGAGCGACCTGCCTCTCAACCCGTAACAGAGATTGAATTAGGACAGTCTAATTACATGTTATCAATGGAAGACCTCAACCCGTTACCTATATTTGAGGTAAGAACCTTGGTATAATGAAGATGCCACAATAGGGTGTGGAATAACCTATTGATAAGTCGAATTTGAACTTCAGAAACAAAGCTTGAAAAAGTTCGATATAGTTCTTAGAGAACCAAGAGAATCACTCTCACTTTGAATCAAAATTGTAATCTCCCCTTTATTCATGACTTATGTGCCTTTAAATAGGCAAAATAAATTACAAAGCTTTCCTAAATTTGCTAAAATTTGATAGGTTTAGGAAACCTAATGTGGTTAGATTTAGGAAACCTAATGTGGTTAGGCTTAGGAAACCTAATGTTGTTAGGTTTAGGAAACCTAATTTAGCTCCTAGTTTCCTAATTTGAATGGCCTTTAATTCTTTGACCAATTCAACTCTAATAAAATTAGAAAAGTAATTTAAAAACCTAATAAAAACTAAATTAGGAAAGTAAATAGGCAACATGTCAAAATCCAATTAAAACATAAATAAAAATTAATATTTTCCTAATTATAAAATTTGGCCAAGCTTAGTTGGATGCCATGTCACCATATGATGCCACGTCACCATATTGTAGAAGTCCATGCGTTAAACTCTCTTTCACGTTGGCATCCACCATCCCAATCATATGGACCAATTTTAGTTCATCTTCACTAATGAACTTGCTTCCTTGGGTTGAAAACACCTCTTGGATTAAACCATTTAGTGCCTCTTTCAATCTCTTTGCTCATGCTCAAGTTATGGATCATGTAGACATTTGAAGCGGATTTGGGCTCCATCTTGAAGGGCTCTTGGTCATGTCCTCATCATTCCCCTCCTCTTGAAAATGATTTGTCCTCAAATTGTCACCTACACAAAAAGGAGATAAATCAGCAACATTAAAAGTAGCACTCACATTATACTCACCTGGAAGATCCAACTTGTAGGCATTGTCATGAAGTCTCTCCAATATTTGGAATGGACCATTTCCATGTGGTATGAGTTTAGACTTTCGTTGTTTTGGAAACCTCGACTTCCTTATGTGCAAACAAACCCAATCTCCTAGGTCAAACACTTTCACAACAAATTCTAGAAATACAAGTTCATCTTTGCAAAAGTCACACTTTTTCAGGTTAGCAAATAATCTTTCCTTCCTAAGCACTCCTAAAAGTATCCTAAGATGCTCTACAGGCATACGTAAATTTCTACTATATACAAGAATATCATCAAAATCAACAACCACAAATTTTCCAATAAATGGACGCATGACATGCTTCATTAATCTCATTAATCTCAACAGAACTTGTCCATACTTGAATATACAAAGCCTATTCTAAGCATCTAAGTGGTGGAAGCCGATACGGACCCGGATAGCAGTTTTGGTGGAAATATGGACAACGAGCAGCATGAACTGGTTCCAACTCGTTATGGATTCAATACATATATCTAAGAGGATATGGAATCAAGTCAAGGAAGCCTCAAAGGCATTCAAAAAGGGGTTGAACGGACAGCTTCAAATTTGGCCTGCTTTTTACTGTATTTTGTGCTGGCTTTACTGTATTTTGCTGAGTTGGCTTTTTCTTCCTCTTCCAAGCATGGGCAACGTGTGGGACTTCATATTCAGCTTATTTGGCATCCTAAAAAGCATATTGAAGCTGATTTGGAGCTCAATTTGGTCAAAAATTGGTCAAAGTCAACTTCCTCAAAAAGCTAGTATTATAGTTTCCTAATTTGATTCTATTTTTTGTTTTAGGAAATAACCATTATTTTTTAGTTTTTATTTATTTATTGTCTGGAACAATAAGTTTAGGAAAGTTATTATTTTATTATTTTCATTGTAAATTAATTAATTCCTATTTCAAAGTAAAGGAATTAATTAATCCAAATTAGATTAGGAAAGGAGTGAGAATTTCAACCACCATAGGGAACTACTTTGTATGGCCGGTTTTCCCTTTGCTTTTAGGGTTTTATTTCATGGATTTGTGGCCTACTTAAAGGCTTATTTTTCAACAAGAAGGAAGCTTGAATTTTATACAGAAAATTATTTGTGAGATTGAATTCTTTTTGTTCTTTTGAACACCTAAAACACCATTAGTGAATGAGTGTTTTGGTTCGACTTATCAATAGGCCTTCCATCACCTATTATGGCATCTTCATTATATACCAAGGTTTCTAATCACAGTTTGGTTAAGGATTAAGGTGACCATTAGAACTTGAACATAATTAGATCCGGACTAATATAATATGGGTTTAGAAGCAGGTCGTCCTAGGTTCGTATCATTTGTTATCAGAGCCAAATTTTGTTCAGGTTTGATCCATCTTTATTTGCTTTATTATTTTTTTTTTTTTGTGTTTTCTGCAATTTTAGCATTAGGTTAAGGTTGCATCCATCCCATACACGTTCTGCATTTAAAAAAAAAAAAAATCATTCCTAATTGAATTAGGATTTTCTAATTTTACCATATTTTTTCGTTTCCTAGTTTGTTGGTTGTCTTCCATCATTGTTCTTTTAATTTGGTTGTTGTTGATTTTTCTTTGCTGTTTTAGTCTTAAATATTTGCATTCATCTATTCAAAAAAAAAAAAAAAAAGAGTTTGCGGCAACATTTATTAAAAAATAAAAATAAAAAATTGCACATTTGTGTTTATTTGGAGGTCACGGGTTTGGTTAATTTTTGGAGTTGGAATTGCAATTTTGTTGTTTATTCTTGCTATTGCTGTTGTGTTTGATATTCAGTGAGTGAAAAAAAAGAAGAAAGCCGAATATAAAATATATATATATATCAGTTTGTTGAAAATCGGTGTTGAAGTTTGTTGCTGGAAATTTCTTGTAACTGCTGCTTTGTTGATTATTTATTCCATATTTGAAGTTTCTGGAGAGTTATTTTTGCTGCTAGATATTTGAGTTTGAGTGCTAAATTATTTGAATTAAAATTAGTTAAAGGATTTGATACAAAACTTGAATTACAAGAACAACAACCAACATTTTTCTATATTTTTGTTCTCTTTGATTCTTGTTCGTATTTGAATTTCTTTTTCTAGAATTTTATTCTTGAACTCATAATCTATTACTATCTGGTCCAGTTCTTCAAAATTCCAAAGTTTTCTCATTATTTGCTTTATTTTGCCTAGAAAAGCCAAAAACTAGGTTTTGTTGAATTCTTCGGTATTGCCTACTTTTAGCTACTGTTTTGATAAGTTTAATTAAAACATACTTGTAATCTAATTGCTGTTTTGTGGGTGTTTTAATTAGAACTTTGAGATAATTCATTGAGAGGAAAAAGGCAAGAGAGTGTGAGCACAAAAGAGGGTTAAAAGCCAAAATTAGTGTGCAAACACGAGTGTCGAGTTCTTATATTGAGTGAAACACATGAGGGAGTGAATCTGGATAGGATTTATTTTATTTTTATATTATTCATACTAACATGGCAGATTCAAGGGTGAGAAAAGGAGATCCACCTTTGAGAGAATGAATGAAGAGGAGTCCGTAGGATTTAAAGGTGATTTCCGAGCTACGAGAAGTGGTGAGCAAACGGACATGGGGGCTATATTGGAGCAATTACAACGGATGAATGCCCGATTTCACCATTTAAATCAAAAGATGGACAGGTTAGAAACATCCCAAGGAATGCCCAATATAAGGTTAGATGCTCATGGAGGTCGAGGTCGAGGAGGCCGAGGGCTATCAAGAGAGGAATACGGGGGAAGTAACTATGGAGATGACTTGGATGAGGGGTTTGATGAAATTTTTGAACCTCAAGAAAGGCTAGTCCATGGGAGACCAGCAAGGTATGAAGATGATGATCTTGGAAACATCATGGTAAACATCCCACCATCCATGAGTAAAAGTGATCCGGAAGCATATTGGGAATGGGAAGAGAGAATAGAGATGATTTTCGATTGTCATCATTATTCCGAGGCCAAGAAGGTGAAGATGGCAGCAATGGAGTTTGGTCATTACGCACTCCAATGGTGGGCAAATGAGCAAAATACCCAAAGAAGAGTTGGTGATGACTTGATCACTACATGGCGACAAATGAAAGGAGCCATGAGGAAGCGATTTGTACCATCACACTATCATAGATTGCTGCATCAAAGGTTTCAATCTTTATCTCAAGGAAGTTGGCCCGTGGAGGATTATTACAAGGAGATGGAGATGCTTATGATGAGGTTAAGCATGAATGAGGATTGAGAGGCAACCATGGCAAGGTTTTTGGGTGGTTTGAATCGTGAGATAGCCAACCAATTGGAACTTTAACAATATGTAGAACTGGAGGAGATGCTTCATGTGGCCATCAAAATTGAAAATCAATTCAAGAGAAGGCATACAAGCTCACAATTTGGAGGAGATTCAAGCAGCGGGAGGACCATTCAAAGTGTTTGGAGAAGCAATCCCATCTTTGACAACAAGCCAAAACCGAAACTTGAAGAAGATAGTTCCAATCGGCCAAAAAGAGAAGCTAAAGCCGAAGCTGTCCAAGCACACAAATATGAAGGTAAATCTGATCATAAACCTTCAAGAACTCATGCAATTGTGTGTTTTAAGTGCTAAGGAAGAGGACATTGCCAATCAATGCCCAACTAGGAGAATCATGGTGCTGAAAGGTAATGGTCAACTAGAATATGAAAGGGAGGAAAGTGGGGGAGAGGCCGAATTGGATGATGAAGAATGTGGAAAGGATGAACATGAGCTTGACTTGAGCTTAGTTGCAGGATGAGTCCTTGTTGTATACAAAGATGAGGAACAAATCCAAGGAGAGAACATCTTCCACACCCGATGAGAATTCAAGGTAAGATTTGTAGTATGATTATTGATAGTGGAAGTTGTACAAATGTAATTAGTAGCATTGTACATGATAAATTAGGCTTAACCTCTATTAAACATCCAGAACCTTATAGATTACAATGGCTTAATAATAGTGGTGAAATAAAAGTGAATAAACAAGCCAAGGTAGAATTTAACACAGATAAATATATGGATGTCGTTTTGTGTGATGTTGTGCCTATGCATGCCGGACATATTATATTAGGTAGACCATGGCAATTGGATAAAGATGCTACTCATTTTCGTCGAGAGAATTATATTGTTTTTAGATTCAAAGGCAAGAAGGTCAAGCTGGAGCCATTAACTCCAAAGGAAAGTATACAAAGACCAATCACAAATCCAACAAGGGAGGGAGGTCGAAACACTAAAAAAGAAGGCTAGTATGGCACTAACGGCTTCACCATCCATCCAAGAAGGTAAGTCTGAGCTTGTTATCCAAGATAAGCATTTTAAAACACAAATTGAGTGGAAAAACCATGAGAAGGCTGAAAGTGGGGTGAGAAGAATGGAGAAACCCGAGAGAAATGTTGAGAAAACCGAGAGGGAGGAAAAATGTGTGGTGGCTGAGAGAGAGAAAGGAAAGAAAGAAAAAGTAAAAAAATTCATTTGAGTTTTGGGGATGTTAATAAGACTATCTTGGGTAAGAAACCATTGCTAGTATAAAGATGCTAATTTAAAAATGCTTTTGTTGTATAGAACTTTATCTGCATTATTAAAAGCTTTACTTAGTGGAAATTTGAGAAATTGGGAGATATTATTTGCTAATATTAAAAAGTGTGATGAATTTGTATTTCTAGTATTTTTTGTGATTGTGTTTGAATTTGTATTACTAGTATTTTTTGTGATTGTGTTTGACAGAGGAGATTTGGTTTTGCTGCACTCAATAAAGGAGAGGTTCCCCGAACAAAAAAAGAAGTCCAAGCCTATGCCGCATGTGGACAGATCTTTTCAAGTTTTGGAGCCGAATAACAAGAATGCCTACAAGCTTGATTTACCGGGTGAGTATAACATAAGTGCTGCATTTAATGTTGCTGATTTAAACTCCTTTTTCTGCAAGTGATGATCTTGATTTGAGGACAAATCCTTTTTAAGAGAAGGGGAATACCAAATAATATGAACCTAGGACGACCTGCTCCTAAACCCATATTATATTAGCCCGGATCTAATTATGTTCAAGTTCTAATGGTCACCTTGATCTCTAATCAACCTGTGATTAGAAATATTGGTATAGTGAAGACGCCACAATAGGTGATGGATGTTCTATTGATAAGTCAAACTAAAACACTAATTCACTAATGGTGTTTTAGGTGTTCAAAAGAACAAAAAGAATTCAATCTCACAAATAATTTTCTATATAAAATTCAAGCTTGATTTCTCATTGAAAATAAGCCTTTAAATAGGCTAAGATTACAAAGCAAAAATCCTAAAAAAATTAATTCAAAATCGGACTCAAAGTGTGGAGGAAAAGAAAGTAGAGAAAAGGAAAATGGCTAATTTTTCCTAGTTTCCTAAACTAATTTGGATTAATTAATTTCTTTATTTTAAATTAGAAATTAAATAATTTAAAATTGAAATGCTAAAATAATAACTTTCCTAAACTTATTTTTTCAGCAAATAAATAAATAAATAACCAAAAAGTAATGGTAATTTACTAAAACAAAAAGTAGAATCAAATTAGGAAACTAAAATACTAGCTTTTTGACTAAGTTGACTTTGACCATTCTTTGACCAATTTGAGCTCCAAATCAACTTTAATATGCTTTGTAGGATGCCAAATAAGCTGACCATGAAGTCCCACACGTTGCCCTTGCTTGGAAGAAAGAGAAAAAGTCAACTCAGCAAAATACAGTAAAGCCAGCACAAAATAAAGTAAAAAACAGGCCAAATTTGAAGTTGTCCGTACAACCCCTTTTTGAATGCCTTTGAAGCTTCCTTGACTTGATTCCATATCCTCTTAGACATATGTATTAAATCCATAAAGAGTTGGAACCATTTCATGCTGCTTGGTGTCCATATTTGCACCAAAATCGCTACCTGGGTCCGTATCGGCTTCCACCATTTGGATGCTTAGAATAGGCTTTGTATCTTCAAGTATGGATAAACTCTATTGAGAATTGATTACCCCCTGTATAAATGCTCTCAGGTTGTCCTTAAATATCTTAATTTGAACCTTTGTGATTGGCCTGGTCTTCATCCTTGTCGGGTCAGCACCCCAGCGGATTATTGATTGAGCGGGCTCGGGCAGAATCACATCAGGCTAGGTACGAAATGCTTCCTCATCAAAGGCTTCATCTCCTCCCATGTATCTATAGATCTTTGACCCGCTCGCCTCCTAGAAAGCGTCTCTTTGTCCCACCATCCAATAGCATAGTCCGTGAATTCAACGGTGGCTAATTTAACCTTTTTAGCCTCGGAGTAGTTCTGACAATCAAATACCATCTCAATCCTCTTCTCCCACTCAAGATAAGCTTCTGGATCACTTTTACCTTGGAATGAGGGTATTTTCATCTTAATTCCTCCATATTCATTGCCTCGGTCTAACCTCTCTCTCCCACAGAATTGATTGGTTCCCGAACCAAGGTTTTCTTCTTCTTCCTCATAGTCATCTCCCACTCGATCCCAATCTTCCCTTCTTAGAGTATTTCTTCCTCCACCACATCCATGAACAAACCTTTGTGGAGGTCGTTGCTGCGGCATTTGGATTGATGATTCCATCCTAGCCAACCTATCATGGATCTGCCCCATCTCCAACCGTAGTGCTCTTTGTAGTGCTCCCACCATGGCTTGAATGTATAACTTCATATCAACCACACCTGAAGTTTCATCCATGCTTTCTTTACTTTTGTCTTGTGACATAATTGTTTTGCAAAACTTGTTAGTAAAAAGGACTGCATAACACTCCCTCATGTGTTTCGCTCAAATTCAAGGTCTCAATTCACTCGTGTTTGCACTCTAGTTATAATTCGGCTTTTACCCTCTATAATTCTCATCTCTTTTTCCTTTGACCACTCTAGTAATTCTATTTGGTTCCTTGCAAACTAATTTAAAACTAAAACAAACTAGCAAGTAACAATCCAAATAGACTTACCAGTAACAAGAAAAAGGCAACGATGAAAGCCCAACAAGAAATTTGGCACAAACAAAAGAAAGTAGAATGTAGGAACAAATTGGAATGAGACTTGCAAAGCGGAATTAGTGAATATTCAATAAACCTTATTTTAGGTATTGATTTTGGCTTGTTTTTTGTGCTCCTCAAAACAACCAAAAAAAAATTTTACTACCTGATTTCTTTTGAAATCTCAATAATTCAATGCCACAAACCACAAGAACAAGAAAAAAAAATTTAAGAACGAATTTTTGTTTTTTTATTTTTATTTTTTTTAAATACTATCTGAGTGGAACGAATGAAGAACACAAAAAACAAAATGCAAAGAAAAATGTAGCAACCCAAACGCAAAGAACAACCAAAGAAATCAAAGATGCAATTTCTAACTTAATGCTAAAAATCGCCAAAAAAAAAAAACCAAGAAAAACAATGAAACAAAAGAAAAGAAATAGATAGATCAAACTTGTAATTAGAAACTAGCTCTGATACCAAATTGATATGAACCTAGGACGATCTGCTCCTAAACCCGTAACAAAGGTTGACTTAGACCGTCTAATTACAAGTTATCAATGGAAGACCTCGACCTGTTATCAATATTTGATGTAAGAACCTTGGTATGGTGAAGATGCCACAATAGGGTGCAAACTAACCTATTGATAAGTCGAATTTGAACTCCACAAGCAAAGTTCGATATAGTTCTTAGAGAACCAAGAGAATCACTTTGAATCAAAATTGTAATCTAAATTTTATTCATGACTTGTGTACCTTTAAATAGGCAAAATAAATTACAAAGCTTTCCTAAATTTTGCTAAAAATAATTATGGATGAAAATTAGGTTTAGGAAACCTAATGTCGTTAGGTTTAGGAAACCTAATTTGGTTAAGTTTAGGAAACCTAATGTGATTAGGTTTAGGAAACCTGATTTATATCCTAGTTTCCTAATAAGAATAGGAAAGTAATTTAAAAGCCTAATAAAACTAAATTCAGGAAATAAAATAGGCAACATGCCAAAATCCAATCAAGACATAAAATAAAAACTAATATTTCCTAATTATAAAATTCAGCTAATACCATGTAGGCACATATCATCCTTCACATGGCAAAAGTGCCCTGTCACCATATGATGCCACATCACCATCCATGTCATCAAATCGTGCCACATCACCATATTGTTGGATTCCATGCGTTAGGCTTTCTTTCATGTTGCCATCCTTCGTTCCAATCATATGGACCAATTTTGGTTCATCTTCAGTAATGAACTTGCTTCCTTGGGATGTGAATACCTCTTGGATTAAACCATTTAATGCTTCTTTAAACCTCTTTGCTCTTGCCCTGGTTATTGGTCCCGTAGCGATTTGAAGTGGCTCTGGACTCCATCTTAGGATGCTCCTAGTCATGTCCTCTTCAGCACCCTATTGTGACGCGAGTCGACCTAGGTTCATATCATGGTATCAGAGCCAAGATTTTGTTCAGGTTTAATCTATCATATTTTTTTTATTTATTATTGTTTTAATCTGCAATTTTAGCATTAGGTTAAGGTTGCATCAATCCCATACACGTTTTGCATTTAAAAAAAATAAAATTCATTCATAGCCGAAATAAGGTTCCTTTGTTTTACCGTATTTTTGCTTACCAATTTGTTGGTTGTTTTTCATTATTGTTCTTGGTAATTTAGTTTATTATTGATTTTTCTTTACTATTTTGATCTTAGTTATTTGCATTCATATATTCAAAAGAAAAAAAGAAGAAGGAGGATTTGCGGCAACAAATACAAATTCACAAAATTTACAAATTTGTAATTTGTGGTCACAGGTTTGATTTTTGCTGGAGTTTAAGTTTCTGTTTGTGTTGTTGTTGATATCGCTGGAAATTGTGTTTACAATACTTTATTTGTGATAAAATTAATAAATAAATAAAAAGAGTGCCAAAAGCCAAACATTAAAAAAAAAAATGCACAAAAGGCCAGCTTGTTGAATTTGGAATTTGAAATTTGTTTGTTAGAAAATTGTGATATTTGGAGTTGCTGGAATTTTATATTACTATTGGAAATTTGTACTTTTGAGTGCAAAAAATTAATTGATTAAAATTAGTTAAAGGATTTGATACAAAAACTTAAATCACGAAGAACAACAATCAACAACTATCCTTTATTTTTGTTCGAATTAATTTTTGTCCATTTGTTTGAATCTCTTTTCTATATTTAATCCTTGAATTATTGGCTTATTCATATTTTGGTTAGTCTTTATTCATTCTGAAAAACTTGCTTGTTGATTTACCTTGTTTTTAGCTTAGAAAAGCCGAGAATAAGTATTTTTATTCCGCTCGGTATTTGATTATTCTTGTTTGCTGTTTTATTGATAAGTTTAAATTAAGGTACACTTGTGATCTAGTTTCTGTTTAAGTGTGTTTCAATTAGAACTTTGAGTTTATTCATTGAGTGGAAAAAGGCAAGTGAGTATGAGCTCAAAAAATGATTAAAAGCCGAAAACTAGTGTGCAAACACGAGTGGCGAGACCTTATTTGAGTGAAACACATGAGGGAGTGAATTTGGTAAGGAATTATTTTATTTTTGTGTTATTTATACTAATATGGTAGATTCAAGGGTGAGGAGAGGAGATGCACCATTGAGAATTAATGAAGAGGAATCTGTAGGATTTAAGGGTGATTCCCGAGCTACGGGGAGTGCAGGTGAGCACATGGACATGATGGCGATCTTGGAGCAATTACATCAGATGAATGCTCATTTTGGCCACATAGATCAAAGGATGGATCAGTTAGAGACTTCACAAAGGGGGCCAAATTGGAGACAAGAATTTCATGGAGGCAAAGGTCGAGGTCAAGGAGGCTGTGGTTGACCTAGAGAAGAATTCGGGGAAGGTAACTTTGGAGATGATTTTGAAGAGGAAGTGGATGATATTTTTGTACTCCAAGGAAGACCAATCCATGGGAGATCAGCAAGGAATGAGGATGATGATATTGGACATATTAAGGTTAACATACCACCTTTTATAGAAAAAAGTGATCTCCTACCTAGAATGGGAGGAGCGAATGGAGATGATATTCGACCGTCATAACTATTCAAAGGCTAAGAAAGTTAAATTGGCAGCTTTGGAATTTGGTCATTATGCACTCCAATGGTGGACAAATGAGCAAAGTACTCAAAGGAGAGTAGGTGATGAATTGATTATGACTTGATGACAAATGAAATGAGCCATGAGAAAGAGGTTTGTACCGTAGGTTGCTGTATCAATGGCTTCAATCATTAACTTAAGGAAGTAGGATTGTGGAGGATTACTATAAGGAGATGGAGATGCTCATGATGAGGTTGAGCATGAATGAGGATCGAGAGGCAACCATGGCAAGGTTTTTAGGTCAATTTAATCGAGAGATAGCCAACCAAGTGGACCTACAACAATATGTAGAATTGGAGGAGATGCTTCATGTGGCCATCAAGATTGAAATCCAATTCAAGAGGAGGGGTACAAGCTCATGGTTTGGAGGAGTTACAAATGGAAGGTCAAGTCCAAGTACTTGGAGAAGCAATCCCATCTATGATTCAAAGCTAATACCGAAGCAAGGGAGAGCACCAATCGGCCAAGGAAAGATGATAGGGCCAAATCTACTTAAGCACACAAATATGAAGGTAAATCTGATCCTAAACCTTCTAGAACTCGTGACATTATGTGTTCTTAGCCAGGGATGAGGACACATTGCTAGTTAATGCCCAAATAGGAGAATCATGGTGCTGAAAGGTAATGGAGACTTGAAATCCGAAAGTGAAGAAAGTGATGCTAAAATTGAATTTGTTGATGAAGAAATTGGAGATGAAATGCATGAGCAATCCGAAACACTTAAGGCTTCAAAGGCTGAATTGAGTTTGGTGGAAAAAAGGTTCTAACCATGTATAAAGATAATGATCAAATACGAAGAGAGAGTATCTTCCACACTCAATTCAAAGTAACATATGTAGTATGATAGTTAATAGTGGAAGTTGTGCTAATGTAATTAGTAATGTGGTAGTTGATAAATTAGGTTTATCAACTATTAAACATCCCGAACCATATAGAGTACAATGGCTTAATGATAGTGGTAAGATCAAAGTAAATAAACAAGCCAAAGTAAAATTTAGCATTGATAAATATGTGGATGTTGTATTGTGTGATGTTGTTCCCATGCATGCTAGTCATATTTTATTAGGGAGGCCATGGAAATTTGATAAGGATGCCATACACTATGGAAGAGAGAATTCCGTTGTTTTTAAATTTAAAGGTAAAAAGGTTAAGCTGGAGACATTAACTCCAAAAGAGGTGTTTAGAGACCAGCTTCAAATGCAACAAAAGAGGTAGGCCAAAAAGCTTAAAGAAAAGATTAGTTTAGCACCCACGGCTTCACCATTTATCCAAAAAGGCAAGGCCGAACATCCACATCCAAGTAAGCATTCTAAACTCAAAGGTGAGGGGAAAAACAATGATAAAGCCGAGAGTGAGGTAAAACTAATTGAACCTGTAAGTGAGAAAGAGAAAGAGAGGAAAGAGAAGAATTTTTTTTTTTTTTTTTTAATCTTAGCTTGAGTAAAGTTAAAAAGGCATTTTTGAGTGATAAACCACTACTGGTCATGATTTATAAAGATGCTTATTTAAAGATACTTTTGTTGTATAGAATTTTATCTGCATTGTTTTGAGCTTTACTTAGTGAAAATTTAAAATTTGGGAAAGATTATTAGCAAACTTTAAAAAGTGTGATTTCTATAAAGACAAATTGGTATTTCTAGGATTTGTTGTGATAGTGTTTAACCCAGGAAATTGTGTTTGGTTAGAATTAAATGAGAGGTTTCCCAAACGAAGAAAGTTGAAGCTTATGCCGCATGGAGATGGACCTTTTAAAGTTTTGGAGCGTATTAATGAGAATGCTTATAAACTTGATTTACCGGGTGAGTATAACGTTAGTGCTACATTTAATGTTGCTAACTTATCTCCTTTTACTGCAGGTGATGATTTTGATTTGAGGGCTAATCCTTTTCAAGAGAAGGGAAATGATGAGAATCCGCCCGTGCCCGCACTACTAACTACCCGCTGGGGTATTGATCCGATACGGATGAAGTCTATTCTGATCACGAGGGCTCAAGCCAAGAGATTTAAGGAGAACATGGCTGCCTTTATACAGGAAGTTATCAATTCTCGAAAGGGCTTGTCCATACCCAAAGATAAAAAGCCTGTTTAAACATCCAAATGGTGGAGGCCGATACAGACCCGGGTAGCTGTTTTCGTGCAAAATATGGATTCCGAGCAGCATGGAATGGATCCAATACTTCATAAATTCAACGAATATCTCAGATAGCTGTTTTCGTGCAAAATATGGACTCCGGGCAGCATGGAATAGATCCAACACTTCATGGATTCAATGAATATCTTTAAGAGGTCATGGAATCAAGCCAAGGAAAAATCAAAAGCAACCACATTAGGCATTTGCGCATAGAGGGAATAGTTGCCGGTTTTGCTGTATTTGTTGCTAGCTTTACTGTATTTTATTGATTTGACATTTTCTCTTTATTCCATGCAAGGGCAACGTGTGGGACTCATAAATAATTCTATTTGGCATTATACATGGTGTATGGGAGCTGATTTGGAGCTTTTGCAAGCTGGAATTTGGTCGAAGATAGCTTAGTGGTCAAACTAGTTAATTTCCTAATTTGATTTTTACTTTTTGTTTTAGGAAATTAGTCTTTTATTCGGTTTCTATTTTTTTTATTTTCTGGACAAATCAACTTAGGAAAGTTATTATTTTACTATTTTCATTATAAATTAATTAATTTCTAATTCAAAATAAATGAACTAATTAATAAAATGTATGGCCGACTATCTCTTAGTTCTGTAGGGTTTATTGCCTTGTGATTTTAACCTATTTAAGGGTTATTTTTCAATGAGTACCTTCAATATTATTCAGAAAATTGATTGTGAGATAGAATTCTGTTTGTTCTCTTTGAACACCTAAAACACCATTAGAGAGTGAGTATTTTAGTTTTGACTTATCAATATGACTTCCATAACCTATTATGGCATCTCCACTATACCACGATTTTTAATCACAAGTTGGTTAGGGGTTAAGGTTTTCCCGTAAGAACTTGAACTTAATTGAGATCTTGGCTAATATAATACGGGTTTAGGTGCGAGTCGACCTAGGTTCGTATCACGAGGATATGTCGCCAACCAATGCCCAAACCGAAGTATAATTGTGTTGAAGGACAATGGAGAATTGGAGTCCGATACTAATGAAGCTGAAATTGAAGACAAACTTGAAGAGGAAGAAATTGAAGATGAAGAACAAGATGACATCATGACCTTTCAAGCTTCAAAAGACGTGCTTAGCTTAATGGTGATGTGTAAAATCAACTCGCAAGTGCACGAATCATTTTCAAGTAATAAAGTGGAAAAATAGGGTTGTTGCACCCTAGGGATTAAGAATTAAGTACGAAAGATAATTAGGTTTTGGTAATATTTGAACTAGCAATTAAGATGACAATTGAAAATTAAATAAACTAAATTAAACAAAAACAAGAAATTAAAATTAGATCAATTTCAAGTAAGAGAGAGAATTGAATAATTATGAATACTAGCATTTGATTTCACTACTAACTATTCCAATTTAATTACTTAAATATGTGAATTTAATTAACTAGTAATTTTGTTAACCACATTTAATCACAAAATTAATCAAAAGTAGTTTCCACTCACAATTGATAATATTCACATAACCTAATTTATTCCTTCCGACCTATAAATTAAATCATGCAAATTCATCAAGCATAGATTAAGCAAATAATATGGCATGAGACATAACTATTTTCCAATCAATTATGCATTCATGTAAATCATTGGAGATCCATAGTATTATCCTTTTCCAAGCTCAAATATTATTAAAATCATTCATTCCTTCCGGCCTATGAAAGCATTAAGCATACCAATGATTTGTTAACAAAACTATTACTAATTAAATAAAACTCAACATATATTAAAATAATTAGACCTTCATAATTAGGACTACATCATAGCCCTAGTTATGAAAATTAGTTCATGGAAAAAATAATTTCAACATACATTATTATAAAGAAAAAAACAATAATGTTCACAATTAAAGAGCAAGAGAAGAGAATAAAAACTATTGAAGAAATCCTCCTCCAAAAGCTCTCCAAGTCGTAGCCTTCTTCTCCAAGCAAGCCCACGTCTCTATGCCCCCTCCAAACTCTCCAATTAATCTTCTAAAACTCTAAAATTTTAAAACCCTAAAACCCTTAAGAGAACCTTAGATACTCCTAAAATTTGGTTTGTTTCTGTTTAAGCCTCTAAAAGCTCTTAAATAACTCTCTGAACTTGTATATCTCCCTTCATTGTGGTGGGACTATATATATAGGACCTTGGAAACCTTTTTCTCTCTTTATTTTTAATGTGGAAGTCTTGGAAGATACCTTTTTTAGGCCATGAAGAGGGTTGGACGAATTTCATGTGCAAAAAGGAAACTTGATATTACTTGCTCTCCAATACTTTCTTTTTCTCTAATTCTTTCTATAAAAAAAATAGTTAATTAGTCTTATTTATCCTTAATAAAACATGTGATATGACATATGCCTCATTAATGATAAATTAACCAATTATTGCCACTTGTCTTAATCTTGGCCCTTGGATTGCCTTGATTCCCTCTCCTAATCCATGGTGGATATTTAACTAGAAATATTCTATTTTATAAATTCCAAACTTTAAATGATGATATCTTTTTACTCGCACCTCGAAATCCAAAAATAAAGAGACATTTGAAATCCTCAGATCGTGATGATTCGTATGACATCCACTTCCATCATGAAATTCCCGACAAAATCTTTATGGAACCTTTAAGGTATCTTTTTGGAATCTTTTAAATGCTTAGTTACTTCGAGCTCAAATCTTGCTTCCCACCATAATTTGACCCAAGGAATCCATTTTTATGGTTGTTTTCTTAAAATTCTTCCTGTTTCACCTGGATTAAGAAAAATACATATTTAAGTATCTTTCCATAACAAATTAACACAAACTAACAAATATTAAGCTATAAATATGGCATGAAATCATCAATATTTTAGACCTAACAAATGGCAAGGAGAGTTTTGACCGTGTATAAGGATGAGGATCAAGTCCAAAGAGAGAAACATCTTCCATACTAGATGTGACATTCAAGGTAACATTTGTAGTATGATTATTGATAATGGAAGTTGTGCTAATGTTATTAATAATGTGGTGGTTGAGAAATTAGGGTTAACAACAATTAAGCATCCCAAACCATATAAACTTCAATGGCTTAATGATAGTGGTGAGATGAAGGTAAATAAACAAGTCAAAGTAAAGTTTAGCATTGATAAATATGTGGATGTGGTTTTATGTGATATTATACCTATGCATGCCGGACATATTTTGTTAGGAAGACCATGGCAATTTGATAAAGATACAATACACTATGGTCGAGAAAATACTATTATTTTTTTACTTGAAGGAAAGAAGATTAAGCTTGAGCCGTTGACTCAAAAAGAAGTGTTTAGCGTTCAATTACAAATTCAACAAAGGAGGGAGGCCAACGGCTAAAAAAGAAGGCAAGCATGGCACCTACAGTCTCACCTACCAAAGAAGAGGTCAAGGCCGAATCACATAACCAAGGTAAGTTTTCTAAACTCAAGAATGAAGGGAAAAAGAGAAGCCGAGAGGGAGAAAAAGGGTGAAAAAGTTGAGAGCATGAGAGAGAAAGAAAGGAAAGAGAAGAAAAAGAAAAAAATTTATCTTAGTTTATGAGAGATTGAAAAGGTGTTTATGGGTAAGAAACCTATGTTGATCATGATTTATAAAGATGCTTATTTTTCAAGAAGAATATTGGATTCCAATGCTTATTGAAAGAAAAATTGACTAATGCTCCTTTATTGGTTTTACCAAATTTTTCTAAAACTTTTGAAAATGAATGTGATGCTTCAGGAATAGGTATTGGGGCTGTATTAATGCAAGAAGGATGACCTATAGCCTATTTTAGTGAGAAGTTGAATGGCGTAGCTTTAAACTATCCACTTGTGACAAAAAGATGTATGCTTTAGTGAGAGCTTTGGAGACATGGCAACATTAGTTAATGCTGAAGGAGTTTGTGATTCATACAGATCATGAATCTTTGAAGCACATCAAAGGCCAAAGGAAGCTTAACCAAAGGCATAGAAGGTGCATTGAATTCATTGAGACTTTTTCTTATGTTATCCGCTACAAGAAAGGTAAGGAAAATGTGGTTGTCGATGCTTTATCTCGAATGTATGTGTTATTTTCAACTTTAGATTCTAGATTATTTGGTTTTGAACAATTAAAAGAACTTTATGAGCATGATAGTGATTTTGGTGAAATATTTAGGAATTGTGTTAAGCAAGGTTATGATAAATTCTATATCTTTGAGAGGTATTTTTTTTAGGAAAGTCAACTTTGTATACGCATTGTAGATTAGGGAGTTACTTGTGAGGGAAGGTCATGGTGGGGGTTTAATGGGACACTTTGGTGTTGTAAAAACTTTATCCATATTGCAAGAGCATTTTTATTGGCTGAATATGAAGAAAGATGTGGAGAGGATATGTGAAAGATGTCCAAAATGCCGAAAATCTAAGTCAAAATTGAAACCACACAAAATTTACATGCCATTGCCGATTTCTTCACATTCATGGGTTGATTTGTCTATGGATTTTGTTTTTGATTTACCTAGGTCTAGGATTGGCAAAGACTCAATTTTTGTAGTTAGTGATAGATTTTCTAAGATGGCACACTTTATTGCATATAATAAATAAAACTGATGATGAATCTAATGTAGCTAATTTGTTCTTTGAGGAAGTGGTGAGGCTTCATGGTATGGCTAGAACCATGAAGCCTAGAACTATAGTTTCGGATAGGGATGCTAAATTCTTGAGTTACTTTTGGAAAACTTTATGGGCTAACGTAAGAACTAAGCTTCATTTTCAACTACTTGTCATCTATAAAGTAGTGGACAAACTAAAGTAGTAAATAGAACTTTATCTGCATTGTTGAGAGCATTAATTAGTAGAAATTTAAGAACTTGGGAAGAATGTTTGCCTCATGTGGAATTTGCTTATAATAGATCTATGCACTTAGCTACTAAATATCTCCATTAGATTTAACACATTTACCTTTAAGTGAATGTGCTAATCTAGATGGAAAACAAAATGCTAAATTTGTTAAGCAGTTTCATGAGAATTAAAAGCAAATATTGAGAGGAGGATTGAGCAATATGCCAAGGTTGCTAACCAAGGCTAAATGAAGATTGTATTTGAATCCAGAGATTGCGTTTGGTTGCATTTAAGAAACGAGAGGTTTTCGAAAAAACGAAAGTAAAAACTAATGCCTTAAGGGGATGGACCTTTTCAAGTTTTGGAGAAGGACAATGAAAATGCCTACATACTTGACCTACCAGGTGAGTACAATGTGAGTGCTACATTTAATGTTGGTGATTTATCTCTGTTTACTACAGGTGATGATTTTGATTTGAGGACAAATCCTTTTCAATTACTAGGGCACAAGTTAAGAGATTTAAAGATAATCTGGTTAACTTCATTCAAGATGTTTTTAAATCTCAAGAAGGCATGATAATACTCAAAGATCCAAAGCCCGTTCTACGTATCGAAGTTAGGAAGGCCGAAATGGATCGGAAACTAGTTAATCCTATTTGGCATCGTATTGGAATATTTGAGCTGATTTGGAGCCTAAACTAGCTGGTGATTAGACTAAGACAGCTTAGTTGGCAAACTAGTTAATTAGTTTCCTAATCTGAAATTTGACTTTTTTTTAGGAAATAGTTTTTTATTTTGGTTTTTATTTATTTATTTGCTAGACAAGTTAATTTAGAAAGGTTGATATTTTATTATTTTGATTGTAAATTAATTAATTATTATTTCAAAATTAAAAAATTAATTAATCCAAATTAGTTTAAGAAACATAGACAAATTCGGCACTTACCTATTCTCATGCTATGTTGGCCGAATTTCACTTCATGTTTCTAGGTTGTTGTTCTGTGACTTCAAACCTATTTTAAAGGCTTATTTTCTCAATAATATTCAGTACATCACTCATACAAAAAATTATTTTTGAGAAGAATTCTCTTCGTTCTCTTTAAACACCTAAAACATCGAATAGAAATCGAGTGCTTTAACTTGACTTATCAATAGGACATCCATAATCTATTGTGGTGTCTTCATCATATACCAAGATTTCTAATCACAAGTTGATTAGGAGTCAAGGTGACCATTAGAATCTAAACTTAATTTCGATCCAGGCTAATTTAATACAGGTTTAAGAGCGAGTCAGATGAGAACATGACCAAGAGCCCTTCAAGATGGAGCCCAGATCCACTTCAAATGTCTACAGGACCCATAACCCGAGCACGGGCAAAGAGATTGAAAGAGGCACTAAATGGTTTAACCCTGGTGTTTACAACCCAAGGAAGCAAGTTCATTAATGAAGATGAACTAAAATTGGTCCATATGATTAGGATGGTGGATGCCAACGTGAAAAAGAGTTTAACGCATGGACTTCTACAACATGGTGATGTGGCATTATATGGTGACATGGCATCCAACTAAGCTTGGTCAAATTTTATAATTAGGAAAATATTAATTTTTATTTATGTTTTGATTGGATTTTGGCATGTTGCCTATTTACTTTCCTAAGTTAGTTTTTATTAGGTTTTTAAATTACTTTCCTAATTTTATTCGAGTTGAATTGGTCAAAGAATTAAAGGCCATTCAAATTAGGAAAATAGGAGCTAAATTAGGTTTCCTAAACCTAACCACATTAGGTTTCCTAAACCTAACCAAATTAGGTTTCCTAAACCTAATCACATTAGGTTTCCTAAACCTAATTTTCGTCCATTATTATTCCACCTTTACTTTTAGCAAATTTAGGAAAGCTTTGTAATTTATTCTGCCTATTTAAAGGCACATAACTCATGAATAAAGAGGAGATTATGATTTTTATTCAAAGTAAGAGTGATTCTCTTCGTTCTCTAAGAACTATATCGAACTTTTTCAAGCTTTGCTAGTGGAGTTCAAATTCGACTTATCAATAGGTTATTCTGCACCCTATTGTGGCGTCTTCACTATACCAAGGTTCTTACCTCAAACGGATCGAGGTCTTCCATTGATAACTTGTAATTAGACGGTCCTAATTCTATCTTTGTTACGGGTTTAGAGGCAAGTAAAATCATGTCATAAGACAAAAGCAAAGAAAGCATGGATGAAACTCCAAGTGTGGCTGATTCGAAGTTATACATTCAAGCCATGGTGGGAGAACTCCAAAGAGCACTACGGTTGGAGATGGGGCAGATCCATGATTGGTTAGATAGGATGGAATCATCAATCCAAACACCGCAGCCACAACCTCCACAAAGGTTTGCTCATGGACGTGGTAGAGGAAGAAATGCTTCAAGAAGGGAACGTGTGGAAGATGACTATGAGGAAGAAAAGGAAGACCTTGGTTCGGGAGCCAACCAATTCCATGGGAGAGAGAGGTTAGACCGAGGCAGTGACTATGGAGGAATGAAGATGAAAATACCATCATTCCAAGGTAAAAGTGATCCAAAAGCATATCTCGAGTGGGAGAAGAGGATTGAGATGGTATTTGATTGTCAGAACTACTCTGAGGCAAAAAAGGTGAAATTAGCGCTGTTGAATTCACGGACTATGCTATTGGATGGTGGGACAAAGAGACACTTTCTAGGAGGCGAGCAGGACAAAGACCTATAGATACATGGGAGGAGATGAAGGCTTTGATGAGGAAGCATTTTGTACCTAGCCATTACTATAGGAGCATTTTTCATAAATTACAAAGCTTGTCTCAAGGAAATAGAAGTGTGGAGGACTATTATACGGAGATGGAAATCCTTATGATGAGGGCTAATGTTGAGGAGGATAGGGAGGCTACAATGGCATGTTTCTTGGCTGGTTTGAATAGGAAAATAGCAAATCAAGTGCACTTGCACCATTATGTGGAGATTGAGGAGATGCTGCACATGTGTTAGGTCTAAAATATTGATGATTTTATGCCATATTTATTGCTTAATATTTGTTAGTTTGTGTTAATTTGTTATGGAAAGATACTTAATTATGTATTTTTCTTAATCTAGGTAAAAGAGGAAGAATTTTAAGAAAACAACCATAAAAATGGATTCCTTGGGTCGAATTATGGTGGGAAGCAAGATTTGAGCTCGAACGGACTAAGCATTAAAAAGATTCCAAAAAGATACCTTGAAGATTTCATAAAGATTCTATCGGGAATTTCATGATGGAAGTGGATGTCATATGAATCATCACGATCTGAGGATTTCAAATGTCTCGTTATTTTTGGATTTCGAGGTGCGAGCAAAGAGTTATCATCATTTAAAGTTTAGAATTTATAAAAAATAATATTCTAGTTAAATCTCCACCATTGATCAAAAGAGGGAATCAAGGCAATTTGAGGGCCAAGATAAAAACAAGTGGCAATAATTGGTTAATTTATCATTAATGAGGCACATGTCATGTCACATGCTTCATTAAGGGTAAATTAGACTAATTAACTATTTTTTAGAAGGAATTAGATAAAAGGAAAGTAGTAGAGACCAAGTAATATGCAGTTTTCTTTTTACACATGAAATTCGTCCAACCCTTTTCATGGCCTAAAAAAGGTATCTTCCAAGACTCCCACATTGAACATAAAGAGAGAAAAAGATTCCCAAGGTCCTATATATATAGCCCCCACCACATTGAAGGAAGATATACAAGTTTAGAGAGTTATTTAAGAGCTTTTAGGAGGCTTAAATAGAAACAAACCAAATTTTGGGAGTTTCTAAGATTCTCTTAAGGGTTCTAGGGTTTTAAAGTTTTAGAGTTTTAGAAGATCCATTGGAGAGCTTGGAGGAGGCAGAGAGACGTGGGCTTGCTTGGAGAAGAAGGCTACGACTTTGAGAGCTCTTGGAGGAGAATTTCTTCAATAGTTTTTATTCTCTTTTCCTTTCTCTTTAATTGTGAATCTTATTACTTTTAATAATTATGGATGTTGAAATTATTTTTACCATGAACTAATTTTCATAGCTAGGGCTATGATGTAGCCCTAACTATGAAGGTTTAATTATTTTAATATATGTTGAGTTTTATTTAATTAGTAATATGTTTTGTTAATAAATCATTGGTATATTTAATGCTTTCATAGGCCGGAAGGAATGAATGATTTTAATAATATTTGAGCTTGGAAAAGGATAATATTATGGATCTCCAATGATTTACATAAATGCATAATTGATTGGAAAATAGTTATGTCTCATGCCATATTATTTGCTTAATCTATGCTTGATGAATTTGCATGATTTAATTTATAGGCCGGAAGGAATAAATTAGGTTATGAGAATATTATCAATTGTGAGTGGAAACTACTTTTGATTAATTTTGTGATTAAGTATGGTTAACAAAATTACTAGTTAATTAAATTCACATATTTAAGTAATTAAATTGGAATAGTTAGTGGTGAAATCAAATGCCCTAGTATTCATAATTATTCAATTCTCTCTCTTACTTGAAATTGATCTAATTTTAATTGATTGCTTTTGTTTAATTTAGTTTATTTAGTTTTCAATTGCCATCTTAAATTTTAGTTCAAATATTATCAAAACCTAATTATCTTTGGTACTTAATACTTAATCCCTTGGGTACGACAACCCTATTTTTCCACTTTATTACTTGAAAACGATTCGTGCACTTGCGAGTTGATTTTACACATCAAGTTTTTGGCGCCGTTGCCGGGGATTAAGGCATTAATATTAATTTGGATTGGGTTTAGTAGTACTTTGAACATTGTTTTCTTATTTTAAATTTTTATATTTATTTCTTAATTTTGGTTTTAGTGTTGCATGCTAGGGTTTTAATTCTTTGCTTGTTTGGCCAACTTGCTTTTAATTTTTAATACTTACTTTGTGGTACTTGGAACCAAAATTGTATTTTTAATTTATTGGTGTCTAGGTTAAAAGTTATGCATACTTAGGGGTTTTTCTTAGTTTCAACTTTTGTTTCTCTTTATTATTTTCAATTTTAGTTTGTATACTAGGGTTTAATTTTAATTGTTTGCTTGACAAACTTGCAATTAATTTTAACCTTTGTTTTGTTAGTGTTTTCTTTTTAGGAAAATCATGGAATATCAAGCTTATGGTCATCAACCTTATTGGGATTATGGGGAGCCAACTAGTTCTCCAAGTGATAATTTTGTCAATTTACAAAAGAATCTTGCAATCATGTCTAAACTCGTTGCAAATTTTAGAGTTCAACCTGTATCTTGTGAATGGTGTGGAGTAAATCACTCAAGTGAAAATTGTCAAGTGGGGAATCCTTTTGCTCTAGAAGACTCAATAGAAGACTTATCAAGACAATATAATCAAGTTGCAAATTTTGGGGTTCAAGCTATAACATGTCAATGGTGTGGAGGCAATCATTTAAGTGAACATTGTCAAAGTTATTCAAGGTATGACAATTCAGATCTTTCAAGTTATCAAGTGAGCACATCTTTGATCGAGTGTATGGAAAGGCATAGGGAAACATTTTCTAAATGTTATGAAGCGATTGGCAAGTTGCAAAATCAATATTCTCCAAGTACAAACTTTCAAGTTCAATTGGAGCAATCATTGACAACTTTTTCACAAGGATCCCAAGAAGACTTGGAAACTAACATGGAGATTATGTGTAATAAGCAAGTTGATGAATTTGAATTCGTTCAAGAGCCATATAATGATGACAAAGGATTTGAGGAACATGAAGAGGTGTCTATAAGGAGTGAAATGCAACAAGAATCTTCAATTTTGGATAAGTTTAATAAGGTACACACACATAACCAAGATTGCCCACCAAAAGAAGTTTCCCAACGCACTATCACCAGTTCATGGGAATTTTCTAATTTTCCTTCAAATTCATTGCAAAAAGGGCTTAAGGATCATGAAGAGGATAAGTCAAGGAATCAATCAAGCCAAAATTTGGCCAAATCTGATGAGGATAAAGCTATGGCCGCACTTCATGAAGATTGCTTACCAACAGAGGCTAAATCTCAATTTTTGAAGCCAAATATTGAATTTTCAAGAGCCCAAGATGTATATCCATGCTCCAAAAATGCAATTGAGGTTGAATGCATCCCAAAAGGAGACAAACAAAGCATTTTTGGACCTAAAAGAATCCAATCTACCGAAAAGAAAGTTCAATTCATGCTTTTAGTTCAAATTGAGACTTATATAGGACAAGGAGTTAAAAGTTTGCTAAGGCCACAAGATTATCATCATGCACAATTTCCATATCATAAGCTTGGACAATATTATGAGGATGACATCATTTATATATTTAATCCAAGTTGAATATCAAAAGGATGAAGTCAAGCTAATGACTTTAAACAAGCGCTCTTGGGAGGCAACCCAAGTTTCTTTCTTTACCTTATATTTATCTATTTATTTTAGTTATTTTTAGTTGTTTTCTTGTTTTTAGGTTGTTTTGATGTGTTTTGTTTGAGTTTTTGCAAGGTTTTAAGATTTTTAGGTGTAAAAGAGCAAAAGACGAATGTTGAGAATTTCAAGTTTAAAGTTATGTATCTATTTATTTTAGTTATTTTTAGTTGTTTTCTTGTTTTTAGGTTGTTTTGATGTGTTTTGTTTGAGTTTTTGCAAGGTTTTAAGATTTTTAGGTGTAAAAGAGCAAAAGACGAATGTTGAGAATTTCAAGTTTAAAGTTAGGTTTTTGGAGTATAACCACCTTGAATATGCATTGGAGTACATCAAATTTTTTCACATTACGAGGAACATTCCATGTCTTCAAAGGGGAGTATTCCTTAACTTTTATTTACTTTTGCTTTATTTTATGCTTTTCACAATGAGGACATTGTTCATTTTAAGTTTCGGGGTAAAAAGCATGCTTTGCATCTTTTAAATCTTGTCCATTTAAGTGTTTTTATAAGTTTTCAAAAATGTTAGTTTTAGTTTTTATTTTCCTTCATTATTAAAAAAAAAAAATTGTTTTTGTGGTGTTTTCTTAAGTACTTTAATGAGCCAATGATAAGACTATGATTGAAAATAAATTGGTTTTTAGATGGTGGATTTGTTTTTGTGTATGCTTAAATGCTTGAATTTATATTCACATATTGTTACTTTCAATATTAGAGTACATTATTATTAATTGAACTCTAGAACTTGCTTGATTATTGCTTGAGGCGAAATCCTAGGTGAATGCATTACTAAGAATATGATTTAGGCCATCTTTGTTTAAGTTTGAGCCTTTTAAGCCAACCTAATACATTATCTTCCACTAGTACCTTATTTGAGCCTTTAGGACGCATAAAGATGTATTAGAGCATTTTCTTCATTAAAGCACATTTACTTACCCTTTTTGAGCCTTAAATTTCTTTTTCCTACCTTGAACATACTACAAAGAGAGCTTTAATTAAATTGATATGAATATATGCTTGTGAGCTTGTTTGAGTGTTGAAAAAGAAAAAAATGAAAAAAAGGAAAAAAAATAATAATAATAAAGTTTGGAGGTTAAGTATTTGGTGAATTTGGCTCTAGTATGCATTTTTGTGTAAATTGGAGGTTTGAATGTGCAATAAGAAGAAAAAATAAGTTTGGGGGTTTAGTGGAAAAGAAAGGAAAAAAAAAAAAAGAAATAAAGAAAGAATATGTGTGATTTGAAGAATGTATGCACAATAAAAAGGAGAAAAAGGATATTGAAATTGAAGTTAAAATAAGAAAAGAAGTTCTAATAAAGAAACAAATTTTACAAGTAATTTATTCATTGATATTTAATTTTAGCTTTCTTTCTTTGATTTATTATATCCTATCCTTTTCTTTCTTTAGCCTTATCCATTAGCCTTAACAATAGAAACCATGAAGTCCTAATGATTTAAGGTGGTGCATTAACCTACATTAATGGAGAGTGATAATTAAGTCAAGCATATGGTAGTTCATACGTTATTATCAATCTCTAATTCTTGTAAATTTATTCAAGCATATGATAATTAAGTGTATAAATTGATTTCCACACACACACATTGGAAGTATCATATATGTTGGATAGAATATAAGGTATTGAGTTACATAATTACTTTGAAACCATTTGAAAAGTCATATGTATACAATCTTTGAGGCACCTCATTAAAGTATCTCATGTTCTTTAAATAAAATTTCATTTTCTTATTCTTTTTCTTTGCTAGGGACTAGCAAATCTTAAGTTTGGGAGTATTTGTTAGGTCTAAAATATTGATGATTTTATGCCATATTTATTGCTTAATATTTGTTAGTTTGTGTTAATTTGTTATGGAAAGATACTTAATTATGTATTTTTCTTAATCTAGGTAAAAGAGGAAGAATTTTAAGAAAAAAACCATAAAAATGGATTCCTTGGGTCGAATTATGGTGGGAAGCAAGATTTGAGCTCGAACGGACTAAGCATTAAAAAGATTCCAAAACGATACCTTGAAGATTCCATAAAGATTCTATCGGGAATTTCATGATGGAAGTGGATGTCATATGAATCATCACGATCTGAGGATTTCAAATGTCTCGTTATTTTTGGATTTCGAGGTGCGAGCAAAGAGTTATCATCATTTAAAGTTTAGAATTTATAAAAAATAATATTCTAGTTAAATATCCACCATTGATCAAAAGAGGGAATCAAGGCAATTTGAGGGCCAAGATAAAAACAAGTGGCAATAATTGGTTAATTTATCATTAATGAGGCACATGTCATGTCACATGCTTCATTAAGGGTAAATTAGACTAATTAACTATTTTTTAGGAGGAATTAGATAAAAGGAAAGTAGTAGAGACCAAGTAATATGCAGTTTCCTTTTTACACATGAAATTCGTCCAACCCTTTTCATGGCCTAAAAAATGTATCTTCCAAGACTCCCACATTGAACATAAAGAGAGAAAAAGATTCCCAAGGTCCTATATATATAGCCCCCACCACATTGAAGGAAGATATACAAGTTTAGAGAGTTATTTAAGAGCTTTTAGGAGGCTTAAATAGAAACAAACCAAATTTTGGGAGTTTCTAAGATTCTCTTAAGGGTTCTAGGGTTTTAAAGTTTTAGAGTTTTAGAAGATCCATTAGAGAGCTTGGAGGAGGCAGAGAGACGTGGGCTTGCTTGGAGAAGAAGGCTACGACTTTGAGAGCTCTTGGAGGAGAATTTCTTCAATAGTTTTTATTCTCTTTTCCTTTCTCTTTAATTGTGAATCTTATTATTTTTAATAATTATGGATGTTGAAATTATTTTTACCATGAACTAATTTTCATAGCTAGGGCTATGATGTAGCCCTAACTATGAAGGTTTAATTATTTTAATATATGTTGAGTTTTATTTAATTAGTAATATGTTTTGTTAATAAATCATTGGTATATTTAATGCTTTCATAGGCCGGAAGGAATGAATGATTTTAATAATATTTGAGCTTGGAAAAGGATAATATTATGGATCTCCAATGATTTACATAAATGCATAATTGATTGGAAAATAGTTATGTCTCATGCCATATTATTTGCTTAATCTATGCTTGATGAATTTGCATGATTTAATTTATAGGCCGGAAGGAATAAATTAGGTTATGAGAATATTATCAATTGTGAGTGGAAACTACTTTTGATTAATTTTGTGATTAAGTATGGTTAACAAAATTACTAGTTAATTAAATTCACATATTTAAGTAATTAAATTGGAATAGTTAGTGGTGAAATCAAATGCCCTAGTATTCATAATTATTCAATTCTCTCTCTTACTTGAAATTGATCTAATTTTAATTGATTGCTTTTGTTTAATTTAGTTTATTTAGTTTTCAATTGCCATCTTAAATTTTAGTTCAAATATTATCAAAACCTAATTATCTTTGGTACTTAATACTTAATCCCTTGGGTACGACAACCCTATTTTTCCACTTTATTACTTGAAAACGATTCGTGCACTTGCGAGTTGATTTTACACATCAACATGGCCATCAAAGTAGAGCAACAACTCAAGAGGAGGGGTACCACAAGACCTAGTATTGGTCAACACACTTGGAAAGCAAGCCCGATACATGAAAACCAAATCGGCCCAAGTTTGAAGATAAAGCCACCACACGGCCTAAATTCGAAGTTAAGGTCGAACCATCCTCATCTAAGCAAGTAAGTAAATTCGATTCATCTTCAACTAGAAATCGATATATCATGTGCTTTAAATGTCAAGGCAGGGGTCATATTGCAAGTCAATATCCTAATAAGAGGGTCATGGTGATTCGAGAAAGTGGAGACATTGAAACTGAAGAAGAAGAGTCGGACAATGAATCCATGCCACCATTGGAGGACGTTGATGATGAAGATGAAGAAGATTACAAGTATCCAGTTGGAAGGGACTTGTTATTGGTTGCTAGAAAAGCTTTAACTGTGTATAAAGATGAGAAGAAAGTGCAACGAGGAACATCTTTCATACTAGGTGCAAAGTCAAGGATAAGGTATGTAGTATGATTATTGATGGAGGAAGTTGTACTAATGTTGCTAGTCTTACTAGGGTTGAAAAGTCAGGTTTACCCACTATGAAGCATCCAGAACCATATAAGCTACAATGGCTTAATGATTGTGGAGAGTTGAAGGTGAATAGGCAAGTGAAGATTGCATTCTCTATTGGTGATTATGAAGATGAGGTTATTTGTGATGTGGTACCAATGCAAGCTGGTCATTTGCTTTTAGGATGTCCGTGGCAATTTGATAGAGATACTAATTATCACGGTCGAACTAATAAGGTTGTCTTCAATTTCAAGGGTAAACGAGTGGTGCTTATGCCGATGACTCCTAAACAAGTTTTTGATGATCAATTGGCTTTACAAAGGCGAAGAGAAGTTGAACAACAACACAATCAAACTGTATCCAACCACCAAGAGAAGAAAAAGAGTGATGAGGATGAGAGTGTGAGTGAAAAGGAAAAGAAAAAGAGTGGAAAGAAAAAAGAGAGTTTTTATGCAAAACAGAGTGAGATGAAGAATTTTTTTGTTGTAGAAAGCCTATGACTGCAATGATGTACAAAGAAGCATATATGAATCATTTAACTAACCCTGATGAATCTGTTTTGCCTAATTCTATTGTTTCTCTTTTGCAGCAGTTCGATGATGTCTTTCCCGAGGAGATTCCAAGTGGTTTACCACCGATTAGAGGGATCGAACATTAAATTGATTTTGTTTCGGGATCAACAATTCCAAAGTGGCTGGCTTATAGGAGTAATCCAGAGGAGACAAAGGAACTTCAAAGGCAGGTAAGTGAATTGCTTGAAAAGGGGTATGTCATGTGCTGTACCTGTGTTATTAGTCCCTAAGAAAGATGGAACATGGAGAATGTGTGTAGATTATAGGGCTATTAACAATATAACTGTCAAATATCGTCACCCTCTTCCTAGGTTAGATGATATGCTTGATGAATTGTATGGTGCATGCATGTATTCAAAAATTGATCTTAAGAGTGGTTATCATCAAATTCGTATGAAGGAAGGTGATGAATGGAAAACAGCATTTAAAACAAAGCATGGTTTGTATTAGTGGTTGGTTATGCCACTTGGTTAACTAATGCACCTAGCACTTTCATGAGATTAATGAAGCATGTCATGCATCCATTTATTGGGAAATTTGTGGTTGTTGATTTTGATGATATTCTTGTATATAGTAGAAATTTAGGTAAGCATGTAGAGCATCTTAGGATAATTTTAGGAGTCCTTAGGAAGGAAAGATTATTTGCTAACCTTAAGAAGTGTGATTTTTGCAAAGATGAACTTGTATTTCTAGAATTTGTTGTAAAAGTGTTTGACCCAGGAGATTGTGTTTGGTTGCACATAAGGAAGTTGAGGTTTCCAAAACAACAAAAGTCTAAAGTCATGCTGCCTGGAGATGGTCCATTCCAAATATTGGAGAGACTTAATGACAATGCCTACAAGTTGGATCTTCCAGGTGAGTATAATGTGAGTGCTACTTTTTAATGTCGCTGATTTCTCTCCTTTTTGTGCAGGTGACGATTTGAGGACAAATCCTTTTCAAGAGGAGGGGAATGATGAGGACATGACCAAGAGCCCTTCAAGATGGAGCCCAGATCCACTTCAAATGTCTACAGGACCCATAACCTGAGCACGAGTAAAGAAATTGAAAAAGGCACTAAATAGTTTAATCCAAGAGGTGTTTACAACCCAAGGAAGTAAGTTCATTAGTGAAGATGAACTAAAATTTTTCCATATGATTGGGATGGTGGATGCCAACGTGAAAGAGAGTTTAAGGCATGGACTTCTACAACATGGTGATGTGGCAGCATATGGTGACATGGCATCCAACTAAGCTTGGCCAAATTTTATAATTAGAAAAATATTAATTTTTATTTATGTTTTGATTGGATTTTGGCATGTTGCCTATTTACTTTCCTAATTTAGTTTTTTTAGGTTTTTAAATTACTTTCCTAATTTTATTAAAGTTGAATTGCTCAAAGAATTAAAGACCATGCAAATTAGGAAACTAGGAGCTAAATTAGATTTCCTAAACCTAACCAAATTAGGTTTCCTAAACCTAATCACATTAGGTTTCCTAAACCTAATTTTCGTCCATTATTATTCCACCTTTACTTTTAGCAAATTTAGGAAAGTTTTGTAATTTATTCTTTCTATTTAAAGGCACATAACTCATGAATAAAGAGGAGATTACGATTTTTATTCAAAGTAAGAGTGATTCTCTTGGTTCTCTAAGAACTATATTGAACTTTTTCAAGCTTTGCTTGTGGAGTTCAAATTTGACTTATCAATAGGTTATTCTGCATCCTATTGTGGCGTCTTCACTATACCAAGGTTCTTACCTCAAATATAGGTAACGGATCGAGGTCTTCCATTGATAGCTTGTAATTAGACGGTCCTAATTCTATTTTTGTTACGGGTTTAGAGGCAGGTCGCTCTAGGTTCATATTAGAGTCTACCTAGGTTCATATCAATACTAGATCCTAAAATGAATTAGACATGTGGCTGACCACTTAGAATTGCCTTCGGGATTTGCCATCCATGATGTATTCCACATCAATTTATTGAGGAAGCAAGTAGGGCAACAATTCTAATGAGTTAACAATTTTGCCCCAACTCGAGGTTGTATTGGTCACTCAAGTCATCCATCGGGGAAAATATCGACCCAAGACTGAAATTTTGGTACAGTGGTAAGGTACAACGGTATCTAATGCAACATGGGAGAATGCCTGCAGGTTCGCAATACTTTATCTAGACTTTATCCTTATGGACAAGTATAAACTCAAAGGGGAGGAATGATGTGGACTTAGCAACTTACATCCCATGCACATCCCCATGCATGTCCAAGCACACCATGCCGTCTACATGGCTCTTATATGATGCATGGCTTTCATGTAGATGAGAGTTGGGGGTATATTAGGAACCACTCTTTCCCGCTTTTTAAATATAACTGTAACCATGTTCTTCCTTTTATGTCATAGTAGTTATCGTGTAGTTATAGACAATGCAAATAGCCTATATGAACTAAGTGATGTAATGGTAATGGCATGAATGAGAAAATTGTCTTCCTTTTTGCTTCCTTCTTCTTCTTTCCTTCTTTCTCTCGAATTCTAAGAACAAGGATACTAAGAACATATCAGTTTAGCCACAATGTTTCATGTTAGGAAGTGACCAAGATTTCATATCAAGGAAAAAATTAGTTTGGGATCATCAAGAAAATCATCATATGTGTTAAACCAAAGCTGTTGACAAAATTCCAAAACAGTTTGTAGTTTGGTTTCTATAGATTATGTTAATACTTTGAATTTAGTTTTGAGATTTTACCACAAGAAATTATGCATGTCAGGACCCGTCCAGAATTCCTTCCCGGAACCCTAGACAAGCCCTGATCCCAGGGAAATACCACCGGACCTTCCAACGGAAAATCCGGCAGCACCTCCCCTAAGGGATGGACTAACCAAAATTTACCTGCACTGAAAACACACTTCAAAAAAAAACATCCTCTTATTCCTCCCACAACTACAAATTGGTTCCACAAATTGCAGCACTTCAAAATAAAACAACAGCAGCAACCCAGTGCATAAAAACAACTACACGTCCAAAACAGTATACAGAGCATTATACAGATAAATGTGGAATTTATGAAATGACAGATAAAGAAGCAATACAAGGCAGAGAGGAAAAGGGAAGAAAAACTTCTTGAACCTTCGGCAACGAACTGAGACGTTGGGCTCCCCCCGGACAATCAACGTCTCCAACCTGGACCTAGGGGAACGGAATTTAAGAGTGTGAGATGCTAATCATCTCAGTGAGTGACCCTAACTACTGAACACCTTTAATAATAATAATATAAAAATAAAGGAATTTAATTAACCAGTACCGAACAATTAAATAAATAAATAAATAAACAATTGAAGTAATATTTTCTCTCAAAACCCTCACTAGTCACTCCGTTTGAAAAGTTCCCCTTTTAAAACATTTTCACAAAACCCGATGTACGTACTCCCCGAAAACCAAGACATCAAATAATTTAATAAACAACAAACAAATAAATAAATACCCCAAATATAAATAAAATGTAATAAATTATAATAAATAATTTTTGAACACCTTTGGGGTTTTAAAACATTATTTGCAATTTACACCGACGCACCACACCATATACCGGTGATGCCCTCCAATACCCAGCGTCCTGAGCACCGACTGGCGGGGGGTTAAAGAGAGAAACCTGCAACGGTCACTTCGGCATCCCGACAGTACCGCTGCTAAAACCATCAACCCGGCCAAGGAGGGGGGCGGCTGTGCACAACAATAACCTTGCCTGCCCACGGTCCAATGGCAACTCACGGGTGAAGTAATAACCGCACGCTAAACCACATAATAACCGCGTGCTACCATGTGTCCATACACCATACACCAGAACACCAATACTGTATGAGTGCGTCTAAAAATAAACAATAATAACCAACCGTACCGTTTTCCAAAATTACCGTGGGAAGTATACCAAATTTTCACAAAACACCATCCCACATATTTTTATTTAATAACCCGGTACGAAACATTGATAACCAACAAACCACAATTTCCTCGAAGTACGAGATGCAACCATAAAAATAGCGTGGACATAATTTATAAAATTTAAACAAATATTTTCGTAAAATATTTAACCCAATTATGCCCGGAAAATCAATTTTAAAAACCACGTACAAATACTACCAAAATACACCTTGCTCATGCATAATAAATTAACCACAATATAATTCATAATTAAACCACACCACATGAGCATAATTTAAATATCAATTAAACATAATTAATTGCCCAAAAATGATATAAAATCCAGACACAATCAATTACTGAAAATACTTGCTCATGTATAATAAATACCATTTAATTACAATAAAATAATAATCGGGAATTTCTAATGACCCCAAAATTTCCATTTATTACCAATGGGTAAATATATATATAAAATAATATTTTTCCCGATTGTACTTAAAATACACCACATGAGCACAAATTACAGATATCAAATTAATACCACATAAATACAATTAATTACCCCAAAAATATTTTTAAAGGTGGGTCACTCACCTGGAGCACGCAATTAAACCACGATCCACTACGGGATCAATTCTACGACTCACCGGTGCTCCTAGAACAAAATTCACAGACAGTCAAATAAATTAATATTTTATTCGGGTAAATAATACCCGGTACCCGGGGAGCTTAAACGCAAAAGTTAACCAAAATGGTCGAATAATATACCGAATCGAAGCTCGTGGAACGAGGATCACAAATCCGGTCTCCATCGACCCCAATTCCGCCGGAGGTGGCCGGAATTTGGTCGGGAAGCTTCGGCCGGTTTTGATCTTGAGGGATCTTTCAAACGGTGGGGATTTTAGGCAATCTAACCCCGGAAATGGACTCATAGGGGTCGAAAATAGTGGGATAGAGGTATGGGACGGGCTGGGTTGGTCGGAAACGGCGAGAATCGCCGGAAAATTTTCACCTCGCCGCCACGACTTCGCCGGCCCAATCTGGGCGCGTCCGGCGGCGGCTGGCTGGGAAACTTGGTGGCCGAGGTTGCAAGGTGGCGGGCTACACCGGTGGCCGGCGCGTGAGGGCTATGGATGGCCAAAAAAAGTGCAGCAAGGAGAGAGAGAGGGACGGCCGGTGGGAGAAAAAAAAACTGTGTGTGTGTGTGTGTTTTGATGCTCGGGGAAGAAGGAGGAAAAAAGAAGAAAAAAAAGAAAAAAAAAGAAAGAAAAAGAAGGGTGTTTTCCCACGTGGGGAAAAGAAAAGAAAAGGAAAAAGAAAAAGAAAAAGAAAAGGAAAAATAAAACAAATAAATTCAAATTAATTAAATAATTAAACAAAAATATTATTATTTAAAATAATAATAAAAATAATTTGATTTTTACACATGGTTGACATGTGGCTTCTCAACATGGTGACACATGGTCACCTTCATTAAGTCACACGTGGCACATTGTTACGCGTTTTAAAAATAATATTAAAATAATACAGTATTTGAAAAACTTTACAGGTCCATAACTTTTAAACCACATGTCCAAATTGGACGTGCCGCTAGTCTACGGACTCGTATCGACGAGCACTTCATAACCATGCATGAGTCAAAGCTCAACCTTGCATGAATAAAAAGTCAACTCCGGCACCCCTTGGACAGTTTGGACCCCAACTTGTTTTGCTCATAACTTTCAAACCGTAGCTCCGTTTTCAACGTGCTACCAGTCTACGAACTCGTGCCAACATGTACTTTGTAACGGTACCTCAGTCAACCTAGAATTCCAACCGGATCAAAAAGTCAACTTTTGACCCCTTCGGTCAACGGTCAACGGTCAACAGTAAACCTCGGTCAACGTGCAAAAATTTCCGACATGGTTCGAGACGGGGTGTTACAATGCAACTTAGGCTTTGGATTACTTAAATATTCATTGCTTTATGCCTTACACAACTTAGATCTGAGACTCTATCTGAGAAATGTGAGCTGTTTTATATTATTCAGTATTCAATTATAAGAAGATCACGAGCTATAGAGGTATGTTTAGGCTTGAAATTTTTGTAGATATTTCCTAGAATGTTATTATCAATTCTAAAAAAATTTTAAATCCATAAATATTATATATATATATATATATATATAAAATGCAACGAATTTTATAATCTTCAATTCAATCCTCAACATAAAATTATGGGAAAATTGCATTTGCTAGATTAGATTTTAGATAATGTTCATGTAACCTGTTTGTATCAAAATGAGATGAGGCATGAACCATCAGAAACTGATATTCTAGTCGTTCCATAGATACCTGAATCATCTTAGTTGAGAAAGAAGTGAAAGAGTTTCGGCTTTCAACAGTTAGAATTGGTCTTGTTGCAGGGACAATGTTGAGGTCCCAAAGTGAAGCATTGAATTAAAGCCTTTAGAAAGGTTTAAGTGACTTGAAAATTTGTAGATACCTAGAGGAACAGAAATTTATTACCTCATTTACATTTCCTATAAATTATAGTGAATTCTCAAAGTGAGCCTCATGAAAATGTTTTTGTGTACATAACGATGATGGTAAACTAAGTTAGGGAACTCATTTCGAACATCTACGAACCTCAAAATGACTTAAAAATATGAAGAGAACTGCCTTTATAGGGTCTCTAAATATCTGCAAAATTGTAGGCATATAAATATCGGCCTTTATACCCTTAGCCAAATATAAAGGTGAAAATTATTATAACAATGGGTCATATAGGTAAAATATAAAAGGTTTTCCAACTTTAAGTTTGATTTGATAAATGAACTTTATTTAGTTTAAAAAGTATGAAGGTTAAGCTTTGACTTTTATGCGTATTAATCTTTATGGGGTTCAAAAAGCTCTTCAACCCTTAAGTAGTACCTAAACAAAATTTGCCTATTGATCAAGGTAAGCAAATCTTCACCTGAAATCACAACTAATATGTGTTCTATGAGGTAATAATACAATGTAACGTGCTTTGATATGATGAGATTTTTTCATGCTTTAAATGTGATTTTACTGATGAAATCTATTGATGATCTCATACATGCATGCACATTACATCGATGAGCATGATATGTTCCATGAAGAGATTTTATGCATAAAACTACTTGGTCAATAATAAATTGTGTAATAGTCATGTGCGCACAAAATTGAAATTGATATTATTGCGGGTCCAAATGGGGAAGTGATGAGTGGTACCTCCATCCAATGTACTAGTGGAGATGAGCACACAAAAGAATATTATCAAAAGGGTGTTGTGCTGGCTAGCCTGGATTTTAAAAAGTAATGATTACCATGAGGTGGTATAGACTACCTTGATGTTTATTGCAGCTTCCAAGGATCTTTGGCTAAAGGACCATAACCAATTGATTAATGTTTTTCTTAAAAAACATGATAATTTTTCTATAGATATGAATTGTTGCATACATAGCATTGCTTAATTTACTTATTGAGACTATATGTTATATTGTGATTTCATATAACAAGGAGGAAGGTGAGGATGACTACATCTTTTGTCCTCTGTGATCATCGGTCTCAACCAAAGCTCAAGTGCAAGGGTTGCCAATCCATATAGATAGAAAAAGAATCTAGTTTTAGAAAACTTTTGTAATATAAAGGCATATTAGTACCAATTCTGTATGTGTAACTTTAATAGCTAATTTCGAAAATAATTTATAATAATTAATTATATTCAAATCAAATAAATTATATTATTTTTATGAGTAAAAACTAAACATCATTGATAGTTCACTATCAATTTTATAATTTTTAGTTATATTATTTGATAGTTGTGCAAAAATTAAACAATTTGGTCGTCTCTTTTAATGGGTGCGGGCTGGAGACTTTAAATTCAATTAGAGAAATAAAGAACATATGATAATAAAATAATAAAAATTATGCAAAATAAATTTGACAAAAATCAAACAATTATACTAATTTGCAGAGAAAAAAAAATTAAAGATTTTTAAATAATTTGTAATAAAAAGGACTTTAAATATAAATTTAATCAACTAATTAAGACAATAAAAAATAACAATAACTTTTTTTAGAGAATAAAAAAATATTATCACAAAAATTGAAATTAAAGAGGAAATATTATTCAATAGTTATATGTTTGGTTGATTGGGAGTTTAAGAATCACATGCTCCATTGCAGCCTATTTATAGATGAAAACATTCAAAACTTGATAATAATATAAATACTGTTTTGAATTATGAATACAAATTTTATCCAATTCCTAAAATCTAGCTATCAAATTAAAGTTTTTTCCTTTATTACTTAAATTAATTTCTCAATCTGAATATTATGAATAGCCTTATGCCCTGATTCATTTAAGAAAAAAATTATTTATTTCCAAAATAAATAATTAGCCTTATTCAAGCTTCATTTGCTCTAAAAAAATAATTATTATTTCAAAAGATTATTATTTATCTTATTCAAATTCATTTATTACCTTTTAAAAAATAAAAGTAAATTTATTCAAATTCCTTTAATTTCACAATCAATTCCCTAATTTATTATTATTATTTAAAAATCATAATTTGGGTGTTTAGTAGGGGAAAAACGTATTTGAGGGTTTTGGAACAACACATCTTAAATGATTGGCTACCTTTATGTTTATTTTATTCATATTTAAAAATCCAAATAAAATTAAATACAGCAATTAGCAATCCTATATTAACCTTACATTGATGATATTTAATTCATATTTATAAAGTAATTGGAATTTTTTTAATTTACTAATTAGAGAGTGTTTGCCCATAATTTATTGTCCTAATTTTTACTTGATTAAGAAGGTCATTTTTAAAGCTCTAGAATTAATAATACTCATTTTATGGGTAAAAATTTTCAAATTTTAAATTTTAACATCCAATATCTTAATGGATATTTTAATATGATCTTCTTTAATTGCTTATATTAATTACTAATTATAATAATATGTACCCCTATTCTAGTAGTTCGAGACGAAGGCACATCACATGATTCCTATCCTTCCCGGCTGTTTGTCACTTTGCTTCTCCGCTGTCAAATGGGTTTGATAATTTTTAAATTTTAAATTTTAAAATGTAAACTTTAAAGAGCTTTATATTGAAAACTTAAAGTTTTAAATTAATGGGAATTCAATATGGTCAATTAATTTCATAATTCATGAAAATAAAAAATTTATATGGGTCAACACTTTTAAATTTTAAATTTTAAAATTTTAAATTAATAATTAACAAACCTGTGCATATGTAATATCAATATCGCATATAAGATAGTTTATTTGGTGAATTGTATGATGTAGTTTATTATGGTATTTGTGTAGTTTTTCATAATATATTAATATTTTATTTTCTTATATGGAAAATATTTTTCTATAAATATTTTCTTATATTAATATCTACATAAATAACAATTAATTAATATTTAAGAAGTAATTGTATATAATATTAGACAAATAAACCTAAACAAATAAATGAATATTTCACCTTTTTTATGCTTTTGGAGGGAAACCAAATAAATCTAGTGATAACATGTGGAAAATGTTTTTACTGATTATCTTACTTTAATTTATAATATAGATAGATATAGATATAGCTTTTGGGATGTTGACTTTTTAAGTTTATTATTTACACACATGACATTATATTTTTCAGGAAAATAACATATCTAGGTGGTGTGGCGCAGTGAAATGATCCTTTATTTCCCTTTAACGATTTAGATTTCAAAATATGCATTAGTAGATCTAGAATCCATATAAGGTTTTAGTATTTTATTAAACCCAAATTAGACTATTAATCTAATTTTCAATTTCAACTCTTAAAGATAAACCAATAGCTAACAAAGACAATCCTAATGTTAGAATCACCTGAAAGCTAACAAAAAACTAATAAAGGAAATGTAGATGCTAAAACCATCATATTAACCTGATGTGAAACTAACTCTTATGTATTTGCATTCAAAGTTCTGATCTAGTGGAAGCCTACACAAGTTATGCATCAGTGTTTGCTTGTTGCTCTCATAATAGAGATTTTGACACATAAGTATAATCACTTTCCTTCTTTTGTAAAATCTTAAAGAGATTAAATTCTATTTTAAGACCATTAGGATTTTTTATCTACCAATAGAAAAATAGATTTGGCTGAGATCAAGCTATTTGTTCTTGCAGGAAACACTCATTTTTCTGGTTTCATTCATTGAAGTCCACATAGTAACCATCTGCCGCAAGGCCATGCATCATGAAGCAACACCAACGGCACTGTCTCGGGCAGCAGCAGCAGCAGCGGCAATGTTGTTGTGGGTCATAACTTGACCACTATATGTGATTGCAGCTGTTGAAATAAAGAAATTATCATATCGATCAGGTATACCTCTTGTTAAAAGTATATTAAGTGTTTTTGTTGACTTTTTTCAGGTTTGTTGTAAAACACTCTCCTTCACAAAACCTAACTCTCTATAAGCATCATTTTGTAAACATAGAAGAAATGTCAGATATTTGATTTGAAGGCTAATTCATACCAGAATATACCAAATTGCATCTAGAAACAAACGGATCAATTTGCTATCCAGTGAACATTGTTAACGTGGCTGATGTGGGACTCATAGTCCCAATGAAGAGATAGAGAATGCCAGAGTAAAGGAAAGAGGAGGAAGCGAAAAGACTCATAGTCCAAAAGAAGATAGATAGATAGAGAGAGAGAGAGAGAGAGAGAGAGAATTGGGGAGTTTGTTAGGTTTAGTCTCTTAAAAAATTTAATGGTGCAGTTTTAATTGACATAGCAATTTAATGTACATATGTTTTGCTAACGATGGACTGGTGGAGTGGAGTTTGTTGTAAGAGACTCGTATGGCCTCCATTGCAGAACACTGGAGCATAAAGGATCTGGTACCATAGTAGACCATGATACCAAATCTGGTAAAGGTCCTGTCAATGCTAGATAATTTTCACCATTTGTCTCTGCCATTTTCTTCCAGTTTGTCTGTGTTGATCAAATTTCAAACAAGAGATTTATTCCGACAAAGAGTTAGCAGTTGATAAAACAAAACAAAAGATGGTACAAATAATCATGTGATTTTCCAAGCAACTTTTAAAAGGTAAATATGGTGCCAACAACAGACTTTAAAATCTACTGTGCAACTCTATTCTACTTTTATTTATTCTCCAAATAAATATTTGAGGAAGATAATTACTAAGCTAGAGTTTATAGACTTAAAAGAGCAAAAACCATACATAAATAAGGAAAGAAAATAACTCAAATAAAATCCTAGACAAGTAAGGAGATAAAATCACATATTAATCACACTATACTAACCTTCCATAAGAGTACTAATATTGAAAATTGCACACTTTTGAATGTCAACTTCTAGGTTAAAAACACCACATCTAATGTTTCGTTGGCAGTTCTCCATTTCGTCATTCAAACCATCGCCAACGAGTTCTTCAATTTCTCAATGTAAAACCAAATACTCAAAATCTACACCTTGTTATAGCCTCCCATTTATCTTCATCCGTCATTTTCCTACTGCATTTTCCCATTCATTCTTAGTATTGAAAGAGGATTCTTGAGTTGCAACCAAGAAGCCAACCTTATCTAGTTACATGAAGTTAATAATTTGAATACCAAGAATAACACCAATGCCTTATCTGAATAGCTCATCTAGTAAACATCCATGCTTTACCTTAAGTATACAAATTTGTATCTTGCATCTAGATATGCCTACATAATTTTGCACTCTCTCATTTAAATTATGGGAGCCATTTCATATTTCACAGCTCATAAACAATGCCTAACTGATCTGAACCTAAAAATCTCAACATAAAGTCTACCTCATTCTTCTATAATGCTTTTGAAACATAGCAATAAGTTTTGAATCTTCAGATTAAGTGCTCAAAATTAGCAAATGAAGATTCAACATGTTGTCAACTGTTAGAAATTTGCAAGAATGGAAATAAAATGATAAAATAATATTCCTTTTAACTGCAAAAACCTTACTTGTCCAGGAAATGCTTTTGACAGTGCTTTGATAGTTGAATTTTGTACACAGGTTTCATTTGTTGATGAATCAGGATTACCTATGGAATCAGTTGCTCCACTAGTACCACCACAATTCACCATGAAACGACCATTAGGCATCAATAGATTATACAATTCCGACCAAGTTGTAACCTGTCAATTCACTAGCAAAATAAGAAAAGGAAAATACACAAACATGCATGTGTCTGCGACTGAATCTGTACTCAAACACAGTAACAATGCAGCAGTTAAAAAAAAAAAAAAAAAAAAAAAAGAGGAAAAATCATCTCTGCAGGCAATCAGTTAGATAAAGGTGCAGAAATTCTCGTATATTTATCGACTACAATTCCAAATATAGACTATCATAGATTACAATAAAGAGTCCATGTCCAGAATATCAAAACTGAAGCTGGACCAATAAGGAGAAATAGATAGAAAAGAGACGAGAAAGAAGAAAGAAAGAGAAAATTAGAGGGAGAGTATTTAATAATCAATCAATTAACATTTGTCAACTCTGTCTTGTAAAGTTACAAAGAACTTGAGAGAGTATTTAATAATCAATCAATTGACATTTGTCAACTCTCTCTTGTAGAGTTACAAAGAACTTGGTTTATAATAAGAAACCTGAACTAATAAGGAAAGTAAATCAAATCAATTCCCAGTAAAAGCCCAAGTCCATACAATATCCTAATTATTTCAAAAAATGCTTATATACCTTGTCTGCATCAGAAACTCTCTTATTTACAAAATTTATATACTATGTTGTCACACAATGCAATTAACATGTTCCAATCGAGTGATAAAAATGATAGCTTATATGTTTGTAATATATGGTTTGTCAGTTCTTCCCCTCAAGCTGGTTGGAAGAAACCTATCATTCCCCATTTGCTGATGATTGGTTAAATTTGTTGTCTTAGAAGCCCTTCAGTGAGGACATCTGTGAACTGGTTTCTTGTTAAAATGTAAAAATTACACCTCTCTAACTTCTTTTCGAGGAACTAACTATCAACCTCAACATGCTTCGTTCTATTATGTTGTGCAGGATTGTGAGCGATGTTGGTGGCTTTATAGTCATAGAAAAGCTCTATAGTGATATCATCTGTTACTTTAGAGTTCTATGCTTACTTCTAGAACAACAAAATTCACAAACATAAATACAACCCTATATAGAGTATGTCTTGCTAGTATGGAAACCTTGTACACCATCCCATATGTCTGAATCAAAACCATCTAAAACAAAAGAAGCTACATACCTCTTCCAATTGAGGCAGAACTTTTCCTCCAGAAAACAGATCAACAATAATGCCTGATATTGACTACAAAAGCAAGTTAGGAAACAGGACAGACTTGGAAGACTTTGTCATGCAAAATAAAGAAACAAGTTAAACTAACTGACTCGCCATCTTTGTTTGAACTGCCACATTAAATCGTGCTTTCCTTTCTGTTATTTTATTTGGTAAGTAGCAGACTATAGAAGTCAAAAGAAAGGATATAAAACATAGTAGATAATATACTATAGAAAAACTAAATATTTCAGCATAAAAATAGTACAAAGAAATAGGAGGTTAATTGGGCAAATAAAAAGGACAACCTAACCGAAAAATGAAAAAAAAAAAAAGGGGAAATACCAATAGCCGTGTATTAGGATCTTACCAGCATAACCTCCAGAAATATTAACCGAGGGAGAAAAGGCATCACCAATATGAATATTAAGTACACCACCAGCTTGAGTGTGCTTCTCAAGGTCAGATAGCCCAAAGTAGACTCTTGCTTTATCAATCAACTAAAATATTAGGGGAATAAAAATCCAGTAAGGATGCATTGAGTACAGCAGCAGTTGCAAATATTAAGAAAACATATGGGAGTCAAGTGGAAAATGATTGCAAGTAATCTAATAACTTTGCAACATTCAAACTTATCCTAAGTGCTCAGTAGTCTATCATTTACTAAGCTATTTTGGAAAAAAATTTCTACACATTACTTATAAGTTTCAATAGTTCGTTTACTTCACAATACATTTTAGTATGTAATACGCGGATTCAAATTAGTATATTTCTCCTGGAAACAAAAAATTGTTTTTACAACAATATCTTAGCATAAATGGCTGTCCAAAATGAAAATAAATAAATAAAAGAAAATATTTAAGGGCAACGAAAGAGATTTAGCTCAATTCATTTTATCTATCAATAACTGGGTTGGTAGAACTGATAGATTGCAAGAGGAATTTAATAATGATGTAAGTTTTTACATCTTACAATTGAAATTGCCTCTTTTCAAATTTCAACCACATGGTCAAAATTTAGTACGCTAGGAATAAAGGCAAATTACTGGGGTAAATCAATGTGCTTTCAATATCTGAATATGAAACCTAGTAGATAAAATGTTTATTTCCTTACTATTTGATCAATCTCCCAACCCTCAAGCTGCAAGGCAGGCCACAACTCAAGCATTAGATGAGCAGCAGTTCCACCGCCCTGAAAGATTAAAAAGGTTAACGCTACTCATGAAATCACCAGTTAGGTTAAAAAATATTCCACACTACTATTTGAATAAAATAACTAAAGATACTCATTGATCATAATTAAAATTGAATTACCAAACCCAATATGGCAATGGGACCTTGAGGAACAATAGCTGGTAGGCTAGCAAACTCATCCTGTACCCAACAGAATTATGAGAGAGGATAAAATATTCACTTCCATATGGAGTAACACAAGTTTATCATATTCAAACGCAGGCAGAACTGCAAAAGATGGTATGAAATCAAGAAAGAAGATAAGAATTATTTCAGCTGTACCTTTTTATCCCTCTCAACAAATGAACAATTCAAACTATATAAAAACTGAACAGTTGACTAAATAACCATACTTCATTACAAATTGAATAAAATACAAAATCAAATTGAATAGACAGGGATGTTTCATTAAGGATTAGTTGGCTACATTTCTATGTAATTTAGAGACCGGAAGGGAGAGAGGAGAGAGGAGGAGGAGAGGGGGGGGGGGAAGGAGGAGATGGTGTGTGTGTGTGTGTGTTGGTGGTGGCGTGTTAGCACATATAACTCATTCTCGTTACTTTTTATATCACCATTCTACAATGTACCAATAATACGTACTGCCAGGTTAGTGCAATAATATTGATCAATATGTACGTAAGCCTTAGAAGCATAGTGGAATGTCACAATCACTTTTTTGCTTTTCAATAAAGTATTTATCCTTTAACTTTTGCACTTTTATTTGGTTGAGTAATTTAATGGTGAGGTTAGTTTTCGCTAGTTTTTTAGCCACCAAGACTACTTTCCAGAAAATACTATTATGGTATTTTTGGGCCTATCTTTTAGGGATATTTTTGTGTACTTTTCTGTACAGGGAGTCAAGTGAATGAAGTAGAACATTTTCTATCTTTCATTATGCTATTATTTTTATGTTTTTTAAGTTACAAATAAATTGGTTTAGTGTAACAGTCAACAAATTCGTTAAATCATGTATCTATATATATATATATATATATGATGAAAATATAAAAATTATAGAATTCCTTTGTTAGTTACAATACAGAACTCATACCCAATAGGAACCTGTCCATTTTTGGTGCTTGTAGAGAATGCTATGAACATTGTCTGCATCGACACAGTATATATAATGAATTGAAATAAAATAAAATAATGAGAAAAAAATTAAAAATGAATTCCTTTCTAAAAACATTTAAAAACGATAAAGATGAGAATGACATACGAGAAGAGTCAAGAAGTAGCACTCTGGATTTTGGAGTGTCTAAAATAACAATATCATTGTAATGGCTTCTTGTGGCGGTCAATACTTGAAAGTCTTCATCTTCCTGATTCTGCGGTTGTTGGTGGTGGTGGTGGTGGGGGGTAAATGCCAATGGCTTGGCTTTCTTTAAATTTCTTTTTCTGAAACATGAAGAAGAAAAAGATGAAAGTGAAACTGATGGCCATACTGAAGGCCAACGGTGGTGAATTGAACACACAGACACAGTCCCACCAACACTACTCAATCCCAAACTTGTTGAAGGTAGAGACTGATAAATCATTTGCTCCATTCAGATATTATTCCTTGTCCAGCTTCCTTTCCCAATTTATTGTCTTTCTACTAACTAATAATTTGGACCAAATACATGAAATTCTTTGAAGTAATGGCCCTGCACCTGCATTCAAAACACAATCAAATTAGAGAAACAGGTTCACACCTTCCCAAAGTTTACATTACATATTGGACACCAAATATTTAATTTAAGACAAAAGAATCTAAATCTAACATGACATCCATTAAGAACTTAATTGTCACATATAAGGCTTTTAATGAAAGAACTTACAGAAAGATATTGGGTCTGAAATTAATTAAAAAAAAATAAAATAATAATCTTGATAAACCTTATAAAAAGACATTAAATCTTTGAAATTACAATATAGCACGGTAGTATAACTTCCAAAAGAAAAGATATGATATGGAAGCCCTTTCCCTTGCAAAAAACCCTTAATCTCAAGTATGTTTTTGAAGGATCAAATACTTTTTGATATGGTATAAAACAGGCATCAAGAGTTTAATATTAAAGGATAAAAAATAGAACATAGATATGAAAACATATATTTATTTTAAATTGATTGATGTTATTAGCTACCTGACCATATTGGCACTGGGTTATAAGCCTATATCTAAGCTTACATTTATTTCCTAATCATTTATAGACTTTGACATGTCACATGCTCTTTCTGTCATTCAGAACTATTACCTGCTACGTTTGCTAAATGAATGGTAAGATAACTCCTCTTCTCAAACTTATAACTCAACAAAATTAAGATAAAAGATTAACACACACAAACATAATAGTCTCTACCAGCAACAGTGTTTTCTTAAATATAATAGTTAGTTATCAACCTTACAGTAAATTGGCAGCATCTCAAACTTAACCATAGCTTGATTTAGCCTTACAAAGAAGCAACCAGAAACAACAATGGGGAAGCAGCAAATGCAGACATAACCAAATAGAAGATGAGAAAATATACGAATAAAAAGAAAAGGAATACAAAGAACTTTGATAAATCTAATATGCTGATAGTGCTACATCAACTACCTCTGAACTGAGTTTCGATTGAAGTTTACATTTTCCCAAACATATGAAATTTAGATTTTATCATGAAAATCTAAAGACCCAGAAATAGTAGAGTATAATATCACTGAGATCCCTTTTAGTAGGTCTTTCACATAAGACACAAACTAATTTAATCCATAATTAAGCTCACCCAACAAACAGCTCAACCTCAACCAAGCTATGCAAAGAAAAATTGGAGTAGACATGCATGGGAAAACTGAGAGTTTGAAAACGTGTTCTTCAATGTGGCCAGTAGCTTTTGCATTTAATGGTAGAAAAACCAGTATCTGGGTGGGTGAGTTAGGTTAGGGGGAACAAAGAGTTAAAAGAAAGAAAGAGAAGTGCAAGTTGGTAGAAATGGTAATTTTACACATTCTAATCTTCTTTTCTAACACGGGCATAAAAAATGGGAACAACAAAGTCAATAAATCTCAACTTTAAGTAGCTTATATTTATATATATATATATATACACTATATGTAGATAGATACAGATGTAGATGTTAGTTCATATTGAACTGCACTTTCGAACATTTAACCCCCCAATTGTGTAAGATGAAAGGTCATCTATATATAAAGAGAAGGGACTAATTAAGTCGGTGAAAGGGTCGTTCTTGAATTGAATGTTTTGTGGATCAAAAGGGAATATGAGCTCTAATTTCTTACTTTGCATGTAAAGGGTTTCTTGACTGACTTCTACTTGTATGGCCATGCATTTTTTATAATAAATTTACAAGTGTTATATTACTTCAAAGTAAATCTTAGATTTTATATTGGCCATGGATGTCTTCTCTTGGCTTTCTTTTGTGCTCAGAAGAACAATTGAACATTCAAAATCAACTTGGAGACTAATAACTGGTGAGAAAACAGAGAAAGTAGATCTTACTAGAAAATGTAGGAAATGATGCCAAAGAAATGATTTTAACCTAGGAATGGACGACAAATGGGGTCATAAGGATGATGCCTATTTTTATTTCAAAGCTAATTTACTGCTGAAAAATTGGGACATGTTGAGCCTTGTTTAACCCTTTAATTTCTCATCCATTTTTCACATAATTTATTCTTTAGTTAGATAACTAAGGAGAAAAGAAAAATTCAGAAGACATACACAGAGAGAAAATAAGTGAAGAGAAAAGACAGCCCAAAAGGGACATTCTTGGATAGAAAGAACATCTATCATAGCTATTACTAATGCAAAAATAAACCTTAAGATAGTTTAGTTTATGGTACTCTCTGTTGAGCTAACTCATTCAACATCAATTACTAAATGTCCCATAAAAAAAATTAAAATTAAAAAAAAAAAAAAAAAAAAAAAAAAACCCCATGGTAACTTGTTAAATGCCTAAAGTTGAGTTTCCTTCCTAATAAAATTATCAGATAGTATCTGCACAGCACGATATTTGTTTGAGTGACTATTTTCATAAGTAGAGAATATAAACTATAAAGGCACGTAGGCTTCAATTTAGACAGATTATAGGATTAAAATAAAAAATAAAATAAAAAATATCTACTTCATGCAAATTTTTGTTCATTCTGTGTATCAAATAATAAAATTTATCAAAAAGCAAGAGCTCATTTATAATGCAGAAAAATGCCACATTGTAACTAAAACCAATAAAATTTAATGGCAAACACAATCACTTCCCAGCTCAAAGAATAGAATTTAAAAAAAAAAAAAAAAAAATTCTCACATGCATAACAAAATGAACAACCTCAAAGGATCAAAATTCAACTATATCATCATTATAATCAAATAACTCATACCATGAAATAACAGAAACAGATCAATACCACGCTAATACGATTCAAAACCAACTAAAATAACATATACTACTAACCATATCAAAAAAATTCCAACACAGAGAAATGATAGGAGCTGTTCTAACCAGAGCGACGACAGAGGCGTTCTTGGCTAGAACAGAGCCGGAGAAACCCACCTTCCCCGAGCTGCTTCACGACGCCGGCTGCTATGGCCGGCCACAGCTGTCGTTATTAAGGAGGATAGAGAACGAGAGGAAGAAGAGCAGGAGAATTTAGGAGAGAAGACAGAGAAGGGAGAGACAAATGGCGGTAAATAGAAATTTATTATTGGTATCTCAATTGTTTAGAATTTCACTCAAGCCCAACTTTGTTTCATTTTCTTTTCATTTTCACCCACTTAGTAGTCAAACTACTAGTAATTTTTATGGCGTTATTCTTTTTATTTATTTATATCTATAAATTATCCACTCATTATTTTAATTTTTATATTTTTTTCAAATAATATTAATCATGATTTCATTTTATAATTTTCGTAGTCATAAATGCTGTTAAAAGAATGGCAGCAAATAAAGAAAATGAACATGAGTGAATTTATAAATTTTTTTAAAATATATATGTACAAAATTGTTTCAAAACTGTAATTTTGAGTAAAATATATAATTTGATTAGCAAGAAGCGATTATAGTGAAACCAAAATAAAATGTCAAAAATTTTAATAAAATTTCCCAAAATAGAAATGCATTTTACAATAATTTAATAAATAAATAAATAAAAGTCCAAAAAGTAAAGGAGGCTAAAGTGAAATCTAGCCTAAAAAATAACGTGTTCTAAAAGTGTTGTCCTTTATATCTTATAGTAATGTTATACAATATATATATTGTCTGCCTTAGAAAAAAATTATTCCTTTCTACTTTTTAGTAATTGTTAAATTTTAAAATTGGACATGCACTAAAATCTTTCGAATTTTTTTATTAAAAATGATCTTTTAAATATATTTTTTAAAACATTTATTCTTAAAACAATTTGTCACTTACTAAATCTTCTTTTCATTCATTCTTTTATATATTGTAACAAATTTATTTTCTTCTTATTTATAGAGAAATAATTTACATTTGAAAATTTCTTTTAATTGTGTATTCTATTTAAATTTTTTAAAATAACTTTAATAATCAATCCAATTTTTAAATGTGGTTCCATATGGGGATTATAATTTTTAGATTTTTATTAGCTGTAAATATTTTAAAATTTTAAATTATCTTTGAAAAAAATCTTTATAAAAAATATTTTTAATTTTTTATTATAGACACATATGATCTCTTAATTATTCGAAATTGCACTTTGGTCTTTGATAGGGACAATTTTTTGGATAGAAAATTGAATAGGAATTAATGGTGTAACAAAAATAGAGTTTAGGGACTACCAAAAAATTTTTAAAAAAAGCTCTAATTCATTGTACAAATAATATACATTAACAAAATTAACAAGAAAAAGGTTCATGCACGGCCCCTCGAAAAAGGCAAGCTGTATCTTTAACAAATTTATGATGATTTTAAAGCTTCAATTCTAGTATTATTTTTACTAAAAATATAGAATGAAAGTTTCTATCTTAAAATCATAATCGATGAAATTAATAACTTTATGTGCTTCTTTAATAACCAACCTAGTTATTAGATTCTCATATAATACTATTTGGACCAAAATAAATATTCTTATTTTTTTATTTGTTAACTCAAATAAAATACTTCAATTTTTTATTTGTTAATTAAGGCTAAATTATAAATGATAATTATTTTTATAATTGAAAAAAAAGAAAACAATAATTATAAGCAAACACCTACCTAGGTTCACAAATGACAAAATATAATCTGTACACCCTAGTACAAGCTGTTCGTGAATGGTGTTTTGGTTGCTCTATATCTCAAGTCAAACTTGAAAAGAAGGATTGTAATTAGATTTGGAGATGTTCAAATAATAATAAATAACAAATAGAAAAATAGTACATATCAATATATTATACAAACAACATGAAGCATTTTTTGAACAACAACAAATCTGCCATTAAAAAATGAAAAGTCTAATCAAAGCAAAACAATATAAAGGAAAAATCTACTGTAACAAATAAAAAAAAGAAAAAAAAAAGAAAAAGTAAATAATAATAATAATAAGATTGACAATAATACCGGTAAACCAGCAAAAATGCGTTGTGCAGACCTGAGGAAATAGAGACGAAAGTTGTCGATTTATCGGTCACACAAAGAAGGTCCTGTTTTTCATGGTTTGTATTTTCATTACAACTACAAACGCAATTACATCACATTATATTTAATTATCTTAACATAATTCTAGCGGCAATGTCCTACACTTCATAGATCTTGGATACCAAATTTCATGGCAAAACATTACACATATAGTGATCAATATAGAGTGCTCTCTACTTTCACGTTTTTTTAGTTCTGGGTCTGTAAAAATTTTTTTTACAAATAATATTTTTTATTATCCAAATCGTTAAAACAAAATGGTTTCTGTTAAAACTAATCACGGAAGTTACCTATGACAAATAAAATAATTTTTTAATAAATTTATCTTTTTTAATAAAATTTTCAAGGCAAAAATAGTTTAAAAATTGAAAATTTCTAAATACCCAAAGCCCCAAAAAAAAAAAAAAAGTCTTTAAAAACTCCCAATGTCAAACCAATAGGTCCTTCAGGATTGTTTCCTTTCAAACACGATCTTTTCTTATTTTAGTTCTTCAACATTACTTCTTTCCTTGTGTGATGATTGGAATCCTTGTATATTTCCTTCCTTTCCTAGTGGCAGATTTTGTGCTAATGTGTGAACGACAGATCTGGTGTGAGCGGTGAGAGAGACAGCTTATTTGGTGTGAATGACAGATCTGGTGTGAGCCGTGTGAATGGCAGCAGCTTATCTGGTGTGAGCTTATCTACATTCTTATCATTGGTGTAGATAAATATTGGGAGTATTGAAATCAATCAACCGTACCATGATTGGTTCGTCGATGACAAAAAAAGGAATGAGAAGATCTGGAGGTTTTGCAGTCTTATGCTTTGGATTTTAGGGTTTTTGCCACAGCAAAAGAAGAAGAAAAAGAAGGTTGATAGTGAATAGGTTTTTGGGTAGGAGATTATGTTTTATATAATCATATTGGAGACACTTCCACCGTGGACGCGGGCCTTAATATCTGACAATTTTCATTATATTTTATTTTAATTTAAAATGTAAAATGTTACGGATAAGGTAATGGAAGAGGATTGGGATGATCTACGCAAAGATAGGAATTCCCTTTATCAAAGGATTTGATTTGGTTTGAGCTTGGGTTGGGTATAGAAGTGAGGCACGTAAGAAGACGATGAAGATGATGAAGAAGATGGATGGTTGAGATAGAATTTGTTTTGGATTAAAACGGTGTCGTTTAGAGTTTTAGGTTTTTTTAACTAATTTTTTAAAAATTAATTTAATATATATATATATATAAATCAATTTTGAAGGTCACATGAGTGGCATGCGATCTTTTTTAACGATTTCTATTAAAAGTTAACAGATATAGATTAATACGTAAGTTTTTAAAAAATAAAGGATATTATCTGTAAAAAAAATTTTTACAAACCCAGAACTAAAAAATCGTGAAAGTAGAGGATACTAAAATGCATTTTGCCCAATATATTATTAAAAATACTTTTTATAGGTAAAAAGCTCTATAGGATGACATTTTGTTGGGTATTCATACATTTTGCTTTCTTTGGTTTCTTAAAATTAGATTTCATTTTGGGTGGGTGTTAACTAATTATATAATAGATCTATATTCTAGATTACTAGTAGCCACTTGATATTTGGATTATTTTGTTTATTAAGATTATGATACCTCAAGGATTTGAGGATCGATCTTTTTGCACTTCCAGATAAATGAAAAATCGTTTGGGTTTTTAGAAATTTTAGATTGGAGGAGTTTGTACAATGTTTACATCAATATCAATAAATGATAAGGTTTTTTTTAACAATAGCTACTTGCCCAATCAAAACTTGAAAAATAGCAACAAAAAAAAAAAAGCCAACTTTTAACACGTTTGGACCAAAATACCTTTCATTATGTTTTTTTTCTTTTCTTTTTTTTTTTTTGGTATTTTTCTCTATCAAAATGCAGCTTCTTTTATTTTCTTGTTTTTGGTTTTTTTTCTCTACTTTCCCTTTCTTTTTCGAAATGTAGCTAGGGTTTTCCCTTTCTGCTTTCCCTTTCAAAAAACACCATCGTTGTTCCACTTCAACCAAAATTGTCCTCCAATTTGCGAGCATCATCCTCGCCCAATCATTGAGAAATAGTATTGTGATTATTCTATTAGGTCATTTTCACACTCCTTTAAATTTGCGACCCCGCAATCCATGTCCATGTAGCTTTGTTTAAGCTTTGTCTATGATCAGAGAGACAAGTTTCTAGAAAATCAAGATTGGCCGACAAATTTTGTTAGTCAATTTGCTGAAGAAGAGAGTGAAGGAATAGCTAAAATAGGTAAGAGTTTCAAAAACTGCTATTTTTATATGATAAATAATTAGTGCATTTGGTTGGTCACTGAAAGTATGGACTGGAAATTTTCATATCAGAAACAGTTGTTTATCGAACTGTTTTTTTTAAAGGGTTCCATTTTTTACTTTGAATTTATTGACATAGGTTTTTGCTTGGTGTTTTGAGCTTCTTTACTTAACCCACCTCAATTTTTTTTGTTAATGGGGTCTTGATTCCCACATGAATGATTTTGAGCACTCAGGAATGCTTCTCATGTTATTTGTCTTTGGCTCCATTGATCTGCTCTCAGAGGAGATAAGGTTAGTCATGGTCTTTCTGATTATTTTTCTTACTTTTTTTTTTTAGGATGCATCAATACCTGTTTGGTATTAGGAAATAGAAAATATAAGAAATGATTTTTTATTTTTGTCACTTAGGTTCAATGAAGTAAAGCTTAAAATAAATTTGGCTTGTTCAGGTTTAAATTTTAAACTTGATTGGGAAACAACATAAATTGGAAATATTGTAGTCTAAGGTTTTTTTTTTTTTTTTTTTTTTTTCCTTCTTCTATGCAGGGGTCAAATTTTGTGTTTCTTATTCATCCTATAGCCTTCAGAATTAAAGAGCAGTTAAATTTAATGCAAAAATTTATCAAGAAATATAACAATTGAACCCTTTTATTTTACTTCTCTCTCCTATTATTTGCGTAATGGTGCTGTATCTGTATATTTAGGCATGTAAAATGGTCAGCAGTAAGACATGAAGAATAGCATAATGCTTTCCTAGGTTTCTCTAAGTGCATTATAAGCTTTCTATGGACTGTGGACATGTTCTGCATATTTATATTTTCTGGACATCTAGAGGTTCATAGAATTTTTTGATTGTAGCGATTCTAATATCATAGGATTTTTCTTAACACTAATTGTTGTTGGCTTTGAGTACACATCAAAGCAAAAAAATAAAAAAAAAATTATAAACCTCCACTCAGTTGCTAGCAACTCAACCTTTTGGATAAGCATGCTTAGTTGTTGGAATGTGAAATAACAAGGTAGGCAACTTCAGCTTCTTATCTTAGATTTGTAGTAGCTGTACAATTCTAGTGGAACATTTGGCTTCTTGTTATTTCTAAAGTTTTTAATGCTATTAAAGTGGCCTGACAGAGTTATGTAAAAACTGCACTATTGTTCTTTGTTTTTCCATTCCATCTTGTGATTGCTGAAAGGAATCATAAAAAGGGAAATGGTGCCTTAAGATGTGATTGAAAATGATTCCAAATGACTAAGTGGATGCTAACTGTATTAGGACAATCCTTTTATGTTAGAATCTCTCTCCATATTGCCATTACAACTCATCAAAACTATTACTAGAGCATGAGATGACTTCATGGTATATGTAGAAACTTGGAGACATTAGACCGTCGCATTTTAGCTCAAGTGAATATTCTACTTGAATATATTAGCAATAGGATAGAGTGAACTTGAATATTTCTTATATATGATGGTACACTTGCTGCAAATTTTAGGATTTGGATTTAGACATGAGAGCCCCAAGATGATTTCCTAAAGTGTTGTCTTGGCAGATTGGTAGTTGAGTAGTCATCTCCTTTCTTTTCCTCTGCTTTTTGTATGTGTGCATGCTCTCATGAGTGCTGGTATGCTTTGTAGGATGGTTGCTAGAGGTTTTTCTAGACCAATACTAATAATATACATTTTATCAAATGCCTCATTTTTCATTTTTTTTGTTTTTGTTTTTTTGGCTCACATACCTTATTATGCTGTATTGAGAAGTAACTTGGTGGTGATCAGATTATTAGCTCAAAATGCGCTTGGAGTCAACTAGGGTTGTGTTCAAAACCTATTTTTTATTATCTTACGATTGAGTTATCTTCTAGGAGCTTATGGGTTTGGCTAGGTTCTTGATTTTGCTCCTAGAAGAGATGTTGTGTTTGGATTGAGTGTTGGAAAATTTTTTATGAGACCTACCTATTTATTGATAGAATAATTATACATTATAAAACCTACCCATTGTACAAGCATAAAATTAACTTATTTTAGTTTAATGAAGAAATATATAAATATTTACGTTTTGCTAATAATATTGATTTTTTTTATTTTCCATCATTGGAGGAGCAAGTGAGGGATTGAGTAGAAAAATGAAACAAAAAGTTTGAGATCGTAGAGTTACAAGTGAATGCAGAGAAAATTGCAGAAATAAGGATTTGAAGCTCTCTCTCTCTCTCTCACACACACACATGCATAGAGATAGAGAAAGAGAGAGAGATAGAGAGATAGAGAATCATTGGTGATGGATTGTCCCCCATTAATGTAAGTTGCTTTTCTGAACAACATAGAAAATATTATACAAGTGGATGCTGCATTAATGTAAATTGCTCATCCTAAAACCTTTTTTTGTGCTGCATTGTATGGATTATGAGTTTATTGATAATTTTTCGTAACGAATTATTTCAGGATGTGACTCATTTCTTTTCAATTGCTCAATTTTTAACCTTAGTTATTATGAGCCATGCTGATGATATTGTGTTATTTGGTGTGACTAAAACGTTTGTCTTGCATGGTTAGAAAGCGAAATTAGATCTTATGGGAAGCTTCTTTTTTGTTGAATTGAATGGGAGACTTGAACGTGAAACTGTAATGTTTAAGGACTGTTGGAAACATATGTTATCCTTGGGAAGCAATGTCACATATAACTTTTTATTTCTTTGGTGATAAAAATATAGCTATTTATGATATAAATTATACATAAAACTCAAAAGAGGATGGAACCTGTGGTTGATATATTTAATAATTATAATGTACACTGATATATAAAAGAGATTGTAGCTTTAAAATCCACAATATACGTTAGTTCTAAAAATTTCTTTTGACATTTTTATTAGAATTCATTTTTGCACAAACCCCTTAGGTCCAGATCATTTTCGGTGTCTAGAAAATTTTTCACTTGTCAAAAAAAATTTTCTCCAATCAGAAAAATGTTTCCTCTTGTCGGAAATCAATTTACTCCAGTTGGAAAATCATTTCCAACAGATGAATAAACATTTCCTATGGCATGGATTTTTTTTTCTAAACTTTCAAATTGTATTAGTTGGGCAAAATTTGTTCTAGATTTTCCTTTTTTCCTGTTTAATATGTTTTCGATCCTTTCGATTTATTTAATAACTAAGTATACTTATGATTTATTAGTTGCATTTGTTTTAAGATAAATGGATTCAAAAGAGCAACCGATAGTTGTTCGAAGGTTTTGGGACTTGGAGATATCTAGGATGAAGGTGAATTATAGTTTAAACTTCTAGAAATCTGTGTCAGATATTAAGTTCAAGCTTACTCCAGCTTAAAAAAAGAAGTTCGAGGATAGTTGTTTTGGCCACTCCTTGAAGGACAATCATAGTTTATGGCCACATTGTAAACAAAATGTTATATAGGCAATGTGTTTGTGAGCACAAGATGCTTTTAATTTTGGAGGTTTAGGTGCTAGATTTACTCGCAGAGAGTTTGAAATAATTACAGATTTAGAGTTTGGTTATGAACCCAATAGGTGAGTTAACCACTCTATGTGTATTAGTGACACATATATTTAAGGAAAGCGAAAGTTACTAACTCGCAGATACTTGCAGCTTTGATGACCGCACAATGTAAAGATGACGATGAACACGACGATGATAGGTTGAAGTTGGCTTTATTATATTTCCTTGAGACAATTCTGCTTGGTAAGGAAAGCATGGCCACTGTACCCCATGAGCATTTAGAAATGGTGGATGATTTAAACTGGTTCAATAAATATCTATTGGGTACTTACTTTATCGTACATCACCACCATCAGATCGCTAAAAATTGCTTTTGAGCACAAAGAGTCAATGGCAGTTAAGTCAATGACTTAAAGTGTTTGTGAGTTTCTTTTGGCTATGGCAAGTTTGTGCAACTATAATTTAAAGTTTATTTGATAACAGTATATATTTAATTATTTATTTATTGTTTAACAGACTTTGGGGTTTGAGACAATTCCTTTATTAGCTTAAACCTTTGGAAATAGGATGTCGGACATGTTATTTCCTCGGATTCTCAACTGGCATATGATACGCTCACGGATGCGTATACGGTAGTGAGATGATGATTTTGAGACAATGAAATGAAAGTGAATAACCAGATGGTGATTGGATATGGAGATGGGATGAAAAACAATTACAAGGAACTTAAAAACAGAAGGAAAAAAAAAAAGAAAAAAAATTAAAATAAAATAAAATATATCCAACCAAGATCCACTACCTATTTAAAGGTAGGAACCTAAGGGAATTGATTTATGACCCTTTATCTATGGAATATAAGTACCATAAGTGTAAAGACAGTCTCAAGTGAGAAACCTGGAGGTCCAAGAATAATGGTGAAAAACCAATTCTCAATGAGAGAAAATTTCATTCAAGAAAACCAATCTCCTTACAAATGGAAAAATAAAATCCTTAAATAGAGTCTAAGACTCTTTAGAAACCCTAGACAAAGCATTAAAGATTATTTTGACTTATTTTGAGCTAGCTAGAATTACCTTATATAGTTATTACACGTCCAAAATTACCAAGATAAAATTAAATGCTTAATTTAACCTAGTTGGGCCTAGCTAGCATCAAATTACATGGTCTTTTAAAATAGTACCAAAACAGCCCATTTTGCAATTTCCTCAAGCCCATTTTATAATTCTCCAAGCCCAAAACGTCCCTTTTTAATTTTGGCTTACTTTCCAAACCAAAAACACTGGATCTTGGGTTGTCAAATAGTTGTTCTTAAACTTGAAATTCTCAAAAGTGGGTTTGGTAATGTCCTCCTTCTTAAACACATCAAGATCCTTCATGAATGCAAATAAGGCCTCCTTGAATCTTTTGGCTCTACTTTGAGTAATTGGGCCTTGAGGCAGCTGAAAGGGATCATTGGAAGTGTGATGTGCATCATTCCCCCCTTCTTTGAAGAGATTCGTCCTCGAATCTTCACCTGCATCAAAGAGAGATAAATCACTCACATTGTACTCACCGGGCAAGTCAATTTTATAAGCACTGTCATTAATTTCCTTTAAGACTTGAAATGGATTATCCCCTCTTGGATGCAACTTAGTCTTCCTCCTTTCGAGAAATCTCTCCTTTCTTATGTGCACCCAAACCCAATCTCCTGATACAAAAATCACTTGCTTCTTTCCCTTATTAGCCTTCTTTTCATAGATTTTAGTTTTCTTCTCAATGTGCTCTTTCACCTTGGTTTATAAGTCCTGCACAAACTTTGCTTTTGCTTTGCCATCCATGGAAACAATTTCATTAGTAGGTAAGGGCAGTAAATCCAATGGTGTAAGGGAATTAAAACCATAAACAATTTCAAATGGTGAACAATTAGTGGATGAATGCAATGTCCAATTGTAGGCAAATTCTTTGTGTGGCAAACAATCCTCCCAATTTTTCAAATTCCTTTGAATCAAAGCTTTCAACAAAGTTCCTAAAGTTCTGTTAACCACTTCAGTTTGTCCATCCGTTTGTGGATGACAAGTGGATGAAAACAACAGCTTTTTTCCTAACTTTTCCCAAAGTGTTTTCCAAAAATGACTTAAAAACTTAACATCTCTATCCGAAACAATGGTTTTGGGAATGCCATGTAGTCTAACGATCTCCCTAAAGAACAAATCAAGAACATGCGTAGCATCATTTGTTTTGCTATATGGAATGAAATGAGCCATTTTTGAAAATCTATCTACTACCACAAAGATAGAATCTTTTCCTTTGCTAGACCGTGGCAAAACCTAAAACAAAATCCATTGAAATGTCTATCCAAGGGGCATTAGGAATAGGTAATGGAGTGTACAAACCATGTGGTTGTACTTTGGATTTGGTCTTTTTGCAAGTAATGCATCGTTGGCAAACCCTCTCCACATCCTTTCTCATGTGTGGCCAAAAGAAGTGCTCACATAAGATGTCTAATGTTTTAACAACACCAAAATGCCCTATAAGGCCACCCTCATGTGACTCTCTAACTAGTAATTCCCTAAGTGAACATTGTGGCACACAAAGTTTGTTTTCCCTAAACAAATATCCATCATTTCTATAAAACTTATCAAAAGCAATCTTTTCACATGCAACAAATACATTTCCAAAATCAAGGTCTTTTACGTACAATTCTTTAATTTGTTCAAATCCTAACATCTTAGCATTCAAGGTTGAGATTATAGTGTACCTCCTTGACAATGCATCTTGATGAGGACATGACCAGGAGCATTCCAAGATGGGGTCCAGAGCCACTTCAAATCTCTAAGGGACCAATAACCAGGGCAAGAGTAAAGAGGTTTAAGGAAGCACTAAATGGTTTAACCCGAGAGGTGTTTACATTCCAAGGAAGCAAGTTCATTACTGAAGATGAACCAAAATTGGTCCATAGGATTGGAATGGAGGATGCCAACATGAAAGAAAGCCTAGCGCGTAGAATCCAACAATATGGTGATGTGGCATCATATGGTGACATGGCACTTTTGCCACATGGAGGATGATACGCGTCTACATGGCATTGGCTGAATTTTATAATTAGTGTTAGGTCTAAAATATTGATGATTTTATACCATATTTATAGCTTAATATTTGTTAGTTTGTGTTAATTTGTTATGGAAAGATACTTAATTATGTATTTTTCTTAATCTAGGTAAAGAGGAAGAATTTTAAGAAAACAACCATAAAAATGGATTCCTTGAGTCGAATTATGGTGGGAAGCAAGATTTGAGCTCGAACGGACTAAGCATTAAAAAGATTCCAAAAAGATACCTTGAAGATTCCATAAAGATTCTATCGGGAATTTCATGATGGAAGTGGATGTCATATGAATCATCAAGATCTGAGGATTTCAAATGTCTCGTTATTTTTGGATTTCGAGGTGCGAGTAAAGAGTTATCATCATTTAAAGTTTAGAATTTATAAAAAATAATATTCTAGTTAAATCTCCACCATTGATCAAAAGAGGGAATCAAGGTAATTTGAGGGCCAAGATAAAAACAAGTGGTAATAATTGGTTAATTTATCATTAATGAGGCACATGTCATGTCACATGCTTCATTAAGGGTAAATTAGACTAATTAACTATTTTTTTTAGGAGGAATTAGATAAAAGGAAAGTAGTAGAGAGCAAGTAATATACAGTTTCCTTTTTACACATGAAATTCGTTCAACCCTTTTCATGGCCTAAAAAAGGTATCTTCCAAGACTCCCACATTGAAAATAAAGAGAGAAAAAGATTCCCAAGGCCCTATATATATAGCCCCCACCACATTGAAGGAAGATATACAAGTTTAGAGAGTTATTTAAGAGCTTTTAGGAGGCTTAAATAGAAACAAACCAAATTTTGGGAGTTTCTAAGATTCTCTTAAGGGTTCTAGGGTTTTAGAGTTTTAGAAGATCAATTGGAGAGCTTGGAGGAGGCAGAGAGACGTGGGCTTGCTTGGAGAAGAAGGCTACGACTTTGAGAGCTCTTGGAGAAGAATTTCTTCAATAGTTTTTATTCTAGCTATGAATTAGGAAATATTAGTTTTTATTTTATATCTTGATTGGATTTTGGCATGTTGCCTATTTTATTTTCGGAATTTATTTTTATTAGGTTTTTAAATTACTTTCCTATTCTTATTAGGAAACTGGGAGATAAATTAGGTTTCCTAAACCTAACCAGATTAGGTTTCCTAAACCTATCAAAATTAGATTTCCTAAATATAATTTTAGTCCATAATTATTCCATAATTATTTTTAGCAAATTTAGGAAAGCTTTGTAATTTATTTTGCCTATTTAAAGGCACACAAGTCATGAATAAAATTCAGATTACAATTTTGATTCAAAGTGAGAGTGATTCTCTTGGTTCTCTAAGAACTATATCGAACTTTTCAAGCTTTGCTTATGGAGTTCAAATTTGACTTATCAATAGTTTATTCCGCACCCTATTGTGGCGTCTTCACCATATCAAGGTTCTTACCTTAAATATAGGTAACGGGTCGAGGTCTTCCATTGATAACTTGTAATTAGACGGTCTAATTTAATATTTGTTATGGGTTTAAAGGTAGGTCGCTTTAGGTTCGTATCACATTTACCACTATGTTCTCCTTTCCTTGCTTGTACTTGATGATGTACGGGAACGATTCTATGAACTCCACCCACTTGACATGTCTTCTTTGCAACTTGCTTTGCCCTTTGATATACCTTACGGAATCATGATCTGTATGGATAGCGAACTCCTTGGGCCAAACATAATGCTGCCAAGTCTCCAAAGTTCGATACAAAGCATATAATTCCTTGTTGTACACAGGGTAATTAAAAGCAGCTTCTCCAAGTTAAAGTAAGCTATGGGCCTCCCGTCTTGCATCAAAACACCTCCTATGCCAAAACTAGAAGCATCACATTCGATTTTAAAATTTTTAACAAAATTAGGTAAAGCAAGAATAGGTGCATTTGTTAGCTTATTTTTAAGAGTATTAAAAGCTCTCTCTTATTCTTCTCCCCATTTGAAAATTACATTTTTCTTAACAAGCTCATTCAAAGGTACAGCAATGCTGCCAAAGTCCTTAACAAACCTCCTATAAAAGCTAGTGAACCCATAAAAGCTCCTAACCTCACTTGCACTTTTAGGTGTTGGCCACTCTTTAATGGATTGGACCTTTGATTCATCAACTTTCACACCATTAGAACTAACAACAAAACCTAGGAAAACAACTTCATACAATCTTTAAATTGGCATACAATCTTTCACTTCTAAGAACATCTGGCACATTCCCAATATGCTCTATATGCTCTTCCAAACTTTTACTATATATGAGAATGTCATCAAAATACACAACTACAAACTTTCCTATAAATGCATGCAGGACATGGTTCATTAACCTCATGAATGTACTAGGTGCATTTGTCAAGCCAAATGGCATGACCAATCACTCATATAAACCTTGCTTGGTTTTGAAAGCTGTTTTCCACTCATCCCCCTCCCTCATCCTAATTTGGTGGTAACCATTCCTAAGGTCTATTTTGGAGAAAATTTTGGGAACCATGCAGCTCATCAAGCATGTCATCTAATTTAGGGATAGGATAACAATACTTTACCGTAATTTTGTTGATGGCTCTACAATCCCCGCACATTCTTCGAGTTCCATCTTTCTTGGGCACTAAAAGCACCTGTACAGCACATGGTGATGTGATTCTGCCCGAGCCCGCTCAACCGATAACCTGCTGGGGTGCTAACCCGACACGGATAAAGACCGGGCCAATCACAAGAGCTCAAATTAAGAGATTTAAGGACAACCTGGGAGCATTTATACAGGGGGTAATCAATTCTCAACAGAGCTTATCCATACTAGAAGATACAAAGCCTATTCTAAGCATCCAAGTGGTGGAAGCCAATATGGACCTGGGTAGCGATTTTGGTGCAAATATAGACATCGAGCAGCATGTAATGGTTCCAAATATTTATGGATTCAATACATATGTCTAAGAGGATATGGAATCAAGTCAAGCCAGCTTCAAAGGCATTCAAAAAGGGGTTGTACGGACAGCTCCAAATTTGGCCTGTTTTTATTGTATTTTGTGCTGACTTTACTATATTTTGTTGAATTGGCTTTTTCTCTTTCTTCCAAGAAAGGGCAACATGTGGGACTTCATGATCACTTATTTGGCATCCTAAAAAGCGTATTGAAGTTGATTTGAAGCTCAAATTGGTCAAAGAATGGTCAAAGTCAACTTAGTCAAAAAACTAGTATTTTAGTTTCCTAATTTGATTTTACTTTTTGTTTTAGGAAATTACCATTAATTTTTGGTTTTATTTATTTATTTTCTGGAGAAATAATTTTAAAAAAGTTATTATTTTGTTATTTTTAATGTAAATTAATTAATTCCTAATTTAAACTAAAGAAATTAATTAATCCAAATTAGATTAGCAAAGGAGTGAGAATTTCGGCCACCATAGGAAACCACTTTGTATGGCCGGTTTTCCCTTTGTTTTTAGGGTTTATTTCATGACTTTGTAGCCTATTTAAAGGCTTATTTTTCAATAAGAATGAAGCTTGAATTTTATACAGAAAATTATTAGTGAGATTGAATTCTCTTTATTCTTTTGAACACCTAAAACACCATTAGAGAGTGAGCGTTTTAGTTTGACTTATCAATAGGACTTCCATCACCTATTGTGGCATCTTCCTTATATACAAAGGTTTCTAATCACAGGTTGGTTAGGGGTCAAGGTGACCATTAGAACTTGAACATAATTAGATCCGAGCTAATATAATACAGGTTTAGGAGTATGTCATCCTAGGTTTGTATCACATGGGCTCATACTCTCTCGAATATACCCTTTTGCCAAAAGTTCTTCAACTTGTTTTTGTAGCTCCTTTGCTTCTTCTAGATTGGTTCTCTAAGTTGGACGATTTGGTATTGTAACTCTCGAAATGAAATCTGTTTGGTGCTTAATCCCTCTTAGTGGTGGTAATCTACTTGGAACCTCCTCGGGAAATATATCTTCATATTCCTGCAAATGAGATACAATTGCACTAGGCAAGGTATTATTAGTATCATGGTTCTCATCCTTGTACAACATAAGAAAAATGGGTTTTTGAGTTATAAATGCAATCTTCAAGTCATTCATTTTTGCATAAAAACTCTTTTGTTTTCTCTCTTTTTCACCACTCTCTTTTTCTTGGTAGTCATTCCCTTTTCTCTCTATTTCTTTCACTTTCTTTTTTTTTGCATCTTCACTCTTTTCACTCTTTGTCTCACCCTTTTCTTTTTCTTCATTTTTCTCACTTTTCTCTTTTATCTTTCATTTGTACTTCCAAGATTTGATGTGGAGTCATGGGAGCAATAGTTGTTTTTCTTTCATCCTTGTTGAAGGTGTATTTGTTGGTGAATCCATCATGGATAACCTTCTTATCGTATTGCCAAGGCCTTCCTAAAAGAATGTGACCAGCTTGCATTGGAACCACATCGCATTCCACTTCATCTTGATATCTTCCAATGGTGAACAAGACCTTAACTTGTGTAGTAACTTTGATTTCCCCACAATCATTCAACCATTGCAGCTTGTATGGGCGAGGATGCTTGGTTGTCCTTAGCTTTAACTTCTTCACCAATTCTTCACTTGCCACATTTGTATAGCTCCCTCCATCGATTATTAGATTGCAAACCCTTCCTTGGACTTGACATCTTGTATGGAAAATGTTCTCCCTTGGATCCTTTTCTTCTTCCTTGGCTTGTGCATTTAGAGCTCTCCTTTGCATATTCACATTCACTTTCTTCCAACTCTGATTCTTCATCTTCACCTTCTTCATTTTCACTTTCGGACTCAATTCCTCCATTCCTCATCACCATGGTTCTGCGATTAGAACATTAATATGTAATTTTCCTAAGCATTTGAAACATTGGATGTCCCTATGCCTTTTTGGTTCTTCTTCTTTAGCTTTCCCTTTGTCCCTTTCCTTAGAACCTTCTCCTTTGGAGTTGTTGAATTTACTGCTGTATGGTTTGTCATTCTTCTTCCAATTTGAATTCCCACCTTTCCAAGTATTTCCTCCCCTTCCGAAGGTACTAATGGAGTTGTTTTTGAAAGAAGAATTCCTTTTTTTGAGTTGTTTTTCCACCTTGGTTGCCAAGTGAATCACATCCTCCAATTCCACATATGGTTGCAGCTCCACCACATTTGCTATATCCTTATTAAGCCCTTCAATAAACCTAGAAATTATAGCTTCTCTGTCCTCCACAACATTAGCTCGAATCATAGCAACCTCCATTTCCTTTGAGTATTCTTCCACACTAATATTACCTTGATTTAAACCTTGAAGTTTTCGGTATAACTCTCAATAATAATAGTTTGGAATGAATCTTTTCCTCATAACAGCTTTGAGTTCTCCCCATGTTCTTATGGTCCTCTCACCATTCCTTCTTCGGTTCATGACAAGTTGATCCACCATATAATTGCATAGTCACTAAACTCAATCATAGCAAGCTTCACCTTCTTCTCCTCGAAGTAGTTGTGGCAATCAAAGATTAGATCTACCTTCTTTTCCTAATTGAGGTACTCATCCGGATCATTCCTTCCTTGGAGTGATGGTATGCTCATTTTGATACTGTTCAAATTACCATCCTCTTCATCTTGGCCTCTATGATTCCTCCTTGGTAAATTCCCTCTTCTTACTCCTCTCTTTGTACCCATTCTAGGATCCTCAAACTCAAAATCTTTCTCATATTCATCCTCACTAATTTCTTCAATATCTTCTTCTCTAGGCATTGGAGCTCTTCTATTGTTTCTCCTTCCTTCATTAGTAACTTATGGTGTTCCCTCTCGTGCTCTAGGGAAATTCCTTTGAGTATTCATTTGTTCTTCTATCAAAGTCATACGCCTCATTAATTCTTCAAACTTCCTTTCCATATTGCTGTTGGCATTGATTTCTTCATATTTTGCTCTAAGCTCATCGGATGACATGGTGAAAGAAATGTCCTCACTACACTCCCTCACATGTTTTCTCTCACTCTTGTGTTTCACACACACACAATAAAGAAAGAAAATATACACTAGGTGATTCAACAAGTTCTATTGGACTCAACAAGTACCACCATCAAGCACAATATACTTATTTGAACAAGGGTGAAACAAAAAAATGCAGCATTTTTATGAGATGATGAACAAAATAATAAAGAATGAAAGGAACAAGATTCTAAGAAAGATAGGAAGAGAAAATGAGAATGGAAATAGTGAGCAACAAAAGGTAAAATAACAATCAATGAATTAAGATCAAATGAATAAAGGATATTGGGAAGATTTGTAGCAGCTAATATAGATAATCCTTTTGTACCAATGGCCTTTTAAACAAATCAAACAACCAGATCAATCAAAAGAAAAGATTTTGAAAGGTTGGATATACTCTTAAGTGCCAAAAAGGATATGCTTTTTTTTTTTAATCCAATTTTTTTTTTTTAATATATGTATCAGATTTTTCACAACTTTTTTTTTTTCCGATTTTTTTTTTTTATTAAACAACCTTTGCTAAGAAAATATGGCTGTATATATATATATATATATATATATCAAACCTTCCAAACAACAGCAAGTGGTAGAAATAATTCAAAGATTCTAATGAAACTCAATGAAAAAGATTGTGGATTTTCTAGGGTATTCCAAGCAAAAGAAACACAACAAAAATGGACATCAAAAAGGAAAATGGATGGAAACACAAAATGGGAATAGAAGAAAAAAAATGAACAGCAAATGACAAGGAAAGAAGAAACAAGGAACAAAAGAAAAACACCAGAAAAAAAAAAACAACGCAAGCTAGGGTTTCAATATGTTATAATTAGGAAATAAATAAAACAAAGAGAATTCTCACATACTTTATAACTGATGCTCTGATACAAAAATAATACGCTCATGGATGCGGGTATGGTAGTGAGATGATGATTTTGAGTCAATGAAATGAAAGTGAATAACCAGATGGTGATTAGATATGGGGATGGGATGAAGAACAATTGCAAGGAACTTAAAAACATAAGGAAAAAAAAAATTAAAATAAAATAAAATATATCCAACCAAGACCCACTACCTTTTTAGAGGTAGGAACCTATGGTATTGACTTATGACCCTTTATCTATGGAAGATAAGAACCATAAGTATAAAGACACTCTCAAGTAAATAATTTGGAGGTCCAAGAATAATGGTGAAAAACCAATTCTCAATGAGAGAAAATTTCATTAAAAAAAAAAAAAAACCAATCTCCTTACAAATGGAAAAATAAAAGCCTTAAACAAAGTCTCAGATCTTTAGAAACCCTAGACAAAGCATTAAAGATTATTTTGACTTATTTTGAACCAGCTAGAATTACCTTATATAGTTATTACACGTCGAAAATTACCAAGATAAAATTAAATGCTTAATTTAACCTAGTTGGGCCTAGCTAGCATTAAATTATATGGTCCGGATGTTTTAAAATACTTGATCTCTTAAAATAGCACCAAAACAGCCCATTTTGCAATTTCCTCAAGCCTGTTTTATAATTCTCCAAGCCCAAAACATCCCTTTTTAATTTTGTTTTACTTTCCAAACCAAAAACACTTGATCTTGGGCTGTCAAATAGTTGTGCTTAAACTTGGAAGTCTCAAAAGTGGGTTTGGTAATGTTCTCCTCTTTAAACATATCAAGATCCTTCATGAATGCAAATAAGGCCTCCTTGAATCTTTTGGCTCTACTTCGAGTAATTGGGCCTTAAGGCAGCTGAAAGGGATCGTTGGAAGTGTGATGTGCATCACTCCACACCAGTCGTTGTCTCACAATGAGGATTGTATAAATTGTATGAATGTTTTTTTTATTATTGTACCTACTAAGAATTAATGTTTTGTACAAGTGCATAAAAATACTTTAAAGTCATAGTTTTTATTCTTATTATTTTATCAACTCTAATGATAAAGATTATTTAAGTACCTTTGAGTGATAGATTAACTGTTCTTGAAAGCGAAGTGGCCAGTGAATACGCCAAGACATTAAGGACTTAAGACTTTCTATGTTTGGGGAGCTTGCAAGGTTGGAGACCAAACTTGATAGGGTAATGGAGCACCATGGAGTGTGAGTTCAGGTAATAATTATGTTTATTTTGGACTCAAATATTTTTATATTAATCGTATTTAATGTTATAATTGATTGTGTTTATTATTTACTCATTTAGGAGGTCAATGATGCCAAAGGTCAAATCCTCATTTAGGGGAGTTGGGCAATTTGGGAGGTGCTGATAAGTTCGGTTTGGGAGATGGAATGAGAGTAGACATTAAAGGTGATGTCAGGTTAAAAGATGAAAGGAAAGAAAAGTTGGGACGTGATACCACCCATGGTGATAGACAATCGCGTCCATCAGTTTTAGGTGATGTAAGAGAGAATGTTGAGATTATCAATATCATTTCTTCATCAAAGTTTCCAGCGGGGAGACATAAAAGAAATGTAGTAGTTGCTAAACAATTAATGAATATTGGGAGACGGAATAGGAAGGCCTCAACTGCTATTACTACTCCATATAGTGTTCGAGGAATACGGAAAAAATAGCAGCGCACCTTAGCTCAACCATTGTCTGCTTTGATGTTTAACCCACACAAATCGGTACCCACCAAACTTATAAAAAAGTTTGACCAATTTATGAAGTTTGACGTGCAGCAGAGGTGGATATGGACCTTTTTTATGAAGATAAAGAATTTTTTTGATAGGCTTATAACTAGTGAAAAGTGGCTAATTCATGGAGCAAGTTTGTTTTGGATCGAGATTTTTATTAGTTTACACAAACTAATACATTATTGTTAAATTGCATGGTTATAATTTAAATTAATTTGTATTTCAATGCAGTATATGGAAATTATGCCTTACTTATTATCGATTTCCAGATGTTTTTCATCCTAGTTTCGAGATGATTGATGGTAGATTTTGAGTAAGTAAAAAATTTACCATGGTTGTCGTGTAACACCCCATCCCAAAGTACAACGGAAATTTTCCAACTTTGACCGAGGTTGACCGTTGACCGTTGACCGTTGATCCAAGGGGTCAAAAGTTGACTTTTTGACTCAGATGAAATTCTGGGTTGACTGAGGTATCGTTACCAAGTACATGTTGGCACGAGTTCGTAGACTAGTAGCACGTCGAAAACGGAGCTGCGGTTTGAAAGTTATGGGTAAAACAAGTCGAGATTCAAACTGTCCAAAAGTTGCCGAGAGTTGACTTTTTATGGCTGTAGAATTTTTCTTTGACTTTTGTATGGTTGTAAAGTGCTCGTCGATACGAGTTCATAGACTAGCGACACGCTTAAATTGGACATCTGGTTAAAAAGTTACGGACATATGAAGTTTTTCGAATACCGTAATATTTTAATATTTTTGAATCGATGAACAGTGAAACACCACTTGTCGACATCTGAGAGGTCCACGTGGGTGAACAGTGTCACCCACGGTGGCTTTTATTTTGGCAAAACGCGGGGGGGGGGGGGTGGGGGGAGGAGAGAGAAAGAGAGAGAGGAGAGAGAGAGAGAGAGAAAGAGAGAAAATCATCGGCCACGACCGGTTGGCCATCATCCGGCCACCCAAATCTCACGGCCAACCGGCCGGCAACGCACCGGGATCAGAGCGTTTTCCAGCGACGGCGATTTTTCCCCTCTACCACCGGCCACCGCTGTTTGACCCATTTCCGACCATTTTCAGGCAACACGCTCCAGCCACCCCTCACCATCTCCTCATTTCTAGCCAGCCCACCAAATTTCACGGTTACTGGACCTCCAACGTGCCGGGATCGAAGTATTTTCCGGCGAGGTGCCGAAAATCTTCAAACCCAGATCTCTTCGCCGTCCGGCCTCCATTTGCCTCACCGTCGACCCCGTTGGAACCCTCTCCCTTCGATCTATAAAACCCCCAAAAATCTCAACCATCGGCCACCGGAGTGTTTTCCAGCGACGGCGATTTTTCCCCTCTACCACCGGCCACCGCTGTTTGACCCATTTCCGACCATTTTCAGGCAACACGCTTCAGTCACCCCTCACCATCTCCTCATTTCTGGCCAGCCCACCAAATTTCACGGTTACCGGACCTCTGACGTGCCGGGATCGGAGTATTTTCCGGCGAGGTGCCGAAAATCTTCAAACCCAGATCTCTTCGCCGTCCGGCCTCCATTTGCCTCACCGCCGACCCCGTTGGAACCCTCTCCCTTCGATCTACAAAACCCCCAAAAATCTCAACCATCGGCCACCGAATGCGCCGCCGCCGGCGACGGTTGCCGGTGACCGCGGCGGCACCGCCGGTCCCTCTCCACTAATTCCAACCCCCTGAACCCAAATCTGGTGTCCTTTTCCTCCAATTCGCGACGGTTTGGGGGAATCGAGGCTCTAAAAGCCGAGAGCTTTTCGGTGAGATTCCGGTCACCTCGGGTCCGATCTCCGTGAAGTAAGACCGGATTCATAATCCTCATCCCTCAAGCTTTGATTCGGTATATTACTCGTCAATTTTGGTTAACGTTTGTGTTTAACCCCCCGGGTATCGGGTATTATTTATCCGAATAAAATATTATTTTATTTGACTGTGTGTGAATTATTGTTCTAGGAGCACGTGTGCATCGTGGAATTGATCCTATGGAGGATCTTAGGTTAATTGCGTGTTCCAGGTGAGTGACCCACCTTGAAAACTATTTTGGGGTGATTAATTATATTTATTTGGTGTTAAATTGATATCTAGAATTATGCTCATGTGGTGGAATTTAAATATAATTGTGGAAAAAATATTATTTTATATATATATATATATCCATTGATGCTAAACGAAATTTTGGGTTATTAAAAAATTCATGATTTTTATTATTGTGATTTAATTGTATTTATTACTCATGAGCAAGGTATTTTCATTAATCAATTGTATCTGGATTTTAATATTATTTTTGGGCATGATTGGTTTAAGTATTTCAAGAAAAATTGGTTTAAATTGGTGGTTTCAAATTTTATAATTATGCCCGTGGAATATTAATTGATGGACCTCGTGATGCGAGAAAAATTATTTGTATATTGTTATCGGTGGTTTCGTACCGGAAATGTTAAAGGAAAATATGGGATGGTGAATTTGAAAACTGGTGTAATTCCCACGGTGATTTTTGGAAAATCAGTACGGTAATAAAAAATTTAATAATTGGTTTTAGACACACTCATACAGTATTGGTGTTCTGGCTGTATATGTGGATTAGTGCGCAAGTTATTATGTCTCCCGTGAGTTGCCATTGGACCGAGGGCAGGCAAGTCTTATATATTGCGCATCAGCCGCCCCCCTCCGTGGCCGGGATGACGGTTTTAGCAGCGGCGCTGTCGGGACGCCGAAGCGCCGTATGCAAGTTTCTCTCTTTAACTTCCCCGCCAGTCGGTGCTCGGGACGCTGGATATCGGAGGGCATCACTAGTATATGGTGTGGTGTGTCAAGTATAAATTTTTGGATAGAAATTTCAAACCCTAAAGTGTTCAAAAAATTATTTATTATATTTTATTACATTTTATTTATAATGGGGCTATTTAATTATTATTTATTAAATTAATTGATCTCTTGGTTTTCGGGAAATACGAATAACGGGTTTTGTGAAAATGTTTTAAAAGGGGAACATTTCCAACGAAGTGAATAGTGAGGGTTTTGAGAGAACATATTACTTTCAAATGTTTATTATTTATTTATTTATTTAATTGTTGGTATTAATTAAATTTCTTTATTTGTTATACTATTAATATTAAAAGTGTTCAGTAGATAGGGTCACTCACTGAGATGATTAGCATCTTATATTTTTAAATTCCGTTCCCTTAGGTGCAAGGGGTGGTAGACGTTCTTCCGGAGCGAACCTAATCTCTGTCACTGTCTCAGTTCGAGAAGTTACCTTTGTCTTCATTTATTTCAATTGTAATAATTCTTTCACCCTTGTTGTATTCTATGCGTAATAGTACTTCATGAAGCTCTGTATACTGTCTCGGACATTTATGTATTAATTATGCACTGGATTACTGTTATTCATTTGGAATGCTGTAAATTTGTGGAATTATATTGTAGTAATGTGGGAGGAATAAAGGGATGTATATAAAAGTGTGTTTTCAGTGCAGGAATTATGGTAAGTCCAACCCTTAGGGGAGGTTCTGCCGGATTTTCCATTGGAGGGTCCGGTAGGGTTTCCCTGGGATCAGGGCTTGTCTAGGGTTTCGGTGAGGAATTTTGGACGGGTCCTGACATGTCGTATATTTAGCTATTTATTAGTAGATTTTCTATTAATAATAGAGGAGAATGACAAAGTGCATTATGATAATTTATGATGAATTTTATGATGGATAACTAATAATTTATTTTGTTTTAGGGATACATTGAGATGTCTTATGGAAAGTTCAATGCCAATCCATCTCATTATGTGGTTTTAGATGAGATGCAATCATATGTTTTGGATATTCGAATAAAGGAGTCCAAGCTGTGGAAAAGCATAAATCATGTACAAATAGAATGTCCAAATTATGTAATGTTAATTGTTTATTTATTTATTTTTATTTCTTTATTTATTTTTCTAACTCGATTAAGGCAATTTACTAACAGTTATTGATACCATTGAATAAGTGAAATACGCAAATGACTTTTAGGGCAGTGGATTTGAAAGAGCACCATATGGCCATATATGACTCGGATAAGACTAGCAATCGAACAGGAGAGATACATATTTTATAATTATGATGTATGTTGCCTTATTTATTGCAGTCTATATGCTTCTAAAAGGAGTGGTTGAATCTTGTAAATTATGTTGATGAGTTCACTTTTGCATTGAAAAAAAATTTTCCCTAGCAAATGATGTGTAAAATTAACTCACAAGTGCGCAAATTGTTTTCAAGTAATAAAGTGGAAAAATAGGATTGTCATACCAAAAGGATTAAGAATTAAGTACTAAAGATAATTAGATTTTGGTAATATTTGAACTACAAACTAAGATGGCAAGTAAAAATTAAATAACTAAATTAAACAAAAGCAATCAATTAAAATTAGACTAATTTCAAGTAAGAGAGTGAGTTTAATAATTATGAATACTAGGACATTTGATTTCACCACTAACTATTCCAATTTAATTACTTAAATATGTGAATTTAATTAACTAGTAATTTTTTTAACCACACTTAATCATAGAATCAATCAAAAGTAATTTCCACTCACAATTGCTAATATTCACATAACCTAATTTATTCCTTCTGACCTATAAATTAAATCATGCAAATTCATTAAGCATAGATTAAGCAAATAATATGGCATGAGACATAACTATTTTCCAATTAATTATGCATTCATGTAAATAATTGAAGATCCATAATATTGTCCTTTTCCAAGCTCAAATATTATTAAAATAATTCATTCCATCCGGCCTATGAAAGCATTAAGTATACCAATGATTTATTAACAAAACATATTACTAATTAAATAAAACTCAACATATATTAAAATAATTAAACCTTCATAGCCCTAGCTATGAAATTAGTTCATGACAAAAATAATTTCAACATCCATAATTGTAAAGAAAAAAAAAACCATAATGTTCACAATTAAAAAGAAAGAGAAGAGAATAAAAACTATTGAACAAATCCTCCTCCAAAGGCTCTCCAAGTCGTAGCCTTTTTCTCTAAGCAAGCCCACGTCTCTATGCCTCCTCCAAACTCTTCAATTGATCTTTTAAACCCTAAAATTTAAAACCCTAGAACCCTTAAGAGAACCTAAGAAACTCCCAAAATTTGGTTTGTTTCTATTTAAGCCTCCTAAAAGCTATTAAATAACTCTCTAAACTTGCATATCTTCCTTTAATGTGGTGGGGGCTATGTATATAGGACCTTGGGAACCTTTTTTTCTCTTTATTTTCAATGTGGGAGTCTTGGAAGATACCATTTTTAGGCCATCAAAAGGTTTGGACGAATTTCATGTGTAAAAAGGAAACTTGATATTACTTGCTCAATACTACTTTCCTTTTCTCTAATTCCTTCTAAAAAAATAGTTAATTAGTATAATTTACCCTTAATGAAGCATGTGACATGACATGTGCCTCATTAATGATAAATTAACCAATTATCTCCACTTGTCCTTATCTTGGCCCTTGGATTGCCTTGATTACATCTCTTCATCGTCAAATTGTGAATATATGACATCCAGTTCTACCATGAAGTTCTCGATAGAATATTTATAGAATATTTAAGGAATCTTCTTTGAATCTTTTCAATGCTTGATCCTTTCAAGCTGAATCTTGCTTCCCACAATAATTCAACCTAAGGAATCTATTTTTATGGTTGTTTTCTTAAAATTCTTCCTCTTTCACATAGACTAAGAAAAATACATAAGTAAGTATCTTTCCATAACATATTAACACAAACTAACAAATATTAAGCTATAAACATGGCATAGAATCATTAATATTTTAGACTTAACAGCAAAACTAAATGGTAATATTTTGCATGCCAGATTACCCTTGAACTTCACACAAGATGACATAGTGTTCTTCAGAAGGAAGTATGCTCACGAGGCTTATAACAAGAAACCAAGTATATGAGTTACATGGTGGATTCTTGAACAATATAACATCTTTTTTTATGCTCTGTTTTTGTTACTTCATCATGTTTTTGCTTCCTCATCATGTTCATAGCCTTTTGAATGTAAAGATAATGATGAGTTTCCATGTTCATTTTACAAAGATAATGAAGGGTATGATGTAAAGATAACTAATTTACTTTCTTGAAAAGGTGATACTTTTTGTAGAATTGATTTTCACACAATCCCATTCCAACGGCTTGAAAATTTTCTGCTTGTTGGAAAAAATTTTCTCCTGTCAAAAACAATTTCCTCCAGTTGGAAAATCATTTCCAATAGATGAATCAATTAATATTGGAGTAAAAAAAAATGAAACTGAGAGTGGAGACAAAATATGTCATGAACTCAATAAAAGAAAGTCCAATGGATTTATTAGCTATAAAATCTTTCAGTCTCATGCATTGGTAGAAGTATTACTAACAATTCTTTAAAATAGGGTATCACATAATATATGTATATGTATATAGTTTTTAAATTCAATTATTACTATATATATAATAAAAATTAACCATTAAGATGAAGATGGACTTAACAAATAATATCTTGACTTTTAAATCAATAACCAATTAAAGGTTAATCCAAATGGATAAGTAAATAAAGATTAAAAAAAATAATAATAATAAAGAAAGACAAAAATATAATCTTTTGCATAGCTGAGAAGGCTTCCATCTAAAAATGAACAATTCCCTAATATTATATAACAATTTAAACTTTTAACACTTAACATCTACCATTATAGTTTGTTGAATGTGTTATCAATCAATTTATATGCTTATAACTTCTGATAAATTCTTCATAAAAAGAAAAAAAAATTATAAATTTTTTTCTCTTTTAAAAATCATTTGGACATTCCAAAAAAATCTTTTGTAATCAACTTGCTTTATGAAAAAAATTGCTTCTTTCGTAGTTTTTCCACAATGCCTCTTTTAATTTGTGATTAAATTATTATACTAAAATTTCTAAATACACACTACACCATTATCACAACATAAAAAAAAGCATTACCATCTAGTAGAATATATATCCATGGTACAAAATAATTGTCAAAAGATATAAATTTAAAATGCATAACTATAACACACTAAATTAAAAATTTCTAATTTGAATTATAAGACAATGGATTAGTATATCTCTGCCTATAATGTCCAACACTAATGCATCAGTTACATCTATATCCAATAACATCTTTACCTTGAAATGGTATGCATTGCATCCGCGGTATACTAGCTCTCCTATGCATCCATCTTGGTGGACGAGCAATATGACTTGACATATTATTTGAAGCATGCTGCTGTTTTTAATCTAAAAAAAGGGTCAATAGACTCAACATAAACTGCACGATATATGCATTCGTAATGTCACAATGAGAACACATGCCATAAGGAGTAATTTTACACTATTTGCCAGCATCAACACAATGATCACAAGGATATTGATCAATATCGAAGACTTTGCATGAGCATTTTTTTTATTGGAGGTTAACTGTGCCTTTCAAATTCCCACCTTCCACAAGAAACTCATATATAATAACGGCCTTCACACGCAGCTCGATAGATTCAAAATTGTGGAGTTTGAGTTGCTCTTCCATATGGTCAATCACAAGCTTTGTCAATTTTGCACCTACAGCTTGTCATTCATAAAATAACCTTTGCAGCAAATCCCATGTGTGCTCAATCAACATTACTATCGGCATCTCTCTAGCATTTACAAAATACCATTCAAGCTTTCTACAATATTGGTGGTCATGATAGTATACCTTTTATATGCAGAAAGAAAACATGCCCACCTTGTAAGGCCACATGGTCGGATGTACTGAGCAACCCAGTAGTCTTTTGCCTTAACTTGACCCATATAAAACTCAAAATCTTCAACCAAATATGCTTTAGCTGCGAGCATGACACATTATATTATCGTGTCATCATCTTTTGCATGTCCATTAGCCTTAATATTCCTGCTTATGTTTTATGTGCACCGGTCGTTGTATGCATTAGGAAAAACTTTGCGTGCTGCCTTTTCAATAGCTGGATGTTTATCACTTATAAACACTAAATTCAAGAAATCTTCAATTGCATCCTTGAAGTTTTGGAAAAATCATGTATATGCTTACTTATTCTCTCCATCTCAATGCCGAAAGCCAATGGATATATTTGCTTATTGCCATCCATGCTCACTACAATATACATGTATCCTTTGTATTTCCCTTTCAAAGTAGTCGCATCAACAGCCAACATGGGTCTTATATGGGATATAAGTCGCCTAATGCATGCTCTAATCGCCATAAAGAAATATACAAAATGGTTAGTGTCATCTGTTTTGATATGTGTTAGAGTCTCGGGATTCTTCGACACTAACTCATAGCAATAGGCATGCAACTTAACAAAATTCTACTCTGGAGATCCTTCAACACTGTTAAGTGCATATTCTCTACCTCTCCATGTTTTGTTATACTTATATTCACTCCATATTTTTGCAGAAAGTCATGTTGAATTTCTTTGGGTTTGTAAACATGTACAATCCCTTCATATTTAGATTTGATACATTACCCGATAACCAGCTACTCGCCTGCTTATGTTCCCGACGCACAATATCTAATGAGCAACTCTGTACACTATCAAAAGTTCTCAAAAAAAAAATATTTTCCCATTTTTTAATTTGGTCGCACGTAATCGCCATTTACAAGTATTTTCAAAATACGCAACCTCATATTGTTATTTAGTTGACTATGTCATCTTAAACTCTTTATTTGCATGCATACAATAAATACTCAGTTGATGTGTAAAATCAACTCGCAAGTGCACGAATCGTTTTCAAGTAATAAAGTGGAAAAATAGGGTTGTCGTACCCAAGGGATTAAGTATTAAGTACCAAAGATAATTAGGTTTTGATAATATTTGAACTAAAATTTAAGATGGCAATTGAAAACTAAATAAACTAAATTAAACAAAAGCAATCAATTAAAATTAGATCAATTTCAAGCAAGAGAGAGAATTGAATAATTATGAATACTAGGGCATTTGATTTCACCACTAACTATTCCAATTTAATTACTTAAATATGTGAATTTAATTAACTAGTAATTTTGTTAACCACACTTAATCACAAAATTAATCAAAAGTAGTTTCCACTCACAATTGATAATATTCACATAACCTAATTTATTCCTTCCGGCCTATAAATTAAATCATGCAAATTCATCAAGCATAGATTAAGCAAATAATATGGCATGAGACATAACTATTTTCCAATCAATTATGCATTCATGTAAATCATTGGAGATCCATAATATTATCCTTTTCCAAGCTCAAATATTATTAAAATCATTCATTCCTTCCGGCCTATGAAAGCATTAAGTATACCAATGATTTATTAACAAAACATATTACTAATTAAATAAAGCTCAACATATATTAAAATAATTAAACCTTCATAGTTAGGGCTACATCATAGCCCTAGCTATGAAAATTAGTTCCTGATAAAAATAATTTCAACATCCATAATTATTAAAAATAATAAGATTCACAATTAAAGAGAAAGGAAAAGAGAATAAAAACTATTGAAGAAATTCTCCTCCAAGAGCTCTCAAAGTCGTAGCCTTCTTCTCCAAGCAAGCCCACGTCTCTCTGCCTCCTCCAAGCTCTCCAATTGATCTTCTAAAACTCTAAAATTTTAAAACCCTAGAACCCTTAAGAGAATCTTAGAAACTCCCAAAATTTGGTTTGTTTCTATTTAAGCCTCTTAAAAGCTCTTAAATAACTCTCTAAACTTGTATATCTCCCTTCAATGTGGTGGGGGCTATATATATGGGGCCTTGGAAATCTTTTTCTCTCTTTATTTTCAATGTGGGAGTCTTGGAAGATACCTTTTTTAGGCCATGAAAAGGGTTGGACGAATTTCATGTGTAAAAAGGAAACTGTATATTATTTGCTCTCTACTACTTTCCTTTTATCTAATTCCTCCTAAAAAAATAGTTAATTAGTCTAATTTACCCTTAATGAAGCATGTGACATGACATGTACCTCATTAATGATAAATTAACCAATTATTGCCACTTGTTTTTATCTTGGCCCTCAAATTGCCTTGATTCCCTCTTTTGATCAATGGTGGAGATTTAACTAGAATATTATTTTTTATAAATTCTAAACTTTAAATGATGATAACTCTTTGCTCGCACCTCGAAATCCAAAAATAACGAGACATTTGAAATCCTCAGATCGTGATGATTCATATGACATCCACTTCCATCATGAAATTCCCGATAGAATCTTTATGGAATCTTCAAGGTATCTTTTTGAAATCTTTTTAATGCTTAATTTGTTCGAGCTCAAATCTTGCTTCCCACCATAATTCGACCCAAAGAATCCATTTTTATGGTTGTTTTCTTAAAATTCTTCGTCTTTTACCTAAATTAAGAAAAATACATAATTAAGTATCTTTCCATAACAAATTAACACAAACTAACAAATATTAAGCTATAAATATGGCATAAAATCATCAATATTTTAGACCTAACATCAGTTTGTTCTGTAACTCATGTTTCTTGTAAAATATCTATCCAACTATAACACTCTCATAGCCTATGAACTTTGATGAAACTATGGCCATAGAATCACTTATTTTATTCGATGAAAAGTGGTCACTTATAGCACATGAGCCCTAACATCATCAACTCCTTCATTGTTCATTTCGAGATGTGTATCATTGTTATTGTTGGGTAACTCATATTCAAAATCTACATCATTATGATTAATATGATCCGACTGAATACTAACATCATCCCTTGTTGCATTGCAATTCTTATAATTATTAATATCATGCAACTGCTTATACTTCTCTTGGTTAGAAAACTGTTCAGTAAAGTCACCCCAAACATCAACTCCTTTATGGATGTTAAATGATGTTCAGGATCCATAGACATCAAGTTTATCTCTAAATTGACTTTCATGAACTACAATGTTGATATGAACCTAGAGCGACTTGCCTCTAAACCCATAACAAAGATTGAATTAGGACCGTCTAATTACAAGTTATCAATAGAAGACCTCGACCCATTACCTATATTTGAGGTAAGAACTTTGGTATAATGAAGATGCCATAATAAGGTGCGAAATAATTTATTGATAAGTCGAATTTGAACTCCACAAACAAAGCTTGAAAAAGTTCGATATAATTCTTAGCGAACTAGGAGAATCACTTTCACTTTGAATCAAAATTGTAATCTCCATTTTATTCGTGACTTATGTGCCTTTAAATAGGCAAAATAAATTACAAAGCTTTCCTAAATTTGCTAAAAGTAAAGGTGGAATAATAATGGACGAAAATTAGGTTTAGGAAACCTAATTTTGATAGGTTTAGGAAACCTAATGTGGTTAGGTTTAGGAAACCTAATGTGGTTAGGTTTAGGAAATCTAATTTAGCTCCTAGTTTCCTAATTTGAATGGGCTTTAATTCTTTGACCAATTCAATTCTAATAAAATTAGGAAAGTAATTTAAAAACCTAATAAAAACTAAATTAGGAAAGTAAATAGGTAACATGCCAAAATCCAATCAAAACATAAAATTTGGCCAAGCTTAGTTAGATGCCATCTCACCATATGATGCCACATCACCATGTTGTAGAAGTCCATGTGGACCAATTTTAGTTCATCTTCACTGATGAACTTGCTTCCTTGGGTTGTAAACACCTCCTAGATTAAACCATTTAGTGCCTCTTTCAATCTCTTTGCTTGTGCTCGGGTTATGGGTCCTGTAGACATTTGAAGTGGATCTGGACTCCATCTTGAAGGGCTTTTGGTCATGTCCTCATCATTTCCCTTGCTTGGAAGAAAAAGAAAAAGCCAACTCAGCAAAAACAGTAAAGCCAGCACAAAATACACTTAAAACAGGCCAAATTTGAAGCTGTCCGTACAACCCCTTTTTGAATGCCTTTGAAGCTGGCTTGACTTGATTCCATATCCTCTTAGACATATGTATTGAATCCATAAAAAGTTGGAACCATTTCATGCTGTTCGGTATCCATATTTGCACCAAAATCGTTACCCGGGTCCATACTGTCTTCCACCACTTGTATGCCCAAAACAGGTCTTGGATCTTTGGGTATGGATAAGTGCTCTTGAGAATGAATTAGCCACTGGATAAAAGTGGCAAAATTTTCCCTAAACATCTTAGCTTGAGCCCTAGTAACTGGCCCGATCTTCATCCGTGTCGAGTTAGCACCCCAGCAGGTTGTCGGTTGTGCGGGCTCGGACGGAATCACATCATTCCCCTCCTCTTGAAAGGGATTTGTCCTCAAATCTAGTTCATCACTTGCAGCAAAAGGAAATAAATCAGCATCTTTGGATGTAGCACTCATATTATACTCACCTGGTAAATCAAGCGTGTAGGTGTTTTCATTAATCCTTTCCAAAACTTGAAAAGATCCATCTCCTCGCGGCATAAGCTTGGACTTTCTTTGTTCGAGAAACCTTTCCTTCCTTGGTTGAAACAAAAACCAATCTCCTAGGTCAAACACTATCACAACAAATACTAGAAATACAAGTTCATCACACTTTTTAATTTTAGCAAATAGTCTCTCCCAAATTTTCAAATTTCAACTAAGTAAAGCTTTCAATAATGTAGATAAAGTTCTATGCAACAAAAACATCTTTAAATAAGTATCTTTAATATTCATGACCAGCAATGATTTCTTACCCAAGATAGCCTTATTAACATCCCCAAAACTCAAATAAAAATTTTACTTTTTCTTTCTTTCCGTTCTTTTCCTTTCTCTCTCTCGGTTTTCTCATCATTTCTATTAGGTTTCTCCATTTCAGCCTTCTTAAGGTTTTTCAACTCAATTTGTGTTTTAAAATGCTTACCTTGGATAGTAAGCTTGGACTTACCTTCTTGGATGGATGATGAAGCCGTTAATGCCATACTAGCCTTCTCCTTAGTGTTTTGACCTCCCTCCTTTGTTGGATTAGTAATTGGTCTCCGTATGCTTCCTTTGGAGTTAATGGCTCCAGCTTGACCTTCTTGCCTTTGAATCTAAAAACAATACAATTCTCTCAACCAAAATGAGTAGCTTTTTATCAAATTGCCATGGTCTACCTAATAGAATATGTCTGGCATGCATAGGCATAATATCACACAACACAACATCCACATATTTATCTATGTTAAATTCTACCTTGGCTTGTTTATTCACTTTTATATTGCCACTATCATTAAGCCATAGTAATCTATAAGGTTCTAGATGTTTAATAGTGGTTAAGCCCAATTTATCAACTACAAGTTACTAATTACATTTGTACAACTTCCACTATCAATAATCATACTACAAATCTTACCTTGAATTTCACATGGGGTGTGGAAGATGTTCTTTCTTTGAATTTCATCCTCATCTTTGTATGCAGTAAGGACCCTCCTTGCAACTAAGCTCAAGTCAACCCTTGAAGGTTGGAGTGTTTCGGGTTCCTCATGGTCACCCCCTCCAAGTTCTTCATTATCCAATTCGGCCTCTCCCCCACTTTGCTCACTTTCGGATTGCAGTTCACCATTACCTTTCAGCACCATGATCCTCCTATTCAGGCATTGATTGGCAATGTGTCCTTGTTCTTAGCACTTAAAACACACAATTTCATGAGTTTTAGAAGGCTTAGGATCATATTTACCTTCACTTTTGTGTGCATGGACAGATTCGGTTCTGATACGAACCTAGAGCGATCTGCCTCTAAACCCGTAACAAAGATTGAATTTGACCTTCTAATTATAAGTTATCAATGGAAGACCTTGACCCGTTACCTATATTTAAGGTAAGAACCTTGGTATGGTGAAGATGGCACAATAGGGTGCGGAATAACCTATTGATTAGTCAAATTTGAACTACACAAACAAAGCTTGTAAAAGTTTGATATAGTTCTTAGAGAACCAAGAGAATCACTCTCACTTTGAATCAAAATTGTAATCTCCCCTTTATTCATGACTTATGTGCCTTTAAATAGGCAAAATAAATTACAAAGCTTTCCTAAATTTGCTAAAAGTAAAGGGACGAAAATTAGGTTTAGGAAACCTAATTTTGATAGGTTTAGGAAACCTAATGTGGTTAGGTTTAAAATACCTAATTTAGCTCCTAGTTTCCTAATTTGAATGGCCTTTAATTCTTTTACCAATTCAACTCTAATAAAATTGGGAAAGTAATTTAAAAACCTAATAAAATCTAAATTAGGAAAGTAAATAGGCAACATGCCAAAATCCAATTAAAACATAAATAAAAATTAATATTTTCCTAATTATAAAATTTGGCCAAGCTTAGTTGGATGCCATGTCACCATATGATGCCACATCACCATGATGTAGAAGTCCATGCGTTAAACTCTATTTCATGTTGGCATCTACCATCCCAATCATATGGACCAATTTTAGTTCATCTTCACTAATGAACTTGCTTCCTCGGGTTGAAAACACCTCTTGGATTAAACCATTTAGTGCCTCTTTCAATCTCTTTGCTCATGCTCGGGTTATGGGTCCTGTAGACATTTGAAGTGGATCTGGGCTCCATCTTGAAGGGCTCTTGGTCATGTCCTCATCAGGTTGTCCGCCATGGGAGTGCATAATGACCAAACTCCCTTGCTGCTAATTTCACCTTCTTGGCTTCCGAATTGTTGTGGCGATCAAAGATCATCTCCATTCTCTCCTCCCATTCCAAATATGCTTCCGGATCACTTTTACCCATGAATGGTGGAATATTTACCTTGATGTTGCCAAGATCATCATCTACATCCTCTCTCCTATGCCTCCCATGGCCTAGCCTCTCTTGGACAGCAAGTGTTTCATCCATTCCTTCTTCAAAATCATCTTGGATTAAACCATTTAGTGCCTCTTTCAATCTCTTTGCTCATGCTCGGGTTATGGGTCCTGTAGACATTTGAAGTGGATCTGGGCTCCATCTTGAAGGGCTCTTGGTCATGTCCTCATCAGGTTGTCCGCCATTGGAGTGCATAATGACCAAACTCCCTTGCTGCTAATTTCACCTTCTTGGCTTCCGAATTGTTGTGGCAATCAAAGATCATCTCCATTCTCTCCTCCCATTCCAAATATGCTTCCGGATCACTTTTACCCATGAATGGTGGAATATTTACCTTGATGTTGCCAAGATCATCATCTACATCCTCTCTCCTATGCCTCCCATGGCCTAGCCTCTCTTGGACAGCAAGTGTTTCATCCATTCCTTCTTCAAAATCATCTTGGATTAAACCATTTAGTGCCTCTTTCAATCTCTTTGCTCATGCTCGGGTTATGGGTCCTGTAGACATTTGAAGTGGATCTGGGCTCCATCTTGAAGGGCTCTTGGTCATGTCCTCATCAGGTTGTCCGCCATTGGAGTGCATAATGACCAAACTCCCTTGCTGCTAATTTCACCTTCTTGGCCTCCGAATTGTTGTGGCAATCAAAGATCATCTCCATTCTCTCCTCCCATTCCAAATATGCTTCCGGATCACTTTTACCCATGAATGGTGGAATATTTACCTTGATGTTGCCAAGATCATCATCTACATCCTCTCTCCTATACCTCCCATGGCCTAGCCTCTCTTGGACAGCAAGTGTTTCATCCATTCCTTCTTCAAAATCATCTCCGATGTTTTCCTCCTCGACCTCGACCTCCATGGAACTCTTGCCTCAAATTTGGTCCACCATGAGATGTTTCTATTTTGTCCATCCTTTGAATTATGTGGTCAAATTGAGCATTCATCTGCTGTAGTTGCTCCATTATAGCCTCATGTCCGTTTGCTCACCACTCCTCGAAGCTCGGGAACCACCATGGAATCTTACGGACTCTTCTTCATTAATTCTCAAAGGTGGATCTCCTCTTCTCACCCTTGAATCTGCCATATTAGTATAAATAATGCAAAATAAAATAAATTCTCACCAAATATCACTCCCTCACATGTTTCACCCAAAAAACAGCAATTAGATCACAAGTATGTTTTAATTAAACTTATCAACAAAACAGTAACAAAAAAAAAAAGACAATACCGAAGGAATTCAACAAAACCTAGTTTTCGGCTTTTCTAGGTAAAAATAAAGCAAATTAATGAGAAAATTTTGGAATTTTGAAGAATAGGACCAGATGGTAATAGATTATGGGTTCAAGAATAAAATTCTAGAAAAAGAAAATCAAATACGAACAAGAATCAAAGAGAACAAAAATATAGAAAAGTATTGGTTGTTGTTCTTGTAATTCAAGTTTTGTATCAAATCCTTTAACTATTTTAATCCAAATAAATTAAGCACCTAAAATTCAAATATCGAACAAAATAATTATCTAGAAACTCAAAATATCACAAATCAAATCTCCAAATTAAAAAAGTTCCCAAACTCAAATTTCAACACCAAATTCAACAAACCCGAATTTTTTTTTTTATTCGGTTTACCTCTTCTTTTTTTTTTTTTTTTTTTTACTCACAGAACATAAACAACTGCAGTAGTAAGAATAATTACCAAAATTTCAATTCCAACTCCAAAACAAACACCAAACCCGTGACCTCCCAATCAAAAATTCAAATTGTGTGATTTTTTTTTTTTTTTATATGTTGATGCAAACCTTTCTTATTTTTTTTTTTTTGGATATATGAATGCAAATATTTAAGACTAAAACAGCAAAGGAAAATAAAAAAAAAACCAAAATTAACAAGAACAATGATGAAAAACAACCAACAAACTAGGAAACAAAAATACGATAAAATTAGGAAATCCTAATTCAACTAGAAATGAATTTTTTTTTTTTTTTTTAATGATGCATAATGTGTATGGGATGGATGCAACCTTAACCTAATGCTAAAATTGCAGAATAACACAAAAACAACTAAAGCAAATAAAGATAAATCAAACCTGAACAAAATTTGGCTCTGATACCAAATGATACGAACCTAGGACGACCTGCTTCTAAACCCGTATTATATTAGCCCGGATCTAGTTATGTTCAAGTTCTAATGGTCACCTTGATCCCTAACCAACCTGTAATTAGAAACCTTGGTATATAGTGAATACGCCACAATAGATGATGGAAGTCCTATTGATAAGTCAAAACTAAAACACTCATTCATTAATGGTGTTTTAGGTCTTCAAAAGAACAAAGAGAATTCAATCTCACAAATAATTTTTTGTATAAAATTCAAGCTTGATTTCTCATTGAAAATAAGCCTTTAAATAGGCCAAGATTACAAAGAAAAAACCCTAAAAAATTAATTCAAAACCGGACTCAAAGTGTGGAGAAAAAGAAAGTAGAGAAAAGGAAAGAGGCTAATTTTTCCTAGTTTCCTAAACTAATTTGGATTAATTAATTCTTTTATTTTGAATTAGGAATTAATTAATTTACAATTGAAATGCTAAAATAATAACTTTCCTAAACTTATTTTTCCAGCGAATAAATAAATAAAAAACCAAAAAGTAATGGAAATTTCCTAAAACAAAAAGTAGAATCAAATTAGGAAACTAAAATACTAGCTTTTTAACTAAGTTGATTTTGACCATTCTTTGTCCAATTTCAGCTCCAAATCAACTTTAATATGCTTTGTAGGATGCCAAATAAGCTGACCATGAAGTCCCACACGTTTTCCATGCTTGGAAGAGAAAGAAAAAGCCAACTCAGCAAAATACAATAAAGCCAGCACAAAATACAGTAAAAAACAGGCCAAATTTGAAGCTTTCCGTACAACCCCTTTTTGAATGTCTTTGAAGCTGCCTTGACTTGATTCCATATCCTCTTAGACATATGTATTGAATCCATAAAGAGTTGGAACCATTTCTTGCTGCCCGTTGTCCATATTTTCACCAAAATTGCCATCCGGATCTGTATCGGCTTCCACCACTTGGATGCTTAGAATAGGCTTTGTATCTTCAAGTATGGACAAGCTCTGTTGAGAATTGATTACCCCTAGTATAAATGCTCCCAGGTTGTCCTTAAATCTCTTAATTTGAGCTCTTGTGATTGGCCTGGTCTTCATTTATGTCATGTCAGCACCCTAGTGGGTTATCAGTTGAGCGGGCGCAGGCGGAATCACATCATGATATTAAGTGTATAAATTGATTTCCACACACACGCATTGAAAGTATCATATATGTTGGATAGAAGATAAGGTATTGAGTTACATAACTACTTTGAAACCATCTGAGAATTCATATGTTATACAATCTTTAAGGCAACCCATTAAAGTATCTTATGATCTTTAAAAAAAAATTCATTTTCTTATTCTTTTTCTTTGCTAGGGACTAACAAATCTTAAGTTCGGGGGTATTTGTTAGGTCTAAAATATTGATGATTTTATGCCATATTTATAGCTTAATATTGTTAGTTTGTGTGGATTTGTTATGGAAAAATACTTAATTATGTATTTTTCTTAATCTAGGTGAAAGAGGAAGAATTTTAAGAAAACAACCATAAAAATGGATTCCTTGAGTTGAATTATGGTGGGAAGCAAGATTGAGCTTGAACGGATCAAGCATTGAAAAGATTCCAAAAAGATTTAGTCAGGAATTTCATGATGGAAGTGGATGTCATATGAATCATCACAATCGGACGATCTCAAATGTCATATTAGTTTTGGATTTTGTGGTGTGAGTAAAACGATATCATCATTTAAAGTTTGGAATTTACAAAGAGGAATATTCTAGATAAATCTCCACCATTGATCAAAGAAGGGAATCAAGGCAATTTGGGGGCCAAGATAAAGACAAGTGGCAATAATTGAATAATTTATCATTAATGTAGCACATGTCATGTCACATGCTTCATTAAGGGTAAATAAGACTAATTAACTATTTTTTTTTATGAGGAATTAGATAAAAGGAAAGTATTGGAAAGAATGTAATATCAAGTTTCCGTTTTACACATGAAATTTGTCCAACCCTCTTGATGGCCTAAAAAAGGTATTTTCTAAGACTCCCACATTGAAAATAAAGAGAGAAAATGGTTCCCAAGGTCCTATATATATAGCCTCCACCACATTGAAGGGAGATATTTAAGTTTGGAGAGTTTTAAGAGCTTTTAGGAGGCTTAAATAGAAACAAAACCAAGTTTTGGGAGTTTCTAAGGTTCTCTTAAGGGTTCTAGGGTTTTAAAATTTTAGAGTTTTAGAAGATCAATTGGAGAGTTTGGAGGAGGCATAGAGACGTGGGCTTGCTTGGAGAAGAAGGCTATGACTTTGAGAGCTCTTGGAGGAGAATTTCTTCAATAGTTTTTATTCTCTTCTCTTTTCTGTTTAATTGTGAATTTTATTATTTTTAATAATTATGGATGTTGAATTTAGTTTTTCCATGAACTAATTTTCATAGCTTGGGCTATGATGTAGCCCTAATTATGAAGGTCCAATTATTTTAATATATGTTGAGTTTTATTTAATTGGTAATATGTTTTGTTAATAAATCATTGGTATGCTTAATGGTTTCATAGGCCGGAAGAAATGAATGATTTTAATAATGTTTGAGCTTGGAAAAGGATAAAATTATGGATCTCCAATGATTTACATGAATGTATAATTTGATTGGAAAATAGTTATGTCTCATGCCATATTATTTGCTTAATCCATGCTTGATGAATTTGCATGATTTAACTTATAGGCTAGAAGAAATAAATTAGGTTATGTGAATATTATCAATTGTGAGTGGAAACTACTTTTGATTAATATTGTGATTAAGTGTGATTAACAAAATTACCAGTTAATTAAATTCACATATTTAAGTAATTAAATTGAAATAGTTAGTGGTGAAATCAAATGCCCTAGTATTCATAATTATTCAATTCTCTTTCTTACTTGAAATTGATCTAATTTTAATTGATTGCTTTTGTTTAATTTAGTTTATTTAGTTTTCAATTACCATCTTAATTGCTAGTTCAAATATTACCAAAATCTAATTATCTTTGGTATTTAATTCTTAATCCCTTGGGTACGACAACCCTATTTTTCCACTTTATTACTTGAAAACGATTCGTGCACTTGTGAGTTGATTCTACACATTAGGGATCTTCTCCGTTTGGCTTGGCAAGGTTCCTCGACTTCTTTGGAATTAAGTTGCTAATTGACATATTTGATTCTCCAAGCTTTTGATTGTAGCCACTTGGTTGTTGAACATTTGACTATGGTTTGTCAATTGTTGCTCAGTTCTTTGCATGAAAGAATTAGTATTATTAGATAACTCTTTCAAGGATTGTTCAAGTGAAGAAAATTGAGTTTGAGCTTGAGAAGAATTTTGATTTTGATATGCAAGTGGTGGCTTTTGGTACAATGGAGATTGGAATTGTTGTCTTTGAAACCCTTCACTTTGTCCTTGATTAGGTCCTTGCTAGTTATTGTTAGACCATGAAAAATTGAGGTGGTTCCTCCATCCTGAATTATATGTGTTAGAATATGGATTGTTTTGTTGCTTTTGAAAGTTCCCTACAAAATTAACATCATCAGAAGCAAAGGAATTTCTGTTAGTTATAAAATATTGATGATTTTATGCTATATTTATAGCTTAATATTTGTTAGTTTGTGTCGATTTGTTATGGAAAAATACTTAATTATGTATTTTTCTTAATCTAGGTGAAACAGGAAGAATTTTAAGAAAACAACCATAAAAATGGATTCCTTGGGTCGAATTATGGTGGGAAGCAAGATTAAGCTCGAACGAATCAAGCATTGAAAAGATTCCATAAAGATTCAGTCGGAAATTTCATGATGGAAGTGGATGTCATACGAATTCTCATGATCTGACGATTTCAAATATCACGTTAGTTTTGGATTTCGAGGTGCGAGTAAAAAGATATCATCATTTAAAGTTTGGAATTTATAAAAAGGAATATTCTAGTTAAATCTCCATCATTTATCAAAAGAGGGAATCAAGGCAATTTGGGAGCCAAGATAAAGACAAGTGGAAATAATTGGTTAATTTATCATTAATGAGGCACATGTCACATGCTTCATTAAGGGTAAATTAGACTAATTAACTATTTTTTAAGGAGGAATTAGATAAAAGAAAAGTATTGGAGAGCAAGTAATATCAAGTTTCCTTTTTACACATGAAATTCGTCTAACCCTCTTGATGGCCTAAAAGAGGTATCTTCTAAGATGGGTTGAAAATAAAGATAGAAAAAGGTTTTCAAGGTCCTATATATATAGCCCCCACCACATTGAAGGGAGATATACAAGTTTAGAAAGTTATTTAAAAGCTTTTAGGAGGCTTTAATAGAAACAAACCAAATTTTAGGAGTTTCTAAGGTTCTCTTAATGGTTCTAGGGTTTTAATGTTTTAGAGTTTTGGAATATCAATTGGAGAGTTTGGAGGGGGCATAAAGACATGGACTTGCTTGGAGAAGAAGGCTACGACTTGGAGAGCTTTTGGAGGAGGATTTCTTCAATAGTTTTCATTCTCTTCTCTTTAATTGTGAACATTATTGTTTTTTCGTTATAATTATGGATGTTGAAATTATTTTTGCCATGAACTAATTTCATAGCTAGGGCTATGATGTAGCCCTAACTATAAAGGTCTAATTATTTTAATATATGTTGACTTTTATTTAATTAGTAATATATTTTGTTAATAAATCATTGATATGCTTAATGATTTCATAGGCCGGAAGGAATGAATGATTTTAATAATATTTGAGCTTGGAAAAAGATAATATTATGAATCTCTAATGATTTACATGAATGCATAATTGATTGGAAAATAATTATGTCTCATTCCATATTATATGCTTAATCTATGCTTGATGAATTTGCATGATTTATTTTACAGGCCGAAAGGAATAAATTAGGTTATGTGAATATTATCAGTTGTGAGTGAAAGCTACTTTTGATTAATTTTGTGATTAAGTGTGGTTAACAAAATTACTAATTAATTAAATTCACATATTTAAGTAATTAAATTGGAATAATTAGTGGTGAAATCAAATGCCCTAGTATTCATAATTATTCAATTCTCTCTCTTACTTGAAATTGATCTAATTTTAATTGATTGCTTTTGTTTAATTTAGTTTATTTAGTTTTCAATTGCCATCTTAATTGTTAGTTCAAATATTACCAAAATCTAATTATCTTTGGTACTTAATTCTTAATCCCTTGGGTACGACAGCCCTATTTTTCCACTTTATTACTTGAAAACGATTCATGCACTTGCAAGTTGATTTTACACATCAATTTCCAACTTGACAATCCACACTATTATGATCATGAGCACCACATAAATCACAAAATAAAAATTTATTAGTAGATCGGATAGAATTCACCTCTATTTGACCAAATTGAGTGTTCAAGGTCTTCATGAATTGGTTTGCAAGTTGAGCCCTAAGTTAATATCAACGTTGTCCACGGCCTTTACTTTACTTCTTCCATTTTGTCTCCTCTCACTTGGATATTGGTTGTTATTATGGGCCATCTCTTCAATTAATTCAAATGCTTCTGATTGCCTCTTCTTCAATAAAGACCCTCCTACAGTTGCATCTACCATTTGTTTGTTATCATAATCTAGACCACTATAGAAAATCTGTACCTGTATCCATGTTGCAAATCCATGGTGTGGGCATCTTCTTAATAGTTCCTTAAAGCGCTCCCATGCATTATACAAAGTATCTTGGTCCCATTGACAAAAAATATTTATATCATTTTTCAGTTTCGCAGTCTTTGACGGAGGAAAAAATTTGTCTAGGAATTTTGCCTCCATAGCATCCCATGTAGTGATTGTACCTGCAGGTAAAGAATTTAACCACACTTTTGCATTGTCTCTAAGAGACCAAGGACAAAAAGTCTTAATTGAAAAGCATCATCAGAAACACCATTTTGTTTAGACATATCACATAATTGAAGAAAACTCGAAATATGCATGTTAGGATCTTCATGAGGCAAACCACAAAATTGAACATTATTAGGCAAAGAAGTAGTAGATGCTTCAATTTTAAAATTGTTTGCTGCAATGGGGGGTCTCCTTATGCAAGACAAACCACCAACTTTCTTGTGAGTGGCATACTCGCATATGGGCAAATCATCTTTTCTTTGGTTGGCCATTGCACCTTCTTGAGTTCCTTGGTCTACACGTACTCAAGTACCCCTTATGGGTTGTTTTCTAGGTGCTAGTTTATTTTCCCAGTCAACTTCCTCCTTGAACTCTTGATCACCACCATGACTCATACACAACACCTAATTCCTAAAAAGAGAGCAAGGAAAATAAATTAGAAAGAAAATTAGAAAATTCAACAAGAAAACAAAAATTGGAATTCTAATGTTGCTAACTAATCTAACAATTAAAATCAATTTAGCAATAAAGAAAAGCAAACTAACACTTAACTAAAAGAAAAATGAAAATAACTCTAGGAAATAATGAACCAAACAAAAAGAATGCAAAAATTAAACCCTATTGTGTAGGTATGCTTTTAAAGTAAACAATTATGCCAAACTAAAATTTCAACTAAAAGCAAGCTAAACCTAATCTTATTCAACCAAACAAATAAAAAATAATAATAATAATAATAATAATAAAATGCCTAAGTATGCTAAACTTGTAACCTAAACACCAATAGACTAAAAATCAAATTTTGGTCTCAAGTACCACAAAATAAGTATTAAAAATTCAAAGCAAGTTAGCCAAACAAGCAAATAATTAAAACCCTAGCATGCAACACTAAAACCAAAATTAAGAAATAAATATAAAAAATTTAAAATAAGAAAACAATGTTCAAAATACTACTAAACCCAATCCGAATTAATATTAATGCCCTAATCTTCGGCAACGGTGTCAAAAACTTGATGTGTAAAATCAACTCGCAAGTGTATGAATTGTTTTCAAGTAATAAGTGGAAAAATAGGATTGTTGTATCTAAGAGATTAAGAATTAAGTACCAAAAAGATAATTAGGTTATGGTAATATTTGAACTAGCAATTAAGATGGCAATTGAAAATTAAATAAACTAAATTAAACAAACACAAAAAAATTAAAATTGGATCAATTTAAAGTAAAAGAATGAGTTTAATAATTATGAATACTAGGGCATTTGATTTCACCACTAACTATTCCAATTTAATTACTTAAATATGTGAATTTAATTAACCAGTAGTTTTATTAACCACACATCAAGTAAGGTAATTGAGTCTAAAACTCCAAATGAATTGTGGTATGGTTTTAAACTTCAATTGCTCACTTAAAAGTCTTTGGAAGTATTTGTTATATGCATGTACATGACTCCAAGAGAACCAAGCTTGGCAAGAAAGCTAATATTGGCATTCTTGTAGGTTATAGCTCGGTTTCAAAGAGCTATATAGAATATTTGATGTATCTAAGACGCAGGTTGTTGTTTCTAGAGATGTTGTCATAGATGATAACTCATATTGGAGTTGGAAAGCGCATAAAATGGAAGTAAACACTTTTATTCAATCAAGAACTACTTCCATGGATCAAAGTGACCTTGATCTTAGCAAGGATGATGATGATGATGATCCAGCCAATGAAGATTATGTGGGGAAGAGAGCTACAAAATCAATTGTTGAATGATGTGTAAAATCAACTCGCAAGTGCACGAATCGTTTTCAAGTAATAAAGTGGAAAAATAGGGTTGTCGTACCCAAGGGATTAAGTATTAAGTACCAAAGATAATTAGGTTTTGATAATATTTGAACTAAAATTTAAGATGACAATTGAAAACTAAATAAACTAAATTAAACAAAAGCAATCAATTAAAATTAGATCAATTTCAGGTAAGAGAGAGAATTGAATAATTATGAATACTAGGGCATTTGATTTCACCACTAACTATTCCAATTTAATTACTTAAATATGTGAATTTAATTAACTAGTAATTTTGTTAACCACACTTAATCACAAAATTAATCAAAAGTAGTTTCCACTCACAATTGTTAATATTCACATAACCTAATTTATTCCTTTCGGCCTATAAATTAAATCATGCAAATTCATTAAGCATAATTTAAGCATGAGGCATAACTATTTTCCAATCAATTATGCATTCATGTAAGTCATCATAACTATTCATAACTATATCCTTTTCTAAGTTCAAATATTATTAGAATCATTCATTCCTTCTAGCCACTCAAAGCATTTAAGCATATCAATGATTTATTAATAAAACATAATTACTAATTAAATAAAATTCAATATATATTAAAATAGTAAAACCTTCATAATTAGACCGACACCATAGTCCTAGCTATGAAAATTAGCTCATGGCGAAAATATATTCAACATCCATAATTATTAATAATGTTAACAATTAAAGAGACAAGAGAAAAAGAATAAAAACTATTGAAGAAATCCTTCAAAAGCTCTCGAAGCCATGTCTTTTTCTCCAAGCAAGCTCACGTCTTTGCCTTCTCTAAGGTCTCCGATTGATCTCCCAAAACAGTAATTTTAAAACCCTAAAACCCTTAAAAGAACTTAAGAAACTCCCAAATTTTGGTTTGTTTCTATTAAAGTCTCCTGAAGGCTCTTAAATAACTCTGTAAACTTATAGGAAACTTTTTCTTTCTTTATTTTTAATGTGAGAGTCTTGCAAGATACCTTTTTTAAGCCATCAAGAGGGTTGGACGAATTTCACGTGTAAAAATGAAACTTGATATTACTTGCTCTCTGATACTTTCTCTTTCTCTAATTTCTTCTAAAAATAGTTAATTAGTCTAATTTACCCTTAATGAAGCATGTGAGATGACATGTGTCTTATTAATGATAAATTAACCAATTACACCACTTATCCTAATCTTGGCTATTGGGTTGCCTTGGTTCCCTCTCCTAATCAATGATGGAGATTTAAATAGAATATATATTTTTTTTTTATAAATTCCAAACTTTAAATGATGATATCTTTTTGATCACACCCTGAAATCCAAAAATAATGTGATATTTGAAATTGTTGGATCATGAGAGTTCATATGATATTTACTTCCACTATGAAATTCCCAACCAAATATTGTTTGAGTCTTTTTAATGTTTTGTCCGTTTGACCTCTATTCTTGCTTTCCACCATAATTCGACCTATAGAACCCATTTTTGTGGCTGTTTTCTTGAAAGTCTTCCTCCTTCACCCAGATTAAAAAAAAATAGATAATTAAGTACCATTTCATAACAAATTAACACAAACTATAAAAATACTAAGCTATAAATATTGAATAAAATCATCAATATTTTAGGCCTAACATTGTAATGATCGAATCTTTTATGCCATAATTCTATTTCTTTTTGGACTTCAGTGCTCATAGCCAATTGATTTTGTTGGTTAAAATCAACCACAAGGCTATTTTATTTCATATGGATAAGTAACACAACTTTTCTATCCTTAGATATTTCACAACTTGTATCTAAGAACTTCAAAGTATATCATTTCTTCATAAGTTGTGGCAAACTTTACAAATTCTCAAACAAATTTGGTACATACAAGACATTTGTGATTGGTATTGTTCCTTTTGGCGTGTTAGTCACCAAATCTCCTTTTCCTTGTGCCTCCATCATTTGTCCATTTTCTGCCTTGATTTTTATTGCAATTCTTGGATTGAACTTGACAAACAGGTCACAGTTGTTGCACATGTGATTTGTACAACCGCTATCCAAGATCCAAGACTTTTTGGTTGTGCTTGCAAGGTTGCAAATTGCTGTGAAGGTGTGTTCATGTTCTCCACTTGATCCTTCGGGTTCTTAGGCTTGTTTTGCCTTTGGCCTCTACTTCACTCAAGCTAGATTCACCTTAAAGCTAAAGACTCCTTCTCCGTTCCGTGGCTTGCAAGGCATTAATCAATTCATCAATTATGATTTGTGATAGATCTCTTGTTTCTTCCAAAGCTGAAATCTGTCACAACCTAAGTCTATATACTTGAAATGTGATAAAAGTCATACTTATAACACTTAATAAAACTTATAATGCGGAACATAAAAAGTCTCCAAACATCATTAATAAATAATATCTAAAAAATATCTCCAAAGAAAATGAACAAAAATAAACTCCAACACCCAAAAGGTCTTTCAAGCCAACTGATATAAAACTAAAACAACCAAACACCATTATCCTATGCCAAATCCAACTACCTTGAAACTATGCTGTACCTGAAACCATAACAATAAATAATGAGTATAAAACTCAGGAGCTACTTGGGTTTTCATAAATATAAAATAAGAAAATACTTAAAATCATAACAAAAAATATCCGAAAACAATCTTTAACAATATAAACATGATTTTCAAATAAACTCTAATTGTTAAGTATTTAATAGGACTTTCCATAACATAATATTACCCGTCGATAATCCGAAATCCGAATAAACTCATATGTGAGGCATGTAACAAGTGGGGAAACATAAATTTTAAAAACAAACACTCACACCCAAAGATATGAGCCATACCCCTACTGTGATCATCAGTAGGTCCTCCCGCATGAAACAATACGTCTAAACATGAAGGTAAAAAACCATAAATCAGTAGGAAATACCCTTACATGATTCATCTCAACACCCAAAAATATATCATAACATATCCATAAATGCCTACTAAATAACAACAACCAGAGCAAAAACACATATATCAATAACATAAGTACATATTTGCTATGGTTTCAGTTTTAAAAAGTCCAGTAACTTACCTTGATTAGTAAAGTCCACAAAAGATTAACAACCTATGAATAATACCAATAGTCTCTCATCTGTATAAAACAGAACCATCATATACGATAAATATCTTATGTATAAATCCCATAATCAAGCTCTTAAATTAAAACTAAATGAATAAGAGTTGATACCATAAGATCATCATAGCCTAAGCCCCAAATTTTAAAATCATAAGCTTAGAACAAGATCAAATCACCAGAAGCCGAATAAAACCTATTAATCCATAAACAGTCTCTCAACAAGAAATTAATTCCTTATTCAAATGCATACGTGATTGTGATTAAAACCATTTCATAAAATAATGATGAAAACCTATTCAAAACTCATTGAAAATTTAACAAAGAAAATACTGAAACTATTAGATTTTCAGAAACTTTCAATTAATATTCAATTTGTTTCTCTTTCATGAAATTTTGTGTGCATTTGAATTTTACAAATTAAAACTAGACACTTTCATCTACTCATATAAAATTTTAAAGGCCAAACAAAGATCGAAAACATGGTCAAATTAAATTTAGTAACTAATTGACAAAAACTAAAAAATCAGCATTTATAGGGAGTCTGATCTACATAAAAATTCATTAAAAATAAAATACAATTCCAAAAGTAGTAATATTTTACAGTTTTTAACTATATATAGTAATAATGCTATATAAAAATTATTAGGTCAAATAGATATCGAAAACTATTTTAAATCGAATTTTATTTTTTACCAAACGGACTAGAAAATAAATTTGGATAGAAGGATGTAGGTAATGCAGAAAATCACCACAGTCAAAATATAATGAATTTGAAGCTAAATGTTTTTATATGAATATTAGACATATCTAGGATAAGGTGTAGAAATTTTTAGATAGAAATAATTTCATTTGGATCTGTTTTGAAATTTTTACTTAAGAAGCATACTGAAATTGTACAGAAAAACCATACAGAATGCATAAATTCAAAATTTTGTAATAAATTGAAAACAGATCCAAATCGCCCCAAATAAATTTATACTGATTTATAAACATGTATATTATCATCCATAAAAATTTTAGTACCAAAATAAACCTTTAAATATTTTAAATAAATTCGAATAGTCACTCTGTATAGATCCCAAATAAATTTCAAATTAGGGTTTCAACAACAACTCTTCAATTCAACCTTAATCAATACTTCTATAATCCCATAACATCTCAAATAATATCATGTAATATAAAACAATCAAAAAACCAACCTTGATCACTTGAAAGATTTAGGATCTTCTTTCCTATGCTCCAAAATTTGTTAAGAAATTCCAAATTTTCCAAAAATATTGGATCCCTAGCAACCTTAAATGATTACCAAAATCTTAAATTAAGATCGGAAGCCTTTAATATTAACCCTATTAGCTTTTAGGGCTAGAAGAAGAAGAAGAAAAAGAATAAGAAGACTTGCCCGATACCCTAGCGGCGTAAAGTTGAAAACAATGTAAAAGTAAAACGTATTTTTTTCGTCTTCCTTTTAATAAAACCAAAAATAGAGTAAATACTCTTTTTTTTTTTTTTTCAATTTCCCAATAAAATTGAAATATACTTATAACCAAACCTATTAGGATAAAACCTCTATTTTTTTACTCTTAAAATAAATAGTTGTAAAACCTCTTCTTTTTTTAAAAAATATATATATATATATATATATTACCCGTATATTACAAAATCTTTGCTTTATACTTCTCTAGAACAGATATAAGTATCTTTTCAACAATCGTTTGATCTAGAAGGTTCTGACCTTGTAATCAAATTTGGTTCACAATCTTCATGACTTTGTTTATGAACTCTTTCACAGTTTCATGCTCCATCATCTTCAAATTTTTGAATTCTCTTCTAAGATTTTACAGTTGCATTTGTCTTGTTCTTGTGCTTCCTTGAAACTCTTCTTCAAACCTTTCCCAAGCTTTTCTAGGTGTTTTACAAGTTATGATTCTTTGAAAAATCTCATCGGTTACAGCAGCTTCTATGGCTGTGAGAGTTTTGTAAGGTTTTGTATTTTCTTCACTATGGAGCTTAATTTGGTTTACAATAGCTCCTTTCTTTAATGGTTCTACTTCATAGTCTACTTCAACCAGTTCCCAAAGGTCATGTGTTTGAAGATACGCTTTCATTTTGATTGCTCAAACTACATAGTTTTGGCCATCAAACATAGGAGGTGAAGGTGCTGAAAAATTGATACGTTTTCATGTTGAAGTAGTCTTCATGTATGATGTCACATGTCTTCACATGTATTGGAGGAGAGGTAGGCTGAAAGGTTAAGCTCCATGTTATTAAGCAGCTATCCATGTCATCATCCTTATAACTAAAGTGCTTAGGTTTCCTTAAACCATAACTTGGCTAATACACATTAATTAATATATTTTGGTTTGTCTTTGTGCACCAACTTAACTAGCCTAGATTTATACAAACCTAGGTCGACTCACGCCTAAACCAGTATTATATTAGTCTAGATCTCAATTAAGTTCAACTTCTTATCGGAAAACTTTAACTTCTAACCAACCTGTAATTAGAAACCTTGGTATAATGAAGATGTCACAATAGGTTATGGAAGTCCTATTGATAAGTCAAAACTAAAACACTCACTCTCTAATGGTGTTTTAGGTGTTCAAAGAGAACTAAAAGAATTCTATCTCACAATTAATTTTCTAAATAATATTGAAGGTGTATTCTTCCTAAAAAATAAGCCCTTAAATGGGCTAGAGTCACAAAACAAAAAAATCCTAAAAGCTAAGACAAAAAGCCAAGCAAAGAGATTAGGAAACAAGCTTGGCCGATTCTCTCACTACTTTTCTAAACTAAATTGTATTAATTAATTCCTTTATTTGAAATAGGAATTAATTAATTTAAGAGCAAAATAATAAAATTATAACTTTCCTAAGTTGATTTGTCCAACAAATAAATAGATAGAAACCAAATAAAAGATTAATTGCCTAAAACAAAAAGTCAAAATCAAATTAGGAAACTAATTGACTATCTTTCTAACTAAGCTATCTTTGACCAATCTTTGATCAATTTAAGCTCCAAATCACCTTCCATATGCCATGTAGGATGCTAAATAAGATTATTATTGAGTCCCACACATTGCCCTTGATTGGAACAAAGAGAAAATGCCAACTCAGTAAAATACAGTAAAGTCAACGGGTAATACAGCAAAACCAGCCATGTTTTCCCCCCATGCGCACAATCCCATTTTAGATGCTTTTGATTTTTCCTTGACCTGATTCCATGATCTCTTACTGATATTCGTTGAATCCATGAAGTGTTGGATCCATTCCATGCTGCCCGGAGTCCATATTTACACAAAAATAGCTACCCGAGTCCGTATCGACCTCCACAACTTGGATGCTTAAAATAGGCTTTGTATCATTGCGTATGGACAAGCCTTTTTGAGAATTGATAACTCTCTATATGAATCCAGCCAAGTTCTCTTTAAATCTGTTGGCTTAAGTCCAGTGATTTGCCCGTTCTTCATCCGTATTGAATTAGCACCCCAACAGGTAGTCAATTGTGCGGGTTTGGGCAGATTCTCATCATTTCCCTACTCTTGAAAAGGATTTGAACTCAAATCAAAATCATCACCTGCAACAAAAGGAGATAAGTCAGCAACATTAAATGTAGCACTAACATGATACTCATCCTGTAAGTTAAGTTTGTAAGCATTTTCATTGATCTGCTCCAAAACTTGAAAATGTCCATCCCCATGCGACATAAGCTTAGACTTTCTTTGTTCAAGAAACCTCTCATTCCTTAAATGCAACCATACCCAATCTCCTGGGTCAAATACGATCATAACAAATCCTAGAAATACCAATTTATCTTTACAAAAATCATACTTTTTAAAGTTAGCAAATAATCTCTCCCAAATTTTCAAATTTCTACTAAATAAAACTCTCAACAATGCAGATAAAGTTCTATACAACAAAAGCATCCTTAAATAAGCATCTTTATAAACCATGACCAGCAATGGTTTCTTTCTCAAAATTGCCTTATTAACATTCCCAAAACTAAGCTAGAAATTTTTATTTTTCTTCTCTTTCCTCTCTTTTTCTTTCTCACTCACAGATCCCACTACTTTCACCTCACTCTCGGCTTTTCCTCCCCTTTTCTCACTCTCGGCTTTAGCTTTGTTTTTCCACTCAATTTGGGTTTTAGAATACTTACCTGGTTGGTCTTGCTCGGTCTTGCCCCCTTGGATCGGAGTTGAAGCTGTAGGTGCCACACTAGTTCTTTCTTTGAGCATTTTGGCCTCTCGCCTTTGTTGTATTTGAAGTTCGTCTCTAAATACCTCCTTGGGAGTCAATGGTTCCAGCTTGACCTTTTTTACCTCTAATTCTAAAAACAATAGCATTCTCTCGATCATAATGTATAGTATCTTTATCAAATTGCCATTGTCTACCTAATAAAATATGTTCAGCATGCATAGGCACAACATCACACAAAACAACATACACATATTTATGAATGTTGAATTTTATTTTGGCTTGTTTATTAATTTTCATCTCACCACTATCATTAAGCCATTGTAATCTATATGGTTCGGAATGTTTAATTGTTGCTAAGCTTGATATTTCCACCACAACATTATTAATTACATTTGCACAACTTCCACTATCAATTATCGTATTACAAATCTTACCTTGGATTTCACAATGAGTGTGGAAGATGTTCTCTCTTTGTATTTGATCCTCATCTTTGAACACAGCCGAGACTCTCCTACTCACAAAGCTCAATTTGGCAATTGAAGCATTTAATTTTTTGGTTACATCTTCAAGTTCTTGCTCTTCTTACTCAGACTCAATTTCAGCTTCATCACTATCGGATTCCAACTCGCCATTGTCTTTCAACACCATGATTCTTCGGTTTGGGCATTGGTTGGCAATATGCCTTGGCCCTGGCAGTTAAAGCAAACAATATCTCTTGTTCTTGAAGGTTTAGGATCAGATTTACCATCAGATTTGTGTGCTTAAATAGGTTCGACCCTATCATCTCCTCTTAGCCGATTGGTGCTCTCCTCACCTTGGTTTGGTTTTGGTTTTGAATCATAAATCGGATTGCTACTCCAAACACTTAGATTTGATCTTTTGCTATTTGATACTCCTTGAAACCATGAGCTTCCCCTCATTTTGAATTGATTTTCAATTTTGATGGCCACATGATGCATCTCCTCCAATTCTACATATTGTTAAAGCTCCACTTGGTTGGCTATATCAAGATTCAAACCACCCAAAAACCATGCCATGGTTGCCTCTCGATCCTCATTCATACTCAACCTCATCATGAGCATCTCCATCTCCTTGTAGTAATCCTTCACGGTCCTACTTCCTTGAGTTAATGATTGAAGCCTTTGATGTAGCCACCTATGGTAACAAGTTGGTACAAATCGCTTTCTTGTCTTCCTTCATTTGTCGCCAAGTAGTAAACAATTCATCACCTACTCTTTTTCGGGTGCCTTGGTCATTTGTCCACCATTGGAGTGCATAATGACCAAATTCCAAAGCTGCCAATTTAACTTTCTTAGCCTCTGAAAAGTTATGACAATCAAAGATTATCTCCACATGCTCCTCCCACTCTAGGTATGCCTCTAGATCACTTTTTCCCATTAAAGGTGGTATGTTGACCTTAATATTTCCAAGATCATCGTCCTCTTCCCTTGCTGGTCTCCCATGGGTTGTCCTTCCTTGGAGTGCAAAAAATCACCAACCTTCTTTTCAAAATCATCTCCAAAGTTACCTTCCCCGAATTCTTCTCTAAGTAGCCCTCGGCCTGCTCAACCTCGACCTTGGCCTCGGCCACCATGAGCATTAAATCTTGCATTCAGCCCTCCTTGTGATGTTTCTAACCTATCCATGATACGAACCTAGAGCGACCTGCCTCTAAATACATAACAAAGATTGAATTAGGATCGTCTAATTATAAGTTATCAATGGAAGACCTCGACCCATTACCTCTATTCGAGGTAAGAACCTTGATATAGTGAAGACGCGACAATAGGTTGCGGAATAACCTATTGATAAGTCGAATTTGAACTCCACAAACAAAGCTTGAAAAAGTTCGATATAGTTCTTAGAGAACCAAGAGAATCACTCTCACTTTGAATCAAAATTGTAATCTCCTCTTTATTCATAACTTATGTGCCTTTAAATAGGCAAAATAAATTACAAAGCTTTTCTAAATTTGCTGAAAGTAAAGGTGGAATAATAATGGACGAAAATTAGGTTTAGGAAACCTAATGTAGCTCCTAGTTTTCTAATTTGAATGGCCTTTAATTCTTTGAGCAATTCAACTCTAATAAAATTAGGAAAGTAATTTAAAAACCCAATAAAAACTAAATTAGGAAGGTAAATAGGCAACATGCCAAAATCCAATCAAAACATAAATAAAAATTAATATTTTCCTAATTATAAAATTTGGCCTAGCTTAGTTGGATGCCATGTCACCATATGATGCCACATCACCATATTGTAGAAGTCCATGCGTTAAACTCTCTTTCACGTTGGCATCCTCCGTTCCAATCATATGGACCAATTTTGGTTCATCTTCAGTAATGAACTTGCTTCGTTGGGATGTGAACACCTCTTGGATTAAACAATTTAGTGCTTCTATAAATCTCTTTGCTCTTGCCCTGGTTATTGGTCCCGTAATGATTTGAGGTGGCTTTGGACTCCATCTTTGGGTGCTGCTGGTCATGTCCTCATCAATACATCCTTTGGTCTATGTGGTCAAAGCAAGCATTCATCTGCTGTAACTGTTCCAAAACTACCATCATGTCCGTGTGCTCACCTCCTCTCCCCGAAGCTCAGGAATCACCCTTGAATCCTACGGACTCTTCTTCATTAATTCTTATTGAACCATCCACTCTCCTTATTCTTAAATTTGCCATGTTAATCAAAACATTGCAAAAATAAAATAAGTCCTCACCAAATTCACTCCCTCACTTGTTTCACTCAAACATGGTCTAGGTACTCATGTTTGCACATTAGTTTCGGCTTTTAATCCTCTTTTAAGCTCACACTCTCTTGCATTTTCCACTAAAAGCTGAAATACCAACACCAAAATTCCACCAAACCCGAGACCTTACTCCAATAATAACAAATTGCACAAATTTTAGATTTTTATGTAATATGCTTTCAAAACTCTTTTTTTTTTTTTTTTTTTGAATATATGAATGCAACTAATTAAGATTAAAATAGCAAAAGTACGATAAATGCAAATGATACGAATTTGCAAAACATGTACGATAAATGCAAATTAAGATTAACTACAAATTTTTTTCTTTTGTTTTTATTACTGCAAAACATGTATGAACCAAGAACAATCTTAACCTAGTGCCAAAATTGCATAGTAACAGAAAACAAAATAAAACAAATAAGATAGATCAAACCTAAACGAAATCTTGGCTCTGATACCAAATGATACGAACCTAGGTCGACTCGAGCATAAACCCATATCGTATTAGCCTAGATCTCAGTTAAATTCAAGTTCTTATGGTTAAACCTTAACCCCTAACCAACCTGTGATTTTCTACCATGGTATAATGAAAATGCCACAACAGGTTATGGAAGTCCTATTGAAAACAACACAATAAGTCAAAACTAAAACACTAAAATGCTGTTTAAGGTGTTTAAAGAGAGCTAAGAGAATTCTATCTCACAATTAATTTTTTGAATAATATTGAAGGTGTGTTCTTCCTAAAAAATGGATCTAACACTTCATGAACTCAATTGATATTACCAAGAGGCCATGAAATCATGTAAAGGCAGAAGCAAAAGCAACCAAAGACCACAGTTGTGCCTAGACTTCTTTGTTGATCAAAATTGCTCATTTTAGTGTTGGCTTTAACTTCTTTTGTTGTTCAAGCAAGTTTGACTTATTCCAATTAAAAGGCAATGTATGGGAAACATTATTAATCCTATTTGGCATCCTACATGGTATATGGGAGCTTATTTGGAGCCTAAACTAGCTGGAGATTGGATAAAGACAGCATAGTTGTCATCTAGTAAACTAACTTCCTAATTTGAGTTTGACTTTTTTTGTTTTAGGAAACTATCTTTTATTTTGGTTTCTATTTGTTTATTTTCTAGATAAGTTAACTTAGGAAAGTTAGAATTTTATTATTTTAATTGTAAATTAATTAATTCATAATTCAAAATAAAAGAATTAATTAATCCAAATTAGATTAGGAAAGGAGGTGGAATTCGGCCACATTAAGGAAAACCACTATGGTGCCTAGTTTTGACTTAATTATTTAGGGTTTTATTTTGTTAAAACCTATTTAAAATGTTTATTTCTCAATAAAAATACAGCACATTATTCACATAGAAAAATAATCGTGAGAAAGAATTCTTAATACGAAAATAGGACGACCTGCTCCTAAACCCATATTATATTAACCTGGATCTTGAATATGTTCAAGTTCAAATGGTCACCTTAACCCCTAACCAACTTATGATTAAAAACCTTGGTATATAATGAAGACGCCACTATAGGTGATGGATGTACTATTGATAAGTCAAAACTAAAATACTTACTCATTAATGGTGTTTTAGGTGTTCAAAGAAAACTAAAAGAATTCTTTCTCATAAATATTTTTCTGTATGAATATTATTGATGAAACAAGCCTTTAAATAGGCTAAAAAGTTACAAAATAAAACCGTAATTATCTAGGTAAAATCGGCCACCAAAGAATAGGAAACCTAGCTTGGCCAAAATTCACCTACTTTCCTAAACTAATTTGGATTAATTAATTCCTTCATTTTGAATTAGGAATTAATTAATTCAAAATGAAAATAATAAAATAATAACTTTGCTAAGTTGATTTTTCTAGGAAATAAATAAATAGAAACCAAATAGAAGATTAATTTCCTAAAATGAAAAGTTAAAATCAAATTAGGAAACTAGTTGATTAGTTTGACTACTAAGGTATTTTTGACCAATCTCCAGCTTGTTTGGTCTCCAAATCAGTTTCCATATGCCATGTAGGATGCTAAATATGATTAATAATGATTCCCACACGTTCCCCCTTGATAGGAATAAGTCAAACAAGAAGAAAATTAAAAGCCAGTGGCTAAATAACACATTTGCAGCCAAATTGAGATGTTGTCTGTACAAGCCCTTTTTAGATGCTTTTAATTCTACCTTGGCTAGATTCCATGTCCTCTTAATGATATTCGTTAAGGTCATGAAGTGTTGGAACCATTTCTTGTTGTCTGGAGTCCAAATTTGCACGAAAACAGCAACCTGGTTCCGTATCGGTCTCCACCACTTGGATGCTTAAAATAGTGTTGGATCTTCGGGTATTGGTGAGCCCTTTTGATAATTAATTACCCCTTATATAAAGACAGCTAGGTTGTCCTTAAATCTCTTAGCTTGAGCTCTTGTGATCAACCCAGTCTTCATCTGTATCGGGTTAGCACCCCAACGGGTAGTCGATTATGTGGGCGTAGGCTGATTCTCATCATTCCCTCCTCTTGAAAAGGATTTGCCCTGAAATCAAAATCATCACCTACAGAAAGAGGAGATAAGTCAGCAACAATAAATGTAGCACTAACGTTATACTCACCTAGCAAATCAAGTTTATAAGCATTATCATTAATCTGCTCCGAAACTTGAAAAGGTCCATCTCCACACAACATAAACTTGGACTTCCTTTGTTCAGGAAACCTCTCCTAGGTCAAACTAATGTGATTCCACCGGATCTCGCCCAACCGATAACCCGCTGGGGTCTAACCCGATACGGATGAAGAACAGGCCAATCACAAGAGCTCAAATTAAGAGATTTAAGGACAACCTGGAGCATTTATACAGGGGGTAATCAATTCTCAACAGAGCTTGTCCATAATTGAAGATACAAAGCCTATTCTAAGCATCCAAGTGGTGGAAGCCGATATGAACCCGGATAGCAGTTTTGGTGCAAATATGGACAACGAGCAGCATGAAATGGTTCCAACTCTTTATGGATTCAATACATATGTCTAAGAGGATATAAGTCACGGCATCTTCAAAGGCATTGAAAAAGGGGTTGTACGGACAGCTTCAAATTTGGCCTATTTTTTACTGTATTTTGCTAAGTTGGCTTTTTCTTCCTCTTCCAAGCATGGGCAACATGTGGGACTTCATATTCAGCTTATTTGGCATCCTACAAAGCATATTGAAGCTGATTTGGAGTTCAAATTTGTCAAAGATTGGTCAAAGTCACCTTAGTCAAAAAGCTAGTATTTTGGTTTCCTAATTTGATTTTGACTTTTTGTTTTAGGAAATTAGTCTTTTATTTTGATTTTTATTTATTTATTTTTTGGACAAATAAGTTTATGAAAGTTATTATTTTAATATTTCAATTGTAAATTAATCAATTCCTAATTCAAAATAAAGGAATTAATTAATCCAAATTAGTTTAAGAAACTAGGAAAAATTACCCACTTTCCTTTTCTCCACACTTTGAGTACGGTTTTGAATTAATTTTTTTAGGGTTTTTGCTTTGTAATCTTAGCCTATTTAAAGGCTTATTTTCAATGAGAAATCAAGCTTGAATTTTATATGGAAAATTATTTGTGAGATTGAATTCTCTTTGTTCTTTTGAACACCTAAAACACCATTAGTGAATGAGTGTTTTAGTTTGACTTATCAATAGGCCTTCCATCACCTATTGTGCCGTCTTCATTATAGACCAACGTTTCTAATCACAGGTTGGTTAGGGGTAAAGGTGACCATTAGAACTTGAATATAATTAGATCCGGGCTAATATAATACAGGTTTACGAGCAGGTCATCCCAGGTTCGTATCAATAAGATCCTATATATATAGCGCCCACTCCATTGAAGGAAGATATACAAGTTTAGAGAGCTATTTAAGAGTCTTAAATAAAAACAAATCAAATTTTGGGAGTTTCTTAAGTTCTCTTAAGAGTTCTAGGGTTTTAAATTTTAGGGTTTAAGAGATCAATTGGAGAGGAGGAGGTATAGAGACATGGACTTGCTTGCAGAAGAAGGCTACAACTTGGAGAGCTTTTGGATGACAATTTCTTCAATAGTTTTTATTCTCTTCTCTTTCTGTTTAATTGTGAACAATATTGTTTTTTTTTTCTTTATAATTATGGATGTTGAAATTACTTTTACCATGAACTAATTGCGTAGCTAGGGCTATGATGTAGCCCTACCTATGAAGGTTTAATTATTTTAATATATGTTGAGTTTTATTTAATTAGTAATATGTTTTGTCAATAAATCATTAGTATGCTTAATGCTTTCATAGGCCGGAAGGAATGAATGATTTTAATAATATTTGAGCTTGGGAAAAGATGATATTGTGGACCTCCAATGATTTACATAAATGCATAATTGATTGGAAAATAGTTATGCTTAATGAATTTGTATGATTTAATTTATATGCCGGAAGGAATAAATTAGGTTATGTGAATATTATGAATTGTGAGTGGATACAACTTTTGATTAATATTGTGATTAAGTGTGGTTAACAAAATTACTAGTTAATTAAATTCACATATTTAAGTAATTAAATTGGAATAGTTAGTGGTGAAATCAAATGCCTTAGTATTCATAATTATTAAACTCACTCTCTCAATCTACTTTTAATTGATTGCTTTTGTTTAATTTTGTTATTTAATTTTTGCTTGCCATCTTAATTGCTATTTCAAATATTACCAAAACCTAATTATCTTTAGTACTTAATTCTTAATCCCTTGGGTACGACAACCCTATTTTACCAGTTTATTACTTAAAAACGATTCGTGCACTTGCGAGTTGATTTTACACATCAACCCACTAGCTTTATTGTATTTTGCTGAGTTAGCATTTTCTCTTTGTTCCAACCAAGGACAATGTTAGGTCTAAAATATTAATGATTTTATGCCATATTTATAACTTAATATTTGTTAGTCTATGTTGATTTGTTATGGAAAGATACTTAATTATGTATTTTTCTTAATCTAGGTGAAAGAGGAATAATTTTAAGAAAACAGCCATAAAAATGGATTCTTTAGGTCAAATTATGGTGGGAAGCAAGATTTGGGCTTGAACGGTTCAAACATTGAAAAGATTCCAAAAAGATACATTAAAGATTCCATAAAGATTTAGTCGGGAATTTTATGATGGAAGTGGATGTCATATGAATCTTCACGATCTAAAGATTTCAAATATCACCTTAGTTTTGAATTTCGAGGTGTGAGTAAAAAGATATCATCATTTAAAGTTTGGAATTTATAAAAAGGAATATTTCTAGTTAAATATCCACCATGGATTAAGAGAGGGAATCAAGGCGAAGGACCAAGATTAGGACAAGTGGCAATAATTGGTTAATTTATCATTAATGAAGCACATGTCATGTCACATGCTTCATTAACGGTAAATAAGACTAATTAACTATTTTTTTTTTTTAAGAAAGAATTAGAGAAAAGGAAAGTATTGGAGAGCAAGTAATATCAAGTTTCCTTTTTACACATGAAATTCGTCCAACCCTCTTCATGGCCTAAAAAATGTATCTTACAAGACTCCCAGAGAAAAAGGTTCTCAAGGTCCTATATATAGAGCCCCCACCACATTGAAGAAATATACACAAGTTTGGAGAGTTATTTATGAGTTTTTAGGAGGCTTAAATAGAAACAAACCAAATTTTGGGAGTTTCTAAGTTTCTCTTAAGGGTTCTAGGGTTTTAAAGTTTTAGAGTTTTAGAAGATCAATTGGAGAGCTTGGAGGAGGCAGAGAGACATGGGCTTGCTTGGAGAAGAAGGCTATGACTTTGAGAGCTCTTGGAGGAGAATTTCTTCAATAGTTTTTATTTTCTTTTCCTTTCTCTTTAATTATGAATCTTATCATTTTTAATAATTATGGATGTTAAATTTATTTTTTCCATGAACTAATTTTCGTAGTTAAGGCTATGATGTAGCCCTAACTATGAAGGTTTAATTATTTTAATATATGTTGTGTTTTATTTAATTAGTAATATGTTTTGTTAATAAATCATTGGTATGCTTAATGCTTTCATAGGCCGGAAAGAATGAATGATTTTAATAATATTTGAGCTTGGAAAAGGATAATATTATGGATCTCCAATGATTTACATGAATGCATAATTGATTGGAAAATACTTATGTCTCATGCCATATTATTTGCTTAATCTATGCTTAATGAATTTGCATGATTTAATTTATAGGCCGGAAGGAATAAGTTAGGTTATGTGAATATTATCAATTGTGAGTGTAAACTACTTTTGATTAATATTGTGATTAAGTGTGGTTAACAAAATTACTAGTTAATTAAATTCACATATTTAAGTAATTAAATTTGAATAGTTAGTGGTGAAATCAAATGCCTTAGTATTCATAATTATTAATTTAACTCTCTCTTTACTTGAAATTGATAAAATTTTAATTGATTGCTTTTGTTTAATTTAGTTTATTTAATTTTCAATTGCCATCTTAATTGTCAAATATTACCAAAACCTAATTATCTTTGGCACTTAATTCTTAATTCCGTAGGTACGACAACCCTAATTTTCCACTTTATTACTTGAAAACGATTCGTGCACTTGCGAGTTGATTTTACAGATCAAGTTTTTGGCGCCGTTGCTGGGAATTAAGGCATTAATATTAATTCGGATTGGGTTTAGTTGTACTTTGAACATTGTTTTCTTATTTTAAATTTTTATATTTGTTTCTTAATTTTGGTTTTAGTGTTGCATGCTAGGGTTTTAATTTTTTGCTTGGCCAACTTGCTTTGAATTTTTAATACTTATTTTGTGGTACTTGAAACCAAAATTGTGTTTTTAATTTATTGGTGTTTAGGTTACAAGTCTACCATACTTAGGGATTTTATTATTATTATTATTATTATTATTATTATTTAGTTGAATAAGATTAGGTTTAGCTTACTTTTAGTTGAATTTTAGTTTGGCATAATTGTTTACTTTAAAAGCATACCTGCACAAAAGGGTTTAATTTTTTGCATTCTTTTCGTTTGGTTCATTATTTCCTAGAGTTATTTTCATTTATCTTTTAGTTAAGTGTTAGTTTGTTTTTCTTTATTGCTAATTGATTTTAATTGTTAGATTAGTTAGCAACATTAGAATTTAAATTTTTGTTTTCTTGTTCAATTTTGTAATTTTCTTTCTAATTTATTTTCCTTGCTCTCTTTTTAGGAATTAGGTGTTGTGCATGAGTCATGGATTTGCAACATGGATACAGGTACAGATTTTCTATAGTGGTCTAGATTATGATAACAAACAAATGGTAGATGCAGCTGCAGGAGGTTCTTTAATGAAGAAGAGGCAATCAGAAGCATTTGAATTAATTGAAGAGATGGCCCATAATAACTACCAATATCCAAGTGAGAGGAGACTAAATGGAAGAAGTCAAGTAAAGGCTGTGGAAGATGTTGATATTAACAACTTAGGAGCTCAACTTGCAACCCAATTCATGAAGACCGTGAACACTTAATTTGGTCAAATAGGGGTGAATTCTATCCAATCTACTAATAATTTTTTATTTTGTGATTTATGTGGTGCTCATGATCATAAGAGTGTGGATTGCCAAGTTGGAAATCCATTTGCTTCTGATGATGTTAATTTTGTAGGGAACTTTCAAAAGCAACAAACAATCCATATTCTAACACATATAATCCAGGATGGAGGAATCACCCAAATTTTTCATGGTCTAACAACAACCAGCAGGGGTCTAATCAAGGACAAAGCGGAGGGTTTCAAAGAAAACAATTCCAATCTCCATTCTACCAAAAGCGGCAACTTGCACGTCAAAATCAAAATTCTTCGTAAGCTCAACCTCAATTTTCTTCACTTGAACAATCCTTGCAAGAGTTATCTAATAATACTAGTTCTTTCATGGAGAGAATTGAGTAACAATTGACAAACCATAGTCAAATGTTCAACAACCAAATGGTTGCAATCAAAAGCTTGGAGAGCTAAATAGGTCAATTAGCAACTCAATTCCAAAGAAGTCAAGGAACTTTGCCAAGCCAAATGGAGAAGAACCCAAAGGAGCAGGTTCAAGCCATTATATTAAGAAGTGGAAAGCAAGTAGCCAGGCCTAAAGAAAGTGGCAAAGGGATGGTGATTCTTGATGATGAAGATGAGGAGAGCCCTACAGACTCAACATCACACTTGGTCACACATGACAACTCAAAATCAAATGTGGAGCATAATAAGGCTTATAGGAGAAAAGATGAAGGTTAAAGTGATGCCATGAAGTCTCCACCAACAAAGTACATACCACCACATGCAAGAGAGGCCGAGAGCTCACCAACTGGATCAAAGAAAGTTGAACCAGCACCTTACCTAAGTAAACCTATTGTCAAGCACAACGAAGATGAGGAGGAGAATAAGCCTATAAGAAAATCCCACCTCCACCCTTCCCATCTAGGTTTAGGACTGCAAAGTTAGATAATCAATTTAAAAAGTTTCTTGATGTATTTAAGCAATTGCATGAAAATATCCCTTTCATAGATGCCTTAGAACAAATGCCTTCTTATGTTACGTTTTTGAAGGAGATATTGTCAAACAAGAGGAGGTGGGAAAATTATGAGTTAGTAGCTTTGAGTGAGGAGAGTAGTGCGAGGTTACACCATAGGATTCCACCTAAGTTAAAATATCCCGTGCAACATTGGACATTATAATTTTATGGCTCTTTGTGATTTAGGTGCTAGCATTAATTTGATGCCATATAGAGCATTTACCGGAAGCTAGGAGTGGGAGATGTGACTCTTCAAATGGCGGATCGAAGCATCAAAAGGCCAAGGGGAATATTGGAGGATGTACTTGTAAAAGTAAACAAGTTCATATTCCCTGCAGACTTTATGATACTTGATATGGAGGAAGATGACAACATTCCAATCATTCGTGGAAGACCATTTTTTGCAACCGGGCGTGCCCTCATTGATGTACAACAAAGGCAAGTAACCCTTAGAGTGCTCAATGAGGAGGTAAGTTTTCAAATCCCTAATGTTGTTAAATTTCCTAATCTTGATGAAATTTCTTCCTGCTTTCTTGTTGATACATGGGATGAATTGGTAAATGACATGGCAAAGGAAAGTAATTTAGATCCCTTAGGATTGAGTGAGTTATTTAGACCATGTGCAGAAGAAGAAAAACAAGAGTGTAACATCATAGATATAGCCACCCACAAAGAGGTAGATTATGTTGGAAAGTGTGAGGATTCAGGTGAGAGTGGACCTAGAAAGATACCGAGTGTGAAGCACCCACCTATAATTGATTTGAAGCCACTACCTAGTCATTTAAAATATGCTTTTCTAGGATTTAATAATACCTTTCAGGTAATAATTTCATCCGCCCTTAGTGAGGACCAAGAAGCCAAACTTTTAGAAGTCTTAAGTGAACATAAAACTGCACTAGGTTGGACTATAGCTGATATTAAGGGTATTATCCCCTCTATTTGTATGCACAAAATACTTATGGAGGAAAACCACAAACCGACTGTAGAACATCAAAGGAGGCTTAATCCTAATCTTAAGGAAGTGGTTCATGGTGAGATTTTAAAGCTTTTGGATGCCGGGATTATCTATCCTATTTCGGATAGTAATTGGGTAAGTCCTATTCAAGTAGTTCCTAAGAAAGGTGGGATGACTGTGCAAGAGAATGATAAGAGTGAGCTTATTCTTACTATGTTAGTTACTGGGTGGAGAGTGTGTATTGATTACAGGAAGCTTAATAAGACTACTAGAAAAGACCATTTTCCTTTGCCATTCATTGATCAAATGTTAGAAAGGTTAGCCAGTAAGGAATATTATTGTTTTCTAGATGGTTATAGCGGTTACAATCAAATAGCTATTACCCCTGATGATCAAGAAAAGACTACTTTTACTTGTCCTTATGGAACTTTTGCCTATAGAAGGATGCCTTTTGGTTTATGCAATGCACCTGCAACCTTTCAAAGGTGTATGATGTCCATCTTTCCGGATATGGTAGAAGATGTCATTGAAATTTTTATGGATGATTTTAGTGTATTTGGTGATTTTTTTACTTCTTGCTTGCAAAATTTATCTAGGGTTCTTCTAAGGTGTAAAGAAACGAATCTTATGCTTAATTGGGAAAAATGTCACTTTATGGTTCAGGAGGGCATAGTTTTAGGTCATAAGGTTTCTAAAAGGGGAATTAGGGTAGATAAAGCTAAAATAGAAGTTATAGAGAAATTGCCTCCATCGACTTCAATAAAAGGTATTAGGAGTTTTCTTGGGCATGCGGGCTTTTATAGGAGATTTATTAAGGATTTTTCCAAGATAACTAAACCTCTTTGTAACTTGTTGAATAAAGATGTTCCCTTTGTTTTTGATGATAAATGCATGCATGCTTTTAATCTTTTGAAAGAAAAATTAATATGTGCTCCCATTATGTGTGCTCCTAATTGGAATCTACCTTTTGAAATTATGTGTGATGCTAGTGATTATGCTATAGGAGCTGTTTTGGGACAAAGGAAAGATAAAAAAACTGCATCTTATTTATTATGCTTCTAGAACTTTGAATAATGCTCAACTTAATTATGCTACTACTAAGAAAGAGATGCTTGCCACTGTCTTTGCTTTTGATAAGTTTAGAGCATATTGTTTAGTTCTAAGACCATTGTCTATACCGTTCATAGTGCAATTAAGTACCTCATGAGTAAGAAAGAGTCTAAACCTAGGTTAATTAGATGGGTTTTGTTACTTCAAGAGTTTCATTTAGAAATGTTGGATAAAAAAAGGAGTAGAAAACCTAGTAGTTGATCACTTGTCTAGGCTGGAATTGAGTGAGGAAAAAGAAGAAAGAGACATAGAAGAGTGTTTTCCAGATGAGAAAGTGTTTAAGGTTGATGGTGTGTTTGATGTACCTTGGTATGCTGACATTGTTAATTATTTGGTTACTAATGTCATGCGCCTAGTTTGGAAAAACCATATGAAAAGCATAAGTTTCTTAAGGAAAGTAGGTATTACTTTTGGGATGACCCCTATCTTTTTAAGAAGTGTGCCGATGGTATAATTAGGAGGTGTGTTGCTAGAGAAGAGACAATGTCCATTATTAAAAGTTGTCATTCTAGTGAGTGTGGGGGGCATTTTGGGACTAGAAAAACCATAGCAAAAATTTTAAATTCTGGATTTTGTTGGCCATCTATGTTTAAAGATACTAATATTTATGTGCAAGGTGTGATAGGTGCTAAAGAACCGGGAACTTATCAAGGAAGAATTAGATGCCTTTGAAGAATATCCTTGAGGTAGAATTGTTTGATGTTTGGGGTATTGATTTCATGGTCCTTTTTCTTCTTCTTGTGGTAATAAATATATTTTAGTTGCTATGGATTATGTTTCTAAATGGGTTGAAGCTAGTGCACTACCAACTAATGATGCACGGGTTGTAGTGAAATTTTTTAAAAAATACATTTTTACTAGATTTGGCACACTTCGAGCAATCATTAGTGATGGTGGCACTCATTCTTGCAACAAACAATTTGAATACCTTCTTGCTAAATATGGTGTTAAACATAAAATTGCTACCCCTTACCATCCACAAACTAGTGGGCAAGTAGAAATTTCAAACAGGGAAATAAAGAGGATTTTGGAGAAGACGGTCAATGCTTGAAGAACGGATTGGAGCTTAAAGCTAGATGACTCACTTTGGGCATACCAGACCGCCTACAAGACCCCCATTAGTACTTCTCAGTATAAATTGGTTTTTGGTAAGGAATGTCATCTTCCCATGGAATTGGAGCATAAAGCATATTGGGTAACCAAGTTTCTCAATTTTGATCAAGAGGCTGTGGGCAAGAATAGGCTATTGCAATTGGATGAACTTGAAGAATTTAAGATGGATGCTTTCGAGAATGCAAAGATTTATAAAGAAAAGACAAAGAGATGGCATGACAAGATGATTAAAAAGAGGAACTTTCATGTTGGACAAAAGGTGCTTCTTTATAACTCTAAACTTAAATTGTTTCCAGGTAAATTAAGATTAAGATGGAGTGGACCATATGATATTGTACAAATTTTTCCAAGTGGAGCAATTGTACAAATTTTCACAAATTTAAGGTGAATGGGCAGCGGTTGAAGCCATATTATGAAGGTGGAGTGCTTGAGACTAGCCTCTATTTGGATGATCTTAATTAAGTTAAAGGGAGGAGTCAAGCTAATGACTTTAAACCAGCGCTCTTTGGAGGCAACCTAAGTTTCTTTGTTTACCTACTTTTTATCTATTTATTTTAGTTGTTTTTGCTTGTTTTCTTGTTTTGAGGTTGTTTTGATGTGTTTTGTTTGAGTTTTTGCAAGGTTTTAAGATGTTTAGGTGCAAAAGAGCAAAAGATGAATGTTAAGAATTTCAAGTCTAAAGCTAGGTTTTTGGAGTATAACCACCTTGAATATGCATTGGAGTACATCAACTTGTATGGGCACATGCCTTTGTTTTCAGCCGCATGGTGTGTACGGAAAATGCAACATGTAGGTTTTTCTCAAGTTTTCACATTACGAGGAACATTCCACGTCTTCAAAGGAGAGTATTCTTTACCTTTTGTTTACTTTTGCTTTAGTTTATGTTTTTCACAATGAGGACATTGTTCATTTTAAGCTTGGGGGTGAAAAGCATGCTTTGCATCTTTTAGGAAGTAAAAATACAGTAAATCAAAGATCTAATTTTGGCTATGAATGAATTTTTTTTTTAAAAAAAAATATGCCGAACATGTATGATGATAGAATGATGAGGACATGACGAAAAGACCTTCAAGATGGAGCCCAGATCCACTTCGAATGTCTACAGGACCCATAACCCGAGCACGAGCAAAGAGATTGAAAGAGGCACTAAATGGTTTAATTCAAGAGGTGTTTTCAACCCAAAGAAGCAAGTTCATTAGTGAAAATGAACTAAAATTGGTCCATATGATTGGATAGTGGATGCTAACGTGAAAGAGAGTTTAACACATGGACTTCTACAACATGGTGATTGGCATCATATGGTGACATGGCATCCAACTAAGCTTGGCCAAATTTTATAATTAGGAAAATATTAATTTTTATTTATGTTTTGATTGGATTTTGGCATATTGCCTATTTACTTTCCTAATTTAGTTTTTATTAGGTTTTTAAATTACTTTCCTAATTTTATTAGAATTGAATTTGTCAAAGAATTAAAGGCCATTCAAATTAGGAAATTAGGAGCTAAATTAGGTTTCCTAAACCTAACCATATTAGGTTTCCTAAACCTAACCACATTAGGTTTCCTAAACCTAACCAAATTAGGTTTCCTAAACCTAATCACATTAGGTTTCCTAAACCTAATCACATTAGGTTTCCTAAACCTATCAAAATTAGGTTTCCTAAACCTAATTTTCGTCCATTATTACTCCACCTTTACTTTTAGCAAATTTAGGAAAGCTTTGTAATTTATTTTGCCTATTTAAAGGCACATAAGTCATGAATAAAGGGGAGATTACAATTTTGATTCAAAGTGAGAGTGATTCTCTTGGTTCTCAAAGAACTACATCGAACTTCTTCAAGCTTTGTTTGTGGAGTTCAAATTTGACTTATCAATAGGTTATTCCGCACCCTATTGTGGCGTCTTCACCATACCAAGGTTTTTACCTTAAATATAGGTAACGGGCCGAGGTCTTTCATTGATAACTTGTAATTAGATGGTCTAATCAATCTTTGTTACGGGTTTTGAGGTAGATCGCTCTAGGTTCATAGCAATTCAGGCGTTGGCTAGCGATGTGTCCTAGTCCCTGGCACTTAAAACAAATAATTTCCCTTGATCTTGATTGTTTAGGATCAGATTTTACCTCATTCTTTGGTGCTTAGATAGATTCAGTTTTCGACTCCCTTTTCGGCCGATTGGAACTTTCTTCACCAAGTTTCTGTTTTGGCTTGTTCTCAAAGGTAGGATTGTTTCTCTAGCCACTTGGATTTGATCTTCCGCTGTTGGAAACACCCCCAAACTGTGAGCCTACACCCCTCCTCTTGAATTGATGCTTTAATTTAATAGCCACATGCAACATCTCCTCTAATTCCACATATTGTTGCAATTCTAGTTGATTGGCTATTACACGATCCAAACCACCAAGGAATCTTGCCATGGTTGCTTCTCTATCTTCATTCATGCTTAACATCATGGTAAGCATCTCCATCTGCTTGTAATAATCCTCCACGGACCTACTTCCTCAAGATAAAGATTGAAGCCTTTGATATAGCAACCTATGATAATGTGGTGGTACGAACCGCTTTCTCATGGCTCCTTTCATTTGTTGCCATGTGGTGATCAAGTCATCACCAACTCTCCTTCGGGTGTTTTCTCATTGGTCCACCATGGGAGTGCATAATGACCAAACTCCATTGCTGCAACCTTCACCTTCTTGGCCTCCCAATAATTATGTCAATAAAAAATCATCTCATTCTCTCCTCCCATTTCAAATATGCCTTCGGATCACTTTTTCCCATGAAAGGTGGAATGTTTACCTTGATATTCCCTAGATCATCATTCTTTGCTGGTCTCCCACTGATTGGCCTTTCTTGAGGTTCAAAAATTTCATCAAATCCCTCATCCAAGTCATCTCCAAAGTTACTTCCCCCGAATGCCTCTCTTGGTTGCCCTCGGCCTCTTTGACCTCAACCTCGACCTCCATGAGCATCTAACCTTATATTTGGCCCTATTTGTGATGTTATCCAGTCCATCCTTTGATCTATGTTGTCAACTCAGGCATTCATCTGCTGCAAATGCTTCAATATAGGCGTCATGTCCGTTTGCTCACCACTCCCTGTAGCTCGAGAACCACCATGGAATCCTACGGACTCTTCTTCATTAATTCTTAAAGGTGGATCTCCTCTTCTCACCCTTAAATCTGCCATGTTAGTATGAATAATGCAAAATAAGATACAATCTCACCAACAATCACTCCCTCACATCTTTCACTCAATCAAGATCTCGACACTCATGGTTTCACACTAATTTTGACTTTTACCCTTTTTTAAGCTCACACACTCTTGCCTTTTTCCACTCAATGAATTATCTTAAAGTGCTAAGTAAAACACCCACAAAATAGTAAATAGATCACAAGTATGTTTTAATTAAACTTATCAATCAAACAGCAGCGAAAAGCAAGTAATACCGAAGAAATTTAACAAAACCTAGTTTTTGACTTTCTAGGCAAAATTAAGCAAAATACTAAGGAAAATTTTGGAATTTTTAAGAACTGGACCAGATGGTAAGTAAGTAAAGAGTCAAGAATAAAAATTTAGAAATCAATTCGAACAAAAATATGGAATAGTGTTGATTGTTGTTCTTATAATTCAAGTTTTATGTATCAAATCCTTTACCAATTTTAATCCAATATTTTTAGTACCCAAAATTCAAAGATTCAGCAGCAAAAATAAATCTCTAGCAACTCAAAATATTAGAAATCAAATATTCAATTCAAACAAATTCCCAAACTAAAATTTCAACACCAAATTCAACAAACCCGAAAATATATATATATATATATATTTTTTTATATTCGGCTTTTCTTCTTCCTTTTTTTTTTTTTTTCACTCACAGATCATAAAAAAATTGCAGTAGCAAGAATTAACACCAAAATTTGCAATTCTAACACCAAATAATCACCAAACCCGTGACCTCCCAAACAAATACAAATTGTACAGTTTTTTTTTTTTTCAGCTTTTTTTTTTTTTTTGAATATATGAATGCGAATATTTAAGACTAAAACAACAAAGAAAAATCAACAAGAACAATGATGAAAAACAACCAACAAACTAGGAAAAAAAATACAGTAAAACAAGGAAATCCTAATTTAGCTAGGAATGAATTTTTTCTTTTTTCTCTTTTTTAAAGATGCAGAATGTGTATGATGATAGAAGCAACCTTAACCTAAGGCTAAAATTATAGAATAACACAAAAACAAATAAAGCAAATAAAGATAGATTAAACCTGATCAAAATTCGACTCTGATACCAATAATACGAACCTAAGATGATCTGCACCTAAACCCATATTATATTAGCCTGGATCTAATTATGTTCAAGTTCTAATGGTCACCTTGACCCCTAAGCAACCTGTGATTAGAAACTTTGGTATATAATGAAGATGCCACAATAGGTGATGGAAGGCCTATTGATAAGTCAAACTAAAACACTCACTCTCTAATGGTGTTTTAGGTGTTCAAAAGAACAAAGAGAAATTCAATCTCATAAAATAAATTTTGAATATTATTAATAGTGTGCTCTTCCTAAAAAACAAGCCCTTGTATAGGCTAAAGAAAAACAAAATAAAACCTTAAAACTTAACAGAAAAACCGACCATACATGTGTTTTCCTAAAGTGACCAAATTTCTCACTCCTTTCCTAAACTAATTTGGATTAATTAATTCCTTTATTTTGAATTAGGAATTAATTAATTTACAATGAAAATAATAAAATAATAACTTTCCTAAATTTATTTGTCCAGCAAATAAATAAATAAAATCCAAAAAAGAATAGTAATTTCCCAAAACAAAAAGTAGAATCAAATTAGGAAACTAAAATACTAGCTTTTTAATTAAGTTGACTTTGACTAATTTGAGCTCCAAATCAGCTTCAATATGCTTTTTAGGATGCCAAATAAGCTTATTATGGAGTCTCACACATTGCCCTTGCTTGGAAGAAAGTGAAAAAGCCAACTCAGCAAAATACAGTAAAGCCAGCAAGCAATACATTAATTTTTGGCCAAATTTTGAAGTTGTCCATACAAGTCCGTACAAGTTGGTTTTACTTCTGTCTTGACTTGTTTCCATGACCTTATTAATGATATTTATTGAATCCATAAAGAGTTGGAACCATTTCTTGCTGCCTGGACTCTATAAATGCATTGAAACTGCTATCCAGGTCTGTATCGGCTTCCATCACTTGTATACCCAAGTGGATCTTCGGGTACAGACAAGCCCTCTTGAGAATGAATAACTCCCTAGATAAAGGCAACAAGGTTTTCCCTAAACCTCTTAGCTTGAGCTCTAGTGATTGGCCTGATTTTCATCCTTGTCGGGTCAGTAACCTAGCGGGTTGTCGGTTATGTGGGCACTAGCAGATTCGTGTCAAGCAAGTTTGGACCTACCCTTTTGGATGGATGGAGAAATCATGGGTGCCATTATTTCTTTCTCCTTGAGCCATTCGGCCTCCCTCCTTTGTTGCATTTGAAGTTTATCTCTAAACACTTCCCTTGAAGTTAACAGTTTCAATTTAACCTTTTTTCCTTTAAATTTAAAAACAATGGAATTCTCTCTTCAACAATGTATGGCATCCTTATCAAATATCCATGGCCTCCCCAATAAAATATGACCAGCATGCATGGGAACAACATCACACAATACAAGGTCCACATATTTATCAATGCTAAATTTTACTTCGGCTTGTTTGTTTACTTTCATCTCACCATTATCATTAAGCCATTGTAATCTATATGGTTTGGGATGTTTAATGGGTTCTAACCCCAACTTATCAACTATCACATTACTAATTACATTAGCATAACTTCCATTATTAACTATCATACTACATATGTAACCCTGAATTTCACATTGAGTGTAGAGGATGTTCGCTCTTTGAATTTGATCCTCATCTATGTACATGGTTGCCACCAAACTCAATTCAGACCTTGAAGCCTTGAGTGTTTCAGATTCTTCATGTTCCTCACCTCCAATTTCTACATCATCAATTTTGGTTTCAGCTTCACTTTCTTCACTTTCGGATTCCAAGCCTCCATTACCTTTCAACACCATGATCCTTCTGTTCAAGCATTAACTAGCAATGTGTCCTCGTCCCTGGAAAAACACATAATGTCATGAATTCTAAAAGGTTTAGCATCAATTTTACCTTCAATCTTAAGTGCTTGGATAGATTTTGCTTTTGCTTCTTTTCTTCGCCGATTGGAACTTTGTTCTCTAAGTTTTGGTTTTGGCATTGTATCATATGTGTGATCGCTTTTGCAAACACTTGGATTTGTTCTCCCACTGCTTGAAACGCCTTCAAACTGTGAGCTTGCACTCCTCCTCTTGAATTGGTTTTCAATCCTGATGGCCACATGAAGCATCTCCTCAAATTCTACATATTGATGTAGCTCCAATTGGTTAACTATCTCACGATTCAAACCACCTAAAGACCTTGCTATGGTTGCCTTACGGTCCTCATTCATACTTAACCTCATCTTGAGCATCTCTATCTCTTTGTAGTAATCCTTTATGGTCCTAGTTTCTTGAGTTAATCATTGAAGTCTTTGATGCAGCAACCTATGATAGTTGGTCAGTGCAAATCTCTTCCTCATGGCTCCTTTATTTGTCGCCAAGTAGCAATCAATTCATCACCAACTCTCCTTCGGGTACTTTGCCTTATTTATCCACCATTGGAGTGCATAATGTCCAAATTCGAAAGCAGCCAATTTAACCTTCTTGGCCTCTGAATAGTTATGACAATTGAATATCATCTCCATTCGCTCTTCCCACTCTAAGTAAGCATCCGGATCACTCTTTCCCATAAATGGCGGAACGTTGACCTACTCTATCCGATTATTGATATAGGTGATCAAAATGAGCATTCATTCTTTGAAGTTGTTCCATGATTTCCATCATGCCAGTAGGTTCACCTCCACTTCTCGTTGCTTGAGAATCACTCTTAAACCCTATGGATTCCTCTTCATTAGTTCTAATTGAACCATATCCTCTTCTCATTTTTGAATCTGCCATGTTAGTATAGATAACATAAAAATTCTCATCAAAATCATTCCCTCATGTGTTTCACTCAAATAAGGTCTCGACACTCGTGTTTACACACTAGTTTCGGCTTTTAACTCTCTTTTAAGTGCACACGCTCTTGCCTTTTTCCACTCAAAGAATTATCTCAAAGTTCTAATTAAAACACATATAAAACAGCAACTAGATCACAAGTAAGCCTTAATTTAACTTATCAACAAAAACAAGCAAATACGGAGTGAATTTTAAACATTTAATTCTCAGGTTTTTTAACTAAAAATAAGGGAAATTAAAAGAGAAAATTTTAGAATCAATAAGAACTAGATTAGATGTTAAGAAACTAAGAATTCAATAATAAAATTTTAGCAAAGATATTTAAACAATGAACAAGAAGCAATTCGAACAAAACTTGGAGTAGTCATTTGGTTGTTGTTCTTGTAATTTAATTTTTTGTCTCAATTCCTTTAACCAATTTTAATCCTTTCAATTTTTGCACAATTCCAACTCAAACAAATTCAACCTCCAAATTTTTCAACAAACCAGCCTTTTGTAATTTTTTTTTTTAAATCTTTGGCTTTTCTTTCTTTTTTTTTTTAAACACTCACAGAATATAAACTCAACTCCAGTAGCAATAATCACACTAAAATTTGCAATTCCAAAGCCAAAAACTTCACCAATCCCAAGACCACACTCCAAACAAAATCAAATTGCACAATTTTTAGGATTTATGCAATATGCTTTCAAATCTCTTGTTTTTTTTTTTTTTTTGTTTTAGTTTTTTTGAATATATGAATGCAACTAATTAAAATTAAAATAGTAAAAAAAATTAACAATAAACCAAATTAACAAGAATAATGACGGAAAACAACCAACAAACTAGGAAACAAAAAATTACGATAAAATAAGGAAACCTAATTTAACTAGTAATAACGATTTTGAATTTTTATTTTTCTTTTAAAACAGAACGTGTATGAACAAAGAACAATCTTAACCTACTGATAAAATTGTGGAATAACACAAAACATAATAAAATAAATAAGATAAATCGAACCTAAACAAAATTTGGCTCTGATGCCAAATGATACGAACCTAGGTCGACTTGCTTCTAAACCCGTATTATATTAGCTCGGATTATAATTAAGTTCAAGTTCTAATGGTCACCTTAAACCCTAATCAACTTGTGATTAGAAACCATGATATCTAATGAAGGCGCCATAACAAGTTATTGATGTTCTATTGATAAGTCAAACAAAAACACTTGTTTTCTATTAAGTGTTATAGGTGTTTAAAGAGAACAAAGATAATTTTTTCTCACAAATAAATTTATCAATATATGTAAGCTGTCTTCTTACTAAAAAATAGGTCTGAAAACACAAAAAAAAAAACCTGAAAAGAATAGTCAAATCAGCCATAGGGGATAGGAAACCAAGCTAGGCCGATTGTCACCTAATTAATTCCTTTATTTTGAATTAGCAATTAATTAATTTACAATCAAATAATAAAATTATAAGTTTCCAAAGTTGATTTGTCCAAAAAATAAACAAATAAAAACCAAAATAAAATATAGTTTCTTAGAACAAAAAGTCAAATTCAAATTAGGAAAGTAGTTGACTAGTTTGACAACTAATAGTTGACTAGTTTGACAACTAAGCTATCTTTAACTAATTTCCAGCCTATAAAGACTCCAAATCAGCTTCCATATGCCATGTAGGATGCTAAATACAGTAAAGCCAGCGGCAATCCAGTAAATTTGGCCAACAATCTCTTCCATGCACAAATTGTCAGGACCCGTCCAGAATTCCTTCCCTGGAACCCTAGACAAGCCCTGATCCCAGGGAAACCCTACCGGATCCTCCAACGGAAAATCCGGCAGAGCCTCCCCTAAGGGATTTACTTACCACAAATTTACCTGCACTGAAAACACACTTCTAAAAAAACATCCCCTTATTCCTCCCACAATACTACAAATTGGTTCCACAAATTTATAGCACTTCAAAATCACGTACAATTAATACCGAAACATACTTTGCTCATGCATAATAAATAAATTAAACCACAATAAAACCATAATTAAATCATACCACATGAGTCTAATTTAAATACCAATTAAACATAATTAATTGCCCAAAAATGATATAAAATCCAGACGCAATTAATTACTGAAAATACTTGCTCATGTGTAATAAATACCATTTAATCACAATAAAATAATAATCGGGAATTTCTAATTACCCCAAAATTTCATTTAGTACCAATGGGTAAATATATATATATAAAATAATATTTTTTTCCGATTGTATTTAAAATACGCCACATGAGCACAATTTACAGATATAAAATTAATACCACATAAATATAATTAATTACCCCAAAAATATTTTTAAAGGTGGGTCACTCACCTGGAGCACGCAATTAATCCTAAGATCCACCATGGGATCAATTTCACGACTCACTGGTGCTCCTAGAACAAAATTCACAGACAGTCAAATAAATTAATATTTTATTCGGGTAAATAATAACCGGTACCCGGGGGGTCAGACACAAACGTTAACCCAAATAGGCGAATGATATACCGAATCAAAGCTCGTGGAACGAGGATCACAAATCCGGTCTCCATCGACCCCAATTCTGCCGGAGGTGGCCGGAATTTGGTCGGGAAGCTTCGGCCGGTTTTGATCTTGAGGGATCTTTCAAATGGTGGGGATTTTGGGCAATCTAACCCCAGAAATGGACTCAAAGGGGTCGTAAATAGTGGGATAGAGGTATGGGACGGGCTGGGTTGGTCGGAAACGGCGAGAATCACTGGAAAAATTTCACCTCGCCGCCGCGACTTCGCCGGCCCGATCTGGGCGCGTCCGGCGGCGACAGGCCGGGAAATTTGGTGTCTGAGTTCGCGGCGGGACGGGCTACACTGGTGGCCGGCGCGTGTAGCATTTCGGCGACTGAAATCCGGCGAAACGCCGGTCAAACAGGGAGAGGGAGAGAGTCAAAGGAGAGAGAAAGAGAGAGAAAAAGCTGCGTGTGTGTTTTTCTGTCTTGGTCGGGCCCGGGGAAGAAGGGAAGGAAAGGGAAAGGAAAAAAAAAGAAAAAAGAAAAGAAAAGGGAGGTGTTTTCCCACGTGGGGAAAGAAAAAGAAAAGAAAAAGAAAAAGAAAAAAAAAATAAAATAAAATAATACAAATAATTAAATAATAATATTATTATTTAAAATAATAATAAAAATAATTTGATTTTAAACATGGTTGACATGTGGCATTTCACCATGGTGACACATGGTCACCTTCATTAAGTCACACGTGGCACATCGTTATGCGTGTAAAAATAATATTAAAATAATACAATAATTGAAAAACTTTACAGGTCCATAACTTTCAAACCACATGTCCAAATCGGACGTGCCGCTAGTCTACGGACTCGTATCAACGAGCACTTCACAACCGTGCATGAGTCAAAACTCAACCTTGCATGAATAAAAAGTCAACTCCGGCACCCCTTGGACAGTTTGGACCTCAACTTGTTTTGCTCAAAACTTTCAAACCGTAGCTCCGTTTTCAACGTGCTACCAGTCTACGAACTCGTGCCAACGTGTACTTCATAACAGTACCTCAGTCAACCTAGAATTCCAACCGGATCAAAAAGTCAACTTTTGACCCCTTCGGTCAACGGTCAACGGTCAAAGTCAACAGTCAACTGTCAACCTCGGTCGACGTGCAAAAATTTCCGACATGATTCGGGACGGGGTGTTACACAAATGGCCTCTTTGGTTGCTTTTTCATCTACCTTGACTTGATTCCATGACTTCTTGGGATATCAACTGGGATCAAGAAGTGTTGAACCCATTCCTTGTTGCCTGGAGTCCATAAATGCACTAAAATAGCTACCCGAGTCCATATCGGCCTCCACCACTTGGATGTTTAAAACAGGCTTTGAATTTCGGGTATTGACAAGCCTTTTTGAAAATTGATAACTCCTTGTTTAAAGCCAGCTAGGTTATCCTTAAATCTCTTGGCTTGTGCTCTAGTGATTGGCCTGGTCTTCAACTTTATCGAATCAACACCCCAGTGAGCTATCGGTTGTACGGGTGCAGGCGGATTCTCATCAGAAAGTCAAAGCCAACACCAAAATGAACAATTTCGGCCAACAAAAGGGGTCATGTGCATAGGTAGAATTTAAATACTTTTGCTTCTGCCTTGACATGATTTCATGGCCTCTTGGTTATATTAATTGAGTTCATAAAGTGTTGAATCCATTCCTTACTGTCCGGGGTCCAAATATGTACCAAAACAGCTATTTGATCCATTTTTGTCTTCTTAACTTGGATACATAAGACAAGCTTTAGATCTTTAGGTATTTTCATGTCGTCTTGAGATTGAATTACTTCTTAGATGAAGCTAACAAGATTGTCTTTTAATTTCCTAGCTTGTGCCCTAGTGATTAGTCCCGACTTCATTTGTAAAGGATCAACACCCTAGTGGGTAGTCGGTTGTATGGGTACGGGTGGATTCTCATCGTTGTGATAGTTGATCGGTTTTCTAAGATGGCACACTTCATTGCGTGTAATAAAACTGATTATGCATCTCATGTAGCTAACTTGTTCTTGAAGGAAGTGGCAAGATTTAATGGTATGCCTAGGACAATTGTTTCCGATAGGGATACTAAGTTTTTAAGTTATTTTTGAAAAGCATTGTGGGTTAAGTTTAGGAACTAAACTTTTGTTTTCAACTACTTGCCACCCAAAAACTGATAGTCAAACCAAAATAGTGAATAGAACTTTGTCTACATTGTTGAAAGCATTAATTAGTAGGAATTTAAGAGCTTAGGTGGAATGTTTACGGCATGTGGAGTTTACTTATAATAGATATATGCATTCAACAACTAAATATTCTCCGTTTGAAATTGCTTATGGTTTAATCCTTTGACGCCATTTAATTTAACACATTTTCCTTTAAGTGAACGTGCTAATCTAGATGGAAAATGAAAAGCTGAATTTGCTAAGAAAATTCATGAGAAGACAAAAGCAAACATTGTGATGCGAATCCATCTGAGCTCACACAACCCATAATCCGCTGGGCCAATGATCCAATACGGATGAAGATCGGACTGATCACTAAGCCTCAAGCAAAGAGGTTTAAGGACAACCTTGCTGCCTTTATCTAGGGAGTAATTCATTCTCAAAAGGGCTTGTCCATACCCGAGATGCAAGGCCTATTTTAAGCATCCAAGTGGTGGAGGTTGATATGGACCTTGGTAGCTGTCACCAGACATCATACATCGGACATCTATCATCAGACATCATACATCAAACATTTTATATCGGACACCCATACATCGGACATCTGACATCGGACTTTGGACTTCGGACATCAGACATAACTTAGTTCGGACATTAGGTAGACATAAGTTTGCTTAGACATCAGACATAAGTCAACTTAGTTGTCAAAATAGTCAACTCATTACCTAATTTGCATTTTACTTTTTGTTTTGTTTTTATTTATTTATTGGTTGGACAAATCAACTTAGGAAAGTTAATATTTTATTATTTTTCATTGTAAATTAATTAATTCCTTATTTAAAATAAATGAATTAATTAATACAAATTAGTTTAGAAAATTAGTGTAAAATTTGGCCAATTTGTTTCCTTTTCTTTTGGTGGTCGACTTTACCAAGTTAATTAGGGTTTTATTTTGTAACTTTTTAGCCTATTTAAGGGCTTGTTTTATCAATAACATTCAATACTTTATTCATCTAGAAAATTATTTATGAGATTGAATTCTTTTTGTTCTCTTTGAACACCTAAAACACCATTAGCGAATGAGTGTTTTAGTTTGACTTATCAATAGGCCTTCCATCATCTATTGTGGCGTCTTTATTATATACCAAGTGATGAGGACATGACGAAGAGCCCTTCAAGATGGAGCCCAGATCCACTTCAAATGTCTACAGGACCCATAACCCGAGCACAAGCAAAGAGATTGAAAGAGGCACTAAATGGTTTAATCGAGGAGGTGTTTACAACCCAAGGAAGCAAGTTCATTAGTGAAGATGAACTAAAATTGGTCCATATGATTAGGATGGTGGATGCCAACGTGAAAGAGAGTTTAACGCATGGACTTCTACAATATGGTGATGTGGCATCATATGGTGACATAGCATCCAACTAAGCTTGGCCAAATTTTATAATTAGGAAAATATTAATTTTTATTTATGTTTTGATTGGATTTTGGCATGTTGCCTATTTACTTTCCTAATTTAGTTTTTAAATTACTTTCCTAATTTTATTAGAGTTGAATTGGACAAAGAATTAAATGCCATTCAAATTAGGAAACTAGGAGCTAAATTAGGTTTCCTAAACCTAACCAAATTAGGTTTCCTAAACCTATCAAAATTAGGTTTCCTAAACCTAATTTTCGTCCATTATTATTCCACCTTTACTTTTAGCAAATTTAGGAAAGCTTTATAATTTATTTTTCCTATTTAAAGGCACATAAGTCATGAATAAAGAGGATATTAAAATTTTATTCAAAGTGAGAGTGATTCTCTTGGTTCTCTAAGAACTATATCGAACTTTTTCAAGCTTTGTTTGTAGAGTTCAAATTCAACTTATCAATAGGTTATTCCGCACACTATTGTGGCGTCTTCACTATACCAAGGTTCTTACCTCAAATATAAGTAACGTGTCGAGGTCTTCCATTGATAACTTGTAATTAGACGGTTCTAATTCAATCTTTATTACGGGTTTAGAGGTAGGTCGCTCTAGGTAGACCTAGCAATTCGTGTTCATGGGTCATGTTCGTGTCAACCCGTTTAATAATCGTGTCAAAAATGCTTAACCCAAATACGACCCATTTATTAATCGTGTCAGGTACCTAAAACACTAACACAACCCGTTTATAAATAGGTCAACACGACATGACCCGTTTAACACGATTACTTTAACGGGTCGTGTTGACCTATTAATCTGTTAACCTGAAATTGACTCGTTAACCCGAAAATTAACCTATTTATTTTTATTTTATTAAAGATTTATTTTTTATCTCTAAAAAATTAATAATAGAAAAATGTTTTTATAAAATTTTTAATTTATAATATTTTTTAGTTATTAAATTTTATATTATGGATAAAATTATAATTTAAATGGGTTGTAATAGGTATATAATCGTGTCAGGTTGAAATTGACACGTTTAATAAATGGGTCATAATAGGTCAATTTCGAGTTAAATGGACCAACCCGAAAATGACACGATTAATAATCGTGTTAAACGGGTTGACCCGATTATGACCCAAACTCATTTATTCCGTATCGTTTTCGAGTCGTGTCGTCATGTCATGACCTAAATTGCCACCTCTAGCTCTAGGTTCGTATCAATTTGGTATTAGAGCTAGTTTCTAATTACAGGTTTGATCCATCTATCTTCACTCATCCAATCATACCAAACCGAACGGTCATTAAAAAAACAAAAAAATTGTTCTTGTGGTTTGTGGCATTGAATTATTGAGATTTTAAGAGAAACAAGGTAGTGAAATTTTTTTTAGCTGATTTGAGGAGCACCAAAAAAGAGCCAAAATCAAGACTGAAGATAAGGTTTGTTGAATATTCACTAATTCCATTTTGCAAATCTCATTCCAATTTGTTCCTCACATTCCAGTTTCTTTTGTTCTCGCTAAATTTCTTGTTGAGCTTTCGTCGTTGCCTTTTTCTTGTTACTTTTGAATCTATTTGTCTTTTTAGCATTATTTTCATAACTGTTTGGTAGGTCTATTTGGATTGCTACTTGCTAGTTTGTTTTAGTTTGAAATTAGTTTGCAAAGAACTAAAATAGAATTACAAGAGTGGTAAAAGGCAAGAAAGGTGAGAATTATAGAGGGTAAAAGCCGAACTATAACTAGAGTACAAACACAAGTGACCTTGAATTTGGGCGAGACATGTGAAGCAGTGTTGTGAGGCCTTTCTTTTTTACTAACAAATTTTGCAGAAAAATCATGTCACAAGACAAAAGCAAAGAAAGCATGGATGAAACTCCAGGTGTGGCTGATCCGAAGTTATACATCCAAGCCATGGTGGGAGAACTTCAAAGAGCACTACGGTTTGAGATAGGGCAAATCCATGATAGGTTGGATAGGATGGAATCATCAATCCAAACACTGTAGCCACAACCTCCACAAAGGTTTGCTCATGGATGTGGTAGAGGAAGAAATACTCCAAGAAGGGAAGAATGGGAACGTGTGGGAGATGACTATGAGGAAGAAGAGGAAGACATTGGTTCGGGAACCAACCAATTCCATGGGAGAGAGAGGTTAGCCCGAGGCAGTGACTACGGAGGAATTAAGATGAAAATATCATCATTCCAAGGTAAAAGTGATCCAAAAGCATATCTCGAGTAAGAGAAGAGGATTGAGATGGTATTTGATTGTCAAAATTACTCCGAGGCAAAAAAGGTAAAATTAGCCGCTGTTGAATTCACAGACTATGCTATTGGATGGTGGGACAAAGAGATACTTTCTAGGAGGCGAGCAGGATAAAGACCTATAGATACATGGGAGGAGATGAAGGCTTTGATGAGGAAGCGTTTTGTTCCTAGCCATTACTATAGGAGCATTTTTCATAAATTACAAAGCTTGTCTCAAGTAAATAGAAGTGTGGAGGACTATTATAAGAAGAGGAAAATCCTTATGATGAGGGCTAATGTTGAGGAGGATAGGGAGGCTACAATGGCAACTTTCTTGGCTGGTTTGAATAGGGAAATAGCAAATCAAGTGGACTTGCACCATTATGTGGAGAATGAGGAGATGCTGCACATGGCCATCAAAGTAGAGCAACAATTCAGGAGGAGGGGTACCACAAGACCTACTATTGCTCAAAACACTTGGAAAGCAAGCCCAACCATATGGAAACCCAATCAGCCCAAGTTTGAAGATAAAGCCACCACACGGCCTAAATTTGGAGTTAAGGCCGAACCATCCTCATCCAAGCAAGCAAGTAAATCTGATTCATCTTTAACTAGATATCGAGATATCATGTGCTTTAAATGTCAAGGCAGGGGTCATAACAATGAATCCATGCCACCATTAGAAGACGTTGGTGATGAAGATGAAGGAGATTGCAACTATCCAGTTGGTGGGGGCTTGTCATTTGTTGCTAGGAGAGCTTTAACTGTATATAAAGATGAGAAGGAAGTGCAACGAGAGAACATCTTTCATACGAGGTGCAAAGTCAAGGATAAGGTATAAAGTATGATTATTAATGGAGGAAGGTATACTAATGTTGCTAGTCTTACTATGGTTGAGAAGCTAGGTTTACCCACTATGAAGTATCCAGAACCATATGAGCTACAATGGCTTAATGATTGCGGAGAGCTGAAGGTGAATAGGCAAGTGAAGATTGCTTTCTCTATTGGTGATTACGAAGATGAGGTTATTTGTGATGTGGTACCAATGCAAGCTGGTCATTTGCTTTTAGGACGTCCGTGGCAATTTGATAGAGATACTGATTATCATGGTCGAACTAACAAGGTTGTCTTCAATTTCAAGGGTAAACGAGTGGTGCTTATGCCGATGACTCCTAAACAAGTTTTTGATGATCAATTGGGTTTACAAAGGCTGAGAGAAGCTGAACAACAACATAATCAAATTGTATCCAACCACCAAGAGAAGAAAAAGAGTGGTGATGATGAGTGTGTGAGTGAAAAAGAAAAGAAAAAAGAAAGTTTTTATGCAAAACAAAGTGAGATGAAGAAGCTTTTTTGTTATAGAAAGCCTATGATTGTAATGATTTACAAAGAAGCATATATGAATCATTTAACTAACCCTGATCAATCTGTTTTGCCTAGTTCTATTGTTTCTCTTTTGCAGCAATTCGATGATGTCTTTCCCGAGGAGATTCCAAGTGGGTTACCACCGATTAGAGGGATCGAACATCAAATTGATTTTGTTCCAGGATCAATAATTCCAAATCGACCGGTTTATAGGAGTAATCTAGATGAGACAAAGGAACTTCAAAGGCAGATAAGTGAATTGCTTGAAAAGGGGTATGTTAGAGAGAGCATGAATCCATGTGCTGTACCTGTGTTACTAGTCCCTAAGAAAGATGGAGCATGGAGAATGTGTGTAGATTGTAGGGCTATTAACAATATAACTGTCAAATATCGTCACCCTATTCCTAGGTTAGATGATATGCTTGATGAATTGTATGGTGCATGCATGTTTTCAAAAATTGATCTTAAGAGTGGTTATAATCAAATTTGCATGAAGGAAGGTGATGAATGGACAACAGCATTTAAAACAAAGCATGGTTTGTATGAGTGGTTGGTTATGCCATTTGGGTCAACTAATGCCCCTAGTACTTTCATGAGACCTATGAATTATGTTTTACGTGCTTACATTGGAAAATTTGTGTTTGTGTACTTTGATGATATCCTTGTATATAGTAGGAGTTTAGAAGAGCATGTAGGGCATCTTAGATTAGTTTTAGATGTGCTTAGGAAAGAAAGATTATTTGCAAATATTAAAAAGTGTGATTTTTGTCAAAATGAACTTGTATGTCTAAGACTTGTTGTGATAGTGTTTGACCTAGGAGATTGGATTTGGTTGTACTTAAGAATTGAGAGGTTTCTAAAGCTACAAAATTTGAAGTTTATGTCACGTGGGGATGGACCTTTTCAAGTTCTAGCATAGATTAATTACACTACTTACAATCAGATATCCCAGGTGAGTATAATGTAAGTGCTACTTTTAATGTCGCTGATTTATCTCCTTTTTGTGCAGGTGACGATTTGAGGACAAATCCTTTTCAAGAGGAGGGGAATGATGAGGACATAACCAAGAACCCTTCAAGATGGAGCCCAGATCCACTTCAAATGTCTACAAGACCCATAACCCAAGCACGAGCAAAGAGATTGAAAGAGGCACTAAATGGTTTAATCGAGGAGGTGTTTACAACCCAAGGAAGCAAGTTCATTAGTGAAGATGAACTATAAAATTGGTCCATATGATTGGGATGGTGGATGCCAATGTGAAAGATAGTTTAATGCATTGACTTCTACAACATGGTGATGTGGCATCATATGGTGACATGGCATCCAACTAAGCTTGGCCAAATTTTATAATTAGGAAAATATTAATTTTTATTTATGTTTTGATTGGATTTTAGCATGTTGCCTATTTACTTTCCTAATTTAGTTTTTATTAGGTTTTTAAATTACTTTCCTAATTTTATTAGAGTTGAATTGGTCAAAGAATTAAAAGCCATTCAAATTAGGAAACTAGGAGCTAAATTAGGTTTCCTAAATCTAACCACATTAGGTTTCCTAAACCTAATTTTCGTCCATTACTATTCCACCCTTACTTTTAGCAAATTTAGGAAAGCTTTGTAGTTTATTTTGCCTATTTAAAGGCACATAAGTCATGAATAAAGAGGAGATTACAATTTTGATTCAAAGTGAGAGTGATTCTCTTGGTTCTCTAAGAACTATACTGAACTGTTTCAAGCTTTGTTTGTGGAGTTCAAATTCGACTTATCAATAGGTTATTCCGCACACTATTGTGGCGTCTTCACTATACCAAGGTTCTTACCTCAGATATAGGTAACGAGTCGAGGTCTTCCATTGATAACTTGTAATTAGACGGTCCTAATTAAATCTTTGTTACGGGTTTAGAGGCAGGCCACTCTAGGTTCGTATCACCAAGGTTTCTAATCACAGGTTGGTTAGGGGTTGAGATCAATCCATTAAAACTTGAACATAATTAGATTCGAGCTAATATAATATGGGTTTAGGAGCAGGTTATCCTAGGTTCGTATCATTTGGTATCAGAGCAAAATTTTGTTCAGGTTTGATCTATCTTTATTTGCTTTATTTGTTTTTGTGTTATCCTGCAATTTTAGAATTAGGTTAAGGTTGCATTCATCCCATACACATTCTGCATCTTTAAAAAAATAAATAAATAAAATTCATTCCTAGTTCAATTAGGATTTTCTAGTTTTATCATATTTTTGTTTCTTAGTTTGTTGGTTGTTTTTCATCATTGTTCTTGTTAATTTTGGTTTTTGTTGATTTTTCTTTGCTGTTTTAGTATATTTACATTAATATATTAAAAAAAAAAAGAGAAGGGTTTCCGGCAACATATAGAAAAAAAAAAAAAAACTGCACTTTTGCTTTTGTTGGAGGTCACGGGTTTGGTGGATTTTTGGTGTAGAATTGCAATTTTTGGTGTTGATTTTCGATTTGTTGAATCCAATGTTTGCTCGAAATTTCTTTGAACTGTTGCATTGTTGACTATTTGTTACATATTTGGAGTTGCTGGAGAATTATTTTTGCTGCTGGATATTTGGATTTTGGGTGCTTAAATTATTTGGATTCAAATTAGATAAAGAAACTGATACAAAAATTGAATTACAAGAACAACAACCAATACTAGTCTATATCTTTTCTCTAGTTCTTAAAAATTCCAAAATTTTCTCATTGGTTTGCCTTATTTTGCCTAGAAAAGCCGAAAACTATAATTTGTTAATTCATTTGGTATTGCTTACTTTTTGCTAATGTTTTGTTGATAAGTTTAATTAAAACATACTTGTGATCTAATTGCTATTTTGTGGGTGTTTTAATTGGAACTTTGAGATAATTCATTGAATGGAAAAGGCAAGAGTGTGAGCTTAAAAGAAGGAAAAAGTCGAAACTAGTGTGAAAACATGAGTGTTGAGACCTTGTTTGAGTGAAACACGTGAGAGAGTGAATTTGGTGAGGTCTTATTTTATTTTTGCATTATTTATACTAACATGGCAGATTCAAAGGTGAGAAGAGGAGATCCACCTTTAAGAATTAATGAAGAAGAGTCCGTAGGATTCCTTGGTGGTTCCCAAGCTACGGGGAGTGGTGAGCAAACAGACATGAGAGTTATATTGGAGCAATTGCAGTGGATGAATGCCCGATTTGACAACATAGATCAAAGGATGGATAGGATAGAAACATCACAAGGAGCACCAAATATAGGGTTAGATGCTCATGGAGGTCGAGGAGGCCGAGGGCGACCAAGAGAGGAATTTAGAGGAGTAACTTTAGAGATGACTTGGATAAGGGGTTTGATGAAAATTTTTAAACCTCAAGAAAGGCCAATCTATGGGATACCAGCAAGGAATGAAGATGATGATCTAGGGAATATCAAGGTAAACGTTCCACCTTTCATGGGAAAAAGTGATCCGGAGGCAATTTGGAATGGGAGGAGGGAATAGAGATGATTTTTTATTATCATAATTATTTGGAGGCCAAGAATGTGACGTTGGCAGCAATGGAGTTTGGTCATTATGCACTCTAATGGTGGACCAATGAGCAAAATAACCGAAGAACAGTTGGTGATTAGTGATCACTACATGGCAACAAATGAAAGGAGCTATGAGGAAGCAATTTGTACCATCGCACTATCATAGGCTGCTGCATTAAAGGCGTCAATCTTTATCTCAAGAAAGTAGGTCCGTGGAGGATTATTACAAGGAGATGGAGATGCTTATGATGAGGTTAAGCATGAATGAGGATAGAGAAGCAACCATGGCAAGATTCCTTAGTGCTTTGAATCAAGAGATAGCCAATCAACTAGAATTGTAACAATATGTGGAATTGGAGGAGATGTTCCATGTGGCTATTAAATTAGAGTATCAATTTAAGAGGAGGGGTGTATGCTCATGGTTTGGGGGTGTTTACAACAATGGAAGATCAAATCCAAGTGCTTGGAGAAGCAATCCCATCTATGATTCAAAGCCAAAACCGAAACTTGGTGAAGAAAGTTCCAATCGGCCAAAATGGGAGTCCAAAACCGAATCTGTCCAAGCACACAAAAGTGAAGGTAAATCTGATCCTAAACCTTCAAAAACTCATGAAATTGTGTGTTTTAAGTGCCAAGGATGAGGACACATCACTAGCCAATGCCCAAACAAAAGAATTATGGTGCTAAAAGGTAATGGCAAACTAGAATCTGAAAGTGAAGAAAGTGATGCTGAAACTAAAATTGAAGATGGAGATGATGGGCATGATGAATCTGAAACTCTCAAGGCATCTAGGGCTGATTTGAGTTTAGTGCCAAGGAGGGTTCTAACCATGTACAAAGATGAGGACCAAATTCAAAGAGAGAACATCTTCCACACCCAATGTGAAATTCAAGGTAAGATTTGTATTATGGTCATTGATAGTGGAAGTTGTAAAAATGTAATTAGGAACATGGTAGTTGTTAGGTCTAAAATATTGATGATTTTATGCCATATTTATAGCTTAATATTTGTTAGTTTGTGTTAATTTGTTATGGAAAGATACTTAATTATGTATTTTTCTTAATCAAGGTGAAAGAGGAAGAATTTTAACAAAAAAACCATAAAAATGGTTTCCTTGGGTCGAATTATGGTGGGAAGCAAGATTGAGCTCGAACCGATCAAGCATTGAAAAGATTCCTTAAACATTCCATAAGGATTCTGTCGGGAATTTCATGATGGAAGTGAATGTTATATGAATCCTCATGATCTGACAATTTCAAATATCACATTAGTTTTGGATTTCGAGGTGTAAGTAAAAAGATATCATCATTTAAAGTTTGGAATTTACAAAAAGGAATATTTCTAGTTAAATATCCACCATGGATTCAGAGAGGGAATCAAGGCAATATATCATTAATGAGGCACATATCATATCACATGCTTCATTAAGGATAAATAAGACTAATTAACTATTTTTTTTTATAGAAAGAATTAGAGAAAAGAAAAGTATTGGAGAGCAAGTAATATCAAGTTTCTTTTTTACATATGAAATTCGTCCAACCCTCTTCATGGCCTAAAAAAGGTATCTTCTAAGACTCCCACATTGAAAATAAAGAGAGAAAAAGGTTCCCAATGTCCTATATATAGCCCTCACCACATTGAAGGGAGATATACAAGTTTAAAGAGTTATTTAAGAGCTTTTAAGAGGCTTGCATAGAAACAAACCAAATTTTGAGAGTTTCTAAGATTCTCTTAAGGGTTCTACAGTTTTAAAGTTTTAGAGTTTTAGAAGATTAATTGGAGAGCTTGGAGGAGGCATAGAGACGTGGGCTTGCTTCGAGAAGAAGGCTACAACTTTGAGAGCTCTTAGAGGAGAATTTCTTCAACAGTTTTTATTCTCTTTTCTTTTCTCTTTAATTGTGAATCTTATTATTTTTAATAATTATGGATGTTGAATTTATTTTTTCCATGGTCTAATTTTCATAGCTAAGGCTTTGATGTAGCCCTAATTATGAAGGTTTAATTACTTTAATATATGTTGAGTTTTATTTAATTAGCAATATGTTGTGTTAATAAATAATTGGTATGCTTAATGCTTTCATAGGCCGGAAGGAATGAATGATTTTAATAATATTTGAGCTTGGAAAAGGATAATATTATGGATCTCCAATGATTTACATGAATGCATAATTGATTGGAAAATAGTTATGTCTCATGCCATATTATTTGCTTAATCTATGCTTTCTGAATTTGCATGATTTAATTTATAGGCCGGAAGGAATAAATTAAGCATTTAATTTTATCTTAGTAATTTTGGACATGTAATAACTATATAAGGTAATTCTAGCTGGTTCAAAATAAGTCAAAATAACTTTAATGCTTTGTCTAGGGTTTCTAAAGAGTCTTACACTCTATTTAAGGATTTTATTTTTCCATTTGTAAGGAGATTGGTTTTTTTTTTTTTAATAAAATTTTCTCTCATTGAGAATTGGTTTTTCACCATTGTTCTTGGACCTCCAGGTTACTCACTTAAGAGTGTCTTTATACTTGTGGTTCTTATCTTCCATGGATATATTTTATTTTATTTTAATTTTTTTTTCCTTCTGTTTTTAAGTTTCTTGTAACTGTTCTTCATCCCATCTCCATATCCAAAAACCATCTGGTTATTCACTTTCATTTTATTGACTAAGAATCATCATCTCACTACCATATCCGCATCCGTGAGCGTATCAAAACTGGTCAATTAGTTTCCTAATTTGATTTTGACTTTTTTGTTTTAGGAAATTAGTCATTTATTTGGATCATATTTATTTATTTGCGGGAAGAATCAATTTAGGAAAGTTATTATTTTATTATTTTCATTGTAAATTAATTAATTCGTAATTCAAATAAATGAATTAATTAATCAAAATTAGAATTAGGAAATGAATGGAATTTCGGCCACGTTAGGAAGCTATCATGCTTGACCAGTTTTATCTTACATTTTTAGGGTATTACTTTATGACTTTAACCTATTTAAAGGTTACTTTTCAAGGAGAATGGACTTTCAATGTTATTCAGATAATTAATTGTGAGATAGAATTCTCTTTATTCTTTTTGATCACCTAAAACACCATTAGAGAGTGAGTGTTTTAGTTTTGACTTATCAATAGGATATCCATCACCTATTGTGGAGTCTTCATTATACAAAGGTTTTTAATCACAAGTTGGTTAGGGGTTACGGTTTCCATAAGAACCTGAACTTAATTGAGATCCGGGCTAATATAATACGGATTTAGGCGTAAGTGGTCCTAGGTAAGTAGCTCCTAATTATGAGATTTGGCAAGTGGATGTCAGTTAGAGAACCATGGCATTGTTAACCATGATGCTGAGCAAACCCAAAACCTAGTTACTTAGCCCGAGAGCTTTTATATTTTAACTTGTAGTTTGTTCTAGCTAATTTTTTGGTACAATTTATGCTAGTTTAAGTTGGTGCTTAAAGACACTGATACGAACCTAGAGCGACTTGCCTCTAAACCCGTAACAAAGATTGAATTAGACCGTCTAATTACAAGTTATCAGTGGAAGACCTTGACCCGTTACCTATATTTAAGGTAAGAACCTTGGTATGGTGAAAACGCCACAATAGGGTGCGAAATAACCTATTGATAAGTCAAATTTGAACTCCACAAGTAAAGCTTGAAAAGTTCGATATAGTTCTTAGAGAATCAAGAGAATCACTCTAACTTTAAATCAAAATTGTAATTTGAATTTTATTCATGACTTGTGTGCCTTTAAATAGGCAAAATAAATCACAAAGCTTTCCTAAATTGCTAAAAATAATTATGGATGAAATTTAGGTTTAGGAAACCTAATTTTGATAGGTTTAGGAAACCTAATTTATCTCCTAGTTTCCTAATAAAAATAGAAAAGTAATTTAAAACCTACCAAAACTAAATTGGGAAAATAAAATAGGCAACATGCCAAAATCCAATCAAGACATAAAATAAAAACTAATCTTTCCTAATTATAAAATTCAGCCAATGCCATGTAGGCGCATATCACCCTCCATGTGGCAAAAGTGCCATGTCACCATATGATGCCGCATCATCCATGTCATCAAAACGTGCCACATCACCATATTATTGGATTTCATGCCTTAGGTTCTCTTTCATGTTGGCATCCACCGTTCCAATCATATGGACCAATTTGGATACATCTTCAGTAATAAACTTACTTCCTTGGGATGTCAACACCTCCTGGATTAAACCATTTAGTGCTTCTTTAAACCTCTTTGCTGGTGCCCTGGTTATTGGTCCCATAGAGATTTGAAGTGGCTTTGGACTCCATCTTGGGGTGCTCCTGGCCATGTCCCCATCATTCCGCTCCTCTTGAAAATGATTTGTCCTTAAATCATCACCTGTATAAAAAGGAGATAAATCAGTGACATTAAAGGTAGCACTTACATTATACTCACCTGGAAGATCTGATTTCTAAGCGTTGTCATTAATTTGCTCCAGAACTTGAAAAGGTCCATCCCCACGCGGCATAAGCTTTGACTTTTGGTTCTCCGGAAACTTCTATTTTCAAAAGTGCAACCAAACCCAATCTCTTGAGTCAAACACTATCACAACAAGTCCTAGACATACAAGCTCATTTCGACAAAAATCACGCTTTTTAATATTTGCAAATGATCTTTTTTCCTAAGCACTCCTAAAATTAATCTAAGATGTGTTACATGATCATCTAAATTTTGACTATGTACAAGAATATCATCAAAATAGACAACCATAAATTTTCTAATGAATGGATGCATGACATGATTCATTAACCTCATAAAAGTGCTAGGGGCATTAGTTAACTCAATTGGCATAACCAACCACTTATACAAACCATGCTTTCTTTTAAATACGGTTTTCCATTCATCACCTTCCTTCATGCACATTTGATGATAACCACTCTTAAGATCAATTTTTGAAAACATGCATGCACCATACAATTCATCAAACATATCATCTAACCTAGGAATAGAATGACAATATTTGACAGTTATATTACTAAAAGCCCTACAATCTACACACATTCTCCATGTTTCATCTTTTTTAAGGACTAATAAAATAGGTACAGTACATGGACTCATGCTTTCTCTAACATATCCCCTTTCAAGTAATTCACTTACCTGCCTTTGAAGTTCCTTTGTCTCCTCTGGATTACTCTTATAAGCCGACCGGTTTGAAATTGTTGATCCTGAAACAAAATCAATTTGATGTTCGATCCCTCTAATCGATGGCAACTCATTTGGAATCTCCTCGGGAAAGACATCATCGAACTCCTGTTAAAGAGAAATAATGGAACTAGGCAAAACAAATTCATCAGTGTTAGTTAAATGATTGATATATGCTTCTTTGTACATTATTACAATCATAGGCTTTCTACAACAAAAAAGCTTCTTCATCTCACTCTGTTTTGCATAAAAACTCTCTTTTTATTTTCTTTTTCACTCACACTCTCATCCTCAACACTTTTTTTCTTCTCTTGGTGGTTGGATACAGTTTGATTTTATTGTTGTTCAACTTCTCTCCTCCTTTCTAAAGCGAATTGATCATCAAAAATTGAAGACAACCTTTTTAGTTCGACCATGATGATTAGTATCTCTATCAAATTGCCACGGACGTCCTAAAAGCAAATGACCAGCTTGCATTGGTACCACATCATAAATAACCTCATCTTCATAATCACCAATAGAGAATGCAATCTTCACTTGCCTATTCACCTTCAACTCTCCACAATCATTAAGCCATTGTAGCTTATATGGTTTTGGATACTTCATAGTGGATAAACCTATCTTTTCAACCATAGTAAGACTAGCAACATTAGTACAACTCCCACCATCATTAATAATACTACATACCTTATTCTTCACTTTGCACCTAGTATGAAAGATGTTCTCTAGTTGTACATCCTTCTCATCTTTGTATATAGTTAGAGGTCTTCTAGTAACCAATGACAAGTCCCAACCAACTGGATACTTGTAATCTTCTTCGTCTTCATCACCAACGTCCTCCAATGGTGGTATGGATTCATTCTCCGACTCTTCCTCCTCAGTTTCGATGTCTCCATTTGCCCGAATCACCATGACCCTCTTATTTGGACATTGACTTGCAATATGACCCCTGCCTTGACATTTAAAGCACATGATATCTCAATTTCTAGTTGAAGATGAGTTGGATTTACTCATTTGCTTGGATGAGGATGATTCGGCCTTAACTTCGGATTTAGACCATATGGTGGCTTTATCTTCAAACTTGGGCTGGTTGGGTTTCCATGTGGTTGGGCTTTCTTTCCAAGTGTTTTGAGCAATACTAGGTCTTATGGTTCCCCTCCTCTTAAGTTGTTGCTCTTCTTTGATGGCCATGTGCAACATCTCCTCAATCTCCACATAATGATGCAAATCCACTTGATTTACTATTTCCCTATTCAAACCAGCCAAGAAACGTGCCATTGTAGCCTCCCTATCCTCCTTAACATTAGCGTTCATCATAAGGATTTCCATCTCCTTATAATAGTCCTCCACACTCCGATTTCCTTGAGACAAGCTTTGTAGTTTCTGAAAAATGCTTCTATAGTAATGGCTAGGTAAGAAACACTTCCTCATCAAAGCCTTCATCTGCTCCCATGTATCTACAGGACTTTGACCCGCTCGCCTCCTAGAAAGTGTCTCTGTGTCCCACCATCCAATAGCATAGTCCGTGAATTTAATAGTGGTATAGTCCGTGAATTCCCAATTTTCCCTTCTTGGAGTATTTCTTCCCCTACCACGTCCATGAGCAAACCTTTGTGGAGGTCGTTGCTGCGGCATTTGGATAGATGGCTTCTTCACATTTTTCAGCACCTTCACCTCCTTTGTTTGATGGCAAAAACTACTCAATTTGATTGATCAAAATAAAAGCCTATCTTCAAGCTTGTGACTTTTGAGACCTGGTTGAATATGATTGTGATCCAGAACCTTTAAGGCCAAGAGCTTCCGTAAACTGAGTTAAGTTCCATTGTGAAGAAAATGCAAGACCTTATAAAGCTTTAACATCGATATAAGCTGCTATTACTAATGAGATTTTTACAAAGATTATGACTTGCACAACACTAAAAAAAGCTTGGGAAAGGCTTCAAGAGGAGTTCCAAGGAACCCAAGAACAAAATAAATGCATCTGCTCAACTTTAGAAGAGAGTTTAAGAATTTTGAAATGTTAGAGCATGAAGCCATGAAAGAGTTCCTAAATAAAATCATGGAGATTGTTAACCAAATTTGGTTACAAGATGAAGATTTTCCAGATCAAAAGATTATGGAAAAGATCCTCATATGCCTTCTAAAGAAATATGAAGCAAAGATTTGATTTTTGGAAGAGTTAACAGATCAATCATAGATCTCACTTGCTGAATTGAATTAGCCTTGCAAGCCCTGGAACAAAGGAAGAGTCTTTGGCTTCAAGATGTTTCTAGTTCGAGTGAAGCAACCTTTGCAGCCAACAACAAAGGCAAGTCAATCCAGCAACCTGAACCTTTTTAAAGGCCAAATAAAGAAAAGGATATCACCAATCAAAGAGGGAATAAGAAGATTTCTGTTCCTAGTATAATATGCAAAAAGAAAGGACACACGGTCAAGCTGTACTGGTTGAGACCCAATGTTCAATGAAAATTATGCAAGCAATTAAGTCACATGGAGAAAGTTTACAAGAGAAAAAAACCAAAGGCAAGAAGAAAGACATGCTTAAGAACTTAAGGTGTTTAGTGAAGAGCATGAACACACCTTCATAGCCGCCTGCAACCTTGCAAGCTCAAGCAAAGACTCACAGATTTTAGGCAGCGATTGCACAAACCACATGTGCAACAACTATGACCTGTTTGTAAAGTTAGACTCAAGAATTGCAATAAAAATAAAGGTAGCAAATGAACAAATGATGGAGACACATGGAAAAAGAGATTTGGTGATCGAAACACTAATCACAGATTATGAGAAAAAATCCTAGAAAAAGAAAAGTAAAAGAACCACGTGAAGAATTTAAAAATGAAGAAGAATATGAACAAAAAATGAAGGAATTGTATATTAAAACAGGAGAAACTTCAGGACTAAAATTAGAAGGTGAATCTACACCTTCTACTATTACACAAATAAGAGACGATTTAAATAAACAACCTATAGCTCAAGGAGGAATTTATTTAAATTTAGATAACATTCCTTTTAAACAAATAGCAAAAGTTAATGATGAATGGACACAATCAATGTCTATTCTAATAAGTAATTATCAAACATTATGGATAAAAGAAAGATTTTTTAGATTATCTAGATAGAAAATTTCAAGGAGAAATCCTACATTGGTTAAAACAATGGGAATCCACATGGCTTTAAGAAAAGCTAAAAAACAGAATATGCTGAAAAAAGAAACATGGGTTGAATGATTAGAAGCCTTAAGTAAAATAGCAAAAGAATAATTTTGTGGCGTGATAGATGAAACAACAATACTAGACACAACATATATGTTATCTAAGCTAGAACTATGTAATATATGTTATTTTGAAGACATTTATTAACTATATAGACAAGCTTTTTACAGCTTACCTTATGATCACACCAATTACTAGTTACAACAATTTTTTCATAAATTACCAAACCCATGAGATGAACTAGCTATTAAAAATTATGATGACTGCTTAAAGAAAATAGCAAAATTAGATAGTTTAGGACTAAAAATAAATTTTGTTTTAAGACTAATTAATGAAAGATGTTTAGAATTTCAAGCTGGAAAACAGGTGAAAATTCTTATTAATAAAAAATGTTGTGTTAAAAACAGGCAATGACTATGGAGGAATTAAGATGAAAATACCATCATTCCAAGGTAAAAGTGATCCAGAAGCATATTTCAAGTTGGAGAAGAGAATTGAGATGGTATTTGATTATCAGAACTACTCCGAGGTTAAAAAGGTTAAATTGGCCGCTGTTAAATTCACAGACTATGCTATTGGATGGCGGGACAAAGAGACACTTTCTAAGAGGCGAGTAGGTCAAGGACCTATAGATACATGGGGGGAGATGAAGGCTTTGATGAGGAAGTGTTTCGTACATAGCCATTACTATAGAAGCATTTTTCAAAAACTACAAAGCTTGTCTCAAGGAAATAGGAGTGTGAAGGACTATTATAAGGAGATGGAAATCCTTATGATGAGGGCCAATGTTGAGGAGGATAGGGAGGCTACAATGGCACATTTCTTGGCGGGTTTCAATAGGAAAATAGCAAATCAAGTGGACTTGCACCATTATGTGGAGATTGAGGAGATGTTACACATGGCCATCAAAGTAAAGCAACTCAAGAGGAGGGGTACCAAAAGACCTAGTATTGCTTAAAACACTTGGAAAGCAAGCCCATCCACATGCATCAGTCCAAATCATCCTCTTCCAAGCAAGTAAATAATCTGATCCATCTTCAACTAGATATCGAGATATTATGTGCTTTAAATGTCAAGACAGGGGTCATATTGCAAGTCAACGCCTAAATAAAGATGGTCATGGTGATTTGGAAAAGTGGAGACATTGAAACTGAAGAGGAAGAGTCAGACAATGAATCCATGCTACCATTGGAAGACTTTGGTGATGAAGATGAAGGAGATTACAAGTATCCAGTTGGTGGGGACTTGTCATTGGTTGCTAGAAGAGCTTTAACTGTGCATAAAGATGAGAAGGAAGTGCAAAGGGAGAACATCTTTCATACTAGGTGCAAAGTCAAGGATAAGGTATGTAGTATGATTATTGATGGTGGGAGTTGTACTAATGTTGCTAGTGTTACTATGGTTGAAAAACTAGGTTTAGCCACTATGAAGCATCTAGAGCCATATAAGCTACAATGGCTTAATGATTGTGGAGAATTGAAGGTGAATAGGCAAGTGAAGATTGCATTCTCTATTGGTAATTATGAAGATGAGGTTATTTGTGATGTGGTACCAATGCAAGCTGTTCATTTGCTTTTGGGATGTCCGTGGCAATTTGATAGAGATACTAATCATAATGGTCATACTAACAAGATTGTCTTTAACTTCAAGGGTAAATGAGTGGTGCTTATACCAATGACTCCTAAACAGGTTTTTGATGATCAATTGGCATGACAAAGGAGGAGAGAAGCTGAACAACAACAAAATCAAGTTGTGTTCAATAACCAAGAGAAGAAAAAGAGTGGTGAGGCTGAAAGTGTGGGAGAAAAAGAAAAGAAAAAGGGTGGAAAGAAAAAAGAGAGTTTTTATACAAAACAGAGTGAGATGAAGAAGCTTTTTTGTGGTAGAAAACCTATGATTGTAATGATATACAAAGAAGCATACATGAATCATTTAACTAACCTTGATGAATCTATTTTGCCTCGTTCCATTATTTCTCTTTTGCAGGAGTTCGATGATGTCTTTCCCGAGGAGATTCCAAATGGGTTACCTCTGATTAGAGGGATCGAACATCAAATTGATTTTGTTCCAGGATCAACAATTCCAAACCGGCTGGCTTATAGGAGTAATCCCAAAGAGACAAAGGAACTTCAAAGGCAGGTAAGTGAATTGCTTGAGAAGGGATATGTTAGAAAAAGCATGAGTTCACATGCTGTACCTGTGTTATTAGTCCCTAAGAAAGATGGAATATGGAGAATGTGTATAGATTGTAGGGCTATTAATAATATAACTGTCAAATATCGTCATCTTATTTCTAGGTTAGATGATATGCTTGATGAATTGTATGGTGCATGCATGTTTTCAAAAATTTATCGTAAAAGTGGTTATCATCAAATTCACATGAAGGAAGGTGATGAATGGAAAATAGCATTTAAAACAAAGCATGGTTTGTATGAGTGGTTGGTTATGCCATTTGGGTTAACTAAAGCCCCTAGTACTTTTATTAGACTTATGAATCATGTTTTGCGTGCTTACATTGGAACGTTTGTGGTTGTGTACTTTGATGATATCCTTGTATATAGTAGAAAGAAAGACTTTATCCCAATCTTAAAAAGTGTGACTTTTATAAATCTGAGCTTATGTTTCTAGATTTTGTGATTAGTGCTGCAGGTATCAAAGATCAAGAGAAGGTGAAAGTCATTCAAAAGTGGCCCATGCCAACTAGCATCATCCAAGTTAGAAGCTTCCATGGTTTGGCTAGTTTCTATCAAATGTTTGTTAAAGATTTTAGTACTATCGCTGCACCCTTGACAGAGGTTATTATAAAGTACAAGTTTTCAATGGGGAGAAGCTCAAGAAAGGTCTTTTAATTTATTAAAAGAAAAACTAACAAATGCTCCTTTATTGGTGTTGCCTAACTTTTCCAAAACTTTTGATATTGAATGTGATGCATCAGGAATAGGTATAGGTGCTGTTTTGAAGCAGGAGGGAAAACCAATTGCTTATTTCAGTGAAAAGCTAAGTTGGACCGCCTTAAATTATCCAACTTATGACAAAGAGCTATATGCATTGGTTAGAGCATTGGAGACATGGCAGCACTACTTATGGCCTAAAGAGTTTGTGATTCACACAGATTATGAGTCCTTGAAACACATAAAGGGACAAGGAAAGCTCAATAGGCACCATGGAAAATGGATGGAATTCCTTGAGACATTTCCCTATGTCATTCGCTACAAGCAAGGTAAGGAAAATATTGTAGCTAATGCATTATCCCACAGGTATGTATTACTTTCTACCTTGTATGCTAAATTACTTGGTTTTGAACAAATTAAAGAATTATATGCTTTAGATTATGATTTTGGTGGAATGTATAAACTTTGTGAAAGGCATGCTGAGGGAAAATTTTATAGATTTAAGGGATTCTTGTCTAGGAAAAATAAACTTTGTTTGCCAAGTTGTTCTTTGCGTGATTTACTTGTTAGAGAATCTCATGGTGGGGGCTTAATGGGACACTTTGGAATAGCTAAAACCTTAGCTATTCTATTCTACAAGAGCATTTTTATTGGCCACATATGAAAAGAGATGTAGAAAGAATTTGTGATAGATGCATTAAATGTAAGCAATCTAATTCACGACTGCAACAACATGGGTTGTACATGCCACTTCCTATACCTAACCACCCTTGGGGAGACATTACTATGGACTTTGTTTTAGGATTGCCTAGAACAAGAAAATGTAGGGATTCAATTTTTGTGGTTGTGGATAGGTTTTCTAAAATTGCACATTTTATTGCATGTCATAAAACCGATGATGCATCTCATATTGGTGATTTGTTCTTTAAAGAAATTGTTAGGTTGCATGGAATGCCTAGAACAATAGTGTCTGATAGACTACAAAATTCTTTAGTTACTTTTGGAAAACATTGTGGACTAAGTTGGGTACTAAAATGGTGGTTTTCTACTACTTGTCATCCACAAATTGATGGACAAACAGAGGTAGTACATAGAACTTTGTCTACTTTGTTGCGTGCATTGATAAGTAAGAATATCAAAACTTGGGAAGAATGTTTACCTCATGTTGAATTTGCTTACAATAGATCTGTACATTCAGCCACTAAACTTGGGATGCTCTTGGTCATGTCTTCATCATTCCCTTGCTCTTGAAAGGATTTGTCCTCAAATCATCACCTGCACAAAAAGGAGATAAATCAACATGAGGTAAACACGCAAGTGCACGAATCGTTTTCAAGTAATAAAGTGGAAAAATAAGGTTGTCGTACCCAAGGGATTAAGAATTAAGTACCAAAGATAATTAGGTTTTGATAATATTTGAACTAAAATTTAAGATGGCAATTGAAAACTAAATAAACTAAATTAAACAAAAGCAATCAATTAAAATTAGATCAATTTCAAGTAAGAGAGAATAATTATGAATACTAGGGCATTTGATTTCACCACTAACTATTCCAATTTAATTACTTAAATATGTGAATTTAATTAACTAGTAATTTTGTTAACCACACTTAATCACAAAATTAATCAAAAGTAGTTTCCACTCACAATTGATAATATTCACATGACCTTATTTATTCCTTCCGCCCTATAAATTAAATCATGCAAATTCATCAAGCATAAATTAAGCAAATAATATGGCATGAGACATAACTATTTTCCAATCAATTAGGCATTCATGTAAATCATTGGAGATCCATAATATTATCCTTTTCCAAGCTCAAATATTATTAAAATCATTCATTCCTTCCGACCAATGAAAGCATTAAGTATACTAATGATTTATTAACAAAACATATTACTAATTAAATAAAACTCAACATATATTAAAATAATTAAACCTTCATAGTTAGAGCTACATCATAGCCCTAGCTATGAAAATTAGTTCATGGTAAAAATAATTTCAACATCCATAATTATTAAAAATAATAAGATTCACAATTAAAGAGAAAGGAAAAGAGAATAAAAACTATTGAAGAAATTCTCCTCCAAGAGCTCTCAAAGTCGTAGCCTTCTTCTCCAAGCAAGCCCACGTCTCTCTGCCTCCTCCAAGCTCTCCAATTGATCTTCTAAAACTCTAGAACTTTAAAACCCTAGAACCCTTAAGAGAATCTTAGAAACTCCCAAAATTTGGTTTGTTTCTATTTAAGCCTCCTAAAAGCTCTTAAATAACTCTCTAAACTTGTATATCTTCCTTCAATGTGATGGGGGCTATATATATAGGGCCTTGGGAATCTTTTTCTCTCTTTATTTTCAATGTGGGAGTCTTGGAAGATACCTTTTTTAGGCCATGAAAAGGGTTAGACGAATTTCATGTGTAAAAAGGAAACTGTATATTACTTGCTCTCTACTACTTTCTTTTTATCTAATTCCTCTTAAAAAAATAGTTAATTAGTTAAATTAACCAATTATTGCCGCTTGTTTTTATCTTGGCCCTCAAATTGCCTTGATTCCCTCTTTTGATCAATGGTGGAGATTTAACTAGAATACTATTTTTTATAAATTCTAAACTTTAAATGATGATAACTCTTTGCTCGCACCTCGAAATCCAAAAATAACGAGACATTTGAAATTCTCAGATCTTGATGATTCATATGACATCCACTTCCATCATGAAATTCCCGATAGAATCTTTATGGAATCTTCAAGGTATCCTTTTGGAATCTTTTTAATGCTTAGTCCGTTCGAGCTCAAATCTTTCTTCCCACCATAATTCGACCCAAGGAATCCATTTTTATGGTTGTTTTCTTAAAATTCTTCCTCTTTTACCTAGATTAAGAAAAATACATAATTAAGTATCTTTCCATAACAAATTAACAAAATACATAATTAAGTATCTTTCCATAACAAATTAACACAAACTAACAAATATTAAGCTATAAATATGGCATAAAATCATCAATATTTTAGACCTAACAATCTCCTTTTTGTGCAGGTGATGATTTGAGGACAAATCCTTTTCAAGAGCAAGGGAATGATGAAGACATGACCAAGAGCATCCCAAGATGGAGTCCAGAGCCACTTCAAATCTCTACGGGACCAATAACCAGGGCAAGAGTAAAGAGGTTTAAAGAAGCACTAAATGGTTTAATCCAAGAGGTGTTCACATGCCAAGGAAGCAAGTTCATTGCTGAAGATGAACAAAAATTGGTCCATATGATTGGAACGGAGGATGCCAACATGAAAGAAAGCCTAACTCATGGAATCCAACAATATGATGATGTGGCACGATTTGATGACATGGATAGTGGCATGGCATCATATGGTGACATGGCCCTTCTTGCCACCAAACTCAATTTAGCCCTTGAAGCCTTGAGTGTTTCGGATTCATCATGCCCTTCATCTCCAACTTTATCTTCAACAAATTCGGCTTCTCTTTCACTCTCTTCACTTTCGGATTCTAGTTCACCATTACCTTTCAGCATTATGATTCCTCTATTCGAGCATTGATTGGTAGTGTGTCCTTGTCTCTGGCACATAAAACACACAATTTCAAGAGTTCTAGAAGGTTGAGGATCAAATTTACCTTCATTTTTGTGTGCTTGGACAAATTCGGTTCTGGACTCCCTTTTTGGCCGAGTTGTGCTTTCTTCCCCAAGTTTTGGATTTTGTCTTGCTTCAAAGGTAGGATTGCTTCTCCCAGCACTTGGATTTGACCTCCTGCTACTTGAAACTCCTCCAAATCATGAACTTGTGCCCCTCCTCTTGAGTTGATTATCATGTTTGATAGCCACATGCAACAACTCTCCCAATTCAACATATTTTTGCAATTGCAATTGGTTAGCTATCTCACGATTCAACCCACTTAGAAATTGCGGCATGGTTACTTCCCTCTCTTCATCCAAGCTCAATCTCATCATGAGCATCTCCATCTCCTTGTAATACTCCTCCAGACCTACTTCCTTGTGATAATAATTGGAGTCTTTAATGTAGCAACCTATGGTAATGACTCGGGTATTTTGCCAAGTAGTAATCAATTCATCACCTACTCTCCTTTAGGTATTTTGCTCATTAGTCCACCATTGAAGTGCATAATGTCCAAATTCCGTTGCTACCACTTTTACCTTTTTAGTCTCCGAATAGTTGCTACCACTTTTACCTTCTTATCTTCGAATAGTTGTCACAATCGAAGATCATTTCCATACGCTCCTCCCACTCTAAGTATGCCTCCGGATCACCTTTTTCCCATGAAAGGTGGTATGTTGACCTTAATATTTCTAAGATCATCATCCTCTTCTCTTGCTGGTCCCCCATGGTTTTGCCATCCTTGGTAAGCAAAAACTTCATTGAATTCATCCTCTAAATTATCTCCAAAATTACCTTCCCTGAATTCCTCTCTAGGTCGTCCTCAGCATCTTCGACCTCGACCTCGGCCACTATGGAATTCTTGCTACAAATTCGGTCCACCTTGTGAAGTCTCTAACCTGTCCATCCTTTGATCTAGGTGATCAAAATGAGCATTCGTTTGCTATAATTACTCCATGACCGCCATCATGTCCATGCTATTCCCAAAACTGTTAGGTCTAAAATATTGATGATTTTATGCCATATTTGTTAGTTTGTGTTAATTTGTTATGGAAAGACACTTAATTATGTATTTTTCTTAATCAAGGTGAAAGAGGAAGAGTTTTAAGAAAACAACCACAAAAATGGTTTCCTTGGGCTGAATTATGGTGGGAAGCAAGATTGAGCTCAAACAGATCAAGCATTGAAAAGATTCCTTAAAGATTCCATAAAGATTCTGTTGGGAATTTCATGGTGGAAGTGGATGTCATATGCATCCTCACGATCTGATGATTTTAAATGTCACATTAATTTTGGATTTCGAGGTGTGAGTAAAAGGATATCATCATTTAAAGTTTGGAATTTATAAAAAGGAATATTTCTAGTTAAATATCCACCATGGATTAAGAGAGGGAATCAAGGCAATCCAAGAGCCAAGATTAGGACAAGTGGCAATAATTGTTTAATTTATCAATAATGAGGCACATGTCATGTCACATGCTTTATTAAGAGTAAATTAAACTAATTAACTATTTTTTTAGGAGGAATTAGATAAAAGGAAAGTAGTAGAGAGCAAGAAATATCAAGTTTCCTTTTTACACATGAAATTCGTCCAACCCTCTTCATGGCCTAAAAAAGGTATCTTACAAGACTCCCACATTGAAAATAAAGAGAGAAAAAGGTTCCCAAGATCTTATATATATAGCTCCCACCACATTGAAGGAAGATATACAAGTTTAGAGAGTTATTTAAGAGTTTTTACGAGGGTTAAATAGAAACAAACCAAATTTTGGGAGTTTCTAAGATTCTCTTAAGGGTTCTACAGTTTTAAAGTTTTAGAGTTTTAGAAGATCAGTTGGAGAGCTTGGAGGAGGCATAGAGACGTGGGCTTGCTTGGAGAAGAAGTCTACTGTCAGGACCCGTCCAAAATTCCTCACCGGAACCCTAGACAAGTCCTGATCCCAGGGAAACCCTACCGGACCCTCCAATGGAAAATACGGCAGAACCTCCCCTAAGGGATAGACTTACCACAAATTTCCTGCACTGAAAACATATTTCTATATTCATCTTCTTATTCCTCCCACAATACTACAAGTTGATTCCACAAATTTATAGCACTCCAAAAGAATAACAGTAACTCAGTGCATAAATAATACATAAATGTCCGAGACAGTATACAGAGCTTCATGAAGTACTACTAAGTAGAGAATACAACATGGATGAAAGAAATATTACAATTTCAATAAAAGAAGGCAAAGGTTCTTCTCGAACTAAGATAGCGATGAAGATCAAGTCCGCTCCGGATGAATACCGACACAACCTGATACCTAGAGGAACAGAATTTAAAAATATGAGATGCTAATCATCTCAGTGAGTGATCCTATCTACTATACAATTATAATACCGCGATAATAAAGTAGATAAATAATAATTAATTGAAAATAATAATTTCTCTCAAAACCCTTACAATTTTCTCGGTTGGAAAAGTTCCCCTTTTAAAACCTTTTCACAAAACCCTTTATTCATATTCCCCGAAACCCAAGACATCAATTTATTCAACTAAATATCAAATAAAATATAATAAGTCAAGCATCCAAAATTTATAATTAAAAGAAATTAATTTATTGAATAATTAAGTAAAGGAAAAATTAAACCAATTTAAAATTCCCATTCGAATAAATACCAAAAGCAGTATTAATTATATTTTTAATTCCAATACAATTTCAAAATATTTATTTTAAAATCCCAGTTCTGAAAATCACTTGATGCACCCACTATATACCAGTGGCGCCAACAGTACCAGCGTCCCAAGGTACCGCCAGACAGGAGGTTATAGAGAGAAACCGGCATACGGTCGCGTGGCGTCCCACCGTGCCGCTGCAAACAGGTTTCCTGGCCATGGAGGGGCGGCCTACCCTCATCCGATGGCAACCACAGGACAACCTCATAAAATCACCTGCGCACTACTCACACCCACCTGCGCGCTAATCACATCCATGTGCACACTAACCATATCACATATAAACAGAACACCAGTACGTGTATGGTGCATCTAAAAATCATAAATCAACACATCTCAAAATTTCAAATTTTCCATAAATATATCGGGTTTATCCCATCCAATTAAACCCGTAATTTTTTCCTCAATTCCTTTATAATCATCATCATAAATTCCATGATTTTCAAATCCACCAACTTAAATATTCACATTTCCCCAATGGCATAAATATTTTTGAAATATAATAAATTAAATCACATAATATTCCATGGGCATACTTATAAAATTGAAGTCACCAACATAAACAAATATTTTGCTTGAAATATTTGAAAATCAAATCATGCCCAAAATAATGTTAAAACCACAAGAATTTCATATATAATTGAATTCCACAATTCTCAATACCATAAAATAATTTTCACACGGCATAAATTTATATAATGCATATTTTCTTTAATCAAAATAAATCCACCAATAATTTCCACAATAAATCAATTAAATATTTGACACATAGAATATAAATTTCAAATATTCAATTCACACCAAATATTCACAAATTTAATTCCCGAAATTAATTTGAAGGTGGGTCACTCACCTTAAGCATGTATCTCAATCAAGATCCTCCGCAGGATCGACTCCACTACTCGCATGTGCACCTAAAACATCCACAATACACCAAACCAAAAATATTAATATTTTAATCGGATAACTACCAAATGGGTACCCGGAGAGCGGATATAAACGACAACCAAAGTTGACGAGCAATATACTGAATCGAAGCTTGAGCGACGAGGATTACAAATCCGGTCTTACTTCCCAGAGATCGGACCGGTGGTGGCCGGAATCTCGCCGGAAAGCTTTCGGGATTCAACTCTTCGATCCTCTCAATCCGTCGCGAATTGGTGAAAAAGGACCCCGGATTTGGCTGAGAGTTTTGGGAGTTTTGTAGATCAAGGGGAGAGGGTTCCAACGGGATCAGCGGTGAGGTAAATGGAGGCCGGACGGCGAAAAAATCGGGGTTTGAAGGTTTTCGGCGCCTCGCCGGAAAACGCTCCGATCCCGGCGTGTCGGAGGTCCAGTGGCCTTGAAATTTGGTGGGCTGGCCAAAAATGAGGAGGTGGTGAGGGTTTGCTGATGCGTGTGGCCTGAAAATGGCCGGAAAGGGGTCAATTGCCGGTGGCCGGGAAAATCGCCGTCGAGCTTCGCCGGCTCGATCTGGGCGCGTCCGGCGATCGGCGGTCATGAAATTTTGGGGTTTGGCCGGAAATGGGGAGGGGCTCTAGTTTGGCCGGCGCGTCTAGCAAGAATCGGCCGGAAAATTTGTCGATTCCGGCGGCCGGTCGTTTCTTTCTATCTCTCTCTCTTTTCTCTCTCTTTCTCTCTCCTCCCCGATATTTTTGCCAAATAAAAGCCACCGTGGGTGACACTGTTCACCCACGTGGACCAATCAGGTGTTGACACGTGGCGTTACTGTGCACTTAAGCTAGATATAATAAAATAAAATTTCACACGTCTATAACTTTTTACCCAAATGTCCGATTTAAGCGCGTCGCTAGTCTATGAACTCGTATCGACGAGTACTTTACAACCATACAAAAGTCAAAGCAAAATTATACAACGATAAAAAGTCAACTCCCGGTACCTTTTGGACAGTTTGCACCACGACTTGTTTTGCCCATAACTTTCAAACTGTAGCTCCGTTTTCGACGTGCTACTAGTCTACGAACTCGGGGCATCATGCACTTCGCCACGGTACCCTGGTCAAGTCGAAATTTCAATTGGAACAAAAAGTCAACTTTTGACCCTCTCGGTCAACGATCAACCTCGGTCAACGTGCACGAATTCCGATGTGGTTTGGGACGGGGTGTTACAGCTACAACTTTGAGCGCTCTTGGAGGAGAATTTCTTCAATAGTTTTTATTCTCTTTTCTTTTCTCTTTAATTGTGAATCATATATTTTTAATAATTATGGATGTTGAATTTATTTTTTCCATGAACAAATTTTCATAGCTAGTGCTATAATGTAGCCCTAGTTATGAAGATTTAATTACTTTAATATATGTTGAGTTTTATTTAATTAGTAATATGTTTTGTTAATAAATCATTGGTATGCTTAATGCTTTCATAAGCTAGAAAGAATGAATGATTTTAATAATATTTGAGGTTGGAAAAGGATAATATTATGGATCTCCAATGATTTACATGAATGCATAATTGATTGGAAAATAGTTATGTCTCATGCCATATTATTTGCTTTATCTATGCTTGATGAATTTGTACGATTTAATTTATAGACAGGAAGGAATAAATTAGGTTATGTGAATATTATCAATTGTGAGTGGAAACTACTTTTGATTAATTTTATGATTAAGTGTGGTTAACAAAATTACTAGTAAATTAAATTCACATATTTAAGTAATTAAATTGGAATAGTTAGTGGTGAAATCAAATGCTCTAGTATTCATAATTATTCAATTCTCTCTCTTACTTGAAATTGATCTAATTTTAATTTCTTGTTTTTTTTTATTTAGTTTATTTATTTTCAATTGCTATCTTAAATTTTAGTTCAAATATTACCAAAATCTAATTATCTTTGGTACTTAATTCTTAATCTCTTGGGTACGACAACCGTATTTTTCCACTTTATTACTTGAAAACGATTCGTGCAATTGCGAGTTGATTTTACACATCAAGTCTTTGGTGTCGTTACCGGGGATTAAGGCATTAATATTAATTCGGATTAGGTTTAGTAGTACTTTGAACATTGTTTTCTTATTTTAAATTTTTATATTTGTTTCTTAATTTTGGTTTTAGTGTTGCATGCTAGGGTTTTAATTCTTTGCTTGTTTGGCCAACTTGCTTTGAATTTTTCATACTTATTTTGTGGTACTTGAAACCAAAATTGTATTTTTAAATTTATTGGTGTCTAGGTTAAAAGTTATGCATACTTAGGGGTTTTTCTTATTTTCAACTTTTGTTTATCTTTATTATTTTCAATTTTAGTTTGTATATTAGGGTTTAATTTTAATTGTTTGCTTGATAAACTTGCAATTAATTTGAACCTTTGTTTTGTTAGTGTTTTCTTTTTAGGAAAATCATGGAATATCAAGCTTATGGTTATCAACCTTATTGGGATTATGGGGAGCCAACTAGTTCTCCAAGTGAAAATTTTATCGAGTTACAAAAGAATCTTGCGATCATGTCTAAACTCATTGCAAATTTTAGAGTTCAAGCTGTACCTTGTGAATGGTGGAGTAAATCACTCAAGTGAAAATTTTCAAGTGGGGAATCCTTTTGCTCTAGAAGACTCAATTGAAGACTTATCAAGACACTATAATCAAGTTGCAAATTTTAGGATTCAAGCTATAACATGTCAATGGTGTGGAGGTAATCATTTAAGTGAACATTGTCAAGTGGGAAATCCTTTTGCTCCGGAAGAGCCATTTGACGACTTTCCAAAGCATAATTTTTATTCCAACACATATAATTTTGGATGGAATGATCGACAAAGTTATTCAAGGTATGATAATTCAAATCTTTCAAGTTATCAAGTGAGCACATCTTCGATCGAGTGTATGGAAACGCATAGGGAAACATTTTCTAAATGTTATGACACGATTAGCAAGTTACAGAATCAATATTCTCCAAGTACAAACTTTCAAGTTCAATTGGAGCAACCAACGACAACTTTTTAACAAAGATCTCAAGAAGACTTGGAAACTAACATGGAGATTACTTGTAATAAGCAAGTTAATGAATTTGAATCCTTTCAAGAGCCACATAATTATGACAAATTTGAGGAACATGAGAGGTATATAAGGAGTGAAATGCAACAAGAATCTTCAATTTTGGATAATTTTAATGAGGTACACACACATGACCAAGATTGCCCACCAGAAGAACTTTCCCAACGCACTATCACTAGTTGATGGGAATTTTCTAATTTTTCTTCAAATTCATTGCAAAAAGGGCTTAAGGATCATGAAGAGGAAGAGTCAAGGAATCCAATCAAGCCAAAATTTGGCCAAATCTGATGAGGATAAAGCTATGGCCGCACTTCATGAAGATTGCATACCAACAGAGGCTAAATCTCAACTTTTCAAGCCAAATATTGAATTTTCAAGAGCCCAAGATGTATATCCATGCTCCAAAAATGCAATTGAGGTTGAACGCATCCCAAAAGGAGACAAACAAAGCATTTTTGGACCTAATAGAATCCAATCTACCAAAAAGAAAGTTCAATTCATGCTTTTAGTTCAAATTGAGACTTATATAGTACAAGGAGTTAAAAGTTGGCGAAGGCAACAAGATTATCATCATGCACAATTTCCATATCATAAGCTTAGACAATATTATGAGGATGACATCAATTACATATTTAATTCAGGTTGAACATCAAAAGTATGAAGCTAAGCTAATGACTTTAAACAAGCGCTTTTGGGAGGCCACCAAACCCATGACCACCAACAACAAAAATACAAATTTGTAATTTTTTTTTTTTTGTAAATTTATATATGTTGTCGCAATTCCCCTTCTTTCTTTTTTTTTTTTTCATCATAAATGAATGCAAATATTCAAGATCAACATAGCAAAGAAAAAATCAACAATAAACCAAATTACTAAGAACAAAGATGAAAAATAGCCAACAAGCTAGGAAGCAAGAATACGGTAAAACAAGGAAACCTAATTTGACTAGGGATAATATTTCTTTTTTTTAAATATGCAGAACGTGTATGATGATAGAAGCAACCTTAACCTAATGCTAAAATTATAGATTAACACTAAACAAAATAAAGCAAATAAGATAGATCAAACAAAATCTTGTCTCTTACACCAAATGATACGAACCTAGGTCGACTTGCGCCTAAACTCGTATTATATTAGCCTGGATCTCAATTAAGTTCAAGTTCTTATGGAAACCTTAACCCTTAACCAACCTGTGATTAGAAACCTTGGTATAATGAAGACGACACAATAGGTGATGAATTTCCTATTGATAAGTCAAAACTAAAACACTCACTCTCTTATGGTGTTTTAGGTGTTTAAAGAGAATGTTAGGTCTAAAATATTGATGATTTTATGCCATATTTATAGCTTAATATTTGCTAGTTTGTGTTAATTTGTTATGGAAAGATACTTAATTATGTATTTTTCTTAATCTAGGTAAAAAAGGAAGAATTTTAAGGAAACAACCATAAAAATGGATTCCTTGGGTTGAATTATGGTGGGAAGCAAGATTTGAGCTCGAACGGACTAAGCATTAAAAAGATTCCAAAAAGATACCTTGAAGATTCCATAAAGATTCTATCGGGAATTTTATGATGGAAGTGGATGTCATATGAATCATCACGATCTAAGGATTTCACATGTCTCGTTACTTTTGGATTTCGAGGTGCGAGCAAAGAGTTATCATCATTTAAAGTTTGGAATTTATAAAAAGGAATATTCTAGTTAAATCTCCACCATTGATCAAAAGAGGGAATCTAGGCAATTTGAGGGCCAAGATAAAAACAAGCGGCAATAATTGGTTAATTTATCATTAATGAGGCACATGTCATGTTACATGCTTCATTAAGGGTAAATTAGACTAATTAACTATTTTTTTAAGAGGAATTAGATAAAAAGAAAGTAGTAGAGAGCAAGTAATATACAGTTTCCTTTTTACACATGAAATTCGTCCAACCCTTTTCATGGCCTAAAAAAGGTATCTTCCAAGACTCCCACATTGAAAATAAAGAGAGAAAAAGATTCCCAAGGCCCTATATATATAGCCCCCATCACATTGAAGGAAGATATACAAGTTTAGAGAGTTATTTAAGAGCTTTTAGGAGGCTTAAATAGAAACAAACCAAATTTTGGGAGTTTCTAAGATTCTCTTAAAGGTTCTAGGGTTTTAAAGTTTTAGAGTTTTAGAAGATCAATTGGAGAGCTTGGAGGAGGCAGAGAGACGTGGGCTTGCTTGGAGAAGAAGGCTACGACTTTGAGAGCTCTTGGAGGAGAATTTCTTCAATAGTTTTTATTCTCTTTTCCTTTCTCTTTAATTGTGAATCTTATTATTTTTAATAATTATGGATGTTGAAATTATTTTTACCATGAACTAATTTTCATAGCTAGGGCTATGATGTAGCCCTAACTATGAAGGTTTAATTATTTTAATATATGTTAAGTTTTATTTAATTAGTAATATGTTTTGTTAATAAATCATTGGTATACTTAATGCTTTCATAGGCCGGAAGGAATGAATGATTTTAATAATATTTGAGCTTAGAAAAGGATAATATTATGGATCTCCAATGATTTACATGAATGCATAATTGATTGGAAAATAGTTATGTCTCATGCCATATTATTTGCTTAATCTATGCTTGATGAATTTGCATGATTTAATTTATAGGCCGGAAGGAATAAATTAGGTTATGTGAATATTATCAATTGTGAGTGGAAACTACTTTTGATTAATTTTGTGATTAAGTGTGGTTAACAAAATTACTAGTTAATTAAATTTACATATTTAAGTAATTAAATTGGAATAGTTAGTGGTGAAATCAAATGCCCTAGTATTCATAATTATTCAATTCTCTCTCTTACTTGAAATTGATCTAATTTTAATTGATTGCTTTTGTTTAATTTAGTTTATTTAGTTTTCAATTGCCATTTTAAATTTTCGTTCAAATATTATCAAAACCTAATTATCTTTGGTACTTAATACTTAATCCCTTGGGTACGACAACCCTATTTTTCCACTTTATTACTTGAAAACGATTCGTGCACTTGCGAGTTGATTTTACACATCAGAGAATAAAGAGAAATTCAATCTCACAAATTAATTTTTCTGAATATTATTGAAGGTGTGTTCTTCCTAAAAAATAAGCCCTTAAATAGGCTAGAGTAACAAAACAATAAAACCCTAAAAACCTAGAACACAACCAGCCAAAAGGATTAGGAAACCAAGCTTGGCTAGATTTTCTCTCTCTTTTCCTAATCTAATTTTGATTATTAATTCCTTTATTTTGAATTAGGAATTAATTAATTTACAATGAAAATAATAAAATAATAATTTTCCTAAGGTGATTTGTCCAGAAAATAAATAAATAGAAATTAAATAAAAGACTAATTTCCTGAAACAAAAAGTCAAAATCAAATTAGGAAACAAATTGACTATCTTTCTAACTAAACAGTTTTTGACCAATCTTTGACCAATTTAAGCTCCAAATCGGCTTCCATATGCCTTGTAGGATGCCAAATAGGATTATCAAAGAGAAAATATCAACTCAGTAAAACACAACAAAGCCGGCAAACAATACAGCCTTCAAGATGGAGCCCAATCCACTTCAAATGTCTACAGGACCCATAACCCAAGCACGAGCAAAGAGATTGAAAAAGGCACTAAATGGTTTAATCCAGGAGGTGTTTACAACCTAAGGAAGCAAGTTCATTAGTGAAGATGAACTAAAATTGGTCCATATGATTGGAATGGAGGATGCCAACATGAAAGAAAGCCTAACGCATGGAATCCAACAATATGGTGTTGTGGCACAAGTTGATGACATGGATGGTGACGTGGCATCATATGGCGACATGGCATTTCTGCCACATGAAGGATGATATGTGCCTACATGGCATTGGCCAAATTTTATAATTAGGAAAATATTAATTTTTATTTATGTTTTGATTCGATTTTGGCATGTTGCCTATTTACTTTCCTAATTTAGTTTTTATTAGGTTTTTAAATTATTTTCCTAATTTTATTAGAGTTGAATTGGTCAAAGAATTAAAGGCCATTCAAATTAGAAAACTAGGAGCTAAATTAGGTTTCCTAAACCTAACCATATAAGGTTTTGTAAACCTAACCACATCAGGTTTCCTAAACCTATCAAAATTAGGTTTCCTAAACCGAATTTTCATCCATTATTATTCCACCTTTACTTTTAGCAAATTTAGGAAAGTTTTGTAATTTATTTTGCCTATTTAAAGGCACATAAGTCATGAATAAAGGGGAGATTACAATTTTGATTCAAAGTGAGAGTGATTCTCATGGTTCTCTAAGAACTATATCGAACTTTTTCAAGCTTTGTTTGTGGAGTTCAAATTTGACTTATCAATAGGTTATTCCGCTGTGGTGTCTTCACGATACCAAAGTTCTTACCTCAAATATAGGTAACAGGTCGAGGTCTTCCATTAATAACTTGTAATTAGACGGTCCTAATTAAATCTTTGTTATGGGTTTAGAGGCAGGTCGCTCTAGGTTCGTATCAATTTGGTATCAGAGCTAGTTTCTGATTACAGGTTTGATCTATCTATTTCTTTTCTTTTGTTTCATTGTTTTTCATGGTTTTTTTTTTTTTATTTTGCAATCTTAGCATTAGGTTGAGGTTTTTTCTATCATCGTACACATTCTGCATCTTAAAAAAAAAAAAAAAGAAAAAACTGCACTTTTTTTTTTGTTGGAGGCCACCTGTTTGGTGGATTTTTGGTGTTGATCTTTGCTATTGCAGTTGTGTTATGTTGTGTGAGTGAAAAAAAAAATATTGTTCTTGTGGTTTGTGACATTGAATTATTGAGATTTTAAGAGAAACCAGGTAGTGAAATTTTTTTTTTTTTAGCTGATTTGAGGAGCACCAAAAACAAGCCAAAATTAATACCGAAGATAAGGTTTGTTGAATATTCACTAATTCCATTTTGCAAATCTCATTCCAATTTGTTCCTCACATTCTAGTTTCTTTTGTTCTCGCTAAATTTCTTGTTAAGCTTTCATCATTGCCCTTTTTCTTGTTACTTTTCATTCTATTTGTCTTGTACCTTTATTTTCATAATTGTTTGGTAGGTATATTTGGATTGTTACTTGCTAGTTTGTTTTAGTTTACAAAGAACCAAATAGAATTACTAGAGTGGTAAAAGGCAAGAGAGGTGAGAATTATAGAGGGTAAAAGCCGAACTATAACTAGAGTACAAACACGAGTGACCTTGAATTTGAGTGAGACACGTTAGGGAGTGTTGTGAGGCCTTTCTTTTTACTAACAAATTTTGTAGAAAAATCATGTCACAAGACAAAAGCAAAGAAAGCATGGATGAAACTCCAGGTGTGGCTGATCCGAAGTTATACATTCAAGCCATGGTGGGAGAACTTCAAAGAGCACTACGGTTGGAGATGGAGCAGATCCATGATAGGTTGGATAGGATGGAATCATCAATCCAAACACCGTAGCCACAACCTCCACAAAGGTTTGTTCATGGACGTGGTAAAGGAAGAAATACTCCAAGAAGGGAAGAATGGGAACGTGTGGGAGATGACTATGAGGAAGAAGAGGAAGACATTGGTTTGGGAACCAACCAACTCCGTGGGAGAGAGAGGTTAGACCGAGGCAGTGACTATGGAGGAATTAAGATGAAAATACTATCATTCCAAGGTAAAAGTGATCCAGAAGCATATCTCGAGTGGGAGAAGAGGATTGAGATGGTATTTGATTGCCAGAACTACTTCGAGGCAAAAAAGGTGAAATTAGCGGGTGTTGAATTCATAGACTATGCCATTGGATGGTGCAACAAAGAGACACTTTCTAGGAGGCGAGTAGGACAAAGACCTATAGATACATTTGAGGAGATGAAGGCTTTGATGAGGAAGCATTTTGTACCTATCCATTACTATAGGAGCATTTTTCAGAAATTACAAAGCTTGTCTCAAGGAAATAGAAGTGTGGAGGACTATTATAAGGAGATGGAGATCCTTACGAGGAGGGCTAATGTTGAGGAGGATAGGGAGGCTACAATGGCATGTTTCTGGGCTGGTTTGAATAGGGAAATAGCAAGTCAAGTGGACTTGCACCATTATGTGGAGATTGAGGAGATCATGCACATGGCCATCAAAGTAGAGCAACAACTTAAAAGGAGGAGGGGTACCCTAAGACCTAGTATTGCTCAACACACTTGGAAAGCAAGCCCATCCACATGGAAACCAAATCAGCCCAAGTTTGAAGATAAAGCCACCACACGGCCTAAATTCGAAGTTAAGGCCGAACCATCCTCATCTAAGCAAGTAAGTTATTCCGCACCCTATTGTGGCGTCTTCACTATACCAAGGTTCTTACCTCAACTATAGGTAACGGGTCGAGGTCTTCCATTAATAACTTGTAATTAGACGGTCCTAATTCAATCCTTGTTAAGGGTTCAGAGGCAGGTCGCTCTAGGTTCGTATCAACAAGCCCATTCTGTTTGCCTTTGATTTTGCCTTCGCTTGTTTCCATGACCTCTTAGTGATATTCATTAAATCCATGCAGAGGTGGAACCATTTCTTGGTTCTCGGTATCCATATTTGCACGAAAACAACTACCGGGATTTGTATCGGCCTCCAACAGCCGGATGCTTAAAACGAATTTTGTATCTTTGGGTATTGACAAGCCCTTTTGAGAATGGATTACTCCCTATATAAAGGCAGCCAGGTTGTCCTTGAATCTCTTAGCTTAACCACTAAGGATTGGCCCAATCTTCATCCGTATTGGATTAGCACCCTAGCGGGTTGTCGGTTATGCTGGTTCGGGCAGATTCTCATCAAGATGTCCAGCATGATCAATTTTAGAAAACATGCATGCACCATATAATTCGTCAAGTATATCATTTAATTTACGAATTGGATGTATATATTTAATCGTAATATTATTTATAACTCTACAATCCACACACATACACCATGAACCATCTTTTTTAGGAACTAATAAAATAGGAACAACACATGGACTCATACTTACCTGCCTTTGTAGCTTTTTTGTCTTCTTGGGATTACTCCTATATGCAGGCCTATTAGGAATCACAACTCCCGGCACAAAATCAATTTGATGTTCAATCTCTCAAATAGGTGGTAAACCATTAGGAATCTCCTCTGGAAAAACATCTTCAAAATCCTATAAAAGAGAAGAGATAGAACTTGGCAATTCAAGTTCTTCGGGATTAGCTTGATCATTTAAATATTCATCTTTTAAACCATGACCAGCAATGGTTTCTTCTTCAAAATTGCTTGATTAACATCCCTAAAACTAAGATAGAAATTTTTATTTTTCTTCTCTTTCTTCACTTTTTCTCTCTCTCTCTCTCTCTTGGTCATCACACCTTTACTCTCATTCTCGGCTTTGTCGCATTTTTTTCCACTCTTGGCTTTTTCATCCCTTTTCACCCTTTCAGCTTTCTCTCTTTCTTTCTCCTCATGTTTGAGTTTATGACACTTACCTGGTTGGTCTTGTTCAGTCTTGCCCCTTTTGGATAGGAGTTGAAGCTGTGGGTACCACACTAGTTCTTTCTTTGAGCTTTTCAACCTTCCTCTTTTGTTGTATTTGAAGTTGATCTCGAAATACCTCCTTTGCAGTCAATGGTTCTAGCTTGACCTTTTCACCTTTAAATCTAAAAGCAACGGCATTCTCTCAACCATAATGTATAGTATCTTTATCAAATTGCCATGGTCTACCTAATAAAATATGTTCGGCACACATAGGCACAATATCACACAAAACAATATTCACATATTTATCAATGCTAAATTTTACTTTGGCTTGTTTGTTTACTTTCATTCACCATTATTATTAAGCCATTTAATGTATATAGATTGGGACGTTTAATTGGTACTGACAAGGATTTAGGTCGACTGGCGCTTAAACATGTATTATATTAACCCGAATCTCAATTAAGTTCAAGTTCTTATGTAAACTAACCCCTAAGCAACCTGTGATTAGAAACTTTGGTACAATGAAGACGCCACAATAGGTGATGGTTATCCTTATTAATATGTCAAAACTAAAACACTCATTCTCTAACGGTGTTTTAAGTGTTCAAAGAGAACACAAATAATTCAATTGAGACAAACAAAGCATTTTTGGACCTAAAAGAATCCAATCTACCAAAAAGAAAGTTCAATTCCTGCTTTTAGTTCAAATTGAGACTTATATAGTACAAGAAGTTAAAAGTTTGCCAAGGCCACAAGATTATCATCATGCACAATTTCCATATCATAAGCTTGGACAATATTATGAGGATGACATCATTTACATATTTAATCTAGGTTGAACATCAAAAGGATGGAGTCAAGCTAATGACTTTAAACAAGCGCTCTTGGGAGACAACCTAAGTTTCTTTCTTTACCTTATATTTATCTATTTATTTTAGTTGTTTTTAGTTGCTTTCTTGTTTTAGGATGTTTTGATGTGTTTTATTTGAATTCTTGCAAGGTTTTAAGATGTTTATGTGCAAAAGAGCAAAAGATGAATGTTGAGAATTTCAAGTCTAAAGCTAAGTTTATGGAGTGTGGTTACCTTGAATATGCATTGCATTACATGAACTTGCATGGATACATGCCCTTCCTTTTGGCTGCATGGTATGTAGGGAAAATGCAACATGTAGGTTTTTCCCAAGTTTTCACATTGCGAGGAACATTCCATATCTTCAAAGGGGAGTATTCTTTACCTTTTGTTTACTTTTGCTTTATTTTATGTTTTTCACAATGAGGACATTGTTCATTTTTAGTTTGGGGGTGAAAAGCATGCTTTGTATCTTTTAAATCTTGTCATTTTAAGTGTTTTTATTAGTTTTTACGCATGTTAGTTTTGGTTATTACTTTCCTTCATAAAAGTTTTAAAAAAAAAAAATTTACTTTTAGTGTGTGTTTGTTTTATTTGGTTGATTTTTATTATTGAATTTTTTTTTTTGTGTGTCGTTTTCTTAAGTACTTTAATGAGCCAATGATAAGACAATGATTGAAAATAAATTGGTTTTTACATAGTGGATTTGTTTTTGTGTATGCTTAAATACTTGAAGTTATATTCACATATTGTTACTTTCAATAAATTTTGAGCACATAATTAATAATGCATAATTTAGATTGTGTTTTGAAGAATGTTTGCGTGAATTAGAGTACTTTATTATTAATTGAACTCTAGAACTTGCTTGATTATTGCTTGAGGCGAAATCCTAGGTGAATGCATTACTAAGAACATGATTTAGGCCACTTTGTTTAAGTTTGCGCCTTTTAAGCCTACCTAAAACATTATCTTCTGCTTGTACCTTATTTGAGCCTCTAGGATGCATAAAGATGTATTAGAGCCTTTTGTTCATTAAAAGCACATTTACTTACTCTTTTTGAGCCTTAAATTTTTTTGTCTACCTTGAGCATACTATAAAGAGAGCTTTAATTGAATTGATATGAATATATGCTTATGAGTTAGTGGGAGTGTTGAAGAAAAAGGAAAAAAATAAAGTTTGGAGGTTAAGTATTTGGTGAATTTGGCTTTAGTATGTATTTTTATGTAAGTTGGAGGTTTGAATGTGTAATAAGAAGAACAATGAGGGGGTTTAGTGAAAAAGAAAAAGAAAAGCAAAACAATTGAAAAAATATATATGATGTTAAAAAGAACAAAAAATATATATACAATGAAAAGGAAAAATAGAAGATTTGTAAGTTTATATTGAAAGTTAAAAGAAGTAAAGAAGGAAAGAAGAAAAGAAAATCTAAGAAGGAAAAAAATTTTACAAGTAATTTATTCATTGATATTTAATTTTTGCTTTCTTTCTTTGATTTATTATATCGTATCCTTTTCTTTCTTTAGCCATACCCTTTTGGCCAAATTTTTGCCTGATTGATTCCTTTACTTATCCTGTTCATGATCCTTAAGCCTTTTTTGTAATGAATTTGAAGGAAAATTAGAAAATTCCCATGAACTAGTGATAGTGCATTGGGAAATTTCTTCTGGTGGGCAATTTTGGTCATGTGTGTGTGTACCTTATTAAAATTATCTAAAATTGAAGATTCTTGTTGCATTTCACTCCTTATAGACACCTCTTCATGCTCCTCAAATCCTTTGTCATCATTATGTGGCTCTTGAAAGGATTCAAATTCATCAATTTGCTTATTACAAGTAATCTCCATGTTACTTTCCAAGTCTTCTTGAGATTCTTGTGAAAAAGTTGTCATTGGTTACTCCAATTGAACTTGAAAGTTTGTACTTGAAGAATACTGATTTTACAACTTGCTAATCGCTTCATAACATTTAGAAAATGTTTCCCTATGCCTTTCCATACACTCGATCAAAGATGTGCTCACTTGATAACTTGAAAGATCTGAATTGTTATATCTTGAATAACTTTCTCGATCACTCCATCCAGAATTATATGTGTTGGAATAAAAATTATGCTTTGTTCTTCGAATGGCTCTTCTAGAGCAAAAGGATTTCTCACTTGACCATGTTCACTTAAATGATTGCCTCCACACCATTGACATGTTATAGCTGGAATCCCAAAATTTGCAACTTGATTATATTGTCTTGATAAGCCTTCAATTGAGTCTTCTAGAGCAAAAGGATTCCCCACTTGACAATTTTCACTTAAGTGATTTACTCCACACCATTCACAAGATATAGCTTGAACTCTAAAATTTGCAATGAGTTTAGACATGATAGCAAGATTCTTTTGTAACTCGATAAAACTTTCACTTGGAGAATTAGTTGGCATCCCATAATCCCAATAAGGTTGATGACCACAAGCTTGATATTACATGATTTTCCTAAAAAGAAACACTAACAAAACAAGTGTTCAAATTAATTGCAATTTTATTAAGCAAACAATTAAAATTAAACCCTAATATACAAACTAAATTGAAAATAATAAAGATAAACAAAAGTTGAAAATAAGAAAAAAAAAATGTTCAAAGTACTACTAAACCTAATCCGAATTAATATTAATGTCTTAATCCCCGGCAACGGTGCCAAAAACTTGATGTGTAAAATCAACTCGCAAGTGCACGAATCATTTTCAAGTAATAAAGTGGAAAAATAGGGTTGTCATACCCAAGGGATTAGGAATTAAGTACCAAAGATAATTAGGTTTTGGTAATATTTGAACTAACAATTAAGATGGCAATTGAAAACTAAATAAACTAAATTAAACAAAAGCAATCAATTAAAATTAGATCAACTTCAAGTAAGAGAGAGAATTGAATAATTATGAATACTAGGGCATTTGATTTCACCACTAACTATTTCAAGTTAATTACTTAAATATGTGAATTTAATTAACTAGTAATTTTGTTAACCACACTTAATCACAAAATTAATCAAAAGTAGTTTCCACTCACAATTGATAATATTCACATAACCTAATTTATTCCTTCCGGCCTACAAATTAAATCATGCAAATTCATTAAGCATAGATTAAGCAAATAATATGGCATGAGACATAACTATTTTCCAATCAATTATGCATTCATGTAAATCATTGGAGATCCATAATATTATCCTTCTCCAAGCTCAAATATTATTAAAATCATTCATTCCTTCCGGCCTATGCAAGCATTAAGCATACCAATGATTTATTAACAAAACATATTACTAATTAAATAAAACTCAACATATATTAAAATAATTAGAACTTCATAGTTAGGGCTACATCATAACCCTAGCTATGAAATTAGTTCATGGCAAAAATAATTTCAACATCCATAATTATAAAGAAAAAACAATAATGTTCATAATTAAAGAGAAAGAGAACAGAATAAAAACTATTGAAGAAATCCTCCTCCAAAAGCTCTCCAAGTCATAGCCTTCTTCTCCAAGCACACTCACGTCTCTATGCCCCCTCCAAACTCTCCAATTGATCTTCTAAAACTCTAAAACTTTAAAACCCTAGAACCCTTAAGAGAACCTTAGAAACTCCCAAAATTTGGTTTGTTTCTATTTAAGCCTCCTAAAAGCTTTTAAATAACTCTCTAAGCTTGTATATCTCCCTTCAATGTGGTGGGGGCACACGAATTTTGCCTTTTAACCCTCTTTTGTGCTCCACTCTCTTGTCTTTTTCCTTTCAATGAATTATCTCAAAGTTCTAATTAAAACACCCAAAAAACAACAATTAGATCACATGGATGTTTTAATTAAACCTATCAAGAAAACAATAGTAAAAAGTAGGCAATACTGAAAGAATTCAACAAAACCTAGTTTTCGGCTTTTTTAGGCAAAATGAAGCAAATTAATCGGAAAACTTTGGAATTTTGAAGAACTGGACTAGATGGTAATAGATTATGAGTTCAAGAATAAAATTCTAGAAAAATAAATTCAGATACGAACAAGAATCAAATTGAACAAAAATATAGAATAGTTGTTGGTTGTTGTTCTTTATAATTCAAGTTTTTGTATCAAATCCTTTAACTAATTTTAATCTAAATAATTTAGCAGTCAAACTCAAATATCCAGCAGCAAAAATAACTCTCCAGAAACTTAAAAATATGGAATACATAATCAACAAAGCAGCAATTACAAGAAATTTCCATCAACAAACTTCAACACCAATTTTCAACAAACTGGTATATATATATATATTTTTTTTATACTCTGCTTTCTTCTTCTTTTTTTTTTTTTTTCTTTTTTCACTCACTGATTATCAAACAACTACAGTAGCAAGAACAATTACCAAAATTGCAATTCCAACTCCAAAACAAACACCAAACCCATGACCTCCCAATCAAAAATTCAAATTGTGTGATTTTTTTTTTTTTATTCCACAAACCCCACTCTTCAAATGTTTATTTTTGTTTTTTTGAATATATGAATGCAAATATTTAAGACTAAAACAGCAAAGAAAAATCAACAAAAACCAAAATTAACAAGAACAACGATGAAAGAAAACCAACAAATTAGGAAACAAAAATACGATAAAGCAAGGAAATCCTAATTCAACTAGGAATGATTTTTTTTTTTTTTTTAAAGATGCAGAATGTGTATGGGATGGATGCAACCTTAAACAATAAAGCAAATAAAGATAGATCAAACCTGAATAAAATTTGTCTCTGATACCAAATGATATGGTTGTATTATATTAGCCCGGATCTAATTATGTTCAAGTTCTAATGGTCACCTTAACCACTAACCAACCTATGATTAGAAACCTTGGTATATAATGAAGACACCACAATAGGTGTTGGAAGGACTATTGATAAGTCAAACTAAAACACTCATTTACTACTGGTGTTTTAGGTGTTCAAAAGAGTAAAGAGAATTCAATCTCACAAATAATTTTCTGTATAAAATTCAAGCTTTCTTCTCATTAATAAATAAGCCCTTAAATAGGCTAATATTACAAAGAAAAAAACCCTAAAAAACTAAATTCAAAACCGGCCACCTATAGGAATTAAGAAACTTGGCCGAATTCTAATACTTCCTAAACTAAGTTTCCTAAACTAAATTTGATTAATTAATTTCTTTATTTTGAATTAGGAGTTAATTAATTTACAATGGAAATAATAAATTAATAACTCTCCTAAACTTATTTTTGCAGCAAATAAATAAATAAAAACTAAAAAGTAATGGAAGTTTCCAAAAACAAAAAGTAAAAACTAAATACTAGCTTTTTAACTAAGTTGATTTTGACCAATTTGAGCTCCAAATCAACTTTAATATGCTTTTTAGGATGCCAAATAAGCTGAATATGAAGTCCCACATGTTTCCCTTGTTTTTAAGAAAAAGAAAAAGCCAACTTAGCAAAACACAGTAAAGCCAGCATAAAATACAGTAAAAAAACAGGCCAAATTTGAAGCTGTCCGTACAACCCCATTTTGAATGCCTTAGAAGCTGCCTTAACTTGATTCAATATCCTCTAGACATATGTATTTAATCCATAAAGAGTTGGAACCATTTCATGCTGTCTGTTGTCCATATTTGCACCAAAACTGCTACCCAGGTCCGTATCGGCTTCCACCACTTAGATGCTTAGAATAGGCTTCGTATCTTCAAGTATGGACAAGCTCTGTTGAGAATTGATTACCCCCTGTATAAATGCTTCCAGGTTGTCCATAAATCTCTTAATTTGAGCTCTTGTGATTGGCCTGGTCTTTCATCCGTGTTGGGTCAGCACCCAGCATGTTATCAGTTGAGCAGGCTCGGGCAGAATCACATCATCCCCTCCTCTTGACAAGGATTTGTCCTCAAATCAAGATCATCACCTGCAGTAAAGGGAGTTAAATCAGTAACATTAAATGCAACACTCATGTTATACTCATCCGGTAAATCAAGCTTGTAGGCTCTTAGACATGAAAAGATCCGTCCACATGCGGCATAGGCTTTGACTTTTTATTCGGGGAACCTCTCCTTTCTTGAGTGCAGCCGAACCAAATCTCCTTGGTCAAACACTATCACAACAAATATTAGAAATACAAGTTCATCACACCCTTTAATATTAGCAAATAATATCTCCCAAATTTTCAAATATTCACTAAGTAAAGCTTTTAATAATGCAGATAAAGTTCTATACAAGAAAAGCTTTTTTAAATTAACGTCTAACTAGCAATGGTTTCTTAACCAGGATAGCCTTATTAACATCCCCAAAACTCAAAAAAAAAAAATTTACTTTTTCTTTCTTTTTTTTCTTTTCCTTTCTCTCTTTCGGACACACTCTTTTTATCATCACTTCAGACTTTTTCTCTTAATTTCTCTCTTTTGATTTTGTCTTTGTCTTTCCCCTCACCATTGAGTTTAGGATACTTACCTTGGATAGCAAGTTCGGTCTTGACCATATGGGTAAGTGGTGTAACCATTGGTGCCGTACTAGCCTTCTCTTTGTGCTTCTCGGCTTCCCTCCTTTGTTGCGTTTGAAGTTGGTCTCTAAATACCTCCTTTGGAGTTAATGGCTCTAGCTTGACCTTCTTCCCATTAAATTTAAATATAATCGAATTCTCTCTCCCATAGTGTATGGCATTCTTATCAAATCCCCATGGCCTTCCTAATAAAATATGACTAGCATGCATAGGTACAACATCACACGATACAACATCCACATATTTATCTATACTAAATTTTACCTTGGCTTGTTTATTCACTTTTATTTCACCACTATCATTAAGCCATTGTAATCTATGAGGTTCTGGATGTTTAATAGTTGTTAAACCTAATTTATCAACTCAAATGTTACTAATTATATTTATACAACTTCCACCATCAATAATCATACTACAAATTTTACTTTGGATTTCACATCGGGTGTGCAAGATGTTTTCTCTTTGAACATGGTCCTCATCCTGGTATACAACAAGTACTCTTCTAGAAACCAAGTTTAATTCAGCATTGGATGCATTCAAAGTTTCGGCCTCATCCTCTAAGTCCTCCTTCTCTTGCTCGACTTCATCTTCACTTTCCTCACTTTTCGATTCTAGCTCACCATTGCCTTTCAATACCATGATCCTTCTATTCGGGCATTGGCTAGTGATGTGTCCTTGTCCCTGGCACTTAAAACAAATAATTTTTCTAGATCTTGAAGGTTTATGATCAAATTTTACCTCATGTTTAGGTGCTTGGATAGATTCGACTTTGGACTCCCTTTTTGGCCGAATGGAGCTTTCTTCTTCACCTAGTTTCGGTTTTTGTCTTGCTTCAAAGATGGGATTACTTCTCCAAGCACTTGGATTTGATCTTCCGCTGTTAGAAACTCCTCCCAACCGTGAGCCAATTCCACATATTGTTGCAATTCCAGTTGATTGGCTATTTCAGGATTTAAACCACCAAGAAACCATGCCATGGTTGCTTCTCTATCCTGATTCAAGTTTAACCTCATCATAAGCATCTTCATCTCCATGTAATAATCTCCATGGACCTACTTCCTTGAGATAAAGATTGAAGCCTTTAATGCAGCAACCTATGATAGTGTGATGGTACGAATCACTTCCTCATGGCTCTTTTCATTTGTAGCCATGTAGTGATCAAGTCATCACCAACTCTTCTTCAGGTGTTTTGCTCATTAGTCCACCATTGGAGCGCATAATGACCAAATTCCATTGCTGCTAATTTCACCTTCTTGGCTTCCGAATAGTTGTGGCAATCAAAGATCATCTCCAATCGTTCCTCCCATTCCAAATAAGCTTCCGGAACACTTTTACCCATGAATGGTGGAACTCCGTAATAAACTTATTTGGCATCCTGAAAAGCATAGTGAAGCTGATTTGGAGCTCAAGTTAGTTAAAAATTAACTTAGTTAAAAAGCTACTATTTTAGTTTCCTAATTTGATTCTACTTTTTGTTTTAGGAAATTACCATTACTTTTTGGGTTTTATTTTTTTATTTGCTGGAAAAATAAGTTTAGGAAAGTTATTATTTCATTATTTTCATTCTAAATTAATTAATTCCTAATTCAAAATAAAGGAATTAACTAATCCAAATTAGATTAGGAAAGGTTCTGAAATTAGGCAATTTCCTAATAGGATTCTATGTTGGTTGAAATTTCCTAATCCTTTTAGGATTTTATTTTGTTCATTTAAAAACTATTTTAAAGGCTTATTTTTCAATAAGAATTAAGCTTGAATTTTATACAGAAAATTATTTGTAAGATTGAATTCTCTTTGGTCTTTTGAACACCCAAAACACCATTAGAGAGTGAGTGTTTTAGTTTGACTTATCAATAGGAATTCTATCACCTATTGTGGTATCTTCCTTATATACCAAGGTTTCTAATCACAAGTTGGTTAGGGGTCAATGTGACCATTAGAACTTGAACATAATTAGATCTGCGCTAATGTAATACGGATTTAGGAGCAAGTCGTCCTAGGTTCGTATCATTTGGTATCAGAGCCGAATTTTGTTCAAGTTTGATCGATCTTTATTTGCTTTCTTTGTTTTTGTGTTAACCTGCAATTTTAACATTAGGTTAGGGTTGCTTATATCATCATATACATTCTACACCTTTTAAAAAAAAAAAAAATCATTCCTAATTGAATTAGGATTTCCTTTATTTACCGTATTTTTGCTTCCTAACTTGTTGGTTGTCTTTTATCATTGTTCTTGTTTTTTTGGTTTTTGTTGATTTTTATTTACTGTTTTAGTCTTAAATATTTGCATTCATATGTTAAAAAAAAAATTAAAAAAAAAACTGCACATTTTTATTCATGTTGTTAGAGGCCACGGGTTTGGTGAGTTTTTACTGTTGGAATTGCAAACTTTGGTGTTGATTCTTGTTACTGCAGTTGTTTTATGTTCTATGAGTGAAAAAAAAAAAAGGAAGAAGAAAAGCCGAATAAAAAAAAAATTCGATTTGTTGGAGTTTGATTTGTTTGCTGGAAATTATTGGAACAGCTGTTTTGTTGATTATTTATTCAATATTTGTAGTTGCTGGAGAATTATTTTTGTTGCTAGATATTTGAATTTTGGGTGTTTAAATTTTTGGATTGAAATTAGTTAAAGGATTTGATACAAAAATTTTAATTACAAGAATAACAACCAACACTATTCTATATTTCGTTCAATTTGATTCTTGTTCCTGTTTGAAATTCTTTTTTCTAAATTTTATTCTTGAATCCTTAATCTCTTACCATCTGGTCTAGTTTTTGCTAATTCCAAAATTTTCCTTATTATTTTGCTTGATTTGTCTAGAGAGCCGAAAACTAGGATTTGTTAAATTCATCGGTATTACTTGCTTTTTGCTATTGTATTGTTGAATTAAAATATACTTTTCATCTAATTGCTGTTTTGTGGGTGTTTTAATTAGAACTTTGAGATAATTCATTGAAAGGAAAAAGGTAAGAGAGTGTGAGCTCAACAGAGGGTTAAAAGCCGAAATTAGTGTGCAAACACAAGTGTCGAGTTCTTGTTTGAGTGAAACATGTGAGGGAGTGAATTGGTGAGGTCTTCTTTTATTTTTGTATTATCCATACTAACATGGCAGATTAAGGGTGAGAATAGGAGATCTACCTTTAAGAATTAATGAAGAAGAGTCCATAGGATTCCATGGTGGTTCCCAAGCTACGGGGAGTGGTGAGCAAGCGGACATGAGGGCTGTATTGGAGCAATTGCAGTGGATGAATGCCCGATTTGGCAACATAGATCAAAGGATGGATAGGATGGAAACATCACAAGGAGGCCGAGGGTGACCAAGAGAAGAATTCGGGGGAAGTAACTTTGGAGTTGACTTAGATGAGGGGTTTGATGAAATTTTTGAACCTCAAGAAAGGCCAATACATGGGAGACCAGCAAGGAAAGAAGATGATGATCTAGGCAATCCATGGGAGACCAGCATGGGATGAAGATGATTATCTAGGGAATATCAAGGTAAACATTCCACCTTTCATGGGAAAAAGTGATCCGGAGGCATATTTGGAATGGGAGGAGAGAATGGAGATGATTTTTTATTGTCATAATTATTTAGAGGCCAAGAAGGTGAAGTTGGCAGCAAAGGAGTTTGGTCATTATGCACTCCAACACCCGAAGTAGAGTTGGTGATGACTTGATGACTACATGCGACAAATGAAAGGAGCCATGAGGAAGCGATTCGTACCATCACACTATCATAGGTTGCTGCATCAAAGGCTTCAATCTTTATCTTAAGGAAGTAAGTCCATGGAGGATTATTACAAGGAGATGGAGATGCTTATTATGAGGTTAAGCATGAATGAGGATAGAGAAGCAACCATGGCAAGATTCCTTGGTGGTTTGAATCATGAGATAGCCAATCAACTAGATTGCAACAATATGTGGAATTGGAGGAGATGTTGCATGTGGCTATTAAATTAGAGCATCAATTCAAGAGGAGGGGTGTAGGGTGAGGTTTGGTGTTTCCAACAGTGGAAGATTAAATCCAAGTGGCTGGAGAAACAATCCTACCTTTGAGAATAAGCCAAAACTGACAGTTGGTGAAGAAAGTCCCAATCGGCCAAAAAGGGAGCCTAAAGCCGAATCTGTCCAAGCACATAGAAATGAGGTAAAATCTGATCCTAAACCTTCAAGATCAAGAGAAATTATTTGTTTTAAGTGTCAGGGACAAGGACATCTCACTAGCCAATGCCTGAATAGAAAGATCATGGTGTTGAAGGGTAATGGTGAGCTAGCATCAGAAAGTGAGGAAAGTGGTGATGAAACAGAGCAAGAGGGGGAGGAAGAGCTTGAAGGTGAGGCCGACACTTTGAATGCTTCCCATGCTGAACTAAGCTTGGTTTCTAGGAGTGTGCTGGTTGCATACAAAGATGAGGATGAAATTCAAAGAGAAAACATCGTCCACACCCGATGTGAAATCCAAAGTAAGATTTGCAGTAAGATTATTGATTGTGGAAGTTGTACCAATGTAATTAGTAATCTTATGGTAGATAAATTAGGCTTGACAACAATTAAACATCCAAAACCCTATAGGTTACAATGGCTTAATGATACTAAAAATACAAGTTCATCAAACTTTTTAATATTAGTAAATAATCTTTCCCAAATTTTTAAATTTGCACTAAGTAAAGCTTTCAATAATGCATATAAAGTTCTATACAACAAAAATATCTTTAAATAGGTATCTTTAAAATTCATGAGCAGAAATGGTTTCTTACTCAAGATAGCTTTATTTACATCTCCAAAACTCAAATAAATATTTTTATTCTTTCTTTCTTCCCTTTCCCTCTTTCTCTCTCTCTCGGCCATAAGACACTTCCTCATTCACGAGTTTCTTGCTATAGCTCTTGGGTTTCTTTTTTTTTTTTTTTTTCACTCCAATTCAGTCTTCTCTTGGTTTTTCCACTCAAGCTGGGTTTTAGAACACTTACCTGGTTGGTCTTGCACGGCTTGGACTCCTTGGATGGTTGTTGTTGCCATGGGGGCCATACTAGTCCTTTCCTTGAGTTGTTCGGCCATCCTCCTTTATTGTATTTGAATTTGATCTTTGTACACCTCTTTAAGAGTTAAGGCCTCCAGCCTTACCTTTTTACCTTTAAATCTAAAAACTATACTATTCTCTCTACCATAATGAATAGCATCTCTATCAAATTGCCAAGGCCTACCTATTAAAATATGTCCTGTATACATTGGCACAACATTACACAAAACAACATCCGCATATTTATCAATGCTGAAATTTAATCTGGCTTGTTTCTTTACTTTCATCTCACCACTATCATTTAGCCATTGTAATCTATATGGTTTTGGATGTTTAATAGTTGTTAAGCCTAATTTTATCAACTACAATGTCACTAATTACATTAGTACAACTTCCACTATCAATAATCATGCTACAAATCTTACCTTGAATTTCACATCGGGTGTAGAAGATGTTTTCTCTTTGAATTTGATCCTCATCTTTGTATACAGTAAGGACCCTCCTTGCAACTAAGCTCAAGTTAACCCTTGAAGGTTAGAGTGTTTCGGGTTCCTCATGCTCATCATCTCCGACTTCTCCATCTTCAATTTCAGTTTCAGCATCACTTTCTTTACTTTTGGATTCTAGCTCGCCATTACCTTTCAACACCATAATCCTCCTATTCGGGCATTGGCTAGCGATGTGTCCTCATCTTTGGCACTTAAAACACACAATTTCATGAGTTTTAGAAGTCTTAGGATAAGATTTACCTTCACTTTTGTGTGCTTGGATAGATTCAATTCTAGTCTCTCTCCTATTTTCAAAGGTAGGATTGTTTCTCCAGCCACATGGATTTGATCTTTCACTGTTGGAAACACCTCAAAACCATGAGCTTGTGCCCCTCCTCTTCAATTGATGCTCAAGTTCAATAGCCACATGCAATATCTCATCCAATTCCACATATTGTTGCAATTGTAGTTGATTGGCTATCTCACGATTTAAACCACCAAGGAATCTTGCCATGGTTGCTTCTCTATCCTCATTCATGCTTAACCTTATCATAAGCATATCCATTTCCTTGTAATAATCCTCCACGGACCTATTTTCTTGAGATCGGGATTGAAGCCTTTGATGTAGCACCCTACGATAATGTGATGGTACAAACCGCTTTCTCATGGCTTCTTTCATTTTTCACCATGTAGTGATCAAGTCATCACCAACTCTCCTTCAGGTGTTTTTCTCAATGGTCCACCATTAGAGTGCATAATGACCAAACTCCATTGCTGCCAATTTCACCTTTTTGGCCTCTAAATAATTATGAGAGTAAAAAATCATCTCCATTCTCTTCTTCCATTGCAAATATGCTTCCAAATCACTTTTTCCCATGAAATGTGGAATGTTTTACCTTGATATTTCCTATATCATCAACTTTATTATGATATGAACCTAGGACAACCTATTCCTAAACCCGTATTATATTAGCCCAGATCTAATTATGTTTAAGTTCTAAGGGTCACCTTAACCCCTAACCAACCTATGATTATAAATCTTCGTAGATAATGAAGACGCCACAATAGGTGATGGATGTCCTATTGATAAGTCAAAACTAAAACACTCATTCACTAATGGTGTTTTAGGTCTTCAAAATAACAAAGAGAATTTAATCTCACAAATAATTTTTTGTATGAATAAGGTACTGTTTAATATTGATAAAACAAGTCTTTAAATAGGCTAAAAAAGTCACACAATAAGCCCTAGAAGACATAAGGAAAACCGACCACACAATAACCTTTCCTAAATTGGCCGAATTTCCTACCTTCCTAAATCTAAATTCTAATTAATTAATTCCTTTATCTTGGATTAGGAAATAATTAATTTACAATGAAAACAATAAAATAAGAACTTTCCTAAACTTATTTTTCCAGAAAATAAATAAATAAAAATCAAAAAGTAATGGTAATTTCCTAAAACAAAAAATAGAATCAAATTAGAAAACTAAAATACTAGCTTTTTGACTAAGTTGACTTTGACCCTTTTTTAACCAATTTGAGCTCCAAATCAACTTCAATATGCTTTGTAGGATGCCAAATAAGCTGACCATGAAGTCCCACACATTGCCCTTGCTTGGAAGAAAGAGAAAGAGCCAACTCAGCAAAATACAGTAAAAACAAACCATATTTGAAGTTGTTCGTACAACCCCTTTTTGAATGCCTTTGAAGTTGGCTTGACTTGATTCCATATCCTCTTATACATATGTATTTAATCCATAAAGATTTGGAACCATTTCATGCTGCTCAGTGTCCACATTTGCACCAAAATTGCTACCTAGGTCCGTATCGGGTTCAACCACTTGGATGCTTAGAATAGGTTTTGTATCTTCTGGTATGGACAAGCTCTGTTGAAAATTGATTATTCCCTGTATAAATGCTCCCAGGTTGTCCATAAATCTCTTAATTTGAGCTCTTGTGATTGGCCTGGTCTTCATCTGTATCGGGTTAGCACCCTAGCGGGTTATCGGTTGAACGGGTTCGAGTGGAATCACATCATTCCCCTCCTCTTGAAAAGGATTTGTTCTCAAATCTAGATCATCTCCTGCAGCAAAAGGGAACAAATCAGCAACATTAAATGCAGTACTCATGTTATACTCACCCGGTAAATCAAGCTTGTAGGCATTCTTGTTATTTGGCTCCAAAAACTTGAAAAAATTCGTCCACATGCGGCATAGGCTTGGACCTTTTTTTTTTTGGTTCGGGGAACCTCTCCTTTCTTGAGTGCAAAACAGCCAAATCTCCTGGGTCAAACACTATCACAACAAATACTAGAAATAAAAATTTATCACACTTTTTAATATTAGCAAATAATATCTCCCAAATTCTCAAATTTCCACTAAGTAAAGCATTTAATAATGCAGATAAAGTTCTATACAATAAAAGCATTTTTAAATTAGCATCTTTATAATTCATAACCAGCAATGGTTTCTTACCCAAGATAGCCTTATTAACATTCCCAAAACTTAAATAAAAGTTTTTACTTTTTCTTTCTTTCCTTTCTTTTCCTTTCTTTGTCTCGGCCACCACACATTTTTCCTCCCTCTCGGGTTTCTCCATTCTTCTCAACCCATTTTCAGCCTTCTCATGGTTTTTCCACTCAATTTGTGTTTTAAAATGCTTACCTTGGGCAGCAAGCTTGGACTTAGCTTCATGGATGGATGGACAAGCCGTTAGTGCCATACTAGCCTTCTCTTTGAGTGTTTTGGCCTCCCTCCTTTGTTGGATTTGTAATTGGTCTCTATATACTTCATTTGGAGTTAATGGCTCCAGCTTGACCTTCTTGCCTTTGGATCTAAAAACAATACAATTCTCTTGACCAAAATGAGTAGCATCTTTATCAAATTGCCATGGTCTACCTAATAGAATATGTCCGGCATGCATAGGCACAACATCACACAAAACAACATCCACGTATATATCTATGTTAAATTCTACCTTGGCTTGTTTGTTTATTCACTTTTATTTCACCACTATCATTAAGCCATTGTAATCTATAAGGTTCTGGATGTTTAATAGTAGTTAAGCCTAATTTATAAACTACAAGATTACTAATTACATTTGTACAACTTCTACTATCAATAATCATACTACAAATCTTACCTTGAATTTCACATCGGGTGTGGAAGATGTTCTCTCTTTGAATTTCATCCTCATCTTTTTATGCAGTAAGTACTCTCCTATAAACCAAGTTTAATTCAGCATTGGATGCTTGCAAGGTTTCAGGGTCATCCTCCAAGTCCTCCTTTTGCTTGGCTTCATCCTCACTTTCTTCACTTTCCGATTATAGCTTGCCATTGCCCTTTAACACCATGATTCTTCTATTCGGGCATTGGCTAGCGATGCGTCCTCGTCCTTGGCACTTAAAACACACAACATCATGAGTTCTAGAAGGTTTAGGATCTAATTCTACTCATTCTTTGATGCTTGGATAGATGCGATTCTAGTCTCTTTCCTTGGCCGGTTTGAACTTTCTTCTTAGACTTTCGGCTTTGGCTTGCTTTCATAGATGGGATTGTTCCTCCAACCACTTGAATTGGACCTTCTGTTGTTGGAAACACCTCCAAACCATGAGCTTACACCCCTCTTCTTAAATTGATGCTTGAATTTAATAGCCACATGCAACATCTCCTCCAATTCCACATTTGCAATTCTAGTTGATTGGCTATTTCACAATTCAAACCACCAAGAAACCTTGCCATGGTTATGATGAAGACATGACCAAGAGCCCTTCAAGATGGAGCCCAGATCCACTTCAAATATCTACAGGACCCATAACCCGAGCACGAGCAAAGAGATTGAAAGAGGCACTAAATAGTTTAATCCAAGAGGTGTTTTCAACCCAAGGAAGTAAGTTCATTAGTGAAGATGAACTAAAATTGGATCATATGATTGGGATGGTGGATGCCAACGTGAAAGAGAGTTTAACGCATGGACTTCTACAACATGGTGATATGGCATCATATGGTGACATGGCATCCAACTAAGCTTGGCCAAATTCTATAATTAGGAAAATATTAATTTTTATTTATGTTTTGATTGGATTTTGGCATGTTGCCTTTTTACTTTCCTAATTTAGTTTTTATTAGGTTTTTAAATTACTTTCTTAATTTTATTAGAGTTGAATTGGTCAAAGAATGAAAGGCCATTCAAATTAGGAAACTAGGAGCTAAATTAGGTTTCCTAAACCTAACCATATTAGGTTTCCTAAACCTAACCATATTAGGTTTCCTAAACCTAACCACATTAGGTTTCCAAAACCTAATCACATTAGGTTTCCTAAACCTAATTTTCGTCCATTATTATTCCACCTTTACTTTTAGCAAATTTAGGAAAGCTTTGTAATTTATTTTGCCTATTTAAAGGCACATAAGTCATGATTGCGAGATTACAATTTTGATTTAAAGTGAGAGTGATTCTCATGGTTCTCTAAGAACTATATCGAACTTTTTCAAGCTTTGTTTATGGAGTTCAAATTTGACTTATCAATATGTTATTCCGCACCTTATTGTGGCGTCTTCACCATACCTTCTTACCGTAAATATAGGTAACAGCTCGAGGTCTTCCATTGATAACTTGTAATTAGACGGTCTAATTAAATCTTTGTTATGAATTTAGAGGCAGGTCGCTCTAGGTTCGCAATAATTTGGTATCAGAGACTGGTTTCTAATTATAGGTTTGATCTATCTATTTCTTTTCTTTTGTTTCATGGTTTTCTTGGTTTTTTTTTTTTTTTTTTATTCTGCAATCTTAGCATTAGGTTGAGGTTGCTTCTATCATCATACACGTTCTGCATCTTTAAAAAAAAAAAAAAAAAAAGAACTACACTTTTGTTTTTGTTGGAGTCCACTTGTTTGGTGGATTTTTGGTGTGGAATTGTGATTTTCGGTGTTGATCTTTGCTACTACAGTTGTTTTATGTTGTGTGAGTGAAAAATAAAATAAAATAATTAAAATAAATAAATAAAAATATTGTTCTTGTCGTTTGTGGCATTGAATTATTGAGATTTCAAGAGAAGCCAGGTAGCAAAATTTTTTTTTAGCTGATTTGAGGAGCACCAAAAACAAGCCAAAATCAATACCAAAGATAAGGTTTCTTGAATATTCACTAATTCCATTTTGCAAATCTCATTCCAATTCAAGTTTCTTTTGTTCTCGCTAAATTTCTTGTTGAGCTTTCATCGTTGTCTTTTTCTTGCTACTTTTCATTCTATTTGTCTTGTAGCCTTATTTTCATAACTGTTTGGTAGGTCCATTTGGATTTTTACTTGTTTTAGTTTGAAATTAGTTTACAAAGAACCAAATAGAATTACTAGAGTGGTAAAAGGCAAGAGAGGTGAGAATTATAGAGGGTAAAAGCCGAACTATAACTAGAGTACAAACACGAGTGACCTTGAATTTGAGTGAGACATGTGAGGGAGTGTTGTGAGGCCTTTCTTTTTTATTAACAAATTTTGCAAAAAAATAATGTCACAAGACAAAAGCAAAGAAAGCATGGATGAAACTCCAGCTGTGGCTGATCCGAAGTTATACATTCAAGCCATGGTGGAAGAACTTCAAAGACCACTATGGTTGGAGATGGGGCAGATCCATGATAGGTTGGACAGGATGGAATCATCAATCCAAACACAGCAGCCACAACCTCCACAAAGGTTTGTTCATGGATGTGGTAGAGGAAGAAAGACTCCAAGATGGGAAGAATGGGAATGTGTGGGAGATGACTATGAGGAAGAAGAGGAAGACATTGGTTTGGGAACCAACCAACTCCATGGGAGAGAGAGGTTTGACAGAGGCAGTGACTATGGAGGAATTAAGATGAAAATACCATCATTCCAAGGTAAAAGTGATCTAGAAGCATATCTCGAGTGGGAGAAGAGGATTGAGATGGTATTTGATTGTCAGAACTACTCTAAGGCAAAAAAGGCGAAATTAGCAGCTGTTGAATTCACAGACTATGCTATTGGATGGTGGGACAAAGAGACAATTTCTAGGAGGTGAGTAGGACAAAGACTTATAGATACATGGGAGGAGATGAAGGCTTTGATGAGGAAGCGTTTTGTACCTAGTCATTACTATAGGAGCATTTTTCAGAAATTACAAAGCTTGTCTCAAGGAAATAGAAGTGTGGAGGACTATTATAAGGAAATGGAAATCTTGGCTGGTTTGAATAGGAAAATAGCAAATCAAATGGACGTGCAACATTATGTGGAGATTGAGTCGAGATGCTGCACATGGCCATCAAAGTAGAGCAACAACTCAAGAGGAGGGGTACCACAAGACCTAGTATTGCTCAACATCTTTAAAAGTGCGACGAGAGAACATCTTTCATACCAGGTGCAAAGTCAAGGATAAGGTATGTTGTATGATTATTGATGGAGGAAGTTGTACTAATGTTGCTAGTCTTACTATGGTTGAAAAGCTAAGGTTACCCACTATAAAGCATCCAGAACCATATAAGCTACAATGGCTTAATGATTGTGGAGAGTTGAAGGTGAATAGGCAAATGAAGATTCCATTCTCTATTGGTGATTATGAAGATGAGGTTATTTGTGATGTGGTACCAACGCAAGATGGTCACTTGCTTTTAGGACGTCCGTGGCAATTTGATAGAGATACTAATCATCATGATCAAACTAATAAGGTTGTCTTCAATTTCAAGGGTAAACGAGTGGTGCTTATGCCGATGACTCCTAAACAAGTTTTTGATGATCAATTGGCTTTACAAAGGCGGAGAGAAGTTGAACAATCAAACTGTATCCAACCACCAAGAGAAGAAAAAGAGTGGTGAGGATGAGAGTGTGAGTGAAAAGGAAAAGAAAAAGAATGGAAAGAAAAAAGAGAGTTTTTATGCAAAATAGACTGAGATGAAGAAGCTTTTTTGTTGTAGAAAGCCTATGATTGTAATGATGTACAAAGAAGCATATATGAATCATTTAACTAACCCTGATGAATCTGTTTTACCTAGTTCTATTGTTTCTCTTTTGCAGCAGTCGATTATGTCTTTCCCGAGGAGATTCCAAGTGGGTTACCACCGATTCGAGGGATCAAACATCAAATTGATTTTGTTCCGGGATCAACAATTCCAAACAGACCGGCTTATAGAAGTAATCCAGAGGAGACAAAGGAACTTCAAAGGCAGGTAAGTGAATTGTTTGAAAAAGGGTATGTTAGATAGAGCATGAGTCCATGTGCTGTACCTATGTTATTAGTCACTAAGAAAGATGGAACATGGAGAATGTGTGTAGATTGTAGGGCTATTAACAATATCATTGTTAAATATCGTCACCCTATTCCTAGGTTAGATGATATGCTTGATGAATTGTATGGTGCGTGCATGTATTCAAAAATTGATCTTTAAGAGTGGTTATCATCAAATTCGTATGAAGGAAGGTGATGAATGGAAAATAGCATTTAAAACAAAGCATGGTTTGTATGAGTGGTTGGTTATGCCATTTAGGTTAACTAATGACCCTAGTACTTTTATGAGACTTATGAATCATGTTTTGCGTGCTTACATTGGAAAATTTGTGGTTGTGTACTTTGATGCTCCTTATATATAGTAGGAATTTAGAAGAGCATGTAGGGCATCTTAGGTTAGTTTTAGATGTTCTTAGAAAAGAAAGGCTTTATGCCAATCTTAAAAAGTGTGACTTTTGTAATTCTGGGCTTATGTTTCTAGGTGTTGTGATTAGTGCTGCAGGTATCAAAGTTGATCAAGAGAAGGTGAAAGCCATTCAAGAGTGGCCCACGCCAACTAGTATCACCCAAGTTAGAAGCTTTCATGGTTTGGCTAGTTTCTATCGAAGGTTTGTTAAAGATTTTAGTACTATAGGTATAGGTGCGGTTTTGATGCAGGAGGGAAAACCAATTGCTTATTTCAGTGAAAAGCTAAGTACGACCGCCTTAAACTACCCAACTTATGATAAAGAGCTATATGCATTGGCTAGAGCATTGGAGACATGGCAGCACTACTTATGGCCTAAAGAGTTTGTGATTCACACAGATCATGAGTCGTTGAAGCACATAAAAGGACAAGAAAAGCTTAGTAGGCACCATGGCAAGTGGATGGAATTTATTGAAACATTTCTCTATGTTATTCGCTACAAGCAAGGTAAGGAAAATATTGTAGCTGATGCATTATCTCGCAAGTAATATTACTTTCTACTTTGGATGCTAAATTACTTGGTTTTGAACAAATTAAAGAATTATATGCTTTAAATCATGACTTTCGTGAAATTTACAAGCTTTGTGAAAGGCATACTGAGGGAAAGTTTTATAGATTTTAAGGATTCTTGTTTAGGAAAAATAAACATTGTGTGCCAAGTTGTTCTTTGCGTGATTTACTTATTAGAGAATCTCATGCTGGGGGATTAATGGGACACTTTGGAATAGCTAAAACCTTAGCTGTTCTACAAGAGCATTTTTATTGGCCACATATGAAAAGAGATGTAGAAAGAATTTGTGATAGATGTATTAAATGTAAGCAATCTAAATCACGGCTGCAACGACGTGGGTTGTACATGCCACTTCCTATACCTAACCACCCTTTGGTAAATATTTCTATGGACTTTGTTTTAGGGTTGCCTAGAACAAGAAAAGGTAGGGATTCGATTTTTGTGGTTATGGATAGGTTTTCTAAAATGGCACATTTTATTGCATGTCATAAAACCGATGATGTATCTCATATTGCTGATTTGTTCTTTAAAGAAATTGTAAGATTGCATGGAATGCCTAAAACTAGTGTCTGATAGAGATGCAAAATTCTTAAGTTACTTTTGCAAAACGTTGTGGGCTAAGTTGGGTATTAAATTGTTGTTTTCTACTACTTGTCATACACAAACTGATGAACAAATAAAGGTAGTAAATAGAACTTTGTCTACTTTGTTGCATGCATTGATAAGTAAGAATATCAAAACTTGGGAAGAATGTTTACCTCATGTTGAATTTGCTTACAATAGATCTGTATATTCAGCCACTAAATTTTCACCTTTTGAAATTGTATATGGTTTTAATCCTTTAACTCCATTGGATTTAACACCTTTACCTTTGAGTAAGTATGCTAATTTAGATGGGAAAAAGAAAACTGATTTTGTTAGGCAACTACATGAGAAGGCCAAAGCTAACATTGAGAGGAGAACAGAACAATACATGAAGCAAGCAAACAAAGGGCGCCAACAAGTTGTTTTTGAGCCTGGATATTGAGTTTGGTTGCATTTGAGAAAGGAAAGATTTTCGACACAACAAAAGTCTAAACTCATGCCATGTGGAGATGGTCTCTTCCAAGTATTGGAGAGACTTAATGACAATGCTTACAAATCAGATCTTCCAGGTGAGTATAATGTAAGTGCTACTTTTAATGTCGCTGATTTATCTCCTTTTTGTGCAGGTGACGATTTGAGGACAAATCCTTTTCAAGAGGAGGGGAATGATGAGGACATGACCAAGAGCCCTTCAAGATAGAGCCCAGATCCACTTCAAATGTCTACAAGACCCATAACCCGAGCACAAGCAAAGAGATTGAAAGAGGCACTAAATGGTTTAATCTAATAGGTGTTTTCAACCCAAGGAAGCAAGTTCATTAGTGAAGATGAGCTAAAATTGGTCCATATGATTGGGATGTTGGATGCCAACGTGAAAGAGAGTTTAACGCATGGACTTCTACAACATGGTGATATGGCATCATATAGTGTGACATGGCATCCAACTAAGCTTGGCCAAATTCTATAATTAGTAAAATATTAATTTTTATTTATGTTTTGATTGGATTTTGGCATGTTGCCTATTTACTTTCCTAATTTAGTTTTTATTAGGTTTTTAAATTACTTTCCTAATTTTATTAGAGTTGAATTGGTCAAAGAATTAAAGGCCATTCAAATTAGGAAACTAGGAGCTAAATTAGATTTCCTAAACTTAACCAAATTAGGTTTCCTAAACCTTATCACATTAGGTTTCCTAAACCTATCAAAATTAGGTTTCCTAAACCTAATTTTCGTCCATTATTATTCCACCTTTACTTTTAGCAAATTTAGGAAAGCTTTGTAATTTATTTTGCCTATTTAAAGGCACATAAGTCATGAATAAAGGGGAGATTACAATTTTGATTCAAAGTGAGAGTGATTCTCTTGGTTCTCTAAGAACTATATCGAACTTTTTCAAGCTTTGTTTCTGGAGTTCAAATTTGACTTATCAATAGGTTATTCCGCACCCTATTGTGGCGTCTTCACCATACCACGGTTCTTAACTTAAATATAGGTAACGGGTCGAGGTTTTCCATTGATAACTTGTAATTAGACGGTCTAATTCAATCTTTGTTACAGGTTTAGAGGCAGGTCGCTCTAGGTTCGTATCAGGTTGCTTCCCTATCTTCATTCAAGTTCGATCTCATCATAAGCATCTCCATCTCCTTGTAATAATCCTCCACGGATCCATGTCCTTGAGATAAAGATTGAAGTCTTTGATGCAGCAACCTATGATAGTGTGATGGTACAAATCGCCTCCGCATGGCTCCTTTCATTTGTTGCCATGTAGTAATCAAGTCATCACCAACTCTCCTTCGGGTGTTTTGCTCATTGGTCCACCACTGCAGTGGGTAATGACCAAACTCCATTGCTGCCATCTCCACCTTGTTGGCCTCTGAATAATGATGACAATCAAAAATCATCTCCATTCTCTCTTCCCATTCAAAATATGATTTCGGATCACTTTTACCGATGAATGGTGGGATGTTTACCTTGATGTTGCCAAGATTATCATCTACATCCTCTCTCCTATGCCTCCCATGGCCTAGCCTCTCTTGGACAACAAGTGTTTCATCCATTCCTTCTTTAAAGTCATCTCCAAAATTTTCCTCCTCTAACTCCTTTCTTGGTCTCCCATAACCTCCTCGACCTCCATGGAATTCTTGTCTCAAATTTGTCCCTCCATGAGATGTTTCTATTCTATCCATCCTTTGATTGATGTGGTTGAATTGAGCATTCATCTGCTGCAGTTGCTCTATTATAGCCCTCATGTCCGTTTGCTCACCACTCCTCGTAGCTCGAATTCGTTGTTAAATCCTATGGACTCCTCTTCATTATTTCTTAAAGGTGGATCTCTGCTTCTCACCCTTGAATTTGCTATGTTAGTATGAATATCACAAAAATAAAATAGGATCTCACCAAATTCAATCCCTCATGTGTTTCACTCAATCAAAGTCTCGACACTCATGTTTTCGCACTAGTTTTGGCATTTTACCCTCTTTTAAGCTCACACACTCTTGCCTTTTTCCACTCATTGAATTATCTCAAAATTCTAATTAAAACAGCAATTAAATCACAAGTATGTTTTAATTAAACTTATCAACAAAACAGTAGCAAAAAGAAAGCAATACCGAAGGAATTAACAAATCCTAGTTTTCGGATTTTCTAGGCAAAATAAGGCAAAACAATGAGAAAATTTTGGAATTTTTAAGAACTGGACCAGATGGTAAGAGATTAAGAATTCAAGAATAAAATTTAGGAAAAAGAATTTCAAACTCAAACAAGAATCAAATCGAATAAAAATATAGAATAGTGTTGGTTGTTGTTCTCGTAATTCTACTTTTGTATCAATTCCTTTGTCTAATTTTAATCCAATAATTTAAGCAAAAATAATTCTCCAGCAACTCAAATATTGAATAAATAATCAACAAACTAGCAGCTCCAAAAAATTTTCGACAAACAAATCAAACTCCAACAAACCGATATATATATATATTTTATTTGGCTTGTTCTTCTTCTTTTTTTTTTTAATTTTTTTATTTTCACTCACAGATCATAAAACAACTGCAGTAGCAACGATCAACACTAAAAATTACAATTCCACACCAAAAAACGACCAAGGCCACGTTGGAACCATTTTATGTTGCTCGGTGTCCATATTTGGACCAAAATTGCTACCCAGGTCTATATCGGCTTCCACCACTTGGATGCCTAGAATAGGCTTTGTATCTTCTAGTATGGACAAGCTATGTTGAGAATTGATTACCCCCTGTATAAATGCTTCCAGGTTGTCCTTAAATCTCTTAATTTGAGCTATTGTGATTGGCCTGGTCTTCATCTGTGTCGGGTCAGCACCCTAGCAGGTTATCGGTTGAGTGGGCTTGGGCAGAATAACATCACATTCCTTGCTTGTGTCCCGCAGATTGGCCTTTCTTGATGTTCAAAAATTTCATCAAACCCTTCATCCAAGTCATCTCCAAAGTTACTTCCCCCAAATTCCTCTCTTGGTCGCCTTCGGCCTCCTTGACCTTGATCTCGACCTCCATAAGCATCTAACCTTATATTTGGTACTCCTTGGGATGTTTCTCACCTGTCCATCCTTTGATTTAAATGGTCAAATTGAGTATTCATCCGTTGTAGTTGCTCCAAGACAGGCCTCATGTCCATTTGCTCACCACTCCCCGAAGCTCGGGAAACCCCATGGAATCCTACGGACTCTTCTTCGTTAATTCTCAAAGGTAGATCTCCTCTTCTCACCCTTGAATCTGCCATGTTAGTATGCAAAATAAAATAAATTCTCACCAAATATCACTCCCTCACATGTTTCGCTCTATCAAGGTCTCGACACTTGTGTTTTCATACTAGTTTTGGCTTCTACCCTCTTTTAAACTCGCACACTCTTGCCTTTTTCCACTTAATAAATTATCTCAAAGTTCTAATTAAAACACCCACTAAACAGCAATTAGATCACAAGTATGTTTTTATTAAACTTATCAACAAAACAGTAGCAAAAAGTAAGCAATACCGAATGAATTAACAAATCCTAGTTTTCGGCTTTTCTAGGCAAAATAAAGCAAATCAATGAGAAAATTTTGGAATTTTTAAGAACTGGACCAGATCGTAAGAGATTAAGGATTAAAGAATAAAATTTAGGAAATAGAATTTCAAACACGAATAAGAATCAATTCGAATAAAAATTAAGAATAGTGTTGGTTGTTGTTCCTGTAATTCAAGTTTTGTATCAATTCCTTTAACTAATTTTAATCCAAATAATTTAAGCACCCAAAATTCAAATATCCAGCAACAAAAATAATTCTCTAGAAACTCCAAATATGTAACAAATAGCCAACAATGCAGCAGTTCAAAGAAATTTCCAGCAAACATCAAATTCAACAAAGCGAAAATTTGTTTTCTTTTCTTTTTTTTTTTTTGTTCGGCTTTTCTTCTTCTTCTTTTTTTTTTTTTTATTTTTTCACTCACAGAACATAAAACAATTGTAGTAGCAAAGATCAACACTAAAAAATTGCAATTCCACACCAAAAATCCACCAAACCCGTGGCCTCCAACAAAAACAAAAGCGCAGTTTTTTTTTTTTTTTTTGAATATTTGTTCGATTTTTTTTTTTTTTTTGAAAATATTAATGCAAATATTGAAGACTAAAACAGCAAAGTAAAATCAACAAAAACCAAATTAACAAGAACAATGATAAAAGACAACCAACAAACTAGGAAACAAAAATACGGTAAGGCAAGGAAATCCTAATTCAACTAGGAATGAATTATTTTTATTATTTAAATATGCAGAACATGTATGATGATAGAAGCAACCTTAACCGAATGCTAAAATTGCAGATTAACACACAAAATAAATAAAGCAAATAAAGATAGATCAAACTTGAACAAAATTCGGCTCTGATACCAAATGATACGAACCTAAGACAACCTGCTCCTAAACCCGTATTATATTAGCCCGGATTTAATTATGTTCAAGCTCTAATGGTCACCTTAATCCCTAACCAACCTATGATTTGAAACCTTGGTATATAAGGAAGACACTACAATAGGTGATGGAAGTCCTGTTGATAAGTTAAACTAAAACACTCACTCTCTAATGGTGTTTTAGGTGTTCAAAAGAACAAAGAGAATTCAATCCCATAAATAATTTCCTGTATAAAATTCAAGCTTAATTCTTATTGAAAAATAAGCTTTTAAATAGGCTACAAAGTCATGAAATAAACCCTAAAAACAAAGGGAAAACCGGCCATACAAAGTGGTTTCCTATGGTAGCCAAAATTCTCACTTCTTTCCTAATCTAATTTGGATTAATTAATTCCTTTATTATGAATTAGGAATTAATTAATCTACAATGAAAATAATAAAACAATAACTTTCGTAAACTTATTTTTCCAGCAAATATATAAATAAAAACCAAAAAGTAATGATAATTTCCTAAAACAAAAAGTAGAATCAAATTAGAAAACTAAAATACTAGCTTTTTGACTAAGTTGACTTTGACATTTTTTGACCAATTTGAGCTCCAAATGAGCTTCAATATGCTTTGTAGGATGCCAAATAAGCTAATCATGGAGTCCCACATGTTGCCCTTGCTTGGAACAAAGAGAAAAAGCCAACTCAGCATAATACAGTAAAGCCAGCACAAAATACAGCGAAAACAAGCCAAATTTACTAACTGTCCGTACAACTCCTTTTTTGATGACTTTGAGGCTGATTTGACTTGATTCCATGTCCTCTTAGACATATTTATTGAATCAATGAAACCTTGGAACCATTTCATGCTTCCCGGCTTCCATAATTGCACCAAAACCTCAATCTGGGTCCGTACAGGCTTCCACCACTTATATGCTCAATATAGGTCTGGGATCTTCGAGTATGGACAAACCCTTTTGAATATGAATTACTCCCTGGATAAAGGCAGCAAGATTGCCCTTAAACTTCTTAGTTTGAGCACTAGTGATCGGCCTGGTCTTCATCCGTATCGGGTCAGCACCCTAAGTGGTTGTAAGTTGAGCGGGTTCGGGAGGATTCGTATCAGTCCGGGCAGCAAGAAATGGTTCTAAATCTTTATGGATTCAATAAATATCACTAAGAGGTCATGGAAACAAGTCAAGACAGAAGTAAAACCAACTTGTAAGGACAGCTTCAAAATTTGGCCGAAAATCGCAGTATTTTCTGCTAGCTTTATTGTATTTTGATGAGTTGGGTTTTTCTCTTTCTTCCAAGCAAGGGAAACATATGGGACTCCATAATAAGCTTATTTGGCATCCTACAAAGCATATTGAAGCTGTTTTGGAGCTCAAATTGGTCAAAGATTAGTCAAAGTCAACTTAGTCAAAAAGCTAGTACTTTAGTTTCCTAATTTGATTATACTTTTTGTTTTAAGAAATTACCATTACTTTTTTATTGATTGGAAAATAGTTACGTCTCATGCCATATTATTTGCTTAATCTATGCTTAATGATTTTGCATGATTTAATTTATAGGTTGGAAGGAATAAATTAGGTTATGTGAATATTATCAATTGTGAGTAGAAACTACTTTTGATTAATTTTATGATTAAGTGTGGTTAACTGTATATCTTCCTTCAATGTGGTGGGGGCTATATATATAGGGCCTTGGGAATCTTTTTCTCTCTTTATTTTCAATGTGGGAGTCTTGGAAGATACCTTTTTTAGGCCATGAAAAGGGTTGGACGAATTTCATGTGTAAAAAGGAAACTGTATATTACTTGCTCTCTACTACTTTCCTTTTATCTAATTCCTCCTAAAAAAATAGTTAATTAGTCTAATTTACCCTTAATGAAGCATGTGACATGACATGTGCCTCATTAATGATAAATTAACCAATTATTGCCACTTGTTTTTATCTTGGCCCTCAAATTGCCTTGATTCCCTCTTTTGATCAATGGTGGAGATTTAACTAGAATATTATTTTTTATAAATTCTAAACTTTAAATGATGATAACTCTTTGCTCGCACCTCGAAAGCCAAAAATAACGAGACATTTGAAATCCTCAGATCTTGATGATTCATATGACATCCACTTCTATCATGAAATTCCCGATAGAATCTTTATGGAAATCTTCAAGGTATCTTTTTGGAATCTTTTTAATACTTAGTCCGTTCGAGCTCAAATCTTGCTTCCCACCATAATTCGACCCAAGGAATCCATTTTTATGGTTGTTTTCTTAAAATTCTTCCTCTTTTACCTAGATTAAGAAAAATACATAATTAAGTATCTTTCCATAACAAATTAACAAAAACTAACAAATATTAAGCTATAAATATGGCATAAAATCATCAATATTTTAGACCTAACATTAACAAAATTACTAGTTAATTAAATTCATATATTTAAGTAATTAAATTGGAATTGTTAGTGGTGAAATCAAATGCCCTAGCATTCATAATTGTTAAACTCACTCTCTTTACTTGAAATTGATCTAATTTTATTTTCTTGTTTTTGTTTAATTTAGTTTATTTAATTTTCAATTGCTATCTTAAATGGTAGTTCAAATATTATCAAAACCTAATTATCTTCGGTGCTTAATTCTTAATCCCTTGGGTACGACAACCCTATTTTTCCACATTATTACTTGAAAACGATTCGTGCACTTGCGAGTTGATTTTACACATCAAGTTTTTGGCGTCATTACCGGGGATTAAGGCATTAATATTAATTCGGATTGGGTTTAGTAGTATTTTGAACATTGTTTTCTTATTTTAATTTTTTATATTTATTTCTTAGTTTTGGTTATAGTGTTGCATGCTAGGGTTTTAATTTTTTACTTGTTTGGCCAACTTGCTTTGAATTTTAATACTTATTTTGTTGTACTTTAAACCAAAATCGTGTTTTTAATTTATTGGTGTTTAGGTTACAAGTTTAGCATACTTAGGGATTTTATTGTTATTTTTTTTTATTTGTTTGGTTGAATAAGATTAGGTTTAGCTTACTTTTAGTTGAAATTTTAGTTTGGCATAATTGTTTACTTTAAAAGCATGCCTACACAAAAGGCTTTAATTTTTGCATTCTTTTCGTTTGGTTCATTATTTCCCAGAGTTATTTTCATTTATCTTTTAGTTAAGTGTTAGTTTGTTTTTCTTTATTGCTAATTGATTTTAATTGTTAGATTAGTTAGCAACATTATAATTCCAATTTTTCTTTTCTTGTTCAATTTTCTAATTTTCTTTCTAATTTATTTTCCTTGCTCTCTTTTTAGGAATTAGGTGTTGTGTATGAGTTATAGTGGTGATCAAGAGTTCATGGAGGAAGTTGACTTGGAAAATAAACCAACACCTAGAAAACAAGCCATAAGGGGTACTTGGGTACGTATAGCCCAAGGAACTCAAGAAGGTGCAATGGCCAACCAAAGAGAAGATGATTTGCCCATATACGAGTATGCCGCTCACAAGAAAGTTGGTGATTTGTCTTGCATAAGGAGACCACCCATTGAAGGAAAGGATTTTAAAATTGAAGCATCTACTACTTCTTTGCTTAAAAATGTTCAATTTTGTGCTTTGCCTCATGAAGATCCTAACATGCATATTTCTAGTTTTCTTCAATTGTGTGATATGTCTAAACAAACTGGTGTTTCTGATTATGCTTTTCGATTAAGACTTTTTCCTTGGTCTCTTAGAGACAAGGCAAAAGTGTGGTTAAATTCTTTACCCCCAGGTACTATCACTACATGGGATGCTATGGAGGCAAAATTCCTAGACAAATTTTTTGCCTTGTCTCTAAGAGACCAAGGAAAAAGTCTTAATCGAAAAGCATCATCAGAAACACCATTTTGTTTAGACATATCACACAATTGAAGAAAACTATAAATATGCATGTTTGGATCTTCATGAGGCAAACCACAAAATTGAACATTATTAAGCAAAGAAGTAGTAGATGCTTCAATTTTAAAATTTTTTGCTTCAATGGGTGGTCTCCTTATGCAAGACAAATCACCAACTTTCTTGTGAGCAGCATACTCGCATATGGGCAAATTATCTTCCCTTTGGTTGGCCATTGCACCTTCTTAAGTTCCTTGGTCTATACGTACCCAAGTACCCCTTTATGGCTTGTTTTCTAGGTGCTGGTTTATTTTCTAAGTCAACTTCCTCCTTGAACTCTTGATCACCACTATGACTCATACACAACACCTAATTCCTAAAAAGAGAGCAAGGAAAATAAATTAGAAAGAAAATTAGAAAATTGAACAAGAAAAAAAAAATTATTAGAATTCTAATGTTGCTAACTAATCTAACAATTAAAATCAAATAGCAATAAAGAAAAACAAACACACACTTAACTAAAAGATAAATGAAAATAACTCTGGGAAATAATGAACCAAACGAAAAGAATGCAAAAAATTAAACCCTTTTGTGCAGGTATGCTTTTAAAGTAAACAATTATGCCAAACTAAAATTTCAACTAAAAGTAAGCTAAACCTAATCTTATTCAACCAAACAAATAAAAAATAATAATAAAATCCCTAAGTATGCTAGACTTGTAACCCAAGCACCAATAAATTAAAAACACAATTTTGGTTTCAAGTACCACAAAATAAGTATTAAAAATTCAAAGCAAGTTGGCCAAACAAGACAAGAATTGAAACCCTAGCATGCAACACTAAAACCAAAATTAAGAAACAAATATAAAAATTTAAAATAAGAAAACAATGATCAAAGTACTACTAAACCCAATCTGAATTAATATTAATGCCTTAATCCCCAGCAACGGCGCCAAAAACTTGATGTGCAAAATCAACTCGCAAGTGCACGAATCGTTTTCAAATAATAAAGTGGAAAATTAGGGTTGTCGTACCCAAGGGATTAAGTATTAAGTACCAAAGATAATTAGGTTTTGATAATATTTGAATTAAAATTTAAGATGGCAATTGAAAACTAAATAAACTAAATTAAACAAAAGCAATCAATTAAAATTAGATCAATTTCAAGTAAGAGAGAGAATTGAATAATTATGAATACTAGGGCATTTGATTTCACCACTAACTATTCCAATTTAATTACTTAAATATGTAAATTTAATTAACTAGTAATTTTGTTAACCACACTTAATCACAAAATTAATCAAAAGTAGTTTCCACTCACAATTGATAATATTCACATAACCTAATTTATTCCTTCCGGCCTATAAATTAAATCATGCAAATTCATCAAGCATAGATTAAGCAAATAATATGGCATGAGACATAACTATTTTCCAATCAATTATGCATTCATGTAAATCATTGATGATCCATAATATTATCCTTTTCCAAGCTCAAATATTATTAAAATCATTCATTCCTTCCGGTCTATGAAAGCATTAAGTATACCAATGATTTATTAACAAAACATATTACTAATTAAATAAAACTCAACATATATTAAAATAATTAAACCTTCATAGTTAGGGCTACATCATAGCCCTAGCTATGAAAATTAGTTCATGGTAAAAATAATTTCAACATCCATAATTATTAAAAATAATAAGATTCACAATTAAAGAGAAAGGAAAAAAAAATAAAAACTATTGAAGAAATTCTCCTCCAAGAGCTCTCAAAGTCGTAGCCTTCTTCTCCAAGCAAGCCCACGTCTCTCTGCCTCCTCCAAGCTCTCCAATTGATTTTCTAAAACTCTAAAACTTTAAAACCCTAGAACCCTTAAAAGAATCTTAGAAACTCCCAAAATTTGGTTTGTTTCTATTTAAGGTTCCTAAAAGCTCTTAAATAACTCTCTAAACTTGTATATCTTCCTTCAATGTGGTGGGGGCTATATATATAGGACCTTGGGAATCTTTTTCTCTCTTTATTTTCAATGTGGGAGTCTTGGAAGATATCTTTTTTAGGCCATGAAAATGGTTGGACGAATTTCATGTGTAAAAAGGAAACTGGATATTACTTCCTCTCTACTACTTTCCTTTTATTTAATTCCTCCTAAAAAAATAGTTAATTAGTCTAATTTACCCTTAATAAAGCATGTGACATGACATGTGCCTCATTAATGATAAATTAACTAATTATTGCCACTTGTTTTTATCTTGGCCCTCAAATTGCCTTGATTCCTTCTTTTGATCAATGGTGGAGATTTAACTAGAATATTATTTTTTATAAATTCTAAACTTTAAATGATGATAACTCTTTGCTCGCATCTCGAAATCCAAAAATAACAAGATATTTGAAATCCTCAGATCGTGATGATTCATATGACATCCACTTCCATCATGAAATTCCTGATAGAATCTTTATAGAATCTTTAAGGTATCTTTTTGGAATCTTTTTAATGCTTAGTCCGCTCGAGCTCAAATCTTGCTTCCCACCATAATTCGACCCAAGGAATCCATTTTTATGGTTGTTTTCTTAAAATTCTTCCTCTTTTACCTAGATTAAGAAAAATACATAATTAAGTATCTTTCCATAACAAATTAACACAAACTAACAAATATTAATCTATAAATATGGCATAAAATCATCAATATTTTAGACCTAACACACGTGTCCAAGATGCCATGTCATCAAAGTACCACAACATCATGCTCTTGAGAAATGACCAAATTGCCTCTAACATTAGCCTCTTTCATGCCTTCATATCCGCAGCCTTCAATACTCAATATTATTGCCAATTTTGATTCTTTCTTAGCAAAACTCTTACACTCTTGATTGATTAGCACCTCTCGAATTAAGAAGACTATTCAATGCTTTTTTAAACTCTTTGCATGAGCTCTTATAATTGGTCCAATTAACAACTCTAATAGCTTAAGGCTACATTTTTGAGTACTCCCATGATGATCCTCATCAAAAAGTTTCAAAAGTTGGCCTTTGTGGTGTGTACACCTTCCACCTCCTCTTCCACGGCCTGGGTTGGGCATTCTTTGGGGCAACTTTTGAAAGGAATTCTTCATCCTATCCATGCTATCATGCATTGGCTCCAATTCATTCTTTATTATTTTCTTAAGCTCCCCCATCATGGCTCATCATGAATTTTGGATCAAAAGTAGCTTTGTCTTGACTAGTTTCTTTACCATGGTCTTGAGATATATTTCTGCAAAATTTGGTTAATGACAAGAAATATTCGTACTCACTCCCTCACATGTTTTACTCAAGAAAAAAAAAATGAATTTAAAATCACTCATGTTACACTTAGTTATTTGGCTTTTTCTATAATAAACTATCTTACCTTTTTTCCACTCTAATTTATTCACTAAGTTCTTATTGAACTAGTTACAAACAAACCAAACTTGCCAGCAACAATTCAAAAACTTAACAATTAATTCAAGAGTAGAAAGAAATATAAAACAAGGTAGGCAAGAATAGAAAGAAATATTACACAACAAGATAGGCAAGAAAATAAAGAAACAAATCAAAGAGAATAAAGAAAGAATAATAAGAAATGATATTGAGAATTTTCGAAGTTGATAATAAAGAATTCTGCATGTACTACTAATCAACTCCCAAAATCTTTGCTTTCCAAAAATTGAAACCACAATAAATCAAATCAAACCATTAAAAAAAAAAAAAACTGAATTTTTTGTTTTTAGTTTTTTTTTTTTTTAATCTAAATTGTGGAGATAATAAATAAAGACAATCAGAATGAAGAAAACACTAACAGGAAGGTAAAGTAAACAAGAGAAACCAAACTTTAGATTTTTACAGCGCACATAGGAAAGAACGATTTTTTTTTTATTTTTTTATTTTTTTATGTAAGGTGAGGAGACATAAAAAGATTCAATGATAGATGAAAAAAAAAAAAAGGAAAAAAAAAAGCAATAATAAGAACCAGGAAAACAAAACAAAAGAAAGACAAAAACATAAGGAGATTAGATGTAATGAAAAATAAAGAAACAATAATAAAGATAACCAACCTGATTTTAGAATAAGTTCCGGTACCAAATTGATACACACTTAACTCTAAAAGAATTAAATATGTAAGAGAATGACACGAATAGTCTAAAAATTGGATTATAGATGGAAAACCTCAACTCACTATTTATAAAGAAATAGGAACTTTGGTACAATTGGTTATGGAAAACTAATTGATAAGTCTAAAAACGACATAAGCAAAGCTTGATAAGTTCTCAAAAGTTCATAAAAAATAAAGAGAATAATTGTCTCATACTAACAATATTTCTCAAAATTAAGATACAAATCTTATTCATGTATAAAAGCATATATATAGGCTTAGAAAAATATAAGGAAACAATAAAAATGGAAAAAAAAAAAAAAATCTATGTACGACTAAATTTGACCTAGAGTAATAAATCGAATCCTATTTGATGTTAAATACATTCCACCAACTTTTTTAATGAATTTAGTCCTATTTGACGTTAATTACATTCCACCAAAATAATTTTTTTTTTCAATGAATCTAATCTTATTTAACGTTAAATACATTCCACCAACTTTTTCACCAAAATAACAGGTGTCTTTCTCTCTCTTATGTCATCACAACATCATATGTCGGTGCTCTCTATGGTATCTCCCATATGTGTGTCACAAGTTTGAGGTAAGTTGGTCATGGTTTAACCACTTTCAATATTAATGTTACGATTTCCTGTCATTGAAAACAATTATTGTACCAACCCGTTGTAGCTATTTGAACCTCTTGGCTCGGGATTTTATGATAGGTTCTTAAATAGCCTCTAACTGATCTTTGTTCCATTGGATAGCCTTAGTTACGTCCTCATCAGACTTTCTATTCTCAATGTATTTAAATTTTCATTAAAAAAAAAAGAAATTCATAATCCTATATTACCAATTCTCTCATTATTTAAGTGATAGAAGTCTAACACCTTAAAAAAGAAAAAAAAAAAAAAATTGTAACCGCTCTCTGATGTGGAAAAAATAAAATTGTCCATACCTTATATGAAACCTAATTTTTAAAATGACTTATTATAAATAATAATTGAATATCTAGTTGAGAGTCATGCTCCTATTTTATTGGCACAGCTGAAATATATATCAGCTTAAATTAAAAATGTTATCAGAACTTTACAATTAGCTTCTAGATTGCTGCAAATTTAAGGTGCTATGCTTATGTTGTGTCTACTTCTTTGACTCAGCATTTTACAGATCTACCACTAACATTATTTTATTTTATTTTATTTTTTTTGCTGAAATAACACTAATAAAAATTTAATCGCAAAAAACACATTTATATTATATATATGAAATAAGTAAATTATAAACCAGACCTGAAACAATTGTATTGGAAGCTTAAAACGTCAATTCTTAAAATGGTCCAACGTCATAAAAATAAAAAATAAAAAAAAGAATCAAGAAGCATTTTTATTTTTTTCAGCAAAATAATCAAGAAGCTACAAACTAGGAGACTAAACAAAATGATCACCTCAACTAAAAACATATGAAAAGAGAACCACATATTGGAAGTGACATAGACTTGTAGATCGGCAAAAGTAAGCTCCGAGCTCTTCATGACACAGCAATATGCACCATATTTTAATCCATTGATCTTGCTAATTGAGCAGCGAATGCTCTTCAAATCAGATTCTCCCGCTTACCAAACAAGGCAACAACCAAAGAACTGGAGAAGACAACCGTATAAATGATAACCAGAAAATTTGTTTCGTGAAAAATGGATGCCACCAATTGAGAAATCATGACTTATAGGTAACCTATTTAGTCAAAAAATAGAACTACTCTAATTCAAAACAAGAGTTGCAAGCCATGCCAACATTTGGCAGCTGCTCCTGCATGACACCAACAAAAAAAAAAAACATCATAACAAAGAAAATCAATCTCCAGTTGCATCAATCTTAATTAGCCCGCGTAGAGACACTACTACTGGTACCAGCACAAGACTTTCACAAAAGCTTTCATCTTCCTTCTCAATCTGTCCTCCTCCTCAATGTATGAGTCATCACTCTTCTCATGTCTTTTCCCTCCTCCTCCTCTTCCTCAGACTCCACCAGATTCACTGTCAGAATAATCATCTTCTTAATCTGATCCAGGCTCTGCACTTTGATGGGATTCAGGCTCTATAATTGATGGCTCATACCCTCTTCTGACCTTCTAGTGCTTTGGTTCTGAATACTTCCAAGTTAAAAAATTCCCAACCTCCATCATCAATGAAACTCTACAGATCATCAGATTGTCTTCAGTATCCAGACTCGCTATCTCAATCTCGACTAGAGTGAGAACCAGGAAAGGAGTCTCTGTCAGTTCAACTAAGCAAGTAGACATCGGGACAATAAATGCAGATCTGTCAGATACCCCACGGAAGCCAAGTTCTCAGAGACGCTAATCAAACTAAAAAGTGTCCATTGAACCCCAAAGATCATCCACCCAATTTACAAAACTCCATGTTGATTTTATTTTTCCTGTCCCGCGCCTGCTGCATTTCTTCAATCTCATCCGGATACAAATCTCGTTGCACCTCCCAAGGTTTGAACTACATCCATCACCTCAACATAAAACTGCACATCCTTGGTTTTCTTTTTCCTCATCATTATGTGGTTATGAAGATAAAAATGTAGAAGCATGATCATCTCCTTTTCGGCAGGCTGGCAAAATGCATGCTTGATGTTCCAAACATCATTTCCATATGCTCATCTTGCCTGGTGGTAGAAAACTGAAACCTGTTCACATGAGCTCGAAGCATTTCAAGTATCTTTCTTCCACAACCACAAAAAGTAGGATGAATCAAAGGTCGGTTTGCTTGATTGGCTTAAATCTGTCATCAACCAGCTGAAGTATCTGCAAAGTAACCAAGGTTTCTCTCTCAGCAAGCTCAGAACTTGCAGACAATGCATTTTAATCATCTGAAATGTGAAGTATAATCTTGTAATTATATAATTTAAAAAATTGCATAAATATTTCTATTATTAAAAAGTTTTTAAAAATATAAGGAGCATATAATTGGTAAACAAATAGAGACTACTTCAAATAAATTTGAGAAAGTTTATCTCAATTCATTTGACATCGTTATTTCTCCAGTATATTGAAAGTTGAAACTATATAAATTTATAATTTTGCTTAATTCTAGCATGTTTACCTTTGAACATTTTGCTAAATTAGCACAGTACAGAACGAAGAAGTGTGCTGTCCCTGGCTTTCACATAACCTGCATCCAAAGCATTCAAGAGTATCCCATAATTCCTATTTAAGAACAGGAAGCTCTTTTTCTACATGTTCTAGTTATAATGGTTCATGACTAATTGAGTACTTTAACCTATTGGACAGATTATAAAAAATGATAATTCTCATTCATTATGGTGATTCATCTCCTACCAGGATGAGATAATTTGCGACACTCTGGATAACACCAAACTCTCAAACTGTGAGGGTAACTTTTCTTTATCAGTGATATGGAAATAGTTTCCCAGTAAAACAATAGTTACTAGAGTCTAATATTATAAAATGTAGCCAGCTAATATAAACAACACCAGTACATTCCAAAGGATCTGGACTAGTAATAAAAACCCCAAAATACTGCAGCCAAGGTATCTGAACCTGCACTTTCTCATTCCAATTATAGGTATTAGATTATCAAAGGCCAAGCTTATAAAAGAAAGGCAAAAGCAACCAAAAGGCAAAAAACGAAAACAAACAAGAATAGCAAGTGTTTTAACCTATTGGACAGATGATAAAACATGATAATTCTCATTCATTCGGGTGATTCATCTCCTACCAAGATCAGATAACTCACCAGAACAAAGACACTGTGAGATAACACCAAGCTCTCAAGACTGTGAGGTTAACTTTTCTTTATCAGTTATCAGGAAATAGTTCCCCAGTAAAACATTAGCTACTAGAGTTTAAAACTTATAAAAGTAGCCAGCTAATATTGACAACACCAGTACATTCCAAAGGATCTGGACTAGTAGTAAAAACCCCAAATTACTGCAGCCAAGGTATCGGAACCTGACCTCTCTCATTCCAATTATAGGTATTAGATAATCAAAGGCCAAGCTTATAAAAGGAACGAAAAAGCAACCAAGAGGCAAAAAACTAACACAAACAAGAATAGCATAGATTATATGTAAAATTTCTCAATAAGTTTTACTCCCGACTATATTACAAGCAGAAAGTTAATAAATTCAAAAAAAACATTTGATACACGTGAAAAGAAAGTACAACTATCACCCTTCATTGCATCCCTTTTTCTTTCCTTCTTTTTTAAATATTATTTGTGGTGGAGCACTTCATAACGCTTTCTTAACATCTAGAAGATGGAACAACTCTAATAAGAAAGTTACACAAGTTACATCTACAGATAATGCCGAAGCCACTGCATAAGTATAACAAACGGTAAGAGCAAGAAAAGCAGACACCTATCTCCTTAATTTGGGCCTCTTAGGAAGGCTGCCTCCAAGGTTCCTCTTGTCCGGTGCTCGCGACTTTCCATAAGTCTTCATCTTCCTCCTTGCCCTTTCCTCTTCACTATCAGAATCAGCCCCTTTTTCCCTATCTGCATAGCTTGCTTCCCTCTCCAACTCTTCCCATGTCTTTCCTTCATCTTCCTCTGAGTCTTCTTCAGAGTCCTCTTCATCATCATCCTCAGATTCCACTAATGACTCGCTGTCATCATCCTCGTCATCTGAACCTGAGTCGGACTGAACATCTGAAGGCACATACCCTTTGTCTGACTCTTCTGAGTTATCAGAATCTGAATCACTAACCTCCATGTTCAAAAATTCCCATCCACCATCCTCTATGAACTTCTCGGGATCATCGGTAATAGTCTTCAGTATAGGCCGCCAATTCAGATTCAACCTGCTTTCATAATACTTGAGGTCAGTTGTGTCTAGCCACTCTTTGATTCCATCTAAGGATGTTGAGGGGATGGAATCAATTCTAAATACATCCCGCTTGAAGTCCTTAAATACTATAGTCATATCAAAGTTCTTCTGCCCAAGGCCAACTCTCTCAAGGTTGACTATCTCAATCTCACTTAGAGTAATTACCACAAACGGTGTCTCTATCAGTTCAACCAGGCAGCTTGAGGTGGGCACAATGAAAGCCGAAGCCTTGTGGGGTACTCCATGGAAGCCAAGCTCTCTGAGAGGCTGATCAAACTCAAGGTCAAGTACTTTGAATTGAGGTTGCCCCCATAAATCATTCACTCGATTCACAAAGTTTTGGAAATCCATATTAATTTTGTTCTTTCGGTCCCGTTCACGTTGTTCTTCCTCAATCTCATCTGGATCATAGGCAGATCTCTTTCCACCTCCTAGTGTCTGGACGACATCCATCACCTCAACATAAAATTGCACATCCTTGGTCTTTTTGTTTCCTACCATAATGTGATTGTGCAAATGAAAGTGCAGCAGAGTGATCATTTCCTTTTCTGCTGGCTGGAAGAAGGCATGCTTGACATTGGAAAACATAACATCCACACGTTCATCAGGCCTTGAAGTAGAATAGCGAAACCCATTTGCATGGGCTTCAATAGATCCAGTAAGCTTTCTTCCACGACCACCAAAGGGGGGGCGAATCCATAGATCAGACAGACGTATTGGCTTAAACTTTGCTCCTGCAAGTTGAAGCTTCTCTTGAGTAACTAAAGTGGCTCTCTCAGCTCTTTCAGACTCCCTAGAGGCAACCTGTCGGCGAAGGGTTTTAATCAGCTGGACAGCTTCACTTATATGCCTGGAGTCCTTAGAGCGAAATGAGACTTCCTTCAAATAAATTGACCCTTGAAACTTGAGAGAGTTTGCATCATGAGGATTAAATGGTGTGCCAGGTACATTGAAGATAATACGGATGTAGCAGTTTCGATTGCTGTCCTGCTGGCTGGACACACTCTTCACCGTGGCCACATGAAAAGGAACCATGGTTCCATATATCGGAAAGAGGATGGCTTCATTCTTTTGGTCAATCTGAATCATCAAATCTTTTGGAGAAGGCAGATCATTGACATTCTTATACGCAATTAGGTCACCAATTGTCTTCCCATTGCCACGATTATCCGCTGAAGCCGAACCCCCACCAGCAAGCCTCCTTGCAGTTTCTTCATTCTTCTGACGAGCAAGTTCTGCCTGGTGCTGCCTGCGTAGCTCTTCCTTAGACATCTCCTGGTTGTCAGACCTAAGTGTTGCCTTGGACAAGGTAGTCCCAACACCTTTAGTCTCTGATTTTACTTTTTGTCTCTCTTCTTCCTCGTCATCATCCTCATTAAAGGAGTATGCCACATCCTTGACAGCTTTAGAACTCAAATGTGTCAACACTTCAGGGACATCTTTCTGAACAATAACAGTATCTGCTAGCAAAAGTGAAAATTTTTGGGTCTTTGGGTTCTTGGTGGCCGCCTGCAAATTCTGAAAGCCAAGAGACACATTGAAAACCATGCCTGTTTTCAAAGTTCGATCATTCTTGGCATTAAGGTTAAGCCCAGACTCACGAAACTCAAGCCCAATTCCAGTTCCTGCAGTTTTGGTCAAGTTCGTAACCAATTCAGGAGCATCCTTCTCAACTACTGAAAGTGCTGCTTGGTACGCAACACTTACCTTGTTTCCAGATTTTAATTTACTAATTGCTGCTTCTTGAGCTTTGAGGAGAACCTCATAAGCCTTGCTCTGTATAGCATTGGCATCAATTAGAAAGGTTCGAGCGACATTTGAGCAATAGCTGTTGTACCGAGATCCAACAGCACATATAATCACACTAGTAGAGTCATAGCAAAGGTTCTCGTCATTGCTTGAAGCACTTGGTTTCAGATCAAAATCTCCCCCACTTTGGAAAATTGGAGGGTAACAAATATCAACGTTCTCTGCCTTCAACTTCACCTTTATTTTTGCAGGTTCTAGTATGGTTTTTTCTGTGTCATCCATCAATGAAGAATGGGAAACCTTTTTTTCCTCATCAATGACCTTTTCAAGCTTAGGGACCACAAAGCTCCTCAAGACCGACGAAGTTAAAAATGCAGCTCTTTTCACATTGGTAAGCTCATTATTGTCTTTGACAGCAAACAAGTCTGAGAACCCATTAGTTACATCAGTTAGCTCGAAATTTGAATTCTTCAATTTTTCAGCCCACATCTCCAAAAGCTTCCCTTCAGGAGCCTCTCTCGCAATGTGTCCAACAACAGGAGTATCACGACCATTGGACTTGGCCTGAGCATTGACAGCACGGAAAATACTATCCATAAGTCCAGTTCCATCATCACTTTTGGGCTTTACGTGCAACACGACGTCAACACCCACAGCATCTTTGGCTGACTTTTTCACAACATCAAGCAGAGAGGCCTTCTTCTGGCTACATAGAACATGGATCTGCTTCTTCATGAAAACCATGATTGTTTCAGGGAACTCATAACCAACCAACCAGATATTGAGAGCTGACGATTTCAGGTAGCGAAGATCTTCAGAGGTCGGAGGAGTTGCTATTGTAATTGCGTCCGAAGCACCCCATAGTTCACGTTTGTAGTCATTCCAATGTGAATATAAAATCTTCAACCGCCTACTGAAATTATCCAGATTGATGGCATAAGGATTTCTGGCCCCGGACACCTTTCCATTTGAAGATTTCACATTAACATTTCGAGTCTCTGCCATTGGCAATGGTTCATATGAAGATCCTGAACTCTTGAAACTTTGGCCCCTTGAATATGATGATTGGCATAAACTGTGAGAAACAACAAATAATCATCAGTTGGCTCCCTTCTGCCATATAATGAAAGGTTTATATTCTGCAAATATAACTTATCATATAAAAATGAACATAAATCCGCCAACTAAAGCACCATATTCATAAAAAATAATGTATTTGTTTAAATATATATATTATATATAATTTTACTGTATTAACTTCTCATTTTTCGCCCGGAACAGAAATCCAGTTGAAAAACCACAATTTATTCTCACACACTTATCGGGAGAGACAGGAAATAAAAAAAAATCTTTGACCATCTGAAAGTAATACAGAGATCCAACTACAATTAGACCATACAACCCACAAAATCTCAAAAAACAAGAAAAAACCTCCAAATGAATTCTACCCAACCCCAACCTAAAAGAAACTAACTGAGCACTAAGACACATATACCAAAGCACGCGAATCCAAATACCCAAAATAAAAAGGCGATCAAGAACAACAAAAACAAGAAAAATAAAAAATTACAAGTAAAAAGAAATGGTATCACAGCACGAGAAGAATAAAACGGAAGGTATACCGATAGGAAGCATAAAAATCCGAACATCAAAGCGGGATCATCAGAAGGCAGTCTATCAGAATCCGGTAACTCCGATCTTTATTATTATTATTATTGTTGTTGTTATTATTATTATTTTCCCTTGATTGCGTGCGTGCGTGCGTGTGTGTGTGTGCGTGAGAGAGAGAGAGGATGCAGTTTTGGCTTTTTTTTTATTTTTTTTTATTTTTTATTTTATATGGTTGGTTGTGTTATTGATCGAATAATCTTGACCCAGTGTCGTAATAATAATAATAATAATAATAATAATAAGATAAAGTTGGATATTTATAAAAAAAAATTAAGTTGGATATTCTTATTCTAAAAATAAAATAAAATTGAAACATTAATAATCGGTTTAACAGCAATTGAAGTCTCAGTTCGTTTCGTCCATTTAAAATACCTTGTCATATTAAACAAAAAAAGGAAAAAAGACTTTCTAGAAAAATATCACCAACACTGGTTTGCAAAACTCAATCTACCTGATTTGACCCAAAAAAAAAAAAAAAAAAACAGAGACGTTATCGACTAGAGCATTTTCAATGGAAATATGTACTGATTTTGCTCATATAAAAACTTTTAGCATAGCAGATAAAAAGGAAACTTAAAAAAAAAATTTTAAAAAACCATTTCTAACTATGTTGTGCAAAATTCTCTTTAGCTAATATGATAATAAAAGTAAAAATAAAAAATAGAGACCATCAACTAGACTGTTTATTTTTAAAAGTGTTGTTAGACAGTTTAATTTTATATTTTATTTATTTTTATTAATTTATTTATTTTTATCAATTTTATTTTCACATCTATGAATGAAAATTACAATCTTTTGCTTCAACTCCTCCAATGTTGACCCTGCTATTCTTACTCGAATTTCTTCATCTTCCTAGCTTACTCAAATCCCTTCTTCTTCTTTTTTTTTTTTTTTTTTTTTTTTTTTTCTAATCCACCAACCATTCCACCATCATTATGAACCTTAAAAAACCATGACTCTATCAACTCTACAAACATAAACCAACAAAAAAAAAAAAAGGAAAAAAGAAAAAAGAAACACACAACAAATAACCCAATAATAGGGTATGGGTTGTTGAAACTTACGCTTAGTTAATTGTAGGAATTATATAGGAAAAGCTAAGATTGCATTGTTGAATAAAGTACATAATAGTTGTGTCTTTATCATTCATTACTAACTTGTAGTAGTGTAAAAAAAATATTCTTGAATCCATATAACCTTCTAAACTATTCTTACATAATAGATCTGCATGTGGACGCATCTAGTTATAAACGAAACAAAAAAGTTAATTTGAAAAAGATATTGAAACCTCATAGTTTTTTTCTTTGATTTTCCTACTGAAATTCTAAATCTTTAAAAAATAATACTAAAACCTTATATGATTGGAGGCTAAAAGATAGTTTTATAGACTGTTAACCATAACCTCTTAGGTTTTAATAACAACTAGACTCAATTAATGTATTTCTTCTTATATCTTAATAACCGGTTAAATAGATTCTGTCACTTAATGAGCTAGTTTGGAAATCCTATGACCCATTATTAATTGAGAATCTTGATAAACGGATTAACTTGCTTCAAGAGTATAAATATAATAATCTCCCACTTGCTCAGAGCAAGCTTGGGACTTTAATCTTATCCAGTTCTATTCCACTAAAAGCCTCAATTTGAACTCCAAAATTAATAATGTTCTATTACAATGTAATTTTATTTTGTAAAATATCAATGTATAAGGTGATAATATGTGTTAATCAATCAATTATTTATTCTTTTGACTTATCACTTTCTTAAATGGATTTAATACACCGGCCAGTGACTTTTAATATCTGAATACTGAATTATATGAAGAGGATATTTCATACAAATTGTAGTTTAAATATTTCATAGACACTTCGTAATCAAATAATCATAATTCCCAAGTCATCAAGATATTAGTCATTCATTACAATTCTCACTTACTGATAACTTAAAAAAACTTTAATCACTTAATCACCTATTTACCATATACTTAATATTAAGAAAAATAACATATCAAATATTGCTTGAAATTTAATTCTTTTTCACCAAAAAACAAATTAACATATCAAATATCGCCTGAGATTTAATTCCTTTTCACAAAAATTTGTTTTCATTAAATCTCTTTTGATTCTCACAGAATGACCATAATTCGTTCTAAAATTTTATAATAACTAAGATGGATTATTTTATAAAATATTGTAGTCTACATAAAGTGTCCTACTTTACTTAACAATTGCGAGACAATTTATAAATTATAAGAGCCTATGATTATGTTTCTATGGACTTATCCATATGATCATATACTATATACTTAATTCAAGCCTTATACATAAAAAAATGATGTGCATTAATACTTCATATCATTAAATTAGACAATGAAATTACAACTTATTTGGCTACTAGAGAATAACTGTAAATAACTCCCGTTTACTCTAAATTAAGTTTGTGACTCTTTTCAGACCCATACTATTTACATGCTTCTTAAATATAGAGTCTTCGTAAAAAGGTTAGTTAAATTTTTCTCAAAAGCTATCTTAGATACCACTATGTCTTATCTCTGGATGAAATCACGGATCAATTGATACTTAGTTCCTATGTATTCTATCTCTTATGATACCTAGGCTATTTGGACTATGCTACGGTTTAATTGTTGACATAGTAAACATGATAGGCCTATGTAACATCCCACATCGGTTGGAGAGGGGCACGAAGCAGTCTTTATAAGGCTGTGGATACCTCTCCCTTCAAGACGCGTTTCCAGCTTCCGCTGCGAAAGTAAAACCGTGAGGGGGGCTACAGCCTGGAATCAACCATTAGGACGCGTTTTGTGAGCAAAACCTTGAGGCCAGGTGGGAGAGAGGGTGTGAACCCTGGGCCAAAGAGGACAATATCCTGATGCGGGTGGTCTGGGCTGTTACAGTGGTATCAGAGCCAGTACCCGGATCAGTGTGCCAGCGAGGACGTTGGGCCCCAAGGGGGGAGGATTGTAACATCCCACATCGGTTGGAGAGGGGCACGAAGCGGTCTTTATAAGGCTGTGGATACCTCTCTGATGTGTTAAATCAACTCGCAAGTGCACGAATCGTTTTCAAGTAATAAAGTGGAAAAATAGGGTTGTCGTACCCAAGGGATTAAGTATTAAGTACCAAAGATAATTAGGTTTTGACAATATTTGAACTAAAATTTAAGATGACAATTAAAAACTAAATAAACTAAATTAAACAAGAGCAATCAATTAAAATTAGATCAATTTCAAGTAAGAGAGAGAATTGAATAATTATGAATACTAGGGCATTTGATTTCACCACTAACTATTCCAATTTAATTACTTAAATATGTGAATTTAATTAACTAGTAATTTTGTTAACCATACTTAATCACAAAATTAATCAAAAGTAGTTTCCACTCACAATTGATAATATTCACATAACCTAATTTATTCCTTCCGGCCTATAAATGAAATCATGCAAATTCATCAAGCATAGATTAAGCAAATAATATGGCATGAGACATAACTATTTTCCAATCAATTATGCATTCATGTAAATCATTGGAGATCCATAATATTATCCTTTTCCAAGCTCAAATATTATTAAAATCATTCATTCCTTCCGGCCTATGAAAGCATTAAGTATACCAATTATTTATTAACAAAACATATTACTAATTAAATAAAACTTAACATATATTAAAATAATTAAACCTTCATAGTTAGGGCTACATCATAGCCCTAGCTATGAAAATTAGTTCATGGTAAAAATAATTTCAACATCCATAATTATTAAAAATAATAAGATTCACAATTAAAGAGAAAGGAAAAGAGAATAAAAACTATTGAAAAAATTCTCCTCCAAGAGCTCTCAAAGTCGTAGCCTTCTTCTCCAAGCAAGCCCACGTCTCTCTGCCTCCTCCAAGCTCTCCAATTGATCTTCTAAAACTCTAAAACTTTAAAATCCTAGAACCCTTAAGAGAATCTTAGAAACTCCCAAAATTTGGTTTGTTTCTATTTAAGCCTCCTAAAAGCTCTTAAATAACTCTCTAAACTTGTATATCTTCCTTCAATGTGGTGGGGGCTATATATATAGGGCCTTGGGAATCTTTTTCTCTCTTTATTTTCAATGTGGGAGTCTTGGAAGATACCTTTTTTAGGCCACGAAAAGGGTTGGACGAATTTCATGTGTAAAAAGGAAACTGTATATTACTTGCTCTCTACTACTTTCCTTTTATCTAATTCCTCCTAAAAAAAAATTAAGTTAATTAGTCTAATTTACCCTTAATGAAGCATGTGACATGACATGTGCCTCATTAATGATAAATTAACCAATTATTGCCACTTGTTTTTATCTTGGCCCTCAAATTGCCTTGATTCCCTCTTTTGATCAATGATGGAGATTTAACTAGAATATTCCTTTTTATAAATTCCGAACTTTAAATGATGATAACTCTCTGCTCGCACCTCGAAATCCAAAAATAATGAGACATTTGAAATCCTCAGATCGTGATGATTCATATGACATCCACTTCCATCATGAAATTCCCGATAGAATCTTTATGGAATCTTCAAGGTATCTTTTTGGAATCTTTTTAATGCTTAGTCCGTTCGAGCTCAAATCTTGCTTCCCACCATAATTCGACCCAAGGAATCCATTTTTATGGTAGTTTTCTTAAAATTCTTCCTCTTTTACCTAGATTAAGAAAAATACATAATTAAGTATCTTTCCATAACAAATTAACACAAACTAACAAATATTAAGCTATAAATATGGCATAAAATCATCAATATTTTAGACCTAACACTCTCCCTTCAAGACGCGTTTCCAGCTTCCGCTACGAAAGTAAAACCGTGAGGGGGGCTACGGCCTGGAATACCCCAAAGCGGACAATATCTTGATTGAGCCTGGGAGGCCCGGGCTAGTGGGACTGGCAGGTGTAGGGGTGGGACCCCTAACCATTAGGACGCGTTTTGTGAGCAAAACCTTGAGGCCAGAGGGGAGAGGGACCCCTAACCATTAGGACGCGTTTTGTGAGCAAAACCTTGAGGCCAGGGGGGAGAGAGGGTGTGAACCCTGGGCCAAAGAGGACAATATCCTGATGCGGGTGGTCTGGGCTGTTACAGTGGTATCAGAGCCAGTACCCGGATCGGTGTGCCAGCGAGGACGCTGGGCCCCAAGGGGGGAGGATTGTAACATCCCACATCGGTTGGAGAGGGGCACGAAGTAGTCTTTATAAGGCTGTGGATACCTCTCCCTTCAAGACGTGTTTCCAGCTTCCGCTGCGAAAGTAAAACCGTGAGGGGGGCTACGGCCTGGAGCTGTTACACCTATCTGCATAAAGTATCACTTGAAGGTCCATAAAGAATTTTTAAGTCCACATAGCTTCCTATACAACTTCAAATACAGCCACATACTCAGCTTTAGTAGTGGTGTTAGTAATTTAAGTTTGTTTGATGCTTTTCCAACTAATGGCTTCTCCATTTATAGTAAACATATATTCTAATGTTTCTTTACTAGAGTTAATATCCCTTGGAAATCTAAGTTTGTAAAACTAAATATTTTTAGATCCTACTAGAATATACCAGCATATAATCCATTGTTCTGCTTCGATACTTGAGTGTATGCTTCACTCCAACCCAATGATCCACTCCAGGATCTGATTGGAAACGACCATTACTCCCATTGCATAGTAGATATATGGCCTAGTGCATAAAATAGCATACATGACACTATCAATTATCGAAGCATAAGGTCTTTTACTCATGAATTCTTTATCCTTAGAAGTTTGTTGTGATTGCTACTTAGAAAGATGACTTCCATATCTGAAGGGTAAAAATCCCTTTTTCAAAGTCTTCAAGCCAAATCTACAACTAGTTTATCAATGTAGAAAGCCTGAGATAGAGCCAACTTTTTATTCTTCTGATCTCACAAAAGTTTGATCCTTAGAATATAGTTAGCAACCCTAGTCCTTCATATTAAATTGTTCTTTCAAGTAACTATTTATACCTTATAACACCTTCACTTTGTTTTCGACTAGAAGGATATTATCTACATAAATGACTAAAAAAACTTTTACTGAACTTTGGTTAGATCTTTTTGTACACATATGGTTTATCAAGACTTTTCTCAAAACCTAACATTTATATGGCCCAATCAAGCCTGATGTTCCATAACCCGGATGCTTTTTTAAGTCCATAAATTGACCGATACAACTTGCATACCATGTGTTCTTAGCCTATTGCTATAAACCGTCTGGTTGCTGTACGTAGATGTCCTTTTCCAGCTCACCTTTAGAAAAGCTCTCTTAACATCTCTTTACCAAATCTTATAATCAAGAGCTGCTAATCTAACTAAGAGAATCCAAATAGATTTAAGCATAGCTACTGGTGAAAAGCTTTCTTCATAAACAATACTTTCTTTTTGGGTATAACCTTTTATCACTAATTCAGTTTTAACGGTCTCTACCTTTCCATTTGATCCTCTCTTTCTCTTATAAATTTGCTTGCACCCAATGGCTTTTACCTCTTTAGGTGCTTCTACAAGAAACTAGATTGAATTAAAATCCATAGATTCTATCTCACAGTCCATGGCCATTTTCACTCATACACATATTCCTCCTTTACTTCCTTATAAATGGTAGAGTCATCATCAAAATTATAATAACAACCTAATATATTTTACCTAACAAGACATACCTTACAGGTTTATGTGTGAGATCCCACATCGGTTGGAAAGGGGAACGAAGCATGGCTTATAAGCGTGTTGATACCTTTCCCTTGTAGACACGTTTAAAACCCTTGAGGGCTGGGTTGTAAGAGGATTCCCCAGGTCCAAAGAGGACAATATCTGCATGCGGGAGGTCTGGGCTGGGCTGTTACAGATGGTATCAGAGCCAGTTTTTGGATCAGTGTGCCAACGAGGATGCTGGGCCCCAATGGGGGAGGATTGTGAGATCCCACATCGGTTGAAAAGGGGAACGAAGCATAGCTTATAAGCGTGTGGATACCTTTCCCTTGCAGACGCATTTTAAACCCTTGAGGGATGGGTTGTAAGAGGATTCCCCAGGCCCAAAGAGGACAATATCTGCATGCGGGTAGTCTGGGCTGGATTGTTACATTATGTATCACTCTCCCACTACAAGTTTGCTCCACTGATTGTTGTGCATGTAAAGGTCAATCTAAGTTTAGTGGTTGTGGTGGATCACCAATCTTTTCATTATCCTCTTGAGTTTGATTCTGAACTGGTTCCTGTACTTATTAACCTTCAAGGTACTTCTAGTACATTTTTCCTTCTTTCTAGTACATTTTTCCTTCTTTGAGCATGCATAAAGCACAAGAGTGGAAGCTTAGGAGTTTAAGGTGGATCTCAAACTGAGTCATATTCTTCAAGAATTACCTTACTCTTAAGTTTAAAATTCATCCTACAATCATCTTTTAAAAAAGTGGAGTGAGTACTCACAATTACTTTCTTTCCTTTGGATTATAAAAAATTTCACCTCTCATTCCCTTAGTTAGCCTATATTTATATACGTTTTTGTACAAGATTTTAACTTTTGAGGTTTTTGTACTAACACATGTGCTGGAGCACCCCAAATCTGAATATGGCTTAAACTGTGTTTGTGCATTTTCCATAACTCTATGGGTGTCTTTGAATAAATTTAGATAGAATCAAGTTCAATAGGTATACAACTGTGTCTAAGGTGTATCTCCAAAACTAATCGGGTAAGCATGAATAGGTAAGCATTGACCTCACCATATCCAAAATGGTCATATTTCTTCTTACGGTAATTCCATTTCACTGGGGTATTCTAAGAGATAATAAATGAGAAATGATAATCTCTTGAACCAAGAAAGACTTGAACTCACTAGATAGGTATTCATCACCTTGGTTAAATTGAAATTGTTTAATCTAGACACCTAATTGCTTTTCAAAATTTATCAAAAGCTTCAAACTTACGGTAGTTAGATAAATATATTCATATTTTGAGTAGTCATCAGTAAATTTGATAAAATAAATATACCCATCTCTAGCTTGAATATTCATTGATCCACATACATTAGTATGCACCAATTCCAGCTATAAAGTGGTGCGATTACCTTTGGCTTTAAAGGCCCTCTTTATCATCTTACCTTCTAAATAAGATTCACATACCGATGTAGTTTCAAAGATCAAGGAATTGAAAATTTTATTTTTAACCAAACCAGGAATCCCATTAGAATTAATACGACCTAATCACAAGTGCCAAATATAGGTTTCATTCAAAATTTTCCTTTTCTTAGATTAGTAAACCTGCTCATCATCTATAATTTCAATATCATTAATATTATAAGATAAAGGAATTAAAAAAATAAAGATCATTCATCAATTCTTTAGAAGAAATAGAAGTATCATTACTCTTAATTGAAACTAACGAATAAAACTATATTATTAAACCATGTTCTAATCAACAACTAATAGAAATCAAATTTCTCTCGAAATCTGGAACAAATAAGGAGTCTGACAAACTGATATGAACCTAAGCAATCCAACCTAAATTTGATAATCTAATACTCGATCGTCTAATTGATTCAGGTTCTTTTGAAATGAATGATGCTACAAAAGGATTGCAGAATTACCCTATTGATAAGTCAAGGAATGAACTTTATTTCTTAAATTAGAAAAGTTCAAAGGATAGTTTAGAGAATCAAAGGTTTAACTCTCACAAGTATTAAATTTTTCTAAAGATCAAAAGCTATTGTATTAATGAAATTAAAGCCTTTTTATAGGCCAAAATACATGCAAAAATAATAAGAAATTCGTCCAAAATACCTTTCTAAACTCAAAATCCTAAATTCTAACTTATTTCCTTATTTAAATTTGACTAGTCAACTCCTTTTTGGTTTAGAAAAGTGATTAATTACATGACAACTAGAGATTAGGAAACTAGTTAATTTTCCAACCAAAAATAATTAAAACATAATAAAAATTAGAAGTTTCCTAAAACCAAAATAAGATTAAAATTGTAAAACTTGGTGATCAAGTAAGACACATAATTGGCCTAAAAAGAAACAAGATAATTTATTTCTTTTCAAGCCACGTTGGATAGCCACTTCGATGCCACATGTCCATAGATGCCATGTCATTAAAATGCCACATCATCATGCTTTTGAAAAATTATCAAATTGCCCTTAACATTATTTTCTTTTATTGTTGCTAATTTTGATTCTTCTTTAGCAAAACTCTTGTATTCCTGATTGATAAGCACTCCCCGAATAAGACCATTCAATGCTACTTTAAGCCTCTTTGCACGAGCTCTAGTAATTGGTCCAATTGGCAACTCCAATGGCTCAGGATTCCATCTTTGAGTACTCCCATGATGATCCTCATCATTTCCCTCATCTTGAAGATGATTTGTCCTCAAATCGTCACCTGAATCAAAAAGGGTTATGTCAGATACATTGAAAGTAGTACTAACATTATACTCACCTCAAAGATCTAGCTTATAAGCATTGTCTCCAATCTTCTACAATATTTGTAATGGTCCATTTCCTTTTGGTATAAGTTTTCATTTACTTTGCTTAGGAAATCTCTCATTTCTAAAGTGCAACCATACCCAATCTCCAAGCTCAAAGGCCTTTTTTCTTCCTTTGTTGGCTTGTTTTACACACTGTTCTATTTTTCTCTCTATATTTACACGTGCCTTTTCATGGAGAAGCTTGACCAATTCGGCTTTCTTCTTCCCATCTACACTAGCTCTTTCACTTAACGGTAATGGTGATAAATCCAATAGAGTTAAAGGATTAAAACCATAAACAAGTTCAAAAGGTGAAAAGTTAGTAGTTGAATGAATAGTTCTATTGTATGCAAACTCTACATGTGGTAAATACTCTTCCTAAGTTTTAATATTTTTATTAATTAAAGCTTTTAACAAGGTAGACAAAGTCCTATTTACTATTTCTCTTTGACTATTAGTTTGAGGATGAAAAGTAGTAGAAAACAACAACTTAGTACCAAGTTTAGCCCATAAAGTCTTCCAAAAAAAAAAAAACTTAAGAATTTAGCATCTCTATTAGAAATTATTGTCTTCGACATACCATGCAATCTAACAATTTCTTTGTAAAAAAAATTAGCAATATAGGATGCATCATCTATTTTATGACAAGCAATAAAGAATGCCATTTTAGAAAACCTATCAACCACAACAAAAATAGAATCCCTACCACTCTTTGTTCTAGGTAATCTTAACACAACATACATAGAGATATCAATATAAAGATGATTAGGAATTAGTAATGGCGTGTATAATTCATGAAGGTTCAACTTTGATTTAGCTTGTTTACACTTAATGCACTTGTCATAAATTTTCTCTACATCTTTTCTCATGCACGGCCAATAATAATATTCATGAAATATAGCTAATGTCTTAGCTACACCAAATGTGCCATTAAACCGTCACTATTAGATTCTCTAATCAGTAATTCATGAAAACTTTAAAAAGACAAAACTTACCTTCAACATGCCTTTTACATTACATTGTAAATAAATATCAGCAAACTCATCATCACTTGCATAAATACTTTTAATATGTTCAAATCCTAACAATTTAGTATGCAAAGCGAAAAGTAAAGTATTCTTGAAAATGCATCAGCCACTACATTATCTTTATCTGATTTGTACTTGATCACTATGAAAAGGTCTCAATGAATTCCATCCAACCTCCATGATGCCTATTGAGTTTATTTTGACCTTTCAAATGCTTTAAAGACTCATGATCAGTGTGCAATACAAATTCTTTTGCCCAAAGTTAATGCTGCATGTTTCCAATGCTCTAACTAATGAATAGAGCTCCCTATCATATGTTGGATAATTCAATGCAACTCCACTCAATTTCTCAATGAAGTAAGTAATGAATCTGCCTTCTTGCACAAAAACAGCTCCTATACTAATACCTGATGCATCACACTAAATTTCAAATGTTTTAGAAAAGTTAGGCAAAAGAAGAAAGGTGCATTAGTAAGTTTATCTTTCAACAAATTAAAAAATTTCTCTTGCTTCTTTCCTCATGTAAAGCCTACACTTTTTTTAATCACTTCTTAAGTGGTGTTGCAAGTCCTTCACGAACCTTCTATAAAAACTAGTAAGATCATGAAAACTTCTACCATTACTTATAGACGTAAGGGTCGGCCATTCCTGAATTGTTCTTACCTTTTTATTATCAACCGTAATGCTTTCTGCACTAACAATAAAACCTAAATATACAAATTCCCTAGTGCAAAAAGTACACTTCTTAAGATTAGCATATAATTTTTCTTTTCTTGGAACATCACAAGTAGCCCTAAGATGCTCAACATGCTCCTCTGAATTTGGGCTATATATTAAGAAGAGATGTCTTCAAAATACACAATAACAAATTTTCCTAAATATGCTCTTAAAACATGATTCATAAGATGCATAAATGTACTAGGTGCATTAGTTAAACCAAAAGGCATAATGTTAGGTCTAAAATATTGATGATTTTATGCCATATTTATAGTTTAATATTTGTTAGTTTGTGTTAATTTGTTATGGAAAGATACTTAATCATGTATTTTTCCTAATCTAGGTAAAAGAGGAAGAATTTTAAGAAAACAACCATAAAAATGGATTCCTTGGGTCGAATTATGGTGGGAAGCAAGATTTGAGCTCGAACAGACTAAGCATTAAAAAGATTCCAAAAAGATACCTTGAAGATTCCATAAAGATTCTATTAGGAATTTCTTGATGGAAGTGGATGTCATATGAATCATCACGATCTGAGGATTTCAAATGTCTCATTATTTTTGGATTTCGAGGTGCGAGAAAAGAGTTATCATCATTTAAAGTTTAGAATTTATAAAAAATAATATTCTAATTAAACCTCCACCATTGATCAAAAGAGGGAATCAAGGCAATTTGAGGGCTAAGATAAAAACAAGTGGCAATAATTGGTTAATTTATCATTAATGAGGCATATGTCATGTCACATGCTTCATTAAGGGTAAATTAGACTAATTAACTATTTTTTTAGGAGGAATTAGATAAAAGGAAAGTAGTAGAGCAAGTAATATCCAGTTTCCTTTTTACACATGAAATTCGTCCAACCCTTTTCATGGCCTAAAAAAGATATCTTCCAAGACTCCCACATTGAAAATAAAGAGAGAAAAAGATTCTCAAGGTCCTATATATATTGCCCCCACCACATTGAAGGAAGATATACAAGTTTAGAGAGTTATTTAAGAGCTTTTAGGAACCTTAAATAGAAACAAACCAAATTTTGGGAGTTTCTAAGATTGTCTTAAGGGTTATAGGGTTTTAAAGTTTTAGAGTTTTAGAAAATCAATTGGAGAGCTTGGAGGAGGCAGAGAGACGTGGGCTTGCTTGGAGGAGGCAGAGAGACGTGGGCTTGCTTGGAGAAGAAGGCTACGACTTTGAGAGCTCTTGGAGGAGAATTTCTTCAATAGTTTTTATTCTTTTTTCTTTTCTCTTTAATTGTGAATCTTATTATTTTTAATAATTATGGATGTTGAAATTATTTTTACCATGAACTAATTTTCATAGCTAGGCTTATGATGTAGCCTTAACTATGAAGGTTTAATTATTTTAATATATGTTGAGTTTTATTTAATTAGTAATATGTTTTGTTAATAAATCATTGGTATACTTAATGCTTTCATAGGCCAGAAGGAATGAATGATTTTAATAATATTTGAGCTTGGAAAAGGATAATATTATGGATCTCCAATGATTTACATGAATGCATAATTTATTGGAAAATAGTTATGTCTCATGCCATATTATTTGCTTAATCTATGCTTGATGAATTTGCATGATTTAATTTGTAGGCCGGAAGAAATAAATTAGGTTATGTGAATATTATCAATTGTGAGTGGAAACTACTTTTGATTAATTTTGTGATTAAGTGTGGTTAACAAAATTACTAGTTAATTAAATTCACATATTTAAGTAATTAAATTGGAATAGTTAGTGGTAAAATCAAATGCCCTAGTATTCATAATTATTCAATTCTCTCTCTTACTTGAAATTGATCTAATTTTAATTGATTGCTTTTGTTTAATTTAGTTTATTTAGTTTTCAATTGCCATCTTAAATTTTAGTTCAAATATTATCAAAACCTAATTATCTTTGGTACTTAATACTTAATCCCTTGGGTACGACAACCCTAATTTTCCACTTTATTACTTGAAAACGATTCATGCACTTGCGAGTTGATTTTACACATCACATAACTAACCATTCACATAGTCCATGTTTAGTTTTAAAAGCCGTTTTTCATTCATCACCCTCTTTTATGCGAATTTGATGATATCCACTTTTAAGATCAATTTTAGAGAAAATACAAGCACCATGCAATTCATCAAGTATATCATCTAGCCTAGGTATTGGATGTCTATACTTAATGGTTATGCTATTAATGGCCCTACAATCAACACACATTCTCCATGTTCCATTTTTTTTTGGGCACTATTAAACTCATACTTTCTCTTACATAGCCTTTATCAAGAAGTTCACTTATCTAACATTGCAATTCCTTTGTCTCCTCTGGATTGTTCTGTATGCATGCTTGTTAGGAATTGAAGCTCCAGGAATAAAATCAACTTGATGTTTAATTGCTCTTAATTGAGGTAATACTTTAGCGATCTCCTCCGGAAAGACATCTTCATATTCTTGCAATAGAGATATAATAGAACTAGGTAAAATAGGTTCATCAGGGTAAGCTAAATTATTTAAGTAACATTCTTTATACATTATTTCAATCTCTTGCTCAAGAAAGCTTTTTTTATTTCACTTTGTTTTACATAAAATGCCTTTATTTTCTTTCCCCTCTTTCTTTCTTGTTTTTCTTTTTCTTTCCTCTCACTTTGTCCTATGGGTTTATCATTCTCTTTCTTGGAATGTAGCTCGGCATCTCTTGTATTTTACTCCTCCATTGACTTTTGCATGGATATTTGATCTTCCAATACCTATTTAGAAGATAATGTTGCAAGTACAACTCTTTTACCTTTAAAATTAAACTCATACTTGTTAGTTTGACTGGGATGCAAAGCAACATTGTCATATTGCCAAGGACGGTCTAATAACAAGTTTCCAACCTCCATAGGAATTACATCACATAAAACTTCATCAATGTATTTCTTGATAGTAAAAGTAACCCTAACTTGTTTAATCACCTTTACATCACCACTATAATTAAACCATTGTAACCTATAATGATTTGGATGTTTAAATGTAGGTAAACCTAGTTTTTCAACAAGCAAAGCACTAACAACATTTGTACAACTACCACCATTAATTATCATACTGCATACCTTGTTTTGGATTTTGCATCTAGTGTGAAAGATGTTCTCAAGTTGTATATCCTCCTCATCTTTGTACAATACCAATGCTCGTCTCGCCACCAAATTCAATCCTTCATGACATGGTAGCTCTTCCTCATCTCCATAATCAATGTAATCTTCCAAAGGTGGCGTCTCATTGTCGCTTGAATCCTCCTCCTCAGACTTTACTTTTCCACTCTCTTTTATGATCATTGACACTTTAAAGACATTATATCACGATTACGAAAAGGGATTTGATCGGACTACTTGATTGGAGTGGCTTAAGACTTTCGAGCTTAGTTTTTGTTTTTGGCCTTGAAGTTGTTTTGAACTCTTATTTGGCTTTGTTGGTGCTCCACAGATTGGTTGTTGATTTCCAAGGGTTTGGTGCACTAGATACACGTGTAGTACCCTCTTCTTGAGTTGTTGCTCTATTTTGATTGCCATACGCAAAAGCTCCTCAAGATCCATATATTGGTGCAAATCCACTTGGTCAGCAATGTTCTTGTTCAAACCTGCAGGAAACGAGCCATTGTAGATTCCTTATCCTCCCCCATATTAACTCTAAGTATTAGAGACTCCACCTCTTAATGGTACTCCTCTACACTTCTTGAACCTTGAGAACAAGTTTGTAACTTTTTGATAAATACAGCGATAAAAATGGCTAGGTACAAACCTCTTTCTCATTAAAGTTTTCATCTCTCCCTATGAAGAAACTGGTGCTTGGCTAGCTCTCCTCCTAGTAGTGCATTCCTTATCCCACCACTTTAGAGCATAATTAAGTAACCCCACACTTGCTAACTTGACCTTCTTATATTCTGACTAATCATGACAGTGAAAAACTATTTCAACTCTTTGCTTCCATTCAAGGTAAGCTTTAGGATCCATCTTACCATGGAATAAAAGTATTTTAAGCTTGATAACCCCACTGTCTTCCCCATAGTTCCTCCTTCTTATACTAGTTGAATCGACCTCTTCATTTTTCGATCCATCTCCATCAGTTATGCTAGTATGTTCATCTCTTTGCACACATTTTCCCCTATTTCTTCCTACTTGTGGGGTGATTTGTTGTACGGAAGCATCCATCCTTGATTTGACTTCATTAATTTGTCCTCTAAGCTCTTTTACTTCTGCCTTCAATTTAGCCTTGAATTCCATCTTGAGCTTCTCTGTCATGTCATCAATTAAAGCTGGTAAAAGTCTTGGATCAAAATCTGTATTTTGTGCCATTTATTCTATATAAAAACAAATAGTAATAAAAGCACAATAATATAAAAAGATCCTCACAATTTTACTCCCTCAAGTGTTTCACCCAATTAAGGTTTGAACACTCGTGTTTGTACACTAATTTGGCTTTTACCCTCTAATGAGCTCACACTCTCTTGCCTTTTTCCTCTCTTAGTTAAATCTATTGGTTCTTTGCAAACTAAATCCCAAACAATTCTAATATGAAAATTAGGTCCTGTAAACTTATCAATGGAATTAAGTAACTTAGAAAAATAAGAAATAAGCAAAAACAAATATTAGAATAACTAGTTTCGACCAATGAAAGAAATGGACCAAAGAATTGAAAAAAATAGACCACAATAACAAATCTAGAAATAATAAGTGATTTAGATAGCAAAAGACAATTTGAGATGACAAAAAATCAAATAAACTAAAGATTCAAAGAGTAAGAAAGTAATACCTTTAATAGGCCTTAATTGTTTCTTTGAATCTTAAAGCTTAGTGCTCCTTTTTCTAGCCAAACCTAAATCACTCAATTTGGAATTATCTTAACCAAAACTAGCAATAAGATCTTAACAATCTTCATAGTAAACTTCGACTTTCACCTTATTTTTTCTTAACCTTATTATTTTTTTTTTTAATGTATCTCCAAATACCACCAAATATCAAGTAATTCAGTAGCAACAATATCACCAAATATCTATCTCAATCCAAGTATTTCAACACAACTCACAAACTACACCAATAAAGTTTGGTTCATTTCGGTTCCCCTAATATATTTTGGCAAGGATACAATTTGTTGCAATTTTTTTTTTATCAAAATAGTATGATGATAATCCAAAATTAATGACTAGAATTTAGCAAGAAAAGATCATACAAAACTAAATTCTTCAAAGAGATCAATTGTTGCAATTTCGGCCAAAATTCAAGATTTGGAAACAGCGTGGACACCAAAAAGTTTTAGACCCCAAACAAAGTTTGATACGCAAGAAAACGTAAACAAGCTTTGGATTCAAACAAAATCTAATGTAAGAAGATTTTTTTGGGATTTTTTCAAATTTTGTTTTTTTTTGGATGTTGATGATGATGAAGAATAAACACAAATATACTAGAATGCAATTTAACATAATGCTAAATTGCAGCAAAAACACAAAAATTAAAATTAAAAAATAATCAAACCTAAAAATTAGAAACCTTGCTCTGTTACCAAACTGATACTTGATTGTCTAATTGATTTAGGTTCTTATGGAATGAATGACGCCACAAAAGGGTTGCTGAATTACCCTATTGATAATAAGTCAAGGATTGAGCTTTAATTCTCGAGTTAGAAAAGTTCAAAGGATAGTTGTTAGAAAACCAAAAGGTTTAACTCTCACAAGTATTAAATTTTGCTAAAGATCAAAAGCTATTGCATTAATGAAATTAAAGCCTTTTTATAGGCAAAAATACATGCAAAAATAATAAGAAATTCGTCCAAAATACGTCCCTAAACTCAAAACCCTAAATTCTAACTTATTTTCTAATTTAAATTTGACTAGTCAACTTCTTTAGTGACTAATTACATGACAACTAAAGATTAGGAAACTAGTTAATTTTCCAGCAAAAAAAATTAAAACATAATAAAAATTAGAAATTTCCTAAAACCAAAATAAGACTAAAATTGTAAAACTTGATGATCAAGTGAGACATATAATTAGCTTAAAAAGGAAACAAGATAATTTCTTGCTTTTCAAGCCAATTTGGACAGCCATTTAGATGCTACATGTCCACAGATGCCATATCATCAAAGTGCCACATCATCATGCTCTTGAAAAATTACCAAATTGCCCCTGACATTGTTTTCCTTCAAACTTTCATATTTGCAGCCATCAACGCTCAATATTATTGCTAATTTTGATTCTTCCTTTACAAAACTCTTGCATTCTTAATTGATAAGCACTTCCCGGGTAAGACGATTCAATGCTACTTTAAACCTCTTTGCATGAGCTCTAGTAATTGGTCTAGTTGGCAACTCTAATGCTCAAGACTCCATCTTTGAGTACTCCCACGATAATCCTCATCACAAACATAAAGTTTTATTATAAAAAGTTATAAAAAAGTCCTATTGCCATCACAGAGATATGTTCCCTATTTCCTAACTTTAAGTTTCTCAGTCCTTTATTAAGTTGGCTGCTTTGTTTGAACCAATGGAAAAAGTAATAAACGTGGTTAGTGGGTCCTGAATCAATGATCCATTCATCATTGTAGTTCTCCACTAAACAAGCCCCAACTACATATAAATAACCCATACCTGATTCAAGGCGATCCTTCATCCAATGACTTTTTTGGCCATACTTTAAGCACTTGCCAGACTTCTTCTTTGCAACTGGTTTCGTAACTAGAATTGCTCTTTTCTTCCTTTTGTTCTTCTTTTCACCTTTAGGTTTAGAAGAACTTTTAGCATGTTATGCATTTGCTAGCTTTATGAGAGTCTTTTGAACACTCTGAAGTTGGTCACGAGATCAATAGGAGAAAGTTTAATATTATTCACATTACAACTTAGTTTGAATTGATTGAAGCAAATAGGTAGAGATTCTAAGATCATGTCGATATGCAACATTTCATTTAGCATGGCTGAGGTTTCCCCTCATTATGGGACAATATTCTCATACACTTTCTTCAATTATACGAGAGCATATTAGTGTCCTTATTGCTGCTTGTCCAACAATACTATTGCTCTTAGCAAATATCCTATCTAGAATCTTGATCATTTTAGATGTATCTGCTAGGTTGGATATCTACTTCTACAAATGATTGGCAACTCTAGCAAGAATATAATAGCGAACTATAGTATTAGCCTGTTTTCAATCTGCATATTTCATCTTAGTTTACTTAGATGCATTAGCAGCAGGTTATTAGGGCTTTGAGATTGTTAAGACAAACTTGTTTATCTCATACTCAAGGATAATATAAAAGTTGGTTTTCCATTGCTCATAGTGACCTCCATCCATAAGCTTTTGACGTAAAATCGTAGTTAAGGGATTTAAGTTTGACATTTTTTGAAAACAAAAATGCTCATTTTTTAACATGTTATCTTTACAACAAACATATAAATATGCAGAGCTCTTATTAGTAGAATTATTAGTATTATTAAAATTGAATGTATTAACCATTACGTTAATTTCAAAATTCTCTTAATATTTTTAAACATTGTCGACATTAGACCATACAACCTAATTAAGGTTTTGAAATTAATTTAGGTTTAATATAATAAAATCCTATTACACTTATCCGTTGGGGCATCATATAACTATTTTATTACTGGACTATTAATGGAGCCCATGGGTTTTAAATTAAATTAATATTAACCTTCACCAATTCAAAATTTTATAATTAAATTAATTAGGGATTTTCCATAATAATTTAATCTAGATAAAACATATATTATTTGTACATGTATATATATGATGCAATAATATAGCACCACCTAACCTATGTGGCATGCTTGCGCATATAAATATGTTATATCTATATAATTTAAACAAGTATAAAAATTGAATAATAAATAGGTCCTAATCTATGGTTTCCCTATAAAGAAAAATTATAAGCCTAATGGGGCCACAAATCCCAATTTGATATCTTGGCTGTTTCTCTTCCATTCTTCAGAATTTGCGAGTCCATGGGATATGGGCCAAGCTAGAATTGCTTTACTAGGGTTTGAGGCCCCAAACCACAGATCTAAGTTATCCCCTATTGAACTTAAATGCTAAAAACAGCACCAATTGCTATAGGAGCATCAAATTGTCATAAAATTTTACAATAAGGTAAAGCATCACTAGAGGAAATGTCAACAAAATCAACAAAAACCAATGAATCATGCTCCGTCACACATTGGCAACTGCTTGAGGCAACGTGTGTAGGCATTTACAAGCTCCTCCAGTGATGTGCCGCCACTCGTTGGCTTTGTCTCTCTATGTATTTTCTATCTGTGGTGCTAGTTGATGAGACTACAATCCATATCGATATGAAAATTGACAAACAGCAATAGGTATATAGTTTTTATTGGATACATTACATATATTTTTCAAAAATCTTATTTGATTACAAAAGTAAATAAATAAAATTACAGGAAACTTAAATAAATAAATAAATCAAGGAGGAAACTAAATTTTATGATTAGTTTCTTGTTAAATCCCTAATAAAAAATTATAAAAGCAAATATCTACCATGGATTAAGCCTAAAAACCACTCATTTATTCATAATACCAAAATTATAAATAACATAAATGTTAGAATCCTAGGTGCCATATATCTAAGTAACATCATTTGTAAATAAAATAAATTATGGATTTAATCCATCACATATCGATTCAATTGGTGTTTTGGTTCTAATTGTACTAATCATACTGTGAAAGCTAGAATCACATTGTTGAATAAAGCATGTGATAGATGTATTTTTATCACCTATTACTAATCTATAGTAGTGTAGAAAATATCTTTTTGAATCCATAGAACCTTTTAAACTATTCTCTATGTGACAGATCTATTTGTGAGTACACTCGATCACAAAAGAAACAAGAAAGTTAATATGAAAAATACACTAAAACCTCATAGTTTTTGTTTTCTCCCGTGGTGTTTAATTTTCCTATTAAGATTCTAAATCTCTAGAAAATTATATATAAAACCTTATGTATTAAAGGCTAGAAGACAATATATCTATAGACTGCTAACCTTAGCTTCCTAAGTTTTAATAACACCTTGGCCCAATTAATGGGCTCCTTAATATATATTAATAACTGGTTAAATGGGTTATGCCACTTAATAAACTAGTTTGGGTATCCTATGGCTCATTATTAATCAAGACTCTTGATCAATGGATTAGCTTACTTTAAGAGCATAAATCCAACAATTGAAGGCATTGTCACAATTCAAAGACAAGCCTCTGACAATTCAAGTTCACACAATTTGCGATGAATCGAGGTTTGTCTCTTTTCCAATCGGCAATAGTGGATGATAATAATCCCCAATATCTTTGTTCAAAACCAATCCAATTGATAGTAATCATAAGCAATCCTTTTTCTTTTCTTTTTTTTTTTGGGTTTAAACGGCAACTATGTAATCATGAGGAACATTCCAGTTTAGGGTTGCAGTGATGAGTTGCTAAAATTATTCTTATCTAATGGAGAGGTTGAAGAGTAACTTCTAACTTCTTGTTTTTTTTAATTGATTTTCAAATTCTATTTGAAAGTTTCTTTTTTTCTTCCCTTTTTTATTTATTTATTATTACTATGGTAAGCTAACGGATTTAGAAGATTGAGGAATTCACTTATGTTTATTGGATCAAGTTTCATTCACTTTATGTTTTGAAGGTCAAGTCATTAAGGAAGACATGACAATTCTAATTAAATCTAGGTTGATTAAATATGGCAAGTCGTTGTTTCTGGGGTTTGGCCGTGAAGACCAAATTCAAAAGACCAATAATGGAATTGTATAATTAGGTATTTTTTAAAAAATTACACATCAACAAGTAATAGACATAACCCAGTGAAGAGGAATTTTTATAAAATATGGTCTATAAATAGATAGCATGCCAATGCTCATGCGACATAAACTCCAATGAATAGAACCATTAAAGATGTTCCAAGACTTTCTAACTCAACATTTTATTTATTTTTATTCATAGTTACATATGGAGATTAAGATCTTTTGCTTTAATGCTTTCTCCTCCAATATTGTCCCCTTTGCTGTTACTTGAATTTCTTCTTCTTCCTAGCTTGCTCAATTTCTTCTTCTTCCTTCTTTTTTTTTTTTTTTTTTAATTTTTAAATTCACCAACCACAATGCCACCATTAACTAACCTTTAAAAACTATGACTCTACTAACTCTATAAACATAAACCAACCAAAAAAAAAGAAAAAAAGAACACACAACAAAGAATCCAATAATAGCTTCTAGGTTGTTAAAGATACTGCCATGATTCAAAGAAAAGCCTCTAACAGTTTATGCTCACACAGTCTATGATAATGGCAACAATGGAGGTTACTATCCTTAAAATTTCAAGGGTTCAAAATATGAGAATATTCATGGAAATATAAAAAATTATTGAATATCGATAAAAACTTGTAAAAAAAATGGAAATTTTTAGTTAAACTTTACTTAATTAATTAATCATCAAATTGACTATAAAAATTGCAAAAAATATTAAATGGATATTATACTTCTCTTAGTCAATCAATTTGCATTTAGCATTAATGGTTACCAATATACTATTATAAATAAAAATTGCAAAAAAATATATATATATACATATTGAATAAAATTATTTATTAATGAAGATATATAAAACAATTACTACAATTATATTATATTTCATAAATATCAATTTCAATACGATAAAGAAATTTTGGGTGGTTGAAAATTATTGTTATATTCCTTATTCTCATTTTTAAGATGTAAAATTTAAAAAATAATTATTAATGATGTGCCTCCTTGATAATTTTGCAAATAATTATTAATATATTATTAATATGAATATTTGATAGTTAAGTTTGTAGAAAATATGTTCCCTGTATATCTTTCTTTTAGTCTACATTCTGATTTTTATTTGCTTTATAATAGTGAGCCTTTCTATGATCAGGTTTGATCGTATCAATATAATGCAGTTAAAAAACATCAAAAAATTAATAGCCATTGGATTAAAACTTATCAAACAAAGTGCTCAGATTTTTCCTTACCTCATGTGACAAAATCTTAGCAAAAAACATTATTTTCCTTTCCGTCCACTATTCTTTTCCTTCCCACTTGCACCACTGTTCCACACAAACCTCACCGTTTCAAAATTTTCAAATCCAACCCACCCACCACCACGATAATTTTAATTAAGTCAGAAATGGCTTGCTTACATGACCATAGTTGCGAAGATCACGATCCTTCCTCTGATTGATCCTCTACAAATGCATAAACCTCTCTAAATTATATGCAATGCAATAATTGCTTCAACATTTTTTTTGTGTTTTTTATCCAGTTTTTGTACTCAGTTTTATTGTTATTCGTTTTACAATCACTCCACCTATGCTTTTGCATTTTAACCATTAAGCTAAAATTATCATGTCCATTGTTGAAAAATTGCTCTCAATTTGTAATTGTGGTAGAATGGAAATTACCCATTTGCTCAATGTTGTGAAATTAGAATAAAAAATTCTTTAATATATATTGATTTGGAATTTTATGGAGATTGATTTGGATTTTTATGGGAAAAAAAGTGAAACATTTTGGCAGCAAGAACAAAAATAAATAAATAAATAAATAAAGAAAAAAATAAAAATAGGTTTTTAGCGATGATTTTCTTAAAAACCATCGCCAAAAGGGATAAAAGCCAATGCTTCTCCAGAAAAGCATTGGCTTTGGTATAGGTAAAAAGTGACAATTTTTTAAAAAGTGTTACTAAAAGCCATATAAAAGCATAAAGTCTAATATAACGCTTGATAAGATTAGATAGGTTTTAGAGTATGAACTCTCGATTCTAATAACATAACGCTTGATAAGATTAGAAAGGTTTTAGAGTATGAACTCTCGATTCCATTATTGAAATTTTTGTATAGCAATGAGAAATTGGATGTTGGCTTTTATATGGTTTTTAGCAACCTTTTTTAAAAAACCGGCATTAAAAACCTGTTTTTATTTTAATTTTAATTTTTTATTTTTGTTCTTGCTGCCAAAATGCTTCATTTTTTTCCATAAAAATCCAAATCAATATATTTTAAAGAATTTTTGGTTCTAATTTCACAACATCAAGCAAATGGGTAATTTCCGTTCTACCATAATTACAAATGGGGAGCAATTTTTCAACAACGGACGTGATAATTTTAGCTTAATGGTTAAAATGCAAAAGCATAGGTGGAGTGATTGTAAAACGAATAACAATAAAACTGAGTACAAAAACTGGATAAAAAACACAAAAAAAATGTTGAAGCAATTATTGCATTGCATATAATTTAGAGAGGTTTATGCATTTGTAGAGGATCAATCAGAGGAATGATCGTGATCTTCGCAACTATGGTCATGTAAGCAAGCCATTTATGACTCAATTAAAATTATCAGGGTGGCGGTAGTGCGAGGGGGAAGGAAAGGAATAGCGGGCGGGAAGGAAAATAATGTTTTTTGCTAAGTTTTTGTCACGTGAGGCAAAAAATAGTTATACATATAAGGAATTTGTTATGGTAAAAAAATATATATAATAATAGTTAGGAAGACTTATTATTTGTGATACTAATTTTCTTTAAAAATATGATTGTACGCTTGTCCAGTGTAATTTTGGATATTATTTGTTAAATGTGAATTTTTTATTTTTATTTGCTTAATTAATTGAAGGCAATTAAAAGGTAAAAAAAACTATTAATAATATTAATTTGATAAAAACTTTTATTAAATATCAACAATATTTATAAAAATTTTTGACAATTTTTTTTTTTAAATCATAGATATTTTCAAAATTTCAATGGGAATTTCATGGAAATTTTGAAAATTTGCATAAAAATTATGGAAATTTTAACTAAATTATGGAAGATTTAATGAGGATATTATGATAAAAATTTTCATGCAAATTATGAAGAAACATCGAAAATTTTGGTGGATATTATGGAAATTATATCTATTTCCACTAAGGAGCTGAATTTTCTTTCCATATATTGAAAAAATAGAGAATTTAATTTTTTTTTCTGTATCTTGAAAAAATAGAGAATTTTTTAGAAATTTTGCTAAAAGTTTTTATATTTTAAAGTATGACTAGATCAAGTTTCATTTGGTCACCAATTCGAGGTGACTAATTCACTTTATGTTTTCAAGATCAAGTCATTGAGAGGATATTAATACGAGCCTAAGCAATTCAACCTAGATTCGTACAAACTGATACTCGATTGTCTAATTGATTTAGGTTCTCATGGAATGAATGATGCCACAAAAAGTCAAGGATAGAACTTTTATTCTTAAGCTAGAAAGTTCAAAGGATAATTGTTAGAGAGCTAATAGATTTACAAGTATTAAATTTTACTAAAGATAAAAAATTATTGTATTAATGAAATTGAAGCCTTTTTATAAGCAAAAATAATAAGAAATTCATCCAAAATACTTTCTTAAACTTAAAACCCTAAATTGTAACTTATTTTCTAATTTAAATTTGATAGTCAACTCCTTTATAGTTTAGGAAAGTGACTAATTACGTGATAACTAAACATTAGGCAACTAGTTAATTTTCCAACAAAAAATAATTGAAAACATAATAAAAATTAAGGTTTCTTAAAACCAAAATAAGACTAAAACTGTAAAACTTGGTGATCAAGTAAGACATATAATTGGCCTAAAAAGGAAACAAGCTGATTTTTTTCTTTTCAAGCCATGTTGGACAATCATTTAGATAGCACAAAAAATATATGATAGTTGTTGGTTGTTCTTCTTTGTAATTCAAGTTTTTGTATCAATTCCTTTAACTAATTTTAATTCAAATAGTTTTAGCACCTAAAATTGAAATAACTAGTAGCAAGATTGAATTTCCAACAACTCCAAATATTGAATAAATAAGTAACAAATCAGCAGTTCCAACAAATTTCCAGCAACAAATTCAAACTCCAAATTCAATAAAAATTAGACTTTTACAATTTTTTTTTATTCGGCTTTTTTCTCCCTTTTGTTTTTTATTCTCTCACAGAACTTTAAACACAACTCCAGTAGCAAGAATAAACAGCAAAAATTGCAATACCAACACCAAATTTCCACCAAACCTGAGACCTCACTCCAATAATAACAAATTGCACAATTTTCAGGTTTCTATGCAATATGCTTTCAAAACTCTCTCTCTCTCTTTTTTTTTTTTTTTTTTGAATATATGAATGCAACTAATTAAGATTAAAACAGCAAAGAAAAATCAACAATAAATCAAATTAACAATAATAATGATGAGAAACAACCAACAAACTAGGAAGCAAAAATACGGTAAAACAAGAAAACCTAATTTAATTAGGAATTATTTTTTCTTTTTTTATATATGCAGAATGTGTATGATGAAAAGCAACCTTAACCTAATGTTAAAATTGCAAATTAACACAAAACAAAATAAATCAAATAAGATAGATTAAAGCTGAACAAAATCTTGGCTCTAATACCAAATGATACGAACCTAGGTCGACTTACACCTAAACTCGTATTATATTAGTCCGGATCTCAATTAAGTTCAAGTTCTTATGGAAAAATCTTAATCTCTAACCAACCTGTGATTAGAAATCTTGGTATAATGAAGACGCCATAATAGGTTATGGAAGTCCTATTGATAAATCAAAACTAAAACACTCACTCTCTAATGATATTTTAGGTGTTCAAAGAGACAAAGAGAATTCTATCTCACAAATAAATTTCTAAATAATATTAAAGGTGTATTCTCATTGAAAAATAAGCCCTTAAATAGGCTAAGGTTACAAAACAATAAACCTAAACAACTAGATAAAATTCGGCCCAAAGGAATTAGGAAACAAGGTTGGCCGAATTTTTCATGCTTTCCTAAACTAATTTGGATTAATTAGTTCCCTTATTTTGAATTAGAAATTAATTAATTTACAACTGAAATAATAAAATAATAACTTTTCTAAGTTAATTTGTCCCACAAAATAAATAAATAAAACCGAAATAAAAACTAGTTTTCTAAAACAAAAAGTCAGAATCAAGTTAGGAAACTAGTTGACTAGTTTAACTACTATGATATCTTTGACCAATTTTCAACTTGTAAAGGTTCTAAATCAGCTCCCATATTCCATGTTATGATTCCCATATGCTTTCCTTGATTGGAACAAAAAGAAAATGCCAAATCAACAAAATGCAATAAACCCAGTGGCAAATACAACATTTTCGGCGCAAATCACCATTTTGGTTGCTTTTGATTCTGCTTTGTGTTGATTCCATGACCTCTAAATTATATTAATTGAATTCAAAAAGTGTTGAACCCATTCCGTCCTATCCAGAGTCCATAATTGCACTAAAACAACTACCCGGGTCCGTATCGACTTCCACCATCTAGATGCATACGACCGGTATTTTATCTTTGGGTATGGATAAACTCTTTCGAGAATTAATAACTCCTTGTATGAATCCAGCCAGGTTACCTTTAAATCTCTTGACTTGTGCTCTAGTGATTGGCCTAGTCTTCATTTGCATTAGATCAGTACCCTAGTGGGTAGTCAGTTGTACGGGTTTGGGCAGATTCTCATCAATAAATCCTGAAAACTTTCTCTTTCCTACATGGCTAGATAAAATTACTTAAATACCCTTAGAACTACTTCTTTTATATGTTTTATACTTACTAATATTACTCATTTAATTTTATTATTTTCACCATTATAAAGTTATAATTTTGCTACATATTTTGCATTGCTTTTTATTATTTTTTGTTATCTATATAAATATATAGAAAATTAAATATATTATATAATGTTTTAATTTATTTATTATCCCATTCCATTTAGAATTATGCAATATATAAAATTTTATTATGTAAAAAAATAAAATTGTATCTGTTTTATTAAAACAACATACAGCTGTACGCATATGAAAGAACAAGTAAAGATAACTCATTTAAGGAAAAAAAAAAAAAAAGCGTTACACTTTATTATATTGACATATACATTCACTTTATTTAATTTTTTTGGCCTCAAAAATTCTATTTCATTTTGATTTTCAATTTATAATTCTGAAATCAAGAAAATATTTATATGAAAAATATATTATAATTTTTTTAAAGAATGAGCGAAGCAACCCTTATTTTATTTTGTTTGGTAATTTTTTTATTTTATTTTTTTATAAATTGATCATTCAACCAAAAGAAAAAAAAAATTACACCAAAGTAGAGGCCTGGGATTCCTTTATTTTCAAAATGCCAGCAAAAGCATGATGAAATTCTCCATAGACAGCTCATAAAAAAGAAGTTCTAGGAAGAAATGAAAAGGATACGAAGAAGAGAAAAAAGAAGGAAAAATAACTTTTAAAAATGCATCGATTTTTTATTTTATTTTTATAATATATCTCAAATTTTTTTTTTATGAAGATAAGACAAATTTTGGATTTAAAAATTTGCAATGATACTAAATTATCAGTTTATCTTTATTATATTAATTTTAATAGAAATTGACTAACGAAGGAGGATATTTTTAAATTTTTTTGAAACCATAAAGTACTTTTTAAAACAGGAGTAACCATAGGGGTCTACATGATATTATTCGTTAATGACATAAAAATAAAATATTCACCAAATTTATTTAGCAAATGACATGTGTTAAAATATTAGTCATTAAGATATTCATATAATCTTGAAATGGATAAGTATAAAAAAAAATAATAAATCAATTAACTATTGCTACATCATTGGTAAATAAATGTTGAGTCAATTTTTGTATGTTGGTAAATTTTGCATGAATACAAACATTGAGTCGTGAAGTGTATCGTAGTCAGCAATGGAGGTATGGTAAGTGATTTAGAGATGCTATATATATCTAAATATTTAGGCATACATTGCTCCACCCTATTCTTGCTTTTTACTGATTTTTATATTTACTATTGAAAGGCTAGGGCAAGGTTAAACTAAAGATAACAAAGTTTATAAGTTGCTGGTAATTGAATTTTGGGTGGTTGTGGTAGGCTTCTTTTGATTAAGCTACTAGAAGAATTTTCCAGCAAAACCGGTTTTGCTTTTCTCTTTGTTTCAAATGGAAACTAAGGTATTTTTCTCTAGAAATAAACACACCTATTCATTAAATTGTCATACATATTTATAGTATAGGTGTGAAAGCACAACATGCCCACTCATATAGACCAATTTTTTACAAGTATTTCATGGTGAAGCAAAACACATGCTTAAAGCAACTTCATCACATGCTTCTTAGATTGTTGACAGGTGTTGCTACCTCATTGAGTGCTTCATGTTGAAGTAGTCCTCATGCATGATGACACATGTCTTCACATGCATTGGAAGAGAGAGAGGTTGAATGGTTAAGCTACATGTCATCAAGCAGCTTCCATGTCACCATCCTTGTCACCAAGTTGTTTTCCATGTCATCAAGGTGCTTAGTTTCCTAAAAATCCTAATTTGGCTAATAAACTTTAATTAACGCATTTTGGTTTCCTAAAACCCTAATTTGGCTAATACACTTTAATTAACACATTTTGGTGTCTTTGTGAACCAACTTAACAAGCCTAAATTACAGACAAAATGTGTTTAATAAATTACAAAACAAAGTACAAAAACAGACTAAAGAAGTAACCCCTCGTCCAAGGCACCTTTGCATGGTCTCGTGTTTGGCTTGTTCATGGCTAACAATTGCCATGATTCTCTAACACTCCTCCTTGGCAATGTTATGCATGATGTGAAGAAGACTGCTAAGCATTTGAAGTCTTTCTTTTGGCAATGGTTTTGTAGGAATGTCGACCAGCTAGTCTTGACTGGTCCAATGCACCAAATTGTTTTCTTTGTTTCTTTCAGCCTCTTAGATACTATGGTACTTTATAGGGATGTGTTTGGTTCTTTTGTGTTTTACTGGATTTTCGATGATGGCAATAGCTGAAGTGTTATCACAATAAGTGGTGGATGCATTTGTTTGCTTGCAACCTAGGTCATCAAGCAACTTCCTTAACCAAATTGCTTGATTTGATGCTACTGCCCTCGAGATGTATTCAGCTTTTGCTGTTGATTATGCTATGGCTCCTTGCTTGTATGAGCTCCATGAAAATGGACTTGAATCAAACGTAAACAAGTATCCAGAGGTACTCTTCATATCTTCCATGCCACTTACCCAATCACTATCACAATAACCAACTAACTCAAATATGTTGCCGAGCTTGTACAGTATTCCAAAGTTGGCCGAGCCTTTCACATATCTTAAGACTCTTTTTGTAGCTTGGTAATGGTTCTGAGATGGTGCACTCATGAATCTTTATAGCACACTTACAACATACATAATATCAGGTCTTGAAGCACACAAATAAAGCAAGCTTCCAATTAAACTTCTATAAACTGAAGCATTCACTTTTTCACTTCCATCCTTTAATTCAAACTTGGCATTTTACATCATAGGTGTTTCAACAACTTTGCCATTTTCTAGTTGAAACTTATCAAGCAAATTAAAAACATATCTTTCTTGGGATAGAAATATACCTTATGGACCCCGGTAGTTGTTTTAGTGCAAATATGGACTCCGAACAGTAAGAAATGGTTCCAACACCTTATGGAATAAATGAATATCAATAAGAGGTCATGAAATCAAAAGCAATAAAAAAAAGAGCTTGTGAGCATAAGGGGAAAAATGGCCGGTTTTGCTAGATTTTGTTGCTGACTTTACTGTATTTTGTTGAGTTGGCATTTTCTCTTTGTTCCAATTAAGGAAAAACGTGTGGGAACCAATAATTATCCTATTTGGAATTCTACAAGGCATATGGAAGCTGATTTGGAGTTTAAATTGGTCAAAGAATGGTTAAAGATAGCTAGTTAGAAAGATAGCCAAATAGTTTCTTAATTTGAGTTTGACTTTTTGTTTTAGAAAATTAGTCTTTTATTTGGTTTCTATTTATTTGTTTGATGGAAAAATCAACTTAGGAAAGTTATTATTTTATTATTTTCAATGTAAATTAATTAATTCCTAATTCAAAATAAAAGGATTAATCAACCAAAATTAGATTAGGAAAGGAGAGAGAAAATTCGGCCACATTAGGAATCCAACATGCTTGGCCCATTTTTGTTTTAGCTTTTAGGGTTTATTGTTTTGTGACTCTAGTCGATTTAAGGGCTTACTTTTGAGGAAGAACATACCTTTAATAATATTCAGAATTTATTTTGTGAGATAAAATTCTCTTTGTTCTCTTTGAACACCTAAAACACCATTAGAGAGAATGTGTTTTAGTTTTGACTTATCAATAAGGCATACATAACCTATTGTGTTGTCTTCATTATACCAAGGTTTCAAATCACAAGTTGGTTAGCGGTTAAGGTTTTCCCATAAGAACTTGAACTTAATTGAGATTTGGGCTTATATAATGCGGGTTTAAGTGCGAGTCGACCTAAATTCGTATCATTTAGTATCAGAGCTGAGATTTTGTTCGGCTTTGATCTATCTTCATTTGTTTTATTTATTTGGTGTTAATCAGCAATTTTAGCATTAGTTTAAGGTTTCTTCTATCATCATACATGTTCTGCATATTAAAATAAAAATAAAAATTTATTCCTAGTCAAATTAGATTTCCTTATAATACCATATTTTTGCTTCCTAGTTTATTGGTTGTTCTTCATCATTGTTCTTGTTAATTTGGTTATTTTTTTATTTTTCTTTGCTGTTTTAATCCTATTTAATTGCATTCATATATTAAAAAGAAAAAAAGTGTGTTTGCGGCAACAAATACAAAATTCACAAATTTTGCAAACTTGCATTGTGTGGTCTCGGGTTCGGTAGTTATTTGGTGTTGGAATTTCAATTTAGTTGTTAATTCTTGCTACTGCAGTTGATATTATATTTTGTGAGTTAAAAAAAAAAAAAAAAAGAAGCAGAAAAGCCAAATAAAAAAAAGAAAAGAAAAAAGGCCGATTTGGTTAAAGTTGGAGTTTGAATTTGTTTGCTGGAATTTGTTGCTTATTTATTCAATATTTGGAGTTGCTAGAAATTCAATTTTGCTGTTGGATATTTGTATTTTGAGTGTAAAATTATTTTGGATTAAAATTAGTTAAAGGATTCGATACAAAAACTTGAATTACTAAGAACAACAATCAACAACTACCCTATATTTTTGTTCAATTTGATTCTTGTTTGTGTTTGAATTTCTTTTTCTATATTTATTCTTTGAATTATTGTCTCATTAATATTCTGGAAAGCTTTTAATTCATTCCCAAAGTTTGCTTGTTGATTTATCTTATTTTTGCTTAGAAAAGTCGAGAATAAGTATTTTCATTTCGTTCAATATTTGTTTGCTTTGGTTATTGTTTTGTTGATAAGTTTAATTAAAACATACTTGTGATCTAATTTCTATTTTGTGGGTGTTTTAATTAGAACTTTGAGTTAATTCTTTGAGTGGAAAAAGGCGAAACTAATCTGCAAACATAAGTGTTGAGACATTGTTTAAGTGAAACACCTAAGGGAGTGATTTCGTAAGGATTTATTTGATTTTTGTATTAATTATACTAACATGGTAGATCCAAGGGTGAGAAGACGAGATACACAATTAAAAATTAATGAAGAAGAATCCATAGGATTCAAGGGTAATTCCCGAGCTTTGGGAAGTGGAGGTGAGTGCACAAACATGATGGTCATCATGGAGCGATTACAGCGGATGAATTCTCACTTTGATCACCTAGATCAAAGAATGGATATGTTGGAAACATCACAAGGTGGTCCGAATCTAAGGTTAGATGCACATGAAGGCCAAGGTCGAGGTTGAGGAGGCCGGGGAAGACCTAGAGAGGAATTCGAGGAAGGTAATTTTGGAGACAATTTAAAGGATGAATTTGATGAAGTTTTTGCTTACCAAGGAAGGCAAAAACATGGGAGACCAGCAAGGGAAGAGGATGATGATCTTGGAAATATTAAGGTCAACATACCACCTTTCATAGGAAAAAGTGATTCGGAGGCATACTTGGAATGGGAGGAGCGTATGGAGATGATCTTCGATTGTCACAACTATTCGGAGATTAGAAAGGTAAATGTAGCAGCAATGGAATTTGGACATTATGCACTTCAATGGTGGACTAATGAACAAAATACCTAAAGGAGAGTAGGTGATGAATTGATTGCTACTTGGCAACAAATGAAAGGAGCCATGAGGAAGCAATTTGCACCGACTCATTGCCGTAGGTTGCTACATCAAAGATTCCAATCATTATCACAAGGAAGTAGGTCCATGGAGGATTATTACAAGGAGATGGAGATGCTTATGATGAGATTGAGCATGAATGAAGAGAGGGAAGCAACCATGACATGGTTTCTCGGTGGGTTGAATTGAAAGATAGCCAATCAATTGGAATTACAACAATATGTGGAATTGGAAGAGATATTGCATGTGGTTATCAAACTTGAGAATCAACTTAAGAGGAGGAGCACAAGTACATGGTTTGGAGGAGTTCCAAGTAGTGGGAGGTCAAATCCAAGTGCTTGGAGAAGCAATCACATCGTTGAAGCAAGACAAAAGCCAAAATTTGGAGATAAAAGCACCACTTAGCCAAAAAGGGAGTCCAAAATCGAATCTGTCCAAGTACACAAAAATGAAGGTAAATCTGACCCTAAACCTTCTAGAACTCATGAAATTGTGTGTTTTAAGTGCCATGGATGAGCACACATTGCTAGTCAATGCCTGAATAGGAGGATCATGGTGCCGAAAGGTAATGGTGAGTTGGAGCCCAAAATTGAAGAAAGTGATGCTAAAATTGAATTTATTGGAGATGAAGTTAGAGATGAAGGGCATGATGAATCCAAAACACTCAAGGCTTTAAGGGCTGATTTGAGTTTGATGGCAAGAAGGGTTCTAATTGTTTACTGATGTGTAAAATCAACTCGCAAGTGCACGAATCGTTTTCAAGTAATAAAGTGGAAAAATAGGGTTGTCGTACCCAAGGGATTAAGTATTAAGTACCAAAGATAATTAGGTTTTGATAATATTTGAACTAAAATTTAAGATGGCAATTGAAAACTAAATAAACTAAATTAAACAAAAGCAATCAATTAAAATTAGATCAATTTCAAGTAAGAGAGAGAATTGAATAATTATGAATACTAGGGCATTTGATTTCACCACTAACTATTCCAATTTAATTACTTAAATATATGAATTTAATTAACTAGTAATTTTGTTAACCATACTTAATCACAAAATTAATCAAAAGTAGTTTCCACTCACAATTGATAATATTCACATAACCTAATTTATTCCTTCCGGCCTATAAATTAAATCATGCAAATTCATCAAGCATAGATTAAGCAAATAATATGGCATGAGACATAACTATTTTCCAATCAATTATGCATTCATGTAAATCATTGGAGATCCATAATATTATCCTTTTCCAAGCTCAAATATTATTAAAATCATTCATTCCTTCCGGCCTATGAAAGCATTAAGTATACCAATGATTTATTAACAAAACATATTACTAATTAAATAAAACTCAACATATATTAAAATAATTAAACCTTCATAGTTAGGGCTACATCATAGCCCTAGCTATGAAAATTAGTTCATGGTAAAAATAATTTCAACATCCATAATTATTAAAAATAATAAGATTCACAATTAAAGAGAAAGGAAAAGAGAATAAAAACTATTGAAGAAATTCTCCTTCAAGAGCTCTCAAAGTCGTAGCCTTCTTCTCCAAGCAAGCCCACGTCTCTCTGCCTCCTCCAAGCTCTCCAATTGATCTTCTAAAACCCTAAAACTTTAAAACCCTAGAACCCTTAAGAGAACCTTAGAAACTCCCAAAATTTGGTTTGTTTCTATTTAAGCCTCCTAAAAGCTCTTAAATAACTCTCTAAACTTGTATATCTTCCTTCAATGTGGTGGGGGCTATATATATAGGGCCTTGGGAATCTTTTTCTCTCTTTATTTCCAATGTGGGAGTCTTGGAAGATACCTTTTTTAAGCCATGAAGAGGGTTGGACGAATTTCATGTGTAAAAAGGAAACTGTATATTACTTGGTCTCTACTACTTTCCTTTTATCTAATTCCTCCTAAAAAATAGTTAATTAGTCTAATTTACCCTTAATGAAGCATGTGACATGACATGTGCCTCATTAATGATAAATTAACCAATTATTGCCACTTGTTTTTATCTTGGCCCTCAAATTGCCTTAATTCTCTCTTTTGATCAATGGTGGAGATTTAACTAGAATATTCCTTTTTATAAATTTCAAACTTTAAATGATGATAACTCTTTGCTCGCACCTCGAAATCCACAAATAACGAGACATTTGAAATCCTCAGATCTTGATGATTCATATGACATCCATTTCCACCATGAAATTCTCGATAGAATCTTTATGGAATCTTCAAGGTATCTTTTTGGAATCTTCTTAATGCTTAGTCCGTTCGAGCTCAAATCTTGCTTCCCACCATAATTCGACCCAAGGAATCCATCTTTATGGTTGTTTTCTTAAAATTCTTCCTCTTTCACCTAGATTAAGAAAAATACATAATTAAGTATCTTTCCATAACAAATTAACACAAACTAACAAATATTAAGCTATAAATATGGCCTAAAATCATCAATATTTTAGACCTAACATTTACAAAGATGAGGACCAAATTCAAAGAGAGAATATGTTCCACACCCGGTGTGAAATTCAAGGTAACATTTGTAGTATGATAGTTGATAATGGAAGTTGTGCAAATGTAATTAGTAATTTGGTAGTTGATAAATTGGGGTTAGCAACCATTAAACATCCAAAACCATATAGATTACAATGGCTTAATTATAATGGTGAGATGAAAGTAAATAAATAAGCTAAAGTAAAATTTAGCATTGACAAATATGTGGATGTTGTATTGTGTGATGTTATTCCTATGCATGCAGGTCATATTTTGTAGGGTAGGCCAGGAAATTTGATAAGGACGCTATATATTATGGGAGAGAGAATTCCATTGTATTTAAATTTAAAGGGAAAAAGGTTAAGCTGGAGCCATTAACTCTAAAGGAAGTATTTGGAGATCAACTTCAAATGCAACAAAGGAGGAAGGCCGAAAACCTTAAAGAAAAGGCTAATATGGCACCCACGGCTTCAACAACTATTTAAAGGAACCAGGCCATGCAAGAACTACCAGGTAAATGTCCTAAACTCAACTTGGAGGGGAAAGAAAGCGAGAAACCTGAGAGTGTCAGAAAGTTAGAAAAAGCCAAGAATGTGGGCAAAAGTGAGGTGGCCGAGAGAGAGAGAGAGAAAGAAAGAAAAAAAAGGAAAAATAAAAATTTTTATCTTAGTTTTAGGGATGTAAATAAAGCCATCTTAAGAAAGAAATCATTGCTGGTCATGATATGTAAAGATAATTATTTGAATGATCAAGCTAATCCCGAAGAACTTGAATTGCCAGGTTCTATTTCTTCTTTTTTGCAGGAATTTGATGATGTCGTTCCAGAGGAAATTCCTAATGGTTTACCACTCATCTGAGGGATTGAACATCAAATTGATTTTATATCAGGAGCTACAATTCCAAATAGACCTGCATATAGAAATAATCCTGAGGAGACGAAGGAGCTACAAAGGCAGGTAAGTGAATTGCTTAATTTGTGAGAGTACGAGTCCATGTGCTATCCTTATTTTGTTAGTACCTAAAAAAGATGATTCATGGTGGATGTCTGTAGATTGTAAGGCTGTAAACAATATTACCATTAAATATAGACATCCAATTCCTAGGTTAGATGACATATTAGATGAATTACATGGTGCATGCATGTTCACTAAAACTGATCGTAGGAGTGGGTATAATCAAATTAGAATGAAAGAGAGGGATGAATGGAAAACCGCATTTAAAACTAAGTATGGATTGTATAAGTGCTTAGTGATGCCTTTTGGATTAACTAATGTGATAAGACACTAGGAACCCTCCCAGGATATCCCGAGTGGTCCCACCTAGTGAAGTTCCACTAGACAATCCCTAGGGAATATCCAATGGAACCTCACCTTAAAACATGAACAATCGAACACATGCAATATCAATAATACCTCAATATATAAATATAAAATAAATCCACAACAGCACAAGTCCACAACCGGCTTATAGTACCACAGGCCATAACTACACACATAAGTAATATGGTCTCTACTGAGTCCAAAACATAGATCAGAGCATTCTAAGAGTGTTAACAAAGCAATGAACGAGCCTGGAAAGATATAGGTAAGATAAGAAAAGATAAATATTGCTGTTGTCTCGGAATAACGAAGTGACAACTAAGCACAAGGTAGACTGCTACTAACTGCCTGGACCTAGGGGAACGAATTTAATAGAAAAATAATAATTTATTTCTGTAAAAATATTTCTCTCAAGACCTCTCATTCCACTTGTTTGAAAAATTCCCCATTTAAAAATCATTCCACAAAATCCAAAATTATCCCCCAATTAATATCCTGAAATGGATGCTCAAAAGATATAAAATAAACAACAATATAATATTACAAAATGTCTTAATCGAAATATAAACATTTAGCCTAAATATTATAAACGTAGTTCCACAAAATAAATATGAAAGCATAGTAAATCCACTTTATTTGAAAATTAACAATGTACTCAAAACATACACAATGTACCATTCGTTGTACAAAAGTGTAAACCGTGGGATATACCCACCTCACGACCCTCAATATACGAAAGGTATCGTGGAAATAAATAACCTTCAGGACATACCCAACCTCATAGTCCATGGAAATAAATATCCTATGGGTTACGCCCAACCTCATGGTACCGTGGCAATAATCACCTATGGGATAAACCCAATCTCACAGTCCGTGGCAATAATATCTTGTGGGTTGAACCCAACCTCACGGTACCATGGCAATAATAACCTGGGGATCATCCCAACCTCACGGTCCGTGGCAATAATATCCTGTGGGTTGAGCCCAACCTCATGGTACCATGGCAAAACCCAGCGTACTGTAATATAATGTAATATAATACTAATCCAAAATATTAACACTACATGGTACATCAATTTAAAAATAATCAATATAGTATCCTTAAAACATTCTTGTAAAATCATAGATATTTTTCCCAAACAATACTGTATCATAAATCATAATTTAATATTTAAATTCCACCGCTTATTTAAATATTTCAAAATTTTCAAATCATCCTTTCATGTGAAAATAAAAAATACCACAGTGAAATATACATTTACCATAAACCGATTTTAAGCATCTAAAAATTTACAAAATATTTGAATATGCTTAAAATCATATAAATTTTCAATCTGTTTCTCAAATCAATTATTTTCCAAAATAATTTAAAATCTCAATTCAAATACCAGGATATTTAATTAACGTAATTCACAAGTTCACTATGAACTCATCAAAATTAAAAATCAATAAAAATATTATTAAAATCCATATAAAATGATAACTCATATAAGTGAAAGCAGATATTATATATGCATAAAGCAATCCTTTCAATCAATTTAAATATACGTAAAATATCCAACCACACATATATATTATTCTATATACCCAAAACATTTTAAAAATAATAATCACTCACAGTACTAGAGATGCTCACTTCTGCTTTCCTATAAGATCGCCTTCAAGTTCAACTCGAGTGCCTGTAATATAATAAAATATTCCTCAGGCTCCAAATAACTAATAGACAGTTGTATGACCCAAATGTCTTAGACTAATTTTTAGTACTGTAAAATTATATAAATTGGACACCGGATAGTGTCCTTAGGACCCGATACCCAAAATTGGGGTTTTTCACCCGAAGCCTAGTCTTTCAAAATTAAACCTTCAAATAGGTCCTAATAATATTCAATTTCGCTAATCCAACTCCAATTTTAACCAATTTGACCAATGTTGTCCAAATATAGCCCCAATTTATTTGATAATTAACTAATTGACCCAAAAATGGAAAAATTATCAAACGACCTCCAAAATTCACAAAATTTATATCCATAGAAAGCCCAAGAGACAAGGAACCCATCAGTATGCTCACCTCAGTCCAAAGATTCCTCCAGTGGTTGGAAAACACAGTTGAAGCATTGGTCGAACTTCTCATCATCGTATCTCCCAAATGGTGAGGAATCTAGGCAAGAGAACCACGTAAATGAGTTTAGAGGGTCCAAAAATAGTGGGAAAGGTCTATAGGTTGGCCTGAAAAGGCCGAAAAATGCAAAAAAATCGGGCGATCCACCTCATCCACTGTCGCCGTCTTCTCCGACCAAATCCGGGAGTGTCCAGTAGCCGTTCGCCGTGAAATTTTATGGTTAAACTCACCTCAATGTGGTCTTTCTCTCTAGATGGAATGTGTGCAAAATTGGTGGATGAAATAGGCAAAAACGGTGGTGACTCGGCTCGTTGTTAAACGGGTTGGAACGACCCAGTTTGGACCCACAGGTCTGGGGAAGATTTCTTGGGTTTTTGTGATGAAATGGGTATTTTGGAAATTGTTTCCCTGTTTGGCACACTTACTGAGGCTTATAGCCTTAGGTTACTAACAGACAAAAACTAGGGACTGGTTTGGACACAGATATAAAACTTATGCTTAAAATTTCTCAAAACCATAACTTTTTATCCGCAAGTCAGAATTTGGCGTGCCACTAGTCTATGAACTCGTATTGACGAGATCTACACAATGGTACCTTATTCAAACAAAAACTATTGACCATTAAAAAAGTCAACTTGAACCCACATATTGTTCAATTGGTCAAACTTAGTCAAACTTGGTCAAACTTGTTAAAACATGTGTATTTTTGGTATGGGGTGTTACATAATGCATCTAGTACTTTCATGAGATTAATGAACCATGTTATACACCCATTCATTGGAAAATTTATGGTTGTTTATTTTAATGATATTCTTATATATAGTAGGCATCTAGATGAGCATGTAAGATATCTTAGGCAAGTTTTAAATATTCTGAGGAAGGAAAGGTTGTTTGCTAACATGAAAAAGTGTGATTTTTGTAAAGATGAGTTGGTTTCCTAGGATTTGTTGTAAGTGCTGTAGGTATTAAAGTTGATCAATCCAAGGTGAAGGCAATCCAAGAGTGGTCGAAACCTACCTCCATTACCCAAGTGAGAAACTTTCATGGTTTGGCTAGTTTTTACCAACGATTTATCAAGGATTTTAGCACCATCGTAGCACCTTTGACTGAAGTTGTAAAGAAGAATGTTGGCTTTAAATAAGGGGAAGTACAAGAAAAATCTTTTAATTTGTTAAAAGAAAAATTAACCAATGCACCTTCACTAGTTTTGCCAAAATTTTCTAAGACTTTTAAAATTGAGTATGATGCTTTGGGTGCAGGTATTGGAGCCATTTTAATGCAAGAAGGAAGATCCATAGCCTAATTTAGTGAGAAATTGAATGGAGCTGCACTGAACCTATGACAAAAAGATGTATGCTTTGGTGAAAGCTTTGGAAACGTGGCAGCACTATCTAATGCTGAAGTAGTTTATAATTTATATGGATTATGAATCTTTGAAGCACATTAAAGGATAGGGGAAGCTCAACCGAGGGCATGCTAAGTGGATTGAATTTATTGAAACTTTTCCTTGCTACAAGAAAGGTAAGAAAAATGTGGTTGCTGATGCATTATCCCAAAGGTATGTACTATTGTCTACTTTTGATGCTAAGTTGCTTATATTTGAACAATTTAAAGAACTTTATGAGCATGATAGTGACTTTGGAGATATATTTAGGTACTGTACAAAACATGGTTTTAATAAATTTTACATCTTTGAGGGGTATTTGTTTAGGGAAGATAAACTTTGTGTTCCTAATTATAGCATTAGGGAGTTACTAGTTCGGGAAGGTCATGGGGGTGGTTTAATTGGTCATTTTGGCGTTTTTAAAACTTTTTTCTTAATTAGTAGAAACTTAAGAACATGGGAAGAATGTTTGCCACATGTTGAATTTGCTTATAATAGGTCATTGCATTTAGCTACTAAATATACACCAATTGAGATTGTTTATGGTTTTAATCCTTTGATTCCATTAGATTTAACACCTTCACCTTTAAGTGAACGTGCTAATTTAGATGAAAAACAAAAAGTTGATTTTGTGAAGCAGATTCATGAAAAAACAAAGGCAAATATTGAGAGAAGGACCGAGCAATGTGCAAGGAGTGCTAATCAAGGCCAAAAACAAGTTGTCTTTGAACCTAGAGATTTTGTTTGATTGCATTAAGGAAGGAGAGATTTCTCGAACAAAGGAAGTCCAAGTTTATGCCGCGTGGGGATGGACCCTTTAAAGTTTTGGAGCGGATTAATGAAAATACTTAAAAACTTGACTTACCGAGTGAGTATAATGTTGGTGCTACATTTAATGTTGCTAACTTATCTCCTTTTGTTGTAAGTGATGATTTTGATTTGAGGGAAAATCCTTTTTAAGAGGACGGAAATGGTGATAATCCATCCGAACCCACACAACTGATAACCTGCTAGGGTGCTGACCCGATACAGATGAAGATCGAGCCTATCACTAGAGCTCAAGCTAAGAGATTTAAAGATAACCTGGCTGCCTTTATATAGGGAGTAATTAATTCCTAAAAGGGCTTGTCAATACCAGAAGATACAAAGTCTGTTTTAAGCATTCAAGTGGTGGAGGCCGTTACGGACCCGGTAGCTGTTTTAGTGCAAATATGAACTCCAGGCAGCAAAAAATGGTTCCAACACCTTATGGACTCAATGAATTAATAAGAGGTCATGGAATCAAGCCAAGGTAGAATCGCAAGCAATAAAAATGAATTCTCTTTGTTCTCTTTGAACCCCTACAACACCATTTAAGAGTGGATGTTTTAGTTTTGACTTATCAATAGGGCATCCATAATCTATTGTAGCGTCTTCATTATACCAAAGTTTGTAATCATAGGTTGGTTAGGGGTTAAGGTTTTCCCATAAGAACTTGAACTTAATTGAGATCTGGGCTAATATAATATGGGTTTAGGCGCTAGTCAACCTAGGTTCGTACATCTTCATTGGCCGGATCATCATCATCATCATCATTCGAGATAATATCAATGTCACTTTGATCGGTAGAAGGAGTTCTTGCTTGAATATAAATGTTTTGATGCATCAAAACCAAAACATTCACTCTCTAATGGTGTTTTAGGTATTCAAAGAGAACAAGAAGAATTCTATCTCACAATTAATTTTCTGAATATTATTGAAGGTGTGTTCTTCCTTAAAATTAATTTTTTAAATAGGCTAGAGTCACAAAATAATAAACCCCAAAAATCTAGGTTAAAACAAGCCACCAAAGAGAAAAGTAAACATGCTGGCCGAAATTCACCTACTTTCCTAAACTAATTTTGATTAATTAATTCATTTATTTTGAATTAGGAATTAATTAATTTACAATAAAAATAATAAAATAATAGCTTTTCTAAGTTGATTTTTCCAGCAAATAAATAAATAGAAAGCAAATATAAGGCTAATTTCCTAAAACAAAAAGTCAAAATCAAATTAGGAAACTAGTTGACTAGTTTGACTACTAAGGTATCTTTGACCAATGTCCAGCTTGTTTAAGCTCCAAATCAGTTTCCATATGTCATGTAGGATGCTGAATATGATTAATAATGATTCCCACACGTTGTCCCTTGATTGGAATAAGTCAAACTTACTTGAATAAAAGAAAAGTCAAAGTCAGCTGCTAAACAGCACCTTTTCGGCCAAATTGAGATGTTGTTCGTACAAGCTGGTTTTTGATGCTTTTTATTCTACTGTGAGATGATTCCATGGCTCTTGGTGATATCCATTGAATCCAAGAAGTGTTGGATCCATTCGTTGCTGCCTGGAGTCCACATTTGCACTACAACAGCTACCTAGGTCCGTAACAGCCTCCGCACTTGGATGCTTAAAACAGGCTTTGTATCTTCAGATATTGACAGGTCCTTTTGAGAATTAAGTACTCCCTCATAAATGCAGATAGGTTATCCTTAAATCCCTTGGCTTGAGCTCTAGTGATTGGCCCAGTCTTCATCTGTATCGGGTCGGCACCCTAGCGGGTTGTCGGTTGAGTAGGTTCGGGTGGATTCTCATCATGTTTCTGATTTCAGTATGAGTTCTCATCTATAACGTCTCTAGAAACAACAACCTGCATCTTAGACACATAAAATATTCTATAGCCTTTTGAATATGAGCTATATAGCCAACAACGATGCCAATATTTGCTTTTTTATATAATTTGAATCTTTTGGTGTCAGGTACATGCATATAACAAATACTTCCAAAGACTTTTAAATGAGCAATTGAAGGTTTAAAACCACACCATGATTCATTTGGAGTTTTGGACTCAATTGCTTTACTTGGAAGTTGATTTAGGAGGTATACACTTGTATTGGCATCTTTGGCGTAAAATTTCTTTGGTAAGCACTTCTCGACCAACAAGCATCTTGACATCTCCATGATAGTTCTATTCTTCCTTTCACTAACTCCATTTTGTTGTAGTGTGTATGGAGTTGTGAGTTGATATATGATCCCACTTAGCTTGCAGATAGCTTGAACAGCTTTGGAAATATACTCACCACCATTGTCGATTCGGATCATCTTGATGGTTCTTTGTGCTTAGTTTTCTACAAGTGTTTTGAACTCTCTAAACCTGGCCGCTGCTTCTAATTTTTATTTGAGAAAGTATATCCAGCACTTTTTTGAATAATCATCAATAAAGATGATAAAATACCTCCTCCGTGCATGAGTTGCTTCATTCATTGGTCCACACAAATCCAAATGCACCAATTGTAATTTTTCCTTTGCTTTGCCAAGTGTTGTCATAGGAAATTGTTGTCTTTTAATTTTGCCAAGTTGAATGTTTGGCAAACAGCTTCAACTTCTTGGATTTACGGTAAATGCTCAACAATTTATTGAGATTGCATTTGTTTAATGGTAGCATAGTTATAGTGGCTGAGTCTTCTATGCCACAATACCAAATCTTCTTGAACTTTGCTTCATATTAACAAGTAATACAATCGTTCCATCCTTAGATATTTCACAATTTGTATCTAAGAACTTCAAAGTGTTCTTTTTCTTCATAAGTTGTGGTACACTTAATATTTCGGACAGATTTGGTACATACAAAACATTTGTGATTTGAATTGTACTTTTTGGTGTTTTAATGACTAAATCTCCCTTTCCTTATGCCTCCATGATTTGTCCATTTGCAGCCTTGATTTTTGTTGCAATTCTTGGATTAAGCTTTACAAACAAGTCACGGTTATTGCACATGTGATTGTACACCCGCTATCCAAAATCCATGGATCTTTAGTTGAGGTTGCAAGGTTGCAAGTTGTTGTGAAGGTTCATGCTCCCCATTTGACTTTTCGGGTTCATGAGCATATCTTGTGATGAGAATCCGTCCGAGCTCGCACAACCAACAACCCGCTAGGGTACTGACCTTGTACAGATGAAGACCAGGCCGATCACTAAAGCTCAAGTTAAGAGATTTAAGGATAACCTAGCTACTTTTATATAGGGAGTAATTAACTCACTTTTATATAGGAAGTAATTAACTCTCAAAAGGGCTTGTCAATACTCGAAGATACAAAGCCTGTTTTAAGCATCCAAGTGGTGGAGGTCGTTACGGACATGGATAGCTGTTTTCGTGCAAATTTGGACTCCGGGCAGTAAGGAATGATTCCAACACTTCATCAACTCAATGAATATCATTCAGAGGACAAGGAATCCAGCCAAGGCAGAATCAAAAGCATCTGAAAAGGACTTGTACGGACAGCATCTCAATTGGGCCGAAAATGTGCTGTTTAGCCGCTTGCTTTGACTTTTCTTCTTGTTTGACTTATTCCAATCAAGGGGCATGTTAGGTCTAAAATATTGACGATTTTATGCCATATTTATAGCTTAATATTTGTTAGTTTGTGCTAATTTGTTATGGAAAGATACTTAATTATGTATTTTTCTTAATCTAGGTCAAAGAGGAAGAATTTTAAGAAAACAACCATAAAAATGGATTCCTTGGGTCAAATTATGGTGGGAAGCAAGATTTGAGCTCGAACGGACTAAGCATTAAAAAGATTCCAAAAAGATACCTTAAAGATTCCATAAAGATTCTATCGGGAATTTCATGATGGAAGTGGATGTCATATGAATCATCATGATCTGAGGATTTCAAATGTCTCGTTATTTTTGGATTTCGAGGTGCAAGCAAAGAGTTATCGTCATTTAAAGTTTGAAATTTATAACAAGGAGTATTCCAGTTAAATTTCCACCATTGATCAAAAAAGGGAATCAAGGCAATTTGAGGATCAAGATAAAGAGAAGTGGCAATAATTGGTTAATTTATCATTAATGAGACACATGTCATGTCACATGCTTCATTAAGGGTAAATTAGACTAATTAACTATTTTTTTAGGAGGAATTAGATAAAAGGAAAGTAATAGAGAGCAAGTAATATCAAGTTTCCTCTTTACACATGAAATTCGTCCAACCCTCTTCATGGCCTAAAAAAGGTATCTTCCAAGACTTCCACATTGAAAATAAAGAGAGAAAAAGGTTCCCAAGCTCCTATATATATAGCTCCCACCACATTGAAGGAAGACATACAAGTTTAGAGAGTTATTTAAGAGCTTTTAAGAGGCTTAAATAGAAACAAACCAAATTTTGGGAGTTTCCAAGATTCTCTTAAGAGTTCTAGGGTTTTAAAGTTATAGATTTTTAGAAGATCAATTGGAGAGCTTGGAGGAGGCATAGAGACGTGGGCTTACTTGGAGAAGAAGGCTACGACTTGGAGAGCTTTTGGAGGAAAGTTTCTTCAATAATTTTTATTCTCTTCTCTTTTCTCTTTAATTGTGAGCTTTATTATTTTTAATAATTATGAATGTTGAATTTATTTTTTCCATGAACTAATTTTAGCTAGGGCTATGATGTAGCCCTAACTATGAAGGTTTAATTATTTTAATATATGTTAAGTTTTATTTAATTAGTAATATGCTTTGTTAATAAATCATTGGTATACTTAATGCTTTCATATGCCGGAAGGAATGAATGATTTTAATAATATTTGAGCTTGGAAAAGGATAATATTATGGATCTCCAATGATTTACATGAATGCATAATTGATTGGAAAATAATTATATCTCATGTCATATTATTTGCTTAATCTATGCTTCATGAATTTGCATGATTTACTTTATAGGCCGGAAGGAATAAATTAGGTTATGTGAATATTATCAATTGTGAGTTGAAACTACTTTTGATTAATATTGTGATTAAGGGTGGTTAACAAAATTACTAGTTAATTAAATTCACATATTTAAGTAATTAAATTGGAATAGTTAGTGGTGAAATCAAATGCTCTAGTATCCATAATTATTAATTCAACTCTCTCTTTACTTGAAATTGCTCTAATTTTAATTGATTGCTTTTGTTTAATTTAGTTTATTTATTTTCAATTGCCATCTTAAATTTTAGTTCAAATATTATCAAAACCTAATTATCTTTGGTACTTAATTCTTAATCCCTTGGGTATGACATCCCTATTTTTCCATTTTATTACTTGAAAATGATTTGTGCATTTGCGAGTTGATTTTACACATCAAGGCAACGTGTGGGAATCGTTATTAATCATATTTGGTATCCTACATGGATATGGAAGTTGATTTGGAGCCCAAACAAGTTGGAGATTGGTCATAGATACCTTATTTGGTTTCTATTTATTTATTTTCTGGAAAAATTAACTTATGAAAGTTATTATTTTATTATCTTCATTGTAAATTAATTAATTCCTATTTCAAAGTTAAGAAATTAATTAATCCAAATTAGATTAGGAAAGGAGGTGATTTTCGGCCATCATTAGGTTTCCTATTCTTTGTGGCCGATTTTACCTAGTTAATTATGGTTTTATTTGGTAACTTTTTAGCCTATTTAAGGGCTTGTTTTTATCAATAATATTAAGGACATTATTCATATAGAAAAGTATTTGTGAGATTGAATTCTCTTTGTTCTCTTTGAACACCTAAAACACCATTAGTGAATGAGTGTTTTAGTTTAACTTATCAATAGGATATCCATCACCTATTGTCGCATCTTCATTATACCAAGGTTTCTAATAACAATTTGGTTAGGGGTTGAGGTGACCATTAGCACTTGAACATAATTAGATTTGGGCTAATATAATACGGGTTGAGGTGCACGTCATCCTAGGTTCGTATCGTTTGGTATTAGAGCCAAATTTTTTTCAGGTTTGATCTATCTTTATTCGCTTTATTTGTTTTGTGTTAATCTACAATTTTAGCATTAGGTTAAGGTTCCTTCTATCATTATACATGTTCTACATAAAAAAAAAAAAAAACTCATTCCTAGTTTAATTAGGTTTTCCTAGTTTTACCGTTTTTTGCTTCCTTGTTTGTTGGTTGCTTTTCATTATTGTTCTTGGTAATTTAGTTTATTGTTGATTTTTCTTTGCTGTTTTTGGTCTTCAATTTTTGCATTCAAACATTCAAAAAAAGAAAAAAAAAAAAAAAGAGAGTAGTTTGAGGAATAAAAGAAAAGAAAATTACAAACTTTGGAAGTTGAATTTTGGTGGTCATGGGTTTGTTGAGTTTTTGGTGTTAGAATTGTAGTTTGATTGTTAATTCTTGCTACTGTAGTTGAGATTATATTTTGTGAGTTAAAAAAAAAAAAAAAAGAGAAGAAGAAGAAAAGCCGAATTAAAAAAAAAATGGCCGGTTTTAGTGAATTCGATATTGAAGTTTGTTTGGTGGAAATTTCTTTAAATTGCTGAAATTGTTGACTATTTATTGGAGTTGCTGGAGATTTATTTTGCTGCTGGATATTTGAATTTAGGGTGCTAAAAATATTGGATTAAAATTAGTTAAAGGATTTGATACAAAACTTGAATTACAAAGGACAACAACCAACAACTATTCCTTATTTTTGTCCAAATTGATTCTTGTTCGTGTTTGAATTTATTTTTCTAAATTTTTATTCCTGAATTCTTAATTTCTTATCATCTGGTCTAGTTCTTATTTATTCCGATATTTTCTTTGCTAAATTGCCTTATTTTTATTTAGAAGAAGCCGAGAATTAGGTGTTTAAAAATTCACTCGGTATTGTTTGCTTTTTGCTACTATTTTTGTTGGTAAGTTTAATTAAAACATACCTATGATCTAATTTCTGTTTTGTGGGTGTTTTAATTAGAACTCTGAATTAACTATTTGAGTGGAAAAAGGCAAGAGAGTGAGCTCAAAAGATGGTGAAAAGTCGAAACTAGTGTGCAAACGCGAGTGACGAGTCCTTATTTGAGTGAAACACGTGAGGGAGTGAATTTGGTGAGGTCTTATATTATTTTTGTGTTATTCATACTAACATGGCAGATTAAAGGGTGAGAAGAGGAGATCCACCTATGAGAATCAATGAAGAGGGCTGTCTTAGAGCTACGGGGAGTGGTGAGGAAATAGATATGAGGGCTGTCTTAGAGCAATTACTGTGGATGAATGCTCAATTTGACCATATAAACATCCCAAGGAATGCCGAATACAAGGTGGTTGCTCATGGAGGTCGAGGGCGACCTATAGAGGAATTTTGGGATGGTAATTTTGGAGATGACTTGGATGAGGGGTTTGATGAAATTTTTGAACCTCAAGGAAGGCTAATCCATGTGAGATCAGCAAGGAATGAAGATGATGATCTTGGGAATATCAAGGTAAACATTCTACCTTTCACGGGAAAAAATGACCCGGAAGCTTATTTAGAATGGGAGGAGTGAATGGAGATGATTTTTTATTATCACAACTATTCAGAGGCCAAGAAAGTTAAATTGGCAGCAATGGAGTTTGAATATTATGCATTCCAATGGTGGACCAATGAGCAAAATACCCGAAGAGCAGTAGGTGATGAATTGATTACTACATGGCGACAAATGAAAAGAGCCATGAGAAAATGATTTGTACCATCACACTATCATAGGTTGCTACACCAAAGGTTACAATTATTATCACAAGGTAATAGGTCAATAGAGGATTAGTACAAAGAGATGGAGATGCTCATGATGGGATTAAGCATGAATGAAGATAGAAAAGCAACAACGGCAAGATTTTTAGGTGGTTTGAATAGTGAGATAGCCAATCAACTAGAATTGCAACAATATGTGGAATTGGAGGAGATGTTGCATGTGGCTATTAAACTTGAGCATCAATTCAAGAGGAGGTGTATAAGCTAATGGCTTGGGGATGTTTCCAATAGCGGAAGATCAAATCCAAGTGCTTGGAAAAGCAATCTCACCTTTGAAGCAGGACAAAAATCGAAGCTAGGTGAAGAGAGCACCAATCGGGCAAAGAAAGATGTAAAAGCTGAATCTGTCCAAGCCCCAAAGAATGAGGTAAAATCTGATCCTAAACCTTCAAGATCTAGAGAAATTGTTTGTTTTAAGTGCCAGGGACAAGGACACATCACTAACCAATGCCCGAATAGAAGAATCTTGGTGTTAAAGGGTAATGGTGAGCTAGAATGAGAAAGTGAGGAAAGTGGAGATGAAACCGAGCAAGGAAAGGAAGACTTTGAGGATGAAGCCAAAACCTTGCATGCATCCAATGCCGAATTAAGCTTGGTTTCTAGGAGAGTGCTGGCTTTATACAAGGATGAGGATCAAGTTCAAAGGGAAAACATCTTCCACACCCGATGTAAAATCCAAGGTAAGATTTGTAGTATGATTATTGATAGCGGAAGTTGTACAAATATAATTAGTAACATTGTGGTTGATAAATTAGGCTTAACAACTATTAAACATCCAGAACCATATAGATTACAATGGCTTAATGATAGTGGTGAGATAAAAGTGAATTTACAAGCCAAGATAAAATTTAGCATAGATAAAGATATGGGTGTTGTTTTGTGTGATGTTGTGCCTATGCATGATAGACATATTTCATTAGGTAAACCATGGCAATTTGATGAAGATGCTATTCATTACGGTCGAGAGAATTGTATTATTTTTAAATTTAAAGGTAAAAAGGTCAAACTAGAACCATTAACTCGCAAGGAGGTATATAGAGATCAACTACAAATACAACAAAGGAGGACGGCCGAAAAGCTCAAGGAGAAAGCTAGTATGGCATCTACGGCTCCACCATCCATCCAAGAGGGTAAATCCAAGTTTGCTGTTCAAGGTAAGCATTCTAAGACTCAAATTGAGTGGAAAAACCAAGAGAAGGCCGAAAGTGGAGTGAGAGAGAATGAGAAACCCGAGAGTGGGAGGGAGGTTGAAAAAGCCTAGAGTGGGGGCCAAACCGAGACAAAGAAAGAAAAAGAAAGAAAAAAAAGGAAAAATAAAATTTTTTATTTGAATTTTGGTGATGTTAATAAAGAAATTTTGAATAAGAAATCATTGCTGGTTATAATTTATAAAGATACTTATTTAAAGATATTTTTGTTGTATAGAACTTTATCTGCATTGTTGAGAACTTTACTTATTGGAAATTTGAAAATTTGGGAGAGATTATTTGTTAACTTTAAAAAGTGTAATTTTTGCCATAACGAGCAGGCATTTCTAGATTTTGTTGTGATAGTGTTTGACCCAAGAGATTTTTTTTTTTTTGGTTGCACTTAAGTAAGGAGAGGTATCCCAAACAAAGGAAGTCCAAGCTTATGCTGCATGGAGATGGACATTTTCAAGTTTTGGAATGGATTAATGACAATGCTTACAAACTTGATTTACCGGTTGAGTATGTGTTAGTGCTACATTTAATGTTGCTGGTTTATCTCCTATTTCTACAGGTGATGACTTTGATTTGAGAACAAATCCTTTTCAAGAGGAGAGGAATGATGAGAATCCACCTGAGCCCCACACAACCGACCACCCATTAGGTGCTGACCTGATACAAATGAAGACTGGGCCAATCACTACAGCTCAAGCCAAGAGATTTAAGGACAACCTAAATGCTTTATACAGGGAGTAATTAATTCTTAAAAGGGCTTGTCAATACCCAAAGATACAAAGCTTGTTTTAAGCATCCAAGTGGTGGAGGTCGTTACGGACTGGTAACTGTTTTCGTGAAAATTTGGAGTTCGGGCAGCAGCAAGGAATGGTTCTAACACTTCATAAACTCAATGAATATCATTAAGAAGACATGGAATCTAGACAAGGAAGAATAAAAAGCATCTAAATAGGACTTGTACGGACATCATATCAATTTGGCTGAAAATTTGCTGTTTAGCTGCTGACTTTGACTTTTCTTCTTGTTTGACTTACATGGCATATGGAAGCAGATTTGAAGAATGGTCAAAGATATCTTAGTAGTCAAACTAGTCAACAAGTTTCCTAATTTGATTTTGACTTTTTATTTTGGGAAATTAGTCTTTTATTTGGTTGCTATTTTTTTTTCTGGACAAATCAACTTAGGAAAGTTATTATTTTATTATCTTCATTGTATATTAATTAATTCCTATTTCAAAATTAATGAATTAATTAATCCAAATTAGATTAGGAAAGGAGGTGATTTTCGGCCATCATTAGGTTTCCTATTTTCTATGGTCGATTTTACCTAGTTAATTAGGATTTTATTTTGAAACTTTTAGCCTATTTAAGAGCTTGTTTTTATCAATAATATTATTCATATAGAAAATTATTTGTGAGACTGAATTCTCTTTGCTCTTTTCGAACACCTAAAACATCATTAATGATGAGTATTTTAGTTTAACTTATCAATAGGATATCCATCACCTATTATGGCATCTTCATTATATCAAAGTTTCTAATCACGGGTTGGTTAGGGGTTGAGGTGACTGATGTGTAAAATCAACTCACAAGCGCACGAATCATTTTCAAGTAATAAAGTGGAAAAATAGGGTTCTCATACCCAAGGGATTAAGAATTAAGTACCAAACATAATTAGGTTTTGATAATATTTGAACTAAAATTTAAGATGGCAATTGAAAATAAATAAACTAAATAAAACAAAAGCAATCAATTAAAATTAGATCAGTTTCAAGTAAAGAGAGTTAAATTAATAATTATGAATATTAGGGCATTTGATTTCACCACTAACTATTCCAATTTAATTACTTAAATATGTGAATTTAATTAACTAGTAATTTTGTTAACCACACTTAATCACAAAATTAATCAAAAGTAGTTCCCACTCACAATTGATAATATTCGCATTACCTAATTTATTCCTTCCAGCCTATAAATTAAATCATGCAGATTCATCAAGCATAGATTAAGCAAATAATATGGCATGGGACATAACTATTTTCCAATCAATTATGCATTCATGTAAATCATTGGAGATCCATAATATTATCATTTTCCAAGCTCAAATATTATTAAAATCATTCATTCCTTCCGGCCTATGAAAGTATTCAGTATACCAATGATTTATTAACAAAACATATTACTAATTAAATAAAACTCAACATATATTAAAATAATTGGACCTTCATAGTTAGGGCTACTTCATAGCCCTAGCTATGAAAATTAGTTCTTAGAAAAAATAAATTCAACATCCATAATTATTAAAAATAATAAGATTCACAATTAAAGAGAAAAGAAAAGAGAATAAAAACTATTGAAGAAATTCTCCTCCAAGATCTCTCAAAGTCGTAGCCTTCTTCGCCAAGCAAGCCACGTCTATATGCCTCCTCCAAGCTCTCCAATTGATCTTCTAAAACTCTAAAACTTTAAAACTCTAGAACTCTTAAGAGAATCTTAGAAACTCCCAAAATTTGGTTTGTTTCTATTTAAGCATCTTAAAAGCTCTTAAATAACTCTCTAAACTTGTCTATATTCCTTCAATATCGTGGGGGCTATATATAGGAGCTTGGGAACCTTTTTCTCTCTTTATTTTCAATGTGGGAGTCTTGGAAGATACCTTTTTTAGGCCATGAAGAGGGTTGGATCAATTTCATGTGTAAAAAAGAAACTTGATATTACTTGCTCTCTACTACTTTCCTTTTATCTAATTTACCGTTAATGAATCATGTGACATGACATGTGCCTCATTAATGATAAATTAGGCAATTATTGCCACTTATCTTTATCTTGACCCTCAAATTGCCTTGATTCCCTCTTTCGATCAATGGTAGAAATTTAACTTGAATATTCTTTTTTATAAATTCCAAACTTTAAATGACGATAACTCTTTGCTCGCACCTCGAAATCCAAAAATAACGAGACATTTGAAGTCCTCAGATCGTGATGATTCATATGATATCCACTTCCATCATGAAATTCCCGGCAGACTCTTTATGGAATCTTTAAGGAATATTTTCAATGCTTAGTTCGTTCGAGCTTAGATCTTGTTTCCCACCATAATTTGACCCAAGGAATCCATTTTATCGTTGTTTTCTTAAAATTCTTCCTCTTCCACCTAAATTAAGAAAAATATATAATTAAATATCTTTCCATAACAAATCAACACAAACTAATAAATATTAAGCTATACACATGGCATAAAATTATCAATATTTTATACCTAACAAATACCCCCAAACTTAAGATTTGCTAGTCCCTAGCAAAGAACAAGAATAAGAAATATCAATCTTTTAAAGAACATAAGATACTTATATGAGGTGCCTCAAGGATTGTATAACATATGAATTTTCAAATGGTTTCAAAGTAATTATGTAACTCAATATCTTATCTTCTCTCCAACATATATGATACTTCCAATGTGTGTATGTGTGGAAATCAATTTGTACACTTAATATCATGCATTTGAATAAATTTACAAGAATTAGATATTGATAATAAAGTATGAACTACCATATGCTTGACTTAATTATCACTCTCCACTAATGTAGGCTATTGCACCACTTTGAATCATTAGGACTTCATGGTTTCTATTATTAAGGCTAATGGATATGGCTAAAGAAAGAAAAGGATAGGATATAATAAATCAAAGAAAGAAAGCTAAAATTAAATATCAATGAACAAATTACTTGTAAAATTTGTTTATTTCTTAGAATTTTTTTTCTTCTTTTAACTTCAATATAAACTTACAAATATTCTATTTTTCCTTTTCGTTGTATATATATTTTTTCTTCTTTTTCACATCATATATATATTTTTTTCAATAGTTTTGCTTTTTTTTTTCTTTACTTTTCTTTTCTTTTCTTTTTCACTAAAGCCCCTCATTTTTTCTTCTTATTACACATTCAAACTTCCAACTTACACAAAAATACATACTAAAGCCAAATTCACCAAATACTTAACCTCCGAACTTTAGTTTTTTTCCTTTTTCTTCAACACTCCCACTAACTCATAAGCATATATTCATATCAATTCAATTAAAGCTCTTTTTATAGTATGCTCAAGGTAGGAAACAGAAATTTAAGGCTCAAAAAGGGTAAGTAAATGTGATTTAATGAACAAAAGGCTCTAATATATCTTTATGCATCCTAAAGACTCAAATAAGGTACTAATGGAAAATAATGTTTTAGGTAGGCTTGAAAGGCTCAAACTTAAACAAAGATGGCCTAAATCATGTTCTTAGTAATGCATTCACCTAGGATTTTGCCTCAAGCAATAATCAAGCAAGTTCCAAAGTTCAATTAATAATAAAGTACTCTAATTCATGCAAATCTTCTTCAAAACACAATCTAAATTATGCATTATTGATTATGTGCTCAAAATTTATTGAAAGTAGCAACATGTGAATATAATTTCAGGTATTTAAGCATACAAAAAAACAAATCCACTATCTAAAAACCAATTTATTTTCAATCATAGTCTTATCACTGGCTCATTAAAGTACTTAAGAAAACACCACAAAAACAATTTTTTTTTTATATTGAAGGAAAATAAAAACTAAAACTAACATGTTTAAAAACACTTAAAAGGACAAGATTTAAATGATGCAAAGCATGATTTTCACCCACAAACTTAAAATGAACAATGTCCTCATTGTGAAAAATATAAAATAAAGCAAAAGTAAATAAAAGGTAAAGAATACTCCCCTTTGAAGACATGGAATGTTCCTCGCAATGTGAAAACTTGGGAAAAACCTACATGTTGCATTTTCCCTACACACCATGCGGCCAAAAAGAAGGGCATGTATCCATACAATTTGATGTACTCCAATGCATATGCAAGGTGGTTATACTCCAAAAACCTAGCTTTAGACTTGAAATTCTCAACAGTCATCTTTTTCTCTTTTGCACCTAAACATCTTAAAACCTTGCAAAAACTCAAACAAAACACATCAAAACAACCTAAAAACAAGAAAACAAGCCAAAACACCTAAAATAAATAGATAAAAAATAGGTAAACAAAGAAACTTGGGTTGCCTCCCAAGAGCGCTTGTTTAAAGTCATTAGCTTGACTTCATCCTTTTAATGTTCAACCTTAATTAAATATGTAAGTGATGTCATCCTCATAATATTGTCCAAGCTTATGATATGGAAATTGTGCATGATGATAACTTTGTTGCCTTAGCAAACTTTTAACTCCTTGTACTATACAAGTCTCAATTTGAACTAAAAGCATGAATTGAACTTTCTTTTTGGTAGATTGGATTCTTTTAGGTTCAAAAATGCTTTGTTTGTCTCCTTTTGGGATGCGTTCAACCTCAATTGCATTTTTGGAGCATGGATTTGGGTTTTGATGCGTTCAACCTCAAGATGCGTTCAACATCTTGGGCTTTTGAAAATTCAATATTTGGCTTGAAAAGTTGAGATTTAGCCTCTGTTGGTAAGCAACCTTCATGAAGTGCGGCCATAGCTTTATCCTCATTGGATTTGGCCAAATTTTTGCTTGATTGATTCCTTGACTTATCCTCTTCATGATCCTTAAGCCCTTTTTGCAATGAATTTGAAGGAAAATTAGAAAATTCCCATGAACTAGTGATAGTGCATTGGGAAACTTCTTTTGGTGGGCAATCTTGGTCATGTGTGTGTACCTCATTAAAATTATCCAAAATTGAAGATTCTTGTTGCATTTCACTCCTTATAGTCACCTTTTCATGTTCCTCAAATTTTTCATCATTATGTGGCTCTTGAAAGGATTCAAATTCATCAACTTGCTTATTACACGTAATCTCGATGTTAGTTTCCAAGTCTTCTTGAGATCCTTGTGAAAAAGTTGTCATTGATGGCTCCAATTGAACTTGAAATTTGTACTTGGAGAATATTGATTTTGCAACTTGCCAATCGCTTCATAACATTTAGAAAATGTTTCCCTATGTCTTTCCATACACTTGATCAAAGATGTGCTCACTTGATAACTTGAAAGATCTAAATTGTCATACCTTGAATAACTTTGTCGATCACTCCATCTAGAATTATATGTGTTGGAATAAAAATTATGCTTTGGAAAGTCTTGGAATGGCTCTTCTAGAGCAAAAGGATTTCCCACTTGACAATGTTCACTTAAATGATTGCCTCCACACCATTGATATGTTATAGCTTGAATCCTAAAATTTGTAACTTGATTATATTGTCTTGATAAGTCTTCAATTGAGTCTTCTAGAGCAAAAGGATTCCCTACTTGACAATTTTCACTTGAGTGATTTACTCCATACCATTCACAAGATACAGCTTGAACTCTAAAATTTGCAATGAGTTTAGACATGATATAGCAAGATTCTTTTGTAGCTCGACAAAATTTTCACTTGGAGAACTAGTTGGCTCCCCATAATCCCAATAAGGCTGATGACCATAAGCTTGATATTCCGTGATTTTTCTAAAAAGAAAACACTAACAAAACAAAGGTTCAAATTAATTGCATGTTTATCAAGCAAACAATTAAAATTAAACCATAATATACAAACTAAAATTGAAAATAATAAAGATAAACAAAAGTTGAAAATAAGAAAAACCCATAAGTATGCATAACTTTTAACCTAGACACCAATAAATTTAAAAATACAATTTTTGTTTCAAGTACCACAAAATAAGTACTAAAAATTCAAAGCAAGTTGGCCAAACAAGCAAAGAATTAAAACCTTAGCATGCAACACTAAAACAAAAACTAAGAAATAAACGTAAAAATTTAAAATAAGAAAACAATGTTCAAAGTACTACTAAACCCAATCCGAAATAATATTAATGCCTTAATCCCCGGCAACGGCGCCAAAAACTTCATGTGTAAAATCAACTCGCAAGTGCACGAATCGCTTTCAAGTAATAAAGTGGAAAAATAGGGTTGTCGTATCCAAGGGATTAAAAATTAAGTACCAAACATAATTAGGTTTTGATAATATTTGAACTAAAATTTAAGATGGCAATTGAAAATAAATAAACTAAATTAAACAAAAGCAATCAATTAAAATTAGATCAATTTCAAGTAAAGTGAGAGTTAAATTAATAATTATGAATACTAGGGCATTTGATTTCACCACTAACTATTCCAATTTAATTACTTAAATATGTGAATTTAATTAACTAGTAATTTTGTTAACCACACTTAATCACAAAATTAATCAAAAGTAGTTTCCACTCACAATTGATAATATTCACATAACCTAATTTATTCCTTCCAGCCTATAAATTAAATCATGCAAATTCATCAAGTCATATAGATAAAGTAAATAATATGGCATGAGACATAACTATTTTTCAATCAATTATGCATTCATATAAATCATTGGAGATCCATAATATTATCCTTTTCCAAGCTCAAATATTATTAAAATCATTCATTCCTTTTGGCCTATGAAAGCATTCAGCATACCAATGATTTATTAACAAAGCATATTACTAATTAAATAAAACTCAACATATATTAAAATAATGAAACCTTCATAGTTAGGGTTACATCATAGCCCTAACTATGAAAATTAGTTCATGGAAAAAATAAATTCAACATCCATAAGTATTAAAAATAATAAGATTCACAATTAAAGAGAAAAGAAAAGAGAATAAAAACTATTGAAGAAATTCTCCTCCAAGAGCTCTCAAAGTCGTAGCCTTCTTCTCCAAGCAAGCCCACGTCTCTATGCCTCCTCTAAGCTCTCCAATTAATCTTCTAAAACTCTAAAACTTTAAAACTCTAGAACCCTTAAGAGAATCTTAGAAACTCCCAAAATTTGGTTTGTTTCTATTTATGCCTCCTAAAAGCTCTTAAATAACTCTCTAAACTTGTATCTCTTCCTTCAATGTGGTGGGAGCTACATATATAGGACCTTAGGAACCTTTTCTCTCTTTATTTTCAATGTGGGAGTCTTGTAAGATACCTTTCTTAGGCCATGAAGAGGGTTGGACGAATTTCATGTGTCAAATGGAAACTTGATATTATTTGCTCTCCAAAACTTTCCTTTTATCTAATTCCTCCTAAAAAAATAGTTAATTAGTCTAATTTACCCTTAATGAAGCATGTGACATGACATGTGCCTCATTAATGATAAATTAACCAATTATTGCCATTTGTTTTTATCTTCCCTCAAATTGCCTTGATTCCCTCTTTTGAACAATGGTGGAGATTTAACTAGAATATTCATTTTTATAAATTCCAAACTTTAAATGATGATAACTCTTTGCTCGCACCTCGAAATCCAAAAATAACAAGACATTTGAAATCCTCAGATCGTGGTGATTCATATGGCATCCACTTCCGTCATGAAATTCCTGATAGAATCTTTATGGAATCTTTAAGGTATTTTAACATTCTTCCTCTTTGACCTAGATTAAGAAAAATACATAATTAAATATCTTTTCATAATAAATTAGCACAAACTAACAAATATTAAGCTATAAATATGGCATAAAATCATCAATATTTTAGACCTAACAAGATGCTGTCCATATAAGTCCTTTTTAGATGCTTTTGATTCTTCCTTGGCTGGATTCCATGTCCTCTTAATGATATTCATTGAGTTAATGAAGTGTTGGAACCATTCCTCGCTCTCCGGAGTCCAAATTTGCACGAAAATAGCTGCCTGGGTCTGTATCGGCTTCCACCACTCGGATGCTTAGAACAAGTTTTGTATCTTTAGGTATGGAAAAGATCTTTTGAGAATTAACTACTCCATGTATAAATGCTCCCATATTGTCCTTAAACCTCTTGGTTTGAGCTCTAGTGATCAACTTAGTCTTCATCTGTATCGGGTCAGCACCCCAGCGGGTTGTTGGTTGTGCGGGCTCGGACGGATTCTCATCATTCCCCTCCTCTTAAAAAGGATTTTTCCTCAAATCAAGATCATTACCTGCATCAAAAGGAGATAAATCAGCAACATTAAATGTGGCACTAAGATTGTACTCACCTGTTAAATCAAGTTTGTAGGCATTCTCGTTAATCCACTCAAAATCTTGAAAAGGTCCATCCACATGCGTCATAAGCTTTGACTTTCTTTGTTTTGGAAACCTTTCATTTCTTAAGTGTAACCAAACAAAATCTCCTGGTTCAAACACTATCACAACAAAAACTAAAAATACAAGTTCATCACACTTTTTAATATTAGCTAATAATCTCTCCCAAATTTTCAAATTGCCACTAAGTAAAGTTTTTAACAATGCAGATAAAGTTCTATACAACAAAAACAGCTTTAAATAAGTATCTCTATAAATCATGAGCAGCAATGGTTTCTTACTCAAGATAGCTTTATTAACATCCCCAAAACTCAAATAAAATTTTTTATTTTTTCCTTTCTTTTCTTTCTTTTCCTTTCTCTCTCTCAGCCACCACACAACTTCCCTCTCTCTCGGGTTTCTCACAATGGCTCTCGAGTTTCTCTATTTTTCTCACCCCACATTTGGCTTTCTCGTGATTTTTCCACTCAATTTGAGTCTTAGAAGACTTAGCTTGAACAGCAAGCTCGGACTTACCTTCTTGGATGGTTGGTGAAGCCGTTGGGGCTATACTATTCTTCTCCTTGAGTTTTTCGGCCTCCCTCCTTTCTTGTATTTGTAATTGATCTCTATACACTTCCTTGGGAGTTAATGGCTTTGTCTTTTATTCACTTTCATCTCACCACTATCATTAAACAATTGTAGTCTATAAGGTTTTGGATGTTTAATAGTTGTTAAGCCTAATTTATCAACCATAATGTTTGATACGAACCTAGGACGACCTGCTCCTAAACCTATATTATATTAGCCCGGATCTAATTATGTTCAAGTTCTAATGGTCATCTTGACCCTGAACCTACTTGTGATTAGAAACCTTGGTATATAATGAAGACATCACAATAGGTGATGGAAATCCTATTGATAAGTCAAAACTAAAACACTCACCCTCTAATGGTGTTTTAGGTGTTCAAAAGACCAAAGGGAAATTCAATCTTACAAAATAAATTTTCAATATTATTAATGGTATGTTTGATATAAACCTAGGACGACCTGCTCCTAAACCCGTATTATATTAGTCCGGATCTAATTATGTTCAAGTTCTAACGGTCACCTTGACCCCTAACCAAGCTGTGATTAGAAATCTTGTTATATAATGAAGACGCCACAATAGGTGATGGAAGGCCTATTGATAAGTCAAACTAAAACACTCATTCACTAATGGTATTTTAGGTGTTTAAAAGAACAAAGAGAGTTGAATCTCACAAATAATTTTATATATAAAATTCAAGCTTCTTTCTTATTGAAAAATAAGCCTTTAAATAGGCTACAAAGCCACGAAATAAAACCCTAAAAACAAAGGGAAAACCGGCCATACAAAGTAGTTTCCTATGGTTGCCGAAATTCTCACTCCTTTCCTAATCTAGTTTGGATTAATTAATTCCTTTATTTTGAATTAGGAATTAATTAATTTACAATGAAAATAATAAAATAATAACTTTCTTAAACTTATTGTTCCAGAAAAATAAATAAATAACAACTAAAAAGTAATTGTAATTTCCTAAAACAAAAAGTAGAATCAAATTACAAAGTTACCATTACTTTTTAGATTTTATTTATTTATTTTTCTGGAACAATAAGTTTAAGAAAGTTATTATTTTATTATTTTCATTGTAAATTAATTAATTCCTAATTCAAAATAAAGGAATTAATTAATCCAAATTAGATTAGGAAAGGAGTGAGAATTTCGGCCACCATAGGAAACTACTTTGTATGGCCGGTTTTCCCTTTGTTTTTAGGGTTTTATTTCGTGGCTTTGTAGCCTATTTAAAGGCTTATTTTTCAATAAGAAAGAAGCTTGAATTTTATGCAAAAAATTATTTGTGAGATTGAATTCTCTTTGTTCTCTTTGACACCTAAAACACCATTAGTGAATGAGTTTTTTAGTTTGACTTATCAATAGGATATCCATCACCTATTGTGGCATCTTCATTATATCAAGTTTTCTAATCACAGGTTGGTTAGGGGTTGAGGTGAGCATTAAAACTTGAACGTAATTAGATCTAGGCTAATATAGTGCGGGTTTAGGTGCAGGTCATCCTAGATTCGTATCATTTGGTATGAGAGCCAAATTTTGTTCAGGTTTGACCTATCTTTATTTGCTTTATATGTTTTTGTGTTAATCTACAATTTTAGCATTAGGTTAGGTTGCTTCTATCATCATACATGTTCTGCATATTAAAAAAAAAAAAATTCATTCCTATTTGAATTAGGATTTCCTAGTTTTATTGTATTTTTGCTTCCTAGTTTGTTGGTTGTTTTTCATCATTATTCTTGTTAATTTTGGTTTTTGCTGATTTTTCCTTACTGTTTTAGTCTTAAATATTTGCATTCATATATTAAAGAGAAAAAAAAAACTGCACAATTTGTGTTTTGTTTGGGAGGTCACAGGTTTGGTGATTATTGCTATTGTAGTTGTCTTATGTTCTGTGAGTAAATAAAAGAAAAAGAAAAACAAAGCCGGATAAAAAAAAATCGGTTTGTTGAATTTGGTGTTGAAATTTGTTGCTGGAAATTTCTTGGATCTGCCATTTTATTGATTATTTATTCAATATTTGGAGTTTCTGGGGAGTTATTTTTGTTGGTGGATATTTGAATTTTGGGTGCTTAAATTATTTAAATTAAAATTAGTTAAAGAAATTGATACAAAACTAGAATTACAAGAACAACAATCAACACTATTCTTTAATTTTGTTCAAATTGATTCTTGTTCATGCTCGAAATTCGTTTTCTAAATTTTTATTCTTGAACCTCTAATTTCTTACCATCTAGTCCAATTCTTACTGTCTCCAAATTTTCTTGTGAATTTGCCTTATTTTGCCTAAAAAAGCCGAAAACTAGGTTTTGCCAATTCATTCGGTATTGCTTGTTTTTGCTACTGTTTCGGTTATAAATTTAGTTAAAACAGACTTGTGATCTAAATGTTGTTTTGTGGGTATTTTAATTATAACTTTGAGATAATTCTTTGAGCCAAAAAAGGCAAGAGTGAGAGAGCCTAAAAGAGGGTAAAAGCCGAAACTAGTGTGAAAACATGAGTGTCGAGACCTCGATTGAGTGAAACACGTGAGGGAGTGATTTTTGGTGAGAATTTATTTTATTTTGCATTATTTATACTAACATGGCAGATTCAAGGATGAGGAGAGGAGATCCACCACTAGGAATCAATGAAAAAGAATCCGTAGGATTCCATGGTGATTCCCGAGCAACGGGGAATGGTGAGCAAATGGACATGAGGGCTACTTGGAACAATTGCAGCGGATGAATACTCAATTCAATCACGTAAATTAAAGGATGGACAGAATAGAAACATCTCATGGTGGACCAAATTTGAGGTAAGAGTTTGATGGAGGTCAAGGTCGAGGTCGAGGAGGCCATGGGCGACCTAGAAAGGAGTTTGAAGAGGAATATTTTGGAGATGATTTTGAGGAAGGAATGGATGAAACACTTGCTGTCCAAGAGAGGCTAGGTGATGAGGACATGACCAGGAGCACCCCAAGATGGAGTCCAGAGCCACTTCAAATCTCTACGGGACCAATAATTAGGGCAAGAGCAAAGAGGTTTAAAGAAGCACTAAATGGTTGAATTCAAGAGGTGTTCACATCTCAAGGAAGCAATTTCATTACTGAAGATGAACCAAAATTGGTTCATATGATTGGAACGGAGGATGCCAACATGAAACAAAGCCTAACGCATGGAATCCAACTAAATGGTTTAATCCAAGAGGTGTTAACATCTCAAGGAAGCAATTTCATTACTGAAGATGAACCAAAATTGGTTCATATGATTGGAACGGAGGATGCCGACATGAAACAAAGCCTAACGCATGGAATCCAACAATATGGTGATGTGGCACGATTTGATGACATGGATGGTGATGTGGCATCATATGATGACATGGCACTTTTGCCACATGGGGGATGATATGCGCCTACATGGCGTTGGCTGAATTTTATAATTAGGAAATATTAGTTTTTATTTTATGTCTTGATGGATTTTGGCATGTTGCCTATTTTATTTTCTGAATTTAGTTTTATTAGGTTTTTAAATTACTTTCCTATTCTTATTAGGAAACTAGGATATAAATTAGGTTTCCTAAATCTAACCAAATTAGGTTTCCTAAACCTAATCACATTAGGTTTCCTAAACCTAACCACATTAGGTTTCCTAAACCTAATTTTCATCCATAATTATTTTTAGCAAATTTAGGAAAGGTTTGTAATTTATTTGCCTATTTTAAGGCACACAAGTCATGAATAAAATTCAGATTACAATTTTGATTCAAAGTAAGAGTGATTCTTTTGGTTCTCTAAGAACTATATCGAACTTTTCTAGCTTTGCTTATGGAGTTCAAATTTGACTTATCAATAGCTTATTCCGCACCCTATTGTAGCATCTTCACCATACCAAGGTTCTTACCTTAAATATAGGTAACGGATCGAGGTCTTCCATTGATAACTTGTAATTAGACGGTCTAATTCAATCTTTGTTACGGGTTTAGAGGCAACTCGCTCTAGGTTCGTATCACTAGGCCATGGGAGCCATAGGAGAGAGGAGGTAGATGATGATCTTGGCAACATCAAGGTAAACATACCACCTTTCATGGGGAAAAGTGATCCGGAGGTTTGCTTGGAATGGGAGGAGCTTATGGAGATGATTTTTGATTGCCAAAACTCTTCAGAGGCTAAGAAGGTGAAATTGGCAGCAATGGAATTTGGTCATTATGCACTCCAATGGTGGACAAATGAGAAAAACATCTTAAGGAGAGTTGGTGATGACTTGATCACTACATGGCGACAAATGAAAGGAGCCATGAGGAAGCGGTTCGTACCATCACACTATCATAGGTTGCTGCATTGAATACTTCAATCTTTATCTCAAGGAACTAGGTTCGTGGAGGATTATTAGAAGGAGATGGAGATGCTTATGATGAGGTTAAGCATGAATAAGGATAGAGAAGCAACCATGGCAAGGTTTCTTGGTGGTTTGAATCGTGAAATAGCGAATTAACTAGAATTGCAACAATATGTGGAATTAGAGGAGATGTTGCATGTGCGTATTAAATTAAAGCATCAATTCAAGAGGAGGGGTGTAGGCTCACAACTTGGAGGTGTTTCCAACAGTGGAAGATCAAATCCAAGTGGCTGGAGAAATAATCCTACCTTTGAAAACAAGCCAAAGCTGAAAGTTGGAGAAGAAAGATCAAATCGGCCAAAAAGGGAGTCCAAAGCCGAATCTGTCCAAGCACACAAAAGTGAGATAAAATCTGATCCTAAACCTTCAGAATCTTGAGAAATTGTTTGTTTTAAATGCCAGGGACGAGAACACATCGCTAGCCAATGCCCGAATAGAAGAATCATGGTGTTAAAGGGTAATGGTGAGCTAGAGTAGGAAAGTGAAGAAAGTGAGTGTGAGACCGAACAAGGAGAGGAAGAACTTGAAGATGAAGCCGAGACACTCCATGCATCCAAAGCCAAATTAAACATGGTTTCTAGAAGGGTTCTAACCATGTACAAATATGAGGACCAAGTTTAAAGAGAAAACATCTTCCACACCCAATATGAAATCCAAGGTAAGATTTGTAGTACTATTACTGATAGTGGCAGCTGTACAAATGTGATTAGTAACATTGTGGTTGATAAATTAGGCTTAACAACTATTAAACATCTAGAACCTTATAGATTACAACGGCTTAATGATAGTGGTGAAATGAAAGTAAATCTACAAGCCAAGGTAAAATTTAGCATAGATAAATATGAGGATGTTGTTTTGTGTGATGTTGTGCCTATGCGTGCCGGACATATACTATTATGATACAAACCTAGGATGACCTACTCTTAAATCCGTATTCTATTAGCTCGAATCTAATTATGTTCAAGTTCTAATGGTCACCTTCACCCCTAACCAACCTGTGATTAGAAACCTTGGTATATAATGAAGACACCACAATAGGTGATAAAAATCCTATTGATAAGTCAAAATAAAACACTCTCTCAAATGGTGCTTTAGGTGTTCAAAATAACAAAAAGAAATTCAATCTCACAAAATAAATTCTAGATATTATTAATGGTGTGTTCTTCCTAAAAAATAAGCCCTTTTATAGGCTAAGAGAAAACAAAATAAAACCCTAAAAAAGAAGGAAAAATCGACCATGCAATGAAGAATCCTAATATGGCTGAAAGTCTTCTCCTTTCCTAATCTAATTTGAATTAATTAATTCCTTTATTTGGAATTAGGAATTAATTAATTTACAATGAAAATAATAAAATAATAACTTTCCTAAACTTATTTTTCCACCAAATAAATAAATCAAAAAATCAAAAAATAATGGTAATTTCGTAAAACAAAAAGTAGAATCAAATTAGGAAACTAAAATACTAGTTTTTTGATTAAGTTGACTTTGACCAATATTTGACCAATTTGAGCTCCAAATCAGTTTCAATATGCTTTTTAGGATGCCAAATAAGCTTGTTATGGAGTCCCACACGTTTCCCTTGCTTGGAGGAAAGAGAAAAAGCCAACTGAATAGAATACAGTAAAGCTAGCAAGCAATACAACAATTTTTGGCCAAATTTTGAAGCTGTCCGTACAAGTTGGTTTTACTTCTACCTTAACTTGTTTCCATGAACTCTTAGTGATATTTATTGAATCCATAAAGAGTTGGAACCATTTCTTACTGCTCGGACTCCATAAATGCACCAAAACCACTACTCGGGTCCGTATAAACTTTCACCACTTGTATGCCCAAAATAGATCTTGTATCTTCGGGTATGGACAAGTGCTCTGGAGAATGAATTACCCCCTGGATAAAGGCAGCAATTTTGTCCCAAAACCTCTTAACTTGAGCCCTAGTGATCGGCCCGGTCTTCATCTGTATTGGGTCAGCAACCTAGCGGGTTGTCGGTTGTACGGGCACGGACAACCAAGGAAGTATATGGAGACCAATTACAAATCCATCAAAGGAGGGAGGCTGAAAAACTCAAGGAGAAAGCTAGTATGGCACCAATGGCTTCACCAACCATCTAAGAAGGTAAGTCCGAGCTTGCTGTCCAAGGTAAGCATTCTAAAACAAAAATTGAATGGAAAAATCATGAGAAAGCCAAAAGTGAAACGGGAAAAGTTGAAAATGCTGAAAGTAAAGAACAACCTTAAAAAGCCAAGAGTGAGGTAAAAAAAAAGGAAACCCATGAGTGTCAAAGAGAAAGAGAGGAAAGAAAAGAAAATGAAATTTTTTTATCTTAGCTTAGGTGACCTTAAAAAGGCATTTATGAGTAATAAACCTATGCTGGTCATGATTTTTAAAGATGCTTATTTAAAGATGATTTTACTATATAGAAATTTATTTGCCTTATTAAGAGCTTTACTTTATAGGAATTTGAAAATTTGAAAGAGATTATTTGTGGATGGACCTTTTCAAGTTTTGGAACGGATTAAAGAGAATGCCTACAAACTTGATTTAACAGGTGAGTATAATGCTAGTGCCACATTTAATGTTTTTGATTTATCTCGTTTTTCTGTAGGTGATGACTTTGATTTGAGGCCAAATCCTTTTCAAGAGGAGGGTAATGATATGAATCCGCCCGTGCCCGCACAATCGATAACCTGCTGAGGTGCTGACCTGATGCAGATGAAGACCGAGCCAATCACTAGGGCTTAACTAAAAGACTTAAGGATAACCTAGATGCCTTTATATAAGGAGTAATTAATTCTCTAAAGAGCTTGTTGTTGAAGTGTGGCAATTTTGCCACTTGATGGTGCATGTCACCGGCTAGCATGCACACCTTGGTATAAAATCCTTTCCTTTTATGAGTTTATATTTTTTGTATGTTTTTAATTGATTCAAGGTATATTTTGATAATGTTTTGTGCCTAAGTTATTGATGTGTAAAATCAACTCGCAAGTGCACGAATCGTTTTGAAGTAATAAAGTGGAAAAATAGGGTTGTCGTACCCAAGGGATTAAGTATTAAGTAAAAAAGATAATTAGGTTTTGATAATATTTGAACTAAAATTTAAGATGGAAATTGAAAACTAAATAAACTAAATTAAATAAAAGTAATCAATTAAAATTAGATCAATTTCAAGTAAGAGAGAGAATTGAATAATTATGAATACTAGGGCATTTGATTTCACCACTAACTATTCCAATTTAATTACTTAGATATGTGAATTTAATTAACTAGTAATTTTGTTAACCATACTTAATCACAAAATTAATCAAAAGTAGTTTCCACTCACAATTGATAATATTCACATAACCTAATTTATTCCTTCCGGCCTATAAATTAAATCATGCAAATTCATCAAGCATAGATTAAGCAAATAATATGGCATGAGACATAACTATTTTCCAATCAATTATGCATTCATGTAAATCATTGGAGATCCATAATATTATCCTTTTTCAAGCTCAAATATTATTAAAATCATTCATTCCTTCCGGCCTATGAAAGCATTAAGTATACCAATGATTTATTAACAAAACATATTACTAATTAAATGAAACTCAATATATATTAAAATAATTAAACCTTCATAGTTATGGCTACATCATAGCCCTAGCTATGAAAATTAGTTCATGGTAAAAATAATTTCAACATCCATAATTATTAAAAATAATAAGATTCACAATTAAAGAGAAAGGAAAAGAGAATAAAAACTATTGAAGAAATTCTCCTCCAAGAGCTCTCAAAGTCGTAGCCTTCTTCTCCAAGCAAGCCCACGTCTCTTTGCCTCCTCCAAGCTCTCCAATTGATCTTCTAAAACTCTAAAACTTTAAAACCCTAGAACCCTTAAGAGAATCTTAGAAACTCCCAAAATTTGGTTTGTTTCTATTAAACCTCCTAAAAGCTCTTAAATAACTCTCTAAACTTGTATATCTTCCTTCAATGTGGTGGGGGCTATATATATAGGGCCTTGGGAATCTTTTTCTCTCTTTATTTTCAATGTGGGAGTCTTGGAAGATACCTTTTTTAAGCCATGAAGAGGGTTGGACGAATTTCATGTGTAAAAAGGAAACTGTATATTACTTGCTCTCTACTACTTTCCTTTTATCTAATTCCTCCTAAAAAAATAGTTAATTAGTCTAATTTACCCTTAATGAAGCATGTGACATGACATGTGCCTCATTAATGATAAATTAACCAATTATTGCCACTTGTTTTTATCTTGGCCCTCAAATTGCCTTGATTCCCTCTTTTGATCAATGGTGGAGATTTAACTAGAATATTCCTTTTTATAAATTCCAAACTTTAAATGATGATAACTCTTTGCTCGCACCTCGAAATCCAAAAATAACGAGACATTTGAAATCCTCAGATCTTGATGATTCATATGACATCCACTTCTATCATGAAATTCCCGATAGAATCTTTATGGAATCTTCAAGGTATCTTTTTGAAATCTTTTTAATGCTTAATTCGTTCGAGCTCAAATCTTGCTTCCCACCATAATTCGACCCAAAGAATCCATTTTTATGGTTGTTTTCTTAAAATTCTTCCTCTTTCACCTAGATTAAGAAAAATACATAAATAAGTATCTTTCCATAACAAATTAACACAAACTAACAAATATTAAGCTATAAATATGGCATAAAATCATCAATATTTTAGACCTAACAAATACCCCCAAACTTAAGATTTGCTAGTCCCTAGCAAAGAAAAAGAATAAGAAAATGAAATTTTATTTAAAGAACATAAGATACTTTAATGAGGTGCCTCAAAGATTGTATAACATATGACTTTTCAAATGGTTTCAAAGTAATTATGTAACTCAATACCTTATATTCTATCCAACATACATGATACTTCCAATGTGTGTGTGTGGAAATCAACTTATACAATTAATTATCATATGCTTGAATAAATTTACAAGAAATAGAAATTGATAATAAAGTATGAACTACCATATGCTTGACTTAATTATCACTCTCCACTAATGTAGGTTAATGCACCACCTTAAATCATTAGGACTTCATGGTTTCTATTGTTAAGGCTAATGGATAAGGCTAAAGAAAGAAAAGGATAGGATTTAATAAATCAAAGAAAGAAAGCTAAAATTAAATATCAATGAATAAATTACTTGTAAAATTTGTTTCTTTAATTGAACTTCTTTTCTTATTTTAACTTCAATTTCAATATCCTTTTTCTCCTTTTTATTGTGCATACTTTCTTCAAATCACACATATTCTATCTTTATTTCTTTTTTTTTCTTTTTTTCTTTCTTTTCCACTAAACCCCCAAACTTATTTTTCTTCTTATTGCACATTCAAACCTCCAATTTACACAAAAATGCATACTAGAGCCAAATTCACCAAATACTTAACCTCCAAACTTTTTTTTTTTCTTTTTTTCCTTTTTTTCCTTTTTTTCTTTTTCAACACTCAAACAAGCTCACAAGCATATATTCATATCAATTCAATTAAAGTTCTCTTTGTAGTATGTTCAAGGTAGGAAAAAGAAATTTAAGGCTCAAAAAGGGTAAGTAAATGTGCTTTAATGAAGAAAAGGCTCTAATACATCTTTATGCATCCTAAAGGCTCAAATAAGGTACTAGTGGAAGATAATGTATTAGGTTGGCTTGAAAGGCTCAAACTTAAACAAAGATGGCCTAAATCATATTCTTAGTAATGCATCCACCTAGGATTTCGCCTCAAGCAATAATCAAGCAAGTTCTAGAGTTCAATTAATAATAAAGTACTCTAATTCATGCAAACCTTCTTCAAACACAATCTAAATTATGCATTATTGATTATGTGCTCAAAATTTATTGAAAGTAACAATATGTGAATTCAAGCATTTCGGCATACACAAAAACAAATCCACCATCCAAAAACCAATTTATTTTCAATCATAGTCTTATCATTGGCTCATTAAAGTACTTAAGAAAACACCACAAAAACATTTTTTTTTTATAATAATGAAGGAAAATAAAAACTAAAACTAACATTTTTGAAAACTTATAAAAACACTTAAATGGACAAGATTTAAATGATGCAAAGCATGCTTTTCACCCCAAAACTTAAAATGAACAATGTCCTCATTGTGAAAAACATAAAATAAAGCAAAAGTAAATAAAAGGTAAGGAATACTCCCCTTTGAAGACATGGAATGTTCCTCGTAATGTGAAAAACAAAAAATTGATGTACTCCAATGCATATTCAAGGTGGTTATACTCCAAAAACCTAACTTTAGACTTGAAATTCTCAACATTCATCTTTTGCTCTTTTACACCTAAACATCTTAAAACCTTGCAAAAACTCAAACAAAACACATCAAAACAACCTAAAAACAAGAAAACAACTAAAAACAACTAAAATAAATAGATAAATATAAGGTAAAGAAAGAAACTTGGGTTGCCTCCCAAGAGCGCTTGTTTAAAGTCATTAGCTTGACTTCATCCTTTTGATGTTCAACCTGGATTAAATATATAAATGATGTCATCCTCATAATATTGTCCAAGATTATGATATGGAAATTGTGCATGATGATAATCTTGTGGCCTTAGCAAACTTTTAACTCCTTGTCCTATATAAGTCTCAATTTGAATTAAAAGCATGAATTGAACTTTCTTTTTGGTAGATTGGATTCTTTTAGGTCCAAAAATGCTTTGTTTGTCTCCTTTTGGGATGCATTCAACCCCAATTGCATTTTTGGAGCATGGATATACATCTTGGGCTCTTGAAAATTCAATATTTGGCTTGAAAATTTGAGATTTAGTCTCTGTTGGTAAACAATCTTCTTGAAGTGCGGCCATAGCTTTATACTCATCGGATTTGGCCAACTTTTGGCTTGATTGATTCCTTGACTTATCCTCTTCATGATCCTTAAGCCCTTTTTGCAATGAATTTGAAGGAAAATTAGAAAATTCCCATGAACTAGTGATAGTGCGTTGGGAAACTTCTTGTGGTGGGCAATCTTGGTCATGTGTGTGTACCTCATTAAAATTATCCAAAATTGAAGATTCTTGCTGCATTTCACTCCTTATAGACACCTCTTCATATTCCTCAAATTTGTCATCATTATGTGGCTCTTGAAAGGATTCAAATTCATCAACTTGCTTATTACACATAATCTCCATGTTAATTTCCAAGTCTTCTTGAGATCCTTGTGAAAAAGTTGTCGTTGGTTGCTCCAATTGAACTTGAAAGTTTGTACTTGGAGAATATTGATTTGGCAACTTGCCAATCGCATCATAACATTTAGAAAATGTTTCCCTATGCCTTTCCATACACTCGATCAAAGATGTGCTCACTTGATAACTTGAAAGATCTGAATTGTCATACCTTGAATAACTTTGTTGATCACTCCATCCAGAATTATATGTGTTGGGAAAGTCTTCGAATGGCTCCTCCAGAGCAAAAGGATTTCCCACTTGACAATGTTCACTTAAATGTTTGCCTCCACACCATTGACATGTTATAGCTTGAATCCCAAAATTTGCAACTTGATTATATTGTCTTCTTCTTGATAAGTCTTCAATTGAGTCTTCTAAAGTAAAAGAATTCCCCACTTGACAATTTTCACTTGAGTGATTTACTCCACACCATTCACAAGGTACAGCTTGAACTCTAAAACTTGCAACGAGTTTAGACATCATAGCAAGATTCTTTTGTAACTCGATAAAATTTTCACTTGGAGAACTAGTTGGCACCCCATAATCCCAATAAGGTTGATGACCAAAAGCTTGATATTCCATGATTTTCCTACAACGAAAACACTAACAAAACAAAGATTCAAATTAATTGCAAGTTTATCAAGCAAACAATTAAAATTAAACCCTAATATACAAACTAAAATTGAAAATAATAAAGATAAAAGAAAGTTGAAAATAAGAAAAACCCCTAAGTATGCATAACTTTTAACCTAGACACCAATAAATTAAAAATACAATTTTGGTTCCAAGTACCACAAAGTAAGTATTAAAAATTCAAAGCAAGTTGGCCAAACAAGCAAAGAATTAAAACCCTAGCATGCAACACTAAAACCAAAATTAAGAAATAAATATAAAAATTTAAAATAAGAAAACAATGTTCAAAGTACTACTAAACCCAATCCGAATTAATATTAATGCCTTAATCCCCGGCAACAGCGCCAAAAACTTGATGTGTAAAATCAACTCGCAAGTGCACGAATCGTTTTGAAGTAATAAAGTGGAAAAATAGGGTTGTCGTACCCAAGGGATTAAGTATTAAGTACCAAAGATAATTAGGTTTTGATAATATTTGAACTAAAATTTAAGATGGCAATTGAAAACTAAATAAACTAAATTAAATAAAAGTAATCAATTAAAATTAGATCAATTTCAAGTAAGAGAGAGAATTGAATAATTATGAATACTAGGGCATTTGATTTCACCACTAACTATTCCAATTTAATTACTTAGATATGTGAATTTAATTAACTAGTAATTTTGTTAACCACACTTAATCACAAAATTAATCAAAAGTAGTTTCCACTCACAATTGATAATATTCACATAACCTAATTTATTCCTTCCGGCCTATAAATTAAATCATGCAAATTCATCAAGCATAGATTAAGCAAATAATATGGCATGAGACATAACTATTTTCCAATCAATTATGCATTCATGTAAATCATTGGAGATCCATAATATTATCCTTTTTTCCAAGCTCAAATATTATTAAAATCATTCATTCCTTCCGGCCTATGAAAGCATTAAGTATACCAATGATTTATTAACAAAACATATTACTAATTAAATAAAACTCAACATATATTAAAATAATTAAACCTTCATAGTTAGGGCTACATCATAGCCCTAGCTATGAAAATTAGTTCATGGTAAAAATAATTTCAACATCCATAATTATTAAAAATAATAAGATTCACAATTAAAGAGAAAGGAAAAGAGAATAAAAACTATTGAAGAAATTCTCCTCCAAGAGCTCTCAAAGTCGTAGCCTTCTTCTCCAAGCAAGCCCACGTCTCTTTGCCTCCTCCAAGCTCTCCAATTGATCTTCTAAAACTCTAAAACTTTAAAACCCTAGAACCCTTAAGAGAATCTTAGAAACTCCCAAAATTTGGTTTGTTTCTATTAAACCTCCTAAAAGCTCTTAAATAACTCTCTAAACTTGTATATCTTCCTTCAATGTGGTGGGGGCTATATATATAGGGCCTTGAGAATCTTTTTCTCTCTTTATTTTCAATGTGGGAGTCTTGGAAGATACCTTTTTTAAGCCATGAAGAGGGTTGGACGAATTTCATGTGTAAAAAGGAAACTGTATATTACTTGCTCTCTACTACTTTCCTTTTATCTAATTCCTCCTAAAAAAAATAGTTAATTAGTCTAATTTACCCTTAATGAAGCATGTGACATGACATGTGCCTCATTAATGATAAATTAACCAATTATTGCCACTTGTTTTTATCTTGGCCCTCAAATTGCCTTGATTCCCTCTTTTGATCAATGGTGGAGATTTAACTAGAATATTCCTTTTTATAAATTCCAAACTTTAAATGATGATAACTCTTTGCTCGCACCTCGAAATCCAAAAATAACGAGACATTTGAAATCCTCAGATCTTGATGATTCATATGACATCCACTTCTATCATGAAATTCCCGATAGAATCTTTATGGAATCTTCAAGGTATCTTTTTGAAATCTTTTTAATGCTTAATTCGTTCGAGCTCAAATCTTGCTTCCCACCATAATTCGACCCAAAGAATCCATTTTTATGGTTGGTTTCTTAAAATTCTTCCTCTTTCACCTAGATTAAGAAAAATACATAAATAAGTATCTTTCCATAACAAATTAACACAAACTAACAAATATTAAGCTATAAATATGGCATAAAATCATCAATATTTTAGACCTAACAGTTATGTATGCAAAATTATAGGCAAAATTATGCACAAAAGAGTAGGAATGTTATGCTTGAAGTGCCTATGGTGCTGGATTCATAATTTCCAGCAACATAGTTCCACTATTTATCTTATATCTCAGGTTGTAAATGGAGTTTTGGGCTGAAATTTTGAGGGATGTCTACAGACATATATAGAAGACTATGGTTTAAATTTCAGGTCAAAATTACATGGTAAAGTCCATTTTCTATTCCAAACAGATTGCTGTATCTGATGGGCCCAGTATGCAGAGTATGGGTCAGCTTTGGAGCTATTTGGCCCATGATCCGGTTCCAGAACTTTCCTAGCTCTTGGAACAATATTTATTGATGACCAAGGATGCTTCAAACCAAGTTTCATAAGCAGATACAAAGGGGAACTAAGTAGGTGAAGCTAGTTTGGTTGTTTACCCGAACTAGTTAAACAATAGGAACTTAGTTCAAATCATGTGCCACTTTTTACTATATTTGGAATAGACATGTTGCAGCTGGTTTTTGACTCTTTTGTGTATGAAAAGTTAGGTGTTGACCATTTTACTTTTTAAATTTCAAATACTTTACTCATTTTGTAAGCTCACATGCTTGGCATGTGTGAACTAGTTGTAATTTCAAGCTTATATTGTAAAATGAATGAAATGGCTACACATCTAAGCCTCATTTTTCAAAAGCAACGTGGTCCCCTTCTTCTTATCTCTTCTTCAACACCTTAGAACACTCTAGGAACCCTAAAAACCAGAAAACACCATAACCAAAACCTAAAAACACAACTCACACACAACCATTCCCAAGAGCATCACCAAAAGCTTGCTTGTTGCTAACACTTCAAGCTAGCTTGCTCTTGGTCATAACCTTCTCACCCCAACAAGGTGGTATCAGAGCAAGGCATATTTTGTGAGATTTGTGAGGTTTTTGGGCTGGTTCATTCCTTGAGAGTGAAGAGATACTTGAAAGCACAAATATATTTTTCATATTCCTTCATACTAGAAAGCAATGTTCACATGGCTTCTTCAAGTTTTTCAACTCCTTCTCCTCCTATCTTCAATGGGGAGAACTACAACATTTGGAGTATTAAGATGCAAGCCTACTTGAAGGCTTATGGTCTTTGGGAGGTCACCATAAATCCCCAAGAACCCGAGCCTTTGAGACAAGGGGCAACGGTCAACCAAATCAAGCACCATGAGGAGGAATTGGCTAAAGGTTTCAAGGCTCTCACCGCCATTCATTCTTGTATTAGTGATACCATTTTCACAAGGATAATGGCATGTGAGAGTGCCAAAGAAGCTTGGGACAAACTTCAAGATGAGTTCCAAGGGAGTGCAAGGACAAGGCAAATGCAAATCCTTAACCTAAGGAGGGAGTTTGAGACTATCAAGATGAAAGACAAAGAAACGGTTAAGGAGTTTACCACAAGGCTTCTTAATGTGGTGAATCAAATTAGGGTGCTAGGTGAAAGATTAAGTGACCAAAGGATTGTGGAGAAGGTGTTGGTCTCCTTGCCCGAGAGGTTTGAAGCTAAGATATCTTCATTGGAGGAGTCAAGGAACCTAAATAAAATTTCCTTGACCGAGTTGGTGAATGCCTTGCAAGCTCAATTAAGCTTTTGAGGCTTTAAGTGTCTCAGCTTCTTCATGTTCTTCAACATCAATTTCCTCCTTATCACGTTTGGCTTCTCCTTCACTCTCTTCACTTTCAGATTCTAACTCCCTATTACCTTTTAGCACCATGATCCTCCTATTCAGGCATTGATTGGCAATGTGTCCTCATCCCTAGCACTTAAAACACACAATGTCATTAGTTCTAGAAGGTTTAGGATTAGTTTTACCTTCAAACTTAGGTGCTTGGATAAATTCGGCTTTTACTTCCTTCCTTGGCTGACTAGTACTTTTTTCTCCAAGTTTCGATTTTAGCTTTGTATCATATGTGGGATTGCTTCTCCAAACACTTGGATTTGTCCTCCCGTAGCTTGAACCACCTTAAAACCATGAGCTTTCACCCTTCCTATTGAATTGGTTTTAATCGTGATAGTCACATGAAGCATCTCCTCTAATTCTACATATTGTTGAAGCTCCACTTGGTTGGCTATCTCGCAATTCAAACCACCCAAAAACCTTACCATGGTTGCCTCACGATCCTCATTCATGCTCAATCTCATCATAAGCATCTCCATCTCTTTATAGTAATCCTCTACGGTCCTACTTCCTTGTGTCAATGATTGAAGTTTTTGATGTAGCCACGTATGGTAATGACTCGGTACAAACCTCTTTCTCATGTCTCCTTTCATTTGTCACCAAGTAGTAATTGATTCATCTCCAACTCTCCTTTAGGTACCTTGCTCATTAGTCCACCATTGGAGTGCATAATGTCCAAACTCCAAAGTAGCTAGTTTAACATTCTTAGCCTCTGAATAGTTATGACAATAATAAATAATCTTCATTCGTTCTTCCCACACTAGGTAAGCTTTCAGATCACTTTTTCCCGTAAATGGCCGAATATTGGCCTTAATGTTTCAATGATCATCATCTTATTCTCTAGCTTGTCTCCCACATGTTAACCTTTCTCAAGATTATCTCCAAAATTGTCAACCCCGAATTCTTCTCCAGGTTGCCCACAGCCTCCTTGACCTTGACCTGGATCTCCATGTGCATCAAACTTTGAATTAGGCCCACCTTGTGATGTTTCTAACCTGACCATCCTTTGATCTAGGTGATCAAAGTGAGCATTCATGCTTTGAAGTTGTTCTAAGACCACCATCAAGTTAGTCGGTTCATCTCCACCTCCCATTGCTCGAGAATCTCCCTTGAACCGAATGGATTCCTCTTCATTAATTCTAAATTAACCATCTCCTCTCCTCAACCTTAAATCTGCCATGTTAGTTTAAATGACACAAAAATTCTTACCAAAATCACTCCTTCACGTGTTTTACTTAAATAAGGTCTCAACACTCGTATTTACACACTAGTTTCGGCTTTTATCGTTTTTTAAGCTCACACTCTCTTGCCTTTTTCCACTCAAAGAATTATCTCAAAGTTATAATTAGGTGCACACAAAATAGAAGGTAGATCACAAGTTTTCCTTAATTTAACTTATCAACAAAACATCAACTAAAACAAACAAATACTAAGTGAATTGAAAAAACCTATTTTCGGCCTAACTAACCAAAAATAAGATAATTCAACAAGTAATTTTCAAAATCAATGAAGAACTGACCAGAATATTAAGAAACCAATAATTCAAGGATAAAATTTTGAAAAGAGATTCAAACAACGAATAAGAAACAATTCGAACAAATATGCAATAGTTATTGGTTGTTGTTCTTGTACTTTAAGTCTTTGTATCAAATCCTTTACCAATTTTAATCCACACAATTTTTCGCACTCAAAATTCACTTTTCCAGCAACCTAATATTGAATAAATAGGAAATAACTCAGTAACCCAACAATTTTCCAGCAAACAAATTCGAATTCCAATTTTTTTTTTAATCTCCAGCTTTTTTTTTTCTTTTTTTTTTTTTTAACACTCATAGAATATAAACTCAACTCCAGTAGCAATAATCACACCAAAAATTGGAATTTCAAAGCAAAAAACGTAACCAAACCTGAGACCACATTCCAAACAAAATCAAATTACACAATTTTAGGATTTCTGCAATATGCTTTCAAATCTCTTCTCCTTTCTTTTTTTTTTTTTTTTTTTTTTTGAATACATGAATGCAACTAATTAAGATTAAAATAGAAAATAAATAAGTAGCAATAAACTAAATCAGGAAGAACAACAATGGAAAACAGCTAACAAACTAGGAAGCAAAAATATGGTTAAACAAGGAAACGTAATCTGACTAGGAATAATTTTTTTTTTTTTTAATGCAGAATGTGTATGAACTAAGAACAATCTCAACCTAATGTTAAATTATAGAATAACATAAAAGAAAATAAATCAAATAAGATGGATTAAACCTGAACAAAATCTTATCTCTGATACCAAATGATACGAACCTAAGTCGACCTTCTCCTAAACCTGTATTATATTAGCCCGGATCACAATTATGTTCAGGTTCTAATGGTCACCTTAGCCTCTAATCAACTTGTGATTATAAACCTCGGTATATGATGAAGACTCCACAATCAATGATGGTTGTCCTACTGATAAATCAAATTAAAACACTAGATTTCTATTCGATGTTTTAGGTATTCAAAGAGAACAAAGAGAATTCTTTATCACAAGTATTTTTCTGTATCAATAATGTTCTTAATTTTATTGAGAAAATAGACCTTTAAATAGGTTACAAACACAAGATCCTAGACAAGTAGGTCAAAAACCGATCACCATAGTGGTATCTTTAATGTGGCTTAATTCCACCTCCTTTCGTATTCTAATTTGGTTAATTAATTCTTTTATTTTAAATTAGGAATTAATTAATTTACAATCAAAATAATAACATTCTAACTTTCTTAAAGTAATTTTTCCAGCAAATAAACAAATAAAAACCAAAATAAAAGTTAGGAAACTATCATTGAAAAATAAATTTTAAATAGGTTCAAGACATCAAAAAGAAAAAAAAAAAAAAAAAAAAAAGGACCTAAAAAGATAGGACAAAACGGGCTAGTAGGATTAGGAAACCAAGTTGGCCGAATTTTCTCTCATTTCCTAAAGTAATTTTGATTAATTAATTCCTTTATTTTGAATTAGGAATTAATTAATTTACAATGAAAATAATAAAATAAAAACTTTTCTAAGTTGTTTTGTCCAGCAAATAAATAACTAGAAACCAAATATAAGACTAATTTCCTAAAACAAAAAGTCAAAATCAAATTAGGAAACTAAAATACTACCTTTTGACTAATCTGTCTTTGACCAATTTAAGCTCCAAATCAGCTTCCATATGCCGTTTAGGATGCCAAATAGGATTATCATGGAGTCTCACACGTTGCCCTTTCTTGGATCAAAGAGAAAATGTAAACTCAGCAAAATATAGTAAAGCCAGCAAGCAATATAACAAAACCAGCAATCTTTCTCCCTTGTGCACACAGCCCCCTTTTTGTTTGCCTTTGAAGCTACCTTGACTTGGTTCCATGGCCTCTTAAAGATATGCATTGAGGCCATGAAGTGTTGGAACTGTTGCATGCTGTCCGGAGTCCATATTTGCACAAAAACAGCTACCCGGATCCGTATTGGCCTCCACCACTTGGATGCTTAAAACAGGTCTTGTATCTTTTGGTATGGATAAGCCTTTTTGAGAATAGATCACTCCCTATATAAAGACAGCAAGGTTATCCTTAAACCTCTTAACTTGTGCCCTAATGATCGGCCCGGTCTTCATCTATATCGGGTCAGCACCCTACTGGGTTGTCGTATTCTCAACATTTTCCTCCTCTTGAAAAGGATTTACCCTCGAATCAAAGTCATCACCTGAAGCAAAAGGAGACAAGTCAAGAACATTAAATGTAGCACTAACATTATACATACCCGGTAAATCAAGTTTGTAGGCGTTGTCATTTATTCGCTCCAAAACTTAAAAAGGTCCATCTCCACTCGGCATAAGCTTGGACTTCCTTTATTTAGGAAACCTCTCCTTTCGTAGGTGCAACCAAACCCAATCTCTAGGTTCAAAAACAACTTGTTTTCGGCCTTAATTAGCCCACCTTGCATATTGCTCAGTCCTCCCCTCAATATTTGTCTTTGTTTTCTCATGATTCTGCTTTACAAAATTAGCTTTTTGTTTTCCATGTAAAATTAGCACATTCACTTAAAGGTAAAGGTGTTAAATCTAATGGAGTTAAAGAATTAAAATCATAAACAATCTCAAATGATGTATATTTAGTGGCTGAATGCAATGACCTATTATAAGCAAATTCAACATGTGGCAAACATTCTTCCCATGTTCTTAAGTTTCTACTAATTAGCCCATAATGATGTAGACAAAGTCCTATTTACTATTTCAGTTTGTACATCAGTTTGTGGATGATAAGTAATTGAAAATAGAAGTTTAGTTCCTAATTTAGCGCACAAAGTTTTCCAAAAATAACTTAGAAATTTCTTTAAAGAACAAGGTAGCAACATTAGATGCATCATCAGTTTTATTACATGCAATAAAATGTGCCATCTTCGAAAATCTATCCACGACAAAAAATATTGAATCTTTACCTGTCCAGTTTTATTACATGCAATAAAATGTGCCATCTTCGAAAATCTATCCACAACAAAAAATATTGAATCATTACCTGTCCTTGACCTGGTTACACCAAGAATAAAATCATAGGCAAATCCACCCAAGGAAAGGAAGGAATCGGCAATGGCATGTAAAGACCATGCGGCATCAATTTAGATTTGGCTTTTCAGGATTTCAAGCACCTTTCACATATTCTCTCTGCATCTCCCTTCATGTTAGGCCAATAAAAATGTTCTTGCAGCAAGGATAAAGTCTTTAAAACACAAAAACGACCCATTAAACCACCCCCATGACCTTCTTGAACTAGTAACTCCCTAATGCTACAATTAGGCACACAAAGTTTGTTTTGCCTAAACAAATACCCCTCAAAGATGTAAAATTTATTAAAACCATGTTTTGAACAGGTCCTAAATATTTCTCCAAAGTCACTATCATGCTCATAAAGTTATTTTATTTGTTTAAATCCAAGCAATCTAGCATCTATGGTTAAAAAGAGTACATACCTTCGGGATAATATATCGGCGATCACATTTTCCTTACCTTTCTTGTAGCGATCACATAGGGAAATATCTCAATGAATTCAATCCACTTGGCATGCCTTCAGTTAAGCTTCCCTTAGCCTTTAATGTGCTTCAAAGATTCATGATCCGTATAAATCACAAATTCTTTTCGCATGAGGTAATGCTGCCACGTTTCCAAAGCTCTCATCAAAGCATACATCTCTTTGTCATAAGTCAGGTAGTTTAGTGCAGCTCCATTTAATTTCTCACTAAAGTAGGCTATGGGTCTTCCTTCTTGCATTAAAATAGCTTCAATACCTACACCCGAAGCATCACATTCAATTTAAAAAAATTTATCAAAATTAGGCAAATCTAGTAAAGGTGCATTAGACAATTTTTCTTTCAATAAATTAAAAGATTATCTTGTGCTTCCCCCCATTTAAAGCCAATATTCTTCTTCACAATTTCTGTCAAAGGTGCTGCGATGGTTTTAAAATCCTTGACAAATTGATGGAAGAAACTAGCCAAACCATGAAAGCTCCTCAATTGGATAATGGAGGTAGGTTTCGGCCACTCTTAGATTGCTTGCACCTTGGATTGATCAACTTTTATACCTGCAGCAATTACCACAAATCCTAAGAAAACCAACTCATCTTTACAAAAATCACACTTTTTCAAACTAGCAAACAACCTTTCCTTACTAAGAATATTTAAAACTTGCCTAAGATGTTCTCCATGCTCATCTAGATGCCTACTATATACAAGAATATCATCAAAATAAACAACAATAAATTTTCTAATGAATGATCGTATAACATGGTCCATTAATCTCATGAAGGTACTAGATGCATTAATTAAACAAAAAGGCATCACTAACCACTCATACAATCCATACTTAGTTTTAAATGCGGTTTTCCATTCATCACTCTCTTTCATTCTTATTTGATGATACCCACTCTTAAAATCAATTTTAGTAAAAATGCATGCTCCATGTAATTCATGCAACATGTCATCTAACCTGGGAATTGGATGCCTATATTTAATGGTAATATTATTTATAGCCCTACAATCTACACACATATGCCATGAACCATGTTTCTTAAGTACTAACAAAACAAGGACAACATGTGTACTCATACTTTCACGAATGTAACCTTTATCAAGCAACTCATTTACCTGCCTTTGTAGCTCCTTCATCTCCTTGGGATTACTTCTATATACAGGCCTATTTGGTATGGTCCCTGGAACAAAGTCAATTTGATGTTCAATTCCTTTAATAGGTGGAAATCCATTTTGAATTTCATCTAGAAAGACATTTTCAAAATCTTGTAAAAGAGAAAAAATTGAACTTGGCAATTCAAGTTCTTAAACGTTAGCTTGATCATTTAAATAAGGTTATTCAAAAATCATAACCAGCAATAATTTCTTAGTTAAAATAGCTTTATTTACATCACCAAGACTAGTATAAAATTTTTTATTTTTCCTCTCTTTTCTTTCTTTCTCTCGGTTTGTCCCTCACACTCGACTTTTTTAGCCTTCCTCACACTCTCGGGTTTCTCTTCCTCTCTCACTCCACTCTAGGCTTTTTCATGGTTTTTCCATTCAATTTGAATCTTAGAATGCTTACCTTGAACAAGATACTTAGACTTACCTTCTTGGATGGATGGTGAAGCCGTAGGTGCCATACTAGTTTTCTCCTTGAGCTTTTCGGCCTCCCTCCTTTGTTGTATTTGTAATTGGTTTTTTTATACTTCCTTGGGAGTCAATATCTCCAACTTGACCTTCTTTTCCTTGAATTTAAAAATAATAGAATTTTCTCGACCATAATGAGTAGCATCTTTATTGAATTATCATGGCCTACCTCATAGAATATGTCCGGCATGCATAGGTATAACATCACACAAAACAACATCCATATATTTATCTATGCTAAATTTTACTTTAGCTTGTTTATTCACTTTCATCTCACAACTATCATTAAGCCATTATAATCTATACGGTTCAGGATGCTTAATTGTTGCTAAGCCTAATTTATCAACCACAATGTTACTAATTACATTTGCACAACTTCCACTATCCGTAGATTTCACATCGGGTGTCGAAGATGTTTTCTCTCTGAACTTGATCCTCATCCTTGTATACAGTTATCACTCTCTTAGAAACCAAGTTTAGTTTGGCATTGGATGCATGCAAGGTCTCGACCTCCTCCTCAAAGTCTTTCTCTTCTTGCTCGGACTCAATTTCAGCTTCATCACTATCGGACTCCAGCTCACCATTGTCCTTTAACACCATGATTCTCCTATTTAGGCATTGGCTAGCGATGTGTTCTCATCCCTGGCATTGAAAATAAATAGTTTCTCTAGATCTTGAAGGATTAAGATCAGATTTACTTTCAATTTTTTGCACTTGGATAGATTCGGTTCTAACTTATCTCTTGGGCCGATTTGAAATTTCTTCTCCAACTTTCGGTTTTAGCTTGTTTTCATAGGTAGAATTGTTTTTTTGGCCACTTGGATTTGTCCTTCAGCTATTGGAAACACCTCCAACTGTGAGTTTACACCCCTCCTTTTGAATTGATGCTCAAGTTTAATAGCCATATGCAACATCTCCTCTAATTCCACATATTGTTGCAAGTCTAGTTGATTAGTTATCTCACGATTCAAACCACCTAAAAATCTTGCCATGGTTGCCTCACGGTCCTCATTCATGCTTAACCTCATCATAAGCATCTCTATCTCCTTGTAATAATCTTCCATGGACCTACTTCCTTTTGTCAAAGATTGTAACATTCGATGTAGCAAGCTATGGTAGTGAGTCGATACAAATCGCTTCTTCATGGCTCCTTTCGTTTGTTGCCAAATAGTAATCAATTCATCTCCTACTATCCTTCGGGTATTTTACTCATTAGTCCACCAATGGAGTGCATAATGTCCAAACTCCATTGCTGCCAATTTAACTTTCTTGGCCTCCGAATAGTTGTGACAATTGAAAATCATCTCCATACGCTCCTCCCATTTCAAGTAAGCCTCTGGATCACTTTTCCCCATGAAAGGTGGTATGTTTACCTTGATATTCCCAAGATTATAATCTTCATTCCTTACTGGTCTCCCATGGATTGGCCTTCTTTCAGGTTCAAAAATTTCATCATATCCCTCATCCAAGTCATCTCCAAAATTGCCTTCCTCAAATTCTTCTCTAAATTGCCCTTGACCTCCTCGACCTCGACCTCGGCCTGCATGAGCTTCAAACCTTGTATTCGACTCTCTTTGAGATGATTCTAATCTGTCAATCCTTTGATTTATGTGATCAAATTGAGCACTCATCCGCTGCAATTGCTCCAAGATGGCTCTCATGTCCATGTGCTCATCTTCACTCCCTGAAGCTCAGGAATCTCCTTTGAATCCTACGGACTCTTCTTCATTAATTCTCACTGGTGAATCTCCTCTTTTCATCCTTGAATCTGCCATGTTAGTATGAATATCACAAAAATAAAATACGACCTCACCAAATTCACTTACGTGTTTCACTCAATCAAGGTCTCGACACTAGTGTTTGCACATTAGTTTCGGCTTTTACCCTCTTTGAAGCTCACATACTCTTGCCTTTTTCTATTTAAAGGATTATCTCAAAGTTTAAATTAAAACACCCACAATATAGTAATTAGATCACAAGTATGTTTTAATTAGACTTATCAACAAAACAGTAGCAAAAAGCAAGCGATACCTAGAATTTTAAACACCTAATTTTAGGCTTTTCTAAACAACAATAAGGCAAATTAACAAAGGAAATTTCGGAATCAATAAGAACTAGACTAGATGGTAAGAAATTAAGAGTCCAAGAGTAAAATTTAGAGAAAGAAATTCAAACATGAACAAGAACCAAATTGAATAAAAAATAGAAAAGGTTTTGGTTGTTGTTCTTTTAATTCAAGTTTTTGTATCAAATCCTTTAACTAATTTTAATCCAATATTTTTAGCTCCCAAAATTTGAATATCCAGTAGAAAAAATAAATCTCCAACAACTCAAATATCGAATAAATGGTTAACAATTCAGCAGTTCAAACAAAATTTCCATCAAAAAACAAATTTAACAAACCGATTTTTCTTTTTTTTTTATTCGGCTTTTCTTCTTTCTTTCTTTTTTTTATTTTTTGTTACTCACAGAATGTAAGACAACTCCAGTAGCAATGATCAACACTAAAAATATCAATTCCACACCAAAAGTTAGCCAAACCCGTGACCTCTGACAACAAAATACAAATTTGCAATTTTATTGTAAAATCTATATATGTTGCCGCAAACACACTTTGTTTTTTAATATATGAGTGCAATTATTTAATATCAAAATAGCTAAGAAAAGTAAACAATAAACTAAATTACCAAGAACAATAATGAAGAACAACCGACAAACTAGGAAACAAAAATATGGTAAAACTAGGAAAACCTAATTTAACTAGGAATGAGTTTGTTTTATTTTTTTTATTTTTTATTTTTTTATATGCAGAACATGTATGATGATAGAAGCCAACTTAACCTAATGCAAAAATTGTAGATTAATACAAAACAAGTAAAGCAAATAAGATAGATCAAAACTGAACAAAATCTTGGCTCAGATACCAAATGATACGAACCTAGGTCGACACGCATCTAAACCCATTACTTTTGTTCAAGCTCTAATGGTCACCTTAACCCCTAACTTACTTGTAATTAGAAACCTTGGTATAATGAAGACGCCACAATAGGTGGTGAATATCTTATTGATAAGTCAAACTAAAAAACTCATTCACTAATAGTATTTTAGGTGTTCAAAGAGAGCAAAGAGAATTCAATCTCACAAATAATTTTGTGTATGAATAATGTACTAAATATTATTGATAAAACAAGCTCTTAAATAGGCTAAAAAAGTTACAAAACAAAACCCTAATTAACTAGGTAAAACCGGCCACATAGAATAGGAAACCTGATGATGGCTGAAATCACCTCCTTTTATAATCTAATTTGGATTAATTTGTTCCTTAATTTTGAAATAGGAATTAATTAATTTACAATGAAAATAATAAAATAATAACTTTCCTAAGTTGATTTTTCCAGCAAATAAATAAATAGAAACCCAATAAAAGACTAATTTCCTAAAAAAAAAAGTAGAAATCAAATTAGAAAACTAAATAACTATATTTTTTACTAAGATGTCTTTGACCAATTTAAGCTCCAAATTAGCTTTCATATGCCTTGTAGGATTCTAAATAGGATTATCATTAAGTCTCACACTTTGCTTTTGCTTGGATCAAAGAGAAAATATCAACTCAATACAATATAGTAAAGCCAGCAACAAAATACACTAAAATAGGCCAAACGTCCTCCTATGCGCACACCACCTGTTTGAATGCCTTTGAAACTGTCTTGACTTGATTTCATGACCTCTTAGAGATATTTATTGAATCCATAAAGTGTTGGAACCATTTCTTGTTGCCCAAAGTCCATATTTGCACAAAAATAGCTACCTAGGTCCCTATCAGTCTTTACCACTTCGATGCTTAAAATGGATTTTGTATTTTCGAGTATTGACAAGCCCCTTTCAGAATTAATTACTCCGTGGATAAAAGTGGCCAGGTTGTCTTCAAATCTCTTAGCTTGAGCCTTAGTGATCGGCCTGATCTTCATCTGTATCGAGTCAGCACCCCAGTGGGTTGTTGGTTGTGGGGTACTGGCGGATTCTCATCATTCCATTCATGATGAAAAGATTTTCCTTCAAATCAAAATCATCACCTACAACAAAAGGAGATAAGTCAGCAACATTAAATGTAGTACTAACATTATACTCACCCGGTAGGTCAAGCTTGTACGCATTTTCATTGACCCGCTCTAAGACTTGAAAAGGTCCATCCCCACGCGGCATAAGCTTCGACTTTCTTTGTTCGGGAAACCGCTCCTTTAAATGTAACCAAATGCAATCTGTTACATCAAACACTATCATAAAAAATCCTAAAAATATCAATTTATCTTTATAGAAATCACACTTTTTAAAGTTAGCAAATAATCTCTCCTAAATTTTGAAATTTCCAATGAGTAAAGCTCTCAACAATGCAGATAAAGTTCTATACAATAAAAGCATCTTTAAATAAGCATCTTTATAAATCGTAACTACCAATGGTTTCTTATTCAAAATTGCTTAATTAACATCACCAAAGCTAAAAAAATTTTTTCTTCTCTTTTCTTTCTTTTTCTTGTTCACTCACGACCATCTCACCTTTCTCACCCTTGGCTTTTTCAATTTCTCTCACACTCTTGGGTTTTGTCCTCTCCTTCTCCCTCTTAGTCTTCTCTCTTTCTTGCCTCATAAGTTTGAGTTTAAAACACTTACATGGTTGGTGTTGCATGGTATTACCCCCTTGGATTGGTGTTGAAGCCGTGGGTGCCACACTTGTTTTTTCTTTGAGCTTGTCGGCTTCCTTCCTTTGTTGTATTTAAAGTTGGTCTCTAAATACCTCTTTGGAAGTCAATGGTTCTATCTTGACCTTTTTACCTTTAAATCTAAAAACAATAGCATTCTCTTGACCATAATGTATAGTATCCTTATCAAATTGCTATGGTCTACCAAGTAAAATATGAACTGCATGCATAGGCACAACATCACATAAAACAACATCCACGTATTTATCAATGCTGAATTTTACTATAGCTTGTTTATTTACTTTCATCTCAACACTATCATTAAGCCATTGTAATCTATATGGTTCTGGATGTTTAATAATTGTTAACCCCAATTTATCAACTACCAAATTACTAATTACATTAGTTCAACTCCCACTATCAACTATCGTACTACAAATGTTATCTTGAATTTCACATCGGATGTGGAAGATATGCTCTCTTTGAATTTGGTCTTATCTTTGTATGCAATTAGAACCCTCCTTGCTACCAAATTCAAATCAGCCCTAGATACTTCAAGTGTTTTGGTTTTAGCATCACTTTCTTCACTTTCGGATTCTAGTTCGCCATTACCTTTTGAGCACCATGATTCTTCTATTCAGGCATTGTTTGGCAATGTGTCCTCGTCTTCGGCACTTAAAACACATAATTTCATGAATTCTAGTAGGTTTAGGATAAGATTTACCTTCATTTTTGTGTGCTTGGATAGATTTTGTCTTGGCTTCGTTCTTTCACTGATTGGAGCTTTCCTCACCTTGCTTTGAATCATAGACGGGATTGCTTATCCAAGCACTTGTAACTCCTCCAAACCATGAGCTTGTACCCTTCCTCTTAAATTGATTCTTAAGAGTGATAGCCACATGCAACATCTCTTCCAATTCAACATATTGTTGCAATTTCAATTGATTAGCTATCTTACGATTCAACCCACCGAGAAACTGTTTCATGGTTGCTTCTCTATCTTCGCTCATGCTTAACCTCATCATGAGCATCTCTATCTCCTTATAATAATCTTCCATGGACCTACTTACTTATGTCAAATATTGGAGTCTTTGATGGAGCAACCTATGGTAATGTGTCGGTACGAATCGCTTTCTCATTGCCCCCTTCATTTGGTGCCATGTAGTGATCAAGTCATCACCAACTCTTCGTTGGGTACTTTGCTCATTTGTCCACCATTGGAGTGCATAACGGCCAAACTCCAAAGCTGTCAATTTCACCTAATAGTTGTGACAATCGAAGATCATCTCCATACGCTCATCCCATTCCAAGTATGCCTCCGGATCACTTTTTCCCATGAAAGGTAGTATGTTGATCTTAATATTCCCAAGATCATCATCTTCATTCCTTGCTGGTCTCCCACAGATTGCCTTTCCTTGGGGTTTGAAAATTTCATCATACCCCTCATCCAAGTCATCTCCAAAATTGCCTTCCCCAAATTCTTCTTTAAATCTCCCTCGGCCTCCTCAACCTCGAGCTCAGCCTCCATGAGCATTAAACCTTGTATTTGCCCTTTCTTCTGACGTTTCTAACCTGTCCATCCTTTGATCTATGTGATCAAATCTAGCATTCATCCACCATAATTGCTCCAAGACTGCCATCATATCCGTGTGCTCACCTTCACTTCTCAAAGCTCGGGAATCACCATTGAATCCTACGGATTCTTCTTCATTAATTCGTAATGGTGTATCTCCTCTTCTAGCCGTGGATCTGCCATGTTAGTATAAATAATACAAAAATAAAATAAATCCTTACCAAATCACTCCCTTACATGTTTCAGTCAAACAAGGTCTTAAAATTCATGTTTGCACACTAGTTTCGGCTTTTGACGCTCTTTTAAGCTCACACACTCTTACCTTTTTCCACTCAAAGAATTAACTTAAAGCTCTAATTATTAAAACACACTTAAACGGCAACTAGATCACAAGTGTACCTTAATTTAAACTTATCAATAAAACAATAGCAAAAAATAACAAGCAATACTGAGTGAATTTTTAAACACCTAATTCTCGACTTTTCTAAACAAAAATAAGGCAATTTAACAAAAGAAATTTTGGAATCAATAAGAACTGGATCAGATGGTTAGAAATTAAGAATTCAAGAATAAATTTTAGAGAAATAAATTCAAACACGAACAAGAATCAAATTGAATAAAAATACAAGATCATTGTTGGTTGCTGTTCTTTGTAATTCAAGTTTTTGTATCAAATCCTTAACTAATTTTTAATCCAACTAATTTAGCATCCAAATTTCATATATCCAGCAGCAAAAATAAATCTCAAGCAACTCCAAATATTGAATAAATAGTCAACAACTTAGCAGTTCAAAAAAATTTCCATCAAACACCAAATTCAACAAAATGGTTTTTTTATTTATTCGGCTTTTGTTCTTCTTTTTATTTTTTTTTAATTTTTTTTGTTGTTCACAGAATATCAACTCAACTGCAGTAGCAAGAATTAACAATCAAATTGCAATTCCAACATCAAAAACTCAACAAACTCGTGACCACCAACATTCAACTTCCAAACTATGTAATTGCTTTTTTTTTTTTTTTTTAATTCCGCAAACCACACTCCTTCCTTTTTCTTTTTTTTTTTTTTTTGGAATGTCTAAATGCAAAAAATTAAGACCAAACAAAGAGAAATCAACAATAAACTAAATTACCAAGAACAATAATGAAAGACAACTAACAAGCTAAAAAACAAAAAATACGGCAAAACTAGGAAAACCTAATTAAACTAGGAATGAGTTTTTTTTTTCTTTTTTTCTTTTCTAGATGCAGAACGTGTATGATGATAGAAGCAACCTTAACCTAATGCTAAAATTGTAGATTACACAAAAATAAATAAAGCAAACAAAATTTGGTTCTGATACCAAATGATACGAACTTAGGATGACCTGCGCCTAAACCCGTATTATATTAGCCCGGATCTAATTTTATTCAAGTTCTAATAGTCACCTTAACCCCTAACCAACCTGTGATTAAAAACCTTGGTATAATGAAGACGCCACAATAGGTGATGGATATCCTTTTGATAAGTCAAGTTAAAACACTCATTCACTAATGGTGTTTTAGGTGTTTAAAGAGAAAAAAGAGAATTCAATCTCACAAATAATTTTACATATGAATAATATACTAAATATTATTGATAAAAAAAGCCTTAAATAAGTTATAAAGTTACAAAATAAAACCCTAGTTAACTAGGTAAAACCGGCCACACAAAAAAGGAAACCTAATGATGGCTGAAAATCACCTTAAAACCTAATGGTGTTTTAGGTGTTTAAAGAAAACAAAGAGAATTCAATCTCACAAATCATTTGACCAATCTTTGACCAATTTAAGCTCCAAATCAGCTTCCATATGCCTATCAGGATGCCAAATAGGATTATCATTAAGTCCCACATGTTGCCTTTACTTGGATCAAAGAGAAAATGCCAATTCAGCGAAATACAGTAAAGCTTGCAACAAAATACACTAAAATTGACCAAACTTCCTCCTATGCGCACACCACCTGTTTGAATGCATTCAAAACTACCTTGACTTGATTCCATGACCTGATATGTATTGAATCCATGAAGTGTTGGAACTATTTCTTGCTACTCGGAGTCCATATTTGCATGACAACAGCTACCCCTACCCCTATTAGTCTTCACCACTTGGATGCTTAAAACGGGTCTTGTATCTTCGGGTATTGACAAGTCCCTTTGGGAATTAATTACTTCCTGGATAAAAGTAGCCAGGTTGTCTTTAAATCCTTTAGCTACCCTAGTGATCGGCCCGGTCTTCATTCGTATCGGGTATTGGTTGTGCAGGTTCGGGTGAATTCTCATCAATATTCAAGCTACATTATCATTGGAAAATAACCCGTAAATAGATTCAAGACATGAAACAAAGAAAAAACTTAAAATGATAGGACAAAACTGGCCAATAGGATTAGGAAACCAAGTTGGCCGAATTTTCTCTCTCCTTTCCTAATCTAATTTTAATTAATTAATTCCTTTATTTTGGATTAGAAATTAATTAATTTACAATGAAAATAATAAAATAATAACTTTCATAAGTTGATTTTTCCAGCAAATAAATAAATAGGAACCAAATAAAAGACTAATTTCCTAAAACAAAAAGTCAAAATCAAATTAGGAAACTTAAATACTATCTTTTGACTAAGCTATCTTTGACCAATCTTTGACCACTTTAAGCTCCAAATCAGCTTCCATTATGCCTGGTAGGATGCCAAATAGGATTATCATGGAGTCCCACACGTCTCCCTTGCTTGGATCAAAGAGAAAATGTCATCTTAGTAAAATATAATAAAACCAGCAAGCAAAACAGCAAAACTGGCCATCTTTCTTCCCTATGCAAACTGTCCCTTTTTGTTTGCCTTTGAAGCTACCTTGACTTAGTTCCATGACGTCTTAAAGATATGCATTGAAGCCATGAAGTGTTGGCACCATTGCACGTTACTCGGAGTCCATATTTGCACAAAAACAGCTACATGGGTTCGTATCAGCCTCCAACACTTGGATGCTTAAAACGGGTCTTGTATCTTCGGGTATGGACAAGCCCTTTTGAGAATGGATCACTCCCTGTATAAAGGCATCAAGGTTATCCTTAAACCTTTTAGCTTGTTTCCTAGTGATCGGCTCGGTCTTTATCCGTATCGGGCCAACAACCTGGCGGGTTGTCAGTTGCAGGGTTCGAGCAGATTCTCAACACTTGAATTCTTAATTTCTTACCAGCTGGTCTAGTTCTTATTGGTGCTGAAAATTCCTTTGTTAAATTGCCTTATTTTTACTTGTTGTTTTGTTGATAAGTTTAAATTAAGGTACACTTATGATCTAGTTGCTGTTTAAGTATGTTTTAATTAGAACTTTGAGTTAATTCTTTGAGTGGAGAAAAACAAGAGAGTGTGAGCTCAAAAGAGGGTTAAAAGCTGAAGCTAGTGTGCAAACATGAGTGTCGAGACCTTATTTGAGTGAAACATGTGAAAGAGTGAATTTGGCAAGGTTTTATATTATTTTTGTGTTATTCATACTAACAAGGTGTATTCAAGGGTGAGAAGAGGAGATGTACCATTAAGAGTTAATGAAGAGGAATCCATGGGATTTAAAGGTGATTCCCGAGCTTCGGGAAATGGAGGTGAGCACACAGACATGATGGCGGTCTTGGAGTAATTAAGGCGGATGAATGCTCCTTTTGACCATATAGATCAAAGGATGGACATGTTAGAGGCTTCAAAAGGAAGCTCGAATTTGAGGCAAGAATTCCATGGTGGTCGAAGTCATGATCAAGGAGATCGTGGACGCATAGAGAGGATTTTGAAAGAGGAAATTATGGAGATAATTTGGAGGAGGATTTTAAAGACATCTATGTTCTCCAAGGAAGGCAAAACCATAGGAGATCAACAAGGGAAAAGAAAAGGATGATGATTTTGGAAATATTAAGGTCAACATACCACCTTTCATAGGAAAAAGTGTTTCGAAGGCATATCTAGAGTGGGAGGAGTGTATAGAGATGATCTTCAACTGTCACAACTATTTGGAGACTAAGAAGGTGAGAGTACGTGATGAATTGATTACTACTTGACAAAAATTAAAGGAGCCATGAGGAAGCGATTTGTATCAACTCATTACCATAGGTTGCTACATCGAAGGTTGCAATCTTTATCTTAAGGAAAGAGGTCTGAATGAAGAAAGAGAAACAGCCATGGCATGATTTCTAGGTGTATTTAATCGTGAGATAGCTAACCAATTGGAATTGCAACAACATGTGGAATTGGAAGAGAAGTTGCATGTGGCATTCAAACTTGAGAATCAATTCAAGAGGAGGGGCACAAGTACATGGCTTTTAAACAGCAGGAGATCAAATCCAAGTGTTTGGAGAAGCATTCCCACCTTTGAAGCAAAATAAAGGTTGAAACTTGTAGAAGAGAGCACCACATGGCCAAGAAGGGAGTCCAAAACCAAATCTGTCCAAGCACACAAAAGTGAAGGTAAATCTTATTCTAAACCTTCTAGAACTCATGAAATTGCGTGTTTTAAGTTTGAGGGATGAGGACACATTGCTAGCCAAGGCCCGAATAGGAGGATCATGGTGCTAAAAGGTAATGGTGAACTAGAGTTCAAAAGTGAAGAAAGTGAAGGAGAAGCTACATTTGATGATGAAGAAGCTTGAGATGAAAGGCTTGATGAATCCACAAAGCATCTAGGGCTGAATTAAGTCTGGTGGCAAGGAGGGTTCTAAGCGTATACAAAGATGAGGACCAAATTCAAAGAGAGAATATCTTCCACACCCAATGTGAAATTTAAGGTAACATTTGTGATAGTTGATAGTGGAAGTTGTGCAAATAGAATTAGTAATTTGGTAGTTGATAAACTGGGGTTACCAACCATTAAACATCTGAAACCATATAGGTTACAATGGCTTAATGATAGTGGTGAGAAGAAAGTAAATAAACAAGCCAAAGTGTAATTCAGCATTGATAAATATGTGGATGTTGTATTGTGTGATGTTGTTCCTATGCATGTGGGTCATATTTTGTTGGGTAGACCATTGGAATTTGATAAGGATGCCATACATTATAGGAGGGAGAATTCCATTGTATTTAAATTTAAAGTGAAAAAGGTTAAGCTGGAGCTATTAACTCCAAAAGAAGTATTTAGAGACCAACTACAAATGCAACAAAGGAGGGAGGCCGAAAAGCTTAAAAAAAAGGTTAGTATGGCACCCACGGCTTCATCATCTATCCAAGAAGGTAGATCCAAACTTGCTGTCCAAGGCAAGCATCCTAAAACTCAAATTGAGTGGAAAAATCATGGGAAAGCTGAAAGTGGAATGAGAAAAGTTGAAAAAGTTGAAAGTGAAGAACAACATGAAAAAGTCAAGAGTGAGGTAAATAAAAGGCAACCTGTGAGTGAGAAAGGAAGAGAAAGAAAAGAGGGAGAAAGAAAAGGGGGGGAAAAAAATTATCTTAGTTTTGAGGATGTTAAAAAAGTAGTTTTAGGTAAGAAACCATTGCTGATTATGATTTATAAAGATGCTTATTTAAAGATGCTTTTGTTGTATAAAACTTTATCTGCATTGTTGAGGGCTTTACTTAGTGGAAACTTTAAAATTTGAAAGAGATTATTTGCTAGCTTTAAAAAGTGTAATTTTTGCTATAATAAGCATGTATTTCTAGATTTTTTTTATGATAGTGTTTGACCTAGGAGATTTGGTTTGGTTGCACCTCATAAAGGAGAGGTTTCCAAAATAAAGAAAGTCAAAGCTTATATCACGTAGGGATAGACCTTTTTAAGCTCTAGAGCGGATCAATGAAAATGCTTATAAACTTGATCTATCAGGTGAGTACAATGTTAATGCCACATTTAATGTTGCTAATTTATCTCCATTTGCTGCAGGTGATGATTTTGATTTAAAGGCAAATCCCTTTCAAGAGGAGGGGAATGATGAGAATCCTTCAAACTCGCACAACCGACAACCCGCTGGGGTGCTGACTCGTTATGGATGAAGACTAGGCCAATCTGATGCGAATCCGCCCAAACCCGCACAACCAACAACCCGCTGGGGTACCGACTCGATACGGATGAAAACTGGGCCTTGCTAAATTTATCCAGAGAATAATCCATTCTCAAGAGGGCATGTTTATTCACGAAGAGCCAAGACCTATTTTGACCATACAAGTGGTGGAAGCCGATATGGGCCCGGGTAACGGTTTTGATACTTTTTAGGAGTCCAGGTAGCATGAAATGGTTCCAAATATTTATGGATTCAATTAATATGTCTAAGATGTCATGAAATCAATTCAAGGTAGCTTCAAAGGAAAAAAAACAAGTGGTGTGCGCATGGGTCCAAGATTTGCCGGGTTTTGCTGTATTTTGTGCTCGCTTTATTGTATTGTGCTGAGTTGGCTTTTTCTCTTTCTTCCAAGCAAGGGAAACATGTGGGACTTCATGGTAAGCTTATTTGGCATCCTAAAAAGCATATTGAAGCCAATTTTGAGCTCAAATTGGTCAAAGAATGGTCAAAGTCAACTTAGTCAAAAAACTAGTATTTTAGTTTCCTAATTTGATTCTACTTTTTTGTTTTAGGAAATTACCATTACTTTTTGGTTTTTATTTATTTATTTTCTGGAGAAATAAGTCTAGGAAAGTTATTATTTTATTATTTTCATTGTAAATTAATTAATTCCTAATTCAAAATAAAGAAATTAATTAATCCAAATTAGATTAGGAAAGGAGTGAGAATTTCGGCCACCATAGGAAACCACTATGGCTGGTTTTCCCTTTTTTTTTTAGAGTTTTATTTTGTGACTATGTAGCCTATTTAAAGGCTTATTTTTCAATAAGTATTAAGTTTGAATTTTATACAGAAAATTATTTGTGAAATTGAATTCTCTAAATTGAATTCTCTGTGTTCTTTTGAACACCTAAAACATCATTAGTGAATGAGTGCTTTAGTTTCGACTTATCAATAGGATTTCCATTACCTACTGTGGCATCTTCATTATATACCAAGGTTTCTAATCACAGGTTGGTTAGGAGTCAAGGTGACCATTAGAACTTGAACATAATTAGATCCGGGCTAATTAATGCGGGTTTAGGAGCCGGTCATCCTCGGTTCATATCACAATCACTAGGGCTCAAGCCAAGATATTTAAGGACAATTTGGCTGTCTTGATATAGGGAGTTATCAATTCTCGATTTGTTCATACCCGAAGATATAGAGAATGTTTTAAGCATCCAAGTGGTGGAAGCCATTATGGACCCAGGTAGCTGTTTTAGTGAAAATATGGATTCTAGGTAGCAACGAATGGATCCAACATTTTTTAGATTCAATGGATATCACCAAGAGGCCATGGAATCATGTCAAGGCAGAATCAAAAGCATTTGAAACCAGCTTGTATGTACAACATCTCAATTTGAGTTATTCCAATCAAGGGGCAACGTGTGGGAATCATTATTAATCATATTTGGCATCCTACATAGCATATGGAAACTTATTTGGGGCGCAAAAATGTTAGAAATTGGTCAAAGATACCTCAGTAGTCAAATTAGTTAACTAGTTTCCTAATTTGATTTTGACTTTTTATTTTAGGAAATTAGTCTTATATTTTTTTCCATTTATTTATTTGCTGGAAGAATCAACTAGGAAAGTTATTATTTTATTATCTTCATTGTAAATTAAATAATTATTAATTCAAAATAAATGAATTAATTAATCCAAGTTAGTTTAGGAAAGTAGGTAAATTTCGGCCAACATGTTTCCTTTTCTCTTTGGTGTCTGGTTTTAACCTAAATTTTTAAGGCTTTATTGTTTTGTGACTCGAGCATATTTTAGGGCTTGATTTTAACGAAGAAAGCTGATGTGTAAAATCAACTCGCAAGTGCACAAATCGTTTTCAAGTAATAAAGTGGAAAAATAGGTTTGTCGTACCCAAGGGATTAAGAATTAAGTACCAAAAATAATTAAGTTTTGGTAATATTTGAACTAGCAATTAAGATGGTAATTGAAAATTAAATAAGCTAAATTAAACAAAAACAAGAAATTAAAATTAGATCAATTTCAAGAGAGTGAGTTTAATAATTATGAATACTAGAGCATTTGATTTCACCACTAACTATTCCAATTTAATTATTTAAATATGTGAATTTAATTTACTAGTAATTTTGTTAACCACACTTAATCACAAAATTAATCAAAAGTAGTTTCCACTCACAATTGATAATATTCACATAACCTAATTTATTCCTTCCGGCCTATAAATTAAATCATGCAAATTCATTAAGCATAAATTAAGCATATAATATGGCATGAGACATAACTATTTTCCAATCAATTATGCATTCATGTAAATCATTGGAGATCCATAATATTATCCTTTTCCAAGCTCAAATATTATTAAAATCATTCATTTCTTCCGGCCTTGAAAGCATTAAGTATACCAATGATTTATTAACAAAGCATATTACTAATTAAATAAAACTCAACATATATTAAAATAATTAGACCTTTATAGTTAGGGCTACATCATAATTAAAGAGAAAGAGAAAAGAATAAAAACTATTGAAGAAATCCTCCTCCAAAAGCTCTCTAAGTCGTAGCCTTCTTCTCCAAGCAAGCCCACGTCTCTATGCTCCCTCCAAACTCTCCAATTGATTTTCTAAAACTATAAAACTTTAAAACTCTAAACTTTAGAACCCTTAAGAGAATCTTAGAAATCCCAAAATTTGATTTGTTTCTATTTAAACCTCCTAAAAAGTTCTTAAATAACTCTCTAAACTTGTATATCTCCCCTCAATGTGGTGGGGGCTATATATATAGGATCTTGGGAACATTTTTCTCTCATTATTTTCAATGTAGGAGTCTTAGAAGATACCTTTTTTAGGCCATCAAGAGGGTTGGACGAATTTCATGTGTAAAAAGGAAACTTAATATTACTTGCTCTCTAATACTTTCCTTTTCTCTAATTCTTTATATAAAAATAGTTAATTAGTCTAATTTACCATTAACGAAGCGTGTGACATGACATGTGCCTCATTAATGATAAATTAATCATTTATCTCCACTTGTCCTAATCTTGGCCCTTGGATTGCCTTGATTCCCTCTCTTAATCAATGGTGGATATTTAACTAGAAATATTCCGTTTTATAAATTTCAAACTTTAAATGATGATATCTTTTTACTCACACCTTGAAATCCAAAACTAATGTGATATTTGAAATCGTTAGATCGTGAGGATTCATATGACATCCACTTCCATTGTGAAATTCCCAACAGAATCTTTATGGAATCTTTAAGGAATCTTTTCAATACTTGATCCGTTCAAGCTCAATCTTGTTTCCCACTATAATTCGACCCAAGGAATCCATTTTTATGGTTGTTTTCTTAAAATTCTTCCTGTTTCACCTTGATTGAGAAAAATACATAATTAAGTATCTTTCCATATCAAATTAACACAAACTAACAAATATTAAGCTATAAATATGATATAAAATCATCAACATTTTAGACCTAACAAATGCACATTTAATAATATTCAAAAATTAATTTGTAAGAAAGAATTTTCTTTGTTCTCTTTGAACACCTAAAACAACATTAGAGAGTGAGTGTTTTGGTTTTGACTTATCAATAGGACTTCTATTACCTATTGTGGCATCTTCATTATACCAAGATTTCCAATCACGTGTTGGTTAGGGGTTAAGGTTTTTCCATAAGAGCTTGAACTTAATTGAGATCTGGGCTAATACGGGTTGAGGCATGAGTTGACTTAGGTTTGTATCACCTTCCTTGGTGATGAGAATCCGCTTGAACCCATACAACTGACTACTGGCTGGGCTGCTAATCCAATACAGGTGAAGACCAGGTCAATTACTAGAGCATAAGCCAAGAGCTTTCAAGACAACCTGGCTAGATTCATATAGGGAGTTATCAATTCTCAAATGGTTTATCCATATCTGAAGATGCAAGACCCATTTTATGCATCCAGAAGGTGAAGGCTGATACGGACTCGAGTAGCTGTTTTAGTGTAATTATGGACTCCAGACAGCACGGAATGGGTTCAACAGTTCTTGAATTCAATTGATACCATTAAGAGGTCATGGAAACAAGTCTAGGCTTGCAAAAGCAATCAAAGAAGGCATTTGTGCATAGGAGGAGTTTTTGGCAGAAATTGCTGTTTTGTTGCTAGCTTTACGGTATTATGCAGATTAAGCATTTTCTCTTTGGTCCATCACCTACTGTGGCATCTTCATTATAGCAAAGTTTCTAATCACAAGTTGGTTAGGAGTTAAGGTGACCAATAGAATTTGAACATAATTAGATTCGGACTAATATAATATTGGTTTATGCGCAGGTCATCCTAGGTTCGTATCATTTGGTATTAGAGCTAAATTTTATTCAAGTTTGGTCTATCTTTATTTGTTTTATTTTGTTTTGTGTTAATCTGCAATTTTAGCATTAGGTTAAGGTTGCTTCTATCATTATACACGTCCTACATGTAAAAAAAAAAAAAAAAAAAAAAAAACTCATTCCTAATTAAATTAGGTTTTCCTAATTTTATTGTATTTTTTTTGTTTCCTAGTTTGTTGGTTGTTCTTCACTATTGTTCTTAGTAATTTAGTTTGTTGTTGATTTTTCTTTGCTGCTTTGATCTTAAATATTTGCATTCATATATTCAAAAAAAAAAAAAAAAAGTGTGTTTGCGGCAACGTATATAGATTTGCAAGAAAATTGCACATTTGTATTTTGTTGTTGGAGGTCATGGGTTTGGTGGAATTTTTGTGTAGAATTGCTATTTTTGGTGTTGATCTTTGCTACTAGAGTTATCTTACATTCTGTGAGTTAAAAACAAAAAAAAAAAACAAAATCGGTTTGTTGAATTTGGTGTTTGCTAGAAATTTTGTTTGAACTGCTGAATTGTTGACTATTTATTTAATATTTGGAGTTGCTGGAGATTTAATTTTACTGCTGGATATTTGAATATTAGGTTCTAAAAATATTGGATTAAAATTACAAAAACTTGAATTACCAAGGACAACAACCAACAACTATTTCTTATTTTGTCCAAATTGATTCTTGTTCGTGTTTGAATTTTTTTTCCTAAATTTGTATTCCTGAATACTTAATTTCTTACCATCTGGTCCAGTTCTTTTTTGTTCCAAAGTTTGCTTTGTTAAATTGCCTTCTTTTCGCTTAGAAAAGCCGAGAATTAGGTGTTTAAAAATTCACTCGGTATTGTTTGCTTTTTGCTACTATTTTGTTGATAAGTTTAATTAAAACATACTTGTGATCTAAGTGCTATTTTGTAGGTGTTTTAATTAGAACTTTGAGATAATTCTTTAAGTGGAACAAGGCAAGAGGGTGTGAGCTTAACAGAGGGTAAAAGCCGAAACTAGTGTGCAAACATGAGTGTCAAGGCCATCATTAAGTGAAACACGTAATGGAATGAATTTGGTGAGGTTCTATTTTATTTTTGTGACATTCATACTAAAATGGCAGATTCAAGGCTGAGAAGAGGAGATCCACCTTTGAGGAGTAATGAACAGGAGTCCGTAGGATTTAAAGGCTATTCTCGAGCTATAGGTAGTGGTCAGTAAATGGACATGAGGGCTGTCTTGGAGCAATTATAGCAGATGAACACTTAATTTGACCATATAAATCAAAGGATGGACAGATTAGAACATCCCAATGATTAGAGACATCCTAACGAATGCCAAATACAAGGTTTGATGCTCATAAAGGCCGACGTCGAGGTCGAGGTGGCCAAGGGCAACCTAGAGAGGAATTTTGGGAAGGTAACTTTGAAGATGACTTGGAGGAGTTTGATGAAAATTTTGCATTCCAAGGAAGGCAAAACTGTGGGAGATCAACAAGGAACAAAGATGATGATCTTGGAGATATCAAGGTAAACATTCCACCTTTCATAGGAAAGAGTGACCCGGAACATTATTTGGAATGGGAGGCGCGAATGGAGATGATTTTTGCCTGTCACAACTATCCGGAGGCCAAGAAAGTTAAATTGATAGCAATGGGATTTGGAAACTATGCACTCCAATGGTGGACTAATGAATAAAACACCCGAATAAGAGTTGGTGATGACTTGATTACTACACGGCAACAAATGAAAGGAGCCATGAGGAATCGATTTGTACCATCACACTATCATAGGTTGCTGCATCAAAGACTTCAATCTTTATCTCAAGGAAATAGGTTCGTAGAGGATTATTACAAGGAGATGGAGATGTTCATGACGAGGTTGAACATGAATGAAGATAGAGAAGCAACTATGGCAAGATGTTTAGGTGGTTTGAATCGTGAGATAGCCAATCAACTAGAATTGCAACAATATGTGGAATTGGAGGAGATTTTGCATGTGGCTATTAAACTTGAGCATCAATTCAAGAGGAGGGGTATAAGATCATGGTTTGGAGGAGTTTCAACCAGCGGGAGGTCAAATCCAAGTACTTGGAGAAGTAATCCCACCTGTGAAACAAGACAAAAACCGAAGCTAGTTTAAGAGAGCTCCAACTGGCCAATGAAGGATTTAAAAGCCGAATCTGCCCAAGCACCAAAGAATGAGGTAAAATCTGATCCTAAACGTTCAAGATCTAGAAAATTTGTTTGTTTTAAGTGCTAGTGATGAGGACACATCATTAGCCAATATCCGAATAGAAGAATCATAGTGTTAAAAGGTAATGGTGAGCGAGAATCAGAAAGTGAGGAAAGTGAAGATGAAACCAAGCAAGGAGAGGAAGACTTTGAGGACCCGAAACCTTGCATGCATCCAATGCCAAATTAAACTTGGTTTCTAGAAGAGTACTAGTAGGATTAAGTTCAAAGAAAAAATATCTTCCACACCGATGTGAAATCCAAGGTAAGACTTGTAGTATGATAATTGATAATGGAAGTTGTACAAATATAATTAGTAGCATGGTAGTTAATAAATTAGGCTTAACCACTATTAAACATCCAAAACCATATAGATTACAATGGCTTAATGATAGTGGTGAGATGAAAGTGAATAAACAAGGCAAGGTAAAATTTAGCATATATAAATATGTGGATGTTTTTTTGTGTGATGTTGTGCCTATGCATGCCGGACATACTCTATTAGGTAGACCATGGAAATTTGATAAAGATGCTATTCATTATGACTGAGAGAATTGTATTATTTTTAGGTTTAAAGATAAAAAAGGTCAAGCGGAAACCATTAATTTCCAAGGAGGTATGTAAAAATCAACTACAAATACAACAAAGAAGGGAGGTGGAAAAGGTTAAAGAGAAAGCTAGTATGGCACCTACAGTTTCACCATCTATCCAAGAGGGTAAGTCTGAGTTTGCTGTTCAAGGTAGGCATTCTAAGACTCAAATTGAGTAGAAAAACCAAGAGAAGGCCAAGTGTGGAGTAAGAGAGAACAAGAAACTCGAGAGTGAGAGCGAGGTTGAAAAAGCCGAGAGTGGGGGCTAAACCGAAAGAAAGAAAGAAAAAGAAAGAAAAGAGAGGAAAAATGAAAATTTTTATTTGAGTTTTGATGATGTTAATAAAGCAATTTTGAATAAAAAATCATTGCTAGTTATAATTTGTAAAGATGTTTTTGTTTTATAGAACTTTATCTGCATTGTCGAGAGCTTTACTTAGTGGAAATTTGAGAATTTGGGAGATATTATTTGCTAATATTACAAAGTGTGATTTTAGCCTAAATGAATTTGTATTTCTAGTATTTTTTGTGACAATGTTTGACCCAGGGGATTGTGTTTGGTTGCATTTAAGAAAGGAGAGGTTTTCCGAATAAAGAAAATCAAAGCTTGTGCCGCGTGGAGATGGACATTTTCAAGTTTCGAAGTGGATTACTAAAAATATTTACAAACTTGACTTATCGGGTGAGTATAATGTTAGTGCTACATTTAATGTTGCTGGCTTACCTCCTTTTTCTACAGGTGATGATTTTAATTTGAGGGAAAATCCTTTTCAAGAGCAGGAGAGGAAGGGAATGATGCGAATCCGTCCGAATCCACACAACCGACAACCTGCTGGGGTGTTGACCCAATATGGATGAAGACTAAGGAAATCACTAGAGCTCAAGCCAAGAGGTTTAAGGACAACCTGGGAGAATTTATACAGGGAGTAGTTAATTCTCAAAAGAGCTTGTCCATACCCAAAGATACAAAGCTTGTTCTACGCATCCGAGCAGTGGAAGCCGATACGGACCCAGGTAGTAGTTTTCGTGCAAATTTAGACTTTGGGCAGCAAGGAATGGTTCTAACACTTCATGAAATCAACAAATATCATTAAGAGGATATGAAATCTAGCCAAGGCAGAATAAAAAGCATCTAAAATGGACTTGTACAGACAGCATCTCAATTTGGCCGAAAATGTGTTGTTTAGCTACTGGCTTTAACTTATTCCAATCAAGGGGCAACATATTGGAATCACTATTAATCATATTTGGCATCCTACATTGCATATGTAAGCTGATTTTGAGCCCCAACAAGCTGAAGATTGGTCAAAAATACCTTGGTAGTCAAACTAGTCAACTAGTTTCCTAATTTGATTTTGACTTTTTGTTTTAGGAAATTAGTCTTTCATTTGGTTTCTATTTATTTTTTTTGCTGGACAAATAAACTTAAGAAAGTTATTATTTTATTATTTTCATTATAAATTAATTAATTTCTAATTCAAAATAAAGAAATTAATTAATCAAAATTAGATTAGAAAAGGAGGTGAATTTTGGCAAAGCTAGGTTTCCTATTCTTTAGTGGCCAGTTTTACCTAGATAATTAGGGTTTTATTTTGTTAATTTTAGCCTATTTAAGGGCTTGTTTTATCAAGAATAGTCGATACATTATTCATATAGAAAATTATTTGTGAGATTGAATTCTCTTTGTTCTCTTTGAACATCTAAAGCACCATTGGTAAATAAGTGTTTTAGTTTAACTTATCAATAGGATATCCATCACCTGTTGTAGCATCTTCATTACATCAAGGTTTCTAATTACAGGTTGGTTAGGGGTTAAGGTGACCATTAGAACTTGAACATAATTAGATCTGAGCTAATATAATTTGTTTAGGCACAGGTTGTCCTAGGTTCATATCAACAAGCTGCAAATTGGTCAAAGTTTGCTTAAATTAGTAAGCTAGTTTCCTAATTTGAGTTTGACTTTTTGTTTTATGAAATTAGTCTTTTATTTGGTTTTTATTTACTTATTTTATGAAAAAAAAACAACTTAGGAAGGTTATTATTTTATTATATCCGTTGTAAATTATTTAATTTCTACTTCAAAATAAAGAAATTAATTAATCTAAATTAGTTTCGGAAAGTAAGTGAATTTAAGCCAACCCATTGTTTCCATATCTCATGGCCGATTTTACCTAGCTAAATTAGGGTTTATTGCTTTGTGACTTTAATATATTTAAATGTTACTTTTCAAAGGGAATGCACCTTCAATATTACTCTGAAATTTATTTGTGAGATAGAATTTTCTTAGTTCTCTTTGAACACCTAAAACATTAGTAGAGAGTGAGTATTTTAGTTTGACTTATAAAAAATCCATCACCTATTATGGTTTTATTTTATTTTTTTTTTTTTGGTGCTGCTGGAAATTGTGTTACATCATCATATTTGTGATTAAAAAAAAAAAGAAAACATATAAAAAAAAATCCCAAAGGCCAAGTTAAAAAAAAAAAAATTGCACAAAAGGCTGGTTTGTTGAATTTGGAAATTAAAATTTGTTTGAGCTGAAAAATTTGAAATTGTGATTACTGGAGTCAGTAGAATTATCTATTGTTGCTGGTTCTTTGAAATTTGAGTGCTAAATTTAATTGGATTAAAATTTGTTAAGGGAATTGAAACAAAACTTGAATTACAAGAACAACAACCAACAACTACTTCTTAATTTTGTTCGAATTGTTTTTTTTTTTTTCATTGTTTGAATTTCTTTCCTTAAATTCTATCCTTGAATTTTGATCCTTAATATTCTAGTTTATTCTTGCTTAATCCAATATTGCCTTGATTAATTTACCTTTGTTTTGGTTAGTTAGTCCAAGAATAGGTATTTTCATTCCGTTTGGTATTTGCCTATTTTTGCTTGCTGTTTTATTAATAAGTTTAACTTAAGGTACACTTGTGATATAATTGTTGGTTAACATTCAAGGTGTTATTAAATCTCAAAAGTGCATGGTTATACCTGAAGATTCAAAGTCCACGTTATGAAGATCAAAATGGACGAAGAAAGCTATTTTGGCACATTTATGGACCCCAAGCAGCAAGGGATGAATTTGTTGGTTTATCAACATGATTGAGCACTCAAAGAGATCATGAAATCATGTGAAGGCAGAAGAAAAGGAAACCGAACTCATCATTTGCCCATACACTTCAATTTGCTCGAAATTCACCAATTTGGTGCTGGGAGGGACTTTTCTTGTAATCCAAGCAAGCTTTGACCATTCCAATCAAAGGAAACATGTGGGAACCAGTTCTAATCCTATTTGGAATCCTACATGGCATTTTGGAGATGATTTGGAGCTTAAACTAGCTTGTGATTGGACAAAGACAACTTGGTTGGAAAACTAGTAAACTAGTTTCCTAATCTGAAATTTGGCTTTCTATTTTAAGAAATACTCTTTCATTTTGATTTTTATTTAATTATTTGCTGGAAAATTTACTTTAGAAATGTTGACATTTTATTATTTTGATTGTAAATTAATTAATTCCTATTTCAAAATTAGGGAATTAATTAATCCAAATTAGTTTAGGAAAGGCTAGGAAATGCTGCCACACCATGATTATTTACCATTGGCTGGTTTTTAACCTAATTCCTTTAGGATTTAATTTTGTCACTCAAACGTATTTAAAGACTTATTTTCTCAATAATATTCAGATCATCATTCATACAAGAATTTAATTGTGAGAAAGAATTTTCTTTGTTCTTTTTAAACATCTAAAATATCGAGTGTTTTAGTTTGACTTATCAATAGGGCATCCATCACCTATTGTGGCATCTTCATCGTATACCAAAGTTTATTCCCAACTTGATTAGGGGTCAAGATGACAATTAGTGATACAAACCTAGGTCAACTATGTATTATATTGGCCCGGATCACAATTAATGATGATTCCCACATGTTTCCCTTGATTGGAACAAAGAGAAAACGATAAATCAACAAAATACAGAAAAGCTAGCAGCAAAACATTTTCGGCCCAAAAGTCCTTCCACGCGCAAATCACAATTTTAGTTGCTTTAGCTTCTGCCTTGTCTTGATTCCATGACCTCTTAGTGATATACATTGAATTCATGAAGCGTGGGATCCATTCCTTGCTGCCTGGAGTACAAAATTGCCCTAAAACAGCTACCTCGGTCCATATCGACCTCCACCACTTGGATACTTAAAACAGGCCTTGAATCTTCTGGTATTAACAAACCCTTTTGAGATTTGATAACTCCTTGTATAAAGCGAGCCAGGTTGTACTAGCACAACCGACAACCCACTAGGATGCAACTACAAGTGGATTCTCATCATTCCCCTCCTTTTGAAAAGGATTTACCTCCAAATCAAAGTCAACACCTATAGAAAAAGGAGATAAATTAGTAACATTAAATGTAGCATTAATATTATACTTACCTGGCAAGTCAAGCTTGTAAGCGTTTTCATTAATCTGCGCAAAAATTTAAAAATGTCCATCTCCACATGGCATAAGTAATGTGATTCCGCCCGAGTCCACACAACCGACAACCCGCTGGGGTGTTAACTCGATACGCATGAAGACCGGGCCAATCACTAGGGCACAAGCTAAGATTTTTAGGGACAAATTTGCTCCTTTTATCCAGAGAGTGATTCATTCTCAAGAACACTTGTCCATACCTAAAGACCCAAGACCTGTTTTGGGCATACAAGTGGTGGAAGCCGATACGGATCCAAGTAGAGTTTTGGTGCATTTATGGAGTCTGGGCAAGAAGGAATGGTTCTAACACTTCATGAACTCAATAATATCATTAAAAGGACATGGAATCCAACCAAGGCAGAATCAAAAGCATCTAAAAAGGACTTGTACGGACAACATCTCGATTTGACCGAAAATGTGCTGTTTTGGTGTTGACTTTGACTTTTCTTCTTGTTTAACTTATTCCAATCAAGGGGTAACTTGTGGGAATCATTATTAATCATATCTGGCATCCTAAATGGCATATGGAAGCTGATTTGGATCCTAAACAAGCTGGAAATTTGTCAAAGATACCTTAGTAGTCAAACTAGTCAACTAGTTTCCTAATTTGATTTTAATTTTTTGTTTTAGGAAATTAGTCTTTTATTTTTATTTTTATTTATTTATTTGCTGGACAAATAAGCTTAGGAAAGCTATTATTTTAGTATTTCAATTGTAAATTAATTAATTCCTAATTCGAAATAAAGGAATTAATTAATCCAAATTAGTTTAAGAAACTAGGAAAAATTAGGCACTTTCCTTTTCTCTACTTTCTTTTTCTCCACACTTTGAGTCCGATTTTGAATTAATTTTTTGAGGGTTTTTGCTTTGTAATCTTAGCCTATTTAAAGGCTTATTTTCAATGAGAAATCAAGCTAGAAAATTGTTTGTGAGATTGAATTCTCTTTGTTCTTTTGAACACCTAAAACACCATTAGTGAATGAGTGTTTTAGTTTGACTTATCAATAGGCCTTCCATCACCTATTATGACGTCTTTATTATATAACAAGATTTCTAATCACAGGCTAGTTAGGGGTCAAGGTGATCATTAGAACTTGAACATAATTAGATCCGGGCTAATATAATACGGGTTTAGGAGCAGGTCGTCCTAGGTTCGTATCAATAAGCTTCGACCTTCTTTCTTCGGGAAACCTCTCCTTTAATTATAATCAAATGCAATCTTTTGGGTCAAACACTATCACAAGGAATCCTAGAAATACCAATTTATCTTTATAGAAATCACACTTTTTTAAGTTAGCAAATAATCTCTCCCAAATTTTCAAATTTCCACTAAGTAAAGCTTTCAACAATGCATATAAAGTTCTATACAACAAAAGCATCTTTATAAATCATGACCAATATAGGTATATTACTCACAAATGCATTTTTAAGCTCACCAAAGCTAAGATGAAAAAATTTATTTTTTTTGTCTTTCCTTTCTTTTTCTTTCTCACTCATGGATCCCACACGTTTTCCCTCACTCTCGAATTTTTCAAGCTTTTTCTCATCCTCGGCTTTGTCATTATGTTCGCCCTCATAATTGAGTTAGTTTATTCTACCCTCTTGAATGGATGGTGAAGCTGTGGGTGCCTTACTAACCTTTTCTTTAAGCTTTTGGGCCTCCCACCTTTGTTGCATTTGAAGTTGGTCTCTAAACACCTCTTTAGAAGTCAATGGTTCCAGCTTAACCTTTTTACCTTTAAATCTAAAAACAATAGTATTCTCTCAACATAATGTATAGTATATTTATCAAATTACCATGGTCTACCTAATAGAATATGTCCAGCATGCATAGGCACAACATCACATAAAACAACATCCACATATTTATCAATGCTGAATTTTACTTAGGCTTGTTTGTTTACTTTCATTTCACCATAATCATTAAGCCATTGTGATACGAACCTAGGACGACCTGCTCCTAAACTCGTATTACATTAGCCCGGACGACCTTGACCCCTAACCAACCTGTGATTAGAAACTTTGATATATAATGAAAATGCCACAATAGATTATGGAAGGGCTATTGATAAGTCACGCTAAAACACTCATTCACTGATGGTGTTTTAGGTGTTCAAACGAACAAAAAGAATTCAATCTCACAAATAATTTTTTGTATAAAATTTAAGCTTGATTTCTCATTGAAAATAAGCATTTAAATAGGTTTTGAATGAACAAAATAAAACCCTAAAAGGATTAGGAAATTTCAGCCAACATAGAATCCAATTAGGAAATTGGCTAATTTCACACCCTTTCCTAATCTAATTTGGATTAATTAATTCCCTTATTTTGAATTAGAAATTAATTAATTTACAATGAAAATAATAAAATAATAACAACTTTCATAAAATTATTTGTCTAGCAAATAAATAAATAAAAACCAAAAGTGAAAGTAATTTCATAAAACAAAAGTAGAAATCAAATTAGGAAACTAGAATACTAGCTTTTTTACTAAGTTGACTTTGACCAATTTTTAACTAACTTGAGCTCCAAATCAGCTTGTATATGCTTTGTAGGATGCCAAATAAGATTATTATGGAGTCCCACACATTGCCCTTGCTTGGAGAAAGAGAAAAAGCCAACTTAGCAAAAAAAATAGTAAGCCAGCAAATAATACAGCAAAACCCGGCCATTTTCTCTCTCATGCGTACAACTCTTAAATGACCAGAAAAGCTTCTGTCTTGACCAGATCCCATGACTTCTTAGTGACATCAAGTGAATTCAAGAAGATTTGAACCCATTTTCCACTGCTCAGAATGCATAAATGCACCAAAACTGCTACCTGGGTCTGCATCGACTTTCACCAATTGAATGCTCAAAATAGGCTTTGTATCTTCTTATATGGATAAGCCCTTTTGAGAATGAATTACCCCCTGGATAAAGGCAGCAATTTTGTCCTTAAACCTTTTAGCTTGAACCTTAGTGATCAGTCGATCTTCATCCATATCGGGTCAGCACCCCAGCGGGTTGTCGGTTGTGTGGGTTTGAGCGGATTCGCATCACATTGTACTCTACATGGTTCAGGATGTTTAATTGTTGTTAAACAAAATTTTTTCACAACAATATTACTAATTACATTTATACAACTTCCACTATCAATTATCATACTGTAAACCTTACCTTGGATTTCACGAGTGTGGAAGATGCTCTCTCTTTGAATTTGATCCTCATCTTTGTACACAGTAAAGACTCTTCTAAATATCAAACTTAACTTGGCATGTGAAGCATTTAAGGTCTTTTCTTCAACTTCAAGTTCTTCCTCTTCTTGCTTGGTTTCATCCACACTTTCTTCACTTTCGGATTGGCAATGTGTCCTCATCTGTGGCACTTAAAACAAACAATATCATGAGTTCTAGAAGGTTTAGGATCAGATTTACCTTCATTCCTTGGTGCTTGGACAGATTGAACCTTGGCTTCCCTTTTTGGTCTATTGGAGCTTTCTTTACCTAGTTTCGGTTTTGGCTTGTAATCATATGTGGGATTGCTTCTCCAAACACTTAGATTTGACCTCTTGTGTGATACTCCTCCAAACTATGTACTTATGCCCCTCCTCTTGAATTGATTCTTAAGTTTAATAACCACATGCAACATCTCTTCTAATTCCACATATTGTTGTAATTCCAATTGATTGGCTATCTCCGATTCAACCCACCTAGAAACCAAGCCATGGTTAATTCTCTACCCTCGTTCATGCTCTATCTCATCATGAGCATCTCCATCTCCTTGTAGTAATCCTCCAATGACATACTACTTTATGATAAAGATTGTAACTTTTAATGTAGCAACATATGGTAATGGGTTGCTACAAATCGCTTCCTCGTGGCTCCCTTCATTTGTCGCCAAGTAGTAATCAATTCATCACCTATTCTTCTTCAGGTACTTTGCTCATTTGTCCACCATTGGAGTGCATAATGTCCAAATTCCAAAGCTGCTAATTTAACATTCTTAGCCTCTGAATAGTTGTGACAATCAAAGATCATCTCCATACACTCCTCCCATTATCAATTATCATACTACAAATATTGCCTTAAATTTCACAGTGGGTATGGAAGATGTTTTCTTTTTAAATTTGGCCTTTGATGGTTTGAGAGTCTAGGCTTCTTCATGTTCTTCATCTCCAATTTCCTCATCAACAAATTTGGTTTAGCTTTGGATCCCTCATTTTCGGACTTCAATTCTCTATTGCCTTTCAACACCATGATTTTTTGGATTAGACATTGGTTGGCAACATGTCCTCATCCTTGGCACTTAAAACAAATAATATCTCGAGTTCTTAAGGATTTAAGGTCATATTTGCCTTCCAACTTGGGTGTTCGAGTTGAATTTGGCCTTGTATCTCTCATTGACTGATTGGTATCTTTCCCCCTCTAGCTTTGATTTCGGCCTTGTGTGATATGTGGGATTGCTTCTCCAAACACTTGAATTAGATCTCCCGCTGTTGGAAACTCCTCCAAACTGTGAGTTTTTTCCCTCCTTTTGAATTGGTTCTCAATTTTAATGGCCACATGAAGCATCTCTTTAAATTACACATATTGTTATAACTTCACTTAGTATGTTGTTTCTTGATTCAAACCTCCCAAAAACCTTGCCATGGTTGCTTCATGGTCCTTATTCATGCTCAACCTCATCATGAGCATCTCCATCACTGTGTAGTAGTCTTCCATAGTCCTACTTCCTTGTGATAATGATTGAAGCCTTTGATGCAGCAACCTATGGTAATTCATGGCTCCTTTCATTTGTCACCATGTTGTAATTAATTCATTGCCAACTCTCCTTCAGGTACCTTGCTCATTATTCCACCATTGGAGTGCATAATGTCCAAATTCCAAAGCAGCTAATTTAGCCTTCTTGCCTTTGAACAGTTGTGGCAATCGAGTACCATCTCCATATGCTCCTCCCACTCTAGGCAAGCCTCCAGATCGCTCTTTCCCATAAAAGGTGTTATGTTGACCTTAATGTTTCCAAGATTGTTATCTTCCTCACGGGCTTACCTCCCATGATTTTACCTTCCTTGGAGTGCAAAAATACCTTTAAACTCCTTCTTGAGGTTATCTCCAAAGTTGTCTCCTTCGAATTCCTTCCTAAAACGTCCTCGACCTTCATGTGATTCATGCCTTATACTCGACCCCCTCTTAAGATGTTTCAAACTTGTCCATCATTTGATCTAGTTGATCAAAGGGAACATTCATTTGTTGTAATTATCTCCATACCGCTATCATGTTGGTAGGTTCACTCCACTTTTCGTAGTTCTAGAATCCCCTTTATATCCTATGGATTCCTCTTCATTTATTCTTAAAGAACCATCTCCTCTTTTTAACCTTGAATCTATCATGTTACTAAAAATAATGCAAAAATCTTTACCAATTTCACTCCCTCGCGTGTTTCACTTAAACAAGGTCTTGGCACTCAAATTTCACACTAGTTTCGGCTTTTGACCAAGCTCACACTCTTTTGCTTTTTTCCACTTAAAGAATTACCTCAAATTTCTACTAAAATACACTCAAAACAAAAACTAGGTTAAGAGTATGGTCTAATTAAACAACAGCAACAAAAAAAAGTAATTACCGAGTGAATTGATAAAACTAGTCTCAGCCTTACTAACCAAGAAAAATAAGGTAAATCAACAAGCAATTTTCAAAATTAATAAGGAGCAAACTAGAATAGTAAAAAACCAAAAAATTAAGGATATAATTTAGAAAAAATATTCACACAACAAACAAAAACAGTTTAAACAAAATATGGCATAGTTATTTGTTGTAGTTCTTCTAATTTAAGTTTTCGTTTCAAATCCTTTAATAATTTTAATCCAAACAATTTTAGCACTCAAAATTAGAAATCTAGCAACCTAGCAGTTACAATTGTGTTTCTCGAAAACAAACAGTTCCCAATAATATTCTACCAAAACCGACCTTTGTGCAGAAATTGTTTTTTTATCTTAGGCTTTTCTTTTTTTAAAAAAAAGAAAAAAAAATCACTCGAAGATTATAACACCAACTCCAGTAGCAAGAAACAACATCAAAATTCCAATTCCAAGGCCAAAATCTAACCAAACCCTATCCACACTTCAAACAAAAACAAATTGCACAATTTTTAAGTTTTTAGGCAATATGCTTTCGAATCTCTCTTCTTTTTTTTCTTTTTTTTGAATATATGAATTGATACGAATCTAGGTTTACTTGCTTCTAAACCAGTATAAGATTACCCCTGATCAAAAATTAAGTTCAGATTTTAATATCACCTTAACCCCTAATCAACTTGTGATTAGAAACCTTGGTATATGATGAAGACGCCACAATAGATGATGGATGTCCTATTGATAAGTCAAACTAAAACACTTGATTTCTATTAAGTGTTTTAAGTGTTCAAAAAGAACAAAGAGAATTCTAAATATCTTTCTGTATCAATAATATACTGAATTTTTATAAATATTTTTTTGTATCAATAATGTACTGAATTTTTATTGAGTAAAAATTCAGTACATTATTGATACAGAAAAATATTTATAAAAATTCAGTATATTATTGATGCAGAAAAATATTCAGAATTCTCTTTTTTCTCTTTAAACACCTAAAACATTTAATAGAAATCAATTGTTTTAATTTGACTTATGATGTGTAAAATCAACTCGCAAGCGCACGAATCGTTTTCAAGTAATAAAGTGGAAAAATAGGGTTGTCGTGCCCAAGGGATTAAGTATTAAGTACCAAAGATAATTAGGTTTTGATAATATTTGAACTAAAATTTAAGATGGCAATTGAAAACTAAATTAAACAAAAGCAATCAATTTAAATTAGATCAATTTCAAGTAAGAGAGAGAATTGAATAATTATGAATACTAGGGCATTTGATTTCACCACTAACTATTCCAATTTAATTACTTAAATATGTAAATTTAATTAACTAGTAATTTTGTTAACCACACTTAATCACAAAATTAATCAAAAGTAGTTTCCACTCACAATTGATAATATTCACATAACCTAATTTATTCCTTCCGGCCTATAAATTAAATCATGCAAAACTCAAGCATAGATTAAGCAAATAATATGGCATGAGACATAACTATTTTCCAATCAATTATGCATTCATGTAAATCATTGGAGATCCATAATATTATCCTTTTCCAAGCTCAAATATTATTAAAATCATTCATTCCTTCCGGCCTATGAAAGCATTAAGTATACCAATGATTTATTAACAAAACATATTACTAATTAAATAAAACTCAACATATATTAAAATAATTAAACCTTCATAGTTAGGGCTACATCATAGCCCTAGCTATGAAAATTAGTTCATGGTAAAAATAATTTCAACATCCATAATTATTAAAAATAATAAGATTCACAATTAAAGAGAAAGGAAAAGAGAATAAAAACTATTGAAGAAATTCTCCTCCAAGAGCTCTCAAAGTCGTAGCCTTCTTCTCCAAGCAAGCCCACGTCTCTCTGCCTCCTCCAAGCTCTCCAATTGATCTTCTAAAACCCTAAAACTTTAAAACCCTAGAACCCTTAAGAGAACCTTAGAAACTCCCAAAATTTGGTTTGTTTCTATTTAAGTCTCCTAAAAGCTCTTAAATAACTCTCTAAACTTGTATATCTTCCTTCAATGTGGTGGGGGCTATATATATAGGGCCTTGGGAATCTTTTTCTCTCTTTATTTTCAATGTGGGAGTCTTGGAAGATACCTTTTTTAAGCCATGAAGAGGGTTGGACGAATTTCATGTGTGAAAAGGAAACTGTATATTACTTGCTCTCTACTACTTTCCTTTTATCTAATTCCTCCTAAAAAAATAGTTAATTAGTCTAATTTACCCTTAATGAAGCATGTGACATGACATGTGCCTCATTAATGATAAATTAACCAATTATTGCCACTTGTTTTTATCTTGGCCCTCAAATTGCCTTGATTCCCTCTTTTGATCAATGGTGGAGAATAACTAGAATATTATTTTTTATAAATTCCAAACTTTAAATGATGATAACTTTTTGCTCGCACCTCGAAATCCAAAAATAACGAGACATTTGAAATCCTCAGATCTTGATGATTCATATGACATCCACTTCTATCATGAAATTTCCGATAGAATCTTTATGGAATCTTCAAGGTATCTTTTTGAAATCTTTTTAATGCTTAATTCGTTCGAGCTCAAATCTTGCTTCCCACCATAATTCGACCCAAAGAATCCATTTTTATGGTTGTTTTCTTAAAATTCTTCCTCTTTTACCTAAATTAAGAAAAATACATAATTAAGTATCTTTCCATAACAAATTAACACAAACTAACAAATATTAAGCTATAAATATGGCATAAAATCATCAATATTTTAGACCTAACAAATACCCCCAAACTTAAGATTTGCTAGTCCCTAGCAAAGAAAAAGAATAAGAAAATGAAATGTTATTTAAAGAACATAAGATACTTTAATAAGGTGCCTCAAAGATTGTATAACATATGACTTTTCAAATGGTTTCAAAGTAATTATGTAACTCAATACCTTATATTCTATCCAACATATATGATACTTCCAATGTGTGTGTGTGGAAATCAATTTATACACTTAATTATCATATGCTTGAATAAATTTACAAGAATTAGAGATTGATAATAACTTATGAGCTGCCATATGCTTGACTTAATTATCACTCTCCACTAATGTAGGTTAATGCACCACCTTAAATCATTAGGACTTCATGGTTTCTATTGTTAAGGCTAATGGATAAGGTTAAAGAAAGAAAAGGATAGGATATAGTAAATCAAAGAAAGAAAGCTAAAATTAAATATCAATGAATAAATCAATTGTAAAATTTGTTTCTTTATTAGAACTTCTTTTCTTATTTTAACTTCAATTTCAATATCCTTTATCTCCTTTTTATTGTGCATACATTCTTCAAATCACACATATTCTTTCTTTATTTCTCTTTTTTTTTTTTTTTTTTTTTTTTTTTCTTTCTTTTCCACTAAACCCCCAAAATTATTTTTCTTCTTATTGCACATTCAAACCTCCAATTTACACAAAAATGCATACTAGAGCCAAATTCACCAAATACTTAACCTCCAAACTTTATTTTTTCCTTTTTCTCATTTTTTTCTTTTTCAACACTCAAACAAGCTCACAAGCATATATTCATATCAATTCAATTAAAGCTCTCTTTGTAGTATGTTCAAGGTAGGAAAAAGAAATTTAAGGCTCAAAAAGGGTAAGTAAATGTGCTTTAATGAAGAAAAGGCTCTAACACATCTTTATGCATCCTAAAGGCTCAAATAAGGTACTAGTGGAAGATAATGTATTAGGTTGGCTTGAAAGGCTCAAACTTAAACAAAGATGGCCTAAATCATGTTCTTAGTAATGCATTCACCTAGGATTTCGCCTCAAGCAATAATCAAGCAAGTTCTAGAGTTCAATTAATAATAAAGTACTCGAATTCATGCAAACCTTCTTCAAAACACAATCTAAATTATGCATTATTGATTATGTGCTCAAAATTTATTGAAAGTAACAATATGCGAATATAACTTCAAGCATTTAAGCATACACAAAAACAAATCCACCATCTAAAAACCAATTTATTTTCAATCATAGTCTTATCATTGGCTCATTAAAGTACTTAAGAAAACACCACAAAAACAAAATTTTTTTTTTTTTAATAATGAAGGAAAATAAAAACTAAAACTAACATTTTTGAAAACTTATAAAAACACTTAAATGGACAAGATTTAAAAGATGCAAAGAATGCTTTTCACCCCCAAACTTAAAATGAACAATGTCCTCATTGTGAAAAACATAAAATAAAGCAAAAGTAAATAAAAGGTAAAGAATACTCCCCTTTGAAGACATGGAATGTTCCTCGTAATGTGAAAAAATTTGATGTACTCCAATGCATATTCAAGGTGGTTATACTCCAAAAACCTAACTTTAGACTTGAAATTCTCAACATTCGTCTTTTGCTCTTTTACACCTAAACATCTTAAAACCTTGCAAAAACTCAAACAAAACACATCAAAACAACCTAAAAACAAGAAAACCACTAAAAACAACTAAAATAAATAGATAAATATAAGGTAAAGAAAGAAATTTGGGTTGCCTCCCTAGAGCGCTTGTTTAAAGTCATTAGCTTGACTTCATCCTTTTGATGTTCAACCTGGATTAAATATATAAATGATGTCATCCTCATAATATTGTCCAAGCTTATGATATGGAAATTGTGCATGATGATAATCTTGTGGCCTTAGCAAACTTTTAACTCCTTGTCCTATATAAGTCTCAATTTGAATTAAAAGCATGAATTGAACTTTCTTTTTGGTAGATTGGATTCTTTTAGGTCCAAAAATGCTTTGTTTGTCTCCTTTTGGGATGCATTCAACCCCAATTGCATTTTTGGAGCATGGATATACATCTTGGGCTCTTGAAAATTCAATATTTGGCTTGAAAATTTGAGATTTAGTCTCTGTTGGTAAACAATCTTCTTGAAGTGCGGCCATAGCTTTATACTCATCGGATTTGGCCAACTTTTGGCTTGATTGATTCCTTGACTTATCCTCTTCATGATCCTTAAGCCCTTTTTGCAATGAATTTGAAAGAAAATTAGAAAATTCCCATGAACTAGTGATAGTGCGTTGGGAAACTTCTTTTGGTGGGCAATCTTGGTCATGTGTGTGTACTTCATTAAACTTATCCAAAATTGAAGATTCTTGTTGCATTTCACTCCTTATAGACACCTCATCATGTTCCTCAAATTTGTCATCATTATGTGGCTCTTGAAAGGATTCAAATTCATCAACTTGCTTATTACAAGTAATCTCCATGTTAATTTCCAAGTCTTCTTGAGATCCTTGTGAAAAAGTTGTCGTTGGTTGCTCCAATTGAACTTGAAAGTTTGTACTTGGAGAATATTGATTTTGCAACTTGCCAATCGCATCATAACATTTAGAAAATGTTTCCCTATGCCTTTCCATACACTCGATCAAAGATGTGCTCACTTGATAACTTGAAAGATCTGAATTGTCATACCTTGAATAACTTTGTCGATCACTCCATCCAGAATTATATGTGTTGGGAAAGTCTTCGAATGGCTCCTCCGGAGCAAAAGGATTTCCCACTTGACAATGTTCACTTAAATGATTGCCTCCACACCATTGACATGTTATAGCTTGAATCCCAAAATTTGCAACTTGATTATATTGTCTTGATAAGTCTTCAATTGAGTCTTCTAGAGCAAAAGGATTCCCCACTTGACAATTTTCACTTGAATGATTTACTCCACACCATTCACAAGATACAGGTTGAACTCTAAAATTTGCAACGAGTTTAGACATGATTGCAAGATTCTTTTGTAACTTGACAAAATTATCACTTGGAGAACTAGTTGGCTCCCCATAATCCCAATAAGGTTGATGACCATAAGCTTGATATTCCATGATTTTCCTAAAAAGAAAACACTAACAAAACAAAGGTTAAAATTAATTGCAAGTTTGTCAAGCAAATAATTAAAATTAAACCCTGGTATACAAACTAAAATTGAAAATAATAAAGATAAACAAAAGTTGAAAATAAGAAAAAATCCTAAGTATGCATAACTTTTAACCTAGACACCAATAAATTTAAAATAAGTATTAAAAATTCAAAGCAAGTTGGCCAAACAAGCAAAGAATTAAAACCCTACCATGCAACACTAAAACCAAAATTAAGAAATAAATATAAAAATTTAAAATAAGAAAACAATGTTCAAAGTACTACTAAACCCAATCCAAATTAATATTAATGCCTTAATCCCCGGCAACGGCGCCAAAAACTTGATGTGTAAAATCAACTCGCAAGCGCACGAATCGTTTTCAAGTAATAAAGTGGAAAAATAGGGTTGTCGTGCCCAAGGGATTAAGTATTAAGTACCAAAGATAATTAGGTTTTGATAATATTTGAACTAAAATTTAAGATGGCAATTGAAAACTAAATTAAACAAAAGCAATCAATTTAAATTAGATCAATTTCAAGTAAGAGAGAGAATTGAATAATTATGAATACTAGGGCATTTGATTTCACCACTAACTATTCCAATTTAATTACTTAAATATGTAAATTTAATTAACTAGTAATTTTGTTAACCACACTTAATCACAAAATTAATCAAAAGTAGTTTCCACTCACAATTGATAATATTCACATAACCTAATTTATTCCTTCCGGCCTATAAATTAAATCATGCAAAATCATCAAGCATAGATTAAGCAAATAATATGGCATGAGACATAACTATTTTCCAATCAATTATGCATTCATGTAAATCATTGGAGATCCATAATATTATCCTTTTCCAAGCTCAAATATTATTAAAATCATTCATTCCTTCCGGCCTATGAAAGCATTAAGTATACCAATGATTTATTAACAAAACATATTACTAATTAAATAAAACTCAACATATATTAAAATAATTAAACCTTCATAGTTAGGGCTACATCATAGCCCTAGCTATGAAAATTAGTTCATGGTAAAAATAATTTCAACATCCATAATTATTAAAAATAATAAGATTCACAATTAAAGAGAAAGGAAAAGAGAATAAAAACTATTGAAGAAATTCTCCTCCAAGAGCTCTCAAAGTCGTAGCCTTCTTCTCCAAGCAAGCCCACGTCTCTCTGCCTCCTCCAAGCTCTCCAATTGATCTTCTAAAACCCTAAAACTTTAAAACCCTAGAACCCTTAAGAGAACCTTAGAAACTCCCAAAATTTGGTTTGTTTCTATTTAAGTCTCCTAAAAGCTCTTAAATAACTCTCTAAACTTGTATATCTTCCTTCAATGTGGTGGGGGCTATATATATAGGGCCTTGGGAATCTTTTTCTCTCTTTATTTTCAATGTGGGAGTCTTGGAAGATACCTTTTTTAAGCCATGAAGAGGGTTGGACGAATTTCATGTGTGAAAAGGAAACTGTATATTACTTGCTCTCTACTACTTTCCTTTTATCTAATTCCTCCTAAAAAATAGTTAATTAGTCTAATTTACCCTTAATGAAGCCTGGTAGTTCAAGCTTCTAAGCATTTTCATTGATCCTTTCCAAAACTTGAAAAGGTCCATCCCCTCGCGGCATAAACTTTGACTTTCTTTATTCGGGAAATCTCTCCTTTCTTAAATGCAACCAAATCCAAACTCCAGGTTGAAATGCAGTCTTTATTTGGTCTTGATTATCATTCTTGGCATATTGGCATATGCTTTACAAACTCAGCTTTTTGTTTTCTATCTAGATTAAGCACATTCACTTAAAAGCAAATGTGTTAAATCTAATGGAGTTAAAGGATTAAAACCATAAACAATTTCAAATGGAGTATATTTAGTAGCTGAATGTAACGATCTATTATAAGCAAATTTCACATGTGGCAAATTTTCCTCCTATGTTCTGAAATTTCTACTTATTTATGCTCTCAACAATGCAGACAAAATTCTATTTACTACGTTAGTTTGTTCATCAGTTTGTGAATGACAAGTAGTTGAAAATAAAAGCACAGTCCCTGACTTAGCCCATAAAGTTTTCCAAAAATAATTTAAGAACTTAGCATCCCTACCCGAAACAATTGTCCTAAGCATTCCATGGAATCTTACTACTTCCTAAAGGAATAAATTAGCCACATTATTAGGTGCATCATCAGTTTTATTACATTCAATAAAATTTGCCATCTTGGGAAACCTATTCACAAAAACTAAAATTGAATCCTCACCTATCCTAGACCTAGGTAAACCAAGAACAAAATCCATAGACAAATCTATCCAAGGAAAAGATGGGATTGGCAAAGGCATGTAAAGATAATGCAGTTTCAACTTTGACTTGGATTTTCGGCATTTCAGGCATCTTTCACATATTTTCTCCACATCCCTCAATAAAAATGTTCCTGCAGTAAGGATAAAGTCTTTAAAACACCAAAACGACCCATTAAACCTCTACCATGACCTTCCCGAACTAGTAACTTCCTAACGCTACAATTAGGTACATAGAGTTGATTTTTCCTAAACAAATATCCTTCAAAGATGTAAAATTTATTATAACCATGTTTAGTACAGTTCCTAAATATTTCACCAAAGCCAGTATCATGCTTATAAAGTTTTTTTAATTGTTCAAATCCAAGCAATTTATCATCTATGGTAGAAAACAATACAAACATTCGGTATAATACATCATCAACCATATTTTCCTTACCTTTCTTGTAACGCATGACATAAGAAAAAGTCTTAATGAACTCAATCCACTTGGCATGCTGTTAGTTAAGCTTTCCTTGGCCCATGACGTGATTCAATGATTCATTATCCGTGTGATTCATAGATTCCTTCGGCATCAAATAATGTTGCCATGTCTCTAAAGCCCTCACCAATGCATATATCTCTTTATCATAGGTCAGGTAGATCAATGTTGCCCCATTCAACTTCTCACTTAAGTATGCTAAGCATCACATTCAATTTCAAAAGTTTTATAAAAATTAGGCAATACTTGTAAAAGAGCATTAGTTAATTTTTCTTTCAACAAATTTAAAGATTTTTTTTTTGTTTCCTCCCATTTTAATCCAACATTCTTCTTTACAATTGCAGTCAAAGTTACTGTGATGGTGCTAATCCTTAATAAATCTTCAATAGAAACTAGCCAAACCAGAAAGCTCCTCACTTGGGTAATAGAGGTAGGTTTTGTCCATCCTTGAATTGCTTGGACTTTAGATTGGTCAACTTTAATTCTTACTGCACTTACAACAAATCCTAGGAAAACAAGTTCATCTTTAAAAAAATCACACTTTTTCATGTTAGCAAATATATTACCTTTCCTTCTTAAGAATATTTAAAATTTCCTAAGATGTCCTCCTACATGCTCATCAAGATTTCGACTATATATTAAAATATCATCAAAATATACAACCACAAATTTTCCAACGAATGGACGCATGACATAATTCATTAACCTCATAGAAGTGCTAAGTGCATTAGTTAAACCAAAAGGCATGACTAACCATTCATACAATCCATACTTAGTTTTGAATGTGGTTTTCCATTCATCACTATTTTTCATCCTAATTTGATGATACCCTCTCCTAAGGTAAATCTTAGTAAAAATACATGCACCATGTAATTCATCAAGCATATAATTTGTCCTCGAAATTGGATGCCTATATTTAATAGTTATATTATTAATAGCTGTACAATCAACACATATGCGCCATGTTCCATCTTTCTTAGGCATTAATAAAATAGGTACAGCACATGGACTCATGTTTTCTCTAACATAACAATTCTCTAACAACTCACTTACCTGCTTTTATAGTTTATTTATCTCCTTGGGATTACTCCTATATACAGGTCTATTAGGAATTGTAGTTCCCAGCATAAAATTAATTTGATGTTCAATCCCTAGGATAGGTGGTAAACCATTAGGAATTTCCTCTGGAAAGACATTATTAAATTCCTGCAAAAGAGAAGAAATAGAACTTGACAATTCAAGCTCTTCAAGGTTGTTTGATCATTTAGATAAACATCTTTATAAATAAAGGCCAATAATGGTTTATTATTAAAAATTGCCTTTTTAAGCTCTCCTAAACTAAGACAAAAAAAATTTCTTTTTCTTTTCTTTCCTCTCTTTTTCCTTTTCCACTCTCGGCCACCACTATTTTTCCCTCACTCTCGGCTTTCTCAACATTTTTCTCTCTCTCGGCTTTTTCATTCTTTTTCCCTCACCATTGAATTTAGAAGACCTTGAACATTAATCTCGGTCATGCTCTCATGCACACTTGTTGAAGTCGTGGGTGCCGTACTTGCTTTCTCCTTGAACTATTTGGCCTCCCTCCTTTGTTGCATTTCAAGTTGGCTCCAGCATGATTTTTGTTGCCTTTAAATTTAAATACAATGGAATTCTCTCTACCATGGTGTATGATATCTTTATCAAATTACCATGGCCTACCCAATAAAATATTCCTAGCATGCATGGGAACAACATCACACAAAACAACATCCACATATTTAGCAATGCGGAATTTTACTTAGCTTGTTTGTTTACTTTCATCTCACCACTATCATTAAGCCATTGTAATCTATATGGTGCGGGATGTTTAATGGTTGTTAACCCTAATTTCTTAACCATAATGTTACTAATTACGTTAGCACAACTTCCACTATCAATTATCATACTACAAATTTTATCTTGGATTTCATATGGATATAGAAGGTGTTCTCTCTTTGGTTGTAATTCTCGTAATTTTAAGTTTTTGTTTCAAATTCTCTACCAATTCAAATTCAAACAATTTTAGTACTCAAAATTCTTATTTCCAGTAGCCAATATTGAATGAAACAGTAGCAACTCCAACAATTCCCAAGCAAAGAATATTCAAACCTTTTAAACTTCAAAACCAGCCTTTTGTGGAGTAGTTTTTTTTTTTTTTATTCATCTTTTCTTCTTTTTTTTTTTTTTAATTACTCAAAAAATATAAGCACAACTCCAATAGCAAAAATCAACACCAAAAGTTCCAATTCCAACACCAAAAATTCCACCAAACTTGAGACCAACTTTTAACAAAAACAAATTGCAAAAATTTGTAAATTTTATGCAATATGATCTTAAACTCCATTTTTTTTTTTTTGAATATATGAATGCAACTAATTTAAGAGTAAAACAAAAAAGAAAAATCAACAATAAACCATATTACTAAGAACTAATATGCAAAACAACCAACAAACTAGGAAGCAAAAAATTTAGATAAAACAAGGAACAAATTTGGCTATAAAGAAAAATCTGCTTTTGTTTTTTTTTTTTTTTTAAAGCATAATGTGTAGAAAATATAAGCAACCTTAACCTAATGCTAAAATTGAAGAATAACACAACAAATTAAAGCAAACAAGATAGATCAAACCTGAACATAATTTGGCTCTGATACCAAATGATACGAACCTAGACCGACTTGCTCCTAAACCCATATTATACTAGTCTAGATCAAATTCAGTTTAGATTTTAATGGCCATCTTAACCCTAATCAACTTGTGATTAGAAACCTTGGTATGTGATGAAGATGCCACAATAGATGATGGATGACCTATTGATAAGTCAAACTAAAACACTTGATTTCTATTTAGTGTTTTAGGTAAGAAAGAGAATTCTATGAAGACACCACAATAGATGATGAATGTCCTATTAGTAAGTTAAACTAAAACACTTGATTCCTATTAAGTGTTTTGGGCATTCAAAGAGAACAAAGAGAATTCTTTCTCACAAATATTTTTCTGTATGAATAATATACTGAATTTTCATTCAAAAATAAGCTTTAAATAGGTTTGAAAACACAAAATAAAATCCTAAAACAATAAGGCAAAGTCAGCCATAAGATTAGGAAAACAATTGTTGGCCAAATTTTGCCTACTTTCCTAAATTAATTTGGATTAATTAATTCCCTTATTTTGAATTAGGAATTAATTAATGTACAATGAAATATCAACTTTCCTAATTTAATCTTTCTGGTAAATAATTAAATAAAATCAAAATTAAAGACTAATTTCCTAAAACAAAAATAAAATTACAAATTTGGGAACTATTGACTAGTTTGCCAACTAAGCTATCTTTGATCAATTTTCAGCTTGTTAAGGCTTCAAATCAGATCCTATATGCCATGTAGGATGCCAAAAAGGATTAAATATGATTCATGTACATACCCCTGATTGGAACAAAGAGAAGATGCTTAAACAACAAAATAGCTCAAAGTCAACGGCAAAATGGACAGTTTCAGCCAAAAAAATGGCTTGTGCACAAATATGGTCTTTGGTTGCTTTTGCTCCTACCTTGACTTGATTTCATGGCCTCTTGATGATATTAATTGAGTTCATGAAGTATTGGATCTTGATGAGGATCCTCCCACGCCCGCACAATTGACAACCCCCCTAGGTTGTTGATCCGATATGGATGAAGATCGGACCGATCACTATAGTGCAAGCCAAGAGATTTAAGGAGAACCTAGTTTCTTTTATATAGGAAGTAATTAATTCTCAAAAGAGCTTGTCAATACCCGAAGATACAAAGCCTATTTTGAGCATCCAAGTGGTGGAAGTCATTACGGACCCAGATAGCTGTTTTAGTGCAAATATGGACTCTAGGTAGCAATGAATGGATCCAAAACTTCTTGGATTCAATAGATATCACCAAGAGGCCATGTAACCATGCCAAGCTAGAATTAAAAGCATCTAAAACCAGCTTGTACAGACAATATCTTAATTTGATCGAAAATGTGCTATTTAGCCGCTGACTTTGACTTTTCTTCTTGTTCAAGCGAGTTTGACTTATTCCAATCAAGGGGCAATGTGTGGGAATTATTATTAATCATATTTCTCATCCTAAATGGCATATGGAAGCTGATTTGGAGCTCCAACAAACTGAAAATTGGTCAAAGATACCTTAGTAGTCAAACTAATCAACTAGTTTTCTAATTTGATTTTGACTTTTTGTTTAAGGAAATTAGTCTTATATTTGGTTTCCATTCATTTATTTTCAGAAAAAATCAACTTAGGAAAGTTATTATTTTATTAGTTTCATTATAAATTAATTAATCCAAATTAGTTTAGGAAAGTAGGTGAACTTCGGTCAACATGTTTCCTTTTCTCTTTGGTGGTCGGTTTTAACCTAAATTTTTAGGGTTTATTGTTTTATGACTCTAGCCTATTTAAGGGCTTTATTTTAAGGAAGAACACACCTTTAATAATATTCAAAAATTATTTTGTGAGATTGAATTTCTCTTTGAAAGCCTAAAACACCATTGGAGAGTGAGTGTTTTAGTTTTGACCTATCAATCGGATATTCATCACCTATTGTGGTGTCTTCATTATACCAATATTTCTAATCATGGGTTGGTTAGGGGTTGAGGTTAGTCCATTAAAATCTTAACTTAATTGAGATCTAGGCTAATATAATATGGGTTTAGGTGCGTGTCGATCTAGGTTCATATCAGATCCTTTGCTGCCCAAAGTCCACAAATGCACTAAAACAGCTATTTGGGTCCATCTCAGCCTTCACCACTTGAATGCATGAAATGGGCTTTGGATCTTCAAGTTTTTTTCAAGCCCTCTTGAGATTGAATCACTCCTTCGATGAAGCTAACCAGATTGTCCTTGAATCTCCTAGCTTGTGCCCTCATGATTGGCCCCATCTTCATTTTTATAGGATCAGCACCTTAGCGGGTAATCAGTTGTATGGGTATGGGTGGATTCTCATCAATTGAATTCATTGAAACTTTTTGTTATATCATCCGCTACAAGAAAGGTAAGGAAAATGGGGTTGCCAATGCATTATCCGGAATGTATGTATTGTTTTCTGTCTTAGATGCTAGATTGCTTAGATTTGAACAATTAAAAGAACTTTATGAGCATGATAGTGGCTTTGGTGAAATATTTAAAAATTAAGCTAAGCATGATTATAACAAATTTTATATTTTTGAGTGATATTTGTATAGGAAAAATCAATTTTAGGTGCCTAATTTTTGCTTTAGGGAATTACTAGCTAGGGAAAGTCGTAGTGGGGGTTTAATGGGTCATTTTGGAGTTTTAAAAACTTTATACTCGCTGCAAAAATATTTTTATTTGCCTAACATGAAGAGAGATGTGGAGAGGATATGTGAGAGATGCTTGAAATGCCGAAAGTCCAAGTCAAAATTAAAACCACATGGACTTTACATGCAATTACTGATTCCATTTTTTCCATGGGTTGATTTGTCTATGGATTTTGTTCTTGGTTTACCTAGGTCTAGGAATGGAAAAGATTCAATTTTCTAATATGGCACATTTTATTGCATGTAATAAAACTGATGATGCATCTAATGTGGCTAATTTATTCTTTTAGGTAATAGTAAGACAACATGGAATGCTTAGGATAATTGTTTCGGATACATGGAATGCTTAGGATAATTGTTTTGGATAGGGATGCTATATTCACATGTTACTTATGGAAAACTTTGTGGGATAAGTTAGAAACTAAAATTTCATTTTCAACTACTTATCATCCATAAACTGATGGACAAATTGAAGTAGTAAATAGAACTTTATCTGCATTGTTAAAAACAGAAATTTAAGAACATAGGAGGAATGTTTGCCACATGTGGAATTTGCTTATAATAGATTTTTGCATTCAGCTACTAAATATTCTCCATTTCAAATTTCTATGGTTTTAATCTTTTGACTCCATTAGAGTCAACACCTTTGCCTTTAATTGAGCGTGCCAATCTAGATAGAAAACAAAATGGTGATTTCATAAAGCAGATATATGAGAAGACAAAAGCAAACATTGAAAGGAGGACGAAGCAATATGCAACTAGTGTTAATCAAGGCCAAATAAAGGTTGTATTTGAACCTGGAGATTGGGTTTGGCTACATTTAAGAGAGGAGAGGTCTCCCAAGCAAAGAATGTCAAAGCTTATGGTGCGAGGGGATGGACCATTTCAAGTTTTGGAAAGGATCAATGAAAACTCCAATAAGCTTGACCTACCGGGTGAGTATAATGTTAGTGAGATATTTAATATTGTTAACTTATCTCCATTTGCTGTAGGTGCTGATTTTGATTTGATGGAAAATCCTTTTCAAAAGGAGGGGAATGATGAGAATCCGCTTGTAACCTGATTTGGTTGATAATCTTCATAAGTTTGTTTGAAAATTCCTTCATGGTTTCAAATTCCAGCATATTAAAATTTTCATATTCTCTTCTAAGATTTAGCAGCTGCATTTGTCTTGATCTTGTACTTCCTTGGAACTCCTCTTGAAGCTTTTCCCAAGCTTGTCTAGGAGTTGTACAGATCATGATTCTAGTAAAGATATCATCCGTCATAGCAGCTTGTATTGCTGTGAGAGTTTTGAACGATCTTACATTTTCTTCACTATGAAGTTTAATTTGATTTACCGTAGCACCTGCTCTCAATGGTTCTACTTCATAATCAACTTCAACAGATCCTAAAGGTCATAATCTTGAAGATAGGCTCTCATTTTGATTGCCCAAACACGATAGTTTTGGCCATCAAAGATAGGAGGTGAAGGTGGTCAAAAGTGTGAGGATGCCATTTGAAAATGTTTTGTGTTTTGTGTCTTTGCCAATTGGTTTTGAACAAGGATTTATAGAAACAAGGCTCTGATACCAATTTGAAAGGATTAGGGCAAGGTTAACCTAAAGAGAACAAGGTTTTATGATTGGAAACTTGATTTGGAGTTTAGGTGTTCTCGGCTTGCTTTGGTTAAGCTACTGGAAAATTTTCCAGTTTTGGCCGGTTTGTGTTTCTCTTGGTTTCGAAATGGAAACTAAGGTATTTTCTCCAAAAATTCATCTCAATATTTATTTAGATGTAATACATACTTATAGTACACAAAATAAGTGTGAAAGCACACCATTGCTGGTTCTAAACACCAATACAAACAAGTCCTTCATGGAGAAGCAAAACATATGTATAAAGTAACTTTGCCACATGCATCATGGTTTGTTGACAAGTGTTGCTGCCTCATTAGGTGCTTCATGTTGAAGTAGACCTCATGCATGAAGACACATGTCTTTCCATGCATTGGATGAGAGAGAGGCCGAATGGTTTGGCTCTATGTCACCAAGTTGCTTCCATGTCACTATCTTGGTCACCAAGGTGCTTTCCATGTCATCATGGTGCTTCATTTCCCTGAGCTTCCTAATTCTCTAGTTTAGCTAATACATATTAACTAACACATTTCGGTGTCTTTGTGCACCAACTTAACAAGCTTAGAAAACATCACAAAAGGACTTACTTAACTACAAAACCAAAATACAAACCAAACTAAGGAACTTGCTTCTTGGTCAAGGCATTAGGCTTGGTCTCGAGTTTGGCTTAATTAGGGCTAGCAATTGCCATGATTTTCTAACACTCTTTCTTGGAAATGTTAGGCATGATATGTAGAAGACACCTAAGCACTTGAAGTCTTTCTTTCGGCAATGGTTGTGTGAGAATGTCGGCCAGCTGGTCTTGTGTTAAACAATGCATCAAATTGATTTCTTTGTTTCTTTTAGCTTCACGGATGCTATGGTACTTCACAGGGATATGCTTGGTTCGTCTATGTTATACTGGATTTTTGGTGATGGCTATGGCTGAAGTATTGTCACAATGAATGGTGGTTGCATTTGTTTGCTTGCAACCCAAATCTTTAAGCAATTTCCTTAGCCAAATTGCTTGATTTGATGCTGCCGAGATGTATTCAGCTTCTGCTGTTGATTGTGCTATTATTCCTTGCTTGTGTGAACTCCATGAAAATGGACCTAAATCAAACATAAACAAGTACCCAGAGGTGCTCTTCATGTCTTCCAAGCAACCTGCCCAATCACTATCACAATAACCAACTAAGTCACACATGTTGCCATGCTTGTATAGGATTCCAAAGTTGGTCGTGCCCTTTACATATCTTAGGACTCTTTTTGCAGCTTGGTAATGGTTTTGAGATGGTGCACTCACGAACCTTAATAGCACACTATAGCATACATAATATCAGGTCTTGAAGCACACAAATAAAGAAAGCTTCTAATTAGGCTTCTATAAACCAAAGCATTCACTTTCTCACTTCCATGATCAAGTTTGAACTCGGCAGTTTGAATCATTGGTGCTTGTTAGGCCTAAAATATTGATGATTTTATGCCATATTTATAGCTTAATATTTGTTAGTTTGTGTTAATTTGTTATGGAAAAATACTTAATTATGTATTTTTCTTAATCCAGGTAAAAGAGGTAGAATTTTAAGAAAACAACGATAAAAATGGATTCCTTGGGTCGAATTATGGTGGGAAGCAAGATCTGAGCTCGAACGGATCAAGCATTGAAAAGATTCTTTAAAGATTCTATAAAGATTCTATCGGGAATTTCATGATGGAAGTGGATGTCATATGAATCCTCATGATCTGACGATTTCAAATATCACATTAGTTTTGGATTTTGAGATGTGAGTAAAAAGATATCATCATTTAAAGTTTGGAATTTATAAAAAGGAATATTCTAGTTAAATCTCCACCATTGATCAAAAGAGGGAATCAAGGCAATCCAAGGGCCAAGATTAAGACAAGTGGCATTACTTGGTTAATTTATCATTAATGAGGCACATGTCATGTCACATCATTGGAGTGCATAATGACCAAATTCCATTACTGCCAATTTCACCTTCTTAGCCTCTGAATAGTTGTGGCAATCGAAGATTATCTCCATACACTCCTCCCATTCCAAGTAAGCCTCTGTTAGATCTAAAATATTGATGATTTTATGCCATATTTATAGCTTAATATTTGTTAGTTTGTGTTAATTTGTTATGGAAAGATACTTAATTATGTATTTTTCTTAATCTAGGTAAAAGAGGAAGAATTTTAAGAAAACAACCATAAAAATGGACTAATTTTCAAGAATTTTAATAATTATGGATGTTGAAATTATTTTTACCATGAACTAATTTTCATAGCTAGGGCTATGATGTAGCCCTAACTATGAAGGTTTAATTATTTTAATATATGTTGAGTTTTATTTAATTAGTAATATATTTTGTTAATAAATCATTGGTATACTTAATGCTTTCATAGGCCGGAAGGAATGAATGATTTTAATAATATTTGAGCTTGGAAAGGATAATATTATGGATCTCCAATGATTTACATGAATGCATAATTGATTGGAAAATAGTTCTGTCTCATGCCATATTATTTACTTAATCTATGCTTGATGAATTTGCATGATTTAATTTATAGGCCGGAAGGAATAAATTAGGTTATGTAAATATTATCAATTGTGAGTGGAAACTACTTTTGATTAATTTTGTGATTAAGTATGGTTAACAAAATTACTAGTTAATTAAATTCACATATTTAAGTAATTAAATTGGAATAGTTAGTGGTGAAATCAAATGCCCTAGTATTCATAATTATTCAATTCTCTCTCTTACTTGAAATTGATCTAATTTTAATTGATTGCTTTTGTTTAATTTAGTTTATTTAGTTTTCAATTGCCATCTTAAATTTTAGTTCAAATATTATCAAAACCTAATTATCTTTGGTACTTAATACTTAATCCCTTGGGTACGACAACCCTATTTTTCCACTTTATTACTTGAAAACGATTCGTGCACTTGCGAGTTGATTTTACACATCAGCCTCCGGGTCATTTTTGCCCATGAAAGATGGTATGTTTACCTTGATGTTGCCAAGATCATCATTTACCTCCTCTCTCCTATGACTCCCATGACCTAGCCTCTCTTGGACAAGAATTGTTTCATCCATTCCTTCATCGAAATCATCTCTAAAATGTTCCTCTTCAAAGTCCTCTCTAGGTCGTCCACAGCCTGCTCGACCTCAACCTTGACCTTGGCCTCCATGAGCATCTAACCTTATATTCGGCCCTTCTTGTGATGTTTCTATCCTATCCATCCTTTGATGTTATCAAATCAGGCATTCATCTACTGCAATTGCTTCTATATAGCCCTCATGTCCATTTGCTCACCACTCCCCATAGCTCGGGAACCACCATAGAATCCTACGGACTCTTCTTCATTAATTCTTAAAGGTGGATCTCCTCTTCTTACCCTTGATCTGCCATGTTAGTATGAATAATACAAAAATAAAATAGGACCTCACCAAATTCAGTCACTCACGTGTTACACTCAAACAAGAATTTGACACTCGTGTTGCACACTAATTTCGGCTTTTAACGCTCTTTATCTCATAGTTCTAATTAAAACACCCAGAAAACAAAAATGAGATCATAAGTATGTTTTAATTAAACTTATCAACAAAATATTAGCAAAAAGCAAGTAATACCGAATAAATTAACAAAACCTAGTTTTCAGCCTTCTAGGCAAAATAAAGCTAAATAATATGGAAAATTTTGTAATTGGCAAGAACTGGACCACTTGGTAAGAGATTAAAGATTCAAGAATAAAATTTAGGAAAAAGAATTTCAAACATGAACAAGAATCAATTTGAACAAAAATACAGGATAGTGTTGATTGTTGTTCTTGTAATTCTAGTTTTGTATCAATTCCTTTAACTATTTTAATCCAATAATTTAAGCACCCCCAATTCAAATATCCAGCACCAATTCAACAAAAACCATTTTTTTTTTTTAAATTTGGCTTTTCTTCCCTTTTTTTTTTCCCATCGAATATCAAACACAACTCCAGTAAAAAAAAAAAAAAAAATTAGCATCCAAATTGCAATTCCAACAGCAAAACTCACCAAACCCATGGCCTCCAACAACAAGAATAAAAATATGCAGTTTTTTTTTTTTTTAATTCCGCAAACCTCCTTTTTTTTTTTAACTCACAGATCATAAAACAACTGCAGGAGCAAGGATCAACACCACAAATTATAATTCTAAAGCCATAAATTCACTAAACCCGAGACCACTCTTCAAACAAAAACAAATTGCACAAATTTTAGGTTTTTTTATGCAATATGCTTTCAAAACTCACTCTTTTGTTTTTTTTTTTGTTTTTTTTTAATATATGAGTGCAAATAATTAAGACCAAAACAGCAAAGAAAAATCCCCAATAAACTAGATTACTAAGAACGAAGATGAAAACAACCAACAAACTAGGAAACAAAAATACGGTAAAACAAGGAAATCCTAATTTTAACTAGGAATGAATTTTTGTTTTTTTTTTTTTTTAAAGATGCTAAACGTGTATGATGATAGAAGCAACCTTAACCTAATGCTAAAATTGCAGATTAACACAAAAAAAAAAAAAATAAAGCAAACAAAGATAGATCAAACTTGAACAAAATTTGGCTCTGATACCAAATGATACGAATCTAGGACGATCTATGCCTAAACCCGTATTATATTAATCCGGATCTAATTTTGTTCAAGTTCTAATAGTCACCTTAATCCCTAACCAACCTGTGATTAGAAACCTTGATATATAATGAAGACGCCACAATAAGTCAAACTAAAATAGTCATTCACTAATGGTGTTTTAGGTGTTCAAAAGATTAAAGAGAATTCAATCTCACAAATAATTTTCTGTATAAAATTTAAGCTTGATTTCTCATTGAAAATAAGCCTTTAAATATGCTTTGAATGAACAAAATAAAACCCTAAAAGGATTAGGAAATTTCAGCCAACATAGAATCCAATTAGGAAATTGCCTAATTTCACACCCTTTCTTAATCTAATTTAGATTAATTGATTTCCTTATTTTGAATTAGGAACTAATTAATTTTCAATGAAAATAATAAAATAATAATTTTCCTAAAATTATTTTTCCAACGAATATATAAATAAAAATAAAAAGTAAAGGTAATTTCCTAAAACAAAAAGTAGAAATCAAATTAGAAAACTAGAATACTAGCTTTTTGACTAAGTTGACTTTGACCAATTTAACCTCCAAATCAGCTTCTATATGATTTTTAGGATGCCAAATAAGATTATTATGTAGTCCCACACGTTCACCTTGCTTGGAGGAAAGAGAAAAATCCAACTCAGTAAAATACAGTAAAGCCAGCAAATAATACAGCAAAACCCAGCCATTTTCTCTCTCATGTGCACACCTCTTAAATGACCAGAAAAGCTTCGGTCTTGGCCAGCTCCCATGACTTCTTAGTGATATCAAGTGAATTCAAGTAGATTCGAACCCATTTCCCACAATCCATAAATGCATCAAAACCGCTATACAAGTCCCTATCGGCTTTCACCAATTATATGCTCAAAACAAGCCTTGTATCTTTGGGCATAGACAAGCCCTTTTGAGAATGAATTACCCTCTGGATCAAGGCAGAAATGCTGTCCTTAAACCTCTTACTTAAGCCCTAGTGATCGGCTCGGTCTTCATCTGTATCGGTTCAACAACCTAGCGGGTTATCGGTTGTGCGGGTTTAAATAGATTCGCATCAAATTTGGTCAAAGGTGCTGCACTGATGCTATCCTCAACAAATGTTCGATAGAAACTAGCCAAACCACTAAAGCTCCTTACTTGGGTGATAGAGGTAGAGTTACGGCCACTCTTGGATTGTCAACTATAATTCCTGCAACATTTACAACAAATCCTCAGAAAAACAAGTTCGTCTTTGCAAAAATCATACTTTTTCTTGTTATCAAATAACCTTTCCTTTCTAAGAATATTTAAAACTTGTCTAAGATGTCCTACATGTTCATCAATACTTCAGCTATGTACTAAAATATCATTAAAATATACAACCACAAATTTACCAAGAAATGGATGCATGACATGATTCATTAATCTCATAAAGGTGCTAGATGCATTAGTTAATCCAAAAGACATTACTAACCATTCATACAATCCATATGTAGTCTTAAATGCAATTTTCCATTCATCACCCTTTTTCATCCAAATTTAATGATATCCACTCTTAAGATCAATTTTTTAAAACATGTAAGCACCATGCAATTCATCAAGCATATCATCTAATCTAGGAGTTGGATGTCTATAGTTAATGGTGATATTATTTATGGCTCTACAATCAACACACATGCACCATCATCCATCTTTTTTTTTTTGAATCAATAAAACAGGAACAGCATATGGACTCATACTTTCCTTAATATAACATTTGTCTAACAACTCACTTACCTGCCTTTGTAACTCTTTTGTTTCCTCGGGATTACTCCTATATGTAGGTCTATTAGGAATTGAAGCTCTCGACATAAAATCAATTTGATGTTGGTAAATTGTTAGGAATTTCCTCTAGAAAGACATCTTCAAAATCCTATAAAAGAGAATAGGTAGAATGGCAATTCAAGTTCTTCAAGGTTAGTTTGATCATTTAAATAAGCATCTTTACATATCATGACCAGCACGGGTTTTTCACTTAAAAATGCTTTTTTAATCTAACTCAAGCTAAGATAAAAATTTTCTTTTTCTTCTCTTCTCTTTCTTTTTCTTTCTCTCTCAAGGACTCCATTTTTTTTACCTCACTCTCGGCTTTTCTTGGATTTTCCTCACTCTCAGCTTTATCATTGTTTTTCCCCTTACAATTGAGTTTAGAATACTTATCTTTGACAGCAAGCTCGACCTTCACCTTATGGATAGGTGGTGAAGCCATGGGTGCCATACTAGCCTTTTCTTTAAGTCTTTCGACTCCCTCCTTTATTGCATTTGAGGTTGGTCTCTAAACACTTCCTTGTGGGTTAATATTTCCAGCTTAAACTTTTTATCCTTAAAAACAATGGAATTCTCTCTTCCATAGTGTATGGCATCCTTATCAAATTGTCATGGCCTCCCCAATAAAATATGACCAACATGCATGAGAACAACATCACACAATACAACATCCACATATTTATCAATACTGAATTTTACTTTGGCTTGTTTGTTTACTTTCATCTCACCACTATCATTAAGTCATTGTAATCTATATGGTTCAAGATGTTTAATAGTTATTAACCCTAACTTTTCAACCACAACATTACTAATTACATTTGCACAACTTCCATTATCAACTATCATACTACATACGTTAACTTGAATTTCACATCGGGTGTGGAAGATATTCTCTCTTTGAATTTGATCCTCATCTTTATATACGGTTAGAACCCTTCTTGCTACTAAGCTCAATTCATTCTTTGAAGCTTTAAGTGTTTCAGAATCCTCCTGTTCTTCATCTCCAAGTTCTTTATCATCAAATTTGGTTTTTGTTCACTTCCTTCACTTTCGGATTTTAAGTCTCCATTACCTTTCAGCACCCTAATTCTCCTATTCGGGCATTGATTCGCAATGTATCCTTGTCCCTAGCACTTAAAACAAACAATGTCTCTAGTTCTTGAAGGATTAGGAATAGATTTACCTTCATAAATGTGTGCTTGGATAGATTCGGTCTTGGCTTCCTTCTTTAGTCGATTGGAGCTTTCATCACCAAGTTTTGGTTTTGGCCTTGTGTCATAAGTGGGATTGCTTCTCCAAACACTTGGATTTAATCTCCCACTATTTGATACTCCCCCAAACCCCGAGCTTGTGTCCTTTGATTTTCATGTTTGATAGCCATATACAACATCTTTTCCAATTCCACATATTGTTGTAATTCTAGTTGATTGGCTATATCTCAAAAAACTCCTAGAAACTGTGCCATGGTTGCCTCTCGGTCCTTATTCATGCTCAACCTCATCATGAGCATCTCCATCTCTTTGTAATAGTCCTCCAAGGTCTTACTTCCTTGTGTAAAAGATTGGAGTTTTAGATGCAGCAACCTATAGTAATTGTTAGAGAATCATGGCAAGTGTTAGCCATGGAACATGCAAACCCGAGACCAAGGCAAGGTAAAAGCTTAAATTCCTTGGCCGAAATCATTAACCTAGTTTGTTTCATATTTGGTTTGTATTTTTAATTCTAGCAAATTGTATCTAGACTAGATAAGTTGGTGCACAAAGACACAAATATATGTTGTTTAAAGTATATTAGCTAAATAAGGGTTTAGGAAAAACCAAGCACCTAGATGACATGGAAAGCACCTTGGTGATAAGGATGGTGACATGGTAGCTACTTGGTGACATGAAGCCAAACCATTCGGCCTCTCTGTCAACCAATGCATGAAAGGACACTATCATGCATGAGGACTACTTCAACATGAAGCACTCAATGAGGTAGCAACACTTGTCAACAAATCAAGGAGCATGGTGTAAAGTCACTTTACACATGTGTTTTTATTTCACCATGAAGGACTTGTTTGTAATTGTCCTTAAAACCAGTCATGGTCGCTTTCACACCTATTTTGTATGCTAATATGTATTACATTTCAATGAATGAAATATTGAATTTTGGAGAAATATACCTTAGTTTCCATTTGAAACCAAGAGAACACTAAAACCGGCCTTGTTACAATTTTTCAGCAGCTTATTACATCAAAGCCGAGATACACCTTCATCCAAATCAATTTCAATCCTTCATACCTTGTTTTCTTTTGATTAACCTTACCCTCATTCTTTCAGTAATGAGTCGATACAAATCGCTTCCTCATGGCTCCTTTCATTTGTCGCCAAGTAGTAATAAATTCATCACTGACTCTCCTTCGGGTACTTTGTTCATTTATCCTCCAATCTTCATCCTCTCTAATTGTTCTAAGACTGCCACCATATCGGTAGGGTCACCTCCACTTCCCATTGCTTTAGAATCCCACGGACTCCTCTTCAAGATTCCTTAATGAATCACCTCCTCTTCTCATCCTTTAATCTGTCATGTTAGTATAAATAACGTAAAAATCCTCACCAAAACCAATCCAGCAAATCCATCGCATGTTTCACTCAACAAGGCCTCAACACTCGTGTTTACACACTAGTTTTGACTTTTAACCCTCTTTTATGTTCACATGCTCTTGCCTTTTATCCATTTAAAGAATTAACTCAAAGTTCTATTTAAAACACACTTAAACAGATCCTAGATCACAAGTGTACCTTAATTCATCAACAAAGCAGCAAGCAAAAATAAGCAAATATTGAGCGGATTGATAAAACCTAGTCTCAACCTTTCTAAGTGAAAATAAGATAAATCAACAAACAAATTTTCCAAATGAATTAAAAGCTGACCAGAATGTTAATAAACCAATAATTCAAGGATAAGATTTAGAAAAGAGATTCATACAATGAACTTGTTGGTTGTTGTTCATGTAATTTAAGTCTTTGTACCTAATTCTTTATCAAATTTTAATCCAACAGTTTTAGCACACAAAATTCAGCAACCAAAATTGAATTTCCAACAACTATAAATACTACAAATTCAATTTTTCCAACTCAAACAAATTCAAATTCCAAATTTTCAACCAAAACCGGCATTTTTCAATTTCTTTTTATTAGGCTTTTGGCTTTTTTTTTTTTTGGGTTCTTTTTTCTTTTCTGGATCAAAAATAGAATAATGTAAAGAAAAATCCCAGTAGTACCATAAACAATACAAAGCACAATTTAAAATTCAACAAAGATCAAACCCGTGGCTACAAATTACAAATTTGTAAATTTGTTGTACGTTACCGCAAATCCTCTTTGCTGCTTTTTTTTTTTTTTAATATATGAATGCAAATAATTAAGATCAATAGTGATACGAACCTAGAGCGACCTGCCTCTAAACCCGTAACAAAGATTGAATTAGGACCATCTAATTACAAGTTATTAATGGAAGACCTCGACCCGTTACCTATATTTGAAGTAATAATCTTGGTATAGTGAAGATGCCACAATAGGGTGCGGAATAACCTATTGATAAGTCAAATTTGAACTCCACAAAAAAAGCTTGAAAAAGTTTGATATAGTTCTTAGAGAACCAAGAGAATCACTCTCACTTTGAATCAAAATTGTAATCTCCCTTTTATTCATGACTTATGTGCCTTTAAATAGGCAAAATAAATTACAAAGCTTTCCTAAATTTGCTAAAAGTAAAAGTGGAATAATAATGGACGAAAATTAGGTTTAGGAAACCTAATTTTGATAGGTTTAGGAAACCTAATGTGATTAGGTTTAGGAAACCTAATTTGGTTAGGTTTAGGAAACCTAATGTGGTTAGGCTTAGGAAACCTAATTTAGCTCCTAGTTTCCTAATTTGAATGCCCTTTTAATTCTTTGACCAATTCAACTCTAATAAAATTAGGACAGTGATTTAAAAACTTAATAAAAATTAAATTAGGAAAGTAAATAGGCAACATGCCAAAATCCAATCAAAACATAAATAAAAATTAATATTTTCCTAATTATAAAATTTGGGCAAGCTTAGTTGGATGCCATGTCACCATATGATGCCACATCAGCATGTTGTAGAAGTTCGTGCGTTAAACTCTCTTTCATGTTGGCATCCACCATCCCAATCATATGGACCAATTTTAGTTCATCTTCACTAATGAACTTACTTCCTTGGGTTGAAAACACCTCCTGGATTAAACCATTTAGTACCTCTTTCAATCTCTTTCCTCGTGCTCGAGTTATGGGTCCTGTAGACATTTGAAGTGGATCTGGGCTTCATCTTGATGGGCTCTTGGTCATTTCCTCATCAAATAGCAAAGAAAAATCAACAATAAACTAAATTAATAAGAAAAAAAATGAAAACAACCAACAAGGTAGTGAGCAAAAATTTGGCTGAAACAAAAGAACTTAATTCGACTATGAATGATATATATATATATATATATTTTACTTATATGCTGAAAGTGTAGGATAGATGAAAATTTAACCTAATGTCAAAATTTCAAAATAACACAAAAAAAAATAAATTAAATAAAGATAGATCAAACCTGAACCTAGGTCGACTTGCTTTTAAAACCGTATTATATTAGTCCGGATCACGATTAAGTTTAGATTCTTATGGAAACTTCAACCCCTAATCAACTTGTGACTAGAAACCTTGGTATGAATGAAGATGCCACAATAGGTAATGATGTCCTATTGATAAGTCAAAACTAAAACACTCACTCTCTAATGGTGTTTTAGGCATTCAAAGAGAACAAAAAGAATTCTTTCTCACAAGTTATTTTCTGAATAATATCATATGTGTATTCTCATTGAAAAATAAGCCCCTAAATAGGCTAAAGTCACAAACCAGTAAACCCTAACTTGCTAGGTAAAATTCGATCCAAAGGAATTAAGAAACAAGCTTGGCCGAATTTACAATGCTTTCCTAAACTAATTTGGATTAATTAATTCCCTTATTTTAAATTAAGAATTAATTAATTTGCAACTCAGATGTGTATTCTTATCTCCACGTGGCATGAGTTTCGACTTTCGTTGTGCCGGAAATCTTTCCTTTCTCAAATGCAACCAAACCTAATCTCCAGGCTCAAAAACAACTTGTTGGCGCCCTTTATTTACTTGCTTCATGTATTGCTCAGTTCTCCTCTCAATGTTAGCTTTGGCTTTCTCATGTAGTTGCCTAACAAAATCAGCTTTCTTTTTCCCATCTAAATTAGCATACTTACTCAAAGGTAAAGGTGTTAAATCCAATGGAGTTAAAGGATTAAAACCATATACAATTTCAAAAGGTGAAAATTTAGTGGCTAAATGTACAGATCTATTGTAAGCAAATTCAACATGAGGTAAACATTCTTCCCAAGTTTTGATATTCTTACTTATCAATGCACGCAACAAAATGACAAAGTTCTATTTACTACCTCTGTTTGTCCGTCAGTTTATGGATGATAAGTAGTAGAAAACAACAATTTAGTTCCCAACTTAGCCCACAATGTTTTCCAAAAGTAACTTAAGAATTTTGCATCTCTATCAGACACTATTGTTCTAGGAATTCCGTGCAATCTAACAATTTCTTTAAAGAACAAATCAGCAATATGAGATGCATCATCGGTTTTATTACATGCAATAAAATGTGCCATTTTAGAAAACCTATCCATAACCACAAAAATCGAATCCTTACCTTTTCTTATTCTAGGCAACCCTAAAACAAAGTCCATAGAAATACCTACCCAAGGGTGGTTAGGTATAGGAAGTGGCATGTACAACCCATGTGGTTGCAGCCGTGATTTAAATTGCTTACATTTAATGCATCTATCACAAATTCTTTCTACATCTCTTTTCATATGTGGCCAATAAAAATGCTCTTGTAGAACAGCTAAGGTTTTAGCTATTCCAAAGTGTCCCATTAATCCCCCACCATGAGATTCTCTAACAAGTAAATCACGCAAAGAACAACTTGGCACACAAAGTTTATTTTCCCTAAACAAGAATTCTTCAAATCTATAAAACTTTCCCTCAGCATGCCCTTCACAAAGTTTGTAAATTTCACCAAAGTCATGATCTAAAGCATATAATTCTTTCATTTGTTCAAAACCAAGTAATTTAGCATCCAAAGTAGAAAGTAATACATACCTGCGGGATAATGCATCAGCTACAATATTTCCTTACCTTGCTTGTAGCGAATAACATTGGGAAATGTTTCAATAAATTCCATTCACTTGCAATGGCACCCATTAAGCTTTTCCTGTCCCTTTATGTGCTTCAACGACTCATGATCTGTGTGAATCACAAACTCTTTAGGCCATAAGTAGTGCTGCCATGTCTCCAATGCTCTAACCAATGCATATAGCTCTTTATCATAAATTGGGTAGTTTAAGGCGGCCCCACTTAGCTTTTCACTGAAATAAGCAATTTGTTCTCCCTCCTGCATCAAAACAGCACCTATACCTATTCTTGATGCATCACATTCAATCTCAAAAGTTTTGGAAAAGTTAGGCAACACCAATAAAGGAGCATTTGTTAGTTTTTCTTTTAACAAATTGAAAGACCTTTCTTGAGCTTCTCCCCATTGAAAACCTACACTCTTCTTAATAACCTCTATCAAAGGTGCAGCAATAGTACTAAAATCTTTAACAAACCTTCGATAGAAACTATCCAAACCATGGAAGCTTCTAACTTGAGTGATATTAGTTGGCATGGGCGACTCTTGAATGGCTTTCACCTTCTCTTGATCAACTTTGATACCTGCAGCACTAATCACAAAGCCTAGAAACACAAGCTCAGATTTACAAAAGTCACACTTTTTAAGATTGGCATAAAGTCTTTCTTTCCTAAGAACATCTAAAACTAACCTAAGATGCCCTACATGCTCTTCTAAACTCCTACTATATATAAGGATATCATCAAAGTACACAACCACAAATTTTCCAACGTAAGCACACAAAACATGATTCATAAGTCTCATGAAAGTACTAGGGGCATTAGTTAACCCAAATAGCATAACCAACCACTCATACAAACCATGCTTTGTTTTAAATGCTGTTTTTCCATTTATCACCTTCCTTCATGTGAATTTGATGATAACCACTCTTAAGATCAATTTCCGTAAACATGCATGCACCATACAACTCATCAAGCATATCATCTAACCTAGGAATAGGGTGACGATATTTAACAGTTATATTGTTAATAGCCCTACAATCTACACACATTCCCCATGTTCCATCTTTCTTAGGGACTAATAACACAGATACAGCATATGGACTCATGCTCTCTCTAACATACCCCTTTTCAAGCAATTCACTTACCTGCCTTTGAAGTTCCTTTGTCTCCTCTGGATTACTTCTATAAGCCGGCTGGTTTGGAATTGTTGATCCTGGAACAAAATCAATTTGATGATCGATCCCTCTAATCCGTGGTAACCCACTTGGAATCTCCTCGGGAAAGACATCATCGAACTGCTGCAAAAGAAAAACAATAGAACTAGGCAAAACAGATTCATTAGAGTTAGTTAAATGATTCATATATGCTTTTTTGTACATCATTACAATCATAGGCTTTCTACAACAAAAAAGCTTCTTCATCTCACTCTGTTTTGCATAAAAACTCTCTTTTTTCTTTCCATTCTTTTTCTTTTCCTTTTCACTCACACCCTCATCCTCCCCACTCTTTTTCTTCTCTTGGTGGTTGGATACAGTTTGATTGTGTTATTGTTCAGCTCTCTCCGCCTTTGTAAAGCCAATTGATCATCAAAACTTGTTTATGAGTCATCGGCATAAGCATCACTTGTTTACCCTTGAGATTGAAGACAACCTTATTAGTTCGACCATGATGATTAGTATCTCGGACGTCCTAAAAGCAAATGACCTGCTTGCATTGGTACCACATCACAAATAACCTCATCTTCATAATCACCAATAGAGAATGCAATCTTTACTTGCCTATTCACCTTCAACTTTCCACAATCATTAAGCCATTATAGCTTATATGGTTCTGGATGCTTCATAGTGGGTAAACCTAGCTTTCCAACCATAGTAAGACTAGCAACATTAGTACAACTACCTCCATCAATAATCATACTACATACCTTATCCTTGACTTTGCACCTGGTATGAAAGATGTTCTCTCGTTGCACTTCCTTCACATCTTTATACACAGTTAAGGCTCTTCTAGCAACCAATGACAAGTCCCCTCCAACTGGATACTTGTAATCTTCTTCATCTTCATCACCAACGTCCTCCAATGGTGGCATGGATTCATTGTCCAACTCTTCTTCTTCAGTTTCAATGTCTCCACTTTCCCGAATCACCATGACCCTCTTATTAGGATATTGACCTGCAGTATGACCCCTACCTTAACATTTAAAGCACATGATATCTCAATTTCTAGTTGAAGATGAATCGGATTTACTTACTTGCTTAGATGAGGATGGTTCAGCCTTAACTTCGAATTTAGGCTGTGTGGTGGCTTTATCTTCAAACTTGGGCTGATTTGGTTTTCATGTGGATGGGCTTGCTTTCCAAGTGTGTTGAGCAATACTAGGTCTTGTGGTACCCCTTCTCTTGAGTTGTTGCTCTACTTTGATGGCCATGTTCAGCATCTCCTCAATCTCCACATAATGGTGCAAGTCCACTTGATTTGCTATTTCCCTATTCAAACCAGCCAAGAAACGTGCCATTGTAGCCTCCCTTCCCTATCCTTCTCAACTTTAGCCCTCATCATAAGGATTTCCATCTCCTTATAATAGTCCTCCGCACTTCTATTTCCTTGAGACAAGCTTTGTAATTTCTAAAAAATGCTCTTATAGTAATGGCTAGGTACAAAACGCTTCCTCATCAAAGCCTTCATCTCATCCCATGTATCTATAGTTCTTTGTCCTGCTCGCCTCCTAGAAAGTATCTCTTTGTCCCACCATCCAATAGCATAGTCCATGAATTCAACAGCGGCTAATTTCACATTTTTTGCCTCGGAGTAGTTTTGACCATCAAATACCATCTCAATCCTCTTCTCCCACTCGAGATATGCTTCTGGATCACTTTTACCTTGGAATGATGGTATTTTCATCTTAATTCCTCCATAGTCACTGCCTCAGTCTAACCTCTCTCTCCCACGGAGTTGGTTGGTTCCCGAACCAATGTCTTCCTTTTCTTCCTCATAGTCATCTCCCACACGTTCCCATTCTTCCCTTCTTAGAGTATTTCTTCCTCTACCACATCCATGAACAAACCTTTGTGGAGGTTGTGGCTGCGGTGTTTAGATTGATGATTCCATCCTATCCAATCTATCATGGATCTGCCCCATCTCCAACTGTAGTGCTCTTTGAAGTTCTCCCACCATGGCTTGAATGTATAACTTTGGATCAGCCACACCTGGAGTTTCATCCATGCTTTCTTTGCTTTTGTCTTGTGACATGATTTTTCTGTAAAATTTGTTAGGAAAAAAGAAAGGCCTCACAACACTCCCTCACGTGTCTCACTCAAATTCAAGGTCACTCGTGTTTGTACTCTAGTTATAGTTCGGCTTTTACCCTCTATAATTCTCACCTCTCTTGCCTTTTACCACTCTAGTAATTCTATTTGGTTCTTTGTAAACTAATTTCAAACTACAAAAAACTAGCAAGTAATAATCCAAATAGACCTACCAAACAGTTATGAAAATAAGGCTACAAGACAAATAAAATGAAAAGTAACAAGAAAAAGGCAACGATGAAAGCTCAACAAGAAATTTAGCAAGAACAAAAGAAACTAGAATGTGAGGAACAAATTGGAATGAGATTTGCAAAATGGAATTAGTGAATATTCAACAAACCTTATCTTCGGTATTGATTTTGGCTTGTTTTTCGTGCTTCTCAAATTAGCTAAAAAGAAATTTCGCTACCTGGTTTCTCTTGAAATCTCAATGATTCAATGCCACAAACCACAAGAACAATATATATATATATATATATTTTGAATAGATGAATGCAAATATTTAAGACTAAAACAGCAAAGAATAATCAACAATAACCAAATTAAAAGAACAATGATGAAAGACAACCAACAAACTAGGAAACAAAAAATATGGTAAAACTAGGAAATCCTAATTCAACTAGGAATGAATTTTTTTTTTTTTTTTTAAGATGCAGAACGTGTATGCAATGGATGCAACCTTAACCTAATGCTAAAATTGCAGAATAAACACAAAAACAAATAAAGCAAATAAAGATAGATCAAACTTGTAATTAGAAACTAGGTCTGATTCAAAATTGATACGAACCTAGAGCGACCTACCTCTAAAACCATAACAAACATTGAATTAGGACTGTCTAATAAGGTATTAATGGAAGACCTCGACCTGTTATCTATATTTGAGGTAAGAACCTTGGTATAGTGAAGACGCCATAATAGGGTGCGGAATAACCTATTGATAAGTCAAATTTGAACTCCACAATCAAAGCTTGAAAAAGTTCGATATAGTTCTTAGAGAACCAAGAGAATCACTCTCACTTTGAATCAAAATTGTAATCTCCCCTTATTCATGACTTATGTGCCTTTAAATAGGCAAAATAAATTATAAAGCTTTCCTAAATTTGCTAAAAGTAAAGGTGGAATAATAATGGACGAAAATTAGGTTTAGGAAATCTAATTTGGTTAGGTTTAGGAAACCTAATGTGATTAGGTTTAGGAAACCTAATTTGGTTAGGTTTAGGAAATCTAATGTGGTTAGATTTAGGAAACCTAATGTGGTTAGGTTTAGAAAACCTAATTTAGCTCCTAGTTTCCTAATTTGGATGGCCTTTAATTCTTTGACCAATTCAATTCTAATAAAATTAGGAGAGTGATTTAAAAACCTAACAAAAACTAAACTAGGAAAGTCAGTAGGCAACATGCCAAAATCCAATCAAAACATAAATAAAAATTAATATTTTCCTAATTATAAAATTTGGCCAAGCTTAGTTGGATGCCATGTCACCATATGATGCCACATCAGCATGTTGTAGAAGTCCGTGCGTTAAACTCTCTTTCACATTGGCATCCACCATCCCAATCATATGGACCAATTTTAGTTCATCTTCACTAATAAACTTACTTCCTTGGGTTGAAAACATCTCCTGGATTAAACCATTTAGTGCCTCTTTCAATCTGTTTGCTTATGCTCGGATTATGGGTCCTGTAGACATTTGAAGTGGATCTGGGCTCTATCTTGATGGGCTCTTGGTCATTTCCTCATCAAATAGCAAAGAAAAATCAACAATAAACTAAATTAATAAGAACAAAAATGAAAACAACCAACAAGCTAGTGAGCAAAAATTCGACTATGAATTATATATATATATATTTTTCTTATATGCTGAAAGTGTAGGATAGATGCAAATTTAACCTAATGTCAAAATTTCAAAATAACACAAAAACAAATAAAGTAAATAAAGATAAATCAAACCTGAACCTAGGTCGACTTGCTTCTAAACCCATATTATATTAGCCCGGATCACGATTAAGTTTAGATTTTTATGGAAACTTCAACCCCTAATCAACTTGTGACTAGAAACCTTGGTATAGAATGAAGATGCCACAATAGGTAATGATGTCCTATTGATAAGTCAAAACTAAAACACTCACTCTCTAATGGTGTTTTAGGCATTCAAAGAGAACAAAAAGAATTTTTTTCTCACAAGTTATTTTCTAAATAATATCAAATGTGTATTCTCATTGAAAAATAAGCCCTTAAATAGGCTAAAGTCACAAACCAGTTAACCCTAACTTGCTAGGTAAAATTCAATCTAGAGGAATTAAGAAACAAGCTTGGCCGAATTTACAATGCTTTCCTAAACTAATTTGGATTAATTAATTCCCTTATTTTAAATTAAGAATTAATTAATTTGCAACTAAAATAGTATAATAATAACTTTCCTAAGTTGATTTTTCCAGCCAAAAAAAAAAATGAAAACCAAATAAGAGACTAATTTCCTAAAGCAAATGTCAAATTACAAATTAGAAAACTAGTTGACTATCTTTCAAACTAAGCTATCTTTGACCAATCAATGACTAATTTAAGCTCCAAATCAACTCCCATATGCCATTAGGATGACAAATAGGATTAATATTGGTTCCCATATGTTTCCCTTGATTGGAATAAGTCAAACTTGCTTGATCATCAAATGTAGTCAAATTCAGCGGCAAAACATGAAATTTTAAGCCAAATATTGGTGTTGTGGGCACAATTTGGTTTTAGGTGCTTTTGCTTCTTCCTTGACATGATTCCATGGCCTAATTGAGTTCAAGAAGTGTTGAACCCATTCGTTCTACCCAGAGTCCACGATTGCACTAAAACAGCTACTTGGGTCCAACTCAGCCTCCACCACTTGGATGCATAAAACAAGTCTTGGATCTTCGGGTATAGATAAACCTTTTTAAGAATTGTGCTCTACTGTGATTGGCCCAGTCTTCATTTGCATTAGATTAGCACCCCGGCGTGTAATTGGTTGTACAAGGACGGGTAGATTCTCATCAGTACATGTGTCCACTTATTTAGAGCATCTTGTCGAGCGCTTGGCTCAATCACTTAAGAGGAATGGGTTTACTAAGTATTCTAATTAAGCTCATAGACTTGGAGCAGTAGGTTTTGATGGCTGCACAAATCCTATGCAATGTGGGGACAGGGATAAGACCATATTAGCTAGCTTTATGTAAGAAAGAAATGCAAGGAAGTGGTGAATGTATGAAAGAACTAGGAGATGTCACACTTGGACATAGTTCAACACTGAATTTCACATCGATTTTTGTTCTCCAAAGTTTGTTAAGACTAAGGGACTAAAGTTTAAGATGCTCACCGAGGGTAGCATGACAGTTTCTGAGTACGAGCGGAGAATCAAAAAGCTATTAGAGTTCTGCCTCAGTTTGGTTGTCCATGACGTTAATAAGAAAAAGAGGATTCTTGATGAATTAAGCAAGCCTATAATGCTGAGTATCACAGGTGTCGTTCACTGATGTGTAAAATCAACTCGCAAGTGCACGAATCGTTTTCAAGTAATAAAGTGGAAAAATAGGGTTGTCGTACCCAAGGGATTAAGTATTAAGTACCAAAGATAATTAGGTTTTGATAATATTTAAACAAAAATTTAAGATGGCAATTGAAAACTAAATAAACTAAATTAAACAAAAGCAATCAATTAAAATTAGTTAACCATACTTAATCACAAAATTAATCAAAAGTAGTTTCCACTCACAATTGATAATATTCACATAACCTAATTTATTCCTTCCGGCCTATAAATTAAATCATGCAAATTCATCAAGCATAGATTAAGCAAATAATATGGCATGAGACACAACTATTTTCCAATCAATTATGCATTCATGTAAATCATTGGAGATCCATAATATTATCCTTTTCCAAGCTCAAATATTATTAAAATCATTCATTCCTTCCGGCCTATGAAAGTATTAAGTATACCAATGATTTATTAACAACACATATTACTAATTAAATAAAACTCAACATATATTAAAATAATTAAACCTTCATAGTTAGGGCTACATCATAGCCCTAGCTATGAAAATTAGTTCATGGTAAAAATAATTTCAACATCCATAATTATTAAAAATAATAAGATTTCAACATCCATAATTATTAAAAATAATAAGATTCACAATTAAAGAGAAAGGAAAAGAGAATAAAAACTATTGAAGAAATTCTCCTCCAAGAGCTCTCAAAGTCGTAGCCTTCTTCTCCAAGCAAGCCCACGTCTCTCTGCCTCCTCCAAGCTCTCCAATTGATCTTCTAAAACTCTAAAACTTTAAAACCCTAGAACCCTTAAGAGAATCTTAGAAACTCCCAAAATTTGGTTTGTTTCTATTTAAGCCTCCTAAAAGCTCTTAAATAACTCTCTAAACTTGTATATCTTCCTTCAATGTGGTGGGGGCTATATATATAGGGCCTTGGGAATCTTTTTCTCTCTTTATTTTCAATGTGAGAGTCTTGGAAGATACCTTTTTTAGGCTATGAAAAGAGTTGGACGAATTTCATGTGTAAAAAGGAAACTGTATATTACTTGCTCTCTACTACTTTCCTTTTATCTAATTCCTTCTAAAAAAATAGTTAATTAGTCTAATTTACCCTTAATGAAGCATGTGACATGACATGTGCCTTATTAATGATAAATTAACCAATTATTGCCACTTGTTTTTATCTTGGCCCTTAAATTTCCTTTATTCCCTCTTTTGATCAATGGTGGAGATTTAACTAGAATATTATTTTTTATAAATTCTAAACTTTAAATGATGATAACTCTTTGCTCGCACCTCGAAATCCAAAAATAACGAGACATTTGAAATCCTCAGATTGTGATGATTCATATGACATCCACTTCCATCATGAAATTCCCGATAGAATCTTTATGGAATCTTCAAGGTATCTTTTTGGAATCTTTTTAATGCTTAGTCCGTTCGAGCTCAAATCTTGCTTCCCACCATAATTCGACCCAAGGAATCCATTTTTATGGTTGTTTTCTTAGAATTCTTCCTCTTTTACCTAGACTAAGAAAAATACATAATTAAGTATCTTTCCATAACAAATTAACACAAACTAACAAATATTAAGCTATAAATATGGCATAAAATCATCAATATTTTAGACCTAACATTCACCCCAAGTATCAATCTATGAGAGATACTGTCTTAGAGGTAGATAAGCAGACCACAGTGCACGGGGTCTAAGCACCGATCAGATAATGGTATGTCTTTGCTGATCTATAGCAATGATCGTTTAAAAGGAATAGCTTTAGCTTCAGATCATTGGATGGTGGAGGATTTAAAGGAAGCAGACATAGCCTCAGGATAGTAGATTGTAGAAAAAAAATGACACATTTAGAGTTCAGGACAGTGGACAGTGAATAACGGTAGTGGCCATTTTTAAAGATCTGCAGTCCTAGGTACCTTACATGGCAAGTTTTATGAAGGACAGTGCTAGTGGGATGGATCATGCCTTCATTACAGACAGTCAAAACACTTTAAAAAGGATTGCCCCTATCGAAGATATGGTCAGGTTAAAGCCTTAAGATCGGGTGCACAATTTCAGCAGACTGGTGGGTACAAACTACATGATACATAGATAGGCTATACTTTAAAGGTTCTACCAAAACTGGGTACGGTCTGCATCCACAACTAGAGATGGAGGTTAGAGGAGACAACCACTTGCCAGAGACAAGGTATATGCTATGATCAGTTAGGAGGCATAGGCCACTCTAATGTTATGATGGATACATTATCTATGCTTGGTAGTGATAGACAAATTTTATTGGCTCAAGTACCACATGCTCTTTTGTTTTATGTAAATATGTTACACAAGTCGGAATGACTCTAGTTCCTTTGGGATGTTACCTAAAAAGTTCCACATCTACAGAAGGATTCTTTTGACCTCTTCAGATGTTTAAGAGTACTTATCTTCATTGCATGGAAATTAAGATCTTATATTAGAATTTAGTATAGACCAAGTTTAACTTGGTTGAAGCATTCTAATGATCTTATGTGGGATATTGTTGAGAACTAAGCTATAAATTTCATAAGTTGGTTTTGTGGCATCTGCCTTTGGGTGATGATTTTAGATCTTGGTTTTGATATTTTGATTTCCTTAGAGATTGAGGGCTTTATGTCGACAATGTTTTATGAATCTAAGATGGTTGATATTCTTGATGATAACTTGATCATCTAAGGAATATGATTTTGGGGGGCATACCTAGAACATAAGAAAGTGATGAATGTTTTCTTATGGTTTGAGGATCTAGTAAATAGTTCTTGGTATTTGGTTGTGATATTAGAATTAAGATTTAAATTTCTTTATTGCTTGAGGTATGAATTCATAGAGTCTATTTGAAATTGGAAGAAGTTAGGGTTTCTTAAGAATGATATTTGGAATGTTGAGAGAATTTAGACTTAATCTTACGGATTCTTACTCTTTGGTGCTAACAATATTGAGGATTATGTTAGGATATATAAGCAATCTAAACCCCTCCATTAGAATAAGTATGAGAATTTTCATTTCATGACTTTAAATGAATTTTTGAAAAGAAATATGTTTGTCAAGGTTAAGAAAATTGGATAATCAATGAGCAGCATGGATCTTATAATTGCAAGTATTAAGAGTGTAATTGGAGCCAGAAAGAACAATCTCAGTTTTAACTTTGTGACACTAGTATTGGTTTGAAGAAATTAGATTTAAGTTCTAAACTTCCTTTTTAATTTGATGGATGGATTTTTCTTTTAGAAAATTATGAGTTGTTACTTATGCTTCTAGATAGTTGAAGAAGCACAAGCTGAATTATTCGACTCATAATTTAAGACTTGCTGCAATGATCTTTATATTGAAGACTTGTAGGCACTACTTGTATGAAGCTACTTTTCGAATCTTTACTGATCATAAAAGCTTTACATATTTGTTTACTCAGAAGGAGTTGAACTTAAGCCAAAAGAGATGGATGGAGTTGCTCAAGGATTATGATTGCACTATTGACTACCACCCGGAGAAGGCAAATGTCATAGTCGATACTTTAAGTAGGAAGTCTACAAGCTCATTAGCTTATATGCAGACAATACAGCTTCCGTTGATGGTTGAGTTGAGAGAGTTAGGTGTTGATTTGTGGATGCATGATTCATAAGCACTTTATGCTAGTTTCTTACAATAGATATTTATGAATTGTGTTCTTGAGGCTCAATTTGAAGACATTTACTTAATGAGCATGAGAAAGAAAGTTAAACAAGGGGGAAAGTCAGATTTCACTATGAGTGGCAATGGAGCCTTGGTAATTAGTTCTAGACATTGTTTGCCATCTAATGAAGAAATAAAAGAGGATGAAAAGAAAAGTTGTTAAATAGGTATCCAAGTGTTTCATTTGCTAACAAGTGAAAGTAGAGAGACAAAAACCTTCTGGACTTTTATAGCCTTTAACCATCCCAGAACGGAAATGGGCAATACAATGGATCTTATATTCAAGCTTCCTTGTACAATTTAGAGATAGGATGGTATTTGGGTGATAATGGATCGACTCACCAAGTCCACACATTTCCTCCCCATTCGTGAGAGGTTTTCTCCTTAGAAGTTAGAGGAACTCTTTATGAATCATATAGTGAGCTTGCATGGGGTGCCAGTATCGATTGTATCTGACAGAGATCCACGGTTCACTTCGAGATTTTGGTGAAGATTAATGAAGGAACTTGGTTTAAAGTTGATTTTGAGTGTCGCTTTTCACCCTCAGACATATGGACAATCTAATAGGACTATTTAGACCTTATAGGACATGTTGAGGTCATGTGTACTACAATTCAAGGGAAATTGGAATGAATATCTCCCTTTTGCAGACTTCATCTACAATAATAATTATCACTCAAGCATTCAGATGTCACCTTATGACGCATTATATGGGAAACAATGTCGAACACCATTATGTTGGAATGAGACAAGTGAAAGAAAAATTCTAGGTCCTGAGATTATACAAGCGACAGTGGACAAGGTCGATATTATACGAGCTACGTTGAAAGCGGGACAAGTTAAGCAAGAAAAAAAAAATAGAAAGCTACGCTGACGTGCGTAGGAAGGATCTAGAGTTCGGGGTTGGTGATCGGGTATATCTAAACTCTCCTTGGAAGAGCATAGTATGCTTTGGAAAGCTAAGTCCTCGCTACATTGGACCGTATTAGATAGTTGAGAGGATAAGTCCAGTGGGTTATAGATTAGACTTGCTGGAGGAGTTTTCTCGAGTCCATGATGTGTTCTAAATGCCTAGCAAGTATATCTCTTATTCATCACATGTGTTGGAGAAATTAGAGATTGAGTTGAGAGATGACTTATCTTATGAGGAGCAGCCAATACAGATTCTTAGTAGGGAAGAGAAAAAGCTTCTCAATAAGACCATACCTTTAGTGAAGGTTTTTTGGAGAACTCACCTAGTCGAGGATGCAACTTTGGAGCGAGAGAATTATATGCGGAGTCAATATCCACACCTCTTCCAAAAATAAGGTATGAATTTTGTGGACAAAATTTCTTTCAGGGGGTAAATTGTAACAACTCGTACCAAAATATCCCCGTTGTACATGTTTTATAAGGTTTGACCAAGTTTGACCAAGTGAACTGTATTTGGGTCCAAAGTTGACTTTCTGTATGGTTAAGATTTTTGTTTTGATTGATGTATCATTGTGTAGAGCTGATCGATATGAGTTCGTAGACTACCGGCATACCAAATTCTAAGTTACAGATAAAAATTTATGGTTGTGTACAGTTTATATTAGTGTCGAAACCAGTTCCAAGTTTTTGTCTGTTAGTGACCCAATGCTCTATATAAATTGTTGGCTACTATGCTCAATAGGAAAAAAGTCTGGAAATACCAATTTTCTCCTGCAAACCTAAGGAATTTCTCTCCAGACCCACAGATCTTAACCGAGTCGCCACAAACCTGTTTAATGTTCAACTGGGTCATCGCTATTTTGCCAAATTCTAGCCACTACCTTGATGCACGCACTAGCCACCCATATTACCAACCTTTGGTTGATTTGGCCGACTAAATTTCAGGCCAAACCGGTGGCCGAAGCGCTGAGATCGACCTTTTGAAGCCAGCGGTGCCATTTTGAGTTTTTTGGCCGTTTGGGCATTTAATGTCATTTAAGGCCAACCCACAAGCCCTTCCCACCATTTTTGGACCCTCTGAACTCATTTACCATGGTCCATTTGCCAAGATTCCTCACTGTTTAAGAGATATGTCAACAGGGAGTTTGGTCGAGATTTCCATCAAGTTTTCCGACTACCAGAGTCATCGTAGGTGAGTACACCATTTTATTCCTTGTCTCTTAGGCTTTCCATTGATATAAAGTTTCTGAATTTTGGATATTGTTTGATAATTTTTCCATTTTTAGGTCAATTAGTTAAATACCGGATAAATTCGGACTGTATTTGGATAAAATTGGTCAAATTGGACAAAATTGAACTTAGATTATTGAAATTAGATATTATTAGGACTCATTAGAGGTTCAATTTTGAAAGATTAGCCTTTGGGTGAATAACCCCAATTTTGGATACCGGATCCTAAGAGTACGCAGTATAATTGGACTGTCCAATGTCCAATTTATATAATTTTGTAGTTATACAAATCATTCTAAAACATTTCATGTACATGAATATATTTGATTTGGTTGTTGGGGCCTGAGAAATATTTTTATGGTATTAGAAACATTCGTGTTAAGTCTGGAGGTGATCTGCCATGGAGCAATAGTAAGTATCTGCAGTACTGTGAGTGGTTGTAATTTTAACATATTTTGGGCATTTAGTATAATATATATGTGGTTTGAGTATTTTACATATACATATCCTTTGATTTAACTGTTCAATTTATGCATATATGAGGATTTGTTTTCACATATATGTGTTATCATTTTATGTGACGTTTGACAATATTTTAAATGGTTTCCAATTCTGATGAGTTCATAAATGGACTTATGGTATTTAAATATCTTGGTATTTAAATTAAAGTTTTAAATCATTTTGGAAAATAATTGATTTGAGAAAGCAAATTGAAAATTATATAATTTTAAGCATGTTCAAGTATTTTACAAATTTATGTGCTTAAAATTGGTTTATGGTGATACATATTTTACTGTGGTATTTGTAATTTTAACATGAAATAATGATTTGAAAATTTTGAAATATTTAAACAAGCTGTTGAGCTTGAATATTAAATTATGATTTATGATACAGTATCGTTGGGAAAACTATAATCTCATAAGATTGTTTTACGGATACTGTATTGTTTATTTTTAATTAATGTACCATATAATACCAGTGTTTCGTATCAGTATTATATTATAGCATGCGAGTTTGCCATGGTACCATGAGGTTAGGTTCATCCCACAGGTTATTATTGCCACAAGTCATGTGGTTGGGTTCATCTCACAGGTTTATTATTGTCACGGTGCTATGAGGTTGGTTCATCCCACTGGTTTATTATTACCGTAGGCCGTAAGATTGGGTACGTCCCAAATGTTTATTATTTCCACGATAAATTTTGTATACTGAGGGTTGTGAGGTGGGTGTATCCCATGGTTTATAGTTTGGTATATTGAATGGTACATTGTATATGTTTTGAGTATATTGTTGGTTTTCAAATATTGTGGTTATTACTGCACTTACATAATTATTTTTTGAAACTATGTTTATAATATTTTATGTCCAATATTTATATCTTGATTAAGATATTTTATAATATTATATTGATCATTCACTTTATACCTTTTGAGCATCGATTTTATAATATTGAATTTGGGTACAAATTTGGATTTTACGAAATGATTTTTAAACGGAGAACTTTTTAAACAAGTGGAGCAAGAGGTCTTGAGAGAAAGTTTCACGAAAATAAATTATTATTTTTATATTATACTATACTACTCACTGATATTTCTTTATCTCGCATTTTGTTTGTTTTAAATTCATTCCCCTAGGTCTGGGCGGTTGGTGGCAGTCTATCTTGTGCACTGCTTATCACTTCGTTCTTTCCACAATAGCAGTAGTATCTATCTTTCTTTATCTATCCTTTTCTTTCTAGACTTATTTATCATTTATTTGTACTTTTAAAATTTACAAATACTTTTAGAATGCTCTGATCTAAATATTGGATTCAGTAGAAACCATATTATATACATGTGTAGTTATGATATGTAGTACGATAGGCTGGTTATGGACCATAGTTATGGACTTTTATCTTGTTGTTGTATTATATATATATATATATATATATATCGAGGTATTATTGTTAATGCATGTATTCATTGTCCATATTTTAAGTGGGGTTCCATTAAATATCCTTTAGGAATTGCCCAGTAGGACTTCATTAGGCCAGACCACCCAAAAGATTCCAGGAGGATTCCCATGATGGGTCCTATCACTATATATATAATTATAAAAATATATATATATATATATATTTCCATTTCTTTCCAAAAAATAATTTGAAAAGAAAACTCCTGCATCTTCCTTGGAAAATTTTAATAAGAGGATTAAAAATACACCTAAGCGCCATAAAAAAAAAATTCTTGAACAATAAAATATAAAAAGGGGTCGAGCATTCCCCTTGTTTAACAATAAAAAAATTGGGGATGTTAAAATTGGGCCCATCATCCCCGCCCTAATCCTTTAATATTAGAAGGTAGGGTGGGGTCGTTCATTCCCCAGTTTATATTGGGGAACCCTATTCCGACCCCATTACCCATTATATTAAGAATAAAACATTAAAAAAAAAAAGAAGTTAACTAGATATTCTTATCCAAATCTATCATAAGGTGTAAAACTAGGCCGAGTACACAAACATGGCACGAGTATGGCACATTAAAATTAGGTATAGCATAGACACAGCATGTTAAAATTGGACATGAGTACAAACACAACACGACACAAACCATTCCATGCCAAGCACAAACCATGTAATGGACCATGCTCGGGCCTTAAAAATTAGACCATGGATTAGGCATAGCATAAGCCCATGAGGCCATAACACGATAGGGACATGTAATAGACACAATACGAGATAATTTTATTAAATTATATGATTTTAAATAATCATTATTTTTAAAATTTGTGATTATTATCTATTATATTGTTAAAAATGAGTAGATAATAACTATGTTCAATAATTATGTTAAAAATAAGAGATGATTAAAAAAAAAAAGATAAGTGGGAGAAAAATGTATTAAAACTAATAAGAAAATAGAAAAAGAAAAGAGAAAAAAAGAAGAAAAAACTAAAACCGAATTTAGGGTCTAGGAGTAAAATGAAGGAGGCACTGCCCGCATTCATGATATAGTGATTTAATAAAAATTAATTATGTTAATAAAATTAAAAGAGAAAAAACCAAGGTCTATTGTACAATTTGTAAACATATAAAATTGCTTTTGATTATGTTATATGGAATTTTTAATTTTTATTTGTTTTTCCATTTATGTTATTTTTTATTTAGCAATTATAATTTTCTTGCTAAAATATTATAAAATTTTAATTTTATTCATTTATTAAACTTATCAGTTGGTTTTTCATTTAATATATTTAGTTTATATAATGTATCATTTATTTTTCATTAGGTTATTTACTATTTTTTGTATCACAAATTTAAAACAATTATTATAAATATACAAGACATTAATTTTTTATTTTTTATACATAAATTTGTTAATAATTATTAATATTTGTTCAACTATAATTTATATTATTAAAAATATGTAAAATATATATTTGGCATGGGCACAAGCAAAGACCATGCCTGACACAAGTATGCATGCCCTCAGAATGAGTGTGGCATGGATATATAAGTGCTTTGCCCCATAGCACATCAACATGACACAAAAACTAAAAAGCTTAACACGAGCACGACTTGGGAAATAAATGGGCTGATACAGGCACGACAACAACACAAATGGATCAGCTTTTAAATGGATCGGATATGCATGACACAAGCCATTTTACACATTTAAATCTATCCGTTTATAAAAAAGTAGCAGGTAAACATTCAATATAAAACAAATTCATAACATAGATGATAGATATGAAGTGTTGAGAGTAAAGAGTGTTTTCTACCCGACCACCAACTGCTAGAATGAGGTAGGGGAATTGATCGGTGGACATGTGAATGACAAATTTAAAGGAGTGGATGAAATTGTGGCTTTGACAAGTGAGTGAATATAGATCTGAAAGGTTGAATATAGGCTTTGATGAATTGGTGAATCTAGATAGATTGGTAAGTCCAAACCTATGGCTTTGATCGGAGAGCTACTTTGATGGCATTTATCAAATGACTAGACAACATTATGGGTGACAAAGGGTCAGCTATTATGGGGTGCAGGCCATGACAACATTATGGTTGAGGAGTGATCCGTTGTAAGTGGAGGAAACAGACGGCGCTTTTTTTTTTTTCCCCCAGATCAAATCCGATTTTTCCCTTTTTTTTTTTTTTTTTGGTTCTGTCTCAATATCTACCTCCTCTCTTTTGTTGATGCACATGCACACGAGGAAAAAAATTGATAGACCAAATTACCTTAAGCATAATAAAACATATTATAAAATATTTACTAAATATTAAATATTTGGGGTGGGTTCAAGGTCGATTAAGGGCAAGGATCATGTCTACTATCCTTGTCCTAGTTTACAAAATCTAACCCCAACCCTCCTAAATTAGTAGGGCAAGGACCCGAGTGGATGGATTGATCGGTTATTTTATCATTTCTAGTTTTAAGTGTTAAAATGATGTTTGAATGGTTAATTTTTTTTTAATTCATTTTGACTAAATTTTGAGCTTTATATTGTTTTCTTGGTTGATTGTTCAAACAATAATGTTGTTGTCAAATAATATACCAAAAACGCATGTCTAGCACATGCATGTTGGGATGTTGTTCAAACAATGGTTTAACACTGTTCAAACATCATGTTTGATGTGTTAGGATGAGCTTGCTAGATTTGAATACTGTTCAAAGAACATCATAAGTCATAACATCTTTGGACATGTGTCTTCATAGGATATGTTTCTTAATGTTTTTCAAACAAGTTATAAGGTTATTCGAACGACACCTTCTTAACTCAAAACCTGCAAACATTCCGATTTTCAATACCATACCCCACTGCTAACTCCTTCATCAATTTTCTTTGTTCTCGCTGGCGAGTGATCTCTTGGTTTTGGGTGTAAATTATAGTGTCTCAAGATTTCTCTTTGCTTGTTTTTTCTTTGAGCCTTTTTTATTTTTTGTCTGAAGGTCTTGCTAGATCTTTTAATTTCTTGGCATATTTTGGTAGGTAGAATCTTGGTTAAGTTTGTTTTTCTTATCAGTTTTTTGTGTTATTTTCCATTGTTTTAGATGTTGAATCAATATTTTTGGTCCAGTTGAATGTTTGATAAATTTTTAACGTTTGTTTTTATGTTATTGAATCATTTTTCAAGCCATGACATTTGCATTGTTTTTTGCTTATTGATCTTAGGTTGTTTGGTTCTTGTTTTTTCCTTTATTTTTATTTTGACACCATGCTATTTTATTTTATGTTAACCTATGAAGTCTTATGGATATCATTTGTTGTGAGGAGTTTACATTTTAATTCTTTCAGACTCATTTTTTCAACTCCATTTGGAATTGGGCCTGTATTTAAAGTTCGATGTAGTTTATTAGGCCTTGCAATTTGTTTTGATTGTAATTTAGGCTTGCATTCTAAACTTCATTTGAGCTCCATTAATTAAAAGAAAATGTTTTAATTTTAATTTTTTTTTGTTTTTGTTTCAGTAGTTTAGATTTTATTTTATTTCCTTTTATTTTGTTTTAAATTTATCTTTGTTTGGGTTTATTTGTGGTTCATTTGCTAATTGATATTGATTGCTATATATTTTTATCATTAGTTTTTACCTACAAATGTTTCCATAGCCCCATCCTTGGCCTCCCTTAGGTTTTCCTATTTGTAGATTTTTCTTAAGATACTATGTCTATTTGTAGAGTCATGTCTGGTTAGGTCAAGAAAGCCCATTCTTTTTGTGGAGCTTCCACTTCTAAAGCTTCATCTTTTTGAGATGGTCATTGTAGATCTACTCTTTCTCCACCTCTTCAACCTCGAACATCATATGAGGACATTGTCACTCATTATAGATCTCTCCCCATTGCCATAAAGTGTGCCTTTGTGTTACGAGACATGCTTGTTAAGTTTCCCCAAATGATTGAGCATTGGGGTTAAACTAACTTAGTTAACCAACCTTGTTCGTATATGTTTTATACCTAATCCCCTTATTCTAATACTGTTCATTCCTCTATCAAGTTGCAGATGTTTGACCGCTTTTACACATTTTCCCCAAATGTCACAAGGTCTATTTATTCAATACCTACTCCAGCTCCTCATCCTTGGTTAGATCCAGGTCTTTCTTTATTGTGGCCTCAAGGTCTGGGTGGGACAATGATCCTTTCCATGTCTATAGAAATAGATAACCTCAAGTTAATTTAAACATTTTATGCCACACCATATGATATTTATTTAACGTCTAGAAGTAAATCCAATTATTTTACTCAAAAGAAAATAATTCCCTAAATTTTAATAACCTTAAATGACATTATTTTCTTTCTATGTTATTTAATTTTTTTTTTTTTAATGAAGCACCAAATCAATAATATCATTGTCTGTAATAACCCGTACCAAAATACCCATGCTGTACAAGTTTGACCAGATTTGACCAAGTGGATAGTATGTGGATTCAATGTTGACTTTTTCTATGGTTAAGATTTTTGGTTTGACTAATGTATCACAGTGTAAAGCTCGTCGATACGAGTTTGTAAACTAGTGGCACATCAAATTCTAAGTTACGGATAAAAAGTTATGGTTCTATAAAGTTTCAAATATCAATTTTATATCAGTGTCCAAATCAATCCAAGATTTTCATCTATTAGTGACTTAAGACTCTATATAAATGTTGGGAAGCATGCCCAGTAGGAAACAAGTCCTAAAATACTAATTTTGTACCCCAAACCAGAGAAATTTCTCTCCAGACCCACTGATCCTAACCGGGTCGTTTCGAATCCGTTTTACGCCTAATAGGTTCATCGCCTTTTGTCCAAATCTGGCCACCACCTTGATGAACATTCCATCCACCCATATTACCCACCATTGGATGACCTCATCAGCCAAATTTCAGGCCAAACCACTGGCCAACGCACCAAGATAGGCCATTTGAAGCGAGCAATGGCTGCTTTGTGTTTTTCTATAGTTTGGCCATTTTTCGGCCATTTCAGGCTAACCCACACACTATTCCCACCATTTTTGGACCCCTTTAAACTTATTTCTTTGGTTTATTTACCAAGATTCCTCACCGTTTGAGAGATATGTCAATGGGAAATTTGGCTAAGCCTTCCATCATGTTTTCGAGTCACCGGAGTCATCGTTGGATCGATACACTCGTGTTGAGTTTGAAGGAAGTCCTACAAGGCAACAAGAGTTAATATTTACAGTACTGTGAGTGATTATATTTTTAAAATGTCTTAGGCATGTAGTATAATAAATATGGCTCTGTTATTTTATGTATATATCAATTGATTTAAATGATTACTTTATATTTATATGAATATCAACATTCACATGTATGTGTTATTATTTTATATGGATTTTGATAAGATTTAAATGGTTTCTATCTCTAATAAGTCCATAGTGAACTTATGGATCATGTTATTTAAATATCCTAGTATTTGAATTGAGGTTTTAAATCATTTTGGAAATTATATAATTTTAAGCATGTACAAGTATTTTACCACTTTATGTCCTTAAAATTGGTTTATGGTGATATATAATTCACTGTGGTATTTCTGGTTTTAGCATGAAATGATGATTTAAAAATTTTGAAATATTTAAACAAGCAGTTGGGTTTAAATATCAAAATATGATTTATGATACAGTATTGTTTGGAAAAGTATGGATGGAGTAGCTCAAGGATTATGATTGCATTATTGACTATAATGCCAACAAGGCAAATGTGGTGGCTGATGCATTAAATAGGAAGTCGACAAGCTTATTGGCTTATGTACAGACAATACAGCCTCCTTTGATGGTTGAGTTATGGGATTTGGATGTTAATTTGTGGATGCATATTTCAGGAGCACTTTTTGCTAGCTTCTGACTACGAACGATACTTAGGGATTGTGTTCTTGAGGCTTAATTGAAGACACTTACTTGATGAGTTTGAGAAGGAAAGTTAAACAAGGAGGAATGTCAGATTTCACTATTAGAGACAATGGAGCCTTGGTAATTTGGTTCTAAGCATTGTTTTCCGGCTAATGAAGAGCTAAAAAAGGATGAAAAGAGAAGTTGTTGAATATATATTCAAGTGTTTCATTTGCCAACAGGTGAAGGTAGAGACAAAAGCCATCTGGACTTTTACAACCTTTACCCATCCCATAACAGAAATGGGAGTGCATTACAATGGATTTTATATTCAAGCTTCCTCCCACAATTCAGAGACAGGATGGTATTTAGGTGATAGTGAATCGACACACCAAGTTCGCACATTTCCTACCCATTCATGAGAGGTTTTCTCCTCAGAAGTTAGCAGAACTCTTTATGAATCATATAGTGAGTTTGCATGGGGTGCTAGTATTGATTGTATTTGACAGAAATCCATGATTCACTTCGAGATTTTGGCGAAGATTAATGAAGGAACTAGGTGTCAAGTTGAATTTGAGTACTGCTTTTCACCCTTAGATCGATGGATAATCTAGAAGGATTATTCATACTTTATAGGACATATTGAGGTCATGTGTATTATAGCTCAAGGGAAATTGGAATGAGTATCTATCTTTGGCAGAGTTCACCTACAACAACAATTATCACTTGATCATTAAGATGTCACCTGATGAGGCATTGTATGGGAAACAATGTTGGACCCCATTATGTTGGAATGAGACAGGAGAAAGAAAACTTCTAGGTTCCAAGATTATACAAGCGACAGTGGACAATGTCAATGTTATATAGGCCACATTGAAAACAGCGTAAATTAAGTAAAAGAGCTAAGCCAACATACATAGGAATTAGAGTTCGAGGTGATCGGGAATTCCAGGAACTCTTTTTGGAAGGTCATAGTATGCTTTGGAAAGCGAGGGAAGCTAAGTCTTCACTACATTGGACCATATAAGATAGTTGAGAGGATAGGTCCAGTTGTTTATAAGTTCTCGAAGGAGCTTTCACGAGTCCATGATGTGTTCCACATCTCCATGCACCTCAAGTATATCTCAGACCCATCGCATATATTGATGACACCAGAGACTGAGTTGAGGGAGCAGTAAGTGCAGATTCTGTGTTGGGAAGAGAAAAAGCTTCACAATGATGTGTAAAATCAACTCGCAAGTGTACGAATCATTTTCAAGTAATAATGTGGAAAAATAGGGTTGTCGTACCCAAGGGATTAAGAATTATGTACCAAAGATTATTAGGTTTTAATAATATTTTGAACTAAAATTTAAGATGGCAATTGAAAATAAATAAACTAAATTAAAGAAAAGCAATCCATTAAAATTAGGTCAATTTCAAGTAAGAGAGAGAATTAAATAATTATGAATACTAGGACATTTGATTTCACCACTAACTATTCCAATTTATTACTTAAATATGCGAATTTAATTTACTAGTAATTTTGTTAACCACACTTAATTACAAAATTTATTAAAAGTAGTTTCTACTCACAATTGATAATATTCACATAATCTAGTTTATTCATTCCGACTTATAAATTAAATCATGCAAATTCATTAAGTATGATTAAGCAAATACTATGGCATGAGACATAACTATTTTCCAATCAATTATGCATTCATGTAAATCATTGGAGATCCATAATATTATCCTTTTCCAAGCTCAAATATTATTAAAATCATTCATTCCTTTCGGCCTATGAAAGCATTAAGCATACCAATGATTTATTAACAAAGCATATTACTAATTAAATAAAACTCAACATATATTAAAATAATTAGACCTTCATAGTTAGGGCTATATCATAGCCCTAGCTATGAAAATTAGTTCATGGAAAAAATAAATTCAACATCCATAATTATTAAAAATAATAAGATTCATAATTAAAGAGAAAAGAAAAGAGAATAAAAACTATCGAAGAAATTCTCCTCCAAGAGTTCTCAAAGTCGTAGCCTTCTTCTCCAAGCAAGCCCACATCTCTATGCTCCCTCCAAACTCTCCAATTGATACTCTAAAACTTTAAAACCCTAGAACCCTTAAAAGAACCTTAGAAACTCCCAAAACTTGGTTTGTTTCTATTTAAGCCTCCTAAAAGCTCTTAAATAACTCTCGAAACTTGTATATCTTCCTTCAATGTGGTGGAGGCTATATATATAAGACCTTGGGAACCTTTTTCTTTCTTTATTTTCAATGTGGAAGTCTTAGAATATACATTTTTTAGACCATCAAAAGGGTTGGACGAATTTCATGGGTAAAAAAGAAACTTGATATTACTTGCTCTCCAATACTTTCCTTTTGTCTAATTCTTTCTAAAAAAAAAATATTTAATTAGTCTAATTTACCCTTAATGAACCATGTGACATGACATGCCTCATTAATGATAAATTAACCAATTATTGCCACTTGTTTTTATCTTGGCTCTCAAATTACCTTGATTCCCTCTTTTGATCAATGGTGGAGATATAACTAGAATATTCCTTTTTATAAATTCCAAACTTTCAATGGCGATAACTCTTTACTCGCACCTCGAAATTAAAAAATAATATGATATTTGAAATCGTCAAATCGTGAGAATTCATATGACATCCACTTCCATCATGAAATTCTCGACAGAATCTTTATGAAATCTTTAAGGCATCTTTTTGGAATCTTTTTAATGCTTATTCCATTCGAGCTCAAATCTTGCTTCCCACCATAATTCGACCCGAGAAATCCATTTTTATGGTTGTTTTCTTAAAATTCTTCCTCTTTTACCTAGATTAAGAAAAATATATAATTAAGTATCTTTCCATAACAAATTAACGCAAACTAACAAATATTAAGCTATAAATATGGCATAAAATCATCAATATTTAGACCTAACAAATACCCCCAAACTTAAGATTTGCTAGTCCCTAGCGAAGAAGAAGAATAAGAAAAATCAATCTTTTAAAGAACATAAGATACTTTAATAAGGTGCCTCAAAGATTGTATAACATATGAATTTTCAAATGGTTTCAAAGTAATTATATAACCCAATACCTTATCTTCCATCCAACATATATGATACTTCGAATGTGAGTGTGTGGAAATCAATTTATACACTTAATATCATGCATTTGAATAAATTTACAAGAATTAGAGATTAATAATAAAGTATGAACTGCCATATGCTTGACTTAATTATCACTCTCCACTAATATAGGTTAATGCACCACCTTAAATGATTAAAACTTCATGGCTTTTATTGTTAAGGCTAAAAGGGTATGGCTAAAGAAAGAAAAGGATAGAATATAATAAATCAAAGAAAGAAAGCTAAAATTAAATATCAATGAATAAATTACTTGTAAAATTTGTTTATTTCTTAGAACTTCTGTTCTTCTTTTAACTTCAATATAAACTCACAAATCTCCTATTTCTCCTTTTCATTTTTTGTTCTTTTTCACATCATATATATATTTTTTCAATTGTTTTGCATTTTTTTTTCTTTTTCACTAAAGCCCCAAACTCATTTTTTCTTTTTATTACACATTCAAACCTCCAACTTACACAAAAATACATACTAAATCCAAATTCACCAAATACTTAACCTCCAAACTTTATTTTTTTTTCCTTTTTCTTCAACACTCCCACTAACTCATAAGCATATATTCATATCAATTCAATTAAAGCTCTCTTTATAGTATGTTCAAGGTAGGAAAAAGGAAATTTAAGGCTCAAAAAGGGTACGTAAATGTGGTTTAATGAACAAAAGGCTCTAATACATCTTTATGCATCCTAAAGGCTCAAATAAGGTATTAGTGGAAGATAATGTATTAGGTTGGCTTGAAAGGCTCAAACTTAAACAAAGATGGCCTAAATCATCTTCTTAGTAATGCATTCACCTAGGATTTCGCCTCAAGCAATAATCAAGCAAGTTCTAGAGTTCAATTAATAATAAAGGACTCTAATTCATGCAAACCTTCTTCAAAACACAATCTAAATTATGCATTATTGATTATGTACTCAAAATTTATTGAAAATAATAACATGTGATATAATTTCAAGTATTTAAGCATACATAAAAACAAATCAACTATCTAAAAACCAATTTATTTTCAATCATAGTCTTATCATTGGCTCATTAAAGTACTTAAGAAAACACCACAAAAACAATTTTTTTTTTTTATAATGAAGGCAAATAAAAACTAAAACTAACATGTTTGAAAACTAATAAAAACACTTAAAAGGACAAGATTTAAAAGATGCAAAGCATGATTTTCACCCCCAAACTTAAAATGAACAATGTCTTCATTGTGAAAAACATAAAATAAAGCAAAAGTAAATAAAAGGTAAAGAATACTCCCCTTTGAAGACATGAAATGTTCCTCACAATGTGAAAACTTGGAAAAAACCTACATGTTACATTTTCCCTACGCACCATGCGGCCGAAAAGAAGGGCATGTACCCATGCAAGTTGACGTACTCCAATGTATATTCAAGGTGGTTATACTCCAAAAACCTAGCTTTAGACTTGAAATTCTCAACATTCATCTTTTACTCTTTTGCACCTAAACATCTTAGAACCTTGTAATAATTCAAATAAAACACATCAAAACATCCTAAAACAAGAAAACAACTGAAAACAACTAAAATAAATAGATAAATATAAGGTAAAGAAAGAAACTTGGATTGCCTCCCAAGAGCGCTTATTTAAAGTCATTAGCTTGACTTCATCCTTTTGATGTTCAACCTGGATTAAATATGTACATGATGTCATCCTCATAATATTGTCCAAGCTTATGATATGGAAATTGTGCATGATGATAATCTTGTGGTCTTAGCAAACTTTTAACTCCTTGTCCTATATAAGTCTCAATTTGAACTAAAAGCATGAATTGAACTTTCTTTTTGGTAGATTGGATTCTTTTAGGTCCAAAAATACTTTGTTTGTCTCCTTTTGGGATGCATTTAACCTCAATGGTTATACATCTTGGGCTCTTGAAATTTCAATATTTGGCTTGAAAAGTGGAGATTTAGCCTTTATTGGTAAGCAATCTTCATGAAATGCGGCCATAGCTTTATCCTCATCGGATTTGGCCAAATTTTGGCTTGATTGATTCCTTGACTTATCCTCTTCATGATCCTTAAGCCCTTTTTACAACGAATTTGAAGGAAAATTAGAAACTTCCCATGAACTAGTGATAGTGCGTTGGGAAACTTCTTCTGGTGGGCAATCTTGGTCATGTGTGTGTACCTCATTAAAATTATCCAAAATTGAAGATTCTTGTTGTATTTCACTCTTTATAGACACCTCTTCATGTTCCTCAAATTTTTCATCATTATGTGGCTCTTGAAAGGATTCAAATTCATCAACTTGCTTATTACAAGTAATCTCCATGTTAGTTTCCAAGTCTTCTTGAGATCCTTGTGAAAAAGTTGTCGTTGGTTGCTCCAATTGAACTTGAAAGTTTGTACTTGGAGAATATTGATTTTGCAACTTGCCATACACTCGATCAAAGATGTGCTCATTGGATAACTTGAAAGATCTGAATTGTCATACCTTGAATAACTTTGTCGATCACTCCATCCAGAATTATATGTGTTGAAATAAAAATTATGCTTTGGAAAGTCTTCGAATGGCTCTTCCAGAGCAAAAGGATTTCCCACTTGACAATGTTCACTTAAATGATTGCCTCCACACCATTGACATGTTATAGCTTGAATCCCAAAATTTTCAACTTGATTATATTGTCTTGATAAGTCTTCAATTGAGTTTTCTAAAGCAAAAGGATTTCCCACTTGACAATTTTCACTTAAGTGATTTACTCCACACCATTCACAAGATACAGCTTGAACTCTAAAATTTGCAATGAGTTTAGACATGATAGCAAGATTCTTTTGTAACTTGATAAAAATTTTACTTGAAGAACTAGTTGGCTCCCCATAATCCCAATAAGGTTGATGATCATAAGCTTGATATTCCATGATTTTCCTAAAAAGAAAACACTTAACAAACCAAAGGTTCAAATTAATTGCATGTTTATCAAGCAAACAATTAAAATTAAACCATAATATACAAACTAAAATTGAAAATAATAAAGATAAACAAAAGTTGAAAATAAGAAAAACCCCTAAGTATGCATAACTTTTAACCTAGACACCAATAAATTAAAAATACAATTTTGGTTTCAAGTACCACAAAATAAGTATTAAAAATTCAAATCAAGTTGGCCAAACAAGCAAAGAATTAAAACCCTAGCATGCAACACTAAAACCAAAACTAAGAAATAAATATAAAAAAAATTAAATAAGAAAACAATGTTCAAAATACTACTAAACCCAATCCGAATTAATATTAATGCCTTAAACTCCGGCAACGGCGCCAAAAACTTGATGTGTAAAATCAACTTGCAAGTGCACGAATCGTTTTCAAGTAATAATGTGGAAAAATAGGGTTGTCATACCTAAGGGATTAAGAATTAAGTACCAAAAATAATTAGGTTTTGATAATGTTTGAACTAAAATTTAAGATGGCAATTGAAAATAAATAAACTAAATTAAACAAAAGCAATCAATTAAAATTAGATCAATTTCAAGTAAGAGAGAGAGAATTAAATAATTATGAATACTAGGACATTTGATTTCACCACTAACTATTCCAATTTAATTACTTAAATATGTGAATTTAATTTACTAGTAATTTTGTTAACCACACTTAATCACAAAATTAATCAAAAGTAGTTTCCACTCACAATTGATAATATTCACATAACCTAATTTATTCCTTCCGGCTTATAAATTAAATCATACAAATTCATTAAACATAGATTAAGCAAATAATATGGCATGAGACATAACTATTTTCCAATCAATTATGCATTCATGTAAATCATTGGAGATCCATAATATTATCCTTTTCCAAGCTCAAATATTATTAAAATCATTCATTCCTTCCGGCTTATGAAAGCATTAAGCATACCAATGATTTATTAACAAAGCATATTACTAATTAAATAAAACTCAACATATATTAAAATAAGTAGACCTTTATAGTTAGGGCTACATCATAGCCCTAGCTATGAAAATTAGTTCATGGAAAAAATAAATTCAACATCCATAATTATTAAAAATAATAAGATTCACAATTAAAGAGAAAAGAAAAGAGAATAAAAACTATTGAAGAAATTCTCCTCCAAGAGTTCTCAAAGTCGTAGCCTTCTTCTCCAAGCAAGCCCACATCTCTATGCTCCCTCCAAACTCTCCAATTGATCTTCTAAAACTCTAAAACTTTAAAACCCTCGAACCCTTAAGAGAACCTTAGAAAGTCCAAAAACTTGGTTTGTTTCTATTTAAGCCTCCTAAAAGCTCTTAAATAACTCTCTAAACTTGTATATCTTCCTTCAATGTGGTGGGGGCTATATATATAAGACATTGGGAATCTTTTTCTCTCTTTATTTTCAATGTGGGAGTCTTGCAATATATATATTTTTAGGCCATCAAAGGATTGGACGAATTTTATGTGTAAAAAGGAAACTTGGTATTACTTGCTTTCCAATACTTTCCTTTTGTCTAATTCTTTCTAAAAAAAAAATAGTTAATTAGTCTAATTTACCCTTAATAAAACCATGTGACATGACATGTGCCTCATTAATGATAAATTAACCAATTATTGCCACTTGTTTTTATCTTGGCTCTCAAATTACCTTGATTCCCTTTTTTGATCAATAGTGGAGATATAACTAGAATATTCCTTTTTATAAATTCCAAACTTTCAATGGCGATAACTCTTTACTCGCACCACGAAATTAAAAAATAATGTGATATTTGAAATCGTCAGATCGTGAGAATTCATATGACATCCACTTCCATCATGAAATTCCTGACAAAATCTTTATGGAATCTTTAAGGCATCTTTTTGGAATCTTTTTAATGCTTAGTCCATTTGAGCTCAAATCTTGCTTCCCATCATAATTCGATCCAAGGAATCCATTTTTATGGTTGTTTTCTTAAAATTCTTCCTCTTTCACCTAGATTAAGAAAAATACATAATTAAGTATCTTTCCATAACAAATTAATGCAAACTAACAAATATTAAGCTATAAATATGGCATAAAATCATCAATATTTTAGACCTAACACACAACAAGAGCATACCATTAGTGAAGGTTCTTTGGAGAAATCACCTAGTCAAGGAGGTAATTTGGGAGTAAGAAGATCAATTGCAAAGTTAGTAACCTCACCTCTTCCAAAACTAAGGTATGAATTTCATGGACGAAATTTATGTAATGGGGGTAGGTTGTAACAATCCATACCAAAATACCCATATTGTACAAGTTTGACCAGGTTTGATTAAGTGGATAGTATGTGGGTTCAATGGTTAAGATTTTTGGTTTGACTGATGTATCGTTGTGTAGAGCTCGTCGATACAGTTCATAGACTGGTAGCACGCAAAATTTGAATTATGGATAAAAAGTTATGGTTCTGTAAAGTTTCAAATATCATTTTTATATCAATGTCCAAATTAGTTCCAGATTTTCATTTGCTAGTGACCCAAGGCTCTATATAAATGTTGGTAAGCATGCCCACCAAGAAATAAGTCCTAAAATAATAAATTTGTCCCCCAAACCCAAGAAATTTATCTTTAGACCCACGGATCCAAATCGGATCGTTTCAAACCCATTTTATGCCTAATCGTTCGTCGTCGTTTGGTCCAGATCCGGCCATCACCTTGATGCACTCATTATCCACCCATATTACCCACCGTTGGATGACCTCACGGGCTAAATTTCAGGCCAAACCACTAGCTACGCTCCAGGATTGGCTGTTTTAAGCCAGTTGTGGCCGTTTTGTGTTTATCGACCTTTTGAGGCCATCCCACACAACCTTTCCACCATTTTTGGATCTTCTGAACTCATTTTTGTGGTCCATTTGCCAAGATTTCTCACCGTTTGAGAGATATGTCAAGGGTAGTTTGGCCAAGATTTCCATTAACTTTTCCCGCCACCAGAGTCATCGTTGAATTGAGACACTCATGTTGAGTCTGGAGCCGGTCCTACAGGGTAGCAGGAGTTAACATCTTATGTACTGTGAGTGGTTATATTTTTAAAATGTTTTGGGCATGTAGTATAATATATATGGTTCGGTTATTTTATGTATATAGCATTTGATTTAAATGATTACTTTATGCTTATATGGATATCAGCATTTACATATATGTGTTATTATTTTATGTGGATTTTCATAAGATTTTAAATGGTTTTTAACTCTGATGAGTTCGTACTGAACTTGTGGTTCACGTTATTTAAGTATCCTGGCATTTGAATTGATGTTTTACATCATTTTGGAAATTAATTGATTTGAGAAAGTAGATCGAAAATTATATTATTTTAAGCATTTACAAGTATTTTACAATTTTATGTGCTTAAAATTGGTTTATGATGATATATATTTCACTGTGGTATTAGCATGAAATGATTATTTGAAAATTTTAAATTATGATTTATACAAGCATTTGAGTTGGAATATTAAATTATGATTTATGATGTAGTATCGTTTGGAAAACTATGATCTCATAAGATTGTTTTGACGGATACTATATTGTTTATTTTTAATTGATGTACCATAGAGTACTAATGTTTCGAATTAGTATTATATTATAGCGTACGAGTTTGCCACGGTGCTGTGAGGTTGGGTTCGTCCGGACGGTTTATTATTGTCACAAACCGTGAGATTGGGTTCATCCCAATGATTTATTATTGTCATGGGCCGTGAGGTTAGATACATCCCAACGGTTTACCATTTTTAGGATACCTTTCATACATTAAGGGTTGTGAGGTATGTTTATCTCACAGTTTACGGTTTGGTATATCGTATGGTACATTATAATGTTCTAAGTATATTATTGGATTTTCGATATTGTGGTTATTACTGCACTTTCATAATTATTTTGTGAAACTGTGTTTATAATATTTTATGCTCAATATTTATATTTTGATTAAGACATTTTACAATATTATAATGATTGTTCACTTTATACCTTTATAAGCATCATTTTTACGATATTGACTTGAGGTACAACTTTGAGTTTTATGAAATGATTTTTAAATGGGAAACCTTTCAAAAGAGTGGAACAAGATGTCTTGAGAGAAAGTTCTACGGAAATAAAGTATTATTTTCCTATTACACTATACCACTAACTGGGATATCTTATCTCACGTTTTAATTTGTTCCCATAGGTCTAGGCAATTTGTTGGCAGTCTACTTCGCACACCATTTGTTATTTCGTGCTTCCCACTGCAGCAACAGTACTTGTCCTTCTCTATTATCTTTATCTTTCTAGATTTAATTTTATCAGTTGTTTCTTGCAAATTTTATAAATACTCTTAGAATGCTTTGATCTAGTTATTGGATACAGTATTAACCATATTATATATGTGTGTAGTTATGACTTATATTACGATAGGCTGTAGTTGTAGACCATAATTGTGGATTTATTGTTGTTGTAATTTTATCTATATAATGAGGTATTATTTGATATTTCTTATGTTTGTTTATCCACATTTTAAGTGAGGTTCTATTGGATATTCTCTAAAGATTGTCCAGTGGGACTTCACCCACCTAAGAGATCTGATGTGTAAAATCAACTCTCAAGTGCACGAATCGTTTTCAAGTAATAAAGTGGAAAAATAGAGTTGTCGTACCCAAGGGATTAAGTATTAAGTACCAAAGATAATTAAGTTTTGATAATATTTGAACTAAAATTTAAGATGGCAATTGAAAACTAAATAAACTAAATTAAACAAAAGCAATCAATTAAAATTAGATTAATTTCAAGTAAGAGAGAGAATTGAATAATTATGAATACTAGGGCATTTGATTTCACCACTAACTATTCCAATTTAATTACTTAAATATGTGAATTTAATTAACTAGTAATTTTGTTAACCACATTTAATCACAAAATTAATCAAAAGTAGTTTCCACTCACAATTGATAATATTCACATAACCTAATTTATTCCTTCCGGCCTATAAATTAAATCATGCAAATTCATCAAGCATAGATTAAGTAAATAATATGGCATGAGACATAACTATTTTCCAATCAATTATGCATTCATGTAAATCATTAGAGATCCATAATATTATCCTTTTCCAAGCTCAAATATTATTAAAATCATTCATTCCTTCCGGCCTATGAAAGCATTAAGTATACCAATGATTTATTAACAAAACATATTACTAATTAAATAAAACTCAACATATATTAAAATAATTAAACCTTCATAGTTAGGGCCACATCATAGCCCTAGCTATGAAAATTAGTTCATGGTAAAAATAATTTCAACATCCATAATTATTAAAAATAATAAGATTCACAATTAAAGAGAAAGGAAAAGAGAATAAAAACTATTGAAGAAATTCTCCTCCAAGAGCTCTCAAAGTCGTAGCCTTCTTCTCCAAGCAAGCCCACGTCTCTCTGCCTCCTCCAAGCTCTCCAATTGATCTTCTAAAACTCTAAAACTTTAAAACTCTAAAACCCTTAAGAGAATCTTAGAAACTCCCAAAATTTGGTTTGCTTCTATTTAAGCCTCCTAAAAGTTCTTAAATAACTCTCTAAACTTATATATCTTCCTTCAATGTGGTGGGGGCTATATATATAGGACCTTAGGAATCTTTTTCTCTCCTTATTTTCAATGTGGGAGTCTTGGAAGATACCTTTTTTAGGCCATGAAAAGGGTTGGACGAATTTCATGTATAAAAAGAAAACTGGATATTACTTGCTCTCTATTACTTTCCTTTTATCTAATTCCTCCTAAAAAAATAGTTAATTAGTCTAATTTACCCTTAATGAAGCATGTGACATGATATGTGCCTCATTAATGATAAATTAACCAATTATTGCCACTTGCTTTTGTCTTGGCCCTCAAATTGCCTTAATTCCCTCTTTTGATAAATGGTGGAGATTTAACTAGAATATTCCTTTTTATAAATTCCAAACTTTAAATGATGATAACTCTTTGCTCGCACCTCGAAATCCAAAAATAATGAGACATTTGAAATCCTCAGATTGTGATGATTCATATGATGACATCCACTTCCACCATAAAATTCTTGATAGAATCTTTATGGAATCTTCAAGGTATCTTTTTCGAATCTTTTTAATGCTTAGTCCGTTCGAACTCAAATTTTTCTTCCCACCATAATTCGACCCAAGGAATCCATCTTTATGGTTTTTTTCTTAAAATTCTTCCTCTTTCACCTAGATTAAGAAAAATACATAATTAAATATCTTTCCATAACAAATTAACACAAACTAACAAATATTAAGCTATAAATATGGCATAAAATCATCAATATTTTAGACCTAACAAGATCGTGGAAGGCTTTCTAGGGTGGGTTCTGACATTGTCCTTTTTCAAAATCAAATATTGTTATAACTAATATACAAAGGCTACTTATTTAAATTAAAAGAATGTAAACTACCATAACAAAATGTTTATGATTTATCAACCTTTAATAAGTCAAAAAATTTCATAATTTAAAAAAAAAAGAAAACATATTAAAAAATTTTGATTTAATCCGCCTAAAAAAGATTTTGATTTACAATTTTTTGTGGCTTCCTAATTTAGAAATTTATCCCCATATATATATGTACATATATACTAAATTCATCCATATGTATAAAAATAATTGGTATTTTGTATTTAGTATTTGTTTAGAAAATATTTATATTTAATATTTACCAAGATCTTTAAAGAAATAAGTCATAAATATAAAGACTATCAGCTATATGATTTTTTTTTCCCTTAAACTATTCAAATTATTAATTATATAAATCTTATTCAAAGCAAGTAAAATAATTCAATGGTTCGAAATCATTCAAGTGCCTATTTGGCAGAGTTTTTTTTTTTTTTTTGGATCAAAAGCTCTACTCGAAGGGCAAAAATTCTTTTGTCAAAAAATAAGGGTGTTTGGCAAAAGTTAACAAACACTTGTTGATTAAAAAAAAAAATAGTTTTTTTAAGTTATTTTAGAGAAGCCCAAATTTTATGTTTTTTTAGAAAAACTCTTTTATTTTAGCTTGTATGAAAACTTAATGGGCATTTAATACAGTATTTTGTAGTTTATATAGAAACTCATTTAGTATTTAATACAATTTTTTTAATTACATCCAAGCACTTATTAATTTTTTAATAATAATTCTTTTTTAAAAAGATCTATTATATAAAACTTTACAGACTAAAACTATATTTTCATCGGTTATACCAAACGAACTCCAAAAGATGTGACGTTTATAGTGTTTATTTAACTTGAGATTCTTTGTTCCCATAAAATTAGAGAGGATCCTAATCTTGAAGGTGTGCAAGTGGTGCAACCGCATAAGGCCATATAATTATAGTGGCATGATGTGTAATTAATTCTATATTTGATTGCTGATTTACATAGTTTTGCTTTATAAAAATAAAATTTTGGCTTTTGTAGTGGCGCCAATAGATATGTAATTAGTTCTATATGTATTGATATTTGATTGTTAATTTATTATACTATCCCAACTCATTTATGATCATTTTCCTCAAATTACACTCCAACGTCAATCACTATCAAGTTCGTCACATTCATCATGTTTGTCATTATAAATGGGTCACTAACAAGTTTTACTTCTTTCATAAATAACATTTTTAACTAATAAATAGATAAGAAATTTGTATTTTTGTTAAATTAATGGTCATGAGGATAAACAAAATTAAAGAAAAAAAAAAGGCAATTAAATTATAAACATTAGAAAAGTGTTTTTTTTTTAATGAAAAAATAGTATATTAATGAGCGAAAAAATATTTTGATCATTTTTATAAAAAAAAAAATTATACAACGCACTCCAAATATTAAAATCGATCATGATCTGTATTTTACATAAATTTCCAAAAATATCATCCTTAATTAAATGTTCAGTATGCATCAACTGAGCAGTATTGAATTGTTCAGTACATATCAATCAAATGATGTAGATATTATAAGGTAATAAGAACTAAACGTACTTTTAACCTTTAAAAAATAATTTTACTCCTTATGGTAAAAACATATAACTATAGTTCATATGCATTATAAATTGTTTTAATATAAATTTATCTGACAAAAGAGGTTTATAAATATCCTCCAATTCGATCCAACCTTAATAATATTTTTCATGTAATTTTTTATGAAAAATATTTTTAATATTTGATTAATATTTTATTGTTTAAAAATTCTCCATCGAACATAAGTACATTTTAAACAATTCAATAAAATTTATGAATAAACCATACTTTACTTGAATATTAAATATTTTTGTTTCTGAGAAAAATAATTCAGTTTTTAATTTAAAAAATAATTTCAGTTTTGGTTAATTGAACATATTTATATGATTCAATTGGTGTATACCAAACAATTTAATATGATTATTTAGCTGTAGTCTAACAAGCATTTAAGGAAAACGGATATTTTTGAAAATTTATATAAAATATAGTAGGGGGGAAAAAAAGGTGGTGTAAAAGGAAACACCCCAAATAAGGCATATAAATCAACATAGATATGACTAGAATTAGGTGGTCGAAAATTAACTTGGTAACCAATCAAGAAACAAGCCCAGGTAGGAAAGTAAAAAATTAATTTCTTTTTTCAAAAATTAATGATTATTTTATATTAATTACAAATGTGTGAAGATTTTTGTGGAATAATGATACCGAAGAAACCAGAATTTATTTTAGGTAAAAGGAAAGAAAAAGTTCTTCTAACACGTGCAATCACAAAGTATGGACAGGAGAGAGATATCAGTGATATGTATCCAAAGAAAGAGAGAAGAGAGAGAAAACGAACAAGAAGGTCTAATTCAGTACTACCAAAAGGAAAAGAAGTTCCAATTGGTTTCCGGGGGATATGATAAACATGTAATACAAAAGAAATAAAAGGAAGAAACAGTACCAAGCCTTATCTAAAACCAAAAGTTGCATTCCACTATATAATGTTGGCCTAAAGGCAGTACATGAATATGGTAATTAAAAGAAAATATGCTATTCAAATCACTGGACAAGAAGGCAAACATGGGATCTAGTTGGTACGGTTCTGTTGGCCACCCAAGGCATTGCCCTTTTGGGCCCTTCCTTCTTTATGTCAATTTATTTGTATACTTCCACTCAATAGTCTTTCTCTTTGAACTTTTCTCTCATATATATATATGCTTTTCTTCTTCTGTTGAAGATACTTCTTGACGTTACATAAATCAAAGACAAGCCCTTTTTCCTGCTAAAGTAAGAGAATCGGTTTGACAATATTGGTTATATATCTAAATGCCCTTTTTTTATTCTACTAATAATGTATTAAATTTAATAAGTATTTTTTTTAGGAGTTTAATTTAAGATCAGTAAATAAATTAATTGATGTTGTATTTATTTATTCTGTGAATCTTTCTGCAAAAGCGATCATACTACTATCCTATCTGTTAGCTAATACATTAACGGCATGCAAATAGTACTGAAGCGTCCCAATTAATTTTACTCTATGAATGCATCTGTGTCTAAACTCAAATATTTCGTTTAGCTAGTTTTCTTTTCCTTTTTGGGTCCATCTCCTTTTCGTTAATAGATTTATCTCTTATTCTTTCTAAATCCATGCATTTTCAGTTGCAAATTTATCATTGCTTCTAAATATGATGACTAATGGTCATTCTCAATCAAACAGTAACATTACTATTCGTAGACAAAATGACGAACTATATAAGTATACTAACTATAAATTAGATTAGTCACAGAAGAATTAATTAATTAATTGATATTGATTTCTTAGAAATTAATTCTTTTAGTATCCATTAATCACAATATTAATCAATTTTGCAACATTGTTGCACAAGTTCAGTCTCTGCTTGAGAGAAATATAAATACGGGTGTGAAATCAAAATTTATTAATTAATTATATATATTATATATATAAAAGAGGTTTTGCACTAATATTGATGAACCCTTTACATAGAATCCCACAAAGGAATGATGGGAGAGCACGAAATAAGGAAGGCAATACAATACAAATGCTACAAAATTTATTAATAGAAGCACAACTTCAAACACCTTCAAACAACAAGAATGCATTAAAAGCAAAAAAGATAACAATAATAAAAACTAAATATTAATAATCAATAATAACACAAACTCCCAAGCACAAAGCAAAACAAGAGGCGGACATAGGATAGAAAACAGGCTATATATGCACGAATATCGGTGGGATATAGATCAGGGAGAAGTTGGTGCATGTTCTTGGCCAGTTTGAATAAATTCCATTCTAGGATTGACTCGATTGGATATGTGTAAGCTAGCAATTGATGGTGTAGTACTTTTTTGGAAATATAATTTGATTAACTAGGGCTTCCATGCTGAAGCCCATACTGCCGGTTCCTCCTTCCATGTTAAGTAAATTCCTGAGTCATGCGCCACTTCTCCTTGTGGAAGGGCAAGTGACCAACCAGTTCTGTACCTCTTTAGCAATGCCTTGACATCGTCCACAACATCATCACTAAAACCGACCGGCAAAAAGGCCTCTTTGAGTCTCTCAGACCATTGGCTCCCTTTCTCCCTTCTCTCACATTCCCGATCATTCTCTTCATCACAAGACAGAACCCTAACTATGCTTCTTAGGCACTCCCTTTCTAGCATCAACTTCTCATTACTAGTTGGGACAAAGCTCTCCTCAAGCATCTCAAAGTACAAGGTGTAAAATCTAAGGCACTCTTCAAAGCACTTGACAAAGTCGTTCCTCGAGGTTGAGAAATCAGCCTCTTCTTCAACAACCGTCACAACTTTTGGCCTCAGGGATTGGAACATCCGAATCACGGCCTCCCTTTCCTCCACTTCCACTCTTCTCAACGACCCAATACAATTCACTACAATAGCCTCATCCTCTTGAACTCCTAGCCCTTCTTTAGTAAGCTCTCCAAGATGATTTAACCCACTTATCACATTAAACTCAAAGGGAACTCCCATTAACCTAGCAAACTTCTCCATTCTTTGGCTGATTTCCTTCATGACCAAATTGACGATGCTAGCTGTTACCACGACGGTGAGCTTTAACCGCGGAGTCTCATCATTTCTTGTTGCTAAAGCTTCTAGCAAAGTAGGCCACTGGGTGCAAAGGGTGTTGCTTACGTCAATTATATGAAGTTTCGTCTCCCCCTCCAAGGCTTCCAAAATAGCACCATTTGAAGCTACATGACCGAAAGTTGTCCATGGGCTTAATTCCTGGAACTTCAATATTAACTTCCTAGCTGAATCAAAGGAGTGGCTCTTCTCAGCTACCGAGGTTAGGGTTTTGTAGCATCTGAGGCCGGAATCAGTGGCCTTGCAGAAAAGAGCCTGCAAGAAATAAAATGCTATTTTCTGATCACAATCTCCATAAGGGGAAGCAAGCTCGTTCAACATCCAAAGTAGGTGATGGATTTTACTAGAATCCTTCTCCGATATTGCCCTCGCGCACTCCATAAGAAGCCTTGAGGCCCATTTATCTGATGGACAGGGCTCGCCGGAGTCCGACGAACGGCTGGTCGATGTGTGGCTGTTCTGGGGCTGCTGCTGATTGCTGATTTGCATGTCTATGGCTGCTTCTGCCAGACCATTGATGATCTGCTTGCTGGAGTTCAAAAAGTGTGCTTCTTTAGGAGTGAACAGAGTTATATCCATCTGTTAGATCCAACAGGCCCTTGACTTGTGAGAGTCTGAAGCACCTTTCGAGGCTCAATTCATTTGAGCTGGGAAATGTCCAAGTACAAAGCCAAAGCTTAGAAGCCATAATATATTTATTTCAAGTCATTGTCATGCAATTATGTATTAGTGAATATGAATAAATTATATAATATATATATATATATATGTGTGTGTGTGTGACTTCTGTACTGCCATAGATATTTAAAATTATTTAGACACACATGTAGGCGGACCATTTTCCTTTGCACAAACTTTCATAAAATGTGTGCGTACAAAGATCTTTACAAAAAATCATGTGTGATTTTGAAAGCAACCCCCACACACTCAGATAAATTTCTTTTGGGACAAACCATGCGCGCTGAGAAGAGTATCTATGCAGCTAATGAAAGATTAAAGTTGATCATAATGAGATATTTTTGTGTTCATTTTACCTCCTTTCAAAGGTCTGTCCCCATGATTGTCTAGTAGCTAGGAGATATGGATCATGGGGGCCAAAAAATATTACAGAAAAAAATAAAGAAAAAAATAAAAAGGAATAGAGAAAAGCGAAAAAAAGAAAAAGAAAAAGTAGTATATATATGGAGTAAATAATATGGTTTCAATTTATACCTGCGCAGATCAACTAATAATATATGTTGACTATGGGGTCTAGATCTGTAAAGGCGAATGGGGTAGTGGGTTAAATGGCTCAACTTTCTGCAAAAGTAAGATTCTGATGAAAAAGAAAACGAACATAATTGAGTTTCAAAATTTTATGCTAAAGTGGAAATGAAATATATATATATATATATATATAAAATATCATGATGATCAACTGATAAAGCCGTAGATTAAAATTATTCTGTTTGTTCTGATTAATCCACCGATTTAGCCTTAGTGTAATGCGATGTGTTACAATTGTTTTTTACATAAATAGTACTGGAAATTCCGATGCACAAGAAATTTAGGGAAACCAACATTAAATAGAGAAAACACGTATATATGATTTTGGAGCAAGGGAATTATAAAGTATTTGCATATTTATAAAATATATATTTGTGTTGGCATATATATATCTATATATATATTGTGTATGAATTGTTTTGTTTCTTGTTTGATTATATATAGGTGTAAGCAGCTTGGAAGGAATAAAACATTCATTCCTAATAATAAAATATGGGCATGGAATAGATCCCTATTAGTCTGAAGCAACTAGATCAGGTTAAAGGAAAGACAACAAACAACATATTTTCATAGGCTAATAGGAACAAAGAGAAGATGATAAAGTCAACTGTAATTGAAGTAGACCCCATTAATATAAAATGCACACACATATATTATATATGCTTTGTCTAATCAAACTTTACCTAAACTAATTTACTCTCTTTCCTTTACAATTTTCACTCTTAATTAGCATACATATAAATATGTATATAATTTTTTTAATATTATTTTTACTATTTTATATATAAACAGTCGATCTTCTATTAGAACATCCTAATAGATTTTTTACTGGAAATTTTATTATTAGCCATTGGATTGTTTCAATTTAAAAATCATATTTATTATATAAGTTTATTAAATTACTAAAACCATAAGAGAGAAAAATGAATTTTTTCTGAACTTATATAAATTTTAAATATATTTTTAAATTTTAAATTTTAAAAAATTTTAAAAACTAATAAAAAATGTCTTTATAGAAAATCCATGAGAATTTTTTTATATATATTGTAATTGATTTCCTATGAGAATGTTATGATGATTTTTCATCAAAATCTTTATTATTAACTATTGAATTGCTTTAAATACTCAAATTTAAATATTTTTTGGTGGATTATAAGAGTTTAATGAAATATTAAAATCTAAACAAGATAAAGTAAATTCTTTTTAGGATCATTTAAAATTCAATTATATTTTTAAATCTCAGCACTTTGAGTAATTTAGAAGTTGATAAGTGAGGTTATATGATGGAAAACTAACAAAATGTCTCCAAGAAGAATTTATATGAAACAAATACAAATTAGTGGATGGAATCGTTTGGAAGCAAAGAGAGGTTATATCAGTATCATGGCAATGATCAATGTTATGTGCCACTATTATTATTAGTACTATTATTATATTTTATCAAGCAAAAAGAATAATGGCACATATTAACAAAAAATTTAAATTATAGTGAGAACTTCGAATTACTATTGAATTTGGCACTTTTTTGCTTATTGTAAAAAAATAAAAAATAAAAAAAAGGAAAATAACTATGTTTCATATTGTTATCAACTCATCTGTATATACGATAAAGAACAACTGGATAACTTTTATAGCTATAAACAGTATTCTATGGTATATTTGAGCATATTCTTCTTAGTAAAATAACGTATGTAGAAATTTATCAATATTGTCCAAAAACTTCAAATATGGGATTAAAATGTTCAATAACTGCACAACACTCTTATCAACCTAGCTGCTATCACAACGTTTGGCGGATTTTCTTAGCAGTAAATGAAGTGAAACACTAAAACATCACATCGATCCATAGGTTAGTCACATACACCATGCGTATGTATGTTATTCTTTTACTTTTCTTTTCCTCTATTCTTTTTTTTCTTTTTCTTTTTTTACCTTTTTTTAATGGAAAACATGGATTATACTTTTTCATTATCATGCAAGCAAAGACGGTTAACTTATCAATTAAGCCATCTGCTATTTTATACACTAATTACTCTTTCCCACGTATTCAACCAGACATTTTTTTGTCTTTTGCTAAGCTCTTATATATATATATATATATATATAATCTTGATTATGGACCTCAATGTCAATTCAATCCTTTTCAATTAGCTTTTTACAACTCTCGACCTCATCCATCATTCATGTGTAAACTATTAATTAGATTGCTTGCAGATATGAAGTACTTAAACACCGAGTATTTTTGGGATTTGTAGTGGAGAAACAAATTATTAGAAGTTACGGAATGTTGTTTGTCTGAGTAAAACCACTAATTTAGGTACTAATTATTTTGTACAATTTTTATTTAACATTGAGAAAAAAATAATAATAATATGTTTATACATATAATATGTATATAAACACTTTTGATATGGTGAGTTTAAAAAAAAAAAAAAAGACACTGCAAAGATATCGTTTATCTATTTGATAGAAAAATAAATTTCAATCAATTTTAAAATTATTAAATCAACCACTAGATCTCATACAAATTTTATGGATTGCTCTTTCTGTAGTTCAATTTTTATTTTAAAAAATCTAAAAATATTTAAATGATATTTGTCATTGTTTGAACAATGTGGCATATAAGAGCCAAATAGGAATTTTATAAATCCCTTATAATGTCTTTCTGATATATATCAAATCTATATCTATATATTCTTTCCAACCCTTTTTTTTTCTTTTTTCTTTTTTTGAAGAATACATTAAGTTTTTATTTATTTATTTATTTTTTCCCTTAAATCCCTCATAGGTCTTCTATAGCCGATAACCCTGATAATTAACTTGACTAACTAGCTGGATATAGCTTAAAATTTTCCGTATTTGAACTAATATTTCTTTTCAGATGTCCATCGTTTAAAACTTCGAGATCAAATAAAGAAAATCTCTTGGAAGGTGAATAAAACAAGCTACGATGGTATCTTTTGCCACTTATTCCTCTCTAATGATTGGACAAGAAGACAAGACTATAGAAGGTCCTGTTATATATAAGCATTCAATCATGTTGGAAATGTCTTCGATCGCCTCAACCCCTATATATTTATATAAATATATTAATATTATATACATATATATATATATATATATTTTTTTTTTTTTCTTTTTTTTCTTCTTAAAGGTAATCTTTATTTAGGGCGATCAAGTCCATCCATGGTGGTCCATTATTAACTCTGCAGTCCTCTTTGTCTGCATGTGCTTCTCATACATCATATTTTTGCTTTTAGAAAGTGGGATAAGATGGAGAAATCTTGTGCGATAGCCATTATATACATGATTCACAACTACGATTTGACATTAAACATTATAAAATACTAGAAAAATTTCTGCAGGCCTGCCACAATAATGTAACTAAATTTATGAGGCTACCTATAAAAATTTACTGAAATAATAAGTGAATATTAGTTTCTATCAATTATTTTCTTAAAGTAATAAAAATAATGACTTTGTTTACTTGATATGAGTATGAATTGTCACATATTATTTAATTCTATTACTGATCAGCTGCGCCTTTGAAGTATCACAGCTGAACTAAGGAGACTTGCAATTTGTCCTACTTTTTATTATTAGGGTAAAATACATAAAAAGCTTCATAATCTATTTGTTGAATTCAATGATTTATAAAACAGAAAACTTTGAACAGAATAATATGAAAAAGGTATATTTCTAGGCTTCTATTGATTTTGAGATTGTATACAATATTTATACAGCTTATCTACAAAGTTAGCATTATCCTACAATTCCTCCAATTTTAGCCTTGCAACAAAGTATAGTTTCTAACGGCCATATAAAAGTTTATATTCAGCTTTCAACTATTCCTTGATTACTAATGCGGTTGGACAGTTAATTGCTGTATCTGCTTTATCAAGCCCCCTCAATTTGGAGAGTGGAATAACATGAACTCCCAACTTGATACATAGAACATAAAAAGATTCATGTGCCTAAGGCTTTGCAAAAATATCAACAACTTGCATTGAAGATGGTAAGTAACGAGTAATTAGAGATCATGAGCTATCTTCTCTCCAACAAAATGATAATCCACTTCCAGCGACATTGCCACGATCACATATCAAGGTGGGCTTGAATACATAATATATCTTTTATTAAACAGGTATGGAAAAAGCTGTATTAATTAAAAAGTAAAAATACACTTAGTTTTACCATACAAAACAGATCGGAAGGATAAAAAAAAGACAGAAAAAAAAAAAAAAAGCAATGCAAAATATAATAGAACACTAAAAATATTCACAGCTTATAAATATTGCGTAAAAGATTAAAGTTATCAATTACAAATCTAAATTATTATCATTGTCAATCTCTTGAAAAAGTAATACCAAAACCAACTCTCAATTTCATATGTATATCTCAATTGTTCAAATTAGCTGATAATATCATTCAAATTATTTCTTAATTTTATAACATCATACTAGATCCCTACACAAAATCAATATGCTTATATAATTGTGATTTCTACTGTGATTTAAACTAATATTATTGTTGTGCGTCTTAAGCCTTGAATGATAGCAAGTTTAGGTTTTTTTTAACTTCAATGTACTGGATTTTCATTTTGAAATGATAATTACTTTGTGTTTCATATATCTATATTTGAATGTATATTTTGTATTTTGAAGAAGGTTATGGTTGTAATTTTGTATTTTGTAAGGATGTTATTCTTATTTTAAGATGCCTTATTTAAGTGTTTTGTGATTTGAATTTTAAAATTCGAAGTGATATGTTTAATTTGAATACATGTATTCTTTTAAAAATATTCCAATTATTTTTATCATGACGATGTTACTTAGAAACATCTTTTTTGTTATTAGGGGAACAACGGACCCATAGGATCATGCCACAACATACTACGACAAGCTTATGCTTAACTAAAAGCCCATCGTCCCTGATAAGGATGTATGACAGGCTATCATATTTGGGCCTTGATTATTTACAATGTACAATGATATGGCAGGCCTAGCTCGTCGTAAGAAACCCCATAAACTATGGGTTTTGCATGACGTTGATGGGGACATTTTGTTGTGTAAAACTAATAATAATTTTAAAAAATGGGCAAAAGCTCAGTATACTCTCCGCAATCCTTTCATTGAAAACTTGATGGATGATTAAAGTAATATCAAATCCTGAGCAATAAGCCTAAAAACTTGATTTGATCGAATCCCGCAAGTGCACAGATCATTTAAATTTAAAGTAAAACAAGGAAGAGTATTGTCCCATGAAAATTGCTTTGTCAAAATGTATCTTCTATCTTCGCTAAATACTAGAGATATTTACCAATAAGTTTTATTTAATAAATTGAAAATCAAGAGCAATGCAAAATAAATTCTAAACCATATTAATAATCGAAATGCAAAATAAAAGTAAACACCACATAGTGATTCTGAATTCTATGAGTAAAAGTTCTAGGACCATGATTTCTTTTGTACCAAACACATAACTATTTAATTTGGTTGTTTATGACTAATACTATTATCAATAAAGTATTTCTAATTTCATTCATTCCCTCTCTCAAGGTAAGCAAAATATATGAAAATTTTATTCAGATTGGAATCTCTTCCTGATTCTACCAATTAACCACTCGATTAATTTCTCTTCCAATTATCCAAGCTAAATTGGTTGTTTCAAAGTCAATTAAACCCAAGATTAAGGTTGCCCAAGACCTAAAAAGGCTCTCTCAAGCACAATTTATCTCTTAAATTGTGTTGTTCTCATTCTTAATCTATTAAATTAGGCTTATCCAAGCTTTAATTGTTTAATATAGATAACACTCAACCAAATTCTCATTCTAATTAGGTTTATTTTTCAATTACTCCAAGGAAACGTAATAATTGGAGAGAAATTAAATGATAAACAAACCAAATTAATTCATCATAATAAAGATCCAAGCTACATCAAGGTCCTAAATCAAATATCTAGCCTCTCATAAAAACAAAAACAACAAAAACATAAACCAAATAGAATTCCAAATATCTAAACAATGTCTTTATAAAGACTAAGAATTCTATTACAAATAACTAAGAAAGTTAGAGAAGAGATAAAGAATAAGAGAAATCTCAACCGATGAAGACTCCTCCAAGCAAAACCGAAAGCCTTGGCCTCTTAAGGTCAAATTAGCTCTTAGATTGTGGTTTCCTAGTTCTCAACCTACTAAATTATGCTTACATAAACTCTTATTACTCCATCTAAACAACATCCAACCAAGTTCTCATTCTAGTTAGGTTTGTTCTTTTATTAATCTAAGGAAACACAAATAATTAGAGAGAAATTAAACCATAAGCAAACAAATTTAATTCATCATAATAGAGATCTAAGCTACATCAAGGTCCTATATCAAAGATCTTGTCTCTGATAGAAACAAAAACAAAAAAGAAAAGAAAAAAAATAGAATTAGCAAGATCTAAACATTATTTTTACAAAAATGAAGAATTCTGTTACAAATAACCAAGAAATTTAGGAAAGAGATAAAGTAGAAGAGAAATCACAATAGATGAAGGCTCCTCTATGTAAAACTCAAAGCCTTGGGCTCTTTAAGAAATCTCCAAATCCCTAAAATTTCTCTCTCTACAAAGAACTTTCTCACTCTAAATTATGGTATGGATAATAATTAATTCTCTCTATCATCCCCAATGTTCTTTAATCTTGCCTTGTTTGGAAAACATATGGTCACATTCTCGAGAGCCTCTTTGATCCTTACCCTAAAGAGCTTAATCTCCATTTTTTGATCTCCATCACAAGGCGAGTAAGAAGAATGGCACATGCAAGTCATATGCTTATATAAAACCAAACCTTGAGCTCAAAGTATCTAAACTTAGTCAAAATTAAGCTACACAAAGGGGAATCATGAATTTGGGCATGTGACTGCAAGAATTGCAGCATACACATTACTTTCTCTTTGATGATGTGATTGAGCTTGGTCTGTGCAATTCTGAAGTGAATTGGCCACGCCAACCTTGGTGTCTTCTACTCTTTTGGAGACAAAAAATGGCATGTACACTTCCTCAGGTGAAGTGTTCATGCCTAAAAATCATTCCTTAAGGATTTATCTTCAATTCTTTTGGTTAGCTTTTAAAAAATAGCTTATTTATACTCCAAAACTTCAATTTTTTTAAAATAATCTTCAAAATATTCAAATAGAGCTTTTCCTATAAGAAAAGAACTAGACTTATCAAAATTAACTAAAAACTTGATAAAACAAACAGATCATTAAGCTTTAAATAGGCTAAAGTAATGAGTAAAGTACTTGCTAACCACACCTTCCAAAATTAAACATTTGCTTGTCCTCAAGCAAGTCATCAATTATTCAAAAAAAGAAAAAAAAAAACAATTGAAACAAACAAACTTAAAAATAAAAACTCATTAAAAATAAAAATAAAAACAATAAAAATCTTGAAAGCAAACATAAAAACACATGAAAATTGAAATCATCTTAAAAACTTAAAATTAAAAAATAATTAGTAGGCAATATGCTCATGATAACTTTAGATAATTTAGTCACCAATATTAAATAGTAACTTTAAAGTACTTATATATGCAATCTAACACCCCATTTTTCGCTGTATCAATTAATATTCCTAAAGTGTATATGTGTGAAAATAAAGCCAAAATACTCAATATCGTGCCACTAGATGGATTTACACATACTAGAGCCTTAAAACTAAGCAATAGCTTCATATGCTTGACATGATCTTAAATCCTCCACCAATGTAAAATGAATTACAAACTTAAGATCAATAAGCATTTAGCAACTTACGATAAAAAGGGAAGAAAGGAAAGGCTCAAAGAAAGAACCAGAAATATAAATAAACACTAAAAGAAAACTTTGCATTAAAGATCAATGACAAGGCACTTAAGTAACAAGTCCTCCCTCACAACAGCACATCACTCAAAAACAAAACACCCTCTAAACACTGATTTATCCCTCTTCCTTGTTAACAACCTATATCTCCAACTAATCTTCAATTTCTCCATCACCTAAAAGATTCCACCATTTAACATCCATTGAAGCTTTAGGTTTTGCCTCTTATGACAAAATACTCACTATCTCATTTTTGCGTTTAAGTTTTCTAACTTAAGCAAAAACTTATTAAAGAATTTGATTCTCTTAAACTACAATTTTATTTTTTTTTATAAGAAATGTACACCCCCCAAACTTATAGTTTTTGATATTTTCTTTTGCTTTTAAACATTTCTTTCTTTTGAAGGGCAACAAATCACTTTTTTTTTTTTTCCCCTTTTTTCTTCTCTTTTCTCTTTTATTTTTACAAAACAAACAAACTCAAAGCAAACACCTTCACTTCTTTTTTTTCTTTTTTTTTTTATTCTTTTCATGCATTTTAGGACAATAGTTTGGAATATTGTAAGCAAAACATTGTAGAATTCCATAAATATTGGTATTATAGAATCGACTAATTTTTCCTAGAAAAGCGTGCCTATATAAAGTACAAGCTAGAATTAATATATGGAAAACAATTGATTTTGCTCCACAATTATAGTTTTGACTTTTCACTATTGTGGATGTAATAAACATCTTCCTAATACAGAAAAGCTAGAAAGGTAAGTGAGATTCTTTCCTCCTATAAAATAAATTTGCAAAAAATACAAAAATTTATTTTATGGAGCATATTAGTTTTGTTTCCATAGTGAATCATATCCGTTTCCATGTCTATTAGTTGACTCCATCAATTCCTTCATATTTGTTTCCATGTCTATTACTTGACTCCATCAATTCCTTTATATATATTGGTTTCATGTCTGTTAGTTGACTTCATCAATTTCTTATTTACTACCCGTTTTCTTTGTTGCTTTTGCTTTACTATGATTTATCATTGATTAAGCTAAATGAGATTGACCTATGCTATCATGGCCCCTCAATCTAGCAGGTGGAATGGAATAAACCCAAGCTTGGAATGAAATAAGTCACCTAGCAATGGTTTTATCTAAATGTCTGAAATCCTAAGGTGGGAAGGAATAAAACATGTAATCCTATGCTATTTGTTCCCTAACAAATTGTAATCTATTTCAATGTGCTTTGTTTGTCCATGAAGAACTATATTTATGATATACAATGCACTAATATTGTCACAAAGGAGCTGTAGTGGTTTGAGAAGGGAAACACCAATATCACGTAAAATGAATGTAATCTACATAAGTTTGCAGTTGCTTAGGCATTGTTCTATATTCTGCTTCTATACTAGTTTGTGCAACAATTGGTTGCTTCTTTGATGACCTAGAGATGAAATTAGCTCCAATGTAAACACAATATCCGCCTGTCTTCGACAAGTTATAGGGCATCCTGTCCAATCTGCATCATAAAAACTAGTTAGATTAAGGGAATATTGTTGAAGGAATCTAAGGCCAAAATCTATCGTCCCTTTAAGGTCGTGGAGTATGTGTTTTACTTCACATAGATGGCATTGCATAGGATTTTGAAAGTGCTGGCATACTCTACTAACAATATGGATTATATTTGGGCAAGTGAATGTGAGATATCGTAAGCTTCCAACCAATCTTCTATATGCTATGGCATTGATGGGTTCATGATCATTATCTTAAGGCCACCTTTATGGCCATTGGAGTCATTATTTCAGCAGCTTCTAGCATCTTTGCTCGAGTTAGAAGATCTTTGGTGTATTTTTATTGAGATAAGAAAATGCCCCCTTGAAAGTATCGTGTCTCAACTCCTAAAAAATAGTGTAACTTTCATATGTCCTTTATGGCAAATTTTGTTTGCATTTTTTATTAGATTGTTGATCATAGTGGAATAATTCCTTATCAATAATAAGTCATCCCCATAAATCAATAATAATATAATTTTGTTGGAGAACAAAAAGAGAAGGGTCAGATTTGCTAAATTTAAAGCCAAGACAGAGTAAAAATTGAAACAAGAGATTGAACCATGCTCTAGGGTCTCGTTTAAGCCCATAGAATGATCTTTTTAACTAACAAACATGATTAGGATAAGTTGAAGAGATACAACCTGCAGGTTGTTCATATAAATCGTTTCATTCGAATGTCCATGTAAAAAAGCATTTTTAATATCAAGCTGTCAGATTGTCCATTTTGATGTAATGGTAGTTGAAACAACTAATCTAATAGTTGTACGCTTAACAATGGGACTGAAGGTTTCGTTGAAATCAATCCCTTTGACCTATGTATATCCTTATGCCATCAGTTGTGCTTTTAGTTGATCCACTACACCATCTTTTTTATATTTTATTCTATACACCCATTTAGATCCAATAATGTTTATATTTTGAGGTCTCGAGACTAGTATCCAGGTGTTGTTATAAAGAGCAGTAACTTCTTCTTACATATCATGAAACTAGGATGGATCTTGTAAAGCTCTTCAAAAGGTTTTTGGTTCAGCAAATATAAAAGCCATTTGAGATTCAAGGTTTGGATTGTTTTGAAGTTTCCTTCATGTGATCATTAGATGAGTGTTAAATGTTTCTGTATTTGTTTGATTCATATTGGCTGGAGAGACCTGCAATTCAATTATTAGATTATCTTGAATACCTCTAGGATCATGAACTGATATAAAAGGACTTGGTTGACTATCACGTTGGCTTGTATGTTCTTGTTGTGGTTTTGGGGTATTATTTTGTTCAGGATTGGATGTAGAGGCATCATCATATCCTCCTTGATTTGAGATGTTGGTTTCTAATGATTTAGTAGTTGAAGGAATACTTCTTGGTTCATTCTATTCTTCATGTTCATAGTGCTTTCGATTTCAATAGCTTCATTGCTCCTTCTTATTATTTCTATAACAACTTCTCTGTTGTTAGTCTCATGAAATTTTGGAATATTGTTATTGCAAGTTGGATCAATGTTTGAATATTGTTCTCCATTGAATTGGTTCTTGTTTGGTTTTGTGTTCTTGTTTGGAGGTATACCCCTTTCATGTTCTAGAAAACTTACCAATTCAAGTGGTTCCTGCAAAACATTGTTACTAGTTTTGCAGAAAATAAAACTTCTTTCATCAAAAACTAAATATCTTGAAATATATACCTTTTTTTTTTTTTATATATTTGGATGATAACACACGTAACATTTATGATGAAAACTATATCTTAAGAAAACACTTGGATATGTTTTCTCAGAAAATTTGCGATCACCATAATTTCTTAAATATGGAAAAGATTTATATCTAAAAACACGTAGATAACTATAATCCGGATGTCTTTTATATAAACTAAAAAAAAAAAAAAAAAAAGGAGTACCATTTTGTAGAGGAACTGATGGTAGGTGGTTGATAAGGTACACAGCTGTTTAGAAAATTCAACCCATAGTTTTAATGGTACATTAACATGAACAATCATGGTAAGTCTCGTCTTAACCATGTGTCTGTATTTTCTGTCTATCAATCCATTTTGCTCGTGTGCATGGATAGGAGATTTGATGTACAATTCCCTTTTCATTCAAGTAAGTTTCGAATTTTGTTGACGTAAATCCACCATTTTAATGTGGCAATCAAACTTTTTTTTCCATTATTCTTTGAAATTTGATAAAACAATCATAAAAATCTGATTTTTTTTATGCAAGGGATATAACCACGTAAATCTAGAAAATGATTTAATAAAAATACCATAAAATTGAAATTATTGAGTACACATAATAGGGGGTGGTCCCATTGTCTTCACTAGAACCAGAAAATAAATAAATAAATATATATATACGTAGTAGTCTTCTTTCCATCATGATATCTTGACTTTATTAAAGTTAATACACACATTATTCAACATTTACTAACGTTGATATCCAAATTTTATAAAATCAAAATATTTACACCAAAAAATTTTCCTACATTAGAGTAGATTCAATATCATAGTTGATCATTAAGAACATCCTAATGGAACATCAACATGGTGATAAGAAAATTGACATAGATGGCATGAAGACCGACCCAAAAGAGACCTTGAATATTGAGAACTGTCAACAATAACGATTCTATTGAGTTTTTTTGTAAACATATTGAATCTCATATTTAGTATACAACAACATAGAGCCAGAAGTCAGCATATCAATCCATATAAGCCACAATTGTATACAACACAACGATGGATATATATTTATTCTAAAATAAGATTCATAGACAAGAGATAACGGATTAGGGAAATTCCCAAACGCTTTAAATTCAGAAAATTGCAGACAACATCGCTCTGACCAAGTTTAGTGCTCCCATCCCATTGAGTGACCGTCTTCCATATATGGCTCCAAAAATCCAATAAACTGAAATAAATAAATGGAGTCTTTTACATAATTGCTTAGGGAAAGGTTAGTATGAAAACAAAAGCTTTTAGTCATTAAGAAAAAAATTAAATTAAAAATAAATAAAAAACACCCTTCAAAAAAGCTATGCTATTTTAGTCAACATGTTTTTGACTGCTTCTACTTCACAGTATACCAAGAATAAATATCAATATCATTCACCCTTGGTGAATAAAATAAACTTTGACTGCTTCTACTTCACAGTATACCAAGAATAAATATCAATATCATTCACCCTTGGTGAATAAAATAAACTTTGAAAATATAAAATCATACCTATTTACACACGAACGCCATTACTTTTGTATGTCAGATACAAAACAATGCAGTCAGTCCCAAGACCAAGAGAACCAACAAAATTATGTTCTTATGCAAAATAAAGTTAAAAAATAAAAAACCAATACGATGCTCTAATTTTAGGAATATTATAATATAATGCATAGGGCATATATTATTTACAATAGTTTAGCTACAAACAAAGCAGCAATTAAACAGATACAGATTTAATGTGTTGAAGCAACAACAAGAAAATGTAGGTTTAATGTAGCACAAACAACAAGAACAACACTTAAAAGATCTTATATCTGTATAACATAACAATAGGATCAAATTGAGTCATCTAATTAAGTTTTTCTACACAACCCTCATTGCCATCTTTGGTTGGGATATCATCTTCTAACCCTATGATTACATGATTCATTTTATTAAATTTCTAGTAATCAGCAATGATTTTATACACAATGGTGAAGCTTGATATTGCAGCTGTTCATGATTTTTGGTGTATGGTAACTTTTGCTACTACCAGATCCTAAAATTCAAATGAATCTCCCATTAGCATGCCCACACATTCCATGATTTCAAGCTAAGAATATGCATAAACACCTTTGCAGTAGACACATCAAAAGAAGCCCGAATATTATAGCCATCCCCATCCCAATTTCAGCCACCTTGAAAACTTTAATATAATGCCCATAAAATCCCAATTTCTTCAATCAAGAAATACCAGAACTTAGCAGCCATAATGCAGTCTAGATTAAGTGATCTATGGACTTCCTTTTTTTTCCAACTCATCACCCACCAATATGGTGACATGCAAGCATATGGACATCTTCGTTGTAACATATTGGCAGAATATTAAGCTTATCATGCCCAAGAATCCAAACGAAAACTTTAAGCTATTTTAGTACACTAGCTTTCCAAAGCAAATGAGAAGGTTTAAAAGCCAAGTACAGTTGTCAATTAAAGAAGTTGAATACAGTAGTCAATTAAAGAAGTGTTACTGTAACTGACATTATTAATTGATTTCAAAAGAATTTCTTGGAAGATTCGACATCTTAAACCACTAATATAGGCAAGTGGAAGCAGTCCATTGAAACATATCAAATAAAAGGGAAACCTATTTCTAAAGCCCAAAATTTGATTGGGCATTATCTAGGATTCTAGGTGATGATGGGTAGTGTTATTTTGGGTCTAAGATTAATCTGTGATACAGCAGCACCTCCTTGGTCTATAAGAGTCTCAAGTTTACCCCTTAATGTTAAGTTCATCCATTCAACTTGGTATTAATGAATGTTAATGACTCTATCCAAATTCAGTATTAATTAATGTTCACGAATCTATCCAAATTCATGCACACAAACCTCATTCAAGTGGGCAGTAAAACAATCTTCAAGTCCATTATGCATCACATGGATACTTTATACATGTATCACGTATAATACCACAGTTAACTATGTATCTCTTGGTATATATAACACATTTACTATGTGTTTTCAAGTTCATGTATTTAAAATTTCTACATAAAGGGAAAAAAATAAAAATAAAAAATAAAATTCTACACAGAGAGTATCAATGGTAATGAAGATATGCAGGTTTTGCGAGATGCAAACCAAAACTTTGATGAGATGTCTAAAGATCGTAGAAGTGATTCCTGAAAATCTACTAGTTTGATGCTAGTAATCAATCTATAATTTTTTAATTCCTGTTACTTTCCTAAATCAATCTACGTCACCAACCATATGCCATTTTTGTTGAATTCACCACCTTGATGACATAAAACCCTAAAAGTTAGAAACATAACATGGGGCCAAACTTCTAATAACTCTCATTAACTTGAAAAATACATATAACTTAGCTTTTATACAAGCCTAGGTTAAACATAAATATGAAATCACTAAAAACCCCTATCTTTAACACTCCCTCTAAAGGTGAAACATATAGATTAGAGTAGTCCCAGCTTGAAATAAAAACTATCAAACATCCCATTGCTTAAGGACTTAGTTAAGATATCGCCAATTTGTTCTTCACAATTGACATACTGCAGCTTAATTATCACAATGAATAACCATAGGTATAGAAAGACACAATCCAAGTTCCTGCAAAGGATTTCTCATTCACATAGTTCATATGTGATGTGAGTTATTGCCCCATATTCAGCTTTAGCACTCAACCTCGCTACAACATTTTGTTTGTTACTCATCCAAGCAACTAAGTTGAAACACAGTAAGGAACAATATCCAATGGTAGATCATCTATTTGAAATAGAATCCGAGCAATCAACACCAAAACAGCTTCCAAAACATTTGAAAATCCCATTTTGCAGAAAACCTGCAAACCAATAGTACCTTTAAGATACCTGAGAATTCTGCATGTTGCCTCCCAGTGAATTTGTAAGGGGGATTCCATAAACAAACTAACTTCATTGACCTAAAAGGTAATATACGGTATAATAATAGTTTAATATACCGGTTTTCCTGCTGGGCTTCAATCTCGCTTATTATTATTAACAAACTTTGAGATTTTTTGTCCATCAATATTAACATTTTGTTCCATACGAGTATTTACACACTTTGAAATCATTTCGTTCCACAATGCAAGATTTATAGAATAACATCAATAGAAAGAGAAAAAAATAAAACAAAACAAAATGGTACTGGGGAAGAAAGAGCAGAACAGATATTCATTAGGGTAGTTTCTGCAGGAAATATGCAGAATAGTATTTGCATACATACATCAGACAATTACAGCAGGGTGTAGTGGACAGTTCAGTCTATGATTATGTGTTGCAGATCTAGGAAAAAAAAAAAATAAATAGATGTAACAGAGGGAGAAAATTCACGAGGAGAGAGTTGCAGAGATAGGAACCTTCTGGGGAACAATGATCGGTAAAAAAGAATAAAATAAATTAGGGTAAATAATAGCAGCCTTTTAGGGTTTAGAACTGTAGATGTTGTTAAGGCTGGCAGCAGATATTTGGGCACGATAGAATTGGGTTCCCATTGTTGCTCTAAAACCATGTTAGTAAGCATGGAAGGAACCAAACTTGAAATAATTACCATTAACTTGAATAATACGTGAAATTTAGCTTGTATAAACGAGCCTAGGTTAATAAAATGTCTAAAAGATGAATCTTTATCACAAACAAATGAGGGAATTTGTATCTTCCACCCGAATCTTTATCACAAACAAATAAGGGAATTTGTATCTTCGACCCTCCATTTTATCTTCAATTCTTTTTCTTTTTCTTTCTTTCTTTCTGTTTTTTTTCCCCCACACCACCCCCTCCACCACACCCCCCCCCCCCCCCCCCCCCCCCCCCCTCCTCCTCCTCTCCTCTTACCTTTCTTCTACATCATCATACACAATATTTAGAACAGAACCCAATGGACCATTATTTAACATAATCTGGTATGGATAGACTGTAATTTAGAAAGATGAAAGGGGCTTGTGTACCTTATTTCTTCTTTTTCTTTTTTTTTTTAATCTTTTTTGACAAGGAATAAGAATCCAAACGTGGGCTTCGTTTGATTCATGCTGATGCAGGATCCTAAACCTAACGTGAGAAATCATTGTTCGATAGCTAAAACCAAATATTTTAGAATAATGTTGTATGGCAATAAACTTCCAATTCCTCCTTTCTATAAATATTAAATATTTCTTCTCATTATATGATATCTAAGCAGCTAAAGCGAATGACGTTTCCTCATAATTTTCCTACAGGATTAGATAATAATTGTGACAGGTTCCAAACAATACATGGTAACTTAACCTATGCACTTAATGCTGTTAACTTTGAGTTTTGCCGCCTCTGTATTTTACATAGCTGGATTCATTTTCTAACATTTTAACATTTGCAATTGATGGTAGCTTTGTATGTTATCAAAATTATGTTGCCATTTGCTCTTTTATTTGATAATAACATTTGAATAAAATAAAACTTTTACACGTAAAAATATATGTGTATATAAGAAAACAAATAAACATAAAAATACCTGGCTACCATCCTTGGACCACCGTGCACCATATCCATCAGCAACCCTTATTTCAAAGACCTCACCATGTGGTGGAACAATATGCACATTTAACCAGCAGCAATTTGTCACCAAGTGAATGATGACATCTAAAGCAAGCTTGTTCTTATTAGAGTCTGCATGGAACAAAAAGCACAATATAAATGGTCCATTAAGGAAATTCAAGATTTAGCAAGAAAATACATAGCATGAATAAAAACTTATAATCATCAAGATAAATGTACCGGATTGAACTTCCTATTCAAATAATAAAGCAATGAGCACAGTTTAATACAGAAATATCATAAAAGTTGTTGAAATCAGCACTGTGAGACATGTAAGGTTATAATATTTTGTTTACTTATTCACTTGTTTATCTTTAGCATACGTTGATAACTAAGAAGCTGAAAAAACCTCATAATCTACAAAGACCATTGTTACATGTATATGAATCTACTTAAGCCCATAAGTAATAACTGCCAGCCTCTTGAAAACAATTATATATTTGCAAAATATTTCAGTTATGAACAAGTAAGAATAATTAGCCATGTCATATTGGTCAGGAACATATCAAGTGTGCATCTTCACTCAGATTAGAGAATATCATCAATATTACTAGACTATTTTCAGAAAATTGTCTCGATTCTCCTATTCAGAGTTTCCATAATTTTCTACTGTGTTTGAACAACTACCCACTACCCATGAAAAGTAGATTATTTGAATCTCTGATTCTCTCCGAATAACAACCTCCATTTTATTTATTTATTTATTTTGGATATCATTTGAGGAATTTTTTTTTTTTTTTTTTTTTGGCCTTTATAATATATATCTTCAGATTTTTTTGGCCACACACATCAATATATTTGTAAGCCCTATTTTCCATCATTGTCCCAGATATACACAACCTAAAAATTGTGACGAGGCTTGAGGAGGTCATGACAGGGTGTTTTGGCTTTATAATGATGTACCTTATGTAGATTTGGGTGTGTCTGGCTGCTGGTTTGGACCATTGGTTGCTGCAGTTTATCTTCCATGCAGATTAGGGTCTCTTTTTTTTTTTTTTTTTTTATGAGTTTTGGACTCTGTAGACTATATTCAGAAAATTGTCTCGATTCTTCTATTTACAGTTTCCATAGTTTTCTACTATGTTTGGACAACTACCCACTACCCATGAAAAGTAGAATATTTGAATCCTCTGATTCTCTACGAATTACAACCTCTGTTTTTTTATTTTTTTTCTTTTTTTGGGATATCATTTGAGCAATTTTTTTGGCTTTTTAATATATATCTTCAGATTTTTTTGGCCAAACACATCAATATATTTGTAACCCCTATTTATTTTCATTTTCCCAAATATACAACCTAAAGATTGTGACGACGCTTAAGGAGGTCATGATAGGCCGTTTTGGCTAATATAATGATAGTCTCTTATGTAGATTTTGGTGTGTTTGGCTGCTAGTTTGGACCATTGGTTGCTGCAGTTTATCTTCTATGCAGATTAGGGTCTCTTTTTTATGAGTTTTGGACTCTGTTGATGGATTTTGCCTCTTCTGCAGAACTGGGTCTGTTTTGACAATGGATTTAGATTTTTGGTTACTAGATTTTTTCTTTAGAGCATATTAAAACTATTTTGTTGCATGGTTTTATGTTTTCTGTTTTTGAGTTTAACTTGACACCCTATGGGTTTTTAAGTTTTGAACTTATGGCCGAAGATAAAACCTAACCCACCAAGGATGATGAATGCCTAGGATCTTAGTTACATTAAAGAAATCAAATGGTGTTAATTACTTAGATTAAGCACAAACTGTGTAAAGATTCCTCAATGGGCAAAGTACCATGAGCTTCCATTGTAATGGGATGGTCATGGTACAGCATGGAACATCTTGTTGTTATTACAGTTGAATTGTGCGACTAATAAAAAATTATTTGGGACTCTCTTGTAGACCCACTCTCACATCAGAGAAATGCATCCCCAGTTTGTGAACTATTTTTTATGATTAAGTTTTTCACTGCTAAACAATTTAGAAAACCATTATTTGAGTACTATAACACACTTAAAAATTACTGAGATCAACAAATCTGTCTTTGACTTGACATAGATTAACAAAAAACATCACTGGAAGGGATTTATTGGTGCTTTGTTGTTATATAGTTTAGAATCCTCTTTTTGTGCCTTTAAAGATCAAATTTTGGCTTGTGAGATCTTACCTACCACTGCTAATGCTTATCCGCAGTTACTGAGGTCTTTATTGGGGCAAAGCTCAAATTCTAAAACCGAGAGAAGCTTCTGTATGTTAGTATTTGGCAGCATAAGTCATGGTATACTTCTCATGGTGATTTTTTATGGTGGTTGTGGAGGTCATTGCTTTCTTGGTAGTCATGGTGTAGGTCATTCTATCAGACATAGTAACAAGAAGTGCAAATGTAATCATGCTACCAATCAAACTAAACATCACAACTAGGTGAAATGAGGCAATCCAAATTAGGTGCACCAGGTAAACATGATACAAAACTACCAGTACATACCTGACTGCTACCCGTCAATGAAGGTAATAGCATGTCTAGCCCAATCCCTGAATCCGCTTCAGCTTGAGTCATTGATTCTCTCATTTGCCATACTCTCTCAACACAAATATGTTATTGATCTTTCTAAGAGTGCCTCTTGGGAGCTCAACCTATCGATACACCTACGGAGTCTGAAGTAAAATTTATTTGTGGGAAAGATGAGCAGTGTTGGACAAAATTATGACTTGTGCTATTGTATGATTAGTCAATATACGGAAGCTCCATGTCGAACTCATTTGAGGTGTTTGTTTTAATTTGCATTATTTAAAAATGCAATCATCTGCACCTAGACTAGACTACTTTATAAGTCCATTACTATATTTGTGACTGGTTTAGAATACTAATTTAGGTGGTAATATCAATGATGGTATATCCATATACTTGGAATTATCTCAGTTATGCTCATACCGCATACAAGATGCTATTCCATGAGCTCACCTAGCATATAAGGTTGATTACTTGGCCACTTTATTTGATTTAATAATTTGATAACGAAAAAAAGTCACTCCTTATATTAGCTTTGATGACCAAGTAAGTTACAAAGCCATTCCCTCATAATGTCTTCAATTTTTTGTTTCAAGCCGGTCATGTTTTAATCTCTATGCTCCAGCTTTATTCTTTTCTACACTGAAACGAATTATGTTAGAACAACCAAATAATGGTATTATTGTAATTTTGATAATTTTTTTATTATTATTAATTCTTTTTTATACCGATATTACATTCCCTCATCTCTTAAATATTCGAAAATAGAATCATTCCCTCTCATCATACGTATTTTGATTTTCTTTTTATTTATTTTTTTTGTCAATCAAAAACCCTTAGAAAAAACACTTCCAGTTTAATCAAATAAAGGGCAACGATGTGGCTTCTAAACAATTCATTAGAAACAAAATTAAAATAAAATAAAATACAAAATATGGGGAAAAAAAACCAGGTATGAAACAATCATAGCAAATTTACAGTAGCCATCAATGAGGTCTAATTAATTTACAATTTCTATTAAGTTCCTACAATTAGCACTTCAGTTTAACCTCTCAGAATAAAAAATAAAATAAATGAGAAAGAAAAATAAGATAGAGAGGGATGCAATGATGCACTATTGATAAACAGAATTTTTGAAAGAAACATTTTACATTATTGATAATCTAAAGTGACTGGCTGGCAGCAATTTCTGCAAATAAAACTTTTGTATAGCATGTCATTACTCTCCATTATCCATGTTTAAGTTTTACTCCTTTGTAACTATAGAAATCAATTAAAATATTTTAAATACAGGTGTGACACAAAGACCTGCGAGTATAGTTAACTCTTTCAAACAGGCACTTACCACTTCCAACAAAAGCACCCCAAAATTTGTCGCTACTCCTATGGACATGCTTTGCCAAGGCTCGAGCTCCATGAGTCAATGTACTGCTCGTTACCTTTTACCTCGAGCCAGAAAGGGTTAATTCATAGTCAACAAAATACAAAATTCCTCGTTGATATTGATATAAAAAACTAATTTAGAAATGAGTGAAGTAGATCTAAATTATTTTCTTTTGAAGCTGAGCTTGTAAAAATTAGGTTGACCAAGAACTTAATTCAGCTAAAGTGAGCGAGCGCAAGCTTAGTTGAAGGATATCCAATATAGATATGTAAACAGTTTTACTCAATTAATTTTCAAGAGCTTAACCGAGATTAAAGGTTGAGCAAGCTCTAATTCAACCACTGAATTTTTTGTAAAGTATGCTATATAATTACATATTATTTTATTCACACATTAACAAGTCGAGTATGCCAATGCTCAAGCTCAATCATGATTTTAAATGAGCATACGTCAAGGCTCAAACCCAACTTGGATACCAAGCATGCTAGCTTGAGTTCAAACCCTCAACAAAATTAAGACAAACATTTGCAAACAGCTTGTATATTTGCAATTAAGAGTAGGGACATGAGGGAAACAAAAGTGTTAGCCTATAAAATAAAGCATGTTCCTAAACAGGAAATTATAGGAGGAAAAGATTTTTTGTTCATCAATAAACAATAATTTATTTTTCACAAAAGTAATGTGGAACAATCAAAATAGGCTTCTTTCTAAGAAATTATACCCAAAACGGCTCCAGTTCTGCTTGCTAATGGAATTGCTCCTAATGAGTTACTCACTTTGCTCCTACAAAATCATAACAGTTTATGTGCTGGAAGAGATAATAGCTAGATTAGGCTCTTAAACATTCGGAATCAGTAATGAGACAATTTGTAGTGTGCTTGATTTTTTAACTCTTAAACCTTCAATAGAAGCCATGACCTCTTTGGAGCTAATTCTTGCCATTACCTTAATTCAGAAACCAAGTCCAAGCTTTTGAAGTCATACCAATTGAAGTTTTTTTAAACCACCAAGGAAAATAAAATGTTTTATCTAGACTTTATAAACTTCAATTATGATCATCTAATCCACATAATATCAGATCATATCTGAATGTGTCCCCATCAATATACATAGTGTGTGTGTGTATACATAGTGTGTGTGTGTGTGTGTGTGTGTGTGTGTACAAGCTCTTCATCTACACTAGACAGAGCCACCAAACTTTTGTGGCTGTTTTTCGTGCTGCACCGTGCATGATATTCTTATTCTTAGTAAATGTGTTATTCATATCACCATGGACAAGTTGTTCAAGCCCAACAAAGTAAATATTGTCTGGTTGTTTTAAGATCATTTTATATATTAAAATATCTCAATTGCGCAGTTCAAAGATGTCTATAGACAAAGGGCAAAAAAAATAAAAACTGAATTAAAGTAAAAGAAAGGTTAATTTAGCGAACAAATCCAGCCACTATCTTACAACTGGTTTATGTGGCAGCATAAATGATGAGAAAAGGATTGATCTTGGTGGGGGAAGTGCAGATTCAATTGTCCCTTTGGTACTTGTCAAACCAAGAAGACCTTGAAGACCCTCATAGTTTAATGCCTGATGAAACAAGGAACCTGTCAGGACTGTTCCACATAATCAAAAGGTCTTATGTAACATAAGGCACGTTCTGTACATCATGACATTAGAGCATATGTTCAATTGTGACTATCCAATTCTTGAGCATGTAAAAACACAGTTTACAACCTAAGATGCATAAATACTAACAAGCAATAATGTGGTCATCACAATCAAAAGAGGTTTTTTACCTTCAAGCTTAAAATTTTAAGTGCATGCAACCTATCATTAACTGGAAAAAATAAAAATAAAAATAAATAAATAAATAAATAAAACTAGAAAAGCAAATCTGCAACTAATGTTAAGCACTATGATCACTCAGAAGATATATGTAGCTCACATAAAAAGATATGTCTGGTAACCATCAAATGGTAAAAAGAGGTTGCCACATAACATGATCAAATGTGAATGCATACTACGGCATTTCCTTCACTGTCATAGATTTAGGTCCCTTCTACTAGGAAAGAAAATGCAAATATAATGAGTTTCCCCAAAATGGCAAATTGGCATTCAGTTTCAGATCCAGCCCACAATCTAACATTTTTCAGGCCAGAACACCTGCGTTGAGAAAAACTTTTCTTGGTCCATCAAAACTGATTGCTGATCCAAAATTATGTGAGACAGGTACCATGCAACAGATAAAGATATGATCAATATAAAAATTCACAATGACCATACATTTCCAAATAATTTCCAAAGGTTAGTAGTTAGTTTGTATCAATTTGAAGACCTGGAAGGTCACAATATTTGATCGCAGCTCATATTTTTGGACCAATTTAAAAAATCTAATTTCATAACAACTGAAACTGTTATCACTTCTAAACTTTGGAAGCATATATAAACTATGCTTAAGAACTTTGACGCTTCAATGATTTCTACAAACTAGATATAATTTTATATCATCTCAAAGACCAGATTCCACATCTACAGCTTTATTCCTTAATTTCAGAAGATAATTAATATTTACACAAACAATGCATTTAATCATTACTTTCTGGTTTCAATATTGGCAGCATTTAGCAGGGCCAGCATATGCCAATGCTCGTAAGCACCATTACGTAAACATATTTAATTCCCATTTACTCCTTAAATTATTTATCATCGTTCCTCTGTTTGTGTGAGTCTAAATATACGATTGGGCACATGAATATTGGTAATAACATTTTATTTTAGGATATTTATAATAAATATCAGTTTATTTGACTTCTTTATTAATTAGGTTTCTTTGTTTATAAACAGGGTCAGCTGTGATAGTAAAAGATATAACAGCATTTGCATATAGAATTTCATAACTAACTTCCCCAAGTTTTGTTCTCTTTCTCCTTCTCTCTCCTTACTTCTCATACTCTCTTTCCCAGGTTCTCCATCAAAATCTACATACGATAAAGTATATGTATGTGGTGCCTTGAAATATATAGTTGTTTCCACTTTGTAATAGTTTAAGCTTTTGGTAATAGTGGTAAAACATAATATCAAAGCTTAACAGTCTCAGTTCTTGTGTTTATTTTTGTTAATCTACCCGAGTTGCAAATATGTCCATTATTGGACAGATAAATTCATAAGGGGGAATAATAAAATATGTATAGTGTTATATACATAGTTAGGTCCACTTCTTAAGAGCTTAAACATTTGCGAGAAATAATAAGTAAACAATGTACTCAACAAAGCAAATAATTATACTCACAGAGAACATGCTAGCCATAGAAATACAAGGCTGCAGAGCTGCTTTTGAAATGCTAATTGCAAGAACACCATTTAACCTTTCCTTCTCTTCTGTATAAAACTTTCTGTAGATTTGTACACCTGAAAGATGCAAGCCATAAGGTACAGAATGAATGTACAATCTCTTCACTTTCTTGTGTCAGTAATTAAAATTCAACCCAAAAAGACTTTCATAGAGAGAATTGATCGTGGTAAGAGAAAAACAAGTTTTAAGAAAATAAATAAAATAAAAATGACTCCTGCAGACCTCCAAGACTTGAAACAAAGTTGCTTTAAAATGTCCAATTCAAATAAATATGAAATTTATACATGGGATATGCTATACAGTCCACCAAAACCAAACTATCATATTACAATAGAGGCCAAGAGAAAAGAAGAGGCATTGATTTACTCTGCATTTCTTCCATGTGTATTTCTCATCTCTTTGCAATTTTCAGTCTCATTACATGGAATTTGAAATATCTATGACAACACTTAATCACCTTTTTCTTTGGTTCAGAATAGTTAAAAGCCTATATCCCTTGGGCAGTAAAACCGAGTGGTTTAAGGGTCACAAAAATGTTACTAAAGGATGCAAGGGTGCACCAAATGATAAATGAATTCTCAAACAGGACCACAGGCATTACATGCTAACAAAGCATCGCGCACTTAGGAACTAATTTTTTAAGAGTTGTATTCTTCAATTCATGCTTCATGCACAATATCTTTTTTTCCAAGATACAATTTTTTTCTTTTTTTCTTTTTTTCCTCTCATTAGGAACAACCTTTCATTGATAGGAAATCAATAAAAAAGGTAAAGCAGAGGATAAGAAATCCTCAAAAGAGAAACCAATAAATGAATAAATAAATAATAAAAAATAAACAAACAAACAACAAAAGAAAAATATAATAATATCATTAAGTGAATGATAAAGACTTAAAAACATATCAAACACCCATGACATCTTTCCAAATTAGAACAATCAAAGAAAAACGGAAATCTTTGAAAGCTTTATTTGTAGAGACCAACAAAGCTGCTACGTATTTAGCTATCTCAAAAAGATCTTCACTGCTCATTACTTTGTCTTGAAATATTCTGTTGTTCCTTTCAATCCAAATTACCCTCAGCAGACTTCTACAACACCTTGGCCAAGTTACAAGAACCAAAATCAATTGATTTTTCCACCACCAATGACCCACAAAATTGAGGAAACGCCCAAAAAAACACGAGCTTCTTGTAACAATTTAATCCACCAACTTCTTGTAACTTTACAGTGAAGAAATAAATGTTCTATAGTTTCTTCTTCCTCTTAACACAAAACACACCAAGATGGTGACATAGCCTATCATGGATTTTTCCTCTAAAAGTATTTAACTTTCTATAAAAACCACCCAAGCAAAGACTTTCTCTGTAAGGAACACTTGATTTCCAAACAAAGTCCAAAGGCTCAAATAACAAATTTTGACCACCATCTATGATAGCACGGAAACGAGTTTTGCATGAAAAAATAATCAAATAACCATCTTCTTTTATAATCTCCCATTCTTCCTTGAAAAACACCAGCCTGTGACAATCCAGTTTTCCCTCTAATTTTTCACTCAGCTTGGAACTTTCCCCTAGAATCCATTCATTTATGATGGGGCAATTTATCAGATGAAGCAAATCTATAGTTCACATCTTTCAAGCCTGACATTCCCTTCAAGTTCCTATTATTACTGCTTTATCATTCTAAAATTATATTTAATCTTTTAAACTATAGTTTCACCAAAAGTATGATCTGTGGCATGTAAACATTTGATTATTTCTCAAAGGCCCTTAGCTACCATGACAAGAAGCATAATTTCAAAAGCTAATATCAAATGCTATCAACTTGCTTGTGTTTAAGATGATAATTATTTTACAACCAGGAAAGTTATCCCAAACGAAAAAAATAAATAAAATAAAATTAAAAATTAAAAATTAAAAAATAAACAACCATCTTCAACAGATTTTACTCCTGGGAGGACTTTTCCAAGACTCTCTGCCTCCAACATATTAGAAAATGAAGGATACCAGTGGACACCCTGCAAATTCATTAAGTTAAAGCAAAGCCATAAGAACATAGAGAAGAACAAACCGAGCACACACACATTGGCACCTGAACTTGAAGCACAATACATTTGTTGAGGAGAAGTAAAGTTCCTGATCCAATTCTGCAACCAAAAAGGAAAAGTGAAGAGAATTAAAAGTAAATAAATAAACAGACTTAAAAAAATAACCTGATCACAAAAACAACTATTTAAATTCACAAGACTAAAATTTAATCATGTGGAAATCTAAATAAACTTATCCTGAATGACCAAAGGACAAGTTCTATTCATAGATCTGAAGAACTGGTTCAAGAACTTATCAAAGCTTATTGAAATGCAAAATTGGGACCATGAACTCACGTTTAGCATTCGTTCACTTTAATTTGCATTGCCAATGAAATTGTAACTTCCAAATAATGTAGATGGCTCAAACATATATTTTTATAGAAACAAACAAAAACTGTAAGATAAAGAAAAATAAAAAATTGGAAAAAGGAAATGCAGAAAGAACAAATAAAAAACTAAGAAAAAAGAAAAGGTGATTTCTCTAACATTCATACAGCATTTAGTCATGGATTTTCTTCAATTTTCTTCTTTTGAGATCATGTTTACATAGAGCACATCCAGTCTTCCTGGCTCACCATCAATACACTTATCAAAAATCAAAATATTATGGGTTTATCCCATCATAATTCATGGACAATTTAATATCAGATTGAAATTTACACTTTCATAAATATAATCCACTCAATAATTCTATTAAATTATAATAGACCCATTTCTTGGAATTCAGGCCAATTTGACCTATCATAATTGACGTACATTCAGCTACCACTTCTTTCACATATATAACAGACTGTCTAAAATACAGGCTGAGTACCTGCCAGTTCAGGTAGGCAAGCTGATCAAGAGTGTTGACTTTGTTGCTATAACATGTTTAACACTCTTACTAGGCAAATAATTTATCAATTCAAACCAATTCAAAAACCCCAACAACATATACACTAACCAAGCATGGATAAGATTCTTCGTTGAAAAGTTATGCTTCGCAACAACAGCAATAGACAAGTGAACTCAGTCCAATTAAGGCATCCATTTTGGACCTTTCCATTGCTTTATCATACCAAATTTGAATAATACTTCCAAAAGAAACATGCTATACATGTATCATTGGCTATGAATTTAAGTATTTTGATAAAACTAATAGCATCCGTGTCAAATACCAAAATCAACACATACAGTCCTCTCAATAGATGATAGATAAAGTTTATGACAGTATAAAATTGAAACTAAGGCCAAAACATGGCCAAGAAACATACTTATATCAGATTTATAGACAAGCTTCCTATCAACTGATATATAGGAAATTGGAATAGTCATTCATACCTAGTGTATTTACCAACAGCACACCTTCCTTCAATTGTTTTCTTGCCATCTACATATATCAAATTATTCAGCAAATACTCTATCATCAAATTCTCTTCAAATACGATTTCAAAGTGACAACTTGAGAGATGAGGAAGAAAAGATGATGAGAAAATTTTGATAGTCCTGTTTAGAGAGAGAGAGAGAGAGATAGATAGATAGATAGAGAGAGAGAGAGAGAGAGAGAGAGAGAGAGAGAGAGACTTTTTATACCTTTCAGTTGTGAAAAAAATGGTTCTTGTACATCAAGTTCAAAGTCAACAGTCCTTAAAATCTGATCAGATGCAGCAGTTTTCTATTAAACAATGAGACTGTTCTAATTAAAATATAGAAGAACAACGTAGTAGAAAAAACTATCGGGCATAATTTACATTGACTATTTCAGATGCCTTTTCTAAAATGAGTTTCTGCCATTCACTTTCTTTTTGCTTCAATGACTCTTCAACACTAATCAGTGTCATTTTGTTATAGGTCCTATGAAATGTTCCGGAAGTCATGGATTCAAGCAAGGCTAAAGCCAGACGCTTGTATAAGGGATACAATGGTACACCTTCAAGAGATTCTGCAAAATGAGTACAACGAAATAAATACTTCCATTCAATTTAACCAAATAATCATCCAATAAAATGACAGAAAACCATGCTTTTTACTGAATCTTGAATATAAGCAGCCAATTTTACGCAGAAACATCTTACTCTTTATGACCATTTATTTACAAACTATTCCTAAAATAAAACTACACCCTGATCATACATTGCTAAGGAGCTCGATATGTCCAAAGAAAACAAATAACAAAACAGAACTTTTGACTTCAGAGTTCTTGATAATCAGAAATTCAGTATCAATTCAACAAAATATGGAAAACGAAGCATTTCAAGAATGTCTTAATCGACATGTGATGAACTCAATAGTTTAAGAAGATCAGTGCCGTTTTCTCGGGAAATTTTCTTTCTTGGGAAACAAAGGGAAAACAGTGGAGTATGATTACCATTGAAGTCTGGTGGTAAGGGGAACTGGTCGGATGGTTCGGGCGACAGGAGCTGTGAGCAGAAGCACTTGGATAAGCGGAGATCGAATTCGAGGGTATCGTTGACATAAGACTGTAGAGTGAAGCTCAGAAGCTCTTCGATACAGTCTCTCAGCTCGACCGCAGACATTTCTTCTATGTCGGATTCGCTGCCCAGAATCAGGCAAATTTTACCTAGACTATGTGCGAGTCACCATAATTACATTTCTTTGCAATGAATTTTTTTTTTTTTTTTTTTTTTAAATACTCGACGCTTGTCATGTGAGGTAATGGTATAAGACCTAGCTGCGCTTGATTGGAGGCCTGCCCCTTCCTTCTATCGTGTGCATAATAATAATCCGATACAAGAACAAAATTATAAGGTCAAAATGGTTAGACCACAAAAAATGGAGATAGCCGATTTTTATCCATTAAAATCAAATATAATAAAATAACAATCTCACCATTTTCGTGTGTCCCGTCGCTGAAAGTACAATTCTCCGAATCATCCGTAGGCCCCCACATTTTTTTCTTTTTTTTTTTGAGTATCTGAATTTTTTTTTTTAGATATTTTATTTACATTTTTTAAATTTAGAATAAATATAAAATTATATGGTACAATAATAGAAATTGAAGTAGAGTAATTGGGAAAAAAAAGGAAGAACTTAGACTACAAGAAGGAGAGGTAGGGGAGGGAAGTTCACATAGAAAGGATGAAATTTAAACTTAATTAATTCCTTTAAAAGAAAGGCTACAAGGTTTATTTATATACTCATGAAACAAACTAAGCAGAAATAACTTGTGACTCCATAATTTAAGCAATACACTAACAAACTTAACAAACTCAACAATATACCCATCTCAATCCAACCTTACTAACTCAATCCACATTTGCATGGCTCTTGTAAAGGTTTTTGTATCATTCCTCCCCTTTTAGAACTTCCTTAGCTTAAGAAAGAAGTCCGGAAAACGTTGAGCAGGCCTTTATCTATTTTCCCAAATAGCATCCGCCTCCAACTTCCTTGACCATTGGATAAAAACCTCTCACTTGGCCTATACATGCCGTTTTGCACTTCGCTAATGGCCAATATAGCTATAGGTCGTCATTCACACTCTTCTTCCTACTTAGAAATCGATGGTGGAGGAGTTTCCACAGTTATAGGTCACACTAACATGGAAGACATTGTGTATTTGTGACCCCTGTGTAGTTTCAAACAGTAAGCTACCACCCCAATCCTTTGTAAAACTTGATACAACCCATAATACCTTAGAGTCAACTTGTGATAACTCTGAAAAAACATTGATTGCTGCCTATAAGATTGTAACTTTAAAAGAACATATTTGTCAGCTTTGAAATTCACCTCAACTCGTCCATGATCTGCCTAAGTCTTCATTCGACTTTGGGCTAAAGCTAGATTGGTCTATAGCTTTTTTAATAAATTCACACATTACTTTAACAACTCATCAGCAAATTGAACCTTGGTAATTCTCCATAGGGCAACATAGATGGAGTAGGAACTTCATAAATAATTTCAAAGGGTGATACTTTGGGAAAAGAATGAATTGAAGTATTGTAGCTAAATTATGCCTATGAAAGCCATTCCTACCATTTTTTTTAGCTTGATCCATGAAAAAACAGTGCAAGCATCGCTCCAATGTATCGTTAAGCACCTCCATCTACCCCTTTGTCTGAGGATGGTAACTTGAACTCATCTTGAGCATTGTTCCCTGCAATTGGAAGAGAGTTCGTCAAAAGGTGCTCATGAAGATCCTATCTCGATTAGTCACAATTGAGAGGGGCAAGCCATGAAGTTTTATTATATGGTCCACGAAAGCCCTTAATACGATGGGAGCAGTATAGGGATGCTAGAAGGGAACAAAATGTATATATTTGGACAAACGATCAACCATAACCATTATCGAATCATAGCCATGAGAGATCGGTAGACTGTCCATGAAATCCATAGATTAGTCCATACCTTTGATAGGAATCATAATTCTTAACGAATTCTTTAACTGATTTCCTCATGCCTCGCTATATGAAATCACACTTAAGATGGCTTAGGGTTCGCTCGAACCTAAAGTACTTACCTATAAGAATTACGAGTGCACAGTCAGAAGGGAAGGAATTATAGGTAAGGTAGGTTTCAAACAAACCTTATCCTTTATGAACCAAACTCCATCCTATAGCTTAACCTTCTCTCCAGGCATAAGTTTCATATAATAGGAGTCCTTTTGCACCTCTGCCTGCAATTTTCCCACCATTCGCTCGAGATGAAGAGATGGCACAAAACTGAAATTCAACCTTGCAAGATAAGTCATTCGCTCCCTTATTCTCGTTGTCCTGTTTACATTGGATATAATAATCATATCCCATTATCTTTGGTAACCACCTAGTTTGGGCAAGCATGGTAATCATCTACTCTCATAAAAATTTAAGACTCCTTTGATTAGTCCTCACCACAAAAGGCTTCCCTAAAAGATAAGGTCTCCACCTTTTGATTGCTTTGATGATCGCAATCATCTCTTTCTCATATGTGGATAGTAAGTGATATGACTGTTTAAGAGTTTCACTAAAGTAGGCCATGGGTTTTTATTCTTGTAACAAGATAGCTCTTATGCCCTGATTATATGAATCACTCTCTATCACAAAAGGCTGAGAAAAATTTAGCAATTACAACACTAGAGGAGAGACCAATGCCTTCTTTAATTCTTCAAAAGCCATGGTTGCCTTTGGAGTCCATTGAAATCCTTCTTTGGAAAGCAATCAAGTGAAAGGGGCAACTAATCCTCCATGCCTTTTCTAAATTTTTGGTAATACCTAACAAGCCCAAGAACCCACAAAATTCACAAGCGATGGTAGGTTGTGGCAAGTTTGGCACAACTTGTATCATGGCGGTCTCTAGCCGTACACCATCTCTTGAAATCACAAAACCTAGATAACCAACCTAATCTACACCACAAGGACATTTGGATTTCTTGGCAAATAAATTGTTAGATGATGATATTGAAAGTATAGTTTGCAAATGCTCAAGATGGTCCTCCTATGTTTTATTGTATACCAATATGTCATCAAAAAATATGAGAACAAATCTTCTTAGGTGCATGAAATAAGTCATTCAATAAACTTTGGAATGTGGCAGGGTATTAGTGAGCCCAAACAGCATTCCCACAAATTTGTAATGCCCATCATGTGTTCAAAAGTCAGTCTTAGGTCTATCTACTTCTCTGACTATTATTTGGTGGTATCCGGTGTGAAGGTCGAGCTTTGAAAAGTATCGAGCCCTATGCAATTCATCTAGTAGCTTGTCAATAGTAGGAATTCAAAACTTTTCTTTTATTGTGATATTGTTTAAGTCTTTATAGTCCACATAAAATCTCCAATTGTCATCTATCTTTCTGACTAGATGAACTATTATTGGATCAAATTAATCTAGATTACAAAAGTTCCCACATAATTCTTTCTATCTCTGTCTTCTGGTAATATGGATGCCGGTAGAGTCGCATGCTTACAGGTTTACTTTCAGCTTGAATGGGAATACTATGGTCGTATTGCCTCCTCTATGATGGAAAAGAAGTCAATTCTTGGGAGACATGGTCGAACTCCAACAGTAATTTCTCTATTTCTGATGCATGCTTGTCCCCTGAATCTTCACTGTGCATGGTCATTGGAAAAAAAAAATCCCCATGCCATCAAGGTATATAAGGTCTTTTTCGAATAGAGGTTGCAAGGGTAAGCTCCTCGAAATTTTGATTACTACTTCCTTCCCTTTTTGAGTGAATTTCATGGTTCTTTCCTTATAGTTATATTCAATTAGCCCCAGGGTTTCAAGCCATTGAACTCCTAAGACTGCTTGCCAAGCTACTACATGTAGAACGTCAAAATCAGAGCGTACCTTATATCCTTGAATCTCAAGCTTCATTCCCAAGCACTTTCTTTGACAAGCTATCTTCATTGTATTGACCATCACCACCTAAAGTGAGGGTCCTTTGACAATTGGTAATCTCCATCAAACTACTAAAGCTTGATCAATGAAATTATGAGTGCTTCTCCCATCCGTCAAAGCCATAACTTCTTGGTTATTCATCTTACCTTGGACCCGCATAGGGGTTGGTTATCCTTAAAATTGCATGGAAAGAAATTTTAGGTTGAGACTTGGTTTCAGATTCTACCTTAAGTTTGTCGTGGTCATCTCCGTTGCCAAAATATACATCTTCGATCATGAAGAAATGTGGTTTTTTAAATTTATATCATAGTACAAATTTCTCATCACAATAAAAGCAAAGCCCCTTAGACCTATGCTTCTGTGCCTTCTGCATGGACAATTTATGCGTATTGTTGATCGGCTAATCTAGTATGTTGGCCATTTTTCTCACAAGTGGTGCTACTCTTATAATGCCAAGCGAAAGTATTGGAGGATATTTTAGCCTGGGTAACTACTGAGGTTGCTTAGGATATATAAATGTTCTTCTTTGGAAGGCTTTTTTTTCTTCAACCTAACGGGCCATGCCAATTGCATCTGCCAACGATCATGGTTGTTTCATTTTTATCTCAATGCATATTTCATCTCTCAGCCCCCTTATGAAGGCTCCAATGAAGAAAGGTTCTAGGAGGCCATCAATACACTGTAAGAGTCTCACAAATTCGGCTTGGTAGGCTACCATTGTGGTAGTTTGGTGCAACCTATTCAGTAATTCGGATTGATCTTCATATTTCACTGAACCAAAACGTTGAAAGACCACTCTCAAGAATTCTTTCCAAGTGAAAGGTCCTTTAAACGTGTTGAACGTGTAAAGCCAAACCATCTAGGTGAAAAGCTGCCATTTGAACGTGTTGGGAGGAAGGTACCAAGTTAATTTCAAAGCATTGCTCAACTTTGTATATTCATCCTATTGGATCTTCCCTATCGAAGTTGGGAAAGACTAGCTTGGGGTGCTATTGCAATTGTCTTTCTCCAATCTTGCTTTGAGATGTCTCTGTCATAACAAATGAATTATCATCCCATTCATGTGATATGGATCCTTCACTGACACATAAGGACTGAATTTTTATCAAGAGAGTTTGAAACAATGCATCGTGTCTGGCCAACATCTCCTGAAGTTTGGTTTTGAATTTGTTGTTGGCTTTGATAGTCTTACTACGGGTCTCCATGGATTGGCTAACTTTTATACCAAACAACAATAGAAATTAAGGTAGATTAATTGAGAAAAGAAAGGAAGAACTTAGAATCTGAGAAGAAGAAGAGGCAAGGGAGGGAAATTCACAAAGAGAGGAGGAAAAGCTTTAAACTTTATTCACACCCTTAAAAGGAAAACTACAAGGCTTATTTATAAGTTGATGAAACAAACTAAGAAGAAAATAAGCTAACAAACTTAACCCATGACCCCATAATTTAAACAATACACTAACAAATTCAATAGACTCAACTATACACCCTAGACTCTTTCCATGTTAGTCCAATCCCACTGACTCAGTCCATGTTTGCATGGCCCCTATAGGTATTCCTGTATCATTATCCTTCTCCTTTTATTTTATAATATGGTTCAAAATAGAATAGTTTTATTCATATAAAATTTTTTATACCCATATTATATTCTACACAAATTCATTTGTTATTTTAATTTCTACTTTTTACATCAATCATTTATACCTAATTTGTCTTTAAATATAATACATACACCACATTTTATTATCCCTAATTCCCTTTTAAATTAAATCCATAATTTACACTACAACATTAATTCCCAAAATTCCCAAATCTCTTCATCTTCAATAATTCCTACTATTATTTTTTCTTATGTGCAACAATAAAAAAAATCTAAACCTACAATCATATTCACAATCAATTTGTTTCTTTGTTCCTTACTAGTCAATTTATTGGCCTCTTCTACTTCTTTTTTCTTTTTCTGTGCAAAGCAACAACAAATTAAAATGAGAGGTTTTGTATCCTTCATCTTCAAGGTTCAAAAAATCGATATCGATGGAAACATCGAGAGTTTAAAATACAAAAATTTCCATGGAAATATTAGAAAATATCAAATATCAATAAAAAATTATAAAAAAAAGATAGAAATTTGTTTTAAAAAATGAAATTTTTTATTGAAATTTTAGAATTAGCTTATTTAATCTATCAATTATCAAATTGATTATAAAACTTGCTAAAATATTGAATGGTGTTATATTCTTTTTAGTGAGTTGATTTATAAAAATATGTCAAAAAATACATATATGATAAAATTATTTATTAATTAAAATATATAAAACAATTATTACAATTGCACTGTGGTTCATAAATGTCATCTTAATATCACATAGAACTTTTGGGTGGTTGAAAATCATCGGTTTCTTCCTCATTTTGATTTTGAGATGTGAAATGTGAGAAGTAATTATGAAAAGATGTATCTCCCTAATAAATTTGCATATAATTATTAATATGCCAACTATATGGATATTGCATTATTGGTTGACTATGTGCATAACTACTACTCTTTGATGCTTTAGTTTGCGATGGTATCCATGAGTTGCTACTTGATGACATTCCATAAATATCCATTAAATAAGGGTTATGAAAATGACTTTCAACCCTCATAGATCCAAAATTCGTAGAAATCGAATATTTTTCTTGTTGTGACATCTCCATTATAGATTTTTTTTTTATGTATATAGTCTTTTCCAACAGTACCAAATCCTTGACCTACTTCTCTACTCCCATGATCTTCATCTTGTGTCATATGTATATAATATTGTTCACCAGTAAATGATATATTGTCTTCTTCTTAAAAGAAACTGAAAAATAAAACTTGTTATAAGAAATATATTTTGAACAATTTTCTTCTTCAAAAATGTTAAAAAAAAAAAAACAAAACTTGTGAATTGTTAGGAATTTTTTTTTTCAAACAAATATTATTATTTCACATGTATGTATTTCATCATCTATTTATCTAAATTTATAAAACCGATATCCGCGGCAATAAGATTTATCAGGTTCAAAAATTTAATTCACAATCTTTATATTTTTGCTCTATCAATATTTAATAAGTAGAACTTATTAATGTTATTTAATTCAATTCATTCTATTTTGTTTATATTACTAAATGTCTAAAAAACAATTAAAGGGTAAAAAAAAAAATAGCAATGAAGTTAGTTTGATAATTTTCTTTTACTAAATATCAATAATATTTATGAATTTTTAAAAAAAATTAAAAAATATCATGGATATTATGGAAGTTTTATCCATTTTCATTTCGAATCTAAATTTTATTTCGACTCCTTCAGAAAATGGAAATATCGAAGAAGTTTCGAGGAAATATCGGATATTTTAAACCTTGATCCTAACATAGATGCACTCAGATGTTTACAAATGTTAAATTAAGATATGGAGTGGAGGTTAAGAAATCAATGTTATATTGGGCTAAAAACAAGGGATTGGCCACGACAAATGGTGATCATGGTGAGAGTTACGCAAAGCTGTATAAGTACAGAAATATTTTAAGGATTAAGAACCTTGGTACACTGCTCCAAGCACTATCTAAGAGAAATGATTTGTCTGAGAATCCCACTTTTCAAAGGTTCTTTTTTAGTTTTCCTATATAGAAGGATGGGTTTTTAAAGGATTGTAGACCATTCATTGGTCTAGATAGGTGCCATTTAAAGGGACAATTTAGTGGTATGTAGCTAATTATTGTATTTTTGAACACTAACAACAGTACATTTCCTGTGGCAATATATATCTATGAGGGTGAGAACCTGGATAGTTGGAGCTGGTTTTGAATTTATTAAATGAGCATATTAGGGTGAATGAAACTAGAAAAATTACTTTTATGTTTGATAGGTAGAAAGAGATTTTGATAACTTTGAATGAGATTTTTTCAAATGAAATTACTTTTATTTCTGATAGGCAGAAATTGATTTTAGAAGCTTTGAATGAGATTTTTCCAAATGATAAATAAAATTTTTATGCTAAGCATATTTTTGCCAATTTTAAAGGTAAATTTCTTGGAGTGAAGGTAAGAACGATGTTCTGGGCAGCAATAACATCTACAAATATAAAGGAATTTGAGAAAAACATGGAAGACATCAAGAATATTAGTTTAGCTGTTTATAAATGGCTTATGGAAGTGTTTGCTTGTCATTGGAGCATATATGCTTTTGATGAAAATGCTAAAACAGATCATGTGACCAACAATATGATTGAGTCTTTTAACAGTCAAATAAATAAATATAGGAGTAAACCTATCTTGTATTTGCTTGAGTTTTTGAGGAGCAAAATGATAGATAGATTCAAGAGACAAGAAAGGAAAGCATTTTTTTGGACTATAGATGTTCCATCGAATGTCCAAATTAAGATGAATAGGAATCACAAGGCAAGAAGACATTTAAATGTTATTTGGCATGGTAATGATGAGTATGAGCTTTTAGATGAGACAAAGGAATTTCTTGTACATTTGAACAAAGCCCAATGTGGACGTGATTCTTGACAAATTATTGGAATACCATGTAAGCGTGCCATGACAACTATCAACTATACGAGGATGAAGCTTGTTGCATATGTTGACAAGATTTTGACCAAGGCAGCTTATCTTCAGACTTACAGTGGTATGATTCACCCTGTATTGGATGAGATAGTATGGCTAGAAGTTGATGTGGATAGGGTGCGACCTCCAATGTATGGCAGGAGACTTGGAAGGCCAAAAATTACGAGAAGGAGGGCACATGATGAACCAGTTCTAAAAGAGAAAAGATCTTTCACCATTAAATGTGGGATACGCAAAACCATTGGCCACAACAAGAGAACATGCTCTCTTGGAAATGCAATAAAGTAAAGAACTGTGCAGGTAATTTAATTAGTCTTTTAATTTTTTACTTTCATTAAATTAAATAATAACTATTAATTGATATTTTAACTATAATATTCCTACATTTAGGGGAATAATGAAAGTGGCAATCCATTAACATCGGTCTTAAATGTTCCAGGGGCTTCTTCTCAGCAAAGATAGTAGCAACACTATTAAAAGGTGTATGAGACCTCAATTATTTTGTCATCAGGTGGATACAATTAACTAGTATTTTATGTTAGATTATGTTTTGTTACATTTAAGAATACAATTTACTTGGACATCTTGAAGTGGCAAACTATTTATTGAGTGCAATGGAGTATTTACTTTAACACAATGATTTTCAACAAGATAGACTGTGTTTAACATGAAATGTAATACCTTATCTTTTTGTGCATATGATATTGTAAGTAGGTGGTTTAGTATATATGAATGTGTACATCATATATGACTGTGTCATCTTTGTTTTTTGAGGCACAACACACATGGAAATTGTGTATAACAGTTATCACCTTGAGGTTGCATTCTCTTTTTTCTTATGTTTAGGATTAATGATGGAAATGTAATCAGTTTATGCACCTAATGAGTTTAATGAGATATTTAGACACTTTATATATTACTTGTATCGAAGTTATTCTTTCATTTAAACTTTAATTTATTTTCAGACTCATGATATTTAATGTGATTATAACAATTGATATACTAAAAAACAGTGTATTTATAAGCATCATATCTTTAATCCACCTTGTATTGCTTCTAAATTTGTTATTCTCACAGTTAGTGATTTAATGTCATTCTGCCTTTGATTTTCAATTGCTTGAGTGTATCCTGTTTGCCTCCGCCTGCTACTTGCATCATCAACCATGTTAAACTCCTTTGATCTAGTGTCTAAAAAGAGTAGTAATGGGACTTTGTTTGTAAGCAAATAAAGTAAAGCTTTGACGGATTGTTGGTCGAGTCCCGGGCAACCCATTCTAATTTCTAACCTTGCCTTTTTGCCATTATTGCACCTTCTATTTTCAAATTTGATTATGCTTCTATTAACTTCACCCCTACCACTTGATGCTTGCATTTTCAATGATTAATTATATGATCAACAGCTTCTCAAGTTGTTTTCTATAATTTAGTTTTGAGTTGGAATTTTATAGGTTTTGTTAAGTGTAGATGAGAAGGTTATGATGAGGACATGACTATGAGCACTTATGATGGAGTCAAGAGCCACTTCAAATCTTTACGGGGCTGATAATCAGAGCTAGAGCAAAACGATTTAAAGAAGTACTAAATGGTTTAATTCAGGATGTGTTCACATCTCAAGGAAGCAAGTTCATTGCTGAAGATGAATCATAATTTGTCCATATGATTAGGACGAAGGATGCCACTCTGAAAAAGAGCTTAATGCATGGAATCCTACAACATGGTGACATGGCAAGTTTCGATGACATGGATGGTGATGTGGCATCATATGGTGACATGGCACTTTTTCCACGTGGAATGTGATATGCGCCTACATGGCATGCAACTAAGCTTGGCCAAATCTTATAGTTAGGACACATTAAATTTCCATTTATGTTTTGATTGGATTTGGGCATGTTGCCTATTTTACTTTTCTAATTTAGATTTATTAGGTTTTTAAATTACTTTCCTGTTTTTGTTACAGTTGACTGGTCAAGGAATTAAAGGCCATTTAAATTAGGAAACTAAGAGCCAAATTAGGTTTCTTAAACCTAGCTAAATTAGGTTTCCTAAACCTAACCAAATTAGGTTTCCTAAATCTAAATTTCGGCCATATTAGTTTAGGAAAGCTTTGTAATTTATTTTGCCTATTTAAAGGCATATACGTTATGAATAAAGGCAGATTATAATTTTGATTAAAAAAGTGAGAGTGATTCTCTTGGTTCTCTAAAAACTAGATTGAACTTTTCAAACTTTGATTGTAGAGTTCAAATTTGACTTATTAATAGGTTATTCCATACTCTATTGTGGCTTTTTCACCATATCAAAGTTCTTACATCAAATATAGGTAAAGGATCGAGGTCATCCGTCAATAACTTGTAGTTAGACGGTCCAAATCAATCATTGTTACAGCTTTAGAGGCAAGTCACTCTAGGTTCGTATCAGGTTATGTCATTTTTGAATAAGTTTTGCAAGTTTTGTGTTTGTGATTTTGTTGTGACTTGTGCAGGTTTTATGAGTTTTGGTTGGAGGAGTGTGTTTTACAGGTGTTGTGTAAGTTAGCTATAAAGGGGATTTTATAAGTGTTTTGCAAGTTCGTGTGTTTGGGAGAAGAAGGTCTTTTGATAAAGTGAAAGGGATTTTAGAGATGAGCAGGTTTTGTGATCTATAGAGGAGCTGAAATTTCTACATTTTTGAAAGAATGGTGTTGGTTTTATATGAGAGTATTAGTTTTTGAATAAAATTTGTCTTCCAAAGGGTGTTTATTGAAACTCCTCACCTAATAGCTGTTGATTTCAACAGTCTCTAACTATTATTTTAATATTTTTTCAAATTTTATTAATTTTTTAATCCTACTCATTACATCAACTAATAATACAAGATATAATGTTATTGCAATATGCCACGTAGAAAAAAAATATTTAATGGATAAATCACTCCATAAGAGTGATGGTTAAAATTTTTCAAATCTCAAATTCTATTTTGTATTTTTCTTTAACATAAGGGAGTCTAACTAGAATTTTTCTTAAAATATTTAGCAAATTCTATAGTGGATAGACACCAAACAGTAGAGTATTTAAGGTAAAAAAGTCATATAGTGTTTGAACTATTTATTACTACATGCTCTTTTAATAAATTTTTAATATGATAAACATAAATTGATATGGTTTTAAAATGATTGATATGTGGTATTTTTTTTTCGTTATTATAACTTTTACCGCTTGTTAAAATGTTTGTAAAAAAAAAAAAAAAACCATACTGAAATAGATAATCTAAAGACAACATGATTTTATCTCAAGATGAATTGCGAAATTATTATTATTTTGCAGTAGAGAGCTGTAATTAGCTAAGAGTACTGCATGAGCGCATACAATACATACCGAATTACTCCCAAATATCATACCCTAAATTACAAATTTCTACCTTGTTTCTAGCAAGATTCCAGCCATGTTCATTTACAAAATTGAACAGCATACAACTGCTGTTTCCCATATACAAAATGTTCCAAAATTCATATAATTGAAAACATTGATCCCCAAAAGCATGGAAACTAGTTCTCAATTACATACGTCCGTGTTCTTAGACAAAATTGCTTTTCACAGTGTATTACTAATTCCCCTGAGATATTCCCAGTATTCATTCAGCTTGTGATCGTTAGGTTTTACCTGGTCCCACTTTCCTGTACAAAATATTGCGTATGCATCAGCTCCATACCTAACGAAACAACAAAAAAATTAGAAAAAGGATAGTACAGCAGGCAAGATATAACTTAAGAATGCTCTGACCTGCAGGGAAAGTAAAAAGAGAAATAGGACTACTGCAGGCTTAGGCACCAACTCGTGCAAGTAGAACTAGGCAAAATCTCAATTACTAATATGATAAAATTGACTGTTCAAATTTCGTTGGATCATGGATTTTTTTTTTTTTTTTTTTTTTTTTTGGGGGGGTGCGGGATCATGCATGTATTTTAGTGAGAAATAGACAATCAAACGTAATGCAGCTTATGTTCCATAGGTTCCACAAGCATCCAATTTTAGAACCCCAAAAATATTAGGAAAAGAAGAACAAAAATTGACCAGTTCAAGTTTTGTGATTTACTTGCCCACACCATGCAACTGAGTCACATAGGTCCAACTTTCCTCCAAATACTCCTGAGACAAGCGTTTTATCGCCACTGCCCTCTTGTTTTGTAGACCAAGTGATTCTATAATCTTTTCTATCTCTTCTGTTGCAACTTCAGTAGCAGCTTTTGCATTGGGACACAAAGTGAAGAGATCTGATATAACCTTTCTTGTCTGCAAGTAGAAATAACCTTCTTTATGCAATTGAATCACACCAATCGGTACAAACAAATGTCAGTCACATATACTTTATTCACCCAAGGATCCCCATCACTAACTCAACCAAATATCTAAAACAACTTATCCAGGTGTTTAACCATAATAGTAATGATTATATCAACACAAAGGAGATGAAGCAACCTCTGACATATCAACAGATCTAAAAATGATCACCAAAATCTTCTTCTTTTCATTTTACGTCTAAATTTTAATATTTTGTTAGTACCAAAAAGAATCTTTTTGTATACCTATTTGAATCCAATTTTATTTTATCCAATTTGGAATTGTATCTAACATGTTGGGAGTTATTTAGCTACTCTGTTCACAGAAGCAATAATGGTAAATGGCCGGAGCAGTTGGGAAATAGTAAAGTGCCAAAAAGAGCTAGCTATATCAAAGTAATATTGGAGTTGAGATACTGGTATTGGACTTATCAATTAATTCATAACCAGTCATCACAACCAATATCAATCCGAACTTCCTTTACCTGTAAGAGCACATCTTGGAAGATTGAGCGCTTGTTTAGAAAAATTGACGTAGTGCAGTAACCAAGAAATAGAAGAAATGGAGAAGAACAGAGAATTTAGAGAGAGAAATCAACAAGTTAATTCAAAATAATCAACAATAGTGCCTAAATGAGCGTTATTTATAATAAACAACCAATTAAAATTAGGAAACTAAACATAATAAAGAAACCTAATTAAACTAGGAAACTAAAAAATAATAAGCATCATAGAAATAATAAAACTACTTTCAAAGCTTATGCCTAACATAAGTTTTTAATTTCCTCATGGATCTCCATGTAAAATCACCTAGGTTTCTTTCCACATCCAGAGCCTCATGCCAGGCCAAGGAACCCTTTAAACCAAACCTAAATGTCGTTCATATCAAGGGGGAACAAAAGTTTAATTTAAAAGTAGAACAATAGTAAATTAACTTCAACAATGATGGCATACAGCTACATCAATTACTGATCTTTCATGTTTACAACACAGAGCCAGACATCTAATTCAATCTCAAACCCCACTGAAAGTAAAACTTTGAAACCTGCATTTGGCAGGATACACAAAAGCAAAGGTCAAACAAAATCCTCTTTCCAATATCAATAAAAGTTATCCTTATGACCAAGTGACAGAATTTAAACATAATGTATTCTTCATGTTATTGAACCTTGAACAAGGAATAATATATATAAACAAATATAATCCAGGAAGCAACTAAAATTAAAGAGAAACCTACTGAACTTCAACTAATAATAAGTCCTAAAAATTAAATGTGAAAAAGTAATATTATGACTTAAAAGAATTTTTTTTTTGGGGGAAAAAAACTTTAATAAAGATTTATAGATAATACAAAACCGGCTCTTCAACTAGTTAAACTAAATATGTCCAAAAACAATAGTTAAATTAAATAGTAAGAATTCTTTAAATTAAATAGTAAGAATTCTTTCTGTTTATTTATTTATGAATCAGGTTATATTGATATCTAGAAAATACACAATGTCTTGTTGTGCCAAAAATCAACAAGTCTCCCCTTCTCTTTTTATTTTTCTGGTTTTTAATCTGAAATTTAAGTAAATTTCCTAGAAAATACTAATTTTTGTCAGTTTACTATCCTAACTCATTATAGATGTCTAATAAATATTTTGATTTATAAATTGCATTTCAGCGAAAAGTCTTCTAAATGTTTAATAACTATACGTATCAATAAACTGCATTTCTAATGTTAACACATATCACATATCGATTTAATGGATCTGTCTATTTTACTTAAGGAGATAATAATCTAAGTCATGGGCACCTCAGTCTGCATAAACTTTGACAAAACAAATACATTCCATGCCAAAATCATGAAGAATTTTCTGGAAATTGGCAGAAATGTGGCGGACATGGCTCAACCTACTGCAAAGACAATCTTGTATACCTTGTGTACACCTTGAATGTTAAATCATGGTGATGATTGGAGGTCTCTAAGGAGGTTTTGGAGACCCAGAAAAGGACTCAATCACATACAATATGGCCGATTCTAAATCCATATTGTCTGATGATTTTGCAAAACCCTATAAGTTAACTTCAATTTAAACTATTTTTGGACATAAAAATATAAACATGCTAAAATTCATCGTACAATTTTTCTTCTATTCCTTTTTTTTTTTTTTTTTTTTTTAATGGCCGATTCTAAATCTATATTGTCTGATGATTTTGCAAAACCCTATTAAGTTAACTTCATTTTAAACTTTCTTTTTTTTTTTTTTTTCTCACTTCTTAATATAGTAGAATGGATTTTTATTGACCCAAAACCAAAAAAGCAAAAAGAAATTGTTCTAGGCTTGTAGACCCCAAGCAAATTGTCTTTCAGTATGTCAAGATGAGGGAAGAGGTGACTCCACCTCAACAAAGCCCCTCTCAGCATAGTCCAAATTCAGCCAGCTTGTGTGCAGCAAAATTGCATTCTCAGTGAAAATGCTAATGTAAAGCTACAATCCTGGCTCAGGACGATCAGAATTAGAAGAAAGTTCAAATAGGGATGCAACTCATCTTTGTCTTGACAAACCAGGGAGATAGCCAAAGCTGAGCCTTTCGACAAAACCTTTTTAAACACCCCATAAAAAACCCCAAAGTTCTGCACAAAAAATATTTCCTTTTCTCTAATTATTTCCCAGAAGCTATACGTCTTATGATAGAATTTCTACACCCATCACCATTTAGTTTAACGCAGTCAAGAGGAAAACACAATTGTCCTGTAATGGATTTCCCCAAGTTCACAACAGCCCATTCCTTAGCAAAAGGAAGGAAAAGGGCACAGAATCAAGCAAAGCTAATTTACAGTATTTGGTTCCCTTTTTCTTAATCCCCACTTCACCTAATTCTCTTTTCCAAGTTGAGTCAATTTTCACCAGTTTTGGAGATTGCAGTTGTTCACATGTAACATGGCAGCTTCCTATGTTCTTTTTTGTCTTTTCTTCATGATTTTCCATATTTATATGAGCTGCCTATTGCAACTTATCTTCTTGATCATTTCTACTATCACGATGACCAAATATTGCCACTGTCAACATATCACAGTGCATCCTTGTTGTCGCACCACAACAACTGTTGCCACTGCCACCATTATTTGCATTGCTACTTCAATTGCTTCCACAACACCACCTAGCCACTATTACGAGAGACCGCAAGAAACAGAAATGCCAATTTTCTAGATATGATAAGCAGTAATTACTCAAATTAGTATCTCAGAGCAGGAAAAATTATTTTAAAAAAAAAAAAAAAAAGGAAAACAAACAAACAAGGACGGCATGGCTCACCCTATTGCGATGACATCCAAAAGTTCATGTCAGCATACCATGCATACCTTACACCCTTTTGAATTTTAAATCAAGATGATAATTGGGAATCTATAAGGAGGCTTTAGCAGAACCAGAAAAGAAGTCAATCACATACAATACAGATAGTTCTAAATTTATATTTTTTGATAATTTTGCAAAACGCTAAAAATTAACTTCAAGTTTGACTATTTTGGGACCAGAAAATAAAACATGCTAAAAACTCATCCTGCACTTTTTTCTTTTGTTACTTTTTTGTTTTTCTTAAATTGGTATAACAGATTGTTATTGACCCCAAACCCAAAAACCGAAAAAGAAACTTTTCTAGACTTGTAGACCCTGACAAATACTTCTTCAGTGTATGTCCAGATGAGGGATACAGTGACTGCAGCTCAACAAAGTCCATCTAGCATAGTCCTAATTTGGCCAGCTTGTAAGCAGCGGAACTGCATTCTCTTAAAAATGCAAGGAAACCTTCCAATCGACTCAGGATATGATGAGAATTAGACTCAGAGTTCAAATAGGGATGCAGCTCATCTTTATCTTGACAAACCAGGGAGATCACCCAAAGCTGTGTAAACTTCCACTTCAACTTGATTATAGCCTTTGGACAAAACAAGTTTTAACCCCACATAAAAAGATCCAAGAGTTCTGTAGAAAAAAAATTCTTCTTCTCTAACACTTCACCAGAAGCTATGGAATGTCTGCACACATCAACATATAGATCCTATTTGGGATAGGTCTTGCTTCTTCATAAGTACTTCCTGTGAAGCTATTCTTTACTAACTTTGGTTAGAAGCTCTTCTAAAGGCCTGGAACACTTTAAAAATTGTCCAAACACTTATAGAAGCAGCATTTGAACCTTAACAGGCAAAATAGCTTTTCAGAAGCTATGCCAAACAGGGCCTTAGTTTAACACGGTTCGGACAAAGACACAATTGTCCTGTAATGGATTTCCCCAAGCAGAATTCACCAAACCCACCCCCCCCCCCCCCCCCCCCCCCTTAGCATAAGCATAAGGAAGGACAAAGACACAGCCACCAAGTGAAGTTAATATACAGTATTTCTATTCTCCTGTGAGAGGTAATTTTTACCGCTTTTGGAGATCATGGTTGTTTACATATAATATGAAAGCTTCCTATATTTAATTAGCATTCTTTTCTGTCCTTTATAAGGTTTCTTCATGAGTTTCCACATTCATATAATCTGCCCATGGTAACTTATCCTCATGGTCATTTCTACTCACAATCAACAAACATTGCCAATGTCAATATATCACATTGCATCCTCGTTGCACCACAAAAACTTTTGCCACTGCCACCATTATTGGCATTGCTACTTCAACTACTTCTACAACACCAACTAGCCACTATTTACTGCATATTGATTTAACATAAGCACCAAAAACCTTAATTGATGACTACTGATGGCAAATAAAGTCTACTACAATGCAACTGAATAACTAACCATGAAGAGATGCAAAAAATAAAAATATCGATCTTCTAGTTATGATAAGCAAGCTGCAGAAAATATCAATGTAAAAGCTCAAGTAAATTGACAATAAATACAGCAGATGATTACTCAAACTAGTAACTCAGCGTAGTAGTAAGCATTTGATACAATAAGTCAATCCATTATTATGAAACTGTATAATGCTTTTCAACAACCCAGATTTCAAAATTATTTGATGTAATCCTCAATTGCATCATCATCACAATGAAGAGTCAAAAACATTAAAATTTTGATAAAAAGCGGAAAAAAAAATTATATATATATATATATATATATCTAAATATAAGAAAAAGGAGCTGACCTGCAAGCCATTTGTCTTATTGAGGAGCATACAAATAACCAACACCCTCCATGGATCATGCGCATGGTCCTCTTGGATGAGAGGATCATCTTTAGATCGAGGAGGCTTCCATGTGTTGTCTTGGGTTTTCCTCCGGTAAGCCTCATTTCTCTTCTCGGAAGCAGACAAGTAGGTAGCTTTTTCTGGAGTTTTTCTTGGTTTTCTTTTCTTCACATCTTTGCCCTCTTTTTGGAAGTAGGGGGAGACAATTCTCTCCGACTTTTTGGAATGGGTTTTTCCTTTCTTCGCCTTTTCATCCTGATTTCGACGCTGCTTCTCTTCTTCTTCTTCTTCTTCTTCTTCTTCTTCTTCTTCTTCTTCTTCTTTCTTCGTCAGAACAGAGTGGTTTGGCCGCTTGTACCTGTACCGTGAAAGAATATCCTTAATCTTATTCTTCAAAAATATTCCATCGCTCATGCAGCTCTTCGCTTGGGGAATTTTGGGTTCCTTTTCTTCCAACCCCACAACGACATCGTTTGGCCTCCTCTTCTTCTTCTTCTTCTTTTCTGTTTCCTTCTTCGTCGAAACACTGCGTTTCTTCCGCTTATTAGTCTTGCCAGTGGAATCCTTGTCTTCCCCACTAACAAAATTCTTCTTCTTCTTCTTGGCTACTACTATTACAGTATCTGAACCAATTGGCGCTTCGACTTTGTGAAAATAAGGAGATACTACAACCCTATTACTGCAAGTGGATAAGGGTAGTTTTGGTATTGGATTCTTCTTTTTCTTCTCCCTCTCATTGCCTTTGCTGAAATACGGAGAAACCACCAAACCTTTGTCCTTCTTCTTCCTCTTCTTCTCGGTTATTAGCTCTTTTGACATCAGAAAAGATTTTGTTTTCGACCAATTTACCTCTCAGAGGCACCCTTTCTCCTTCTCCGGTATTGCCATTACTGGTCAGTTTTTCACTTATTTTCTTTCGTTCTCTACCCAAAATAAAAAGCATTCTTTTTGGGGAAAAAAAAACTAAAAAAAATGGAAATAGTATCAGAGATCATTAATAAGCGATAGATGCGCACATATTACACGTGTTTTTTAACCCAAACATATTGCACGTGTCTGGCAGTGGTGCTGTGCTGTACAACCTTTGCCGTATTAGTTAATTGTTCATTTTTATTTTAATTTCTTTCCAATTCCGTTAACGTTATGAGTGCCAAAATTATTCTTCAAATTTATTTATTTATTAAGTGATATGTATTATTAACCGATATATTTATAAATGAATTTTTAAATAGTAAAATAAATTAAAAAATAAAGTTAATTAAATTTTATTATATCACCTTTTATATCATTTGATTGATAAATATTATAAATATTTTGATAAATTTAATATTATTGTTTTAGGTTTATATATTATTTTTTGGGACCATTTTAGTTATCAATCTTTAGATTCTAAGATAATGTTTATCTTTACACTTATATCTTAACTTGCTTAAATTTCGTCTTTGTAGTTTGTGTATTTTTTATTTCATATACAATTTCACTTTTTTTAAGAGAAAATTTCAATTGCATTTTTTGAGTTTGCTATAATTTAATTTTGATTCTCCCAACTTTTATACATTACAATTTCAGCCTTTACTATTAATTACACACTTTTATAGTTAAAAGATGAAGGGTAAATTCATCTTTTTATGTATATATTTTTATATCTGATCGATGTCTCTTGAACTGTGTGTAAAGCTTGAGGAGCAAGCATACCATATCTAAAACAGACCATAAATTGAGAGTTCCATCTCCTATGGTGTGCAATTTCCTTCGTTGCCCTCCAGATCATGTGTGTTAGGCTAAGAGGAGGTACAATTGTGAGTAGGTAGAAGAAGAAGTGGGTAGATTTAGATTGTAAAAGAAGTGGAAATAAGTGGAGTTTGTTGAAGAATTTCAAGTGGGTTTAAAATGGCGGCTTAAATCCATGAACGATCAAGGTTAGAGTTTCTCTATTTCTTTTTTTTTTTTTTTTTCATTTTTTTTAAATCAACGTGTTAGCATATGCTTTGGAACATTTTATTGTTTCAAGGAAGCTTGGAATTTTTCCCCTTTTTTTTTTTTTTTTTTTTTGTTGACTATGTGAGTATTTTTTTAGTTAGGTTTTTAAAAATCAAAATAAACAAAAGCCATTAATCAAAACTTTTTCTTGATTCAAAATATCTAAACTTTAATTCAAGTAAAATGTGTGCTCAGAATTGATTTAGTTTCTTTAAATCTGATTTATCTGTTTGCACATTTTTTACTAAATTTTGTTGAAATTTGGATACCATAGTTCTAGCTTGTTAGATGTGTGCACAGTTTGAACCTTACTGCTGGGAAAAAAACCTAGCATAAGACACATTTGAAGCTAAAAGGGTCACGTTTAAAGCTAAAAAGATTAGTTTTTTTGTTCTCTTTATTTAGTTTGTTTTTGCTTAGTGTTTATAATGTAGGTTTTTGTATGGGTTTGATATAGTCTATTTGGTAAATGAAGCATATTTATAGTTTATCATTTGCTACTTCACAATGCACATTAGTAATAATGCATGTTTTGTATAGAATTTATACTTTATATGATTCTGAAACTTTTTAGTTTGTTTGAATTTGCATATTTTATTAGTTATGTTTGTTTATTACATTTGTGTTATGAATTGATTACTTTATAAGTTTTTTAACTTTGTCTTTTGTTTTGATTAGCATATTTTGTTAATTATATTTGCTTATCAATTTGATTTTATGATTGAGAATGTGATATATGATTCTAATTTTTGGTTTTTTTTTGTTTTTTGGATGAAGAATACATGAATTTGTTTGAGTTTGTCTTATGAGGTTTACATGCATATATAGTTATGCTTTTTTGTGTTATAAGAAAAGCATAAATCGTAATGCATTGATGCTGTAAAATATCTTTGTATTGAATTACAAGAAAATCCAAAGGTTTTGTTGCATGGGAGGTTTTTGTATTGCTTTAATGTTTGGAAATTTATTGTGTTCCAATTTGGACTTAATTAACATGGTAAAATACTTTTTTTTCCCTCACAAATAGCTTGAAAATTGTTTGCATGTTAATATAGGGTCTTGCTGTGATGTATATTAAGTGTATTAATTTAATATTTTAAAGTTTATTAATGTATGTTAAACATTCTTGAAAATTATGTTGTATGTTATGTATTAAAGTTGTTAATACTTGATATTTGCCAAGTTTTTATATTATAATGTAAGTTAGGAGGATGTTCATGTTGTAGTTTGTTTTGTTGTTGTTTGTTTTGTTTGTTTCGGTTTAATTTATTTTACAGTACAATATCGTTAGAGCTTAAAATTAGTTATTTAGGAGATAAGCTTGAACATTTTTGGTTGGATTGGGATGGATATAGCCATATAATTCTATGGGCAGATACTAAAATGTTAGTGTAGGTCTACTACTTGAGGAAGGAGAAACTATGAATGTATATGTTAGGTTACTATGGAAAAGCAGAGAGAGAGCTAAAATTGAAACTGATTATGAGTTATTGGATGTTTTTAAGATGTTTATGGATAGATGTATATAAATGATCAATTTAGATGTGGATTTATACTTCTAGCATGGGGTTTTGATCAGATTCTTACGTGACAGTTTGCACTACCCCCTAAACTGTACTCTTAACCCATCCCCAACCATGAAGCAATTGCTATGCTACCATTTCAACCCATCCCCAACCACAAACAACCTCCTATACCATCATTTGACCCCATGCCTAATAATCCTAAACCAAAATCTAACAAAGAACGTATCCCTTAACATGAATACATTTCCAATGAACCAGCTACAGACGATGCAGAAAATGATGAGGAATTTGATCCACATAAAAGTTTTAAATGGATTGATGATGATGAGGATGATGATGGTGCTGACAAGATGAGAACGTGATAGTAGACAATGGTGTTGATAGCAATGGAAGTGGCAGTGAGGTAGATTTATCATATTATGAGGTAGATGGTGAGGATTTGCCATTTGGGTTTGACTTTAAGGATGAGACTCCAGTTGCAAAGTTATCAAAAGGAATGAGTGGAAATGCATAGAAAACTTTAGCTAATAGGGAGATCAAAGTGGCATTATTTCAAGTTTTTGAGAATATGAAGGAGTTTGGAAAAGTCTTGAATGCTTATGTTGTACAAGAGGGTTTTAGGTTGATAAAAATTAGAAATTAGAACATAAAGGTTACTGCATGTTATGGGAACACTGTGAGTTGTCATTAGAGGATTCATGCATCTCCGTTGTATAATAGGATAACTTTTAAGATAAAAACTCATTTTAAAGAGCACATACATGAGAGGGTCATAGAGAATCCAATTGCTATAAATACTTGGATTGCCAGTCAGTTTAGGGATTGGTTTAGATTAAATCCAGATGCAAAGTATAAAACAATTACTGAGGACATGATGAAAAGGTTTGAGGATGAATGTTACAAACAGAAACTGTATAGGGTAAGAGAATTGCATTCGTTACACTTGGTGCTGACCATGCAAAGTGTTATCCGAAGTTACATAATTATGCTAATGTACTTAAGGTTGTGAATTCTGGAATAGTGGCATCGATTAAGTCAATAAGGCCTATTTTTTCTGAAAACCCTCTATATTGAGGTTTTTTTTTCTTAGTTTTCAAGCTAAAAAATCAAGTTGTTTGAATGGAATCAAACCATTTTTTGGTCTTGATGGGTGTCATTTTAAAGGGCCTTTTGGAGGGATTTTTGTAAAGTCCTACATCGGTTGAAAAGGGAAGCGAAGCATGCCATATAAGTGTAGCTGGATTGTACGATGCGTTTTGACAAAACCTTAAGGGCTGGATTGTAAAAGGATTCTCTAGACCCAAAGAGGACAATATCGAAAGCGGGTGGTCTAGGCTGTCACAGTTGGTATCAGAGCTGGTACCTGGAGTGGTGTGCCAGTGAGGACATTGGGCCCCAAGAGGGGAGGACTGTGAAGTCCCACATCGGTTGGAAAGGGGAATGAAGAATGCCATATAAATGGGTGTGGATACATTTCCTATACGACGCGTTTTGACAAAACCTTAAGGGTTAGGTTGTAAGAGGATTCCCCAGGCCCAAAAAGGACAATATCAGATGTGGGTGGTTTGAGTTGTTACAATTTTGTTAACTGCTGTTTGCTTGAATGCAAACAGTAGTTTGTTTCCAATTGTAGCTGTTATTTATGAGGCTAAACACCTAAGTAATTAGTCTTGGCTTGTAGAGTTACTGCATAACCATATTGATGTGATAGATAGAAGGATTATTACATTTATGATAGATAGGTTGAAAGGGGTATCGAGCTCCTTAACTCGTTTATTTCCAAAGGATAAAAATAGATATTGTGCTAGGCATATATTTGCTAATTTCAAGATTAAGTTTCCAAAATTGCTAATTGCAAATGAAAAACCTAATTTTTTGACAAAACCTTGGAGACTGGGTTGTAAGAGAATTCCCCAGGCCCAAAGAGGACAATATCAGATGTGGGTGGTTTGAGTGGTTACAATTTTGCTAACTGCTGTTTGCTTGAATGCAAACAATAGTTTGTTTCCAATTGTAGCTGTCATTTATAAGGCTAAACACCTGAGTAATTAGTCTTGGCTTGTAGAGTTACTGCAAATCATATTGATGTGATAGATAGAAGGATTATTACATTTATGATAGACAGGTTGAAAAGGGTATCGAGCTCCTTAACTCGTTTATTTCCAAAGGATAAAAATAGATATTGTGCTAGGCATATATTTGCTAATTTCAAGATTAAGTTTTCAAAATTGCAAATTGCAAATGAAAAACCTAATTTGGACTAAATGTAAGGCAACAAATGTACAAGAGTTCACCTATAACATGGAGCAATTAAGACAATTTTAGTTGCTGCTTATGATTGGTTGATGACAGTTCCTACTCTCCACTGGCAAGGCATGCTTTGATATTAATGTCCAGGTTGACCAAATCATTAATAATATGACCGAGTCATGTAACAGCAAATTGAACGGTTATAGAATAAACCATTTTTTTTTTTTTTTGCTTAAGTATATCAGGAGAATAATGATGAAAAGGTTCTATAAGGGACATATCAAAGCCCTTATTTACACTGATCTTCCTTGAAAATTGCAAGATAGCCTTAATTTATTGAAAAGGAAAGCTAGAAATTGCAAAGTTAGATGGGCTGACAATGAAGAGTTTGAGGAGATTAAGGATATTAAGGTGATTATTGTTCTTTTGGATAAGTTTTCCTGTGTTTATGGAGACTAGTAGATCAGTAGAATTCTATATAAGCAGGTATTGGCATGCATTGCCAATGAAAAAGGTGATTCAACTGCATATGTGGAAAAGAGCTTGACCAAGAAAGCTTATTAGGCCACTTACGATAACATGATCCATCCTGTACCTGATGAATTTTAGTAGCAAGAAGTTCAAATGGATGACTTATTACCACCATGAAGTAAAAAGGCCACTTGGTAGGCCAAAATTGACTAGAAGAAAGGAATCCAACAATGATTGAGGGAGCAAAGATAATTTACACTTAGTTGTGAGATTTGCAAGGGTCTTGGCCATAATAAAAGATTATACTTTCAGGTACAAAACAACAGAAAAATGCAAGAAGTAGGAAGGTGATGTTATGAATTCATATGCTTATTCTAATTATTAAAAAACAAACAAATTTGCTTATAAACTTTAACATCATGCTTTATTACTTAGGATGGATATGGTCAAAGGCAAGGGAATGCTGGAACTACAAAAGCAGTAGCTTCAGTAAATAATTTATATGAGTTTTTGTTTAGTTTATTTAGTATTTTTAAATTAAGCATACAATCTATAAAATCATGACTTATATCTTAATACTCAAGTTGGAAGTGGTCAAGATATTGGCAATGTAACTGCAATAGCAGCAGCAACAACTTCAATGCTAGCAGCAACATCTTCAGTTGTAAGAGGTTCAACCTCAGTACTTTCTTCTGGCACATGTATAATAATTTTTGAAATTTGTATCTAAGATAGGTTACAATATGTTAAACCAAGCATGCCACTAACACTTGGATTGAATTTCATAGGCAGAGAGAATAAAAAGGTGTAGTTTAGTCAAGTAGTAGCTATGTTTTGCTTAGGTAACGATAATTATTGGCAAGTTAGGTTGGTTTTCATTTTTTGAATTAGGAGGCTATGAATGCCAGTTGTGCATGTTGTTTATGTGTTTTAGGATATATTTTAGGATATAAAATATATTATAGCATTATGCCTTATTTTTGAAGATAGTACAAAAAACATTATGCCCTATTTGTTTGGTGCAAATTGTATAAAATTATACTATTTGGTGCAAGTGCCATTGGTATAGGTTTGGTGCATTATTGTAAAGTCACCATTAACTTTTATATGGTTGTGGTAAATAAATGTATATGCACGTATATGAATGTATCATCACCTGATGGATTGACATTTTGGATGACAGTTCTTTTATTTATAACTAAAATTACATGGTATTTACATTATATAACACTTATTTCATTACTGTTATCATCAATATAGCAATTGTTATGCCAAGAAATATTATACCGACCAACATCATCATCTTTCCCACTTTGCATTGTCACTAAATTTTGTACTCCTACTATTAGAGCTTGAATTTGGAGTTGGGATAAATTTTCACCTTGCTGGCAGCATTGTTTCCTCTCTTGATAATTTGTATCATCATTGTATTCTTCTCTATTAGGAGTCCAAAATGTATAGAAATTGCATTTTCCATTATTATAGAAAAATATAATTTCAATGGATTTGTACTAAACTCTAATATCTTTATGACTGGTTTTTGTTTTTTTAATATATATATTTTTTATAGTAGCAGATGCTATTTTTAAACTTCATTATTCCTCCATTGATTTCAAGATGATTTCATTTTTTTTTTTTTTAATTGGTGGTAAGCATGCAAGCTGGTAAGGTTTATGATGGTGAGATTTAGGTTTGTATATTGTATAAGGTATAGGAAGTATGTTTGTATATGGTGCAAACAATGTGGTATAGCTTGTCTACAAGTCTATATGGTGGTATAAGGTGGAGTTTATGTGCAGGTTTATATCGTAGCATAAGGTGGAGTTTGTGTGCAAATTTTTGATGTAGGTTTTGTTTTGGTTTCTACATGGTTTTTGGTTTTTTTTTTTTTTTCTTTGTGGTAATCAACAAGTTTGTAGATGGTGGTATAAGATGGATTTGAAGCAGTTTGTATGTAATACATAGGCAAGAATAGAGCTGCTGATCAATGGCTACTTTTTTCAAATTTTTGTCACTTTTTTTTCTCTTAAATTTGACCATTAGAATTCTGTTTTTAAATCAAAAGGGGTATGTATGTTGCCATGTAGGATCCTTCCTAACATTATATAAATATCTATTTAAATTAGAGATTGCAGTTGTAATGTATGAAAGTTGAAAAACCAAAATTGAATTATGGTAAACCTTAAGGACTATATAGATGAAAATTTTCCCTTATTTTTATCATATAGAATGCTAGTTTTGGTAGACGAGCTCCGTATAGATTGAAATTATATCTTTTTAGGTGAATTTCATTCAAATGTGTTTGATAATCATCAAACAATGTATAACATTATCTATTGTGATAATATTAGTCAAGAGTGTTGAACCTAATATACATCTTTAGGATATATATGCATCTTGCTATTTGTCCTTATGTTACATTGGATAAACTTAGTTACTGCAACTTGTATATATACAGATTCAATATATTTAATGAAATTATCAGTTCCTCCATATTTGTTCATATAGTCTTTCATTGTATCAAAGCCATCAAAGATAAAAGTCTTTGGCCCTTCCAATATCTGAATCTAAAATCCCACAATTAAGCCAAGTCACCTTTCCAAATTATAAATTTCCTTTTAAGCTTGAAAACAACAATTATTGGCTATGGAAGTCTCACATGATGCTAGCAATGAATGATAAGATGAAATCTAAGAACCACTGTGAGAAGTTTTGGAGATAGTGATGGGACAATTCCGCAAGTATATGGGTTGTATCAAGTAATAAAGTGATGAGAGAGTATCGTTCCCACGAGGATTGTTTTTAATATTTAACTAATTACTAAAATTTTGATTAATTATTTTTTTTAGGCACACAATTAAAATGTAGCAATTGAAATTAAAAACAAGACAAGAATTTAAATAATGGAATTGTAAATTAAACCTAAATAAATGACAAGAGAAAAGAAATCCACTCACAAACACACAATCCAACAACTTAAAGCGGAATTACAATGAACTAGTAACCTAGGATTTTTATGTACCCTCTACCCTTCCTATATTTGATTAATTAGTTTGACAAAATACCAAATTTTACCCAATTTCTAGCTTAGAGAAATTCTAATTTAATCTAATCCCCTTTTTCTAAAGTGAAATTAGAATCTATAAGTCCTTAATGAAAATTAAAAATTCCGTCCCAAAATTCCTAAGTCCTCGTGCCTTAAATCCCCCTCTTTTGTTGCTACCCAAATCCTAATTAAATTTTCCAATATTAACTAGGGCCTAGGTTGTATCAATCTAGTGACCAATTCACCAAATTAAACCTTCCTAAGTTTAAAATAATGAATCTACTCAATACCCAAGCAAATTCTCAAATGCAAGAGTATATTGAAAAATAAATACAAGATTCACAAAAGCAAATTTGATAAAAAGCAAAATAAAAATCAACCCATTAATCAAATATTATCCAAGTAGAGGTTTCATCAAAATCCTAGATAGAAATTTAGCTACACATGTTCATAGTGAATACCATAACAAAAATCAAAAGAAAATCCATAAAGGAAGACATAATATTCAATAATTAACAATAAATCCAATCAAAAAATAGAGAATAAACGATAGAAGAGAAAAAAACTAATTTGGTTGAAGAATCTCGATGCTTCAATGTCTTGAAATGCTTCAATCCTCTTCAATCTAAGCTTTCTCTCTCTAGCTCTTCTTCTTCTCTCTCTAAATTCTTCCTTGATAATTGTGCCTTTCTTCTCACCTTTCCCTTTTTCTACCATGGTGGCTGCTCCTTTCTTCAAACCCTATCCAAGAATGAAGATCTGCCCTTCTTTTTTTTTTTATCAAAAATCCTTCCCCTTTTGACACCTCATCATCTATTTTTCTGTATTCACAAAATAAAAAAATACTGGAGTATTTTGATGCATGGGGCTTAAGGGTACACCTCATTTTGGCATGAATCCATGCCACTCTCTTTGTGAAGAGACAAATTGATGGTTAGCTTGAAGATTGTAGCATTGAGGGTGGTGTGGACCTTGTCATAGACCTTGGAGTGGAGGATGGCATGGACCTTGGAGTGGAGGGTGGCGTGGAGCATAGCTTAGCATGGAATGAGGCCTTCTAGCATGGAGTTTTGCGTGGAGGGTGGCATAGAGCTTGGGTTCACTCCATTTTAGCATGGACTATGGCATGGAGCAGGGGTACACGCCATTTTAGTGTGGAACCTTTCCATTTTTTGCCAAAATTGCTCCAAACTTGTTATTTTCCTCAATTGTATGCCATTAACTCCAATCTAAAGCTTCCCTTCAAGATTTTCAACAAAAACCATTAGAAATAAAATAAAGCTTGAGTCTTGAAGCCATTAATCATTCATTAATGGCTAAATAAGTGAGTAAAAATCTAACTTATCAAACTCCTTCAAACTTGATCAATTGGTTGTCGTCAAGTAAAAAAAACACACTTATTTATATGAAAAGGCACTCCTAAAACTAAATATATAAAAGGCAAAATTAAAGATTAATTTCTAAATATCAAAATCCAAGTTAAGGTAGATATTATAATTTAATGGCCTTAGGAATAATTAAATGCAACTCTATATGAGAACTTCAAAGTAATATGTCATCTAATTACCTTATTTTCACTATAAATCATTGTTCTCAAGGTGTGTGTGTGAATAGATTTAGGCATTCAATAACAAGAAATTGAATTGAATCAATTTCCACAACTTAAAAATTAGCTTAGCTTCATATGCAAAACACAATCTCATACTCTCCACTAATGTAGTATTATTGTCAAGCTTAGGATCAAAAGGACTTTAAAAGCTTGTAATAAAAAGGCTATGAGGTGGGGATTTTATAGAAAGAAAAAGGAAATGATATATATATTCAAGAAGGATTCTTAGTATTAAAAATCATGAATCAAAGCTTTACTCTCTTTTTACCCTTAGTTTTCCATTTTCTTACTTCAACTCATACTCTTCACTAATCATGATCAACCTATACTGCCTTGTTGAAAAATATATTTCTCACCAATGAAGCTTTCTCTAAATATTTAAGTTTATTTTTTTTAATACAAGTCCCAAAAGTATTAAAATTAGAAATATTACAAAAGTATTGAAATTAGAAATTGGAAAGCTAATCCCTTATTTTCATTGCTTTTTTTTTCTTCATATTTTTGTTCTTTTTTTTATTTTTTTTCCTTTTTACCCTCTTCTTTTATTTTTTATTTTTTATTTTTTTTTAAATTAAAGAGGGAAATAGCTACATTACAATTCCATTTCTTTTTGAGTTTTCAAACTCTTAGTTTAGGACTTCATTTATTTATTTGAACTCAAAGACACTCTCCCTCTCATCACTCTTCACTTTGTACCCCAAAATTGAACTTTTACTTGTTTAGCTACCTTCAAGCTCCTCATAGGAAGAATAGACTAAAATCCAATTTCCATTTCTCCTCCACCAAACTTAGACTGCTCATTCACCTCACCTAAACCATACTCAAGCTAAAAATCATTTCATTTCAATACTAAGATTCCTTAATTATGAAAAAAGGTGGGATAATGAATATTAATTAGGTTCATAAGGGTTGGTAAATATGGTTTATCAACAAAAAGGCTCTAAATGTATCTCTATGTGTATCATAAGGCTCAAAAAGGGTACTAGGAATATAAAATGATAGGGTTAGCTTCAAAAAGGCTTAAACTCTACAAGAAAGGCCTAAAGTATTTCCTAAGCTCAACATAAAACTAGGATTTTGCCTCGAGTTGAAATTGTGTAAGTTCTAAAACTAATCCAATAATGTACCCTAACCATGCAAATTTTCATCAAAGTACAAGCTATATTGTGCCAATAATCATTAAGTGCTCAAATTTCTCAAGAACAACAACATCCAAGTGTATCTTTTGGTAATCAAATGAACAAATTACAAATCCATTATCACAAGAAAATGCATCCAATTATTAATTTATTCATCATTGGCCAATTATTTTATCTACCAAAACCAAAAACTACTAAAAACAAACAACTAAAATATTTTTTGGATTTTGTTTTTTTTAAATAAAAATCTAACATAAAAGGAAGTGCAATATTTTTGGAATTTTCAAAAAAGAATTTTTCAAATTTTTATGGATTTTCAAAGTTTTTCTCCAAAATATATATATATATATATATATTAAAACCTAATTTAAAATTCTAACAAGATGATTGAGAAATTCAAATTTCAACAATTAAGCAAAAATTTTCAAAAAGGCTCTAAAATTTGAATTCCCTCCCCCAAACTTAAACTAAACATTGTCCCCAATGTTTAAAATTAAAGAGAAGGGTTAGAGAAAACATACTTGGGGGGTGAGTGAAATTCACCCCTAAACTTGATTTTTCCAACCTTTTGATTGACAATGTTCCTTAGTTGAGTTAGCATTACCAAGCTTGATGAAAATTTGGTGAGAATTGATGATGGATTTGGTGAAGAAAGATGGAAATTATGGAGGTGGTATTCATGAATAGGAGGAAGAAGAAGAAAAAGAAAATGAATAAAAAAATAAAATTTGAATGGGTGATTGTAGGAATCGGTGAAGAGGAAGAGGAAATGAAGTTTTAGTGTTTGGTGAGTGCATGTGAGTTGCACATGTCAAATTAATGGAACATTGTAAAATTGAAATGAATTTAAAGAAGCACATGGGCTGCACATGATTGATTTTGGGCATGAAAATCTATATAATATATAAAAGAAGAATCGTATGTTCTATGTGTTAGCACACCGTTCTTCCAAATTCCCTCCAAAAATATATATTTTTATTTTATTTATTTATTTATTATTATTATTATCTGTTATGTATTAGTTATTATTCATTATCTTACCATTTATGGATACAACTAAATATATATAAAATTAAATTTTGATATAATTCTATTACATATGGTAATAATTTTGAAATATTTTTATTTTATTTATTATTCATTATCTTACCTTTTATGGATATAACCAAATATATATATATATATATAATTGTTATTTTTAAAATATTTGATTTGATATTATTTACCAAATATAAATTTATGGGTTTGTGTAATCATAATTAAAGATATAGGTCCCTACATGTACAACATATATATAATTAAAGATTTAGAGAATATTCCTTTGCATGTACTATTATTTAATATTTGATTTGATTTTATTTACTAAATAAGTTAAACATATTTGGTTATAAATTAGTAAGTGACACCTCCTGGTTTTTTAAAATTTTGGTATTCAATATTTTGTTAGTTTTTATTTCTCTCATATTTTTGTTTTAGGTTTAAGTTTTTTTTTTTTTTTTTTGGTTTTTATTCTTTAATTTCAAAATTTTTTTCTTTTTTTTTGGATCCTAAACATGATCATGTTAATCATAAGCATGTATGTGAGCCATGCTATGGATTTTTGGAAGAAATCGATGATTCTAAATCAAGATATGACATAAAAACTTCACAAAGAAGAAGATGCTTCTGATGAAGAATCCTTGCTTATTGATTCACCTTTATCTATAATTTTTTCAAGATGATGGATAAGAAAAAGATAAAAATGAGAAGACGCAGGAGATTATTTAGACTGACGGCATGCAAGAAAAAGCAATACAATCGTTCTAGCAATCAAATGGTATGAGAATTCCTTGACTTTGAGATAACTTTATTGAACAAAAAGCAACTTACGGAGATTAAATGTCTGTCCTAGATATTATACTTTCTTTTTTCTTTTATCATTATGCTTTTTTCTATTAGGATTGAAATAATATAATGTTTTTATTTTAGTTAGTGTAAATTACAATATGGTTTTTTTAGGCAGACAATATTTTTTTTTTTGTGGTTCGTTAATATAATTATTCTCTACATTTGTTTTTGTTATTGAAAAATAATATTTGTTTTTGTTGTTGTAGCATAATTTCCATCTATTAATTTAAATGGCATCCACAGTCACACTTTTAATAATTACAATTATGAATATGATGGTCTTTTCAAGTAAAGTTACATATATTTATTTTTTTAAACCAAATAATAATCAATATAATAATAATAATAAGTTTTTCTATTTTTGTTGCATATTTTAATTTAAGTAATTAGTATGAAAATTAAGCTATCTTCGCATTTAACTATTTAAAATGGTGTATGTTGGAGTGAAGCATAAACACAATTTAGATGTAAACAACAACTTCTCCGAAAAAGGAAAGAAGGGACAAATCAGGCTATTCATAAATTTATGGCCTCACTAATGGAATTAATTCTCTGGCAATTTACGAACTTATTTAATTTTCTGCATATGTGGTAAATTACCTGGAAAAAAAAGGGCTAATGCTTTATATTAAAAAATAAAAATATTAATGGTTAATAAGGAAACAAGGGCAATGATTTTCTACTGAGAAAAAATAAAAATGACGATAATTTATAAAATATATAAAAGAAAAAGCATATGCATCACGTGTCATGATACACTTATTTCAAATTGTCTTCAAAAACACCTTCTTTATTTTTATTTTATTTATTATTTTACCTTTTATGTTTATATCCAAATATATATAAAATCAATATTTGATATAACAATCAAACAATTGATAAAGTGATATATGGTAATAATTTTGAAATAAATTTAAAATAAACAAAATATTTGATTTTATTTTATTTACCAAATAAGTCAAATACGTAAAATGTATTTGCATATAATAGTTTTCTTAATTAAATATATTTTAAATATTTTTACATATATAAATTGGTTATATGGAAATATAAAAATTAATAAAGATATCTTTTTATTAGGATATAAAAATATAGTATCATAAATAATTATTGTTAAACATAACAAAATAAGATTTATTTCAAAATAAATTATTTGATCTTATTTTCTATATAATATATTAAAAAAAGAAGCGTATGCGCCATGTGTCTAAAAATAATTATACAGTGATAATGGATGATTTTCTCAAATAGATTTTCTTAATTCTAGAATCAAAACATGTCTAAAAAGATAGTTATAATAAAAAAATATTTTAAAAAATAATAATCTATATATTAATATTTTTATTGTTTTGCTATATTTATTTTATTGGTAGATAGTAAGATTTTATGTTCGCTAATTAATAATGAAATAGATCTTCTTATTTGTATAATTTATATATTAATATCTTTATTCGTTTGTCATATTTATTTAATTATAAAATAATATATTATCTTACAAGATAAAATATATGTAATCATTAGTAAATTACCTTAAAGTAAAAAGTAAATAATAATAATAATAATAGAAATAAATATAATTAAATTATATTATAATGATTTAATATAAAAAATTAATTATTTGCAAGGAATAAAAAAAAAAGATAGTCAGAATAAAAAATATTAAAAATAGATTTATAATTTTTTTATTAATATCTTTGTTAGTTTATTATATTTATTTTATTGTAAAATAAAAAGATTTTGTATATGGTAATTAATAATTAGATTCCATACATTAATACATGTACATATATATGTCCAATAAATGAAATTTCAATATCATAATTTATAAATTTTAATAATAAAATTGATCTTCTTATTTGATCTTAATAAAATATATATAATCATAAATAAATTACCTTATAAGGTTATATGGTAAATAATAATGATAATAATAATAACAATAATAAATATAATTAAATTATATTATTGGGATTTAATAGGTAAATTAATTAATTGCAATATCATAATATATAGATTTCAATATCATAATATAATTAATTAGTTGAAGTTAATTATGATGATTCAATATTATAATATATAGATTTTAATAATGAAATTGATCTCCTTATTTAATCTTCTTAAAAGAGGGGTGTGACCATACATGATCAATTTTCAAGTTAATTCAAATAATGAAGAAAAAGACTTTAATTTGGAATGATTGCTTCATTTTAGGAATTGATAAAAATTTATATTTATTTTTCAGAACAATATTTGTATCCTTATCAGGTTTGAAGGTCTTCACCTATAAATAAGTAATGAAACAAATGATCTTTAACTTCCAATCAATCAAATATATAACTATTGAGCAATATTTTCTTTTTAATTTTAATTTTTGTTATAATAAAAATTATTTATTTAATTAATTTGATTCGACTTGAATATAATTAATTTTCAAAATTATCTATTGCAGTTATACATACCATGCATCGCACGGAATCAATACTAGTTCTTAAAATAACAAAAGGATGTCGTTGGAGAGCTAGCATGGAGCATTGCAAATTTATGCCAAAATGGCGCAGGACAATGCCAGCCAATCTATGAGAGGTGTTCTTTCTTCATGAAAAAAAATAAAAAAAAAAATCAGTTGGGCTATGAAGTCGTTGAAGCTTAGCGTGAAGCTGCCATTGAATACGCCAATGTGGCATGAACTGATGCCAACAAATCTGTTGAATTTAAGTTGCTATTTGCGTGTATCTTCCATTTGGCGTGGGATGGGGTGGTTCATGCCAAAATGGTGTGGAGCAATGCCACTTCCTCTATTTTGGTTGCTTGAATGAAGCATGAAGCATGGAGGTCCATGCTGAGGTACACACTGAAACATGGTCTCTTCAAGTGTGATTGGAGTTGCTTGGTGTGTTGGCTAAGTGGTTCACACCAAAATAGCATGGACTTGCTGCAATGAAGAAAAATGGCATGGAGTGGGGTGGACCCAGATGGCATGGGGACATGCCATTCTCTCTGTTTTGTGGCTTGAATGAGGCATAAAGTTGGGTGGTATATGCCAAGGTCCACGCTGAAATTTTCCTACACTGCACATTGGTCAAGTAAATGGAAATATCTTTCTCTACAGACCTCCAAATGATGTTTTGTAAAATTATACTAAAACTAGACATCCACAGATTTCCATCCATATATTGCCCACTTCCTAATTCATTTTCTACGATTTTTAAAAAAATTTCAAAGTTGACCCATCTGCATAGTTCTTCTTCAGCGTTCACTCAATTCTTTCACTTTGAACTCCAATGCTCCAAACTAATCCAAAATATGAGAACATCTTCAAGATTACAAATTTTAACCTCCAATCATCAAGAATCCTAAAAAATGCAAGGAAAAATATAATAAAACTAGCATTAAAACATTAAAATAAGCATATTAAATCTAATTATGGCTTAATAAAATTTAAAAATTTCAAAAGAAAAAGTGAAAAAGTTAGAAAGAACTCAAGTTGCCTCCCGAGAAGCACTTGGTTTTACATCTCTAGCTAGACGTAGCCAAGTATTGCTTAAGTTGGGTCCTGAAGTTCCTCTTCTCCAATGGAGTGCTTGACAAAATCACCATTCTTCCTTTCCATATCTCCATGCTTGGACAATTCTTGCTTAATCTTGCTCACATGTTCTTTCTTTGATTTATTCTTCTTCCTCTTCTTGGAACTCTTTTTCTTTTGAGTTCAATTTTTCAAAGATGATTCTTCATTTACATGTGCACAGTCCCTTGAAAGCTTCAAATTCTTCTCATAAGATACATCAAGATTAAGGACAAGCTTTTTCACATCTCGTATTTGTATATGCTCATCTTCTCCAAAATAATGCTTGATCCGTTAACCATTAACCTGGAATAATCTTCCATCATCTCCTTGGAGCTCAATTGCACCATATGGAAACACTTAATTGATACGAAAAGGTCCTGACCATCTTGGTCTCCATTTACCCTGAAAGAGCTTCAAAAGAGAATTGTATAGAACTTGTTGACCCGGTAAGAACTCTCTCCTCAAAATGTTCTTTTCATGCCAAATTTTGGTCTTCTCCTTATAAATCCTCCCACTTTCATAGGTATCTCTTCTAAATTCCTCCAACTCATCAAGTTGTAGCAATATTTTTCTCACCAACTGCTTGGAAATCGAAATTCAACTTCTTGATAGCCCAAAACGAAAGGTGCTCCAACTCCACTGGGAGATGACAAGCTTTACCATAGACTAGACGATATGGACTCATGCCTATTGGAGTTTTGAAGGTCGTCCGGTATGCCCACAAGGCATCATCAAGCTTTGAAGACCAATCCTTGTGGTTTGTGCCAATCGTCTTCTCCAAAATTTGCTTAATTTCCCGATTAGACACTTTGACTTGACCACTAGATTGTGGATGGTAGGCTAAAGCTACCTTGTGCTTAACACCATATGTTTGCAAAAGAGAGTTGAACAACTTATTGCAAAAATGAAAGCCTTCATCACTAATAATCGCTCTCATTGTTCCAAATCTTGAGAATATATTCCTTTGAAGGAATTTCAAAATAACCTTGGCATCATTTGTTGTGGTAGGAATTGCTTCAACCCATTTTAATACATAATCCCCGCAAGTAAAATGCATTGGTTGCCATAAAACGATGGGAATGGACCCATGAAGTCAATCTCCCACACATTGAAAATTTCCAACTCCAAAATATTTATGAGATCACAAGTTTTAACAAAAGCATAACAATCCTCGAAGAGGGTAGGCTAATAGAAACAGGATTGAAGTAGCTTTGAAGCAGTGCATGTAGGTCAAAAATGTCCACCACATGGAGAAGTATGACAATGAAACAACACACTCGAAACCTCCTCTTCCGGTATGCATCTTCTAATGACAAATTAGAGCATCGCTCGAATAAAAGAGGATCATCCCAATAGTAATCTTTTGCTTCATGAGGAAACCGCTTCTTTTGTTGATTTGTCAAATCCAGTGGCAAGACTTTACAAGCAAGAAAATTCACCAAATCGGCAAACCAAGGCAATTTGACATCCACCTTCAATATTCTTTCATCCAGAAAGAAGTCATCAATATGAGTACCGCTTTCCTCTTGAAGATTTTCAAGCTTTAATAAATGATTCACCACCACACTCTTTTTCCTTCATATCCTTAATCTCAAGATGAAATTCTTATAAAAGCAAGATCCATACGATTAAGTGAGGCTTACCATCCTTTTTGTTGAAGAGGTACCTTATGGCAGCATGATCGGTGTAAATAATGACTTTCAACCCAAAAGTGTATGACTGAAATTTGTCACATGCAAAGACTACCACTAACATTTCTTTTTTGGTGGTTGTCTAATTAAATTGAGCCTCATTAAGTGTTTTGCTTGCATAAAAGATTACCTGAAAAATCTTATCTCTTCTTTGTCCTAATACCGTACCAACCACAAAGTCACTTGCATCACATATAATTTCAAATGGTTCCTTCCAATCCGATGTAATCATGATTGGAGCCGACAAAAGCTTTTCTTTAATCACATTAAAGTCTTTAAGACACTATGCATAAAAAAAAAATTGCATCTTTTTCAAGTAAAGAGCAAAGAGGCTTTGCAATCTTAGAAAAGTCCTTGATGAATCATCTATAAAACCAGGCATGTCCAAGGAAGGTTCGAATGCCTTTAACATTGGTTAGTGGGGGAAGCTTCTCAATTGTGGCAATCTTAGCACGGTCAACTTCTAACCCATTAAATGAAATGCGATGCCCTAAGACAATACCTTCCTTCACCATGAAATGACACTTTTCCCAATTGAGCACAAGATTAGTCTTCTCACAGCTTTCCAAAAGTAAATTAAGATTATGCAAACAATGATCAAAAGAAGTCCCAAATATGAAGAAGTCATCCATAAAAACTTCCATGATATTCTCCACCATGTCAAAAAAATTGCCATCATACATTTTTGAAATGTGCCCGGAGTATTATAAAGTCTAAAAGGCATCCAATGGAAAGCAGAAGTCCCATATAGGCACGTAAAAGTTGTCCTTTCTTGGTCTTCTTGAGTTATTGCAATTTGGTTGTACCCAGAATACCCATCGAAGAAACAATAGTATTGATATCCGGCAAGATGATCTAGCATTTGGTCAATGAAAGGTAGTGGAAAGTGATCCTTCCAAGTCACCTTTTTAACTTTTGGTAGTCGATGTAAAAATGCCACCCGGTGATGGTCCTAGAAGGGATAATCTCTTCATTATCATTTTTAATTACCGTCATGCCACCATTCTTAGAACCAACTTGAACCGACCTCACCCAAGAACCATCGAAAATTGCATAAATGATACCCGCATTCCATATTTTCATCACCTCTTTCCTCACCACCTCTTGAATAACCAGATTCAATCGAAATTGATGCTCAATAGAAGGTTTATAATCCTCCTCCATAAGAATCTTATGCATGCAAATCGAAGGACTTATACCCTTAATGTCCTCAATTGACCAACCAATAGCCGAATTATGCTTTCTCAAGACTTTTAAAAGCTTGTCTTCCTCTTCTTGACTTAAAGATGAAGAAATCACCATCGAGAATGAGAAATTTAGACCTAAATAAACATATTTCAAATGGTTGAGTAGAGGCTTCAACTCCGGTTCCAAAGGACCGGCTCCTTTTCCTTCATTTTCAAAGAAACGTCCATAAAAGTGATATTCTTATAAGATGCATCAACAACATATGATATATTAAACCAATCATCAACCTCATTATCAAATGAGTCTATTGCATCAATATATTCATCATGTTCTAAAGGTTTCTCAACATGCACATCCTCAAACCAAGCATCAATTTCATCTATATCATCACCTTCATTATCAACAAGACAAATATTCTCTTTTCTATCACTAGAATGCACCAACATATTTTCAAGAGGATCAATTGGATAATGCTCATGGAAAAATGATTCAATGCAAGCATCAACAAAATCAATACAATCATAACTATTTACATCATCCAAAAGTTTCATAGTAGAAAGGATAAAACTTACCTCTTCACCATTCACTCTCAAAGTAAGGTTTCCACTGGACACATCTATCAATGCCTTTCTCGTATCTAGGAATGGCCAGCCACGAATGATAGGAATTTCTCAATCCTCCTCCATATCCAAAATTACAAAGTCAACGGGAAATATAAAATTTTCAACCTTGACAAATCAAATTGGGCAATTGACCAATGAAATAAAAGAAAATTCCATTGGTAAATTTCCAAGTGATACGGAAGCAAATCCAAGAGAATGCAAGGCCATTACACTTAGAAGTGGGAAATTATACCAAGGACCTACATTTTCTGGTGGTGTCTCTCAAGAGAAAGTGGTTGAAAAAGAGTCATCTAAGATTGAGGAAGTTAAGGATGATCAAGCAAAGGAAATTGATGAGGAGTTTTCTTTCCATGGTGATTTAAAGAAGAAAAAGTCTACAAAGGTATGTCCATGTTCCATAACTTTTACGGATAACCCTCCTCTTTTGCCAACACCATTACCTTACCCTTAACGTTTTCAAAAGAAGAATCTAGACGCTCAATTTGCCAAATTCCTTGAAATTTTCAAGAAAATACATATTAACATCCCTTTTGTTGATGCACTTGAGCAAATTCCCAGTTATGCAAACTTTATGAACGAAGTGATGTCCAACAAAAGGAATTGGGATGATAATGAGACCGTCAAGCTAACCGAAGGGTATAGTGCTATCATTCAAAGAAAAATTCCAAAAAAGCTAAAGGATCCCGACTCTTTCATGATCCCTTGTAATATTGGTGGCATCACATTTGATAAGGCATTGTGTGATTTAGGAGCTAGCATCAATCTTATGCCTTTGTTGATTTTCAAAAGGATTGGTATTGGAAAGGTCAAGCATATGAAAATTACACTTTAAATGGCAGATAGATCACTCACCTATCCTTATGGGATCATTGACGATGTACTTGCTTCATAGTAGCTCCCATATTAGCACAATGAGTCTTAATGGCATCTAGCCTAGCTTCATCCTTGTTAACCCTTCCCTTAGTCTCCATGATAAATGAGTTCATTGATGTGATCAGATCTTCAACGGATGGTTTCTCTTCCTTAGGCTTTTGGAAACCCGGTGGCAGATTTAATGCATTTCTTGGTTTTGTATATGAGAAGTTATGATAATTTTTTAACCCTGGATGGTAATAGTTGGGAAGATTCTTGTTAGGCCTAAAATTATAGCTCCAATTTTGTTCCATAAATGAGCATTGTTCCTAAGATTGCTCACCCATCGAAAAAGACATACTAGATGTTGGCTCCATACTTGAACTAGATGAAGAAACATTCAAACCAAGTGAAGCCAATTGATGTGAAATAGCATCAACCTTCACTGTCAAATTAGTAAGCACATCAACTTCATGTACACCGATAGGTCTCCTTTCCATTGACCTTTCAATAGGCCAACTAAAAGAATTAGATACCATCTCTTCAAGCAATGCATATGCTTCATCCACCATCTTTGCCATCAATGATCCATAAGCAATGTTATCGACAACGGTCTTGGTGTGACCATTGAGACCATTGTAAAACATGTCAATGAGGACCCACTCAGCATATCCATATTGAGGACACTTTTTTAGAAGCTCTTTAAACTTTTTCCATACTTCATTCATCGACTCAAAGTCCAATTGACGGAATTAACTAATTTCGCTTCTCAACTTTGAGGACTTTGATGGAGGGAAAAGTTTCATCAAGAATTTATCCATAAGCTCTTCCCAATTATAAATGCTCTCGGGTTGCAAAGCATGAAACCAAGCTAAAGCTCTTCGCTTAAGTGAAAAAGGAAACAAACGCAACCGAATAGCATCCTCATCAACTCTATTGAACTTGATGGTGTCCACTACTTATAAGAACATCGTCAAGTAAATATTGGGATCTTCACTTGCCTCACCACCAAATTGGTTTTGCTGGACCATATTGATTAAGGGTGGTTTCAAGTCAAAATTGTTCGCATTGATTGGTTGATGCCTTATCCTCGAATAATGCTCTTGAGGCATTGGCCAAAAATAATCCAGAATGGCCCTTTGTTGAGGTGGATTTTCATTGTTGTTCGCCATAGCACTCCTTGGTTCCCTTATTAGCTTCTGATTAGCATATTAAGCCTGTTCAATCTCAAGGTTAAGAGGTAAAAGCTCAACACCTCAAGTACTTCGCATACACTAACAAAGACAAAAATAACTAAAATTAAGTAAAACTAATAAAAAGCCTAAATTAAGAACAATTAATACAATTTCAAGATTAGTAAAATATCAAAACATTCAATCCATGTCAACGGTGCCAAAATCTTGATGGGACGATTCCGCAAGTATACAGGTCATATAAAGTAATAGAGTGATAAGAGAATATCGTTCCCACGAGGATTGGTTTAAATATTTAACTAATTACCAAAATTTTGATTAATTATTTTTATCTAGGCACACAATTAAAATGTAGCAATTGAAATTAAAAACAAGACAAAAATTTAAATAATGGAATTGTAAATTAAACCTAAATAAATGACAAGAGAAAAGGAATCCACTCACAAACACACAATTCAACAACTTAAAGTGGAATTACAATAAACTAGAAACCTAGGATTTTGATGTACCCTCTACCTTTCCTATATTTGATTAATTAGGTTGACAAAATACCAAATTTTACCCAATTTCTAGCCTAGAGAAATTCCAATTTAATCTAATCCTTTTTTTCCAAAGTGAAATTAGAATCCGTAAGTCCTTAATAAAAATTAAAAATTCCTTCCCAAAATTCCTAAGTCTTCATGCCTTCAACCCCCTTTTTTGTGGCTACCTAAATCCTAATTAAATTTTCCAATATTAACTACAGCCTAGGTTTTGTCAATCTAATGACCAATTCAACAAATTAAACCTTCCCAAGTTTAAAATAATGAATCTACCCAATACCAAGCAAATTCCCAAATGCAAGAGTATATTGAACAATAAATACAAGATTCACATAAGTAAATTGGATAAAAAGCAAAATAAAAATCAAATCATTAATTAAATATTATCCAAGTAGAGGTTCCACCAAAATCCTAGATAGAAATTTAGCTACACATGTTCATAGTAAATACCATAACAAAAATAAAAAAGAAAATCCATAAAGGAAGATATAATATTCAATAATCAACAATAAACCCAATAAAAAATAGAGAATAAAAGATAGAAGAGAAAAAAAAACTAATTTGGTTGAAGAATCTTGACGGTTCAATGTTTTGAAATGCTTCAATCCTCTTCAATATAAGCTTTCCCTTTCTAGCTCTTCTTCTTCTCTTTCTAAAATTTTCCCAGATAATTGTGCCTCCCTTTTTTCACCTCTCCTTTTTTCTACCATGGTAGCTGCTCCTTTCTTCAATAAACCCTATCCAAGAATGAAGATCCAACCTTTTGACACTTTATCATCTATTTTTTTATATTCATAAAATAAAAAAAAATACTAGAGTATTTTGATGTGCGGGGCTTAAAGGTATACGCCATTTTAGTGTGGACCATGGCATGGAGCGTGTGTTCACTCCATTTTAGCATGGACCATGGCATGGAGCCTTTCCATCTTTTGCCAAAATTGCTCTAAACTTGTCATTTTCCTCAATAGTATGCCATTAACTCCCATCTAAAGCTTCCTTTCAAGATTTTTAACAAAAAGCATTAGAAATAAAATAAAGCTTGAGTCTTTAAGCCATTTATCATTCATTAAGGGCTAAATAAGTGAGTAAAAATCTCACTTATCAAATAGCTAGAGAAGGCAACGATAACAAGATAGTTGCCAACCCTATCTGGATTGTCCCTTATGGCATAGGCTTGATCAAGCTCTTTTCGTTTGGATGATATCCTCCATCCTTTCAAAGCTACATAACCAAATCTTTTTTGCAACTTCTTTCTAGTTTTAGAAATCTTTAGAAAAACTATTTGGAACTCATTTTGAAGCCTAGATGATCCAGCTAAAGTTGTAATTGCAGTCAACAAAAAAAGAATCTCTCACTATGAGTGCCAATTTTTCTCAAATTGAGGAGTTAATAGACAACTTAAATGGTTGGACGCCACATCTCTAAAGATGACTTTATTATGCATCTTTTGCAAGGATTGTCAATAAAATATGATCCTATTATAAACAATATTAATTCATAATGAAAGCCCATGGATATAGAGGATATTTAAGGAGTCTTATTGAGCCAGGTAATTTAGCTTCAACAAACAACAAAAGAAATACCACCTGTAACCCATGATGATGATAAATCAAAAGGCACGGATAATCAACATTGCAAGATTGGATGGACAGAAAATAGGAATCAAGCTTATGGACATAGAAGCACTAGAGGCCATAGTGGCCGAAGGAGAGGTGATGGAGGGCGTCGTAGCAGACTTTTTTGTCATTATGCAAAACATCTAGACATGCATTGCATAATTGTTGCTATAGGTTTGATAGGAATTTTCATAACAATAAAAATCAAAATACCTCTAACTATATCTCTTCTCCTAATATTGTTGCTAATCATGATTGGCCACTAGATAATAGTGCTACTAATTATGTCATGATAGATTAATAAAATCTTTAACAAAAATCAAAGTATAGTGGGATAGACAAACTTATAGTTGGAAATGGGCAAGGTTTGCCTATTATCCATTCTAGCTCTTCTTATATTTATTCTTCATATAAAAAATATTATTTTTAAAGATATTATGCATGTCCAAAAATAAAGAAAAATATTTAAAGCATCTCCAAATTAATTTATGATAATAATATAGTTATTGAATTTAATTCTATGTGTGTTTTGGTGAAAGATCAAGTTTTGAAGAAAGTAAATCTACAACACATAATTAAGGGTGGCTTATATTATATGAAACTCCCAGGAATTAGCAAAAAATAAAGTCACCAACCTCTATTGTTGACAAATCAAGTCCTTTTAATTACTTTACTTTAATTTTATCAAAAATAAGACTTGGCATTCTCACCTAGGTCATCACTCAATTTATGTTCTTAGGATGTTAGTTACACGTTATAATAAAATTCGTATGAATTTATTTAATATAAATGAAAAAGAGTTTTTTCTCCTTGTCAATTTGGTAAACTTCAAAAATTATATGCATCCGAGTCTCCCTCTAAAAGTTAAACTCCTTTGGACCTTCCCTTTTCTGATGTGTGGGGTCCAAATCAATTTAATTTGATGAAGTTTGTCGATATTATGTTCTATTTATTGATGACTACATAAGGTACTCCTAGATTTTTCAATCAAATTCAGGTATGATGTTTCAAAATTATTTTTACAAATTAAGGCTATGGTTGAAAACTTATTTAACACAAAAATAAACATTTGTCAATATGATTTGGGAGGGGGTGTATATAGGCCCTTTAAAAAACTTTTATTAAATTTTGGTATTATTTTCCAACACCTCTATGGACACACACACAATCAAAATGGAAGTGTTGAACAAAAACATCATTATATATTTGAAACAATGTTAGCTCTTCTGGCCCAATGTAATTTACCTCAACTTTATTGGTGGTAGCTTGTTCAACTGCTATTTTTTTAATTAATATTCTTCCTTCTAAAATCTTAATTTTCAATCCCCCTTCCAACTTTGATTTTAAAATCCTTTGGTTATAATTTTTAAAATTCTTTTCACGGTGAGTGCTTTCCATATTTGAGACCATGTAGAGCAAATAAGTTTTCTCTCCATATTTGAGACATGTATCTTTATTGGATATAGCTCCAATCATAAAAGATACAAGAGTTAAAGTCTTTCGATAAGCAAAATATATATGTCAAACCCAACTTTATTTTTAATGAAAATAACTTCCCTTTTCTTCCACACATGCCATCCCTTACACACAGTCCTTGTCTAATAATAACTCTTCTCTTCCAATAAGTTTTTCTTTATAGAATCAATATTCAATAGTGGATAGGTCTCTGTCCAGTATGCCATAACTATCATTTGCTTTTAATCCTAATATCTCTAACACAACATCAACAGTATCTAATACAATGATTACTCCAACTAACTAATCTGATCCTTTTATTTTCAACCAATTTGACACTTGTTTCCGAAGCCAACCCAATATTACGTACTAACCCCACTAAATCCTAATCTTTATTCACATCCACTGCATTTTATGTCCTCTTCAAATGTACGATAGCCTCTCCATCTCAAATACCAAATTTTCCTAACTCCACCTTAACTCGTAACCTTCCCAACTCATTGATAATTCACGGAACCTTGTTTCCTATTCAATATTTTGCTAACATCCCATGCTTGCTAATTCTTCATTGAATCTCGTGTAAACCCACTCCACTTCTATGATCATTAAGAAGAAAACTTTTCAATGTCATCTTGATATCATACAGAATGAGCCATTATCTATGAATAGACACTTTCTTCCACACATTGGACTAAAGCGATGAATTGGACTTGGACTCTTGTTGCTCTTACTCACAAATGAATGTAATTGGCAAAAAAAGGACTTTCAATGTGATGTGTAAAATCAACTCTCAAGTGCACAAATTGTTTCCAAGTAATAAAGTGAAAAAAATAGGACTGTCGTACCTAAGAGATTAAGAATTAAGTACTAAAGGCAATTAGGTTTTGGTAATATTTGAACTAAAAATTAAGATGACAATTGAAAATTAAATAAACTAAATTAAACAAAAGCAATCAATTAAAATTGGAACAATTTCAAGTAAGAGAATAATTATGAACACCTGGACATTTGACTTCACTACTAACTATTCCAATTTAATTATTTAAATATGTGAATTTAATTAACTAATAATTGTTTTAATCACACTTAATCACAAAATTAATCAAAAATAGTTTCCACTCACAATTGATAATATTCACATAACCAAATTTATTCCTTCCAGCCTATAAATTAATTCATGCAAATTCATTAAGCATATATTAAGCAAATAATATGGCATGAGACATAACTATTTTCTAATTAATTATGTATTCATATAAATCATTATGGATCCATAACATTATCATTTTCCAAGCTCAAATGTTATTAAAATCATTTGTTTCTTCCTGCCTATGAAAGCACTAAGCATACCAATGATTTATTAACAAAACATATTACTACTTAAATAAAATTCAACATATTTTAAAGTAATTAACCTTTCATAGTTAAGGCTACATCATAGCCCCAGCAATGAAAATTAGTTCATAGACAAAATAACTTCAATATCCATAATTATTAAAAACAATAATGTTCACAATTGAAGAGATAAGAGAAGAGAATAAAAACTATTGAAGAAATCCTCCAAAAGCTCTCCAATCTATGGCCTTCTTCTCCGAGCAAACCCATGTCTCTGACTTCTCAGCTCTCCAATTGTTCTCTCAAAACTCTAAAACTCGAAAAATCCTAAAGCCCCTAAAAGAACTTAAAAAACTCCCAAAAATTGGTTTGTTTCTATTTAAGCCTTCTAAAAGCTCTTAAATAACTTTCCAAACTTTTGTATATTCCTTTAATGAGGTGCGGGCTATATATAGAGGAGCTTTCTATATCTTTGTTTTCAATGTGGGACTCTTACAAGACATCTTTTTTGATCCATTAAGAGGGTTGGATGAACTTCATGTGTAAAAAGAAACTTGATATTATTTTCTCTCCACAACTTTTCTTTTCTTTAATTCCTTCTAAGCTACATACCTTAATGGCTACATACATCTTGATTGATTCATTCATAAGCTACATACATCTTTCTCATGGAAACATCTTGGCAAGCTGTCATATTTCCTTAATATTCAAACTTTTTAAGATAGTACCGGTCTTTATTTATCTCAATCAAAATATATATTTGAAATTTTAAATGGGCAGATATGGAGCACTGTAACTCCAGTCCGACGTCAGCCAACATTTTGGTCTAATTAAGTAGTCAGGTGGGTACTACTTTTCCTAAATGTCAAACTCTACTGTAGTACCATTGGTTCCCTTTAATATCTAATCGTTAAGAGGCCTGAGCATACTTTCATTTTTAACAAACTAACTTAATATCTTCAGCATCCAAGAACTTTTCATTGGTCTATTTATAAAAGGATGTTAAGATCTTGAAGGGCATGCTACATCTTGGAATCCAAATCAAGCTAATAACACATCTTGATCCTTATGGATTCACTTATGCTGACTGGGTACATAATATTGATGATTGACGATCTACTAGTGCCTAAGGTATTTATTTAAGTGGTAATCAATATGTTAGTATTCTAAAAAGCAACACATTGTTGCTCATTCTAGCATGGATCCTAAGTATCGAGCATTGGCCAATGTTGCAGCTCAGTTGTTGTGGATATAGCATTTTCTTCAAGAGTTACAGGTCCCGTTGTTAAGAAAACCATCTTGTGGTGTGATAATGTTCGTGTAGGGTATTAAGTCATCAATCTTACCATCAACAGATGAAGCACATGAAATTGATACTCATTTTGTTAGTGATTGAGTGATTCAAGGCAGATTATAGATTCGTTAAATTCCTAGTGAAGAGTGTTCTAGCAAACGTGGTTTCTATAGTTTGTTTCCTTAAGACACAAACTTGCCTTGGTTTCATTTGAGGGGACCTAATAAACCATAAAATAGTATATAGCCTTATCTATAGTGATACTATTAATCAAGAGTGTTGGAACTGATATACATCCTTAATACATATGTATCTTATAATCTATCGTTTTGTTACATTGAATTGACTTAGTTATTGCAACTTGTATGTATACAAATTCAATATACTTAATGAAATTATTAGTTCCTCCATATTTGTTCTTATAGCCTTTCAATGTCCATAAATCAACAAGAAAAGAGCTCACTTCCAAATTTCTTTTACCACTTTTTTAATAAATCATAGCATGTAGTTTTAAGGATTAATATGAAACACTAAAAAAAATTGCAAAAAAATTGCAAGATATTGACCTACACAAAACTTAGAAAGAATATAGAATAGTTTGGCCTCCAAGGAAAAACAAGTGAAAAATTATAAGCAAAGGCTAAGATTTCCCACTAATATGGCATCTATGTTGCCGCTTGGATCAAAATTACCTAGAATTATTATTTAAAGCTCAAGTGAAATCACATATGTCAAATACAAAAGAAGAATCAGCATTGAAGAAAAAAGTCTATGAGACAAAACCTGGAAACTAATAATACAAGTATTTACCACATTTAAGGATACAATAGTGTTCATACAATTATCAAACTATCAGTCATCTTTTGGCATAACAACAAATAGGAACATGAAATATTTCAAATGGAAAAAAAATGTTGCTTGAGCTCCCATTAAATAAAGAAGGTGAGTTATTTCTTGATTTGGACAATTCGTATTACTTTATGCTTTCAATTAAAAAATAATTTTCTAGTTCAAAGATAATTGCCTAAAAAAGATCTATATGCATTTCACTTTATACAGAGGAAAATGCTACAAAACAAGAGTTACAATCTCATTTCAAAAATCAGCCAATCAGCATATAACCCTTCTTTTAATGGTCTGCAATGGAATTGATTAAATCGGTAAGCAAAAGCTTGAAATTCATATTCACTTAAAGAAAAATAAACTTAACAAAAATTAAATTCATTTTTAAAGAGAGACAAACCTATTATATTTTTGAATAGGGAAGGAGAAAACCATTCTTTCTCAATTCTCACCACCAAGAGGTGGTGTTGTAGCTAAACTCCAACTTTGTTAGGCACATCTCAACTCTAACTTCGTTAATCACATAAGGGAAGGTATAGCTTAACTCTGATTTTGTTCTGAGAATTTTAGGGCAATGTGGTTCGCCCAATTATATTCTTATTTCCTTAGAGAATAATTGAATGAGAATAGTTGTTACGTGAAAATAAAATTTAACTAATTGTATTATTTATTATTCTTCTCTTTGTATTGATCTTTCTGGATTTTGTAATGATTTAAGTTTTTTCTAGTACCTTTATGATTTGGGCCTCAATAAATATATCGTTCTTCAATTTCTAGATCATTCCCAAGCCTTTGATAGCATTCCTAGATGGACAGCCTAAATCTCTTTTAGTATGGCTTCTATTTTAATTTCATATTTTTCTAACTCTTTCTTCCATGTTGTTAGGGTATTTGCATTTTTTCTTTCCTTTTTATTCTAGTGAACATAAATACTAGAAATAATAAAAAAATAAAGCTCCCTCTTGCTTTGTTTATAGAGGTTTCAACATCGTATATAGATAGAGATGGTACATATCTTATGATATGTTTTATATTTGATTCTCTTCTTTCTCTAACTCATTCTTCCATTTTGTTAATGTGTATGATTGTTTATAGTGATGAATAAAAGAACAACAAGAGGCCGAGAAAAAATAAAGAAAGAGGCTTAGTTATGTACTTATAATATGCACGATTAGTTAAAGAGTTGTAGTTTAATTATAAAATGTAACAATGAGTTTAGCCAAAAATGTAAAATTGATTACTAGTTATATTTTTTGGTTAAAAACAGTTAAGTTATAATAACTTGTTGGCTTTTTTATTTTATTTTAATGCTTACCATGGCTATGGTGCATTGTGATGAATGGATTCTATAGCATTGAACAACCAGTAAACAACAAGTAACCATGTGTAAGATATTGTTTTGAAAACATAACTAACTTATATATGAAAAGGTTAAATGGAAGACACTATTGAGATAATAACCGATAATGTTAGCTTAAAGAGAAAGAGAGAAGAATCTAATTATAAGGACAATACGAAAGAAGCACCAATGTCAAACAATTGTCAAGACCTTGGATAAATTTTTTATGAGTATGAATATAAACAAATTTTGCAATAGCGATAAATTACTTAATGCATGTCGTGTGAAAAAATATAGAAGATTAGTTAACCTATTGGTATAGTTTTGTTACCATATATTTGTTTTGCAAGAAAGTGAGGTAGCAATTTTGAAGAAAAAAGAAGACTAAAAAATTTGGTAAAGAGATTTGTTATTTAAATAGTTATTATATGTACTAATTTGATCAGCTATGAGAAATTACAATTATCAATGCTTTTTAGGTTGCTTTTTAGGTTATGAAGGGAATTAGGGAGAAATGGAGAAAGCTAGATGTGGCAGAGAAAGCAAAATATTGTATAATATTATCTAGTGAAGGTGTAATAGTTTTCTTGCCTAAGAAATGGGCACTGAAAATAAGATGTTGCTCAGATTGTTTATGGACAGTTGCCACATGATTCAATGATGTGAAAAAGAAGGTTGTTAAAAAATTTGGGTTTGCTTCATTCGTACATTGTAAAATTGGTGATATTGATAACCAATTAATTAATAAGTTGGTGGATCAATTTCATCATAGTAAGAGTATAATAAAGTTGAATGGTATGAATTACAAAATAACTATGAAAGGTATTGTGCCAATTAATGGGGTTAAATGACACTTTTGGCAGTGAAGTTTACGATAGTTGCATAATAAAGCTTACATAAAAGGATATTAAGAAGAAATATGGCATAGATCCACTAAGAATCCTTATTGCTAACCTAGAAGCTCGATTACATAATGAAGCAATGAACATAGATAATGATTTTAAGGTCATGTTCTCTCTATTTTTTATGGTAACAAATTTAAGTTCCATCTCTTTTGTGTACATAAATGTGGTTGATTTGCATTGGGTGAGCAACACTTGTTATATTCGAAAGCAATAGTAGGGTAGTTGAGCATGGCATACAGTATTAGGAGAAATGCAACCAATGTTACATTCCTGATCGCTTACCAATTTTACAGGTATATCTAAAATGATGAATACTCTATGTCAATGAGTTAACGTGTATTTCATTACATATGTGATATTATGATGTAAAAAATGTAGCACAAAATATATATTTGATTGTTTTTTGTGTTTCATTCTGATATAATTATTTTACATGAATGTGCTATGGTTTTGGAAGCCAATCATCAATAGATTCATCACTCCAATATGTGCATAGGGTGATAATAAGGTTAAAATGGTCAAGCAATGTTTGAAGAAAAGAGATGGTGATGAATCAATAGAGGTATATAAAATCATGATTACCTAACCACCATTTCATGTAATTATTATTCATTTCACAAACATATTTGGGATGACGTTGTAGGTAAAACCAAGAGTAGTCCATGAGGCAGCCAATAATACACAAACAGTTAACCTAGGAAGGAAACCTACCATTGTTCGTTTGTTGATGGAAGGCATGTGCTCAATGAAAAGAGATATTTCAACTTTGAATGGAGAGATGAAAAATTGGAAAGGAAGGTTTTCTAAATTCAAGGAGGACATTATGGATAAGGTCATAACCTTAATCCATACAATTGTTGAGCTTAAAGAAGCATGTATGGAAAAGGTGATAGTCAACTCACCAATTGGATAGGCAAACAACAAAGGAAATGGAATGGTAGGTGATGGGAAATTTGACGATGAGCATGTACAAAATGATTCAATCATCATTCTTTCGCCTCCAATTGGAGACAAAGGAAAAATGAAGATTAAAGTAGATGATAAAGCCAATAATGTTAATGCAAACGAATCGTCTTCATTTGATAGCACAAGGTACCATGCACTTGGTAATGCTTTTAACAAATTATGTAATGTATTCTCTAATCCACTGATATGACAAGTATTATTGCTAAGACTTTGTTTTATTTTGTCATTTGTAAGGCATTTTAATATGCCATAATGGTTTCTCTAATATACTAATTGGATGTAATCAAGACAAAATAAATAAAAACAACTCTTCTCTATGTGTTTGACATTTGGTTACTCTCATAATCATTTTAAAATATTCGAATGCCTATAAATAAAAATCTCACAAGAATTTTTTGCCAACATTGCCAGAGAAAGTAGTTTTTTTTTTTAATTATTACATTAAATCTCTTCTTCTTCTTCTCTTGCTTTGAAATTGGATTAGATTGTATGTTAGGTTTTATTTTTCAAACTAGCTTGATCATTTGTTTAAGAATTAATTCTAATTGTTCTAATTGTTTCATTTAATTTTTAATTTTCAATTTTCTTCGCTTTCTTTTTATTTCTGGTTTGATCTAAAAAATTGGTATTGAAAATTTTTGGGTTGCCAAATCCTATCTTAAAAAAAATATATTATTTTGTTTGATTTTTATTAATTGCCGCAATTCTCAAAAAACAAAATTTCTCTGTTGTGTTTTAGGTTAAGTTTGGTTTGGTAGTGGATTCGGAAATTTGAAAGTTTGTTGCAAAACTTTTGTTTCAATTCCATATAGTTACTGAATTTAGATTTCCTTTTTTGCATTACTTTAATTTTTATTTTTGCATATTTAGTCATAAAAGGATCAAGAAAGTAGCTAGATTTAACTTTTTGTTTCTGAATTTGCTTTATTTAACCGCTATTGCCATCCATGCATAGATATATTATGTGAAAAATTTTCAATTCTCACAATTTTCTTCTTCCTTTGCCTCACAAAGCTTTGAAATTGGAGACCTTTTGGTTTTTGATTTATGATTTCGGTATTGAGCTTCAATTTGGGTAAGTTTTGGAATTTATTATTTTTAATTATAATTTTTCACTGTTCATACTTAATTTTTTGCATATTGTGATTTAGTTTGATTGAGTTTTCAATTTTGTTCATGCTCCTAATGGTTGCTGGAAATTTGAAATAAACTTGTTGGATTTTATCACTTTGGTTGCAAAATTAGGGTTTCTTAGGTTCATATAGAATTAGGTTTGCATATTTATTTTTCCAAAAATCAATTTTTTTGTTGCATACACAATTGCTGTATCTTATCAGTGTTTGGCAATCAAAATTTCAAAATTTTCTTCCTTCTAAGTTTGTTGCTGCATGCTAAGTTGTTTGTGTAGAATTTTAATTTTTGGGTTTCAATCTTAGGTTTGCATGAAAATTGATTTTGACTTTAAGTTTTAATTTGTACTCTAGTCTTGTTAGTGTTTGTCACATATCAATAGAGCTTAGTATGTTAAAATTTTCAATTTTTTCTTGCTAAGAAGTGTTTGTCGCATTCTTAGTGTCAAATTGCATGAATTTGCAATTTTCGTTTGTTTGTTTGTTTTTTTTTTTTTGTTTTTTTGTTTTTTTGTTTTTTTTTTTTGTGTTCTAGGATCAGTTTGGCTGCAATTTTTGTTTTGTATAATTTTAGTCTTAGTTTTATTAGGTTTAGTTTGATGTTACAGCACCTTAGTTCCTTCAAAATTTGTCTAGAAAATATTTTTTCTAGATTTGCATTCTAGTAGTGTTTACCACATAGAGCCTTAAATTTGCATGATTTTTTATTTTTCTACTTTGCAATTAGACCTTAGTTCATCTATAATTGAGTTTCTAATTTGTGGTCTATCAACATTATATCTTTCTTATGCTTAATTGTGTTTTACTGCATCTTATATGATTGTTGAGATTGAATTTTTGCAAATTTTAGCTTGATTTAAAGTGTCAATGCTAAAATTGAAGGTGAGTATGAGGTTAAATTTTGATTTAGATAGTTTGCACTTTAGCTCATTCACATTTAAAGATAAAAATCTTGCATCTAAATCATTTATACAATTTTTGTTTCATTTTATAATCATTGTTGCATATTACATAGAAAATTCAATAGTTGGTACAAATTTTTTGTTTAGCATACTGTTAAGTAGTTATTCTAAGTTTCTGTTTCTTAGAATATAAGAAATGTTTAAATTGTGTTTGAACTTCATATTATTATTATTATTATTATGTGAGTTTCTTAGTTAGCTGTCTTTTAAAGTAACCATGCAGTAGCCAAATTACAACCATCAACAAAATTATTGAACACTACATGGAAATTATGGATTCAATCTATGCTATAACAAAGATGTGGAGGAAGATGTGGAGGAAATCATGAAACTAAGTATTGTAGAGTGAAAAATAAATTTGTCCAATTTTCTAACATGAATTGTGATAATAATTTTTAGGGTGAATTAAGAAATCATTATTTTCAATTGTGTAATTTCAGGAGGAACAATAATTCGAATTGCTCGTGAATAGATGATAATGTCAATCATGGATATCAAGGTTGGTAGCAAGGAAATCAATTACAGCAACAATAACAAGCACCATCATTCAATGAGACAAACACTATCTATAACTCTAACTTTGATAATAATTTTAATTTTTACAATCCTTAAAGTCCTTATTCTTCTAAGATAGATGAAGTTATAGCTAAGATGGAAACTGTTGTTAATTCTTGTATGCAAGTCATGAAAGAATCACTTCAAGCAATAGAACTACAATTTCAACAATTCTATCTAATAGAAGAATCTATGAATATTTAATATGAGCAAACTCAGGCTATTGTTTTGCGAAGAGGAAAAAAAGTTAGGTATAGACCAAATTCAACAAGAAAGGCTTCCTGATCATGGACAGGACATGTCAAAGAACCAAGGAAACCAAGAGTTACCAATTTTGGAAGCGAAAACCACTTAAGCCACAACCTTTCAAGTAGTAGAGTCGAAACAATGTAGTTTTAAGAATAAAACTGCAACGAAATGCATCTTCAAATGACCAAAATAGCTTGCAAAAGCCCTTAACTGTTCTAAACCTGAGACTAAGCAACAAGGATATGGGGTAGTCCTATGACATTTCTCAACAATCTAAGGAGTCTTCTAAACAAGTAAAGGATAAAAATGCAAAATGTAAGCAATTTTATTTGCTATCATTCCTAAATAGATTGAAGAAAGCTAAACTAGAGAGGGAGTTTCAAAAAGTTAGTGATGTATTTAAGCAATTACGTATTAATATTCCAATGACTAATGCTCTTGGATCTATACCTAGTTATGCTAAATTTATTAAGGAAATATTGAGTAATAAAGAAAATGGGTTACTACTCATTTGTTGGATGTGAAGAAAGCTAGGGTTAAAATAAGTATTCAACCAAAATTACAAAATCTAAGAAGTTTTAATATACCTCATCATATCGGTCATTTTACTTTTAACACTTTATGTGATTTAGGTGCTTCAATTAATTTACTAGCTTATTCTTTCTACAGGAAATTAGGAGTTGGAGAATTGAAACCAATCAAGGATTCATTGCAAATTGGAAGATTTATGCATGCTCCAAGGTCACACAATAACTTCTAAATTGCGATACCTTCAATAACACAAGGAATAGTGAATGAATCAAAATCCTTAAGTTTTTGAAGCAACTTTTATTGAAGAATAGTACCATATTCCTCCATAAGCATAATAATCTCATGATTCTCAAGCTTCCTTTTCTTGAAAACAATCTCCTTCATGAACTTTCCATAACTTGTAATTTGTTGCAAAGCTTCCACAAAAGGCATATTCGTTTGAACTTTCTTGAAAATCTCTAAGAATTTACAGAATTGAGAATAATCATTCCTTTTCTTTGAAATCTTTGTTAATAAGGAAATGGAGGTGTAACTTAAAGAGGATTGTCCTAAAATGAAATTCTACTCAGACAAACCTTAAAGTTTTCCTTTTCTTTAAAAACCTCTTTAGAATGCCTTTTATCATTAATTTGTCACAAATAATAGGCTTATTAGCATTAGCATTCTCATTGACAAGTCATATTTATCATTTGTCAACATACTCATTAACATCATTCTTCTTAAAAGACTCATCTTGGCTTTGCATTGGAGGCTTATCATTTTCCTTTCCACTTCTCAAAGTAATGATATTGCAATTAGTTGAAGAATAATTAGCTTCATCAACCATTTGCCCAAATTGCTTCTAAATAGCTTTTGATAGACCCACTCAAACTATTGCAATATCTCTCAATAGCCTCCAATCTAGCTTCATTTTAATTAAATCTTTTCCTTGTCTCACCAATAAAAGAAGAAATAAATTCCTCCAACTAACTATTCTCCTCCTTTAGCTTAGAAGATATAGACATATATGAATTAAAGAAGGTACTTGATTAAATAATTTAGAAACCAAATTAGAAAAAAAAAAAATCCAACTTCACAACATTAGTTCATTTTGAATTTTTTGACTTTCAGAAGCCAATTATGGGAATTATAAGCCTTTCATCTAATAACTCAAAAACTTTTTCAACTAACTTCTTTGAGAAAGATCACTTGAATTATCCATCTAAGATTTACTGTAGCCATTAAGCCCATTGTAGAAAATATCTACCAAAACTGTAATGCCCTACTCTCTTACATAATCAATATTATCCCCCATTTACCCACAGCACTCCAAATGATATGGGATTTTTTGTTTAAACTTCCCAGAAAAGGTCTCCCATCCAAGGATTACTTCCTCTGGAGCACCCCGATAATGTCCCTCATTTGCTTATGACAAGCCAGATGGTATTCGGTTTTTCATTTAGGCTTTCCAAGAGATCATTCATCCTAAGATTACTCACACTGGAGCACCGATATTGTCCTCGATTTACCCACCACACTTCAAATGGTATGAGATTTTTTATTTATACTTTCCTTAAGGTCATCCATCTTAAGATGACTTCCACTAAAACATGCTTAACTACAATGTTCTTTCGAACTCTGAAGCCAACCATTTTGAAAATGCCTCAGTTATTAAGTGAGTACATATTTTACATTTGAATCATCATCTTTCCATGCCCGAAAAATGTGGGATTGGACACCAGGTGACCTTTATCAATAAGGTAGCCTACTAGTGCCTCAAATTGCCTAAAGTTATCCTATGGAATTACGCTAGTTGATAAGAATCCGCCTGAGTTGGCACAACCGACTACCGGCTGGGATGCTGACCCGATACGGATGAAGACCGGGCCGATTACTAGAGCTCAAGCCAAGAGCTTTAAGGAAAAACTAGGAGAATTTATACAGGGAGTATCTAATTCTAAAAAGAGCTTGTCCATATCCGAAGATATAAAGCCTGTTTTAAGCATCCGAGTGGTGGAAGCCTATAAGGACCCCGGTAACTGTTTTCGTGCAAATTTGGACTCTGGGCAGCAAGGAATGGTTCCAACACTTCATGAACTTAATGAATATCATTAAGAGGACATGGAATCTAGCCAAGACAAATCAAAAGCATCTAAAAATGACTTTTACGGACAGCATCTCAATTTAGCCGAAAATATGTTGTTTAGCCGCTGACTTTGACTTTTCTTCTTGTTTGACTTATTCCAATCAAGAGGCAACATGTGGGAATCATTATTAATCATATTTGGCATTATAAATGGCATATGGAAGCTTATTTGGAGACCAAACAAGCCAGAGATTGGTCAAAGATACCTTAATAGTCAAACTAGTCAACTAGTTTCCTAATTTGATTTTGACTTTTTGTTTTAGAAAATTAGTCTTTTATTTGGCTTCTTTTTATTTATTTTCTGGAAAAATCAACTTAGGAAGGTTATTATTTAATTATTTTCATTGTAAATTAATTAATTCCTAATTTAAAATAAAGGAATTAATTAATCCAAATTAGATTAGGAAAAGAGGTGAATTTCGACCAAGCTAGGTTTCCTATTATTTGGTGGACAGTTTTACCTAGATAATTAGGGTTTTGTTTTGTAAATTTTTAGCCTATTTAAGGGATTATTTTATCAATAATATTCAGTACATTATTCATACAGAAAATTATTTGTGAGATTGAATTTCCTTTGTTCTCTTTGAACACCTAAAACACCATTAGTGAATGAATGTTTTAATTTTGACTTATCAATAGGTTATCCATCACCTATTGTGGCATCTTCATTATACCAAGGTTTCTAATCATAGGTTGTTTAGGGGTCAAGGTAACAATTAGAACTTAAACATAATTAGATTCGGGCTAATATAATATGGGTTTAGGCGCAGGTCGTCCTAAATTCGTAACATTTAGTATCAGAGCCAAAATTTGTTCATGTTTGATCTATCTTTATTTGCTTTATTTATTTTTGTGTTAATCTGCAATTTTAGCATTAGGTTAAGGTTTCATCCATCTCATACACGTTCAGCATCTTGAAAAAAAAAAAAACTCATTCCTAGTTAAGTTAGGTTTTCTTTGTTCTACCATATTTTTGTTTCCCAGTTTATTGGTTGTCTTTAATTATTGTTCTTGGTAATTTAGTTTATTGTTGATTTTTATTTGTTTTTTTTTTGTCTTAATTATTTGCATTCAGACATTCAAAAAAAAAAAAAGAAGAAGAAGAAGAGAATGGTATGCGGAATAAAAAAAAAATTACAAAATTTGGAAGTCGAATTTTGGTAGTCACGGGTTTGTTGAGTTTTTCGTGTTGGAATTGCAATTTGATTGTTAATTCTTGCTACTTCAGTTGAGATTATATTTTATGATTAAAAAAAAAAGAAAAGAAGAAGAAAAGCTAAATTATAAAAAAAAAAAAAAAAAAGACCGATTTTGTTGAATTCGGTATTGAAATTTGTTTGCTGGAAATTTCTTTGAATTGCTGAATTGTTGACTATTTATTCAATATTTGGAGTTGCTGGAGATTTATTTTTGCTGCTGGATATTTGAATTTTGGGTGCTAAAAATATTGGTTTAAAATTAGTTAAAGAATTTGATACAAAAACTTGAATTACAAAGGACAACAACCAACAACTATTCCTTATTTTTGTCCAAATTGATTCTTGTTCGTGTTGAATTTCTTTTTCTAGAATTTGACTCTTGAGTTCTAAAATTCTTACCATATGTTCCAGTTCTTACTATTTCTGAAGTTTGCTTTGTTAAATTGCCTTATTTTTGCTTAGAAAAGCCAAGAATTAGGTGTTTAAAAATTCACTCGGTATTGCTTACTTTTTTTCGCTACTATTTTGTTGATAAGTTTAATTAAAGCATACTTGTGATCTAATTGCTGTTATGTGGGTGTTATAATTATAACTTTGGGTTAATTCTTTGAGTAGGAAAAGACAAGAGTGTGTGAGCTTAAAAAAGGGTAAAGAGCCGAAACTAGTATGTAAACACGAGTGTCGAGTCCTTAATTAAGTGAAACATGTAAGGGAGTGAATTTGGTGAGGTCCTACTTTATTTTTGTGATATTCATACTAACATGGTAGATTCAAGGGTGAGAAGAGGAGATCCACCATTTAGAATTAATGAAGAGGAGTCTGTAGGATTTAAAGGCAATTCCCGAGCTACGAGGAATGGGGAGCAAAGGGACATGAGAGCTGTCTTGGAGCAATTACAGTGGATGAATACTCAATTTAACCATATAAATCAAAGGATGGACAAATTAGAAACATCCCAAGGAATGCTAAATACAAGGTTTGATGCTCATGGAGGTTGAGGAGGCCGAGGGTGACCTAGAGAGGAATTGTGGGAAGGTAACTTTGAAGATGACTTGGAGGAGGAGTTTGATGAAAATTTTCCACTCCAGGGAAGGCAAAACCATGGGAGACCAGCAAGAAATGAAGATGATGTTCTTGGGAATTTCAAGGTAAACATTCCACCTTTCATGGGAAAAAGTGACCCAGAAGCTTATTTGGAATGGGAGGAGCGAATGGAGATGATTTTTGACTGTCACAACTATTCGGAGGCCAAGAAAGTAAAATTGGTAGCAATGGAATTTGGTCACTATGCACTCCAATGGTGGACTAATGACCAAAACACCCGAAGAAAGGTTGGTGATAACTTGATTACTACATGGCGACAAATGAAAAGAGCCATGAGGAAGCAATTTGTACCATCACATTATCATAGGTTGCTATATCAAAGACTTCAATCTTTATCTCAAGGAAATAGGTTCATGGAGGATTATTACAAGGAGATGGAGATGCTTATGATGAGGTTAAGCATGAATGAAGATAGAGAAGCAACCATGGCAAGGTTTTAGGTGGTTTGAATCGTGAAATAGCCAATCAACTAGAATTACAACAATATGTGGAATTGGAGGAGATGTTGCATGTGGTTATTAAGCTTGAGCATCAATTCAAGAGGAGGGGTGTAAGTTCAAGGCTTGGAGGTGTTTCCAATAGTAGAAGGACAAATTCAAGTGGCTGGAGAAACAATCCTATCTATAAAACAAGTCAAAGCTGAAAGTTGGAGAAGAAAGTTCAAATTGGCCAAAGAGATAGGCTAGAACCGAATCTATCCAAGCACCAAAGAATGAAGGTAAATCTGATCCTAAACCTTCAAGATCTAGAGAAATTGTTTGTTTTAAGTGCCAGGGACAATGACACATCACTAGCCATTGTCCGAATAGAAGAATCACGGTGTTACAGGGTAATGCTGAGCTAGAATCGAGAAGCGAGGAAAGTGGAGATGAAACCGAGCAAGGAGAGGAAGACTTTGAGGATGAAGCCGAAACCTTGCATGCATCCAATTTTGAATTAAACTTGGTTTCTAGGAGAGTGCTAGCTATATACAAGGATAAGGATCAAGTTCAAAGAGAAAACATCTTCCACATCCAATGTGAAATTTAAGGTAAGATTTGTAGCATGATAATTGATAGTGGAAGTTATACAAATGTGATTAATAAGATTGTGGTTGATAAATTAGGCTTAACAACTATGAAACATCTAGAACCATATAGATTACAGTAGCTTAATGATAGTGGTGAGATGAAAGTGAATAAACAAGCCAAGGTAAAATTTAGCATAGATAAATATGTGAATGTTGTTTTGTGTGATGTTGTACCTATGCATGCCGGACATATTCTATTAGGTAGACTATGGTAATTTGATAAATATGCCATACATTATGGGAGAGAGAACTCCATTGCTTTTAAGTTTAAAGGCAAGAAGGTTAAATTAGAGCTATTGACCCTCCAAGGAGGTTTTTAGAGACCAATTACAAATGCAACAAAGGAAGGAAGCCGAGAGGCTCGAAGAAAAGACTCGTATGGCACCAACGGTTTCACCATCCATTTAAGAGGGAAAATGTAAGCTTGCTATCCAAGGTAAGTCCTTTAAAATCCAGGCTGAGTGGAAAAGTTGTAATAAACTCGAGAGTGAGAAATTTGGTGCAAAAGTGAAGAGTGATGTACAACCCATTGAATCCGTGTGTGGGAAGAAAATAAAGAAAAAAAGAAAACAAGAAAAAGAATTTTTATCTAAGCTTGGGTGAGGTTAAAAAAAGAATATTTTAATGATAAACCTTTTCTGATTATGATTTATAAATATGCTTATTTAAAGATACTTTTGTTGTATAGGACTTTTTCTATATTGTTGAGAGCTTTACTTAGTGGAAATTTGAAAATTTGGAAGAGATTAGTTGCTAACTTTAAAAAGTATAATTTTTGTCATAATGAGTATGTATTTCTAGATTTTTTTTGTGATAGTATTTAGCCCAGGAGATTTGGTTTGGTTGCACTTACGAAAAGAAAGGTTTCCAAAACAAAGAAAGTCAAAGCTTATGCCGCGTGTGGATGGACCTTTTCAAGTTTTGGAGCAGATTAATGAGAATGCCTACAAACTTGATTTAACAGGTGAGTACAATGTTAGTGCTACATTTAATTTTGCTGATTTATCTCCTTTTGCTGCAGGTAATGATCTTGATTTGAGGACAAATCCTTTTCAAGAGGAGGGGAATGATGAGAATCTGCCCAAGCCTGCATAACCGACAACTTGTTAGGATGCTGACCGGATACAGATGAAGATCGGACTGATCACTAAAACTCAATTAATATCATTAAGAGGACATGAAATCCAGCCAAGGCAGAATCAAAAGCATCTAAAAAGGACTTGTACAGACAACATCTCAATTTGGCAAAAAATGTGCTGTTTAGTTACTAGCTTTGACTTTTCTTCTTATCGGACTTATTCCAATCAAGGAGCAATGTGTGAGAATCATTATTAATCATATTTGGCATTCTACATGGCATATGGAAGCTGATTTGGAGCCCGAATAAGCTGGAGATTGATCAAAGATACCTTAGTAGTTAAACTAGTCAACTAGTTTCCTAATTTGATTTTGACTTTTTGTTTTAGAAATTAGTCTTTTATTTGGCTTCTATTTATTTATTTTCTGGAAAAATCAACTTAGGAAAGTTATTATTTTATTATTTTCATTGTAAATTAATTAATTCCTAATTCAAAATAAAGAAATTAATTAATCCAAATTAGATTAAGAAAGGAGGTGAATTTCGGCCAAGCTAGGTTTCCTATTATTTGGTGGTCGGTTTTACCTAGATAATTAGGGTTTTATTTTGTAACTTTTTAGCCTATTTAAGGGCTTTTTTATCAACAATATTCAGTACATTATTCATATAGAAAATTATTTGTGAGATTGAATTTTTTTTGTTCTCTTTGAACACCTAAAACACCATTAGTGAATGAGTGTTTTAGTTTTGACTTAACAATAGGTTATCCATCACCTATTGTGGAATTTTCATTATACCAAGATTTCTAATCATAGGTTGGTCAGAGGTCAAAGTGACCATTAGAACTTGAACATAATTCGATCCGTGTGAATATAATACGGGTTTAGGCACAGATCGTTATAGGTTCGTATCACTAGTTCACCCCTAATCGTCACAATCCACACTAGTATATTGTTCATTGATCTTGCCATTTCTTTCCTCGCATCCTTCAGGACTTATAGGTCTTACAATGCACCCCCCTTAGGGAACAAAGTCCTCAATAATACATGCTCTAATACCATTTGTTGCATGATACTTCCGTACACAATCGATACTGCTCTCCATTTACCCATCGGGCTCCAACAGTATGAGATTTTTTGCTTAGACTTTCTAGGAGATCATCCATCCTAGAATTTCTTCCACTGGATCACATTTAATAGCACAGTTCAAAACCGTCATCTCTAGAAAGATCTCGATTATTAAAAAAAATGTATACTTTATGTTTGAACCATCATCGTTCCACACCTAGACAATGTGGGATTAGACACCATGTGGCCTTCACTAGTAAAGTAGTCTGTTAGTGCCTCACACCCATGCACACTTACCCTGACGATATTATACTAGTTCATCCCTAGTCGTCACAATCTGCCTCAGTGTATTGTCCACTGTCTTGCCTTTTTTTGCTTTGCATCCTTTAAGGCTCACAAATCTTATAGAAACCCATTCAAATAACCATGTAGTAACACCTCCTCAACAAATCTTTAACTCTTCCCTAAGATTTATGTAAAGATTCAAACTCCTTTTATGAAAATTGACTAATTTTCTTCTCAATTATGAAGACTTTGATAATGGGAAAAATTTATAAAAACTTATTTATCATCTAATCTGATGTAGCAGTACTACTTGGTTGAAACAACAAAACCACTTCAAAGCATTTTCCTTAAGAGAAAGAGGAAACAATTTCAATGGAATGTCATATTCACTAATACCCTCCATATTAGTAATATCCACAACTTGCAAAGACATTGAAAGATGAGTATGATTAGTGAGCATTTTACTCACTACTCTAACCTATTTATGCTTAATTATTTGTTAGATTTATCAAGCTTTGGGTTATTTTTTACATGTTTTACTCTCTTTGAAGGAAAATCTTTAATTAAGATTTTTAAAGAATATTTGCTAAAAGTTGAAGTTTTTGAGCATTTTTAGAGCTATTTATTGAGAGTTAAGCATAAGGTATGAAGGTAAGACCCTTGGAATTGATCTTGGGCATGCAACTACAGTATGCAAACTTCCCCCTTTGAAGTGCACATGACAATCTCATAAAGGAAGGAAATGGAAGTGGCATGCCCACCCATGTTGTGAGATGCCCATGCCAATTCCACTTTTTCCACACATAGGAACCCTTTCTTGGAACTCAATTTTGGATAAATGGAGATTTTTAGAGCTCAAGGCTTGGTCATCAATAAGACATGCTACTTACATGTGCTTAACTTTATGATAGCCTTATGATGGAGATCAAAGGGTAAAGATTAGAGATGTTTTTGAGAAATTAGTAATATATATTTCCTAAAAGGGCAAGACTAGAAGAGGCTTTTTCGAAGAAGGTTAAAGATTTAGAGAGAGCTCTTAAAGAGGCTTTTAGAAAGCTTTAGGGAGCAGAAGAACACATATAGAGAAAACTCTGGTTCTCTAAGGGACTTCTTGGAAGAATACACTATACTTCCAAATTCAGAGAGAGAAAGTGCTATCAAAAGGGAGAATCTTTGGGATTTTGAGACGTTCTTGAAGACCAAAGGGATTGGGAAGCTTGGAGGAGCCATTATCCATTGAGATTGCCTAAATCTTTTTACTATTTCTATTCATTTGTGTAAAGATTTCTTGAATTTTTTATAAATTGATTATTATTATCGATTTCTCTTTGTATGGTCTTTGTTTTAATCTATGAATATACACTAGATCTTCAATCAGGGCCTTAATGTAACTTAGGTTTGGATTATGATGATATAATTTGTTGATTGATGCTTTAACTCTTTTCAATTATTTGTGTTTCCTTGGTTTAATAGATGATCATGCCTAATAAATTGGGAAATTGATTAGGTGTTTTTTAAATTGGAGATTTAGAGCTTGTAAATGATTATTTGGTAGATTGGGAAGAAAAAAATGCAACCTAAAAGTTATTATGAGCTTGAGAAAACCTATTTAGATCTTGGGCAACCTTAATTTTAGCTAAAATTGAGTTCGAGATAACCAGTTTAGCTTAAATGATTAAAAGGGGACTTAATTTCATATTAATTGATAGAATTAGGAAGAAATTCCAATTTGAGTAAATTTTACATATATCTTGCTTACCATTGAGAGAGTGAGTGAGTGAATGAATTTAGAAATCCTTTACTCATAATTGAATTGGGATTGGTCATTAATTGCTAAAGTAGGTAATTATATGATAGGTTTAATTGAAATCAAGTTCCTAGATTTTTAATTCATAAAGTCCATTGCATAATCAATGGTGTGTATACTTTTTCCAGTTGTCTCTATTATATTATGTTAGTATTTAGCTTTGTTTCCATATTTGTATTTGGTTGCATAAATAAAGTTGGGTCATGATTATTATGGTACTTGGCCTCATTCTGCAAGTCTAACCAAGTCATGTGGGAATGATCTTATACTCATGTACACTTTATTACTTGTTCGATTCGTGCTTTTACGGAAATCATCACAATTAAGTTTTTCACTTCACTGCCAAGGATTTTATATATTATTTTATCAAGATTTAAATTTTGGTGATCAATCAATCAAGTTTTTTGAGTTTTTACTTAGTTTCTTAATTTTTGTTTTTGCTTATGTTTTGCGAGGTACTTGAAGATCTTTCATCAAAAAGTCACACTGTGCTCAAGATCATTTGGAGCCTTTTCATAGAGAATGGTGGATATACAAAGAGTTGCTTTGTCGTTTCCTTACCACGGTTTCTCAAAAGAGTGTTAAATGCAAAATTTCCTCAATGGCCTTTGTGCATTAACAAGATCATGGTTTGACAAAAGAATTGGTACCACCTTATTCTAGTAATTATCCAGTGATAAGATATTTTGGTTATTGGAGGACATGGCAGACTTTGATTTTCAGAGTTAGAATGAAACTTTGGATCCATAAATTGACACTCAAGTTTAACCTCAACAAGCGGAGGTGTCTCTGGATCTTAAAGCTCTTGTTACTCAATTTGTGGAGGAGAATAGAGCCCGTGGAGAGAAATTGAAGAGAAATGAAGCACTTAACTATTACAAGCTTTAATTGATGAATTTCATGAGGAAAATTTGAGGTTGGGTGTGCATTCAAATCTCTAAAATGAAACCATGGAAAGGAATTCAAGTATGGTGGAAAAGAATGATAATTTTAAGGCATTTAGTGAAGCTCCATAAGGAGAAAATGGAGTTGTTAGATATTGGTTCTCCAATAAATAAAGAGTTCAAAACGTGGAAATTGAAGAAAATTTATTAGAAAAAGTTAGTACATCTCAACCTTTGGAAGGCCTTCAACAGGAGAAAATGGAGTTGCTAGATATTGGTTCTCCAGAAGAGAATAAGTTCAAGACTTGGAAATTGAAAAGAATTTATTAAAAGAAGTTAGGACATCTTAGCCTTTGGAAACCACCATCATTGTGCCATCTACAGAGAAGAAATATTATATCTATAAAGATCTCATGTGGCCTATAATCCTTCCCAACCCTCTAGCATTATTTCTTCAGGCCCATCGTTTTTATGAATTGGTGCCTTTTGTTGTTGAGTTTACGAGCAAATTTTTTTTAATCTAGCCAAGCTTGAGGGTGTTTGCAACTTTTACCCATTTGTCATATCATATGATACATTGTATGGGAGGCAACCACTCTTGGATGAGAATGTGAAGTGGTTAAGAAATACATAAATGGAATAAAACAAAAAAGAGAGGCTCGTATTTGCATAGAAGTAGTTTGATAAATAAATGTGTTTTGGCGATTCGAGGCTTTGAGATGCAAGTTGTTGAGCATTTTAAGTCTTTAAGGAGTGGAAATATGTTATGGAAAAGTGTTTTTCAAATTTGGAAGCATGTTTATTAAGTTGAGCAAATTCAAAGTTGAAAAAAGTGAGTTTTGGTGAAGTTTCGATCAAGAAAGGGAGCTAAACACTTAGCATTTGATTCCACAAGCTTGCAAATCAGTCCTTTTGGCATTCACACCTTAAGTGAGCAAGTGGCCACATCATTTAGATGCCCACAAGACCTGGACAAAACAGCTATGGCATGCCCACCAAGTACAATCAAGTGCACATGTCATTTTAGCTTCATTTTCAAGTTTTAAGATCGGTTTGGTCACATTCCCAACCTACGTTTACCAAGTACACAAGCAAAGGAGCATAGCATCAGATCTATAATTGATGTTTGTAGCATGCCTACCTCAAAATACTAAATGCCCATCCCATTTCCCCGTTTACAAAGCCAAACCGTTGCCATCTCACTCATTTTTCTCACTTTGCTTTATTTTTTACATCTCTTTTCTTCTAATTTATATTTTTTTCATTCCTTTACTTCAAAATACATATTACCCATTCTCTTAAACCTTTGATTTCATTTTCTAAAACCAATTTCTACCTCTTATATTCAAGAAAACTAACACTCAATACAAGATTTTCAAGATTTTCAAAAATTAGACAAGCTTTATCAAATTTTTCCAATATTAGGGAGTTCATCATTTCAAGTTTAAAAGATCATAGGCAAGTGTTATTTTGAATTTTTAAGGCTTCTTTGGATTTCAGTTGACAATTAAATGAGCTATTTCCAAGTCTTAAGTTGAATTGAATGAAGGTGGAGTTGAATTTTGCCCTATTGAAATTTTGTCTTGGTAGTGCCAAATTTGGTGATGGAACTGGAATTTGAATTTTATTTTTGTAGTTAGAATGGGTGTTAATTATTTGTTGGTTTCACCGAGAGTATATGTGATGCATTTCACTCCCTAACTTCTCCTACCTTCAATGAAATTTTCCTAACTTCTCATAACTTCAACTAAATTTCAAAACCATATCTATAATGTCTCACTACTTACCACTTTCTCTCTGCTGATATTGTTCCCCATTTATCCATCATACTCTAAATGGTATGGGATTTCATTACAACTTTTCAGGAGGTCTCCCATCCTAGGATTGCTTCTAGTAGAACATGCTTAACTCTATCGTTCTTTCAAACCATCAATTGCTTTGAAAAGGATTTGATTATTAAGAGGGTGACTACTTTACATTTGAACTATCAGTGTTTTACACCTAGACGATATGGGATTGGACAACAATTAGAATTGCCAGAAAGGTAACTTACTAATGCCCCTCACTTACTCACATTTATCCTAGTAGCCTCACACCAAACCACCGCTGGTCAACATATTCCACCCCTATGTATTGTTCACTAATCTTGCCCTTTTTTGTCTCACATCCTACAGGGCTCATAGGTCTTATAATATACTCCATTAGGGCTCACCGTCCTTACTTATCCACTTCCAACCTAGTACAAGGCTCATAAGTTTTACACTATAACTCCTTAAGGCCAGTGTCCTCGCTAACACACTTCTATCATAATACAGGCTTTGATACCATCTGTAACACCCTGCCACTCTCTCTCCACCACTAACTTTTCCCCATTTACCCATTGCACTCTAGATGATATGGATCTTTGTTCAAACTTTTCAAGAGGTCATCCATCTTAGGATTACTCCCACTAAAGCACGCTTAACTCCAAAGTAGTTTCGAATTCTAAAACCAACTTGTTAAAAATGCCTTGGTTATTGAGAGAGTGATACTTTACATTTGAACCATAACTATTTCACACCTGAATGATGTGGGATTCGGCACCAATTAACCTTGCCAGTAAAGTAGCCTATCAATGCTCCACATCCACCCACAATTAGCCTGGCAGCCTCACAATGAACCGCCATTGGTCATCACAAGCCACCCTAGTATATTGTTCACCAATCTTTCCTCCTCTTGTCTCACATCCTTTAAGGCTGATAAGTCTTACAATGGGCCTCAATGTATTCACTGACACACTTTTGATCAAGTACAAACTCCGATACCATCTATAATGCCCTGCCACTCTCTTCCACCAATATTATTCCTCATTTACCCACCACACTCCTGACAGTTTAGGGTTTTGTTTAAACTTCCCAAGAGATCACCCATACTAGGATTGCTTCTATTGGAGCATGCTTAATGTGAGATCCCACATCAGCTGGAAATGGGAACGAAACATGCCTTATAAGAGGGTGTAGATACCTTTCCCTTGAGAGGCCTTTTAAAACCTTGAGGGCTGGGTTGTAAGAGCATTCCCCAAGCCCAAAGAGGACAATATCGCATGCGGATAGTCTAGGCTGTTACACTTAACTGTGGATTTCTTTTGAACCTTAAAGTCAATCGCTCTGAAAAAGTCTCGGTTGTTAATTGAGCAACTACTTTACATTTGAACCATCAATGTTCCACTAGGCTATATAAGATTAGACACCAGTTGGCTTTTCCAGCAAGGTAGCCTAGCAGTGCCTCGTACCCGCCCACACTTATCCTAGCAGTCTCATATCGAACCGCCACTAATTATCACAGTCCATCCCAATGTATTGTTTACTAATCTTGCTCCCTCTTGCCTCGCATGCTTCAGAGATCATATGTCTTACAATATTCTTAAACACAAATTAAAAACTCTAAACACCAAACCAAACTCTATATAACCAAGAACATTCAAGCTTTATGTCCATAATTCACAACGTTTCTTTCTCTCATTTTCAAGAACCAAAAATTGAAGCTTCTATAACCAGTTTGAAAAAACGTTTTTAGATCTACTTTAGGGAGATTTCAACTCAAAGGATATCAAGTAAAAGATCTTCACATCCAACAGATGTTTTCTCTCTGTGATAGAAAGTGGGAGTTGCTCTAGAACATTATTTTGTGAAAAACTAGATGTTGGAATTATGCATTCATGAAGAAAAGAATGAGTTGGATGTTGAATTGAGTCAAATGATGGTTAAATATATTTTTTTTTTCCCTTAAGATTGTAAATTGGGTTTTAAAGAGATAAACTAGAGGTGGAAGTGAAATGTTGAAGTAAGAAGAGGAAGGTAATTTTGTAAAGAGATTTGAGACTTGTTGAGGAACAAAGTTGCGCAAGTTAGCCAACCATTCTCAATGTTTTAAATGCAAGGGGAAAAGATGGAAAGTCAACCAATTAGATAAAATATTAGGGTGAGGAACATCTCACCCCTACGTAAGCTTTCTTTCTCCATTTACTTTGATATTTCTTTGAACATTGAGGACAATATTTAATTTAAGTTTGGGGGGAGGAAATATGTTTTTTGCATTGATGATTTGTGAAAATTTTGATTGTCTTTGCACTATGATTTGTTGGCTCTTGTTTCAATTATTTTTTTTTTATATAAAAAAAAGTTATTTCAAAGCTTGCATTTAAAGTTTCAAATTGTTGAAATGAATTGATTTTAGTAATCTGTAGTTTTTCTAGAAAAAATTTCAAAAAAATCCTAAAAAGAATTTTGTTTTGTTCGTTTTTAAGTTGTTTTTTGTGTTTTTGTAAATAGTGTGACTGACTAATGATAAAAGTGTTAGACATTTTTTTAGATTTCTTTAATAAGAGATTGGTGTTTTGTTGATTCAATTACTAAAAATATATTCTCATGTTGTTGCTTTTCATAAGTTTTTGAGCACATAACCAATTTTGACATGATTTAGATTGTTTATTGGAGAAGACCTACATTAATTAGGGTACATTATTTTAGTTTGAGCTATAGAACTTGCATAATCAGTGTTCGAGGTGAAATCCTAAGCTTATGCTTGGTTTAGAAAATTATTTAAGCCACTTTTTTGTTTATATGTTTGAGTCTTTCAAGTTAGCCTTAATATTTTTATGTTGTTGATACTTGTTTGAAACTTAAATTTTTATATTATCGTACCTCGACATATTTTAAGAAAGTTTTTTATTAGTCTTATGAATATAAGTTTATATTAAAGTCTTATGCTCGTAACATGTTTTGAAGGAAGGAGTTTGAAGTAAGCTTGGGGAAAGAAGTTTGTGTTTGTGAGAGGTTTTTGGTTGTGTATTGTAATAATGATATTTGTTTTGTTGCATTATTTGTAGTTACAAAAAATGGTATTAATTAGTTTTATATGTACATATAATAATGTGATTTAACATTATAAGGTTGAAGCAGAAAATGTTTAATTAAATGTTAGGCATAACAACTTTTTATAATTCTTGCAAGAACACTGAATATCCAATGTCTGTGTTATTTGCTTTGGTTAATAAATCTAGTTCTATAGCATTAAATATTATGGAAGCTTTTTACTAATAAATAAGTTTGTAAAGTAAATCATTTATGTTGTGAGTCGCTGACACCAAAATTTATTTTATTTTTTTTTCCTTCTTAATTTTTCTTCATCCGTATAATGTAAGGATTGAGAATCATATTTTATAGATACAAAAGTCTTCACACCCCAATTATATGAGTAATTGAGGCTGGTATTCTATACTTACAATTCTATCGTACATCTTTTTTTAATCAGGTCGGTATTCTATGGTGTATGTTGTCTAATAATCAAATCATATTCAAAAAGCTTATAAAAACCAAACCATTGTTGAAAAATAATGTATGTCACCCAAATATTTAATCATGTCCACATTCTGAAACAGATTTTGCTCCTTTTTTTCTTCTTCTTCTTTTTAGCAATGAGAGGCTATTTATAACCAAGTCTTTGAGCCAGTATTTGATTCGTAATCGTTCTCGTAATTTTATTTTGGTAAATTAAGGTATTTCTGTTCTATATATTTACGCATACTAATTAAAAACTTGTAAATAAGAAATTAGGTACTTTCTAAAATTAAAATTTAATATTGTTGTCATTCTTAAATCATTGTTATATACTAAATGGATTTGATAAAATAAAGGATAATGTAAAGGACAACTGTCAAATCACTAAATCATTAGCTATGAATACAAACCCTTGTAATCCTCTTCATAAATCCTCTTTATTTTTTAAAGAGGCTACAATTACACCTCTTCACCAGTCGACAATAAATTAATTAATTAATCAAAATAAAAATATTAGATTTTTCATACCGGAATGCCATCCCTCATTTTACGGACTTTTCTTGATACAATTTAACTTGCTGTCCACTGTATATAGGTTGTGTAGGATCAAACAGTTCTCAATCGCACACTTTTAGTATATATGGAGAAAATCACCTACCACTAGAAAGATTTTACATTACCAAACCCCCAATTCAGCCAGTCTACACTCCAAACACATGCAAGACTATAATCAAACAATGAAGCTGCATTGGGTACTATAATGGGGAAAAAGAAATAAAAGGGGAAGCTGGGAAGCAGAAACATTCTCAGCAATTTGGAACCATAAATCAAAGAAACAAGCAAAGAATACACAAGAATTGACACAGCCTGTCTACAAAATGTTAGGGAGCTGCAAATCCAGTCTCTGCTGCAACTCCTTGATCTTCACTGAAAGCTCAGCCTTTTGCTCCTTGTAGCTCTGCAGCAAGTAGTCCTTCCCATCTATGACCTCCTTCAGCTCTCCCACTTCCCTCCTCAACATCTCAATCCTTTCCTCCTCCCCTCTTCCTTTATCTGGTTCAAGATTGCTCTCTCCATTAAGGTATCCATTTGCATGACCATTTCTTGCTTCCGATGGCCAAATAGACACTGTGGTGGGCTTCTCATTCGGACCAACATGCCCCACACAATGATCAGCAATGGCCTTCCTAAGCCTCTGGATTTCTCTTTCAGAATCAAATAAGTCCTGATTTGCAGCATCAAGCTGTGACTGCAAATGTGCAGAACATGCCAGCTGAGCATTAAGGGAATTCTGCAACTCTACAATCTGGTCCTGCATCTCTAATATCATATCATCCCTTCTCTTCAGTTGCTGCCTCAGTTTGTGTATCACTTCCCGCTTACTGAAGATGTCTGAACCAGATTCCGAGACACAAGGTGAATCTGAGCAGTTTGAGTGGTGGTTAAATGGTTTTGGTGGCAACTCGAGGCGATCAGGAGAAGATGCCCATATGACAACATTTTCTTTGTTAAATTCAGAGGCAGGAACTGTTACTAAAGGAAGAGCTCCATTGGATTCTTCAGGCAGTATCTGACCATCTGGCTGGCACTTAATCTCCATCATGCTTCCTGATCCTATTTCAGACCAATTATTATAAATGTGAATAAACAGTTATGATCACAAGGCACCATCAAAAATTGTAATAATCAAATAATTCTCCAAATAAGTTCAATTAAGCTGCAGGGAGAAGAACACAACTTTGAATGCCTTGCAAGTTGACACAATTTCAGTACATGGCATCAGATAATCAAGAAAAGAACAAAACAGTCTGCTAAGCTCATATCAGTAACCAAAATTCCACCTTCTCCCAAAAAAATCCGACAGAAACAAAAGAACAAACAACTCATAAAAGAAAGTTTCCAAACATTTCTTTGCAAGCACTTTTTTGCCAAATGGCTTTGCAATCTGTTATTTGACCATGAATATGGAAACCAATCATGAAAATAGGCTGTAACAGATCATATAACTAGCATCCTCTCTTACTAGTATTCTTCAATGCAATGAAGCACATCCCATGGATGGTGCATGTCTATGAAACAATTAATTCTTTTATATAGCTTAGCTGAGACTTGATCCCCCATTAGGGAAAATTTCACTCCATCCAAGCTCTAATATAAACGTTAACACCAAAAAGAGAGGAAAACATAAAAAATAAAAAATAAAAAAATGCAATTTTCCAAACCTTGCCACTAGAATGCCTTAGCAACATTACATGCCAATCTACAGCTCTAATTTGTACAAGACAGCACCCAATTGACAAGAACCAATGAAAAGATGAAGCACCAAATCTACCAAACTATAGTGCAATACACAAGAACGGAACTAAAGCTAATAATTTCCTCAGATTCCTTACTAGATTTTATCTTCAGACAAACCCACCTCAAAAGTGTAAGTTATATAACAAACATATAACCAATATTTTTTTCTTTTATTATTATTATTATTATTCTTTTTAATTGCTAACCTACTACAAAATTAATTCTTCTACAGAAAATTTTACTCTCTCCAAGCTCTAATGTATTCATCAACACCAAAAAGAAACCAAAAAAATAATAATAATAAATAAATAAATAAACAAATAAAATAAAAGGTGCAATTTTCCAAACCTTGCTACTAGAAATCAAGGTAGCAATTTACATGCCGATCTGCAACTTAATTGAAAAGGATAGCAACCCAACTGACAAGAATGAAGCACCAAATCTTCGAAGCACAATAAATTAAAAATTTCATCTTACAAACCAACCCACCTCAAAAATACAAATTATGTAATAAGCAAATAATCAAATTTGTTTTTTTTTTATTATTATTATTTAATTCTAACCCAACACCAAAAGACATGCATCGACGAATTTCAATAAGTGGTACCTGAGAGGCAATTATAGGAAGTGCCATCATCTTCAGGAAATGAATACACATTGGGTTGCATACGGCAAGAAGAACACTTCCTTCTGTCACTTCCTGATATTATTTATAAAAAAAGGATTATTACAAGTTATATATATATATACAGAGAGAGAGAGAGAGAGAGAGAGAGAGAGAGAGAGAGAGAGAGACCTTTGAAGGCATTGGTAGAATTGTGGTGCTTTGTATCAAGTGCCTGCTTGAGTTTGTAACCAAGACGAATAGATAATGTACTCAACAAAGCACCTCCGGCAATAAGAACCCAATTCGGGCCCTCCCCTTGAAACGATTTGGACTTGCCGCTTGCACTTGCTTTCGGTTTCATTTTGCCCAAATAGCTAATAAGCTCCCATGGCTGACAACCATCCAAAATTGATCTGCTGCAGAAGATTCAAGATTCAAGGAGAGAAATGATTGTTCTTTTACTGTGCTCTGCAATTTTCATCTTCTTCAACCTGAGAGAGAAAGAGAGGGACAACGGCGTCTGGGAGTGGGCTGAAAGGGTGTAACCTAAAACTACGCTGCGCACCGTTTGGTTGCTTCCGTGTCTCAAAAATACTACAGGTCATTTCGTTGAAAGATAATTAAGCATTTAAATATGTTTCGCATAGGCCCAAAACCCAATAAAGACATGCTCCAGTATTTTATTTCTTTTTCTTCTAATGTATGTATATGTATACATATTTATACGGATTTCATATGGCCATTTTGCAAATTTTATATAGCGATGGATTTATGCGCAAGGGATGGCATTTACGCTTGTCATATTTAATATTTTTTTAATTTGCACACAAGCACACATGCGCACGCGCACATATGTTTATATAGATTTGATATATATATGAATAACATCCATTCTTATATAGTAATAAATTATGAAAAATGACTATCAACACAATATTTATGGTTTTTAAATTTATATAATTTGTACAATTTAACAGCTATAAATGATATTTTTCATGATCTCTCTTCATAAGTTTTTTTTACTAGATAAAACCTGATATATTAGGATGAAGTTTGATATAATAAATGATTTATGGATACACTGCAAAGGAGAGTATTTATAGCCAATTGATTTGTATAATTTACATGATCTATTAGTTATGAATAATTTCCTTTCATAATTCCTCTATCTAAATCCCTGATGATTGTCCTTCATAGTCTTTTTCTATGAATCTCTCATTATATCTAGCAATGTAAATGAGATGGGTCGGGGTTGGATTTTTCCTCATCCCGTCTTCATGATTTTTCCAGTTTCTTTGGAGGCAGAACAGGGACAAGGATTTCCAAATCGGAGTAGGGCACCACCCCCTTTTTTTTTTTTTTTGGGTAATTGATAAGAATTTCCCTAACTCAAATCTTATGACATAATTTTTTATGTTTGCTTTTTTAGAAATTCATATATAAATAATTTTCTTTGTGAATAAATGTAAATAAAGTATTTAAAATGCAATAAAAATATAATAAAATATATAATGGTAAAAATACATAATTAAAATAAAATATGTATTTAAAAATGTACAATACAATAATCCAAAACTTCAAATATATAAATATAAAATTTGTAAATACATGATAAAATCATATATTTATATTCATTCATTTAATAATTAGATAAATTAAAAATATAAAAAAAAAATTAAGTGATAAGCATATAGATCGGCTGGGTTTGTGCCGGGGATTTTATTCCTCGGTCCTACCTCAACCCCAATTCGAAATATAAAATTTTACCTCGAACTTGTCTCGCAACCCTAATCTATCGAGGAAAAATCGCTCCTTTAGAAGTGGTGCACTGCAATTTGTGTGAGATAAATTACCATTCTTAATCATATGAAACATGATATGAAAATCGAATTTGATATAATAAATGATTTATAAGGAAAACAACCACAAATTATATTATATTTAAAAGAAAAACAAACGAACTATTAAACCCCTTGAGCAGATAAATTGGAAAAAAAAAAAATTTGAACGACATTTTTTAAATCAATAATTATTAAAAATATAAAATTATATCTAATTTATAAAAGATAAAAAGTATAATATCTTTACAAAATGAAAAAAAAATAATTGAACAAGTAATAATTTTTTTTAAAATAAAGTTTTTCTATAATAATTTTTTTTTTAAAAAAATTGTGTTAAATGTTTTAAGAACCTAGATCAATTACTTAACCGAAAAAAAAAAAATACTTTACTCTTAAAACCATTTGTCACCTCTTAATTTTTTTTTACGTCCTTCATTTATTTATTGAAACAAATTTATTTTTTATTTCCACAAAAGTAATTATAATATTTTTTAATTTTATATTCGATTATTTTTATTTATATTCTCTTTAAAAAAATTTCAAAATTTTGATATTCATTTCAATTTTTTAGGCATGGTTTTGTATAAAAAGAAATAATTTATTTTCTTTTCACATCCTTCATTTATTTATTGTAAAACGTTTATATTTTATTTCAACAAAAAATTAAAAGATTTTTTAATTTATATGTTGGTTGTTTTAATTATTTTTGTCTTAAGAAAAATTCAAAGCTTTAATCTTTAGTCCAATTTTTTAAACATGGTTCCCTATGAAAAAATATAATTTTTAGATTTTTAAAATTTGAAATTATTTTTTTTTTGGGAAAAGAATCTTTCAAAAACGTTGTCTATTATTATTGTTTTTTCATGAGTTTCTATAAATTGAGTATAATTTCTTAAAATTTTAAATAGTTAATAATTTGAAAAATATTCTCTCTTTAAGGTTGGTTTTATTTATTTATTTATTCATTTTTTTGTGCTTTCTTAGTGTTTATTAAATGTGGAGTCCCATGGCTATGTCAAATTTGCACTTGATCCCTCGTACTCAATGTGTTCTCCTAGAAACTACATCACAACTAATAATGGGGCTTCATTGTGATATTACATGGTATGTGGATAACATCTCATTTATTACAATCTTCATACCATCATATCTTTCGATAATATCTAATTTATTTGTATCGAACGTTGTTTTCTTCATAACTACAGTTTACAATGAACAACAAAATTATGCAGCAAATTATATAAACGGCATCTCGATTAATTATTTAAAACAAAAAATATAACAAAATATGATAATTTTTAGTAGTTCTTATACCATTATGTTTTTTTATTAAAAGTTGTGAGAAGTTACATAGGATCAAACTTTTATGAAATTTTTATGGAATTTCTCGTTATTTGTTTCTATAAATTGTCAGCTACTAAGTGATCCCTCAATTATTCATTTAACACCGAAAGCACAACAAAATATGATAATTTTTAATAATTAACATGCCATTATGTTATGTTTTTTTCCATTATAAGTTGAGAGAGAGTTTCATAAGATCAAGTTTTTATGGATTTTTTTATAGTTTCCATAAAATCAAATTTTTATGGAATTTTTCCATATTTATTTCCATAAATTGTGAGCTACTTTGACTAGATTAATTGTAAATGTTGCTGATACTACGATGTAACAACCACCCCCAGGGAAAAAAAATTTCTCCTGACACCTGTTGTGTCGTGGAAATTAGTTTATGCCATTCGAATCTAGTGTCAACTCGATCCCATTTTCTATAAATTGAAAGGGGATCCAAATCCAATTCTTAAGACTTACCTAATTAGGTAAGAAAATGACACGAAGAAGTGAAACTGGAAGATCCAAAATCAATTCTCAAGACTACCTACCTAATAAGGTGAGAAAATATAAAAAAGGCAAAATTCAACTCGGCAAAACTTAACAATTTAGTTCACACGAGTAGAAAAAATCCTCAAATTAGCAAACTGAATGAATTCCAACAATGAATTAAGTTAAATTTTAGCAAGAACGAATATTCATTTCCTAAGGTTGAAATGCCATAACTGCAACTCGGATGTCTTCAACAAAATTTTCAATCACTTGCAATGATTTATCGTTCAATAATATGATCCTACAGGCTATCATTATCGAACGAAACAAGGTAGTAGAGTGATGCTAAGCAAATTAGGATATCCATAAGAATAAGACCCACCACATCAAAAACAAACTTAGGAGCAAATAATCCCCACACCTGCAACATAAACGCAAAGGCAAAATCAGATCTCCATGGCACATAGACGTGAAATATGAATAGATAAAGTGCGCTATGTTTACCATCAAATGCCGCCTTTGAATTGTGACACATATTATGGTGGCTGTAACTGTAGTAGCCATAATGAGCCCATATATCATATATGCCTAAAACAAAGAAGAGTAGAATTAGCCTTCATACGTGGTTAGAAAAACTCAAAGACCATAAAGTCCTAGTACATTGATATTTTCAAAAGAAAAATTCACTAGAGATTGACAAGACGTGTATAGGAGAAAATATTAGTTGTTTAACTTACAAGGGACAATTGTGCAAATACAACTTGTTTCCTAGTCTGAACTTTTATTTGTTGACATGCAACAAGAAATGGAAGTCCAAACACTGGAAGGATGAGAGAAAAACCAAATGTATCAATAGTAAGAAGAACTGCTTGGCGAACTAGGATAAACTCATCAAACCTGAAAAATATTAAGTAATTTTAATCATCCATCCATAGGGCAATGGAAATAACAACTCCCACCACATCAACATGATGATAGCAGAGGATAAATGACTGCATGAGTAGATGATACGTCAAATGAGTTGTGAGAATTTCATGCTTACAAAGACAATATCGAGAATGCTACAGATACATATAGCTAGTCTTTCATCTAAACACCCTAATGGAATTTGATGAAAACTCCAACATCACACAGCATGCTACAAGGAAAAAAAACTTCCAACAACATGTTACATGATGTTGGAGTCCGCACCAATTCCATCAGAGAGTCCTGATACAGAGGACTGCAGGTACATTTGTTAAGTTGTTTAATCTCATTTGCTTGGCAATACTATGTTTGGTTAACTAGCAACTCCTATTGAAGCCAAAAACTATGTGCGTGCATTCACACATCCAAGACTCACCCAATAAAGGCGGCACCATATCGCAGGCCATCAAAAGCACACCTGGAAATTATTATAAAAAAAGGAAAAAGAAAAAAAAGTTTAATGAGTGAGGAAAGACACTTTATTAGTGAAAAGCAAGTAAATCCAAGATGATGAAGGGCACTTAGAAAGTTTCTTTTTTTTTTTTTTAATTTATATATTATTACTTCTTAGTATTAAGCTAGGGTTACCCTAATAAGGAAATTCTATATTAATGCTATTTCTTGGCTATTTAGCGTCACTTTAGATTGTCTATAAATATATTAAAATATATACATTTATATATATATATATATATATTGTGTACTGGAAAATGTTAGGGGAGCTTGTATATTTTGTAGGCTTTGATCGAGTGTTCTCAATTTCGCAAGTTCTCGGCATTAACAACTAAGTTTTGATTTTATTGTTGCTTGGATTTGAGCATGTTTTTGTCTTTGACATAGCTTCTGCTGCATCACAGGACCTGAAAATAAACATGCTGACAGTAGAAATCAGAAAACATGACAACATCCAAGCAGAGAGAACAAACGACAAACCAGTGTCCAGTGCAGAAAAACAAACACACAGCTAAAAGGCTCCACTGTGTCACAGGAAGAGGGTCCATGGTCAAATTTCCACTACTTTCATTATTTGCATCCTGTTTTATATTCCCCAACCTTGTTATGCAATATCCTATCAAAAGAGTTTTTCAAAAAAAAACTGTCAAAAGGAACTCTTATATACTGTTTAAAAGCAAAGGAAATGCATTGCTCTGATCTTCATATCTCTAACTGCAAGCCTATCATTACATCATGTACGCTAATGCAAGTTTATAAAATAAGTGTACCTCCAATTATGGCTGCTATAGAAGCCAAGGGCCCTTGTTTTCCCAGAAGAATAATGATTGTTGAACTACATGCAGATAACATGGCTACTGTTTTAGTAATTAAGTTTTTCTTGCAATCCAAGGATTTTTCCTTAGCAACAACGCGTCCAAACATCAGTACGGAAAGTTGTCCAAATCCAATAGCAAAAATTATTCGAGGAATGCTATTTCTTCCAACACCTTCAAGTACCCAAGACAGATTCAATATGCTACTTTCTAAGGCCCAGTGAAATGCTATGAGCACATAACTTAAATTGGTTCCTATCATAACATACTTCTCAATTCCCGCAGAATAGTCACTATAAATGACCTTGTACAGCAAGAATGCCAAAAATATCAAGCCAAGCATTGGCACAAGTTCAGTTACAAACATCCAAACAGGAGCAATCCTTGGCATCCATGAAGTATGTAAATTCAAAAATTCAGATCCTGGAGCCTGCTTTGTTAATCCAACTTCAATAGTATATCTGCAAATGGTTATTAAAAGAAGGAAAGCAATCGCCTGCAAAATTAGAAGTACAGAATAGATAAAATAAGAACTTTGATATCTTTCTTGCGGAAGATCTTCAAACCATAAAATGGAACATTTAACATGCGATAGAAAATCTTAAGGTTAGTGCAAAAGGTAACAACAACCAAGTATAAAATACCTACTTCTAGTAGCATCTTTTTCTTCATGGATAAGTACTGCAACTTGGTAACTACAGTTGTTGCCAATAGAAAGCTTGCTACTTTTCCTTCTTCCACTAAGTACAAAAAGTTCCAAGACATGCACAACATCCCACCAAAAAATAAAAGGAAAAAAAAAAAAATCACCGCAAAGATCAGGATTGAGTGTGGATTACGCAACATAGAGCAGCTGATTATATTACTTAGAACTTACAAATATAACTATTTGAGAGGAAGCTGCATGCACGTATAACCACTATAAAACAAGCAAAAAGTAGCCCAAATGAAGTCCCAGCATCTCCGGATGAAGTAAAACAAATGTCATATTGCTTTTGTGTCCTCTTGATAGCAAGAATGTGTACGGAAAGTGATACTAACATAATGCCCAAACCAACACCCATCATCATTAAATTAAACTCAGTCCATTTGGAGCGTGCTAGCTCAGCGACGTTTGCTAGAAAATTGGAATACACATCAATTTGCCTCTTAAGAGCAGGCAATACTGTATTGCAGCTTTCATTGTTGGATATTAGTAAGTTTTTCGTAGTGCCTGACCATTTCTCCACTGCTTGAGCATACAGGTCTGCTATGTGCAACAAATCTTCTGAAGAAAATCCAATGACAGAAGAAGCTGAATAAACATCAAGATACCTTTTCACCTAAAAGCAAAGAATATATCAGCAACCAAAATAATGTTAAGGGGAATAAGGGAGAAAAATAATTACAATTGGAGAATGCAAGAAAACACAAAATATTACGTAAATAAAGCATCTACAACCTCCTAATCTTGTAACAAGTCTGTTCGACTTGTTATCATAATTTTGCACCATGGTAAGGAAGACACATGAAATTCAAGAAGAAAACAGAATATCAACTTGGTTTTGAAGATTTCCCTAGATCTGTAAGGGATAGAAAGCACAGGGAAGGCCAAGTTGGGAGAATTTAAGTGAGAAATAATATACATATCCAAATTAGATTCCTGCATCAGGAACTAAAGCAGTTCTAACAACGTTCAACAACACTATAAGCCACTTCGGCTTTTTCATTACCAAGGAATTCCAAAACTTGCAACAATAGAACTTTAAGACAAACAGTGAGTTAATGAAATCTAAATTAAACACTTCAACATAGTAAATTACATACCTGCCAAGAATTAATGCAAAGTACATTGGCATAATTCTGCATCCATTCTTGTAATTTTGACTGATTCTGACAATTTTCCACATTGTCTTCAAAATTCTCCATTCCAGCCCCTAAAGCATATAGCTTAGGATCAACATGCCCGATACTGAAAAGAAAATAACCCCCCAAAATAAAAAAAAAAGATCAATTTCAAGGTAGATTAATTTGAAAAATAAAAATGATAATAATAATTAATTATAAAAAGTGAAAGGACAAAAAGGAATAAAGGTTATTAGTAGTTAATAGTATATTTGATAATTCTTAGATCTATATAATATCCACAAATAGCAACTTCAAATATTAAACACATAAAATGTACATTTAAGTGGACTGAGTAATAACAAATACTGAAATATTATCCCTAACACCTAATTTAGGAAATGTCACAATAACAACACATGGCAACCCAAACTGACCGCCATGCTGACAATGCCTATTAACCACACACAGACCACCTACAACCTAAATGAACAAAATTCTGTAAATATTTTAAAAAATAAATAATACAAATAAAAAATCATAGTTGAACAATAAACAAAACCCATTCATTATACCGTCAAGCATATTTATTGATTCAGTGAATGCTGCTGCAACTACATTAACGATGTTGTCTAGACTATAAGATAATATAAAGTTTAGAAATGACATCTAGGTGGAATCTAGGGCAAGCAAAAGCACCAAGACTTAGAACTTCAGAAGAAAAAAGAAAAAAAAAGAGGAAGCAAGAAGAAGAAGAAGAAGAAGAAGAAAAAGAAAAGAAAAGAAACACATAAAATCATATCGTATAGGGGGATCTAACTTTCATAGATCATTTTTTTAGTATAGTAATCCTGAGGTTTCATAAACTAATAGGATATCAGCACTAGTCCCGACAAAACCCATGGCCATTCAAAATAAATCATGAGTCAAATAAGTATTAAGATATAAAGTCAACATAAAAATTAAAAGTTAAAAATTGACTAGATGCTTACACTGCACCTTCCAAAAGGAAAGGGGATACCAATCAGTGCCGAAATAGTCACTGCAAAGTCAAGCTGCAGCCAATGAAAATATATGACTTAAATCATGTGACAGATATACCCATATGTGAAACTGACAAAATATTTACCTGTTGGATAGAGCTTATAGAAATATCCCTCCCAACCTGAAATCAGAAGATGAAAAAGTAAATTAGCCAGTAAATTAAAAACCTTGAAACATCGGTCACTAGAACTACTTTTGTTTACCATACAAATTTGACAAATCAATTTTCTCTTTTTGAGACAAACAAAGGATAATAAGAATCTGACAATCTAGAGAGAGAGGCCCAAATACTGAATTGTCATCTTAGTCCTGCCTAGCTAAGTATTATCAATCATATAACTACAAGCCTACAACTGCAAGTGCTGGAGTAAATTTCATACTTTAGATTGTCCAATGCTTACAACATCTCTCCTTAAATATTAAGATGGAAAAGAATCCTAGGCCACTGAAAGGGAAGAGAATAAACATAATCTGCAAAAGGGAACACATTGGCAGGGAGAAGTTGGCCAAGAAACTTAAATGCCACCAGAACATATGCATTTGCAGAAAGTGGGGCAGTACCGAATCAGATTCACCAAATGAAGTTCCAAAATTTGACTGTTGTGGGGATGAAGGCTTCTTAAAGCTCATGGCAAAAATTGCCGTTTCTACCTGTTTGATGTGACTCAGGTTAGCATCAAGAGAGTGTGCGAAACATAGATTAAACAAAATCAAAAGTTAAAAAAAATTAAAAAATTAAAAAAAAAAATGAGTGGTTGTGTGTGCAGTGTTGTTATATGCCTCTTCAGCAGTCCCTCCACCATGATCTCCATTTAAGGTCTGCCCATGATCACCCATCACCAGAAGAAAAGTGTTCTCATGTAATCCACCAGGTCCAGATTGACTTTCCAATACTTCAATAACTTTCTGAAGCAATTAGCAAGGGGTCATTTCCTCAAAGCAACCACAGAAAAGTAGAATATTAAGTTCAGAAACATTGATGGCAAAGCTAAAAAAATTCCTCCTGAGAAAGTTACCAATCTTCTCTCAGCATTTACTTTTATAGAAAAAAATATAGGGGAAAAAAAAAATATATATATATATATATATATACACACACACACACAAATATATAAAGATAAAAATAAAGGCTGTTGGATAATCTAATCACAGAGAACCAAAGCCAAACAATCCAACCAGAAACAAACAAGAAGAATCCAAAGAGCAAAATTGTAAAATCAAGGATAAAAAGTGCAGTTTTTTATGGGTAAAAGTTCAAGGAACCGACCTGTAGGATGACATTGTACTGCTCCAACTTTTCTAGCATTTGATTTGAATCAACCCCAAAGATGTGCCCAGCATGATCCTGAGCCAATATAGAAAAAGAAAATTAATCTTACGATACAGCCTACCTGATATATATCAAGGCATAATCAATTTACTTCTTGCGGAATGCTCAGAAACATGACACTCGTCTTCAGTTAAAAGATTGCACTACATATTGTATGATGGAAATAGATCAAGAAATTGGTGTGATTTTTGATGTGCCAATAAGCATATTATAAAAAGTTAACAGTTAGCATCCTCTAATCAGTTTGGAAAATCATATAACATATTTTAAAATGAAGAAGCAACCACAGGGCTAAAACCATCTGACCATAGATGCACAGAATAGCCCAAAGAAAACCCATATATACAGCATGTTTATATATTTATGTGTTTATCATGTATTTATAAGAATGATCTTATGCTTTGGTTATGGTTTTCACCAAAGTCCATCTAAATCATTACAAACACAAATGCAATAACTTCACATAGTCAATAAATTAAATTAGTTACTACATACTAGCAAAAATACCTCACATGTGTATGCAAATATACAAGAAATCACATATAAAGCATAGCCTAACATTACCGCTCAAATCTAAATTTGCTTCAAAAAAGTATTCAATGGGGTTATACCAGCTTCTGAATCTTTTAAGTCAAGAAATCAAAATTTGTTTCCAACCAGAAAAAATCAAGCAAGAAATCGTACCACACCAAGAAAATGTGCAATAAGAACATCCCAATCTTCTTGATACAAGGAAGGAAGAAGATGCTTAATGCACCCATTGTCTACCTGGAGGAGAAATGTGGTTAAAATTCCAGGCCGAGAAGATAATTAATGATTACTAACAGTTGACAGTACATGAAAACTATTAATAAGACATACCGTGTGAAGATCTTTAACATTAAAAGACGGGTAAGCATAGGATATGTTAAAATGATTAGGAAACAATTGCATCCACGTATCATCCCCCATCATCGAAACTCGCTTTCCATTTTGAACCAACTGTAAAGTGGGCCACATATTATATTTTAATTAACAATAAGAAGCTAAAGAATCCGATCATTGAAATAACAAATATTGGCAAACTACAGCTAAAAAAATAATTAAAACAAAAAAAAAAAAAAAAAGAAAAAACCAAACAAACCAACCTGACGTATAAAGTTATCTTCAACAATTGCAGGAGCACCAAAGCTATTCCCAACGTCAATAAAAGTTGGCAACCCACCAGTTGTCAACCCCTGAAAGCAATATATATGGAGGCAGAAGAAGCTTTTTTTAAAACAAAGTGATCAAAATCGGATTTCAAATATGAATAAACTATTAAATTTGACCTTCAAACGCTGCAAACTTGTGGTAGGTGGATCTGCAATGGCTTTAAAAATCCTAGCCGAAGATGGTCGCTGAGATGCCAGTTTTTGTAGAACTTGCAATTTGTCCATCCAGGGTTTTGGTTCTTCTGTCACATATACAAATTTACTCAAGTTTGTATGATTGCCTTAATAATCCATATATCTACATATTCAATAATATACCAGAAACTGAATAATGAATGGTAACCTTGAAAGATGTTACTTGGAGCAACAAAATCAAACCTGAGAAAGAGATAAAAAAGAGTCAAATTACAAGTGGTTGTAAAAATTAGCTTGCCAGAAAAAGTAAGAATTACCTAAGAGCATCAAGAACGATGATAAGGAGGCGGCCAACAGCAGGTTCGGTCCAACAATGGTGGCGATGGGAAGAAGAATTGAAGAAGCAAGGGGAATGAGAAACATCAGAGCAATGGCTGTGAAAAGGAAGCTCGGTCCTAGTGAGAAGAAAACCTCTGGTGAATATGAGAATGGCCACCAAATGAAGCACCATTATAACCCAATAAACCCTTTTCCCACTCCACCATGCCCATTTCGCCATTTTCAATTTTTTTCCTTACAGTTTCAGCCGAACAGGGGATTTTGAAATTGCTTTCTCTTCCTCTCTCTTTCCCACTGTTCCCTTGTACTACCCAGTCAAATAAGAAAGAACCGAGTAAGTCAACAATTAATGGGCCTGGGCTGGCCCAAACAAATATGGATGCAGTATTGTCTATGGCGTATGCCTATACGGATCGGCAGGATTGCCTAGATCAAAGGGATGTCTTTGTTTTGATAACCCATAAATAGTACCAGAAATTGAAAAACACAAAAAAAAAAAAATATATATATATATATATATGTAAATGGAAATTTTATAGTGAAGACGGTCCGCATGAGGACAGTAGTATTAGTGATGGTTTTTCATAGTATTAACAACGGTTTCTTAGAAATTCGTCACCAATACTATGAAAAATCGTCACCAATATTGTGGACCGCATGAGGACTGTCCGCACCATAGACGGACCGTATATGTAAAACCAACAGAATAAAAGGTAAAATCATTTGATAAGTTTCTGAGTAACAGTTAGAAAATACCAATTTACCCAAAAAAAAAAAAAAAGAGATAGAAAATACTAGCATTGATGTTAAAGAACCCCACTCCTTTTGTAATCCCCATTTCCAATTTATTCTAAAGGAGGGATTCCTTGGTAGGGGAACACAGTTTACCCATCGAAAATATAAAAATCAATTTCAAAATTAAATTTTAAAATATTTTTTTGGCTTTCTTTCGAGATAAAATCTATATTATATACAATAATATATTATATAAAATACAATAATTTATAAATTATATTATCGATTGTAAAAAATATAAGATCCATATATCAATGTTTGACCTCTTGAAAATATAAGATCCATAATTTATCTATAATTTATTATTGTACAAAAGTTTATTAAAATTGTACTTTGACCTATTCAAGGCTGTATAATCGTTAATTACAGCCTCTTCATGTAAGGAAATATCATTTGATTCTAGTTGTATTTAAGAAAATAACGATTTTTTTTTAATAATTTAACTAAATACAAACTATCCATTTCCTTTACCTTCCATATGACTCGAATTCGTGAAATAAAGGTGTTCTACTACTAGAACAAACCCACTTTATCAAAAAAATAACAATTTTGAAAAAATATTTTTTGCAACTATACTCAATAAAAAATATATATATATATATATTGAACTTCTTATATACCATTTTTAAAAGGACCAAGCAACCTGAAGTTCTTAAGAAAATTTGTTATTTATTTGAAAATTTTAGGAATTAGAATGTAATTTGAGAATTTTGAAATTTGGATTTGGAAAGTTTGAGATTTAGAAATTTGGAATGTGAACTGCATCTAGTATTTAACTAAGCTGCCTATATATCTTTTAAGGAATCAAATCGATCTTAGTTCATTAAAAATCTTCCAATAACCTATAATAGTTGTCTCGGTTATTAGATTTGAGAAAACTTTGAAAAAATAATTTTATGAAATTTTATGCTAAAAGACTTATGTATCACAAAAATAAAGAGACAAGCTAAGTTGGCATCTTCGAAGTCTCAATCATAAACTAACATTTCATAGTATTTATTTGACCACCCTTACTTTTTATAGAAAGCCAAATAATTTTAATTTGCTGAACTTATTATTTGATAACCTTTGATTTGGTTGAATTTTACACCAAACAATAAATTTTTGGTTGTCATTTGAATTTTCTTTTATTAATTGAATTTTATTTTAGAAGTACTCCTTTAATAGCCGTTTATTTGATATGATTATTAATTTTGAAAGCCCTTTTGAATTGTTTAAATATTCAAAAATCTTTTTAATTTTATTGGATTGCTAAACTATTTGGCAGTTAATAATCTTCCAAAATTATTCGAATATTTAAGTAATTTGGCATTTAATTTGATTTAATGCCGAATTTAATTTAATTAGCTACCCATTATTTTGAAGGGTAAAGCCAATCAATATTTAAAATAAAATAATCTATTTAATTTTAATAGACAATTTAATTTGTTTAAAACTGTAACACCTCGTCCCAAATCACACCGGAATCCATGCACGTTAACCAAGGTTGACCGTTGACCGAGCGGGTCAAAAGTTGACTTTTTGTTTCGGTTGGAATTTCTAGTGGACCAAGGTACCGTGGCGAAGTGCATGATGCCCCGAATTCGTAAACTAGTAGCACGTCGAAAACGGAGCTACAGTTTGAAAGTTATGGGCAAAACAAGTTGAGGTGCAAACAGTCCAAAAGGTGCCGGGAGTTGACTTTTTCTTGTGGTGTAATTTTGTTTTGACTCTTGTATGGTTATAAAGTACTCGTCGGTATGAGTTCATAAACTAGCGACACACTTAAATCGGACATTTGGTTAAAAAGTTATGGACGTTTGAAGTTCGCCGGATACCGTAATATTTTATTATATCTGGCTTAAGTGCACAGTAACGCCATGTGTCATCACCTGATTGGTCCACGTGGAATGAACAGTGTCACCACGGTGGCTTTTATTTGACAAAAATCTCGGGGAAGAGAGAGAAAGAGAGAGAGGAGAGAGAGAGAGAGAGAGAAACCGACCGGCCGCCGGAATCTTCATATTTTCCGGCCGATTCATGTTACACGAGCCGGCCAGACAGAAGCCTCTCCCCATTTCCGGCCAAACCCCAAAAAATTTCACAGCCGTTGGTCGCCGGACGCGCCCGGATCGAGGCGGCGAAGATCGGCGGTGATTTTTCCCTCCACAGCCGGCCACTGCCGTTTGCCCTGTTTTCGGCCATTTTCAGGCCACACGCACCAGCCACCCCTCACCACCTCCTCAAGTCCGGCCTACCCACCAAATTTCACGGCCACCGGACCTCCGACGCACCGGGATCGGAGCGTTTTCCGGCGAGGGGTCGAAAATCTTCAAACCCCGATTTCTCCGCCGTCCGGCCTCCGTTTGCCTCACTGCAGGTCCTGTTGGATTCCTCTCCCCTCGATATACAAAACTGCCAAAAATCTTAGCCAACGGCCACCGCACGTGCCGCCGCCGACGACGGTTGCCGGTGACCGAGGCGGCTCGCTGGAAGTTACTGTTCCAGCGAGTACCCAGTCGTACCGCTGGTCCTTGTCCACTGTGTTTGACCTCCTGAACCCGAATCCGGCATCCTTTTCCGCCAATTCGCGACGGTTTGGGAGAATTGAGGAGTCGAAACCCGAAAGTTTTCCGATGAGATTCCGGCCACCTCGGGTCCGATCACCGGAAAGTAAGACCGAATCCGTGATCCTCATCACTCAAGCTTCGATTCGGTATATAACTCGTAACTTTTAGTTGTCGTTGTGTTCGCTCCCCGGGTACCCATTTGGGAATTACCCGATTAAAATATTAATATATTCGGTTGGTGTACTGTGGATGTTTTAGGTGCACGCGCGAGTAGTGGAGTTGATCCTGCGGAGGATCTTAGCTGATTTACGCGCTTAAGGTGAGTGACCCACCTTTAAAAATATTTTGGGCAATTAATTATGTTTAATTGGTATTTAAATTATGCTCATGTGGTACAATTTAATTATGGTTTTATTGTGATTTAATTTATTTATTATGCATGAGCAAAGTATATTTCGGTAATAGTCGTACGTGGTTTTAAGTATTATTTTGGGCATAATTGGTTTAAATATTTTATGAAAATATTTGTTAAATTGGTGGTTTAATTTTATAAATTATGTCCGCGGTGTTTTAATTGTTGAACCTCGTATTACGAGAAAATTATGGTTTTATTTGTTATCGATGTTTTTGTACTGGTTTGTTAAACAAAAATATGTGGGATGGTAAGTGTGAAATTTTGATATATTTCCCACGATAATTTTGGAAAACGGTACAGTTGGTTTAATAATTATTTTAGACGCATTCATACAGTATTGGTGTTCTGGTATATGTATATGTGGTTCAGCGCGCAAGTATTATTATTTCTCCCGTGAGTTGCCATTGGACTGTGGGCAGGCAAGTTTGTTATTGGCCACAGCCGCCCCCCTCCTTGGCCGGGATGATGGTTTTAGCAGCGGTACTGTCAGGACGCCGAAGTGCCGTTTTGCAAGTTTCTCTCTTTAATATCCCCGCCAGTCAGTGCTCAGGACGTTGGGTATCAGAGGGCATCACCGGTATATGGTGTGGTGCGTCAAGTGTAATTTCTTTCAGATAAAGTTTCAAACCCCAAAGGTGTTCAAAAAATTTATTTATTATAATTTACTACATTTTAATTATATATATTGGGGTAATTATTTATTTATTGTTTATCAAATGGTTTGATCCCTTGGTTTTCGGGAAGTACGAATATCGGGTTTTGTGAAATTGTTTTAAAAAGGGAACATTTCCAACGGAGTGATTGGTGAGAGTTTTGAGGGAAAATTATTATTTCCAACTGTTATTATTATTTATTTATTAATTGTTGGTATTAATTCAATTCCCTTATTTATTATTATTATTATTATTATCATTAAAAGTGTTCAGTAGTTAGGGTCACTCATTGAGATGATTAGCATCTCACGTTTTTAAGTTCCGTTCCCTTAGGTGCAAGGGGTGGTAGACGTTCTTCCGGAGCGAACCAATTCTCCGCTGCTATCGTGTTTCGAGAAGTACTCTCGTACTCATTCCTTTCAGTTGTATTATTTCTTTCATCTTTGTTGTATTTCTGTTGATTAGCACTTCATAAAACTCTGTATACTATTTGGACACTTATGTTTTATTTATGCACTGGGCTGCTGTTATAGTTGTGAAGTGCTGTAAATTGTGGAACAACTTGTAGTTTTGCGGGAGGAATAAGACGGTGAATATAGAAGTGTGTTTTCAGTGCAGGTAATTTTTGGTAAGTGCTACCCTTAGGGGAGGTGTTGCCAGATTTTCCGTTGGAAGGTTCGGTGGTATTTTCCTGGGATCAGGGCTTGTCTAGGGTTCTGGGGAGGAATTCTGGACGGGTCCTGACAAAAACAATCCATTTATACCCAATTAATAAATTAACAATCATAAAGTTTAATTGGACTTTAAATTTTAGTCCATTGAACTAAATGCATTATTAATTTAAAATTCATAACCTAATATTTGTTTGGGTTATTAATTTAATTGAGCTTTTAAAAGATTTAAAGCTTTTATTTAATTAAAGAACCTTTTGAGTTGTAGGCAAAATGAATGGCCTTAATAATTTAATTGAATTGAGACCCACCTTAAATTAATAGGGGAAAACACAAAAACGCTCACCCCTCACACAAAGTGATGAAAAATGACCACCTATTTCAATAGACATACTATATAAAAATTATTAGGTTTATTCAAGACCAAAAAGTAATTTAATTCGAATTTCGACTCTTAACTAATTTGATTAGGAAATAAAAACTTACAGCAAACATACATCATTTAGAAAATCATCTCTAATAAAATAGAGAGGATACTACATATAAAATTCCAAGCCAAAATAACCTCGTTTGAATCTACTTTGAATTTTACAAACCAATCATTCTGCTGTCGCTGTCACATATAAAATCAAATAGGAAACACAAATTTTAAAATTGCAAAATAAATTGGAAACAGACCAAAATTAAGTAAATAAATTTCTACAAATTCATAAAGATGTCTAGTATCATTCATAAAAGAATTCGGAGTCAAATAAAATTTTTAGGTATTTAAAACAAATTCAAACATTCATATTATACAAATGCCCACAAAAATTTCATATCAGTGCTCCATCATCTAAAATTCAATCTAATCCTAGAAACTTATCTCGAACCATATAAATCTTATAAAACATCAAATAGACATATAACATAAAAATTCTATCCTTGGCTTGTAATACACGGTGGATATATGTGTATATATGTATTTTTTTAAAAAGGTTTTATAACTATTTTTTTTTAACGAAAAAAATAAAGCTTTTATCCTAATAGATGTGGTTATAAGTATATTTTAATTTTATTAGGAAATTGAAGAAAAAAAAGGTATTTAATCTATTTTTGGTTTTATAAAAAAAAAAGGAAAGATACATTTATTTTATTTTTACGTTGTTTTTAACTTTGCACCACTAGGGTATCAGGTAAGTCTTCTTCTTCTTTTTATTCTAGCCCTAAAAAGCTATTAGGGTTAATATTAAGGGCTTCCGATCTTAATTTAGGGTTTTGGTATCCATTTAAGATTGTTAGGGATCCAGTATCTTTGGAGTTCAATTTCTAATCAAGTTTTGGAGCATAGAAAGGAAGATCCTGAATCTTTGAAGTTGCTCAAGTTTAGTTTCTGATCTTTTTTATTTATTTATTTATTTTTTATGTTATATGAGATTATTTGAGATATTTTGTAGTTCTAGAAGTAATAGTTGAGGTTGAATTGAAGAATTTTGTTGAAACCCTAATATGAAATTTATAGGTGATCTATACAGGGTGACTGTTTGAATTTATTTAAAATAGTAAAAGTTTCTTTTGGAACTAAAATTTTTACGAATAAAAATACACATGTTTATAAAGCAGTATAAATTTATTTGGGTCGATTTGAATCTGTTTTCAATTTATTATGAAAATTTGAATTTATACACTCTGTTTGGTTTTTCTTTGCCTCTGCAATATGGTTTGTATGTAAAAACTTTATAACAGATCTAAATGAAATTATTTTTATCTGAAAATTTTTATAATTTATTCTTTGTATGTATAATATTAGTATAAAAAAATATAGCTTCAAATTCATTATATTTTTTCCATATTGATTTTTTGAGTTACCTATATCCAGCTGTCTGAATTTATTTTCTGGTCCTTTTAGTAAAGAATAAAATTCAATTTAAAATTGTTTTATATTTTTATTTGACCTAATAATTTTTTATATAGAATTATTACTATATATATTTAAACTTTGTAAAATTTTACTACTTTTAAAAGTGTATTTTATTTTTAATGAATTTTTGTGTAGACATGATTCCCTGTAAAATGCTGATTTTCGGTTTCTATCAACTAGTTACTAAATTTAATTTGACCATGTTTTCGATCCTTGTTTGGTTTTTTAAAATTTTTTATGAGTATATTAATGTCTAGTTTTAATCTGTAAAATTTCAAATGGATACAAAATTGCATGAAAGAGCAACAAATTGAACATTAAATGAAGGTTTCTGAAAATCTAGTAGTTTCAGTATTTTTTTTATTAACGTTTGAATGAGTTTTGAATGGTCTTTATGAAATTGTTTTAATCACAGTCACTTATGCATGTGTACAGAACCCCCATAATTTTTCAGGCTTAGATGATGTAGTTTGAATAAGGAATTGAAATCTTGTTTAGAGACTATTTAGGAATTGATAGGTTTTTATTCGATTTTTGGTGATTTGATCTCATTCTAAGCTTATGATTTTAAAATTTGGGGCTTAGGCTATGATGATCTTATGGTATCAACTCTTATTCATTTAGTTTGAAATTAAGAGCTTGAGTATGGGATTTATACGTAAGATATTTATGGTATATGATAGTTCTGTTTTATACTGATAAGAGACTATTGATATTATTCATAAGTTATTAATTTTTTGTGGACCTTGCTGATCAAGGTAAGTTACTGAACTTTTTAAATTGAAATTATAGCAAATATGTACTTATGTGATTGATTTATTATGTTTTTCTACAAGCTTATGTTTTATGAAATATATATATATATATATATATATGTATTGTACAAATAAATTGTTGGATTAATTTATATATGTATTTTTGCTCTGGTTGTTGGTATTTAGTATGCACTTATGGATATGTTATAATATGTTTTTGGGTGTTGAGATGAATCATGTAAAAGTATTTTCTAGTGATTTATGGTTCTTTACCTTCGGTTTTAAACATATTGTTTCATGTGGGAAGACCTACTGATGATCACAGTAGGAGTATGGCTCAACCAACCATCATGCGATCAAGGAGGAAGGCGGCTGATACTCACTTTACAAATATCCTTAACCTTCAAATCCATGGCTCCTACAGGATGACCATACATACTTGCATGCTAATCAACAATATAGTACAGAACGCTAATATTATATGATATATCTAAAAACTATAAAATTTTAAAATAATATAAATACCAAAATTTCATAAAATACCATCGGATTCAATATACTTTTGTTAAACTCATAAAATTTCATATTTACTTTAAACCACCACTTAAATCCAACGATTTTATAAAATTAATTTTTACCAAAATAATTTCAATTCAACAATTATCAAGATACACAAATATATTTTATACACTAAAATTTTTTATTATTCTTAAATCCTTAAAATTTATTTATACAAAAAAAATATTAAATCAAATAAAATGTACATATAACTTAATTTCACAAAAATACCTTTTATTATGCAAAATAAATATAACAGTAAAATTTAACAATAATTCCAATAATAAATAATCATAAATAATTTTTTCAAAACCATATAACAAATATATTTAAATCGCATAAAATAGTATAATAAAATCAAATAACAATTTTCTAAACTTTTAAAATATACATAATATTTTTCAAAATTTTAAATAGCACTATATATATATGTATACACATATTTATGTAACAAGTATATATTCTGATCTATATACATAACACAATCTTTTAACAGTATACACATACTTATATACATATTTATACAAATATCTATATATATATATATATCTATATATTTATTCGTATACACTCAACTATATATATATATATACATATATATGCATATATAACACCACACACACACACACACACACACACACACACACATATTCATGTACATACAATTATTTTATATTCATGTACTTAACATATATATATATATATATGTATGTATAAATCTACACACATGCCAAAGGAATGCCTACATATACTTACATATATAGATTTATACAACAATATACATTTACAAACATACATACACATTTCTCTACATGAACATGTACATACACAATTTAACACAATTATCACATTAAATACAAAATTTATTCAAAAATAGCAACTTTTCAAATTATCACCATAATTCACAAATAAGGTACCCAATAGAAAGCTAAAGAAATGAGGAATATGCTACTAACCTCCATTGGGCTCAACACCATCGATGTTGACTGGAAAATGACTGAAAAGTTTTGACCAAAATCTCCTCCAATGTATCTCACAAATAGTTTGGTATTTGGACGAATGGAAGCCATTTTTGAAGTTAGGGGAAAAGTACGGGGAGAGACCAAGCTGGCCGACAGCCATCGGAAAACCAGTGAACGGGAAATCGACGGCCGCTGGCAATGATCCAAGCACGTTTGCCAGCCAAATGGTCAGAGATTTGATTGCTGATGTCACCCAGACGGTCATGTCATCGCCTAGTGGCCGAGATGTGGCCAAAACAACTAGTCAATGGAAAGAGAGGGAAGGAGAGGAAGAAGAGAGAGAGAGAGAGAGAGAGAGAGAGAGAGAGAGAGAGGGGTATGCTCCTCCTTTTTTACACGGGAGGGAGAAAAAAGAGAGGGGGAGAAAGAAAAAAGACAAAAAATTTTTTTTTTTTATTTTATATTATTTTTTAAGGATGACACATGGCTTTCCTAGGATGTGACATGTGGCATTCTCTAAACATGACATATGACACCTTCCAATTGGTGACACATGGTATGAATCAAAGACTTTTTTAAGTATTCTACTACCCAGTAAAATCAGTCCCGAAAAAGACAGGCATAACTTTACAGACCTGTAACTTTTCAATTGTAGGTCCAAATTAAGCGTGCTACTAGTCTATGAACTCGTATCGACGAGTACTATCATATAGAACATGAGTCAACATCAAAATCCATATAATTAAAAAGTCAAATTTTGACTCATCGATCAGTATGGAATCGTATCGGCGAGCACTATCGCATAGTACATTAGTCAATATCGAATTCCATATAGATAAAAAGTCAACTCCGGACTCATCGATCAATCTAAGTCACATTTTGTTTGGACCATAACTTTCTAACTTTTGCTTCAATTTTGGCTTACTACTAGCCTATGAACTTGTATTGACAAGTACTTCGTCATGGTAACTTGATCAATATAAAATTTCTCTTATAGTAAAAGTTAACTGTGGGACCTACTTGGTCAATCCCGATCAACCTTGGTTAAACCTGGTCAAAAATTTAAACTCGGGGCATTTTTCTCAACTCGGGGTGTTACGACCTGCCCCCCTTATAAAAATTTCATCCTCAAAATTGAGCACACCAAACTAGGACTATTTGGTCACGTTATCCCCTGACTGACCATAGAAAATATGTATCACCTTCAAGAATAACTATATGGTGATGAGTAATCATTCGGGTACACCACCACACTATATGCTAAAAACTCCTAGGGGTAACGAAACTTAGAGCTTTGATACCCTTCCATCAAGACCCACCCCGGATCCCTTACTGGAATCCTAGATAAGCTTTGATCCTAAGGCAAACCTTACTGTAATATTTTATGAAAAATCTAGCATCATCTCCCTTAAATGTTGAGCATGTCCCAAAAAATATATGCACAAAGAAACACAGTCCAATATCATACCACCTTATTTCTCCCACCTTACTATAAAAATTTTCACAAAGGGCATTACTTCACTAATAAATGTATAAGAATATAGATGCAGAAAATAAGTTAATGAATACAAATACTTTTAGGACTCATGTCCGCCCACACCACCCACTTAGTACAATTCTACATTTCTATACCATTTTATGAACACACCAAATGCATAAATGTAGATAGAAGGGTAATAAAACAATAATAATAATAATCGTATTAATAATGATAATAATACAACTTGCCTAGGGTTAATATATCTGCCTGAAGACTACCACACTTGCCCAAAGACTATCATACTTGTCTGAAGGCTACTATACTTGTCCGAATATTATCATACTTGTTTGATGGAATGTGTACAATGAGTATGCAATTGATACGAGTGATGATAATAATAACAGAAGCAAATTTATAGGTAATGAATAATAATAACAATAATAGTAATAGTAAATAATAATAATAATAATTTCAACAACAATAACGATGATGGTGATAATAATAATAATAATAACAACAATAATTACGATAATAATTAACAACAATAACAACGGTGACTATTAATAATAATAATAATAATAATAAATAGTAACAAATAATAATAATAACAACAAATAATAATAATAATAATAATTATAATATACAAATAATAATATTAACAATAACAACAATAATTACAATAATAATAATGGTAATAATCGAAATCATAATCATGAATAAATAAAATAATGTAAAATAAAATTTTAAAATTTATAAATATACTACAAAATGTGCACACTCGTAGCAGAGATATATCATATACCATATAAAATGTTAATACATGATCCCATGATATCAGTTGTCGCAAATACACTGCTACCAATACGGTTCGGAGTAGTTGCCTATAATTGCCTTTGGACCCACTAGTATTGTAGGTAGTAGAGTTACGAGGTTAAGATATTTATAGATCGAATTAGATCGTTGTATGCCCTCATACGGTGTGGTGCATACAGACATAATATAATATATATATATATATCTATTGAAAAAGATTTTTGATGCACCATACAAATATATCAGTGGTGTCAAACAGTACCCGACGTCTTGAGAACTACCTGACGAGGATGTTAAAGAGAAAAACTTGCAATCGATCACTTTGGCATCTCACAATGCCAATTGCTAATAACTTGCCATGACTAAAACAATCGTCATTTGATAGAGGAGAAGGTGATTGATACTCACTATGCACTATACTTGCCAAACTTCAGGTTTATATTTCTCACAGAATGGTCATACATATGTGTGCACTAACCCATCCTAACCAGCTATCTTACGATCGGGGGGGAGAGACAGCTGGTGTTTATTCTGCATTATACATGCCTACCCTTTTTCATCATAACTCATAAAAGATGACCATGAATATAATTTGTACGCTAATCCATAACATAATAACCAACCATCCTGCGGCCAGAAAGGGAGGCAACTAATGCTCACTTTTGCTAAATTTGATAAAATACCATCGGATTTGATCTACTTTTACTAAACTCATAAAATTCCATATTTACTTTAAACCACCACTTAAATCCAACAATTTTATAAAATTATTTTTTACCAAAACAATTTCAATTCCACAATTATCCAGATACACAAATATATTTTATACACTAAAATTTTTTATTCTTCTTAAATCCTTAAAATTTATTTATACAAAAATTATATTAAATCACATAACATTTGCATATAACTTAATTTCATACAAATACATTTTATTATACAAAATAAATATAATAGTAAAATTTAACAATAATTTTAGCAATAAGTAATCACAAATAATTTCTCTAAAACAATTTTTACCAAAACAAATTGTTTTTTTACCAAAACAATTTCAATTCCACAATTATCCAGATACACAAATATATTTTATACACTAAAATTTTTTATTCTTCTTAAATCCTTAAAATTTATTTATGCAAAAATTATATTAGATCACATAACATTTGCATATAACTTAATTTCATACAAATACATTTTATTATACAAAATAAATATAATAGTAAAATTTAACAATAATTTTAGCAATAAGTAATCACAAATAATTTCTCTAAACATACATAATATTTTTTGAAATTTTAAATAACATAAAAAAAAAATATATATATATATATATACAGTCCGTTTATGGTGCGGACGGTCCTTATGCGGACCACAGTATTGGTGACGGTTTTTCATAGTATTGGTGACAATTTTCTAAAAAACCGTCATTAATACTATGAAAAATTGTCACTAGTACTGCGGTCCTCATGCAGACCGTCTTCACCATAGAATTTCCGTATATATATATATATATATATGTATGTATGTATACACATCTTTATGTACACAAGTATATATTCTCATCTATATACATAACATAATCTCTTTAACAATATATACATACTTATATACATATTTATACAAAAATATATATATCTATATATTTATTCATATACACTCAAATATATATATATATATATATATATGCATATATAACCACATATGTTCACACACACACACACACACATATATATATATATATATATTTTTCATGTACATACAATTATTTTATATTCATATACTCAATACATATATATATATATATATCTACAGACATGCCAAAAGAGTGATTACATATACTTACATATATATATATATATATATATATATTCATGTACATACAATTATTTTATATTCATATACTCAATACATATATATGTATATATCTAAAGACATGCCAAAGGAGTGCCTACATATATTTACATATATAGATTTATACAACAATATACATTTACAAACATACATACACATATCTGTACATGAACATGTACATACATACACAATTTAACACAATTATCACATTAAATACAAAATTTACTCAAAAATAGCAAGTTTTCAAATTACCACCATAAGTCACAAACAAGGTACCAATAGAAAGCTAAAGAGATGAGGAATACACTACTAACCTCTTTTCGGCTTAACACCGTCGACATTGGTAAGAAAGTTTCGGCCAAACTCTCCTCCAATGTATCTCACAAACGGTTTGGAATTTGGACAAATGGAAGCCATGTTTGAAGTTAGTGGGTCAAAAACTAGGGGGTTTGACCAAGCTCGTGGCCAAAAGCCATCAGAAAATAGGTGGATGGGAAATCAGATCACTGATCCAAGTTTGTCGGCAGGCCAAACGGCCAGAGATTGGATTGCCGACGCAACCCGACCATGGGCACCTGCACCGACCTGTGTGTTTCATCGCTCGATGGTCGAGATGTGGCCAAACAGCCAGTAAATGTAGAGAGAGGGCCGTCTGTTCCTCTTTTTTTTTTTTTTGCACGTGAGGGAGAAGGTTGGGGGGGGGGGGGGAAGGAAAAAGAAAATGAAAAAGAAAAAGAAAGATATATTTTTTATTTTATTATTATTTTTTTAGGATGACATGTGGCCATCCTAGTATGTGACATGTGGCACATTTAATGTAACACCCCGTCCCAAATACAACGGAAAATTTTCAACTTTGACCGAGATTGACCGTTGACCGTTGACCATTGACCGAAGGGGTCAAAAGTTGACTTTTTGACTCGGATGGAATTCTAGGTTGACTGAGGTACCGTTACGAAGTACATGTTGTTACGAGTTCGTAGACTAGTAGGACGTTGAAAAAGGAGCTACGGTTTGAAAGATATGAGCAAAACAAGATTGGGGTCCAAACTGTCCAAGGGTGCCGGAGTTGACTTTTTATTTATGGTGAAATGAGCTTTGACTCATACATGGTTGTGAAGTGCTCGTTGATACGAGTCCACAGACTAGTGGCACGCCTGATTTGGACATCCCGTTAAAAAGTTATAGCCCTGCAAAATTTTAAGATACCGTATTATTTTAATATTATTTTTAAACGTGTAACAATGTGCCACGTGTGACTTAATAAATGTGATCATGTTTCACCATGATGAGATGCCACATGTCAACCATGCTTAATACCATATTATTTTATTATTGTTATTTTATATAATAATATTATTTTTAATATTATTTAATTATTTTATTTTATTTTCTTTTTCTTTTTCTTTTTCTTTTTTTTCTTTTTCTTTTCTTCTCCCCACGTGGGAAAAAAGGGGGGGGGGGGGGGGGGCACGAGGATTTCTTTTTCTTTTCTTCTTCTTCTCCTTCTTCTTCTTCCCCCCAATGAGTCCCTCTCTCTCAGTCTGCGTTTTTCTTCCGGCCATCGGACGGCCACACGCTCCAAGCGACGGGACAGCCCACGGCCAGGCGAGCTCAGCCGTTGGCTGACAGACGTGCTCGGATCGGCGCCCAACATCGGCGGCCAGCGTCTTCCCTGTTGACCAGTTTTCCGGCGGCGTGACTGGTCCTTTCCCATGAATTTAGGCCCCCTGAATCCATTTTCGAGCTCGGATTGGCTCAGATCTGGCTCATTCGTGAGATATGACAAGAGATCCGTTTCGGCAGCAACTTCACGGCAGGATTCCGACGACCTCCGGCGGCGGTGGGACCAATTGAAGGTATCTCCTTGATGCTTTCATCATAAACTTCAATTTGGTAGCTAGAATGTGAATTATAATTGAGTAATTAGGAAGTTGCCATTGATGGAGTTAGGTTGTGTTTATGTTGAAATTGGATAGAGATTGGACAAGCCCTTAGCCAATTGCCATTACATTTGGGTTCTTAATGATTGTTAGAGGCTAAGGAAATGGTTAATTTGAATTAATTGTCAAGATATTGAAAAATCCCAAATTTACAGTTTAGGCCATACGGGTTCATCTGATTTTCTATCAAATTAGAGTGGGCAATGTCAATAATATTAAGTAGAACGTGTAAAAGGACTGTTATAGACTTTGTGAGTTTACTTGTTATATTGATTGGAATTATTACACAAAAAATTATAGTTAGCATGTGTATAGATTGATATATATATATATATATATATGTATATATGCACATGTACGGTAAACATATGATACATATATGTATGTATAAATATATATATATATATATATATATTCATATGTATTGTTAATGGGCATATACATATATATATATATATATATATATGGAGATGTGTGATGTTATATGAAAATACCTAATTATATATATGTGGATATATATGTGTGTGTGTGAATATATATATCTATGCATTTGTGTGCATCAAGACATTTATACATATGTATTTTATATCAGTCAAAATTTTGAAGTATATCATATATGTTTAAATTTTAAGAGATATTGTTATTTGATTTTAATGTGTTATTTTAATGTGATTTAAACATATTCGTTTTATAGAATTAATTAGATCATATGTATTTAATATTTGAGAAACTGCTATTTAAATTTATGATGCTAAGTACATTGATTTAGTATATATATTGCCTCATATTTATATTTTGGGTTGCTGAATTAAGTATATTTTGTGTTAATTAAATATTTGAAGAATGAATTTTATGTGTTGGATATTTAACTAAGTTATTATTTATATTGAAAATGCCAAATTGTGTTGAATTGAATTATTGTGGAAGAGACCAATTTTATGAAATTATGATTTAAATTTTATTATGTTTATTGATGCTAAATGGAATTTTGGTTTATTAAGGGATTCTTGATTTTTATTATTGTGATTTAATTGTATTCATTACGTATGAGCAAGGTGTTTTCATTTCATTAAGGGTATTTGGATTTTAATATTATTTTTGGGCATGATTTGGTTTTAAATATTTCGAGGAAAATATTGGTTAAGTTTGGTGGTTCCAAATTATATAATTATGCCCTTGGAATGTTATTTAATTGATTTTATGATTGGGGAAAAATTATTTGTATATTATTATCGGTGGATTTATGCTGGTGTTAATTAAGAAAAATGTGGGATGGTGAATTTGAAAAAAAAAAAAAGGGGTATAATTCCCACGGTAAATATTGAAAAAAAAGTTGCGTATTTTAATAATAAATATGGTTATTTATTTTAGATACACCCATACACGTACTGGTGTTCTGTACTGTATATGTGATTATGATAAGCGCGCAAGTTGTAATGTCTCTCGTGAGTTGCCATTGGACCGAGGGTAGGCAAGTTTGATATTGGCCATAAGCCACTCCCCTCCATGGCCGAGATGACGGTTTAAGCAGCGGCGCTGTCGGGACTCCGAAGCAACCGTATGCAAGTTTCTCTCTTTAACCTCCCGTCGGACGGTGCTCGGGATGCTGGGTATTGGAGGGCACCACTAGTATATAGTATGGTGCATCAAGTATATATATATATATATATGTGTGTGTGTGTGTGTGTGTGTGTGTGTTCGTACATATATTTGTATGTTATATTATTTGATATTATTCTGTATATACCGCACCATGCAGAGGCGGCAAACAAATGTGGTCCATGTAGAGCTAGCCCCATAATCATGTTGCCTACGAGTCCAGGGGATAGGATGGCCAATATAGGTAACCACCCTGGTTTGTATTAGTAGCAAGGTGCGGCAATAGCTGGAATCATGGATCACGTAGTATGTCAGAAGGTATCGTAAGGGTCTCCATTACGAGCGTGCATAATTCATTTTATGCTATGGATTTTAAGATATGATTTTTATGTATTTATGTTAGGTTATCTAATTGTGATTTAATTTCTTACCAATATTCTTAATCGATGTTATTATATTATTATTACTACCATATAATACCTTCGGATAAGTATAATAGCCTATGGGCAAGAAAGATAGCCATCGAGCAAGTATAATAGTTCTCGGACAGGTGGTAGCCTTTGGGTAGGTGAGATAGCCCTTGGGCAGGTGTGGTTATGTGGTAGCCCTCGGGTAAGTCACATTACTACCAGTATCATTAAAACGTTGTTATTGTTTTTATTTTGTTGTTAATGTGATGTTGTTTTACCTTTCTTTCTATGTTATGCATTGGCATATTTTTAACACGATATTGAAGTGTAATTGACATGTGCAGCACTAAGTGGGTGGTGTGGGCGGACGAGAATCTATGATGGTATATTTTAATTCGTTATTTACTAAATTAATTCCATTATATGCCTTTTGTATAATTTGTTATTGAAGTGCTGCCAGTTGTGGAACTTAAATTGTAGTAATGTGGGAGGAATAAGGTGGTGTATATAGAAGTGTATTTTCAGTGCAGGAAAAATTGTGGTAAGTTCAACCCTTAGGGGAGGTTCTGCCGAATTTTCCATTGGAGGACCCGGTAGAGTTTCCCTGGGATTAGGGCTTGTCTAGGGTTTCGGTGAGGAATTTTGGACGGGTCCTGACATTCAATTGGTAACATGTGGCACAAATCAATGACTTCTACTACCAATAACAATCAATTTCGAAAAAGACATGCACTACTTTACATTCCTATAACTTTTCAACCATTGGTCCAAATTAAGTGTGCCTCCCGTCTATGAACTCGTATTGATGAACACTATTGCATAGTATATGAGCCAACATTAAAATCCACGTAAATAAAAGGTCAACTTCAGACTCACTGATCAGTACAGGTCACATCTTGTTTTTACCATAACTTTCTAACCTTAGCTCCGATTTTAGCATACTACTAGTTTACGAACTTGTAATAATGAGTACTTCATCATGATAATTTAATAAATACAAAATTTGTCTCACCGTAAAAAGTCAACCATAAAACCTGCTTGGTTAACCTCAGTCACCCTTGGTCAAACCTGGTTAAAAATTTAAACTCAGAGCATTTTTCTTGGGTTGGGGTGTTACAGAGCGGGATACACATTGTTTCAAAAGCACAGGCAAAATTTCTTTATGTTTATTATCCTTCCCCATTTGGACAGAGACCCTTACCATGGAATGGGGTATATATTACTTCAAAATCTCAAACATAATTTATTTATGTTTGATATCCCTTCCCATTGAGGCTAGCTTGTCGTATGGGTCGGGGTACAATCCTAGCTTAAGTTTCCATCCTTTCTTTTAACCTCTAATTTTTCATCTAAGTTCATTTTTCAAAGAAAAAACTTTTAACAAAAGGGAGAAATAATATTAATTATCATTTTGATAGGGTAATTTTCTAATTGCTGTAAATAATCATTGTATGTGTTCTTGATTTGGTTTTTTTATGTATAAACTAAAGAATTAAAAATTAAAGACGTCTTTTCATTTTAATTGTTTGTCTAATCTGTTATGGAAACCTAAATCATGAAGATGTTAATGAACCCTCACATACTTCCAAAGATTTGGATTAAAAAAAAAATCCCAGAGCAAATTTAAAATGAAAAAAATTCAAAAGAATAGATATGTGTTCCTAATCCGAGCAATGCTCCAATCACTGTTGAACAGATTTGCTGATTTTCAATTTTTTGCTCCAATTCTTCCATAGAGAGAGATAAAGAAACTTTTTTAAAGGTGATGTAATTGGTAATTCATTAGATAAAGTAAATGAAATGTGAGTAAAATTGTTGAAAATGAAAGATGCTGACATTTTTCTTTATTTTTGGTGAAAGATAGGCAGTTTTGTTTTTGGGAAATTTGGCCCATTACCCCTCTTTTAAAGGGCTTAATGAAATATACCCCTTCCATTTTAAAATTTTTTTTTTTATCTACCCATCTATACCTATTTTATCCTTAATAGAAATTAGAAATGACTTGAGTGTCCCTTTTTTCCCTAGAGAAATCCACATCATAATCCCAAATCCCTGCACCCTTTCTTCCCATAGACAGGGATGGTTATTGGAAATGGTTTGTTGGTTACTTGGCATCAGGAGCTGCTACTGGTGCTTCTTCCCTTCTCTTTGTCTATTCATGGGACTATCCTTGTACCCTTTTGGCTAATGATGCTAAGGCTGCAAAGAAAGAAGGAGAAAGGCAATTCAATGGTTTGGTCAATGTTTACAGGAAGACATTGAAGAGCGATGGTATTGCTGGTCTTTATCGTCAATTCAACATTTCTTGTGTTGATATCATCATTGTGTGTCATGGTCTCTATGTTGGAATGTATGATTCTCTGAAGCCAATGTTCTGGTTGGAAGCTTGCATGTTGGTAGATCAATGGTTATTCTTTTCAATTTTTTTGATGATATACAAATGTTTTACCACTACTTAATGTAGATGGTATCATAACCACTTAAATGATTGCCTTTTGGTCACGCCCTTGTTTTCCAAAGTCAATGGTTTACTTGCTATATAAAATCATTTTGAAGTAATGTTTGCATGAATACATTCATTTCATGTTCCAAACTACTTTTGTGAAATCTATTCTCTTTAGTATTTTGGTATGTGCCCCTGTTTTGAGTAGTGAAAAAAGGAGCAAAATAGAGGAATTTAGAGGAGAGACGAGAAGAAGAAAAAAGAGAAAAGAAAGATAGCTTTTCATATATTATTACAATTATTTTTATATTATGTATGAAACCATAAAAATTGTGCTAAAATATTATTGAATGCAACTTAAGTAATGATAAAAAACATAAGAAAAAAGAATACAAATTAATCTGTTAAGAAACAAGAAAGAATATTTGTATTTTCAAAATTATCAACGGCCCGTCGATAATATCAATATTGGTAATTTTTCCAAAGATTAACATGCTTGCTGAAAAAATTACCGACGACATCCATCAGTAATACAAATGGCCCTTTGATAATTTTTCATATTAATTTTTTAACATAAATCATCAAAATTCATTACAATTACTTTTATATTATATATTGCACCATACAAAACGTTAAGTGCAACCTTCTTTCATCATAAGGAAATAAAAAATAAAAGAAAACACAATAAAATGTTAAGAAACAAACGAAAAAAAAATCTTGATATCAAAAGTACCGAAGGACATCGATATTATTGATGGGAGCCATCGATATCAAAAGTTTGCTGGAAAAATTACCGACGGCCCCATTGGTAATATTGATGAACCATTGGTAATTTTTTATTTTAAATTTTTTTAATACAAATCGTCAAAATTCATTACAACTAATTTTATATCATATATTGCACCATGCAAAATATTGAGTGCAACCTTCTTTTATGATAAAAAAACATATAAAAAAAAGAAAAAGAAAACACAATAAAATATTAAGAAACAAATAAAAATAGTTCTTAGTATCAAAATTACCAAAGGGCCATTGGTATTACCAATAGAAGCCGTCAGTAATTTTTTCAAAACTTGACAAGCTTGCTGAAAAAATTACCAACAGATCCCATCGGTAGTAGCGATGGCCCATCGGTAATTTTTCATTTAAATTTTTTATTAAAAAATTATCAAAATTCATCACAACTACTTTTATATTATGTATTGCACCATACAAAAGGTTGAGTGCAACCTTCTTTCATGATAAAAAAAAAAACATAAAAAATAAAAGAAAACACAATAAAATGTTAAGAAACAAACAAAAAAATTCTTAGTATCAAAATTACCAAAGGGCCATTGGTATTACCGATGGGAGCCATCGATAATTTTTTCAAAACTTGACAAGCTTGCTGGAAAAATTACTGACGACTCCCATTAGTAATACCGATGACCCATCGTTAATATTTCATTTTAAATATTCTTAATTCAAATAATGAAAATTCATTACAACTACTTTTACATTATGTATTACACCATAAAACATGTTGAGTGCAATCTTCTTTAATGATAAAAAAACATAAGAAAGAAAACAGCACACAATAATACGTTACCAAAGAGCAAAAAAAATTGAATTATCTTAATTATCGAAGGGCCATCGGTATTACCAACTCAAGCCATCGGTAATCTTTCAAAAATTTACCAAGCTTACGAAAACATTACCGACAGTAACCATCAATAAAACCGATAGCCCTTCGGTAATTTTTCATTTAAAATTTTTCAATACAAATCATCAAAAATCATTATAACTACTTTTATATTATGTACTGCACCATAGAACATGTTGAGTACAACCTTCTTTAATGATAAAAAAACATAAGAAAGAGAAAAAATCTAATATCTAAACCTTAATTACTTTCTAAAAGGCAAACAATATCATCTTTGTGCTACATACAGACCGAGAATTGGCCAACATTAGTTCTGAAGTTTACCCAAACCTTGAGCTACTAATTAGTCTAAAAATGAACCCAATTATTTCCACATAATTAGAAAGTTAGTTTTCCAAACTCCTCATCTAGTGTATCAGCTGTGTTATGCTTCCTTATGGAACATTTCAATCTTTCACCAGGGCTTACAACTATTTGGTTGCGAGGATAAGATGCCGGTAATGTAAATGGAGAGGCACAAATAGTGTGTTGAATTGAGAAAGGGCTTGGTGATATATGCTTTTGTTTTGGAAGAGTGCCGCCAAATCTTCCTTGGTCATATAGAGACATAGATTCTGAAGCAGAGTGTTGTTTTGTGGCATCATCTACATACAGGAGATCATCAACCCTTGCCATTATATTGAAGGCTAAGCTTTCCATCACCCTAGAATAGCTTTCAAGAAACGACTATCCCACATTCTGTAGCATAAAGGATTCTCCAGTTTTCCCATTTGTTAATATCATCAAAATGACCAAAAAACAAGCATTGAAGAAAATAAAAAGTTGCAGTAGCATTTTGATTTGATACTCTAATCATACATAGAATATATAATAACATTGGTTCCCATACCTTAGGCAAGCTCTGTAAGTAAGCATTTAGGATTTCCATCTTAGCCAGAACTTTACTATTGATTGCCATGGCAAACTTAAGGATCTAATTTGTGGATTCTCTAAATTATTGCAATCTCTACCTCCCATCATCATACTAGAGGACAAGCAGCAATTAGAGAACCTCAAACACCACATGCTTTAGATGTTAGTCGTCAATGGTAGAGAGTAAACCACAATTTTACCTAAACCTTACATAGATTTAAACAACTGCACTAATGTGGAGCAATATTACAAATAGAGTATATGAATTTTAATATGTATATAAGCAATTGCACAACGTAAATTTATGTCAAAAGTTGATTTGACTACAAAACCATATGATAGAAAGTTAAATCATAGTTTGCCATGATTTGTTTATCATTCTTCACTTTTGATAGAAAGCTTGATACCTAAATGTAGTCTTGGTGTATTCAAAGAATTAAGCCCAATCAGATTGATACCTACAGATGTAAAATGCCATAATCACTGTAGTAATTTTATGCAAAGAGCACAAGTAACATATAAGCATCAGTTAAAAATCCTAGATTATAGTATCATTGTTTTAAACCTTTGCGTAGTTCATGGTGTATGGATTCACACCATACTTTTGGGTAGTATCAATTGATCTTAGGATTTCAATTGCAGCAACCAGCTCTATGAACTCTATATTTGTGTCAATTAATCATTTATTGCATTATAATATAACTTATTCACATGCCACTTGTGAGAGTCACACATACTTTGCATTTTGGTTGTAAACACCAAGCTAAGTTCATCCAGGGTCATTAGTCAAGCTCATGGTCACTTGATTAGATTTATGTTTTACATTGTAGGAAATAGTGCCATTATGATTTCTCACATATTTCAATGTATATTCTTGCCAGGATGAAAATTGCTAAATAAGCTCTTTAGAGGGGGGTAGCTAGTCGGCAAGTTATTGGGCTAGATCGCTAGCATAGGTGAGAGAACTTTTAATAGCGTGCTTGTAAACCTCTCTGCTATTCTCTCCATCCCCCAATAAAACAAATACATTTTATTCAACTGTGTTGTTGCCTTCTTTGATTGCCCCTTTACTAACGATTGTTGTGATATGTTTTATTACATGCTTGGTGCTTGCACAATACTAAAATCGTGTGCGTTATTTGCTTGCTAAGGACATTAACGGTTGGCTTACTACCTGTGAAGGGCTAGTAAGCACCACATGACCCACGTTGCACACTTGAGATAGTGGGATTGTGACAGTCGATATCAGAGCATGGTTGCTAGTTGATTAACACAGATGCCGAATCTAATGAATGAGATGCGATTCGATACTATCGACCACTAGGATCATGGATGCACATGTCAAAGGCCATAATTGGCATGAATTCTTTGAAAAGATGGAGGTGATCGATGATTTAGCAAGTCCAAGCGAGAGAGATGGAGCCATGGAAGAGGCAATATCTAGCATGGCAGCTACTGTGAATGACCTGAGGGAAGACTTTCAGGCCACCGTGGAAGCATTCAAAATGAGATGGGTTAGATAATACTAAGCTCACCCTCACCATTATGGGCCACACAGAGTGCCCGAGTCCCAAGCATATGGAGGTGTGCGCGATGCAAAAGAGCTTGAAAACTTTATATTTGACATGGAATAATACTTTTGAGCATTGAGACTCGATTCGAAGGAAATGAAGGTGACAATGGCCACAACGTACCTCATCAACTATGCAAAACTATTATGGCGATCCAAATATAAGAACATTAAAAACAACAGATGAGTTATTGATATGTGGGACCAATTGTAGGAGGAACTCAAGAACCAATTCCTTCCCGGGAATGTGGATTACATTGCCCGTCGACATCTAAGAGAGCTAAAATAAACTGGCAACATGAGAGATCATGTGAAGGCATTCTCAACGCTCATGTTAGATATCCGTGATATGTCAAAAAAGGACAAGCTCTTTTACTTCCTGGAAGGTTTGAAGCCTTGGGCGAGGGTAGAGCTTCAACGACAAAATGTGTAGGATCTAGCATCGACATTAGGGGCAGCAGAACTCCTAATGGATTACTCGTCTGAAAGCCCTAGCAACAGGAGACCCCAACCTCTTGAAACCTAAGGGAGGCGACAACAGGAAGCCTCTGAACATTAGAGACCCTCTGCCATGCACTTTCAATGCATTCAGGACCAAGCCCAGACTGATACCATGCTTCTTATGTAATGGTCCACATAGAGTGGCCGAATGTCCTCATCGAATAACTGTCAATGCACTACAGGCTTCCATTCACACCCGAGAGCATGTGGAGGCACAAGAGGAGATAGTAGAAGAAAGTGAAGACTGTGCCCAAGTGGCATTGAGATTCTTGAATGCCCTCAATAGGCAGGTGGTTCAATCCAAGAAGATCAATGAGAAAGGTCTCATGTTTGTGAACGTGGTGATCAATAGGAAGGTCGTGAAGAGCGTGATGGTGGACACGGACACCACTTATAACTTTTGCTCAGAAAACGAAGCCAAGAGATTAGGCTTAAGCTTGCACAGGGATGTGAGATAGATGAAGGCTATGAACTCTAAACCCTTACCCAAGGTGGGTTTGGTAAAACAAGTACTTCTCAAGTTAGGATTTTGGGAGGACTAATGTGGACTTGATTGTGGTCTCGATGGACAATTTTGATGTCATTTTGGGCATGAACTTTCTAGTGGAGAAGAAAGTGATCCCCATTCCCGCCGTTAATAGTTTGTTGATAATTGGAGAACAAATTGGAGTCATTCCAGCTCAAAGAAACAATTAAGTGACTCTACGTTCTTATCAGCACTCCAGTTTAAGAAATGGTTAAAATGCAAAGAACCTTCTTATGTAGCATTAGTAGTGGCAAAAGAAGGCAAGGATGATGAACCCCCTCCAACTGTGGTAGAAGCTTTCAAAAATGTGACGCCAGATAACTTACTGAGGAACCTGCTCCCTCGATGTGACGTTAATCACAAAATTGAACTAATGCTTGGGGTGAAATCCCTAGAAAATGCACCATATAGAATGGCTCCCTTAGAGCTAACTGAACTACGGAAGCAACTGACGGAACTTTTGGAAGCAGGGTTCATCAGACCCTCGAAAGCATCGTACGACACTTCAGTATTGTTTTAAAAGAAGAAAGATGGAAGTCTACATCTATGTGTGGACTACATAGCATCAAACAAGGTCACCTTGCTGAACAAACATGCAATCCCTTTAATTGCAAACTTGTCCGACCAACTCAGTGGTGCCAAATTCTTCACTAAGTTGGACTTAAGATTAGGATATTATCAAGTGAGAATCGCTGAAGAAGATGAAGAGAAGACTATCCATATCATCGATATGGGTCTTTTGAATTCTTGGTCATGACATTTGGGCTAAACAATGCGCTGGCGACATTTTGCACTCTTATGACCAAATATTCCATGACTTTCTTGACAAGTTCGTGGTGGTGTATCTAGATGACATTCTGATCTTTAGTTCTCCTAAAGAACATGTCAAGCATATTTGGTTAGTGCTCCAAAGATTTCGGGAAAACCAACTGCTTTTAAAAAGAGAGAAATGTGCTTTTGCCAAAAGACGAATCAAATTTTTAGGCCATATTGTCGAGGAGGGAAAAATTCACATGGACATGGAAAAGGTGAAGTCTATCTAGGAGTGGAAAACTCCCGCCAATAATAAAGATCTTAGATCCTTTCTCGGGTTAGCAAATTACTATCGCCGATTTATCGAATGATATACCATTGGGCAGAGTCTTACTTCAGGATGACCACCCCATCGCCTTTAAAAGTAGAAAACTGTCAAGAGTGAAAAGGAACTACACCATCCAAGAGAAAGAGATGCTTGATGTGATCCACTATTTGAGGACATGGAGACACTACTTATTGGGGCCAAGATATATCGTGAAGATTGATAACTCAGCGGTCAGTCACTTCCTCACACAACCAAAGCTAACCCCAAAACAAATCCATTGGCATGAGTTCATTGCGGAGTTCAACTTTCACTTCAAACATAAAGCGGGGACTAAAAACCAAGCTGCTGATGCCTTTAGCCGCAAGATAGAATTCGCAGTGTCAAGGATGCTAGCTAATGTGGCAGTAAGCACTATAGCCACTTCGATACGAGAACTTAGAAAGGGCACTTAGGGGGAGATCCATGAGCACAGAACATCCTAAAATTTTGCAAAAAAGGGAAAACACATCGATTTTGGGAGGAAAACGACCTACTAAGGACAAAGGAGGATAAATTGTTTGTCCCAAGATCTGGGGATCTAAGAAAAATGCTAGTGCGGGAATGCCATGATATCCTATGAGCAGGACACCCAAGATGGCAAAGGATGTACGCATTGATCAAATAAGGATAGTATTGGCCGCAGATGAGCAATGATATCATAGACTACACCCGAACCTGTCTTGTATGCCAGCATGACAAAGTGGAGAGATAGAAACCTTCATGGTTATTGGAACCACTCCTCGTCCCGACTCGCCCATGGGAAAGCGTGTCGCTTGATTTCATCACCAACCTTCCTAAGTTTAGGGATCTAACAAGTATTTTAATGGTTGTGGATAGATTCTCAAAATATGCGACTTTCATCCCAACCTTGAAATACTACACGGCTGAGGAGACTGCTTGCCTATTCTTCAAGTTTGGGCAAAAATACTCAGGTGTGCCTCAAACATACTGTTAGTGATAAAGATACAAAATTCACGGGGTCTTTCTGAATAGACCTATTTAGGCTTTTTAGGTTTCAGCTCAACATCTCCTCCAGTTATCACCCAGAAATAGATAGGCAGACTAAAAGATTCAATGGCATGTTGGAGGAATACCTACAACACTTTGTCAACTCTAATGAGAAGAATTGGACACAGCTCCTTGATGTAGCCCAATTTTGCTTTAATGCACAAAAGAGATCCCCCATTAACAAGTGTCCACTTGAAATAGTTAATGGTCAGAAGCCCCTGCTACCACATACTGTTAATGAGTATTAAGGTAAAAACCCAAGGACTTTCAACTTCACTAAGGAATGGAAGAGCAACATGGAGATAGTTAAAGCCTACTTGGAGAAGGCAGCCGATCAAATGAAGAAATGGGCAGACAAAGAGCGGAGACCTTTAGAGTTCAACGTGGAAACATGGTGATGGTGAAACTAACACGAGAACAATTTCATTGGTTCAAGATAGGGACCCTAGATTGATGAGGAAGTATGAAGGATCGATGCCAATCATCACCAAGGTCAGGAGAGCCTCGTATAAGGTAGTAACACTAGAATGGATAAAGGTGCACCCAATATTCCATGTCACCAACCTCAAGCTATACCATCCAGCAAGGAAGATCCAGCTCGCAACAACCTAGCAAAAGGCTATGTCAACATCAAGCTGTCAAAGATAACGAAGGAAATGGAGAAAATCCTAGCTAAACGAGTTAGACACGTCCATAGACAGCCAGTATGTGAGTACCTCATCAAGTCGAAGGGATTAGGAGATGAAGAGATTGGCTTGGAGAAAGATGTCAACTTGACACCCTACAAGCAAATAATCAAAAAATTTAAATTAGTCGAGTCGTCAAGGATGCCAACAGAATAGGTGAGGGAGGACATGAGAGTCATGCACACCTTTGCATTTTGGTTGTAATCATCAAGCTAAGTTCATCCAGGATCATTAGTCAAGTCCATGGTCACTTGCTTGGATTTATGTTTTGCATTATAGGAAATAATGCCATTATGATTCCTTGCATATTTCAATGTATATTCTTACCAGGATGAAAATGGCTAAATAAGCTCTTTAGAGGGGAGTGACTAGTCGGCGGGTTGTTGGGGTAGACCACTAACGTAGATGAGAACGTTTAATAACGTGCTTGTAAACCTATCTGCTGTTCTCTCCATCGAGACCCAATAAAACAAATGCATTTTATTCAATTGTATTGTTGCCTTGTTTGCTTGCCCATTTACTAACGATTGTTGTTATATGTTTTATTGCTTGCTTTGTGCTTGCACAATACTAATATCATGTGAGTTATTTGCTTGTGAGGGACACTAACGGTTGGCTTTCTACCTGCGAGGGGCTAGTAAGCACCGCACGGGCCACGTTGCACACTCGAGACAGTGGGACTGTGACACCACTCTTGCGAGAAACTAGAAGAACAAGAAGCTACATGCATAGTACATATATATATATATATACTTGTAAAAAAAAAAATAAAAAAAAAATTTGTTAACTTACCACAGATTCTGAAAACTAAAGCTATTAGGAATTATGTCTATATGTACAAGAACTTAAGATGGAAGCATGTGTTATATAGACTTTCTTTTGGAAAACCTAAACTCCAGTTTGGTTCCTCTCTATACTATTCCTTCATTTATTTTTCTAAATTTTTTAATACCTCTTGATACAAAAAATAAAAATAATTATAGGTAAAGAGCTTCCTGGTGCTAGTGGCATATTATTCTACTGACAAAAATAAGTTTCCTCTAGTAAAATATTATTTTAGTCCATGTTATTCCTGATTTCATCATGTAAATCAAAAACAAAGGGACGAATGATATAATTAGTCAACCAAATGAAAATACTTCTACAAGTATTAGTTACCTTGTTTAGTTGTTAGCTTATAATTCCTTGAAACCGAATTACTTTTTTCCCTCTTTCTTTTTAGCTTGCTTTTTGGGAGTGCATGTTTGCATGCCATCTGAGACACAACTAACACAGAGAAAGCAAAAATAATAACAACCACAAAGTTAAGAAAATAGAAGTACACAACAATACTTAAAAATAGCAATTGCAAAACCACATTCTTACCAACCTAAGAGCCAAAACTGCCTATGGATTCCCACAGAACTCTCTGAGGCTCAGAATTAGTTTCGACTATGATAAGTACAAAGAAGCATCCAAGCCAGGCAAATAAAGCATTACCAGTTTTGGAATAAGGGGCTTGTTCTGATATTCATATAAACAACTACATAAGTAACTTTGGGAATGCAACTTTACCTAAACATTGAAAGAAAGAAGAAAGGAACCAAAAAAAAAAAAAAAAAAAGGTACCTTGACAAAAACCCATGATGGCATGAACCCTTCAGCAAGCACCCTTGATGGCATGAACCCTCCGATCATCTACACTACTCTTTTCCCACAAACCCACTACATTTTTCTCTCCCCTTTCAAAACCCCACAAAACATACTTCTCGATTCGAGCTTCTTCTTCATCTCCACCACCACCACCACAATCCCAAACCAATAATCCCCCTCCAAAACCCATAACCATTTCAGGGAGCAAAACCAATTCTATTAATCATCTCCATTACCATTGGAGTCGTCATTCACCATTGGATAACCCTTTCATCTTAATTTCATCTTTTATATTTGAAAATGATAATTTAGGAATATTTTAAAATGAGAGGGTAAAATAACAAAAATTGGAATAGGATGGATAAATATCTTTAGAGCCCTTCAAAGAATCGTATTGGACCAAATTCCCCTTTGTTATTTCCCCCAAAATTAATTGGGTCCTAATTCACTTTGTTGGGCTTTGAGCTTTGGGCTCGAAATGTGTTGAACTTTTTTTCTTTAAAAGTCACATTTTGTTTGGAAATTGATTACTTGGCTTTTTAATTTTTCGCAGCCCACTTAATTCAATTTGGATTTTTAAACATGACTAGAAAGTCCAATTTTAGAGTTGGATATAGAATTGAATTTTTATTTAATACAAATCCATTATTTAGTTGGATATAAACAAAAAGTTAAGCTCAAAGTTGATTTAACATGGAAGATTTTTGGACCCATTTTATTAGGAATCTATGAAAGAATTTGCCTTCACAAAAAAAATTCCGACCACACATTTATTATATAATCGCAACCATAATTCAACTTTGAATTTAATTTAACTTAAATGCAAACTAATTCAACATGGAAATTACTTTTTATTTTTATTTTTTAAACATCTAGTTTTTTTTTATTTAACATTACAAATTTATGCAAACTTTTGTATCCCTATAACTCGAACCTATGCTTTCATAAATATAAATAGAGATATTCAATCACTGGAACTATCCACTTCGTCTTTAAACATCTAGTTAAATTAAAAAATTGAATTACAAAATTTATAAGTAACCCAATATTTGATATGATTAGACTTTTATAATTTTAATTCCTTCTCCACTCACGTTATAAAATCCCCATTTTAACATTTTTTTTTGTGGTATTTCTCGTAAATAAAAAAGGAAATCACTTGTCAAACTTTTTTTTTTTTTTTCCCCTCTCTCTTTTTTCCGTTGTCAGAATCAACTATCGAGGAAAAACAAGGTTTGGTATTTTATCTTTTACTATTATTTTTTATATAGACTGAAGAAATCACTTTTCTCCTTTCTCAAAGTTAAATAAGCTTTCGTATCCTTTTCTAAAACAATACTCATTTTATAGATTCTTTCTTCCTTGCTCGTGAATCGCTAAAAAGAGAAATCAATTGCTTTTTAACTCAATTTCCTTCCTTTATCACTCTAAGCAGAATTTTTTTTTTTTTTTTTTTAAATTTAGAATCTAACTAACTTGATGTCATTCTATTTGCAGAACCTTTGAGCATTTATTTATGGGAGCATTCTGAACAATTGATTAATACCCATAGAATAAAATGCCAAACTTTCATCCGATTAGGTGTTTAGCCTCACGGATATCAAAGATTCTTTTTAACACTTTCTTTCCTTATCTCCAGACTCATTAAGACCACAAACAAGATTCCTTATATTTTAATTTGACTTTTTCAAAAATCTTATAGAATTTTTGGGAGAATGTACGCCCTTAAGTTGGAGATGATAAAGGTAGAACAAATCAGATTTTTTTTTTTTTTTCAAATAAGAATTCATGCATCTTTTTTTTTTCCTCTCACATTCCACTTAGAATTTCCATTGATTTTGTTCACCTTTTTTTGTTTGTTTGTTTGTTTGTTTTAGAGCCAAATAATAAAAGAAAATTTATGCCTGCGTACTTCGCAAACAGCAAGCAAACATGTTTTGCTCCAACTTTTTCAGAAATTTTATTATCTTTCTGAAATATTATTTTCCAATATTTGGGTTATTTTAGGAAAATAGTGGAAAAATTTTAAGAAAAATAGTTAAGAAAAATTTATAAACAAAATAACAATATTTTTTTTTTCAGCTTTGTTTACTTTTCTTTTTTTTTTTTTTTAATAACAAAAACAGACAGACATAATGGCTTTATTGATCAATAGTGAAAGTATTCCACAGATATTTATATAATTTTAAAGGAATTCCCCACCAATTGCCTTTATAGGATATTTAAAACCAATATATCAGTGAAATGAAAAAGAAGATTAAGTAAATAAAACTATAGACGAAAAGAAAGAAAATTTACCAAACTCCATATTCTCAGAAAATGTTAGATCATAAACCTTTATAGGATCCCATTAATTTTAGGAGATTGGTGAAATAAAGCTTAAAAGAGAAGGGGAAAAAGGAAAAGAAAAGAAAGACTCTTAATGCTTTTTTTTTTTTTTGTGTCTTTTTCTATTTTGTACTCTCAATTTTCTGGATTTTTTCCCCTCTTTTTTTACTTTCTTTTTCTCTTCTTTTCCCAACTTGTTTCATGTATTTATAGGGGAAAAAAAGATCAGTTAATTGATTAAATGACCACTCATAAAGAGTGGGATGGGGAATGGTACTGTGCACTCCCCGTTTTAACGTCTAATGCCCCTCTTTTTTTTCTTTTTTTTTTACAATGAATTTAAATAATTTTTTCCGTATTCATTTTTATATGGATAAAATATGAGAAATTGAAGGGATGTGATTGATAACCACCAAACCACCACTTCTCACTTCAATGTGACCAACCCTCTCTTTTTTTTTGTTTTTTTGTTTTTTTCCTACCATTTCGGAGCTATTAAGGATTCATGCTCATCTTTGCGATTTTCCTAAATGTACAAGGATTTCTTGGGAGCAATGTATTGAGTATTTTTACATAGAGGAATTGATTTATATAGGCTTGAAGGTTAAATCTTCTTTTGGATCCGATTTTCTTTTTATTTTTTTTAAGGCTGGTCCTTATTCTCAATTTTGTAAGAAACCTTCCAAATTTCCTAATCCTCGAACCATGACTTTGGAGGTATCAAAAGAAGGCTCACTGATTGCATTCTATCTTTGTGAGTTAGTAGATTTGTATTCCCACAAGAAATATTCATTGTCAGACCTAGACTTTTTATGTAACATCATTGATGGCTTACCGGAAAAAAAGCTCACTTGCACCATCAATTTTGGGGTATATTTACCATGCTCTTGGTATATCTGTACCAAAACCTCATGCAATTGGTGTTCCTTTATTTTTCTTCCAATGAATTATATGGCTGGTTGGCTTGCTGAGTACTTTATGACACTTTATTGTGATTGAAGACCCAACCAAATTCTTTTTAGACTCTTATTTTTTCACATAAGCATGCTAGTATTTCTAATAAGCCCATGACCTTGAAGAAAGTCTACGTGTTTTAAGGGAAGAGCAGTATATCTGCTATCGAATCTATGCCTTTCCTAAATTGAACAGCTCAAACTATTTAGATAATGAGGATTTGTCTAATGCTCATTTTAAGGCGTTAGTTTCAATGCGCACTTTTATGTGGTCTGTGAGGTTAGGCTTGGAATTTTATGTAGAGCCTTATTATCCAAATAGATTTGCTCATTAATTTAGGTCAGACCAAGGAGTTCCAGTTAACAATCTCAAATTTCAATTTCATTTGAGGGCATAATGCGAGATTAAATTTAATTCTTTGAAGAAGAACTCAAACCCGTTTTCATATTCCCAATTCTAGTAGACAAGGACAATATACGTAGTGATTTTATCAATTGTGGTCATATAGTACTGGTCTATTTAGGCAAATCAATTAGAAGATATAGCTTTGATAAAACAACCACTTGCACGAGAAGACAAACTATATGTGAGAAAGGATCCATAACTTCTTTTCACCAAACTAGATGAAACTTTCTTTTGATATGATAATGTTAGGGAGTCCACACCTAGATGATGATTTTGATGTGAATTTTAAAAGAGTGATTTGACAGCCCTCTAAAATCTCTTATTGCAGTCTATGGGGTCCTTAATAAACCAATTGTTGAAATTGCATCTTCGACTCAGCCTATTACAGATACCAATGTTCAAAATGATATTGTTGCAGAAAGTATCCTTGAATTAGTTGTGGCTTATTCTACTAATTCCATAATTACTAAGATTGTAGCGTTTGAAATTATGACTAGTGAGGTAGATGAAGATGAGGAACATCTTGACTATGAGACAAACGAAGAATCAACTGGTGATATTTATGGTGATCTTCCTTCTTTATAGATCCTTTCCATCATTTTATGTCAGGACCCGTCCAGAATTCTTCCCCGGAACCCTAGACAAGCCCTGATCCCAGGGAAATACCACCGAACCTTCCAACGGAAAATCCGGCAACACCTCCCTTAAGGGTAGGACTAACCAAAAATTACCTGCATTGAAAACACACTTCTATAAACATCCCCTTATTCCTCCCACAATACTACAAGTTGGTTCCACAAATTTCAGCACTTAAAAAAAAAACAACAGCAGCAACCCAGTGCATAAAGAACAACTACACGTCCAAAACAGTATACAGAGCATTATACAAATAAATGTGGAATTTATACAATGATAGATAAGAAGTAATACAGGATAGAGAGGAAAAAGGGAAGAAATACTTCTTGGACCTTCGGTAACGAACTGAGACATTGGGCTCGCCCCGGACAATCAACGTCTCCAACCTGGACCTAGGGGAACGGAATTTAAGAGTGTGAGATGCTAATCATCTCAGTGAGTGACTCTATCTACTATACAATATAATACCACGGTAATAAGTAGGTAAATAGTATTTATTTGGAAATAATAATTTCTCTCAAAACCTTTACAATTCTCTTAGTTGGAAAAGTTCCTCTTTTAAACCTTTTCACAAAACCCTTTGTTCGTATTCCCCGAAAACCAAGACATCAATTAATTCACTAAATATCAAATAGAATATAATAAGTCAAGCATCCGACAATTTTAATTTAAAGGAAATTAATTTATTGAATAATTAAGTAAAGAGAAAATTAAACCAATTTAAGATCCCCAACCAAATAAATACCAGAACAGTAATAATTATATTTTTAATTCCAATACAGTTCCAAAACATTTTATTTTTAAAACACAGTTCTGAAAATCAATTGATGCACCCACTATATACCAGTGGCGCCAACAGTACCCAGCGTCCCAAGGTACCGCTAGACAGGAGGTTATAGAAAGAAACCGGCATACGATCGCGTGGCGTCCCACTGCGCCGCTGCTAACCTGGTGTCCAGGCCATGGAGGGGTGGCCTACCCTCATCCGATGGCAACCACAGGACAACCTCATAAAATCACCTGCGCACTACTCACACCCACCTGCGCGCTAATCACAACCGTGTGCACACTAACCATATCACATATAAACAGAACACCAGTATGTGCACGGTGCATCTAAAAATCATAAAATTCACAAATTTAAATTATATAACAAATTTCACATTTTGTATAAACATAGCGGGTATAGTCCATCCGCTTGAACCCGGAAATTCTCCACAATTTCTTTATAATCAACACCATAGATTCCATGATTTTCAAATCCACCAACTCCCAAATCCACCAATTCAAATATTCACATTTCCCAATAGCATAATAATTCTCGAAATATAATAATTAAATCTCATAATATTCCATGGGCATATTTTATAAAAATTGAAATCACCAACATAAACAAATATTTTCCTTGAAATATTTGAAAATCAAATCATGCCTGATTTAATGTTAAAACCATAAGAATTTCAAAATTCTCAAGACCATAAGATAATTTCACATGGCATAAATTTATGAAATGTACATTTTCTTAAATCCAATAAATTCACCAATAATTCCATGATAAATCAAATAAATATTTGGCACATAGAAATTAAATTCCAAATATTCAGACCACACACAATAATCACAATTTTAAATTCCCAAAATTTATTTGAAGGTGGGTCATTCACCTGGAGCACGAAATTAACCTAAGATCCACCATGGGATCAATTCCATGACTCACCCGTGCTCCTAGAACACAATTCACACACAGTCAAATAAATTAATATTTTAATCGGGTAAATAATACCCGGTACCCGGGGGGGTCAAACACAAACGTTATCGAAAATTGACAAATTATATACCGAATCGAAGCTTGAGCGACGAGGATTACCAATCCGGTCTCCATCGACCCCAATTCCGACAGAGGTGGCCAGAATTTGGCCGGAAAGCTTCGGCCGATTTTCAATTCCTCGTATCTCGCAAACCGCTTCGAATTTTTGAGATTGGAGGCCATATTTGGACTCAGAGGGGTCGAAAATGGTGGGATGGAGGTATGGGTCGGGCTGGGTTGGTCGGAAACGGCGAGAATCGCCGGAAAATTTCAAGTCGCCGCCGCGGATTTCACCGGCCCGATCTGGGCGCGTCCGGCAGTGGCTGGCCGGGAGATTTGGTGGCTGAGGTCGCGAGGTGGTGGGCTACACCGGTGGCCGGCGCGTGTAGCATTCCGGCGACTGAAATCCGGCCAAACGGTTGTCAAACAGAGAGAGGGAGAGAGTCAAAGGAGAGAGAGAGAGAAAAAAACTTTCTGCGTTTTGTTTATCTCGGTCGGGCTCGGGGAAGAAGAAGGGTAGGAAAGGAAAGGAAAGGGAAGGGTGTTTTCCCACGTGGGGAAAAAAAGAAAAAGAAAAAGAAAAGAAAGGAAAATAAAATAAAATATATAAAAATAATTAAATAATAATATTATTATTTAAAATAATAATAAAAATAATTTGATTTTAAACATGGTTGACATGTGGCATTTCACCATGGTGACACATGGTCACCTTCAGTAAGACACACGTGGCACATCATTATACGTTCAAAAATAATATTAAAATAATACGGTGTTTGAAAAACTCTACAGGTCCATAACTTTCAAACCACATGTCCAAATCGGACGTGCCGCCAGTCTACAGACTCGTATCGACGAACACTTCACAACCATGCATGAGTCAAAGCTCAACCTTGTATGAATAAAAAGTCAACTCCGGCACCCCTTGGACAGTTTGGACCTAAACTTGTTTTGCTCATAACTTTCAAACCGTAGCTCCGTTTTCAACGTGCTACTAGTCTACGAACTCGTGCCAAAGTGTACTTCGTAACGGTACCTCATTCAACCTAGAATTCCAACCGGGTCAAAAAGTCAACTTTTGACCCCTTTGGTCAACGGTCAACAGTCAACCTCGGTCAACGTGTAAAAATTTCCGACATGGTTCGGGACGGGGTGTTACATTTTAGCTTTGGGGATTGTTGTTCCAAAGTCAGCCTCTACCATATTTGATATGATTCTAGATCCACTCATATTAAAATACTTGGTAAACCAAATAAAGAGTATTTTGAAAAAACTTTCTATTTGATATGATTCTAGATCCACTCATATTAAAATACATGGTAAACCAAATAAAGAGTATTTTTTATTTTGAAAAAACTTTATATTTGATATGATTCTAGATCCACTCATATTAAAATAGTTGGTAAACCAAATAAAGAGTATTTTGAAAAAACTTTCTATTTGATATGATTCTAGATCCACTCATATTAAAATACTTGGTAAACCAAATGAAGAGTATTTTGAAAAAACTTTCTATTGCTAAATTATATTACAAGATTCTGAATTGTAAGCCTGATACTTTGTCACTGTTGAGGATACTGCAAACCCTGAGTGACGGAATAAACTCAAAAAAATTTGAAATTAACTAGTTTGGTGAAGTCGTTAATCAGATTTTTGACCTAGTTGAGATGTCTTTTTGCAGATTTTTCCTTTCGTGAGTCAATAACTGAATTTGATGAACACTAGATTAAGAAACTAATCCAAGAGCATGAGAAGTGCCAATTGACCTTGAGTTCTTTTTCAACCAAGATTTTAGAAACCAAATTAGATTTCAAGAAGCATACTAAGATTGAAACAAAAGCAATTGCTATGAAGTTAAAGACATAGTAGATGCTACAATGCTTTGAGGGCCAGAAGCAAAATCTTTAAAAGGAAATTAGAGTTTTAGAGAGAATTATTGATAGGATCAACATAATCGTGATCAAAACTCTAGCAATCGAGGATTGATGCCACCGAAGAGAAGTTCGCGAAGGCTGAGAAAATGAAAGATTTGAAAACTTCTCGAACCAAGCAACTCCACAGATTTTTGCAATCACTTGCTACTTTCTTGCAATGATTTGTATTTTTAGAACAACTTATTATTCCAGACTTTTGGTGCTACTTTACTTTGTTTGCTCTGATTTCTTTTAAACTTTGACACATTTAAGGGGCATACTCAATTAGGATTTTAATGGATTTAAAAAAATTTTAAAGTCTAAAAGTATTCAATTAAGATTTTTATGAAATCTATTAAAATCTTATGGTATTCAATTCAGAATTCTATAGAATCCATACAAATTTGATGGTATTCAATTTTGACTTTTTAAAAGTCTATAATATTCTATTGTATTCAAAAAGTCATTAACTGAAAAGTATTTTACAAATTGATGGATTTGATTGGATTTTAAGATGCTAGATATAAATACTTAAGGCTTTCACAAATCTAGCCTCCACCCCATAGATTTCATCAAACTTTAGAACCTAGTACTGAAAGAGACACTGCATTGAGATAGAACAAAGAATGAACTGACAAACCCAACTCGACGGAAGAACGAGCAGACGAAATAGACAGACCAACGGCAATCAAAACAGGCTCTCTCCACGTGCTTCCTTGCTTGATTTGGGCTTCTGAGTATGTTCAATTTTTTCTTCTTTTTTCTTTATGCTTTGTATATTTCAGAGCCTGTTGTTTTTCGGAAAACATAAAGAAGAATAAACAAAAAGTAATTGGTTTAATTTTGTTTTAATATAATATATATAAAAATTTGATTTGACTTCTTGGACATACGTAGAACATAAGTGTAGGAAGCCTGTGTAGAAAGCCTTCAACCCATGTCAAAAAAAAAATTGATTGATTAAATTTTATTTAATATAATATATATAAAAATTTGATTTGACTCATTGTACATATCTAAAACATGTAGAAAAAGAAGATTATAGGAACCCTCCAACCCGGCAGAATTCATTATTTGGTTGTTGCTGTGTAAGAAGAATATAGTTTGGAAAAATATTTTACTATATTCCGCATTAGAAGCAAAATCAAAATTTATTGTGCCCTAATATTCCACATCTATTATAACATCAACTCTAGAAGCTTTTAGAAAACAAAACCAGAAAAAGCAAAAACAATAAATAAATAAATAAAAAAAATTGCATTCTAGAAACTCTTCATTATTAATCATATTTCTTAAAAACAGAATCCTAGTTCAAAATATACAATTCTACTGTTAATTGATAGTACACAAGAAAGAACGAAAACATAATTCTCAACTTTCTAGAGAAATATGAATATTGCTAATATTGAAAATCAAGTATCATTAATATCCTATAATACAATTTTTGCATACCAACAATTTCTGAAATATTGCAAAATAGCAAATCATTGAAGATCTTAGGATACTACCATGCTTGCATCTTGAGACACTGTTTATAAAATATATTATATATGAAATTGAAAGAAAATTTATGATTTATATCTCACACTTGGATTGCATCTTGTTCGAGATTCTTAAACAAAGAATAAATTATACATTAGGACTCCTCCTAGAAGTGCTAGCTACTCTTTTTCCTCATGTATGATCTCAAAAAAGGATCTGTTTTGTTGAATCCACAAATAAATTATTTACACTTTTTCCTCATGTATGATCTCAAAAAAAAAAATTTGTTTTGTTGAATCTGCAAATAAATTATTTGTCATATATCCGCCCGCAATATTTATAAAAACAACGTATATACATATATACATATATATATATATATATAGAAAAGAAATTTGGTGTATATTATTTAGACTCTTTTCAATTATAAATGTGAAAAATTGACAGTGTTATATATGGGTAGTATATACAAATATAGAAAATTTTAAATTGTCCTTCAATAGTAACATGTAAAATAAAAAAAATAAAAAAATAAAAAGAAAGAAGGGCTTAATAATGGCTATTAATTATTCATTTTAACAATTTTTAACCAATATAAACTAGACATTCAAGCTAAACATTATTGTTGGATAAGCAATTTTTCAGAACAATGTTTAACTTACATATGTGCCATGTTAATTTTAATAGTCCATATCTACATTAAATATGCTCTTATATATGCTGGCTTGATGAATATTATATTAAATATTTATCAAAATTAACCATTATAGTTTTAATCTTTAAAGAATTTTGCAAAGGGAAATTTAATCTTGTAAGGTGTAATTATGAATTTGGCCATTCAAAATTGAGAGAGAGCGGGGGCCAAAAAAGTGGTGGGGAAGAGGGAAGGAGGGTGGTATGGGGAAGGGGGAGTAATTCTTTGTTAATTAGTTTTACTTCCCAATCAAATTAAATTTTAACATGATCCAAAATAATTTGTTTACTAAACTTTGATTGTCAAATGATGTGGCAACTTATTAATAGTTGAAAAAATCAATAATACCATAAAATTATGAAGGGTAAAACCAATAAAATGATATGAAATCAAACTAATACAAAAAAATTGGTTGATTTTGTGAGTCTAGAATTACGATTTAAAATTAAAGGAAACAAAACAAAACAATTATGGAATGCGATACTTAAGTATGAAGAGGAACATCCATTTTAGGAAACCGTCGGCTAGCTTTGGGATGTATTAGAAGCTATCCAAAAGAAAGACATCCAAAAAATTATCCAACCACTTTCAAAAACAAGTCAAAAATAATGTGAAAAGCAATACTATAAGTACTAAATTTTTTTACCAAAATTTTGATAACCAATTATGTGGTTTTTTTTTTTTTTGTGTTAAATTGATATTACCATATATATACGGGAAGATAAAGTATTTAAAAAATATCAAAATTTTGATAAAATTTTTTTATCACTCTAGGTTTATCCTATAAGGTCTAAATATAGTATTACAGGTCCATCGTACGTAACTGAGAAATGTCCAGATCTAGTTCCTTTTGTGGGATAGTACTTGAGTTTTTACAATCTAATCCAAATTCCAAACATAATTATTGGGTTTGTGTGAAGCACACTTGTAATTAACCCAATCGACTTGCGTACGACAATTGTATTCCACAACTAAATTTCTTAATAGGTTTTTTAACTAATTATTCAGAATTTAATACATTCATGATAATGATTATTACAACTGGCAACACTGACATAGACCAACTTAGAACATTAATAGAAGACCGATAAACTGCTAACTAGACCCATAATATTTATAAAAAAACATCTTCACGAATCGCTATGGGATGTTTAAGCAATAACTCAACTTGATGTTTGAGTTTATGAGGATTGGTATAACAATCATCATCCGTGTACACAACATCTGTCACCCTTGTAAGATTCAAAACCCGCTCCAGCAGCGGAAATGCTACAGTACTACCACTGCTACTTGGCTTCTTCAGCAACTCCTCGTTTATATCTTTCCAAGCATTATCAACTTCTTCAGCCAACATTTTATTTGCCTTTTCTTCATCAACACCATGTTGTTTCATGTAACATTCTATAGCTGATGCAATGTGTGGCCTCTTTTGCTCAAACTACAACATGCCATATTTATATATAAGAAACAAATTAAGCATGAATCATTAGGAGTTTGCAATTGCATTTTTTTAATTAATTATAAATTACCTTACCTTATGGGAGACCATGTCATTCATTAGTCTGCCAATAACCGATGAAGCTTCCATGATTTTTGGTTTATTGCAGACCCAATCGAACACCTCTTTCGTAGCGATCTCACCCATCCCAATAAACGAAGAGGTTATGATAAGATAATAAGTAGCAGTTACTGCTGCCACCGACATGTATTCCTCGAATGTTGGGGTGTACGCATCATGAAACCAACTGGCTTCAATGAAGTAGGCTTGCACAAGTTCTTCCATCTAAACTCATCGAAAGTCGAAGTTATTTATTTAAGTTCATTATGTCAAAACTAACAATTTATGAGAGAAAAATAATATATATTTATTCGTTTAATAATCGTTCAATAATATGGATGTCTATACATTTTTAACGTATGCATGTTTTTAAAACAATGGTTTTTTAAGAATTATCATTAGTATTATTATATAAAAATAATAATAGTTTTTTCAAAATCTATTGGTTATTTATACGAATATCCATACTATAGAATTATTATATATATATATATACATATATAGATATATGTATAAATATACAAAGACTTTTAAATTATACTCTTTTATATTTTCTGTTGAAAGATTAAGCACACATGAAAGATAAAAGAGTACTATTTAATCAATTGTTGAAGATTTGAAATAGAATGTTCAAGGGTGAAGAAGAAATGGCTCACTGCTTTTTTTGCATAATGCACACAATATGATCTTCCTTCCTTCGTAGTATGCTCCTCAATATCACTGCAAATGTCTAAAATTGCCTTATATAGCAACTTCATGTAATCTGGAAGGACATGTATGGCGCTGACATCCCATCTGCCAAAAAAATAAAGAAAATATTACATTATTATCCTTAAGGAGACGATTTTCTTAGTCGGAAAGAAAGACTGAAAAATCAAATAGGATTGAGCAGAAAATTAGGGTCAAGCAAAAGTATTGGATCAAAGAATATCTAGCCGAAATTTGAGCTAAAAGCTTGAATTAATATAACCTTTTGATTTCTTCTGTAAAGAGCTTCAGTTCTTCATATGTTCCATGAGCATCATAGGTATCATCTAGTATGGATATCATAGTGATTACTTTGGTAGCTAACTCTCTTGCAAGGGAATATTGTGGTTCAAAGTACTCTCCCAATATCCAAAAGTACAATTCTACCACTCTGTCTCTTGCATAAGGCAGCTTTCTTTGGAAATCCAAGTTTTTCCACCACCTATGCCACATATTATATATTAAGATGCTCTTTGATTAGAAACAGAACACAACATGCTAGATATATATGATTTAGAAAGTTTCATGCTTACCTTGTCATGTTGCTCACCTCTTGTTGATGTAATGCTTGTAGAACGTTGAAATCCAACTCTGCCAACTTCAACAAAGTTGGGTTATGGAAATCTTCTTTGGGATAGAGAGAGATGTAATGCCTTGTCTCTAACCTTGGTGAATTTTTACGGATGGGCCGGTTCAAGGCAAACGTGACCTTTTCCGAAAGGTAGGGGCTTATGCTACTCACCATTGACTCAAGATGAGTGGTAGTGAAAGCCATGGCTTCGTCAAGAATTTGCTCCCCTTGTATGCGAAGTTGTGCTGCCTCGTACAAACTTAGCATGCTCACCACATCAATGGTTAAGGATGCCATAAAGTTTCCTTCTCCGTCCTTAAACTTGTTAAATACATCTGTCACAATGTGAACCAAAAAGCTAGTGTCAAAAAGATATATATATATATATATATTTGGACATACTCATAGAGACATATATATATATATATATATATATGTATAGAGAGAGAGAGAGAGAGAGAGAGATACCACATGAAGTATAATAACCATGTTGCCTAAGCAAACGAAACCAAAGAGCAATGGTACAAAGGTCATCATGCTCTGAATTAAGAAAGCCAGTATTAGAGTAGTTGTGGTGCATGTTTTCTAATATTTCATTAATCTCCCTCTCAAAATGGTAAGAAACTCCTAAACGTTGTACTGCATCAATCAGCTCCAATTTTTGCAAAGGTTTCTTGTGAGAATCCATTAACGATCCTCTTACTTCTTCTTTCAATTCTTCAACTTGTTGCCTCATTTTCTCAACTGACACCGTTTCCTACAGAGGCAAAACAAATTAATTAATTAATTAGCAGAAGAAACAAAAAATATATAATATAATATATATATATATATATTTATCACATGTTGCATGATAGAATACTAAATAACAATATACTTCAATATCAGATCTATATATACATGTATTTATATTATACATATTTAAATTCAGAGAAGAATTGGAAACTGCATGTATATAAATATATATATATATATATTAAGCAATAAAAAATATATATACCACGCTGTGAGTGAGGAAATAATCACCCCAAATGCTGGGCTGAAAATCTGCAGAGGGACGTTCATTATTCTTGGTTGATAAAACAAGAACTTCTTGGACCGACATTCTATGACTAATTTGGTAGATGGAAGTAGGTGTAGTTGCTTGGTTGTTTGGTGGGACTTAAAAGCTTATAACAATTTACCTACTTATATAGGCGGAGCCAAGGACGCTGTTTAGAGGGTCCTATATAAATAAAAGCAAATTAAGGGTTGAAACCATAATTTATCATTTTATAAAAAATATTATGTAGCATTCTTATTAATAATTTAAATATTTCCTAACATAAAATGTTGTTAAATTTTTTACAATAATTTTTTCTTTTATTATCAAAAAAAATCCGTTACATGGGATCTTTTTATTTGGCCAAATTAAAAGAGTAAACTAATAAGAGCATTTTCCATGACTCTATGGATTGCTTTATTTTTGTTGCCACGTTAAAATTATAGACAGAGATTTAAAAAAAAAAAAAAAAAAAAACAACTCTTCAATGGTTTTTTATATGGTCTTTGTCAAGCTACTGTAGCAAAAAATAAACTAGACATTGTTAAAAAGATTGTTTAGCTGTTAAATAGTTTTACTCACCAAAACAATCTTTATTAAGATATCTTTGAAAAGGAAAAAAAAAATATATATATATATATATAAATCAATATCAATTGTTATTATTTTTTTAAGAATATTTATGTATGTACACATTAATTGAGATTTAGTAGAAACAATAATTGAAGAACGTTTTTTAGGTTGTATGTTTATCAACTAAACATGTATAGCATATAGACTAAAAATCCTTCCAACCTCCGTACCACATAAATGGCAAACCACAAACTCTTTGAAAATGCTCCAAAAGAAGAGAATTTATAGTTCTAATGCCAAAGTAACTCTAAATCCCATTCCCTTTGAATGTAGTAAAATACCCTTTTGTTATTTTAAAATCCTAATCATTAAATTTTCTTTCTCTTTTTATTTTTAATTTTTAATTTTTATTTTCTTAAACTTCTCAACCTGGCATTAGGAGAAACCATCACTTTTGATTGACCATCTATGGCTGCCAAAAGACTTGTAGTAGAGGCTTAGCATTTCTCATTTATTTTTTCAGAATAAATCTCGTGTTTTTTTACTCTTAATTAATTTATTTATTTTGTAGTTCAAAGACCATCCACCACCTAAGAGTTGAAGAGTACAACTCCAAGTCATCATATGCCATGTGCAAAAAATTTGCCATATCAGCTTACCATTCTTTTTTTTTTTTTTTTTTTTTTTTTTTTGGATTTTGAAAAAGAAATCCTTCTACATGCACACCCTTTTCTTCTTCCTAGGGCCATGGCTTCTGATTTTCTCTTTCATGGAAAGGCTACTATCAATGGCTCTAGGCTTCTTCATTTTCTTTGAATTTAAACTAGAAAAACTAACCCACTTCTATAAAATTGTCACTAGACCAAATACTTCAGCCATCATAATCATCCATCTAAACATTGCAAACATCACTTGAAGATTTCAATGTTGTGGTGGTGATGGACAAGCAGTTGATAGTAGATCCAAAGCCGCCCTCCAAATTTGTAGGAGAATTAAAAAGCTATTGTTTTGGTGAATGCTGAGCTTTGGGAACAATCCGATGAGATTTTTGTAGAAAAAAAAAAAATGTTGGTTACAGGCAAAGTCCACACTTTACAAAACCAATATATTGGCAATGGAATTTATGCTCTCGATTGCCACAAAAAAAATAAAATAAAAAATAAAAAATAAGAAAAAAGGGAAAAGGGGACGGTTTTCTGAAAAACCATCGCCAAAAGTGAGAAAAGTTAACATTTTTACATAAAAGCATTGACTATTGTAAGGTTTTTAGCAACGCTTGCTAAAAATGTTTATAATAATCGATGCTTGTATAGAAAAGTGTCGACTATTCTCCCTTTTGGCCACAGTTTATAAGGAAACTGTTGTCTTTTTCCTCTTTTTTTATTTTTTATTTTTTATTTTTATGCTCTCAATTTCATTCATTGAAGCCTTTAACGAGCTCTCCATAAGTCCTTGGAAAAAGACTGTAAAAAAAACACCAATTCACTCAAGGTAAAAAAGGGACCCCACCAAATTTCATCATCAAACACTAGCCCACCATCCAAGCCTACTTCTCTCTCCCACACTAGCAAGCTTTCTGCATAACACTTTTATGGATTTATACTAACATGATAAGCGTGAGAAGGTAAAAGAGAGAGGGACAAGCATAAAATCAAAGTGGGAAAAACAAGGTGAAAGTGGGACCCTTTTAAACGAGCATGCAATAAATCCCTAGGGGGGCTTTCCACACTTTTGGACAAAAAGGTGTTCATCATACAACATAACACACTACTAGTCTTCCCATGGGCTTAATTTTTATTTTTATTTTTTAAAAAGCAAAACTGAACCATATGGAAGTGAAAAAAAAAATTAATACACACAAAAACACAAAGCATAGGAAGGTCAGTCCTAAAGGTGGATTTGAGAATTTTGAAGAGGTAAGGCTGCCCTCATTTTGTCAAGTATTTCTCACATGAGTCAGTATGTCATCCGATTCGTCTATGTGATAAGTTTGAAATCCAATGGCTGGCCATTTTTCCATATTTTTAGACCGCACCATTTTGATCAGGTCAAACCTGATAATAGAAAGACTCTACACATATATATACATATATGTATATAGGATTTTAATATAGTAAGGATGACATGAAGATTGGTAAGGACATTTTATGTAGAAGGTTATGTCATTCATGTTGATTTCCACGTAGAAAAATTAAATTATCAAACTAACAATTTATTACAATTATTATATGTCTCATACAAATCTGATGAGGTGTTACTTCCAATTTTAGGTTTCATATATATTAAAAAAAAATGAAGACATATTTACATGGTGTATCTGCCAAATAAGTTGTTTGGTGTGTCTGCCTAATAAGTTGTCTTTACTAAAAGATCGTCATCATATTTTTACTATATATACAAATATTTATGAGGATATATTCAATTTGGAATTTAAAAAAATTTTAAAAAGTTAATAATCTAAGTGTATTTAATTTAGATTTTATAGAAATCTATAAAATTAAATGGTATACAATTCATATTTTCATAAATTCTATAAAATCCTATTAAAATTCCAAGTGTATTTAGTAAACCATGTAGAATCTTTTTTTAAAAAAAATAATCTAGAAGTATTCAAAAAATCATTGATTTTGAAATATTTTAATAGATTTCATGACATTTTAGGCAAAACATGAATAAAAATATCTATATAAAATCATGCCTAAATTCAAATCATTTCCTACGGTTCTTGCAAATTTTATATCAAGTCTACAGAATTCCATAAAAATTTATGAATTTATTTTAAATCTATCAAACTCCAAATTAAATACATTCCACTTTGTTTGGAAAAACGAAACAAAAAAATGTATTTTTGGTAATTAAAATACATGATGTTTTATAGAGTTTAAATGGAATTACCAAAAGAATTTCTCCTAATTGTAACACCCCGTCCCGAACCATGTCGAAATTTTTGCACGTTGACCGTTGACCGTTGACCAAGGGATCAAAAGTTAACTTTTTGATCCGGTTGGAATTCTAGGTTGACTGAGGTACCATTACGAAGTACACGTTGGCACGAGTTCGTAGACTGGTAGCACGTTGAAAACGGAGCTACGGTTTGGAAGTTATGAGCAAAACAAGTGGAGGTCCAAACTGTCCAAGGGGTGCCGGAGTTGACTTTTTATTCATACAAGGTTGAGCTTTGACTCATGCATGGTTGTGAAGTGCTCGTCGATACGAGTCCGTAGACTAGCGGCACGTCCGATTTGGACATGTGGTTTGAAAGTTATGGACCTGTAGAGTTTTTCAAATACTGTATTATTCTAATATTATTTTTAAACGCATAACGATGTGCCACGTGTGACTTAATGAAGGTGACCATGTGTCACCATGTTGAGAAGCCACATGTCAACCATGTGTAAAATCAAATTATTTTTATTATTATTTTAAATAATAATATTTTTATTTAATTAATTTTAAATCATTTCTTTTTATTTTCCTTTTTCTTTTTCTTTTTTCATTTCTTTTTTCTTTTTCTTTTCTTTTCCCCATGTGGGAAAACACCTTCCTTTTTTTTCTTTTTCTTTTTTTTTTCCTTTCCCTTTCCTTCCCTTCTTCTTCCCCGAGCCGACCAAGACAGATAAAACGCACAGTTTTTTTTCTCCCACCAGCCGTCTCTCTCTCTCTCTCTCTCGTGTTTAACTTTTCCGGCCACCCATTCACTACACGAGCCGGCCACAGTCCAAGCCCACACGCCGGCGAGCTCACCAGCCAAATTTGGCTGCCGGCCGGCCGGCGACGCGCCCAGATCGGGCCGGCGAAGTCGCGGCGGTCGGTTATGTTTTTCCGGCGATTTCGCCGTATTCCGGCCAGCCCAGTCCAAATTAAGCCTCCTTTCCCCCTATTTTGGGTCCTCTGAGTTCAAAAATGGCTTCCAATCTCAAAAATTCGAAGCGTTTTGCAAGATATGAGGAATTGAAAACCGGCCGAAGCTTTCCGGCCACCTCCGGCGAAATTGGGGTCGATGGAGACCGGATTTGTAATCCTCGTCGCTCAAGCTTCGATTCGGTATATTATTCGCCTATTTTGGTTAACGTTTGTGTTTGACCCCCCGGGTACCGGGTATTATTTACCCGAATAAAATATTAATTTATTTGACTGTCTGTGAATTTTGTTCTAGGAGCACCGGTGAGTCGTGGAATTGATCCCATGGTGGATCGTAGGTTAATTGCGTGCTCCAGGTGAGTGACCCACCTTCAAAAATTATTTTGGGCAATTAATTATGTTTAATTGGTATTTAAATTGGTATTTTAAATTATGCTCATGTGGTGTGATTTAATTATGAATTTTATTGTGGTTTAATTTATTTATTATGCATGAGCAAAGTGTACTTTGGTAGTATTTGTACGTGGTTTTAAATTTGATTTTTCGGGCATAATTGGGTTAAATATTTTATGAAAATATTTGTTTAAATTTTATAAATTATGCCTGCGGTATTTTTATGGTTGCATCTCGTACTTTGAGAAAATTGTGGTTTGTTGGTTATCAATGTTTCGTACCGGTTTATTAAATAAAAATATGTGGGATGGTAAGTGTGAGAATTTAATGTATTTCCCACGGTAATTTTGAAAAACGGTACGGTTGGTTAATAATGTTTATTTTTAGACGCACTCATACAGTATTGGTGTTCTGGTGTATGGTGTATGGACACGTGGTAGCGCGCAGGTATTATGTGGTTTAGCGCGTGGTTATTACTTCACCCGTGAGTTGCCATTGGACCATGGGCAGGCAAGTTTGTTGTTGTGCACAGCCGTCCCCCTCCTTGGCCGGGTGATGGTTTCAGCAGCGGTACTGTCGGGACGCCGAAGTGCCGTTTGCAGGTTTCTCTCTTTAACCCCCTGCCAGTCGGTGCTCGGGACGCTGGGTATCGGAGGGCATCATCGGTATATGGTGTGGTGCGTCGGTGTAAATTGCAAATAATGTTTTAAACCCCAAAGGTGTTCAAAATTATTTACTATAATTTATTACATTTTAATTATATATTGGGGTATGTATTTATTTAATTATTGTTTATCAAATGGTTTAATCCCTTGGTTTTCGGGAGGTATGTACACTGGGTTTTGCGAAAAGGTTTTAAAAAGGGAACATTTCAAATGGAGCGATTGGTGCGAGTTTTGAGGGAAATTATTATTTTCCAGCAGTTATTATTATTATTTATTAATTGTTGATATTTGTTCTATTCCTTAATTGCTATTAATATTATTTTATTATCAGTAAAGGTGTTCAGTAGTTAGGGTCACTCACTGAGATGATTAGCATCTCACACTCTTAAATTCTGTTCCCTTAGGTGCAAGTGGTGGTAGACGTTCTTCCGGAGCGAACCAAGTTTTCCGCTGCTGTTGTGTTTCGAGAAGTACTTCTGTACTCTTTCATTTCAGTGTATTGTTTCTTTCAGCCTTGTTGTATTTCTGTTGATTAGCACTTCTTAAAGCTCTGTATACTATTGGGACATTTATGTTTTAATTATGCACTGGACTGTTGTTGTTGTTGAGAAGTGCTGAAATTTGTGGAACAATTTGTAGTTTGCGGGAGGAATAAGGGGATGAGTAGAAGTGTGTTTTCAGTGCAGGTAATTGTTGGTAAGTCCATCCCTTAGGGGAGGCTCTGCCGGATTTTCCATTGGAGGGTCCGGTAGGGTTTCCCTGGGATCAGGGCTTATCTAGGGTTCCGGGGAAGGAATTCTGGACGGGTCCTGACATAATGCTTAGTTTGGAAAATATTGAAATTGTAAAATTTGTAATTACTGGGAAGATTAAAATTTTCTTGTGCATGGATGGCTTTTAAGATAACAAAATTGTGGGTGTGAGATAAAACTAATCTTATAATGTGGAAAAATAAAATGGAAAATGAATCCACCAAAAAATATGTTATCTTAAAATTCTCTCAAATATTAGTTTTCTATATTTTTAAAATGATAGTTTTATTCTCAATTTTCAAAACACAAAATAATTAATTACTTATAAGTCTTAATTAATATTTTGATACAAATCAAACACTTTGAAAACTAAGTCAAACCAAATTGACTCTTAAGAAAAATGATTCTTAAGAAACTAATTCTTGAAAATCAATTTTCTTTAAAAATTTTACATTTTCAAAATGGGTCTAATGTCCAGTTTGAGAAGGGCTAAAATTGATGGGAATTTGAAATTTCTTAGGGAAATGAAAATTTTCAATATTTGGATGACTTTTAGAAAAAGAAAATTGTGGATCCAAAAAAAAGAAAAAAAGAAAAAAATAAGGTATAAAATGAATCATCCAAAAATATTTCATTTTAAAATTCTTTGAAATACTAGTTTTACATGTTTTATTAAAAGATAGTTTTATCTTCAATTTTTAAAAGATAAATTAGTTAATTATTTATAAATCTTAAATATCCTCATATAAACCAAATATTTTGGAAAATAATTCATATGAAATTGAATATCAAAAAACTGATTTCAAATAAACTAATTTTTGAAAATTAATTTCTTTCAAAATTTTGACACTTTTTAAACAAAGTATAAAAAAAATAAAAACTGTAATAAAATAAATAAAATAATTAAAATATCCTCAATTAATTATAGCTGGAAAATGAATTAATGCAAATAGAATATCAAAAGTTCTTATAAATATTAAATGAATGAAATAATTTGTTATCATTTATTTTTTGGAAATTAATATTAAGTAATAAATATGATAATAGGAATACTTATCACTAATATATAATTACACCTGTTATGTAATAATTACTTTAATTAAGTCGCTAGTTTGAATAATGTTTTATATTTTACTAATAGAATTTATAATGTGAAAAATGCTTTATGAAAATTAAAAGCCACCATAATGTGGGTAGGTCAGTGGCCACGTCAAGATGCGATTTCAATTCGTCCAGGCAATCAATCAGGTTAGCGTGAAATAACTTGAGTTCGTTCTTTATAAACTCATTGATAAGCATTTTTTTTTTTCGTTTTTTTGTTGGTTTTTCCAAAGAGAGAAAAAGGACAGCCCGAACGTCTTAAAATTCTATAAAGAGTTTTCTAGACCAAGTAGACTATTAGTCCACGATATTTTTGAAACTAAGATATAAAATCGATAATGTTTGCAGTGCAGACAAAGTAGTAAATCAGCGTTATATGACACGTATGAGAAATTGAGGCTGCTGTGGAAAATCTTTCGTGAGTTTATCTCTTCTAGTCAAACATTAATTGTTGACAATAACTAGGTGCATATAGTACTAAACAGTCAAAAAAGAAGGGGAAAAAAACATGCTGAAATTCGTTCGTCTTTTAGAAGATGACATTCTTTTGTTTTTTAGAGGAAGCAGTCGGTGTGCCATTGTATCAATCCCTTTCTGGGGATAATATTTGACAATCCGGAGTACTGACCACTCGGTACTCCTACTATTCACCAATTGACACATGCCTTACTCTTTCACTTCAGACGACTCCTTCACTTGTCCGTTTGCGTCATTTTTCTCATCACGTCTCGAGAAGTCGGCACGGCTGTGTAGCGACCCATTTGCGAGCTATGTAGTGAGATTTAAGTGCAATTGGAGGAAGGAGAAGGGCTGAGCCAGAGAGAGGTCTTTCAAACAGCAATATTAGAGATAATAAGAGAAGCCTTTGCTTTGATGCAAGGGCTCCACCTGGAAGTCTCTTAACAAAGTTTGGAATTCGAAAGTGGGAAAAGAAAACACTGAAACTATTTTAGGTGATCTAAAGGTGTTAGATGTCCAAAAAAATGGTTGAATAATTTTGGTATTTTATTATTATTATTATTATTTTAGTAAAATGATTCTTTGGTCCAAAAATGAGGAAGCTCGACCTTATGGGTAATATGACTGTTTGTAATAGGCCAATCTAGCAAAATTAGCAAAATTCACTTTGAGCATTTTTTATTTTTTATTATCTCTCCTTTTTTTTTTCCCCCTCAGTTGTAAAAGGGGAAACAAATTTGGACTTCAAAGACAGGAAAAAAAAAAAACAAAAAAAAAAACAAAAAAAATGCAAACAAATATGCATCTGAGAAGTAAATGGCAAACAAATTACAAAAAGATTAATAAACTCCTATCCATATTCTCTTGTGCAGTTATAACTCTTGATTTTTTATATTCTAGAAATGAAGAGTCACCATTTGTCTCCTTTTTTTTTTTTTTTTTTTCTTATTCATTAAGAAATGTAATTGAAAGGATATTTGGTATATTCAAATCTAGATTCACAATTTTTAAGTTTGCACCTCCGTTTCCATTTAAGACACAAGCAGAGCTAGTTTTAGCTTGTGCAGGATTGCATAATTTTCTTTGCAAAGAATGTCGCTCTGATGAGTTTCCAATAGAGCCATATGATGAATCTCCATCACCGTTGTTAACAAAAGAAATTAAAGGAAACTATTTTGAGGAGCTGTTTGAAAGTCAAGAACAACGAGAGGATGCTAATGAATGGGGAATTACAATTGCTTCAAATATGTGGATGGATGCCCAAAACGAAAGAAATCAAAGTAACGAGCAATGAGTTTTTTTTTTTTTTTTAAATAATATTTTGCATATAATAATAAATAGTAGAGATGATATAAGACTATTTGATATATTTATCTAATTTTATTATAATTCATCTTATTAGTGTTTTTTTTTAATAATATTTCGAGGATGATATTATTAAATTTAATATTCATGAATATATTGTTTACCTATTTATTAATATTTTTTAATTTGTCGGATATCATAAATGTTCAACAATGGTAATTGTATGATAAAAATGACTAAAAAAAAGTAATTAAAAAAACTCTACTTATAGTATAGTTGTTTTACTAAAATAAATTGTATTATTCACCAAAATAGTAAAATAAATTATATAAAAAAATTTAAAATCCTGTCCATAAAAATCTATTAAAGTCTATAATATAAGTCGCACAGACTCCATTAAACTCCATATAGGATTCTAATAAAATCCATGTGGAATGTATAGAAATACATTAAAATCCAAAAATTCTATCAAACATATTAACTCTTTTAAAATCCATTAAAACCCTAATTTAATATATCCCGTTTAGTTCAATTGACATTTTTGTTGCCAACTCATTTTACTCTATTTTTTTTTCCTAATTTTTATAATCATGTGATGAATGGATAAAAATTTATATTTGCATTACCATAAATCAAGTAACGAGAAAATGGATTTTTATTTTGTTTTGTGGCTGCATCTGGATAATATCCAAATTGACTGCGTACCCTATGCGGGATCAACCCATTCATAGTTCAAGCGGCATATATATTTTTTTTTGAAAGTTGGATTACACCTAGAACATGACAAGGTTGCCTATATACTCTTAAAAAAGAATCTAAGTCAATTGTAATTCAAATGCACATCTTTTTTCATCTTTTCTTTTTTTTTTAAGCCTTTTTTTTTTTTTGGGAGATGTATAAATACATGCTTAGGCATGGAACCTCTTGATGAACTTTCCGTTGACACATGGATAAAAGACCTTATTGGCAATGTAAGGTCCTTCCCATTTTGGCTTAAATTTTTGCTGCATCTTTCTTGTGATGACAATTGGTCTCCTTATAGTTAAGACCAAATCTCCATATGCAAAACACATGATCTTCACTTTTTGTTTAAAGCTCTAGCTACTTGGGTTGATGAATTTTGAACATTTGATGAACTGCAAATCCCTTTTCATCTAGTACCTTAAGTTCAACCAATCCAACCTTTACATTTTTATCTAGTGTCTTTAGTTGTGTGGCAATTTTGAGTGAAGTTAACTATATCTCAAAAGGATGTACAACTTTTGAGCTAAAAGCTAAACTGTAAAGTGTGCACTAAGTTAATGTGCAAACTATGGGTCTAGGTCAAAGAACTTTAGGAAGATGATCATGCCAACTCCTTTTATTATCTGACACAATCTTCTTCAGAATTTTGCATAACACCTTGTTGAATGCTTCTACTTGGCCATTCAATGATGGATTGTAGCTCACTGATAATGCATGCTGAAATTTATATTTTTCACTCAATCTCACGAGTGGTTTACAGTTGAAATATAAACCATTTTGAAGATTATCTTTGATGAAACTCCATAATGATAGATGATGTGGTTCTTTTTGAAAATTGTAACATCTTCCAACGGTATTTCTTCCAACAATTTGAAAAAGTTATCAGTTGCAACTAAGATATATCTTTGAGATCTAATAATAGGTTTAAAAGTATCAATAACATCTATATCCCATGATCTAAAGGGATAAGATATAACAGATCAATGGAGAGGGTGTGGTGGTTGATGTATAAAATCAATGTGTTCTGGGACAAATTGCACATTTTTGCAAATCGCATAGCATCATGAACCATAGTAGGCCAGTAATAGCCTATCCTCCTTAAATGAGCCACAAGTTTAGGTCTTGCTCAATAGGCCACACAAGTTCTAGAATGAATCTCATATAGGGCATGAGAGGCCTCCATTTTTTATGTACATCATAACAAAACTTTGTCAAAAGCCATTATATACAAAATGTCATTAAGGAATACGAACATAATAATTCTTCTCCATATTTCCACCTTTTTCTTTAGATCAAAATGTTAGAATTTTCAGATCTAAATATACATAAGAAATTTTATTAAAACATAGATTACTAACCTTCAACGCAGCCATTGATAAATTAAATCTTTAATCCTACAAAATAGAAAACAACGTAAAGTAGTGTCTATGCACACACTACTGTAACATCCCACATCGGTTGGAGAGGGGCACGAAGCGGTCTTTATAAGGCTGTGGATACCTCTCCCTTCAAGACGCGTTTTGACAAAACATTGAGGCCAAGGGGGAGAGAGGGAGTGAACCCTGGGCCAAAGAGGACAATATCTTGATGCGGGTGGTACTGGACCCTGACAGTGGTATCAGAGCCAGACCCGGATCGGTGTGCTAGCGAGGATGCTGGACCCCAAGGAAGGGGATTGTAACATCCCACATCGGTTGGAGAGGGGCACGAAGTGGTTTTTATAAGGCTATGGATACCTCTCCCTTCAAGATGCGTTTTGACAAAACCTTGAGGCCAGGGGGGAGAGAGGGAGTGAACCTTGGGCCAAAGAGAACAATATCTTGATGCGGGTGGTACTGGACCGTGACAGTGGTATCAGAGCCAGACCCGGATCGGTGTGCCAGCGAGGATGTTGGGCCTCAAGGGGGGAGGATTGTAACATCCCACATCGGTTGGAGAGGGGCACGAAGCAGTCTTTGTAAGGCTGTGGATACCTCTCCCTTCAAGACGCGCTTTAACAAAAGCTTGAGGCCAGGGGGCAAAGAGGGAGTGAACCCTGGGCCAAAGAGGACAATATCTTGATGCAGGTGGTACTAGGCCGTGACAGTGGTATCAAACCCAGACCCGGATCAGTGTGCCAGTGAAGACGCTGGACCCCAAGGGGAGAGGACTGTAAAATCCCACATCGGTTGGAGAGGGGCATGAAGCGGTCTGTATAAGGCTGTGGATACCTATCCCTTCAAGACTCGTTTTGACAAAACCTTGAGGCCAGGGGGGAGAGAGGGAGTGAACCCTGGGCCAAAGAGGACAATATCTTGATGCGGGTGGTACTGGGCTGTTACAGTGGTATCAGAGCAGACCTGGATCGGTGTGTCAGCGAGGACGCTGGATCCCAAGGGGGGAGGATTGTAACATCCCACATCGGTTGGAGAAGGGCACAAAGTGGTCTTTATAAGGCTATGAATACCTCTCCCTTCAAGACGTGTTTTGACAAAACCTTGAGGCCAGGGGGGAGAGAGGGAGTGAACCCTGGGCCAAAGAGGACAATATCTTGATGCGGGTGGTACTGGGCTGTAACACTACTCTCAAACCATTCTCAAACAGATCTCTTAAAACCCTAATCATAAAAACAATATCGTATGTATCTTTTTGCTTGTCCTAGACCTTTTATAGTCTCTATAAGTCAAACTTACCCATTAATTTTAACACATAAAATAATAATAATTTAATAATATAATAATAATAAAAATATGGATAAGTCAAAACGGGCTTTTAAAGAAAATTGATCTTCCAGTCCAATGGGCCAACCAGAGTTACAGAGAATGTGTGACCAATGGCTCTACTATAAAATAATAAACAAGTCATTCACATTAATAGCATAAATAGGTCCTATAAGTGAGTAACTGATTATGATAAGTCCACAAATATTTATTTATTTAACACAAAAGGCAATATTCTATGCCATAAAAAATCAATGAATAGTTGTCGCCAATCCAGCTCCTCCTTAATATTGCAACTGTAACAAAATTGATGTGATTTGTTTATTCAATCCTTTCAAATGTTAAGAGAAGTAGAAGACACTCTCCATGTGAGATTCCACATCGATTGGGAAGGGAAACGAAGCATGCCTTATAAGAAGGTGTGGATACCTTTTTCTTGAGAAACCTTTTAAAACCGTGTAGGCTGGGCCCAAAGTGATAATATCTCATACGGGTGGACTGGCTGTTACGGTTGGTATCAGAGCCAGACTTGGATCGATGTGCCAGCGAGGATGCTGGATCCCAAGGGCGGTAGATTGTGAGATCCCACATCGATTGGAAAGGGAAACGAAGCATGCCTTATAAGAAAGTGTGGATATCTTTCTCTTAAGAGTCCTTTTAAAACCGTACGGACTGGGCCCAAAGCGGACAATATCTCATACGGGTGGACTGGGCTATTACACTCCAATTGTACCTTTGATTCATTAAGATGTGTCAATTATGCTGCCAGTTTTGACAAAGAATCGGCTTTGTCATTTTGGGATCTCAACACATGGTTTATTGTGACCTCTTGGAATTATGATAGAAGAGTTTTTAACTTTTTGATGATAAGGGATCAAATTCACATTTTTTTATCACTTACTAATTATTAATTGGCTTAATGATCAATTGGAAATCTCCTAGACTTATAGGAAATCAGTACAAATTTCAAGGGTGATTTCAAGACCAATAATCAACGCCTCTCATTCCGCAAGATTATAGGAATATTACATTTGGACCCCTTGAGATTTGCATTAATTACAGTTTAATCCTTTAAATTTTGAAAATTATTACTAACACTTAAGGAGATGCGGATAATATTATTTTAATGGGTGTGAATGAAATAACAAGAGAGAAGATGACAATTTTCTGGAACCTAAGGGGACATTAATGATATTTTTGAAATTAAAGGGATTAATTTGTATTTAATTCAAACCTCTAGGTAGGTATATGAAATTAACCACTAAATTATTTGAACATATTGTAAGAAATTGGAATGAATATGGTATTAAACCTATCATGGTGTAATACATATGCTCTTACCCCCTGTTTCTTTGCTACTCTATCAAAGTACAATTGCTATGCTAAGGTGAAGAGGTCCTTATTGTGAATGCTTCCTCATCCGATAAATACCTTGGTAATTCCATATTGTCAGGAACTAGCTGTGCTATTAGGAAATCAACCAGAGCATTTACTTTTATTGCCTTTTGATGTGCAAAGTTAATGTCAAATTGGAAAAAAAATTATAGCCCATTTGGCTAGACACTTGAATAATGCTGATTTTGATGGCAAGTACTTTATCCGATCTTCCCTTGAAATTAGTGTTAAAGAATGTGATAGCAAATAATGTTGTAATTTTACAAGAGCAAAAATTAAAGGCAAGTAAACTTTCCTAATTGCAGAGTGGTTTATTTCTGCCCTCACAAGAGTTCTACTCAAATAGTACAGAGTATCCTCCTTTCCTTCATTATTATTTTGTGCCAATAATACCCTTAATATTTGTCCGAGTTGGCAATGTACAAGATCAATATTTTACCTTCAATAGGTGCCATCAGAATTGGATGATTCAACAGTTTTTTTTTTTAATGCTTTTAAAATCATTTTGATAGGCTTTCTCTCATATAAGTGACATATTTTTAAGCATTAATCTTGAAAAAGGTTGACACCGCCCTGATAGGTTTGAGATAAACCTTTTTACATAGGGTAATCTTCCTTGTAGTCCATATAGCTGTCGTAGGTTGCGTGAAGTAGGCATTTCAATGATGGCCTTAATTTTTTCTAGATCAATGTAAATTCCTTGATATCTGACAACAAAGTGAAGGAATTTTTTAGATGTCATACCAAATACACACCTCAATGGATTCATTCTGAGGGGTGTTTCCTAAGTCTATTAAAAACCTATCTAAAGTCATGCAAATGATTAACTTTTTTTTAGTCTTGATGATAGATTATCTATGTAATACTCAAAGTATTATGGAGCACATCATCAAAGATAACCGTCATGGATCTTTGATAAGTTACTTCTACCTTTTTCAATGCAAATGTCATTTTAAAACCAAAACTTAAAACTTCCTACAGTCATATAACTTTTTAATCATAACTCAGAATCAGATGTGTTGTCAATCTATGGACTTGTAGCAACGAGCTTTGCGGCAATGGGATACTAAACAAACCTGTTAGGACCCATCCAAAATCCCTTCCCGGAACCCCAGATAAGTTCTGATCCCAGGAAGACCCTACCAGACCATCCTATGGAAAATCCGGCAGCACCTCCCCTAAGGGTAGGATATGCCCCAAAATTTACCTGCACAGAAACATACTTCTAAATCGTACCACCTTATCTCTCCCTCCTTACTACAAATAAATTCCATAAATTGCAGCACTTCGATGACAGATCGTATAAAACATACACATATATGCAATAGGAATAATTTACCAAATAAACAACCAAAATATACCTTGAAACATTCATGTCCGCCCACACCACCCACTTAATGCTGCAAATTCAAATACATTTCAAATGTCATTTTACAAATATACCAATGCATAATATAAAAAGAGGTGTACAAATCAATCACCACACCAACAATAATAATAATAAATATTTTAATGATAATGATAACTATATTAATACAATTCGTCTGACGGCTATGTATAACCATACATATTCAAAGGTTATCATATAACCTCATTTGCACGATGGCTATCACATAATCACACCTGCCAAGGGCTATCACATAACCACACCTGCCCAATGGCTATCACATAATCACACCTGCAAAGGGCTATCACATAACCACACCTGCCCAATGGCTATCACATAATCACACTTGCAAAGGGCTATCACATAACCACACCTGCCCAATGGCTATGACATAACCACACCTGCCAAGGGCTATCACATAACCACACCTGTCCAATGGCTATCTTTCTCACCCGTAGGTTGTAATACTTGTTCAAAGTTATCATATGATAATAATGATGATAAAATTTATTAATAATAATAAGAATATATAATAGAATCAATAGTAAGAAATCAGATTACGAATAGACAAGGTAGCATAAGATAAAATATTATCTTAAAATCTGTAACACATAATAAAATATGCACAATCGTAACGGAGATATATATGATACCATCTAACATACTGTGTGATCCATGATTCCAACTGTCGCTGATACTCTGCTACCCATACAGTCCGGGGTGGTTGCCTAAATTCGCCATCCGATCTCTTGGATTTGTAGGCAACATATATACGAGGCTATCTCTACATGGACTACATCGGATCCTCGCCCCGTACGCTGTGGTATATAAAACATAATATAATCTGACATAAATATGTATATATATATATATACCTAAAAAATACTTGATGCACATACTATATACCAGTGGTGCCCGAAGATGCCCAGCATTCTAAGGCACCAATTGACGGGGAGATTATAGAGAGAAAATCGGCATCCAGGCCGCCCTGGCGTTCCAGCACTGTTGATGCTATAAACTCAATCCCAGCCACGGAGGGGGGCGGCTATGGCCAATCTCAAACTTGCCTGCCCTCGGTCCAATGGCAACCATGGGAGAGTATAAACCTGCATGCTCATCACACTACACCCGCATGCTAATCACATCCACAACTACAGAACACCGATACGTGTATGGTGCATCGAAAATCGATAAAATTTTATAATATCATATTTTTATTGTAACATAATATAATATTATAAAATTTGAATTTATAACAATATACGTTTAAATTTATGCATTTTTATCAAATCCATAAAACTCCATGCATAAATAAATTATCAAACTCATAAATATAGTTTTGGCCACAATAATTCAATATAATCAATTCCTCAAACCTTCAAGTTAATTCATACCAAAAATCAATAGAACCACATATAATTAAGAATATAAAAAAACACATATATTCTATTAGATACCATATCCTCACAGTAACTTCATAGTAAAATTAACAATAATTTAATAGCACTTTCAAATTTAACAGCTTCCCAATTTCAGAAATATTAATTCAACCCATATTTATGCAATTCAACATAATTTAACATCTTCAATATAAATAACAATTACTTAAATATTAAACAGTACATCTTTCAGACTACCATATTAAAATAATAATATTTTATCCAAAAATGGCATCTTTCAAGATACTCAATTATAATTCACGAATAAGGTACCAAATCGAAGCTTATGATGAAGACGTCAAGAATATACCTTCAATTTGTCCCACCATCGCCAGAGATGGTCGGAATTTGACCGAGAAGTTTTGGTCGAGCTTCAATTTAATGTATCTCTTAAATGAACGAGAATCTGGACAAATGGGGGCCATATTTGAAACCAAGAGGACCAAAATAGGGGGAAAGGGTATGAAATCGGACTGGGTTGGCCGGAAAATGGCAAAATCGCCGGAAAACTAAAATGGGCTACCGCCGGCTTCGCCAGCCATTCTAGGCGCGTCACCGGCCAACAAGTAGCCAAATTTCATGGCCGAGCTCACTAACTAATGGGCTACGTTGGCAGCCAGCGCGTGTGAGCTAATGACGGTCGAAAATCTTCCGATCGATGGGAACCCAGAATGAAGAGAGAAGGAGGGAGAGAGAGAGAGCAAGAAGAAGAATAATTGCTCCCCCTCCCCTTTTTCACGTGGGGGAAGAAAAATAAAGGGAAAAGAAAAAGAAATAGAGAAAGAGAAAGAAAAAAGAAAAGAAAGGAAAAGAAAATTAATAAAATAATAAAATAATATTTTTTGATAAAATAATAATAAAATAATATGATATTTTATTGAGATAACATGTGGCACTTTATAAATGTGGTATGTGGTATAACCCTACTGGTGACATATGGCTCAAATCAAAGACTCTTTGAATATTTTATTACCTGATAATATCAGTCTTGGGAAAAATAGATATAAGTTTACAGACCCACAACTTTTCAACGGTATGTCCAAATTAGGCATGCCACCAGTCTACGAAGTCGTATCGATGAGCACTTCCATATGATCCATGGGTCAACATCGAATTCTATGCAAATAAAAAGTCAACTCTAGATCCATTGACCAATTTAGATCATATCTTGTTTCGCTCATAACTTTCAAACCGTAGCTCCATTTTCAACGTGCTACTAGTCTACGGACTCGGTCTGATGCGTACTCTGCAATGGTACCTTTGTCAGTGAAAAATTCCCTTTGAACAAAAAGTCAATATTTTGATGCACTTGGTCAACGGTCAAAATTGGTCAACCCTCAGTCAACGTGAAAATTTCTGATGTATTTCAGAACGGGGTGTTACAAAACCAAAACCTTAACTTACAACAAGTCAAATATGAAACTCACAAATAATCTAGTTGGTTAAACTCAGTTAAAATTTCAAAATCTTGGTGTTTTTCTATGAAGCCTTTATTGAAAGAAGAAAATAGATATTTATTTTATTTTATTTTATTTTTCATCTAATGTGTTTAATCCATAACTTTCCATATATAAGTGTGAATGGTATACCAATTGAGTCAACTTCATTTGATTAAATAAATTAAAATAGATATATTATTTATTCCTAACTGGCTTATACTAAAATCAATAGCTTTTTGGAAAATTTTATTCTATTAAAAGAAATAAAATAAAATAAAAGGAAAAGAAAGGATTTCATCTTCTCCATAATTATGTGTCTTACAATTTTTTTCATGCGCTTTTGCTCCTATCTATAAGCAACACAATTATAAAATTTTTGTTCCTATGTGTCTCTGATTTTGTTTTATAATAAATCAGGTTTTATATTTCTAATCTTCCCTATTTATTTCTATTTGTTTTATTTTATTTTATTTTGTTGTTTCCTTTTTTCTTTTTCTTTTTCTTTTTTTTTTCCTTTTGCAATAAAAAGTGAAATGTGTCCTAGAAAACAATTACTTGGATATGTAAAACAAAAGAAAAAGAGGAAATTAAAAGTTACTACAATCTCCAAAAGACACTCTTGATAGAAACATAGACAAAAAAAAAAAAAAAAAACTACAAAATTTAAACTGTAAGTTAATACAATTATTTGTTTTATACTTATATTTCTAAATAAATGAAAGAGGTTTTGAGGGGGGAAAAAAATGAAAAATGGGCACTCTTTTAAACTTTGTATAGGGCACTTAAAATCTTAGGATTGATCTTGGCATTAGCACTATAATCTCTCCCTACGAAAATTATAGTCATATTATTTGGTTAAATAGTAGTTACCCATTTTGTTAAAAATACCATTTTTTTTTTTTCAAATTGATAAGTTAATCGTTTTGTCTTATTTCATTCTCTATATAATAGCAATTGTTTCTAATTGTTAATATAACTAAGATGTATTTATTTGGTAAGTATGGCCATTAAAAAGGGTTTTAATTTTTTATTTATAACAAAAATAAAGGAGGAGATCACTTCCGGTGCCCTTTCCAGGCATCCAAGATGGCCAAGTCTAAGGAAATCCAACTGAATTGATACAGAGAGTTCAATGGAATCTTTCCATGAATCGGATATTGTCAGGACCCGTCCAGAATTCCTTCCCCGGAACCCTAGACAGCCCTGATCCCAGGGAAACCCTACCGGACCCTCCAACGGAAAATCCGACAGAGCCTCCCCTAAGGGATTTACTTACCACAAATTACCTGCACGGAAAACACACTTCTATACACATCCCCTTATTCCTCCCACAAACTACAAACTGTTCCACAAATTCCAGCACTTCTCAAAAGCAACAACAGTCCAGTGCATAAATAAAACAGAAGTATCCCAATAGTATACAGAGCTTTAAGAAGTGCTAAACAACAAAAATACAACAAGGCTGAAAAGAAATAATACACTGAAATGAAAGAGTACAGAAGTACTTCTCGAAACACAACAGCAGCGGAAAACTTGGTTCGCTCCGGAAGAACGTCTACCACCACTTGCACCTAAGGGAACAGAATTTAAGAGTGTGAGATGCTAATCATCTCCGTGAGTAACCCGAACTACTGAACACCTTTTTGCGATAATAAAAATAATAGTAATAACAATTAAGGAATAGAACAAATACCAGCAATTAATAAATAAATAATAATAACTGTTGGAAAATAATAATTTCCCTCAAAACTCTCACCAAAGCTCCGTTTGAAATGTTCCCTCTTTAAAACCTTTTCGCAAAACCCAATGTACATACCTCCCAAAAACCAAGGGACTAAACCATTTGATACACAATAAATAAATAAAAACATACCCCAATATATAATAAAAATATAATAAATTATAGTAAATAATTTTGAACACCTTTGGGGTTTAAACCATTATTTGCAATTTACACCGACAATTACACCTGACGCACCACACCATATACCGGTGATGCCCTCCGATACCCAACGTCCCGAGCACCGACTAGCGGGGGGTTAAAGAGAGAAACCTGCAGCGGTCACTTCGGCGTCCCGGCAGTACTGACTGCTAAAAACCATCACCCGGCCAAGGAGGGGGGCGGCTGTGGCCAATAACAACTTGCCTGCCCACGGTCCAATGGCAACTCACGGGTGAAGTAAAAACCGTGCGCTAAACCAGATAATAACCGCGCACTACCACGTGTCCATACACCATACACCAGAACACCAATACTGTATGAGTGCGTCTAAAAATAAACATAAGTAACCAACCGTACCGTTTTTCCAAAAACCACCGTGGGAAGTATACCATATATTCACAAAACACCATCCCACATATTTTTATTTAAACAACCCGGTACGAAACATTGATAACAACAAACCACAATTTTCTCGAAGTACGAGATGCAACCATAAAAATACCGCGGGCATAATTTATAAAATTTAAACCAATATTTCCGTAAAATATTTAACCCAATTATGCCCGGAAAATCAAATTTTAAACCACATACAAATATTACCAAAATACACCTTGCTCATGCATAATAAATAAATTAAACCACAATAAACCATAAATAAACCACACCACATGAGCATAATTTAAATACCAATTTAAATACCAATTAAATATAATTAATTGCCCAAAATAATTTTTGAAGGTGGGTCACTCACCTGGAGCATGCAAATCAACTAAGATCCTCCTCGGGATCGACTCCGCTACTCGCGCATGCACCTAAACAACCACAGTGCACAAACCAAAAATATTAATATTTTATTCGGGTAATTCCGGGGAGCGAACAGCAACGACATCTAAGGGTTACGAGTTATATACCGAATCGAAGCTCGCGTGATGAGGATCACGGATTCGGTCTTACTTTCCGGTGATCGGACCCGACGGGGTCGGAATCTCGCCGGAAAGCTTTTTCGGATTTCGGCTCCGCAGTTCTCCCAAACTGTCGCAAATTGGCGGAAACGGAAGCCGGATTCGGGTTCAGGAGGTCGAACACTGCGGACTAGAGCTGGCCGGAATTTCGGGTACTCACCGGAACAGTACTTTCCGGAAAATGGCCGGAAAAGGGTCGATTTGCGGTGGCCGGCGGTGGAGGGGTAAAACTCGCCGCCGATCTTCGGAGGTCCGATTCGGGCACGTCCGGCGGCCATTCGCCGTGAAATTTGGAGGTTTTTCCGAAAATGGGGAGGGGAAACTTTCTGGCCGGTGCGTGTACTGTAGATCGACCGGAACAGTGGAAAAACTCCGGTGGCCGGCGGTCTCTCTCTCTCTCTTTCTCTCTCCTCTCTCTTTCTCTCTCTTCCCCGAGAGTTTTAACAAATAAAAACCCCTGTGTGACACTGTTCATGCCACGTGGACCAATCAGAAGCTGACACGTGGCATTTCACTGTTCACCGACCCAAAAACATTAAAATAATACGGTATCCGGTAAACTTCAAACGTCCATAACTTTTTAACCGGATGTCCGTTTTGAGCGTGCCGCTAGTCTGCGAACTCATATCGACGAGCACTTCACAACCATGTACGGGTCAAAGCTCAATGCCCCATAAACAAAAAGTCAACCCCGGCACTCCTTGGACAGTTTGGACCGCAACTTGTTTCGTCCATAACTTCCAAACCGTAGCTCCGTTTTAGACGTGCTACCAGTCTACGAACTCGGGGCATCGTGCACTTCGCCACGGTACCCTGGTCAACTCGAAATTCCCACCGAGTCAAAAAGTCAACTTTTGACCCGCTCGGTCAACGGTAAACCTCGGTCAACGTGCACAGATTCCGGTGCGATTTGGGACGGGGTGTTACAGATATAACCAAATAATATAAAATAAAAAAATAACCGTTTTTAATAGGAATTCTGAAATCATAGTTATACTCATTAAAGGTTTCAATTCAAGAGGAAAAAAAAAAAAAAAGGAATAAACATATATATTAAGTCAATCCACCAGAGTATATTAAAAGAAAGTAAATGAGTGCAAAGATAAATAAAACCAAGTGTCTAATAGTCTCGTAAGAAAGTAGAAAAAGGCTATACATTAACAGCAGAAAGGTGTCAGATTTGAATATGGTGCCTGTGCATATTACACACCAACTATCAGCCGATGCCTAGGTGAAATAGTTAATTAAAAAAAAAAAAGAAAACATGAGGCGAGCTCGGTGAGTGATAAGTTAAAAAAAAAAATTTAAAAAAACCATGAGGTGAGCTCAGTGAGTAAAAAGTTATGGTAGTTGTGAAAATAAATATTATTCTTAAAAATCATTTCTCTCAATACCTCACTTTGATTCTTTGAGAGCTTCTCTGTTTTGACAGTTTTCACAAAACCTTTAATTATCCCCAACGTAACAATTTCATAAATTGTAGGATATGGAAATTAAAATAAAAAAATATCTTACATCTTGTAATAAAATAATATTTTTATGAGTTATAAATTATAATTATTGGTAATCAAAATATTAATAACCTTATATTCTAACCATAGAGTAACAACAATAACCATGCATATCATATCCATTACCATAACGTATTGCCTAACTATACTAGCATCCCGGTGTGTTGTTGATCACTGGAGGAGAGGAAAATTGTCAATGTGACCTTCGGCATCCTAGAGTCGTCATAGATTGGGACCTCCCATTCAACCTTAAAAAAGAAGTAATAAAATATAGATGGGCAAATAAGCATGTGTAATCATAGTCTAACAAATCCACATCCATGGTAGAGTACGGTACACAGAAATCCACAGTCCAGTCCAATGTATTTATATAGCTATTTAAATAATACCCATGATCATCTTATTAAGATGTTTCCATATATTCCAACATAAACATATAAATATATATACTTGCATAACCATAAATCAGAATTTATTTAAGTCAAACCATCGCTTTTGTAAAATATAATATGATAAATTAGATAATTATTTTATAGCATGTGATAAATCATACAATTCAATTAATTCTAGAAGTAATGACAATAACAGAGTAATTTATATATCACATATAATTAAACACATAATTTCTAAAGAAAATAAAGCTCACTCACAGATCACAACTCAAAACTAACTCTTTCATCGGAGTGCCTTCAATATCATAATAATAAAATATTCTTTAGGCTCAAAAAATTAAACCAAAGACATTGGATGCATACCAATATCCTAAAATAACTTTAAAATTTTTAAAATTGGACACCGAATAATCCAAGTATATTGTGAACCTTAGATAGCTAATACACAAAATTATGGTTCTTCACCCAAAGACCAATATATAAAAATTAAACCTTCTATTGGATCCACTAACATATAATTACACTAATCCAACTTCAGTGTTATCCAGTTTATCTAATTATGTCCAAACACAGTACAAATTTATCCATTATTAAATTGATTGATCCAAAAATTAAATTGTTCAATTGTTTGGCCAGAAAAGAGATGAAACAGCATTGACTTGGTTGGCTGTGGAAATAAGTCGTGGGATCTGACTGGGTCTCATGAGTCTAGGTGTGAACATACTAGTTTTAGGTGTTTTGAGGATAAAATAGATATCTTCTCAATTGTTTAATGATGACAGACATCCCCATGACAACATCTAGGACTGTTTTGGACATAAATAAATATTGATATTTAAAAACTTTCCAGAAAAATAACTTTCTAGCCATAACTCAGAATTGAGCATGCCACTAGTCTATGAATTTGTATCGATGATTTTTATGCTATGGTGTATCGATGAAACCACAATTATTAACCTATAAAAAATCAAACTTGGGGCCTAATAACAGCTTAACTAATCAATCCCAATTAAACTAAATAAAATTTTAATTTTAATTTCTACCTTTTGGAGCAGGTCGCCATATAAAAGCTTCAACTTTTTGTTAAGAAAGGTAACCAGTTTCTTACATTTTTTTTTGTCCTCACCACTGGGCTTGCATCCAATGGTTGGAATATGTCCAATATGGGTATTGGTGTATCACACCACCAGTACCACAAACTTTTCCATTATTTAAATAAATTTTAAGTAGTATAATATATATATATATATATAATAATACATTTACATGAACAAACCCATTTGGGATTTTAAGATACCTAAATAAATAAAAATTAAAAAGAATAAAATATTATAAAATAATATTTATAATCAAATATGTGGGGCCCATTCGGAGAACGAGCAACATGTCCTTAAGACTATAAACTTTTAATCGTAACTGTAACATCCCTTACCAAGAAAAAAGTCAAAATTTTGAACGTTTTGATGAAGTTTGATCAAGATTAACCAAACAGTTCCACAATTGACTTTTTGATACAATTGAACCTTCATTTTGATCAAGGCATCATTATGAAAAGCATGCCACCATAAGTCCATAGACTGGCTGCATGGAAAATTTGAAATTAAGATAGAGAAGTTATGATCAGAATAAAGTGTGAATCAAATTGACTAAGTAGGACTCAAGGTTGACCTTTTATTTGGTCATGATTTGGTGTTTGATCAGCATACCATCAAGTAGTGCAACACCTGCTAGCCCCAATGAAAGCCCATTGTCCGACGATCTTGGTTACCAATTTTCATGCCTAGCCAACGCCTAACGAGCCTAGATCAAGCTGGTGAAGCTTGCTATGGCCAATTTTAATTTTTCGACAACCTGGCTACTTTTCAACAAACCCAACCCAATCTATATCTCTATCCTCCCTCTTTTAAGCCCTCTGATTTCGAATATGGCCTCTGTTCTTCCTAATTCCAAACTGTTTGAGAGTTATGTTGATTTGAAGTTTGATCAAACTTTTCCATCCACTTTTCAACCATTGCCAGCAAGTTTTGCTAAGTTGAGTTAAGTATTCTTAATCCTTGTCTCCCATGATTTCATTTGGTATATGGTTGCATATTTAAAATTTTATGATTTTTAAGCTAATTTCTATAAATACTATGAAATTGGACTATAATTGAAAGTTTTCTAAAGTAATTCTTAGTGCATTTGAGTTATTAGTGATTAGGGATAGCTAAACGAATGCTTAATTTTATGATATTAAATATAACTAGAAAATTCCCAATTTTTAGGCAATAGCCTATTGGATTTGGTTGTGTAGTTAGACAATTGGTGATCAATTTTAGGACTTTAAACATATATTTGTAATCCTTATTACTTATATTATTGTTATGGAAGTAGAAGTAATGTTTTCGATGTATTATAGGCATCCAAACGAAACCTTTGGCTGAACCTGCGGTAGAGTAATAATAAGCAGCATTAATACTATGGGTGGTATATTCTTTTAAATTCTATTTTTAAGTTATAAAACATTTACAACAACTATCTAATTAATCATGGTGTTTATATTAATGAAAGGTGTAAATGTATTATATGGATTATTTTAAGTATATTTATTATATTAATTGTGATTATTTTATGAAATTTAAATTTAACGTGTTGTTTATATTATTGATATTTAATTGATACTTAAATTAATAAGTTATGTAAATGTGCTTTATATGTCTCTGTAAATTGAAAGATGATATGTGTAACACCCCGTCCCAAAATACAACGGAAATTTTCCAACTTTGACCGAGGTTGACCATTGACCGTTGACCAAGGGGTCAAAAGTTGACTTTTTGACTCGGATAGAATTCTAGGTTGACTGAGGTACCGTTACGAAGTACACGTTGGCACGAGTTCGTAGACTAGTAGCACGTCGAAAACGGAGCTACCGTTTGAAAGTTATGAGTAAAACAAGTCGAGATTCAAATTGTCCAAAAGGTGCCGGGAGTTGACTTTTTATGGTTGTAGAATTTTGCTTTGACTTTTGTATGATTGTAAAGTGTTCGTCGATACGAGTTCATAGACTAGCGGTACGCTTAAATTGGACATCTAGTTAAAAAGTTATGGATATGTGAAGTTTTCCGAATACCGTAATATTTTAATATATCTGGCTTGAGTGAACAGTGACACTATGTGTCGACATCTGAGAGGTCCACGTGTGTGAACAGTGTCACCCACGGTGGCTTTTATTTTGGCAAAACGGCGGGGGAGGAGAGAGAAAGAGAGAGAGGGAGAGAGAAAACCAACGGCCGCCGGAGTTGCCAACTTTTCCGGCCAAATCTTGTCACACGCGCTGGCCAGGCAGGAGTGCCTCTCCATTCCCGGACAACCCCCAAAATTTCACGGCCAACCGACCGGCGACGCGCCGGGATCGGAGCGTTTTCCGGCGACGATGATTTTTCCCCTCCACCACCGGCCACCGCCATTTGACCCATTTCTGGCCATTTTCAGGCCAGACGTGCCAGCCATCCCTCACTACCTCCTCATTTCAGGCCAGCCCACCAAATTTCACGGCTACCGGACCTCCAACGCGCTAGGATCGGAGTATTTTCCGGCGAGGGGCCGAAAATCTTCAAACTCAGATCACTTCGCCGTCCGACCTCCGTTTGCCTCACTGTCGGTCCCATTGGAACCCTCTCCCCTTGATCTACAAAACCTCCAAAAATCTCAGTCATCGGCCACCGGACGCGCCGCCAGTGGCGACGGTTGCCCGTGACCGAGGCGGCTCACCGGAGAAATCACTATTCCGGCGAGTACCCAGTTGCACCGCCGGTCCTTCTCCACTAATTCCGACCCCCTGAACCCAGATCTGGTGTCCTTTTCCTCCAATTCGCGACGGTTTGAGAGAATAGAAGAGTTGAATCCCGAAAGCTTTCCGGCGAGATTTCGGCCACTTCGTAATCCTCGTCACTCAAGCTTCAATTCGGTATATTACTCATTAATTTTGGTTAACGTTGTGTTTAACCCCCCGGGTACCGGGTATTATTTACCCGAATAAAATATTAATTTATTTGACTGTGTGTGAATTGTTGTTCTAGGAGCACGTGTGCGTCGTGGAATTGATCCCATGGAGGATCTTAGATTAATTGCGTGCTCCAGGTGAGTGACCCACCTTTAAAACTATTTTGGGGTGATTAATTATGTTTATATGGTGTTAATTTGATATCTAGAATTATGCTCATGTGGTGGAATTTAAATATAATTGTAGGAAAAATATTATTTTATATATATATATATATATACACCCATTGATGCTAAACGGAATTTTGGGTTATTAAGAAATTTTCGATTTTTATTATTGTGATTTAATTATATTTACCACGCATGAGCAAGGTGGCTTCATTTAATTAATTGTATATGTGGTTTTAATGTTATTTTGGGCATAATTTGATTTTTAAATATTTTAAGGAAAATATTTGTTTAAATTGATGGTTTCAAATTTGATAATTATGCCCGTGGAATATTATTTGTTGGACTTTGTACTACGAGAAAAATTTATTGGTATATTGTTATCGATGGTTTCGTACCGAAAACGTTAAAGGAAAATGTGGGATGGTGAGTTTGAAAAATGGTATAATTCCCACGGTGATTTTTGGAAAATCGGTACGGTAATAAGAAATTTAATAATTGGTTTTAGATGCACTCATACAATATTGGTGTTCTGGCTGTATATGTGGTTAGCACGCAAGTTATTATGTCTCCCATGAGTTGCATTGGACCGAGGGCAGGCAAGTTTGATATTGGCCATAGACGCCCCCCTCCGTAGCCGGGATGACGGTTTCAGCAGCGGCGCTGTCGGGACGCCGAAACGTCGTATGCAAGTTTCTCTCTTTAACCTTCCCGCTAGTCGGTGCTCGGGACGTTGGGTATCGGAGGGCATCACTGGTATATGGTGTGGTGCGTCAAGTATAAATTTTCAGATAGAAATTTCAAACCCTAAAATGTTCAAAAATTATTTATTATATTTTATTACATTTTATTTATATTTGGATTTAATTATTATTTATTAAATTAATTGATCCCTTGGTTTTCGGGAAATACGAATAACGGGTTTTGCGAAAATGTTTTAAAAGGAGAACTTTTCCAACCGAGTGAATGGTGAGAGTTTTGAGAGAAATATTATCTTCAATTAGTTATTATTTATTTATTTATTTAATTGTTCGGTATTGATTAATTAAATTCCTTTTATTGTTATATTATTAATATTAAAAGTGTACAGTAGATAGGGTCACTCACTGAGATGATTAGCATCTCATATTTTTAAATTCCGTTCCCTTAGGTCCAGGTTAGGAGACGTTGATCATTCGGGGCGAGTCCAACGTCTCAGTTCGTGGTCGAAGGTCCAAGAAGCATTTCTTCACTTTTTTCCCTTCATCTTGTATTGCTTCTGTATCTGCCATTGTATTAATTCCACATTTATTGGTATAATGCTCTGTATACTGTATTGGACATGTAGTTATTAGTTATGCACTGATTTACTGTTATTTATTTTGGAATGCTGCAAATTTGTGGAATTATATTGTAGTAACGTGGGAGGAATAAAGGGATGTATATAGAAGTGTGTTTTCAGTGCAGGAAATTGGTGGTAAGTCCAACCCTTAGGGGAGGTTCTGCCAGATTTTCCATTGGAGGGTCCGATAGGATTTTCTTAGGATCAGGGCTTGTCTAGGGTTCCGGTGAGGAATTTTGGACGGGTCCTGACAATATGTTTTTGTTCAGTTAATTTTATTTACTAGTTTAATTTTAAATATCAGATTGTTATCTTGAGATTGGTTTAAAAGTAATTTCGCTTTCTTCCTAAAGTAATTTGCACAGAGTTAAATATTAAATTATTGTTATTTTGACATTGAATTATAGCATGGCTTTATCCAACCATACTTATATTTACATGCGCAGATACATATATAAGTTGTCATTATTATTATTATTATTATTATTATTATTATTATAATATTAGGTTTCCACTATACTAAAAAATGAATTGGAATATTAATGTGCTTGCCCGTGTATCTAAGATAGTGTAAATTGGTTATGAGAAATGGTTGAAATTATTTGTTTAGGTTGATTTTAGAATTAAAAACGTATTATTTATACGTTTTCTTTTTAAATGTTTCAATGCCTAAATTTGATTATAAATATATGTACGTGTATGTACGTGTAAATTATATGAATATGAGTTGTATATCATTTCCGAAGTTATGTTTGAGTGATGTAAAATATTTATTACTAATTTTAGATCTAGTGAGGTATTTCATGTTGTTAGAATTATAGAAAAAATTATATTTCGGGTCCCTAAATATTTATTATAGATTATTGGTTTTTAGTGATATTTAAATTGGCAGGGTTATGTTTGATTTTATGAAATTTGTAAGATTCTTCCCTATGTTTAATTTTAATTATTTCTATTTATTTATTTATTTGTCTAAAGGTTTTATTTCTATCAACTGGGAGATTTTATTATTATTATTATTAATATTACCATTATTATTGTTGATTATGATTCCTTTGAGTATATATGTAATCTTATTTTTAAGTTATGATTTACCAAAAGAAAAAAAGATTCGTGGAGAAATAGGTATTTTTTTTACATTTATTGTGGTAGGGTGTTTAGATGCATCATATTGTACCAATTTTGTTGAGATACAACATTATTAGTTTGCAAGTTTATTTTAGTCATTTTATGGGAGCTAACGTGAGCAAGGTTGATAGATATTTTGCAATGATAACATTAATCACCCTTCCTTTAGCCTTAGGATGGCAAGTTGTTTAGCATCGGCAACTTTACCAAAGGGAGCTGAGTGTAGTTAAGACTGGGCAAAACCCGACTAGGACCGACCAATCCGCCCAAACCGACTATTTGGGTTGGTTTTTAAGTCTTAATCGGGTCGGTTCGGTTACAGATGCATTGGATCCGTGGTTTTCGGTTCGAGTTACGGGTGGGTAGAAAATTTACCCAACCCAAACCGAACCGACTCATACCAATCGTCTCTCGTCTCTTTCATTTCCATTTTCCACCAGGATTTGATGCTTGAAAATTAAAAAGAAAATCTCTTGCTCTCTGCCAGTTGAAATCTCTTGCTCTCTGCCAGTCTGCCTTCAGGAAATCTCTTGCTCTTTGCCAATCTGCCTTCGTCTCTCCTCTCTTTCCACCTCTCCAGGAATTGGATGCTTGAAAATTAAAAAGGAAATCTCTTGCTCTCTGCCAGTCTGCCTTCGTCTCTTGTCTCTTTCCACCTCTCCAGGAACTTTTCTAAGGTTAGCCATTTCTCATCTCAGATTGTATTATTGCTTCTCTCTCTCTCTCTGTGGCACCGTCGGGCATCGACAACTAATCGGACAGCTTCTCTGTTAGGGTTTTGTTTTCATGCTTTTTTTTCTCATTTGTTTCTCTCTCTTTCTCGCAGATCTAGCCAGTGGTATTTGAAGAGAAGGGTACCATTCGAGCCTCAATGGTAGTTTCTTAACATCACTGTGAGTTTCTCTCTCTCTCTCTCTCTAAAAACCCCTAATTTTATTTCTTTTTATGAAGCATTTGTATTGCAAAATCAAATTTTTTTTCAGTTTGTAAAGTAGGCATTCGGTGATTTTGTTTTTCAATCTTTGTGTGTTTTGTAATAAAAGTGCGAGATTCTGGAAATGGAAATGTGCGGTTGTGACTGTTTGGTTGCTTAGAATTTCGGATGATGAAAAGAAATAGCCTTTTTTTTTTTATATATATTAGGATTTTTCTGCCCCTGATTCTTTCCCAGTCATACAATTACCAAATATTTGTTTTTCTTGTGCCTTAGTCTAGTCTGGGGTGATTTGATTTCTTAGATTAAGCATATTATGTTTCTTTAACCTTAAGATATTGGACTTCCATGTAGAACTTTGTTTCCTCAACTTATGGGCATCATGCAGTTGTTGTTCTGCATTCGATGCCCTTTCCGAAAGTTTTCCTATTGCAATGCATTTCGAGTGCAATTATATGTTGACCTAATATAAACCATAGCATCTAGTGCATAAATTTTGTATTAATGTCTCGCAAATCAATTAAATTGGCATACTTTCTAGCTGATTTTCTGTTAACCTGTATGAGCACTGTTCGATTAATGAGTCTTATGTATCATTTCAATTTCAATTTTGGGCAAAATGATTATATGACACCTGCCTACACAATCAATCCATGGACGTCCATACAGTTCAACAAATCATTAAACATTTGTTTAGATTATATGTATATATATGCTATTTTCTATTTAGTAGGGAAAGAAAAGACATAAAAAGTTTTATATTTCTTTCTTTTAAAGTAAATATGTAAGGGAAATTCAGATATAAAATGGTTTGGACATGTTTTTTGCAGAGAGGAACAACTTCATTTGTTGTTTTTCTTCCTTACTTGGGTTCTAAATAAGAAAATGGCTAATTGGCTATCATTTAAATTTTGATTTTTGCTCTTTGATTACATTCATTGGTAATTAACTAATTGGATATGAGGAAAGATTAAAATATATATATATATATGCATTGTGAGAACTTTCTCCTTTAATTTCATATGAATTCATTTTAGATTTTAATTATTTGTATAATTATCCAGATTTACAACATAGGTTGGTTTGTTAGCTAACTGAGCTACTCACTGCTGGTCTCAACTAGAAAGCATCCTGAGAGGAACAAGAAGGATAGGATTCCAAGTTCCGTTTGATTTTGGTGGTTGAGAAATTTGGAGGTAAGTTATTAGACTTTTTTCTCATTATTTTTGCATCAATTTGTGAAATTTGAAGTTCATTAGAAGTGGGAAGGTGAAAATTAGTTTTGGAAAGTGTAGTGAAGCTTAGGTTGTGAAATTGTTTGCTGTGAAGTTTGGAGATTGTGAAGTGAAATTTGTGTTATTTGATTTCTATGAAGTTATTATGAGCAATGTTTGAATCTCATATTGATTGCATCCACAACATCAAAACATCAAACCATTAAATGTGTCATCGGATATGCATCTAAAAACCCTTCACATTTTTCTTCTATTTGATATGGACTTTACTCCTAAATCTTTTAAAACTGATCCTAAATTTATTTTTCATTTTTTCTGTTTTTTTCGATTGAAGGATTTGATTCTAATGTGTCAACAGATTTTTTTTTCTTTTTTTTTCCTTTTTTGAGTAAACCGATAACCAAAAAAAAAAAAAAAAACAGCAAGCACCTTAATGTAGTAAATTAAGTAAAACTAATTCTTTTCACATGGATGTGCATGAAATCTTATTATACTTTTTGTTTTCTTGTTTCTTTTTATATGTTTTTCAATAGATTTTTTTGTTTTTAATAGGTTATAGATGGATGAGGACCACAATGATTTGTATGATATTGATGAATTGGAACAATATCTAAATGAATCAAAGAAAGCTGAGTCTCAACCTTCAAAATCGGATAAATCTTATAAGACACAAAAGAGAAAATCTTCTAGGGCTCCATCTTGGGTTTGGGAACATTTTGAAAAAATTCCAGATAGTGATCCAAGTAATCCTAGATGCAAATGTAAATATTGTGGGGTAGATTATGCATGTGATACTAAGAGGTGTGGAACTAGTATGTTACGGAATCATTTGATGAACCAATGCAAGAAATACCCTAATAGGACAGTGGAGAAAAGCCAACAAGTTCTTTCTTTCGATAGTAGTAGTAGTAATTTGGTGTCTACAAGTACAACATTTAGTAAAGAGGCATGTAGGCTTACATGTGCTCAAATGATCATCATAGACGAGTTGCCATTTAGCCATGTTGAAGGGGAAGGGTTTAGAAAGTTTTGTAATACTTTGAACCCTAAGTATGAACCTCCATCTCGTAGAACAATTTCTAGAGATGTGTTTCAATTGTACTTAGATGAGAAAAAAATTTTGAAAAGTGTGTTTTCATTAAGGAAGCAAAGGGTTTGTCTTACGACGGATACATGGACTTCCATTCAAAATAACAATTATATGACTCTTACCGCTCATTTCATTGATGATGATTGGAAGTTGCATAAGAGAATTATAAATTTTTGTATTGTCCAAAATCATAAGGGTGAGACAATTGGTAAGGTTATAGAAAATTGTTTAATTGAATGGGGTATTGAAAGGGTTTTCACAATAACGGTTGATAATGCTTCTTCAAAGGATGTGGCTATTAATTTTGTGAACAAAAGATTAGATTATTGGAAAGGAAATGTTTTGGATGGTAAGTTTTTGCATGTTCGTTGTGCTGCACATATTGTAAATTTGATTGTGACATTTGGATTAAGGGAAATTCATGATAGTATTGCTGGAATTCGTAATGCTATTAGATATGTTCGATCATCGCCTTCAAGGTTATCCAAATTTAAAGAATGTGTAGAAAAGGAGAAGATGGAATTTAAAGAAACCATGGTTTTGGATGTGTCTACTAGGTGGAATTCTACCTATTTGATGTTGAATTCGGCTTTGAAGTATCAAAAAGCTTTTGATAGGATGGTAGATGATGATGGTTTTTTTCTTGGATATTTTGAGGAGGATGAAGTTGGAAGGAAGAGAGCTGGGCCACCTCAAAGTAAAGACTGGGATAGTGCAAGGGTTTTTGTGAAATTTCTTGCTACTTTTTATGAGATTACCTTAAAATTTAGTGCCTCTTTGACTGTTACTTCTAATATATATTTTCATGAATTGAGTTTGATGTATAATGCACTTGTTGAATGGAGTAATAGTCAAAACCATTTGATGGCCGATATGGCAAAGAAAATGTTGACAAAGTTCGAGAAATATTGGGGTTCACTTGAAAATGTCAACAAGTTGTTACTTATTGTCGTTGTGCTTGATCCACGATATAAGCTAGAATATGTATCATATCTTTTTGAGGATGCTTATGAAAGTGGTATGGTTGAATCTTTGACTAAGGATGTGAAAGATACTTTATATAATCTTTATGACTTTTATAAAGAAGTTGATTCTATGGATGAGACTTCTAAAGTGTCTAATCCTAATGATAATCAATCAATACAAGCACAACAAAGTGGGATGATGGTGGATTCAATGGATGATGGAAGTATAGATGATCGTCGGCGTTTGAAAGAATCACAATTTAAAAAAAGAAAAATGGAGAAAAATGTATTGGAAATAAAGAATGAGGTTGATAAATTTTTGTTTGATCCATGTGAGGATGTGGAGAGTGAGAAATTTGATATTTTGGCTTGGTGGAAAAATAATTGCACAAAATATTGAATTTTATCTCAAATTGCAAGAGATGTATATGCCATTCCAGTTTCTACAGTAGCATCTGAATCTGCATTTAGTACCGGAGGACGTATTCTTGATGCATTTCGAAGTTCATTGGGTCCAAAGATGGTGGAGGCTTTGATTTGTTCACAAAATTGGTTGAAATCAAATCCTATGAGATATGATTATAGAGTTGAAGTACCAATTGAGGATGTTGCATATTATGATTCTATTGAATCAGGTACGATTGTTTTTTAATTATTTGTAATTTTATTTTTATCATGTTTTTTAGAGCTTTTTAAATTTTTTTAGTAATATTTACAACGTCTTTTTAGTATTTATTGATTAATTTAATATTATATTTTAATTTGTTTAGGAGCATCTTGTGTTACAAAACAAAATCTACCTCCATCTAATTGATCTATGATTGCTTGGTAAGTTTGTTGTTAATTCCAATTATTTTTTAAATTAGATAATATTTTAGTAATATACTAAATTGCACTCAAGTTTATTGATTGCTAGTTACATTTAATATTTAATGTGTAATTTTAATGCTTGTTGAAGGATGAATGGAATATGGCTTTGCATGGCATATTGTGATAATGGGATTGTGGTTGATGGTGGTTGCTCGTGGAATGAAGTGTGTGAAAGAAGACTATTTAAAATAATTTTTATTTTTTTGTATTGTTAGTTTATTAAATTCTAAGTTAATTTTGAAGTTTAAGATATCAAATATGGTTGTATTCTATTTTATAACTAATATTGGTTGTAAACTTGTTGGAGAATTTATTTGTTGTTGTATGATGTATTTGTATAATTAGGTGATAGCTATAAACTTGTATTGTAGTTGTATAGTTTTATGTTGTATTATTTCACATGTTTGATGCTTAATAGTTAGTTTATTTAGTATTTTTACTTAGGTGAATGTATGTTAAAATTATTTAAGTTAGATAATAGTTTGAAAAAGATATTTAATTTAAAATATAATGCATGAATAATAATATAATTAAAGATTGATAATTAAAAAGGTTTAAAAAAGATTTTAAACAATTTTGGCTCAATGTATCAAAATTCATATCTCAAAATAGTAAAAATAAAAAAATTTAGGCCGAAACCCATCATGAGGTCCAAACCGGCCCAAACCAAAAATAAAAAAATTTGGGCTGAAAGTGAAGCTCATCATGAGGCCCAAACCGGCCTAAACCAAAAATTAAAAAATTTGGGCCGAAGCCCATCATAAAAGCCCAACCCGACCCAAACCGTGAACGCAACCCAAACCGAACAATGATCATTCGGTTCGGTTCGGTTCGGGTATATGATGGTCGGTTCGGTTCGGTTTTGTACCCAACCCAAACCGAACCGGTCGGTTCAGTTTTAAAAAGTCCACAAAACCGAACCAAACCGAACCGAGCCCACCCCTAAGTGTAGTTGTCTCTTCTCCTCCCTTCGGTCAAATGGTATTTGCGACTCCAAATATCACTTGATAGTAGTGTTATATGGTGTGGTGCATCAGATGTCTTTTCGATATATTATATGGTAAGCTCATGTACTATGATGGCAATGATCCAGTTAGGCCTACGAGAGGTTTTTTATTGTATTTATAATACCTACAAAATCAATGAGTTAGATGATCATGGTAGCCAACCATCTCTAATCGTATTAGTAGCAGTAAGCCTACAAGTGGTTACATGTGTTGATTATGCCTTTGGACAGTCGATACTATGAGACTGTACACTGGTGTATAGTATAGTACATCAAGTAATTTTCCATTACGAACATGCATTTCAAACAATTTATTCATTTATTATTATTATTATTATTATTATTATTATTACTACTACTGATATTTTTAATATTTTAGTATATGTTTATTGTTGTTTGATTGTCGTCATCGCCGTCATCATCATCATCATTATTATCATTATTATTATTATTTGCATGATTGCATATCTATCCTAACTCATGATTTTCTGGATTTAGAAGTGTGTGTGTAACTTTGTTAAGTAGCGGAAAACTTCATATAGTATAGGTGATAAAAATTCAGGCTAGTGTTTAAGCAGGTATTTATGCATTCAGGTAGGTTATTCAGCCTTCGAACAAGTGTTCCAGCATTTGGTCAGGTTATTTAACCTACTTACATTGGTATTGGATAGTGGTGATATTATTGGAATTTTGATTATGGTCTTCATCTTTTTATAAAGTGTTATTTTCCTATGTCTAATTTGTTTTGTTTTATTTAATATTATCTTAAAATTTATCATTTTCTAGCTATATAAATTTATCACTATATAATTCCTAAAAAAGCTCTGATGTTATCATGGACTTGAAGATATATATGTTTTAATATTTAAAGTGCTGCGAATTATGGTACTTAATAAGTGAGAGGTACGGGAGGTTAAGAATATATATAGCATTATTATTTCTATGTAGAGTTAAGTTTGAGGAAGTTCACTTTATAAGAGACATGCTGTAGAATTTTTTTATAAAATTTTCTATGAAATTTCCCCTAATTGGGATCATCCTAGAATTTCAATAAAACTTCGAAGTGGTCGTCATAGTGATTTAGAATTTAGTATGTTAATAATCGATAAAGTCATATTAACAAGCTCCATGTAATAGTATATTGGTCAAACTAAAACCTTCATCATAGAAAAAGTCAAACATAAAACCCATACATGACACACTTGGTTTAACTCTATTAAACGTGCGCAATAAAAATATTTTAGTACAGTTGTTAAGTATGAACTTGTTAATTTCATGTTTCAGTAAACGTTCTTAGCCTTTTTTTTTTTTTGGAGTGCTGCGGCTAATATGAGACCCTAGTTTCCTTTGTGACAAGTGCATTGTTTATCTTTTATTTCATCCAAAGTTCCCTCAACTTTTGGTGGATATATAGGTTCATGAAATTTATCTTCGTTGACTTAGATTAAACTTTTTTAGAACAAAATTTTATTTTTTTCTCCAACTACAAATATATATATAATATTATCAGCGAGGGCTATATCATTACTCTAATTTAAAACTTATCCAAGTATATACACAATATCGCCAAGGTCAACAGAAGAAAAAAATAATAATAATTAACGCTAATAAACAAACAAGTTTAAATAACGCAATTGGTGCTCCAAATAATACGTGCCAAGTTTCTTATAAAACTGAGATTGAGTAGCGACAAATTGTAATGGTCTAAAATCCTATCCCTCAACCATTCTCTGGTTAAAAATTGTTTTTAACCATTTGCCCGTCATTTTAAATCTTTTTTTTTTTTTTAAACTAAGTAAAGGATAAAACAGAAAAACCGATTTAAAAACCCAAAAATCAAAGTAGAAGTGCGGCTTTCATGTTTTTTTTTTTTTTTTAAAAAAAAAAAGAAGTACGGTTCACACGTTTTTCTTTCACCACATGAAGTATCCAAACTTACCATCATATTTGTTTAGCCAAAAAAAAAAAAGAAAAAGAAAAATTACCATCATATTTTCAGATCCATACCCATCTCAGGTAAAAAATAAAAAATAGCCTTGTTTTGATATTTTATGTTTGCCGCTCACCAAGCTGAAAACCAAACTCACAAAAGGAGGAAGAGAGAGAGAAAGTAGTGGGCAAAACACAATTAAAGGAAAGCAAATTATACGGTCACAAAACAACAGATTAGCCGACGAACAATCAAAAAAGTCAAACCAAAGTACAAACTATCCTTTATATATTTTAGTAGATGAATGCAACGATTTTCTAATAAAAAATTCCTTGATTTTAAAATGTAAATAATAATTATGTGGTAAACATTAGAATTGTCACATTTCATATAGTTTTAGATTGAAATTTGAATATTAATTATTATTTATCTAATGGTTAAATCTTTACCGCTTAAGCATTAAAAAGAATACATTTATATTTGAGTTTTCTCCTTCAAAACCCCCAAGAAACAGTTGAATTTGAATCCACTAAACCATGCAATTCTCCTTAAATATCCATTATTTAAGAAAATCACAAAACACAAATAAGAACAAAAACCCAATTTAAAAAAGAAAAATTAATAAACCATGAAGTATTAATGAACCCCATAACACCTTTACTTCTTTCGTTTGTATACTAATCAATAATTTAATTTTTTTTTTCTTTTAGAACTAGTCTTCAATAATTGTACAAAATAAATAAAATATAAGATATCAGTAGTCTCAGTTTATCTTTTTTTTCCTTTTTCTTTTTTTCTTTCTTACATAAAATGACAACAACTACCTTAAATTCGCAGGATGAGTAAAGAGTAAATAGATAGAACGAAAAAGAAGAAAAAGGAAAAAAATATATATATAATAATATGGGAATATATATGAACTAAATATCATTTAGTAAAAGAATTCTTCAATTCTATGAACTAAAACACCCACATCTGATGCAGACCCAAAAGCTCGTAAAGTTGCTTTTACCTCTTTATGCAATTATGGATATCTGAGTAAACATGGAACCAAAACAAGTCTGATGCTATCATCAAAATTTAATTTAGTGATCCGTACCTCCTTCTATTAAACTCTTTTATCCAATTCTTTAAGCTCGCTATCCAACTTTTGTTGAACATAAGAACGCTCTTGCTCCTTTTCATCATCCGCGGTCTCATCTATATATAATTACAAACAATTAATTCTAGAAAAATAATATGGGAATATATATGTATATATATGTGGATAAATACAATAAAATAGTAAACAAAATTACAGGAAAGAAATAAATTAAATTAGTTGAATCTGTATATCCTTATATTATATCTGTTTGTTAAAAATGAATTCGAAATCTATGTGATATCACAGTATTCTTCAAATTATTTGTGTCCCACCAACCAACAGTCGCCTTTCAGGATACTATGGAATATGCAAAAAAATTGTTTTCACTCTAGTTTTATCAGAACACACGTTAGGGAGAAGTGAAAATCACACCAGAAATTCCTATTTCCTTCTTTTGTTTTTCCTTTCCTTATTCCCAAAAAACCAAAAATGGACAACCAGATCAATTTTATTTAACCATTAAAAGCCCGTTAAGGCCCACAATTTCAAATCATTCAAAATTTAAAAAAACGTTTAAAACGTTACATTAATTTCATATTACATATGATTCCTTCGAATGTTTAGATAAAGTGGCAAAACCAACGAAATATAAATGAAAGAAGCAATCACAACGATAATTTTGCATCAATTTTCACAAAATAGCTATTACTAATAAAGTACCATTGTAGAATTATATGGCTTCTACCTACCAGAGCCCAAATATGTACGTCACACACGCCACGTTTTACCTTCAAATTACGGCGTCGGATTGAAACCATCAGATATTTGCACATAATCAACTTCTTGTAACAAAGAGATAACTTCAACAAACGCTAAGCTTGACTGTAGAGGAAACTTTACTAAACGACAACATAAATGACAATAAATTAAAAAAAAATTGAGCCATAAATCATAAACAACATCGTCTAGTGTATTTCCATGTCTTAATTAAATTAATCCGCTGAATAGTCATTATTACACTGAAACATTGCCCTCTTTCGGCAAAAGTCATCATCATATGAGTCAATCACTATAAGAAAATGAGCTTTTACGGATGATATTTAATTTTTCATTTCTTTATTGTTTGAGACATGTATATAAAATTTATTAATTTTACAAAAAGAAAAAAATTACACAGCTCATGAAAATCTAATAGTTGGTGTTATCTATCTAACTGTATGCGTATATATTCTTATGACCATTAGTAATATTATTTCAACTTCAGCTTTTAATATGTATTGAATCACAATGAACATACATATGTCAAATTCGGTTTTAATTTACAATTAACTTTTGAACACCAGGGAAACTTGATAAATCTATTATATATGTATATATATAAATTTAAATAATAAAAAATTTTGCCCACGAATTTTATGATTTCCTCGGCAAATGTAACATTGCCAACGAATTGGAAGTTTTTCGAGCAAAGGTTTGATTTTTAGGGAGAAAATTAGTAGTTTGGTCAGCAAAAGTATGAATTTTTTATTCGTAAAAATGTATTTTTTTGGGGAAGAAATCCCACGATATTTAATTTTTTATTTTTTTGTTGTTTGAGACATGTAGATAAAATTCATTGATTTTATGAAATGAAAAAAAAAAAAAAATTAGATACACTAATCATGAAAGCTGAGTAGTTGGTATTACTATTCTATTTAACTATATATGTGTGCATTGTTTTTTTTGCTTACACATATACGTATACATAGTTATGATCATTAGTAAAATTATTTTGACTTTAGCTTTTAATATATATTGAATCAAAATGAGCATAGAAACGTCAATTTCGATTTTACTTCACAAGTAAATTTTTATCATTAGGGAAATTTATTTAATCCATTATATATATATATATATATTTTTTTTTTTATATATATAAACTTTTTAAGTAATCCATTATGATTTCCTTGGCAAAGGTACCATTGCCGATGAAGATGAAATTAGAAAGTTTTGCCGGCAAAGGCATGACTTTAAGAGAGAAAAATTAGTAGCTTGGTCGGCAAACATATGAATTTTTTATTTGCAAAAATGTATTTCTTTGTGACGAAATCTCATGATATTTAATTTTTCATTTGTTTTGTTGTTTGAGGCATTTATATCAAATTTATTGATTTACGAAAAGAAAAAAAAAATTTGATGCACTGATCATGAAAGTCTAGTAATTGGCAGTACTATTCTATCTAATTGTATGCATATAAATTGTTATGATCATTAGTAATATCATTTCGACTTCAGTTTTTAATATATATAGAATCAAAATGAGCATACCATATGTCAATTTCAATTTCAATTTACAATTATTTTTTAACCATTAAAGAAACTCAATTAATCCATTATATATATAAATATATTTTAAGTAATAAAAAACTTTTGCCTAGGAATTTTATGTCTTCACCCATAAAGATACCATTTCATATGCCATTAGGAAGTTTTGCCAGAAAGGGTTTGACTTTTAAAGAGAAAATTAGTAGTTTGGTCAACAAGGTATGAATTATTTATTCGCAAAAATGTATTTCTCTAGGAAGAAATCGCACGATATTTAATTTCTCAGTTCTTTGCTGTTTAAGATCTGTAAATAAAATTTATTGATTTTACGAAGAAAAAAAAAATTAGATGCATTGATGATGAAAGCCTAATAGTTGCTATTACTATTCTATCTAACTGTATACATATATATTGTTATGATCATTAGTAATATTTTCTACTTTAGTTTCTAATATGTATTAAATCAAAATGAGCATACATACATCATTTTCGATTTTAATTTACAAATAATTTTTTATCATTAGGGAAACTTAATAAATATTATATATATATATAAGTAATAAAAAAACTTTTGTTTTGTAATTTTATGATTTCCTCGGCAAATGTACTATTGCCGATGAAATTAGTAGGTTTTGCGGGTAAAGGTTTGACTTTTAGGGAGAAAAATAGTATTTGGTCAGCAAAGGAATGAATTTTTTATTGGCAAAAATGTATTTCTTTGGGAACAAATCCCATGATATTTTGAGACATGTATATAAAATTAGATGCACTGATCATGAAATCCTAGTAATTGCTACAATTATATCAAACTATATTTGTATACAATGGTATGATCATTAGTAATATTATTTCGACTTCAACTTTTAATATGTATTGAATCAAAACAAGCATACATACTTCAATTTCATTTTTAATTTACAGTTAATTTTTTACTATTAGGGAAACTTAATTATTTCATTATATATATTTAAATATTTTCTTAAGTATTAAAAAAATTTGCCCATGAATTTTATGAGTTTCTCATTAAAGGTAACATTGCTGATGAAATAAGTAAGTTTTTTCTGATAAAGTTTTGACTTTAAGGGATAAAATTAGTAGTTTGATTGGCTAGGGTATGAATTTTTTTTTTTTCACAACAATGTATTTCTTTGGGAAGAAATTATTAGAAATTTTATGGATCTAAATATACATAATAAATTCTATAAATCATAAATTACTAACCTTCAAACGTAGCCATTGATAAATTAGATCTTTAATCCTGCAAAATAGAAACAACGTAAAGTAGTGCCTATGGACACACTACTCTCAAACCACTCTCAGATTTCTGAAAACCCTAATCTTCAAATACTGTATATTATATCACATGTCTGCTTGCCCTATACCCTTTAAATAGTCTCTGCAAGTCAGACTTATCCATTAATTTTAACACACATAAAATAATAATAATTTGATAATATAATTATAATAGGAAAAATATGGATAAGTCAATGGGCTTATAAAGAGAGTTGGTCCTCCAGTCCAATGGGCCAACTGGAGTCTTATAGAGAGAGTGTGACCAAGGGCCCTACTACAAAATAATAAAATAAGTCAGTCCCATTAATGGCATAAATAGGCCCTGTAAGTGAGTAATTGATTATGCCAAGTCCATAAATATTAATTTAATTCAACATTCTCCCACTTGGACTGCATAATCATCATCATATAAAATCCAAACTCACTTACTATAGAATCTCCCGAACCATAATGTCATTTCATCCAAATATATAGTATACCGACAAGGCATAACAATATACTAGACTAGGCAGTAGAGATTCTCTCAGTAAATCTCCCAAAACATTATACCATTTCAACTGAGCACTTTGCATGCCATAAACTCAGTCTAAGTAGTAGAGATTTATCTAACCATGTGCAATCCCCCAACACACAAAATCATTTCATTCAAGCACATTGCGTATCGACAAGATACAACAATATACCCAAACTAGGTAGTAGGGATTCACCATGACACCTGTGGATCAACATACATATATACATAGACTAATAGTCTCAACAAGCCTGTAGATTCAAGGAGCAATAATGTGTAATAAATCATCTCATAAATAAATAAATAATGATCCACATACATCAATATATTAAAATATTCAAAGAAATAAATAATACTCAACATGGATATTACTACAGAAAACATAACAAACTCCCACTGACCCATAGCAGTCTCAACTGCCTAACAATCCTATAAGTGACACATGCTCCTCAAATATGCCTACAGGTAAAGCCTTGGTCAGTGGATCTGCCATCATGCTATAAGTCGGCGTATAAACAACAGTAATGAGGCCCTCTTCAACTTTCTCCTTTACCACAAAATATTTCATATTAATGTACTTCATACCAGGAGTACCTTTTAAATTATTGGAGAAAGACACCGCTGCAGTATTATCACAATACATCATAATAGGCCTCTCAATGGAGTCAACTACTCCTAAATCACGGATAAAATTCCGTAGCCAAACTGCATGATGGGTAGCCTTATAACACGCCACATATTCTTCCTCCATAGTCGAGGATGCTGTCACTGACTACTTGGCACTCCGCCAAGACACAGCATCTCCTGCCATGATAAATATATAACCAGTGGTAGATTTCTTATCATCTACACAACCTTTATAGTCTGCATCACTATAACCCACTACTTCAAGAAAGTTGGTGCAACGATATGTCAACATATGATCTTTAGTACCCTGAAGATACTTAAAGACCTTCTTAACTGCCTGGTAATGAATAGGACCAGGATTGCTCATAAATCTACCAAGCACACCCACAGCAAAAGCTATATCAGGCCTTGTACATACTTGAGCATACATCAAACTACCTACTGCTGAAAAATAGCGAACATTCTTCATTGCCATCCTTTCTTTATCATTCTTGGGACACTGATCCTTAGAAAACTTTTCACCTTTCGTAACCGGTACACTTCCAGGAAAACAATTATGCATATCAAATCTCTTACGGATTCTATAAATATAAGCGCTCTGATACCACTGTAACGGCTCAGTCCACCCGCATCAAGATATTGTCCGCTTTGGGGTATTCCAGGCCGTAGCCCCCCCTCACGGTTTTGTTTCTGCCAGTCCCACTGGCAAAAGGCCTCTTGAAGGGAAAGGTATCCAGACGCTTATAAGCCATGCTTCGTTCTCCTTTCCAACCGATGTGAGATGTTACAATCCTCCCCCCTTAGGGCTCAGCGTCCTCGCTGACACACCGATCTGGGTACTGGCTCTGATACCAATTGTTAGAAATTTTATGGATCTAAATATACATAATAAATTCCATAAATCATAAATTACTAACCTTCAAACGCAACCATTGATAAATTAGATCTTTAATCCTGCAAAATAGAAACAACGTAAAGTAGTGCCTATGGATACACTACTCTCAAACCACTCTCAGATTTCTGAAAACCCTAATCTCCAAATACTATATATTATATCACATGTCTATTTGCCCTAGACTCTTTAAATAGTCTCTGCAAGTCAGACTTATCCATTAATTTTAACACACATAAAATAATAATAATTTGATAATATAATTATAATAGGAAAAATATGGATAAGTCAATGGGCTTATAAAGAGAGTTGGTCCTCCAGTCCAATGGGCTAACTGGAGTCTTATAAAGAGTGTGTGACCAAGGGCCCTACTACAAAATAATAAAATAAGTCAGTCCCATTAATGGCATAAATATGCCCTGTAAGTGAGTAACTGATTATACCAAGTCCACAAATATTAATTTAATTCAACAGAAATCCCACCATATTTAATTTTTCATTTATCGTTCGAGAAATGTATAGAAAAATTGTTTATATTACGAAAAGAAAATAAAATTAGATGCACTGATCATGAAAGCCTAATAGTTGGTATTACTATTCTATCTAATTATATGCATATAAATTTTTATGATCATTAGTAATATTATTTCGACTTCATTTTTTAATATATATAGAATCAAAATGAGCATACATACATCAATTTCAATTTCAATTTACAATTAATTTTTTACCATTAGGAAAACTTAATTAATCTATTATTTATATAATTGTATACGTATACTTTGGTATGATCATTAGTTATATTTTTTTGGGCTTCAGCTTTATTATGTAGTGAAACAAAATGAGTATATATACGTCAATTTCGATTTTAATTTACAATTAATTTTTTACTGTTGGGGAAACTTAATTAATCCATGTATAATAAAAAACTTTTGCCCACGAATTTGATGATTTCCTCAGCAAAGGTAACATTGCCGATGAAATTAGCACGTTTAGCTGGCAAAGATTTGGCTTTTAGGGAGAAAATTAGTAGTTTGGTCAGCAAACGTATGAATTTTTTATTCACAATAATGTATTTCTTTTGGAAAAAGATCCCACGATATTTAATTTTTTATTTTTTTGTTGTTTGAGACATGTATGTAAAATTTATTGATTTTACAAAAGGAAAAAAATAGATACACTGATCATGAAAGCCTTGTAGTTGGTATTACTATTTTATCTAAATACACTGATCATGATAGCCTAGTAGTTGGTATTACTATTTTATCTAATTGTATTCATATACAATAGTATGATTATAAGTAATATTATTTTGACTTTAGCTTTTAATATGCATTGAATCAAAATGAGCATATATATGTCAATTTCGATTTTAATTTAAAATTATTTTTTTACTACTAGAGAAACTTAATTATTCCATTATATATATATATATATATGTATATATTGGAAACTTAATTATTCCATTATATATATATATGTATATATTTATATATTTAAGTAATAAAAAATTTTGCCTATGAATTTTGTGATTTCCTATGCAAAGGTAACATTGCCAATGAAATAAGCAAGTTTTAACGACAAAAATTTGACTTTAAGGGAAAAAAATTAGTAGTTTGATTGGCTAATGTATGAATTTTTTTTTTTATTTTTTTTTTATTTTTTTTGCAACAATGTATTTCTTTGGGAAGAAATCTCACGATATTTAATTTTACTTTTTTTTATATAAAGTTTATTATTTTACGAAAAGAAAATAAAATTAGATGCACTAATCATGAAAGTTCAATGGTTGGTATTACTATTTTATCTAATTGTACACGTATACGTTGGTATGATCATTAGTAATATTTTTTAAACTTCAGCTTTTAACATGTATTAAAATAAAACGAGCATACATACTTCAAATTCGATTTTAATTTACAGTTAATTTTTTGCCATAAGGGAAGCTTAATTAATCCATATTTTATATATCTATATATATATATATATATATTTGAGTAATAAAAAACTTTTGCCCACAAATTTTACGATTTCCTCCATAAAGATGCCATCGCCAACGAAATTAATAAGTTTTGCCAGCAAATTTTGGGGAGAAAATTAATTGTTTGGTCGGCAAAGGTATGAATTTTTATTCGCAAGATATATTTCTTGGGAAGAAATCTTGTGATATTTAATTTTTCATTTCTTTTTTATTTAAGACATGTATATAAAATTTATTATTTTACGAAAGAAAAAAAATTAGAAGCAGGATCATAAAGGCCTAGTAGTTAGTATTACTATTCTATCTAGCTGCATGCGTATGCATTGTTAATTAATATTCTATCTAGTAATATTATTTCGATTTCATTTTTTAATATGTGTACAATCACAATGAGCAGGCATACATCAATTTTGATTTTAATTTGCAATTAATTTTTCTCATTAGGGAAACTTAATTAATCCATTACATATATTTATATTTTTAAGTAGTAAAAAACTTTTGCCCCACAAATTTAATTATTTCCTAGGCAAACGTATCATTTCTGGCAAAATTAGCAAGTTTCGTCAGTGAATGTTTTATTTTCGGGGAGAAAATTAGTAGTTTCGGCAGCAAAGGTATGAATTTTTTATTCTCAAAAATGTATTTCTTTCGGAACAAATCTCACAGTATTTAATTTTTTATTTTTTTGTTGTTTAAGACATTGTATATAAAATTCAGTGATTTATGAAAAGAAAAGAAAAAAAATCAGATGCATGAATGAAAGGCTGGTAGTTTGTATTATTAATTTATCTAACTGCATACGTATACGTTGGAATGATCGTTAGTAATATTATTTCGGCTTCAGTTTTTAGTATGTATAGAATCAAAATGAGCATATATACTCAATTTCGGCTTTAATTTTTAATTAAATATTCATCACTAGGGAAACTTAATTAATCCATTATATAAATATATATCTATATATTTAAGTAATAAAATTTTTTTTCCCTCGAATGTTATGATTTACTCGGCAAAGGTACGTTGCCGACAAAATTAATAAGTTTTTCCAGCAAAGGTTTAACTTTTGGGGAGAAAATTAATAATTTGGTCAGCAAAGGTATAAATTTTTCATTCCGAAAAATGTATTTCATTGGGAAAAAATACACGATATTTAATTTTTCATCGGGGAAAATTAATTAATCCATTATATATATATATATATATATTATCTTAAGTAATAAAATACTTTTGCCGACTAATAATAATAATAATAATAATAATATGTATATATTATTTTAGGTAATAAAATTCATTCTATAATATTATATGCATAATATTATTTCGATCAGGAAAGGTATGAATTTTTTTCCCAAAAATGTATTTCTTTGAAAAGAAATCCCACTATATTTAATTTTTTATTCCTTCGTCGTTTAAGTAATGTATATAAAATTTATGATTTCACCAAAAAAAAAAAAAAAATTAGATGCTCTAATCATGAAAGCCTAGTAGTTAGTATTACTGTTCTATCTAACTATGCACGTATACATTGGTATGATCATTAGCAATATTATTTCAACTTCAGCTTTTAATACGTATTGAATCAAAATGAGAATACATACGTTAATTTCGATTTTAATTTATAATTAATTTTTTACTATTAGGAAAACATAACTAATCCATTATAGATATTTATATATATATTTCAGTAATAAAAAACTTTTTCCCACAAGTTTCATAATTTCCCCCGCAAAGGTGCCATTGGTGACTAAATTAGCAAGTTTTGCGGGTATAGGTTTCACTTTAAGGGAGAAAATTAGTAGTTTGGTCGGCAAATAGATGAACTTTTTATTCGCAAAAATTTAGATGCACTAATCATGAAAGCCTTGCAATTGGTGTTACCGCTCTATCTAACTGTATACATATACATTAGTACAATCATTAGTAATATTATTTCAACTCAGCTTTTTATACATATTAAATCAAAATGAGCATACATATGTAAGTTTTGATTTTAATTTACAATTATTTTTTCACCATAACCGAAACTTAATTAATCCATCATATATATATATATATATATTAAGTAATAAAAAACTTGTCCACGAATTTTCTGATTTCCTTGGCAAAGCCATCATTGCCGACGAAATTAGCAAGTTTTGCCTGCAAAGATTTGACTTTTGATAAGAAAATTACAAGTTTGGTCCGCAAAGATATGAATTTTTTATTCGCAAAATGTATTTTTTTGGGAAGAAATCTTGTGATATTTAATTTTTCTTTTATTTTTGTTTGAGACATGTATATAAAATTTATTGACTCTATGAAAAGAAAAAGAAAATTTAGTTGCAAGGATCATGAAAGCCTTGCAGTTGGTATTACTATTTTATCTAACTATATGCGTATACAATGTTATGATCGTTAATGATATTATTTCGACTCATTTTTTAATATATATAGAATCAAAATGAAAATACATACATCAATTTCAATTTTTATTTACAATTATTTTTTTAGAATAAAATGCAAGTTAGTATCCTCCAATTTCAAATTTTTTTAGTTTGGGTTTTGTTAAAAAAAAAAAAATTAACATTTAATATTCTCTATTATCAAATCTGTTATTTTTTGATAGAATCCATTAAAAATGGGTCATGTGTTACTCACATGACCTCTAAATTGATTTTCTTTTTATTTCAATTTTTTTGAATTAATTTGGAGGAAAATTAATTAAAAAAACCTAAAATTCTAAACAGTGCATTTTACAACCTAAACTAAATCCCTAGCCTTTTGAACTCGAATGTGAAGAAGTGTCGTGGTGGTTCTAGAGAAAAGGAAGGTCGTCGGAGGTGGCAGTGGAGATGGCGGCTGCTGCTTTGTGAATAACGAAGAAGGAAGAAAAAGATGATGATAAGGATGATAAAGAAGAAGAAGAGGAGGAGACAAATTAATAAGAAAAAGAAGATGATAGTTATGATAAAGAAAAAGAAGAAGAAGAAGAGGACTAGAGGCAAAGGTCAAGCCCACCTGAAACTGTGGTGATGTGTTTGGAGGGGGAATTGGTTTGGGATTGTGGTGGTGGGGATGAAGAAGAAGCAGAAGCTTGAATGAGAAATGGGTTTTTGTAGGGTTTCGAGGCGAGAGAAATGTGTAATATCTTTTCTTTTTTCCAAGTGAGAACAGAAAAATTAATTACGAAGCAATTCATTGTTTTCTTTCGGTTCCATTCTTATCTATGATCATTTTGGTCCAATTCATATTAAAACTGAAGTGAAAATAATATTACTAACTATCATACCAATGTATACGTATACAGTTAGAATTAACAAGTTTTGCCAATAAAGTTTGACTTGTAGGCAGAAAATTAGTAGTTTGGTCGGCAAAGATATGAATTTTTTATTTCCAAAAATATATTTCTTTCGGACGAAATTCTACGATAATTAATTTTTCATTTTTTGTTATTTGAGACATGTATATAAAATTTATTTATTTTACAAAAAAAATAGATACATGATCATGAAAGCCTAATACCAAAATAAAGTTTGACTTTTAGGCAGAAAATTAGTAGTTTGGTCGGCAAAGATATGAGTTTTTTATTTCCAAAAATATATTTCTTTCGGACGAAATTCTACTATATTTAATTTTTCATTTTTTGTTATTTGAGACATGTATATAAAATTTATTTATTTTACAAAAAAAAAATAGATACATGATCATCAAAGCCTAATAGTTGATATTAATATTCTATTGAACTATACACGTATACATTGTTATGGTCATTAGTAATATTATTTCAACTTCAATTTTAATATGTATTTCAATATGTATATCATCAAAATGAGCATACATATGTCAATTTCAATTTAATTTACAATTAATTTTTTACCATTAGGGAAACTTAATTAATCCATTACATATATGTATATATACTTTAAGTAATAAAAAGATTTTGCCCATGGGTTTTATGATTTCCTTGGCAAAGGTACCAGTAGCGATGAAATCAGCAAGTTTTGTCTGTAAAAGTTTGACCTTCAGGAGAAAATTAGTACTGTTGTCGGCAAAAGTATAAATTTTTTATTCGTAAAACTGATTTATTTATTTTTTTTTTTTGTGGGAAGAAATCCCATGATATTTAATTTTTGTTTTTTTTATTATTTTAGGCATTTATATAAAATTTATTGATTTTACGGAAAGAAAAAAAATTATCTAACCGAATACGTATATAATGTTATGATCATTAGTAATATTATATCAACTTCAACTTTTAATATACATCAATATCGATTTTAATTTACAATTATTTTTTTACCATGAGGAAAACATAATTAATCCATTATATATATATATATATATATATATAAGTAATAAAAAACTTTTACCTACGAATTGTATGATTTCCTCGGCAAAGGTATCATTGTCGTCGAAATTAGCAAGCTATGCTAGCAAAGGTTTGACTTTTGGAGAGAAAATTAGTAGTTTAGTTGGTAAATATATGAGTTTTTTATTTGCAAAAATGTATTGCTTTGGGAAGAAATCCCACGATATTTAATGTTTATTTCTTTGTTGTTGAAGATATATATATATGTATATATATAAAATTTATTGATTTTTTGAAAAGAAAAAAAAAATTAAATGCACTGATCATGAAAACCTAGTAGTTATTGTTATTATTCTATCTAACCTTATGCGTATGCATTGTTATGATCATTAGTAATATTATTTCAACTTCAGCTTTTAATAATCATAGAATCAAAATGAGCATATGTCCGTCAATTTCATAGACTCCAATTTTCTATATTACTTATTCTTCTTAAATATTATTCTTAATTTTATTTTACTTACATAAATATCTTGTTTGTTTATTTAATATTTTTTGCATCTCATCCGCAAAGCAAAAATCTTAGGAAAAGGACTACAACTATTGTTGCAACTTGGGAGAAGCTAGAGGTTGAAATGCATTATGACACAGAGAAGCCTAAGAATGATAAGATTTCAAATAAATTCTCTAGTGAGTGCAATTAGCTTATTAGAAAGCATGCTTCTCTTTGTTGGGGTGAGAAGGTTATGACCAAGAGCAAGCTAGCTTGAAGTGTTAGCAACAAGCAAGCTTTTGGTGATACTCTTGGGAATGGTTGTGTGTGAGTTGTGTTTTTAGGTTTTGGTTATGGTGTTTTCTGGTTTTTAGGGTTCCTAAAGTGTTCTAAGGTGTTGAAGAAGAGATAAGAAGAAGAGGAACACGTTGGCTTTTGAAAATAAGGCTTAGATGTGTAGCATTTCATTCATTTTACAATATAAGCTTGAAATTACAACTAGTTCACACATGCCAAGCATGTGAGCTTACAAAATGAGTAAAGTATTTGAAATTTAAAAAAGTAAAATGGTCAACACCTAACTTTTCATATACAAAAGAGTCAAAAACCAGCTGCAACATGTCTATTCCAAATATAGTAAAAAGTGGCACATGGTTTTGAACTAAGTTCCTATTGTTTAACTAGTTTGGGTAAACAACCAAACTAGCTTCACCTACTTAGTTCCCCTTTGTATCTGCTTATGAAACTTGGTTTGAAGCATCCTTGGTCATCAATAAATATTGTTCCAAGAGCTAGGAAAGTTCTGGAACCGGATCATGGGCCAAACAGCTCCAAAGCTGACCCATACTCTGCATACTGGGCCCATCAGATACAGCAATCTGTTTGGAATAGAAAATGGACTTTCCCATGTCATTTGGACCTGAAATTTGAACCATAGTCTTCTATATATGTCTGTAGACATTCCTCAAAATTTCAGCCCAAAAATCCATTTGCAACCTGAGATATAAGATAAATAGTGGAACTATGTTGCTGGAAATTATGAATCCATAGGCATTTCAAGCATAACATTCCTACTCTTTTGTGCATAATTTTGCCTATACTTTTGCATACATAACTTAGGCACAAAACATTATCAAAATATACCTTGCATAAATTAAAACATACAAAAAAAAAAATATATATATATATATATATATATAAACTCATAAAAGGAAATAATTTGATACCAAGGTGTGCATGTTAGCCGGTGACATACACCATCAAGTGGCAAAATTGCCACACTTCAACACTCTTCAAGTTGAGACATGGATGAAGATGGATAAGAATTAGAAAGAAAAAAAAAATTCTTATTTCTATCTAACATTTTAATTATCATAATAATATTGTTTACAATAATTTACATTTTTATTTATAACTAATATAAAATCATTTGTGTTGGAATTTGGTGTAGGTTTATGTTGTTGTACCCTAGAGCACAATCATTCAAGGTGTTAGTCAAGAATGATTGTTGTTGGTTCTTGGTTCTTGATTTTGTTTTCTTTGGGTTTGTTAAGGTTTTGTTTCTGGTTTTAATGGAGGTTTAGGGTTCTTGAGAAGGTTGTTAGCTTTTGGGAAGAAGAAGAAAACAAATGTAGTAGTTAAGAGAGAGAGAGAGAAAGAGCCAAAATTGTTGTTTTTTTTTCAAAATATGTTTTTTTGAATATTACTTCCTCAACGTTTTCATTACAATTTTCATACTTTTAAATACATCAAAAAGACAATAAGACATGCTGTCATATTGAGCAATAAATACAAAAGCATTAAAAGTAACCAACCAAGCCAAACTACCTCAACTAACTCTAATCAATGTGCTGGGCATGCAAGAAACCTTCTTTAATGGGCAATTTAGCTTGTCTAAGGCATTTGAATTTGAAAACCAGCTCCATTTGACTTGAAAATTGGAGGGAAGCCTTTGAATATTTAACTGTGTTCTAGCAAAAAATCAGATAAAACAAAGTCCATTTACCCATTCAAAAATAATCAAACCCGAGGCAGTTTTGTCCAGATTTCTAGGCAACAAAACTGCACAAGGGTCAGATTGTTTAGGGCTTAACTCAGCCTTCCCAGCTCCAAATTGGGCCATTCTTTTTGCTGCTGCTTCCTCTGCGTTTCTAGTTTATTATATCCAAAATTCAGATCCAAATCCCAAACCTTCATTAAATGGCATCCAAGGAAGTGGACTTATGTTGCTGGAAATACAATTCCAGCAACTAGACAAAAAGGCCCTAAGCTTTAGTTAATGAGCTTAGGGCATTACAAAAAAAAAATATTGTTCTTAATCATTACAAGATAAAATAAAATGCATAAACATAAATAATGTTTGGTCTTTGATGTTGCAAAACAAAGAGTACAAGTGTAACCAAACTACCTTGCACATTGTGGCAAGATCACCACATTTCAACAATTTGTATATTTATTTATAACTAATATGAAGTTTTTATTGTTTATTTTGTACTTTAGGTTTGATGTAGACCTAATTGATAAGTGTAATGTTAATTATATCAATCGTATGATGAGCAATTTACAGGCTCCATAATCACTTTTTGGACATTGAAGCAGGTAAGAGAGCTAGGTAATCTACTCCTCCCTTAGGCTTAAAGGAAGAGGATTGGCTTCATGTGTGTCACTTCTTTAGCACCAATGAAAAATATCTGGAATATTTTATTAATATTTTTATGGTTATTAAATTATATTTTCAAATTAATTATAAAGTTATTGTTTAGCGAATGTCAAGTGTGAAAGAAGAATATGACTCATACAAGGACCAAACTGAAGAACGGATGTCAAAGTATGAAGAACAGATGAGCCAAATCAGAGAGCTTATGTCAGGACCCGTCCAAGATTCTTCACCGAAATTCTAAATAAGCCCTGATCCCAAGGAAACACCACCGAATCTTCCAACGGAAAATCCGACAGTATCTCCCCTAAGGGTAGGACTTACCACAATTTTCCTGCGCTGAAAATACACTTCTATATACACCACCTTATTTCTCCCACCTTACTACAATTTAATTCCACAAGTTTGCAGGATTTCAAATAAATGACAGGGAACCAATGCATAATTAAATAAATAAACGTCCAAATAGTATACAGAACGTTATCAATACAATTGAATATGAAATTTAATACAATACAAGATAAAAAGAAATAACACAAGATAGAAATGAAAGGAAAAGCCTTTTGGTCTTCGACAACGAGCCAAGACGTCGAACTCACTCCCAGACGATCAACGTCGACTAACTTGGGCCTAAGGGAATGGAATTTAAAAGCGTGAGATGCTAATCATCTCAGTGAGTAACCCAATCTACTAAACAGGAAAATAAATAATAATAATAATAATATTATTATTAACTTGATTAATCAATAATAAATAAGTAATTAATTATTAAGTATTTAAAAATAATATTTTCTCTTAAAACCCTTACAATTCACTCAGTTTGAAAAGTTTCCTTTTTAAAATATTTTCGCAAAACCCAACATTTTATGCCCCAAAAATCTATAAAATATTTAATTAATAATTTGCAAATAAAAGGTAATAAATTAATAATCCAAAAATTTTAGCGAGAAATAATTATAAAAAAAAATAAGACTAATGATAAATATTAAATTGGGAATAAAGTATTGTAAACAATTAATACGAAAACACAATAAAATTTACATTAACAAAAATGATCCAAGAAATATTTAAACAAATAAAATAAAACCAAATAATTAACAATAAAACTTAATTTAAAATACCAAAACAATTTAATTTATAAAACACTATTAAAAACATTTTAATTTAAATATAATTCTAAAATATTGTATGATTAAAATCACATCGTGAAAATCATTTGATGCACCCACTATATACCAGTGGCACCAACGATACCCAGCGTCCCAAGCACCACCAGACAAGAGGTTAAAGAGAGAAACCAGCATACGGTCACGTGGCATCCCACCACGCCGCTGCAAACAGGCGTCCCGACCATGGAAGAGCGGCCTACCCTCATCTGATGACAACCACAGGACAACTCCATAAATCACCTGTGAGCTACTCACACCCATCTATGCACTCACCACATCCACCTGCGCTCTAATCATATCCATGTATAAAGAACAGCAGTACGTGTATGGTACATCTAAAAATCATAAAATTAATATATTTTTTTTCAAATCTCAAAATTTCATAAATACCACCGGGTTTATTCCATCTAATTAAACCCATAAATTTTCCACAATTCCTTTATAAATCATCGTCATAAATCCATCGCATAAATTCCATCAACTTCAAAACCATCAACTCTCAATTCGATCAATTTAATTATACAAATTTTCCAATGGCATAAATATTTTTTAACATAATAATTTAAATCAATATTTCTTTCTCAAATCTTCAAAAAAAAACAATTTGAATCAAAATATATCATTTAAACATCATAAAATCCATAACAATCAAAATTCTCATAAATAAATTCCACAATAAATCAAATAACATTAAATTCACAATTCCTTTAAATATCAAATTTCCATAAAATCTAAATTTTCATAATTTGTCAAAAAATCATATCCTTCAAATTATTCAAATATTGGCATCAAAATTTAATTCACATTTTATCACATAATCAACATAGAATAAAAACATTCAAATATTAGAATATTCCACAATATAATTAATTTAACACCCGAAAATAATTTTGAAGGTGGATCACTCACCTCGAGCACGCAATCCAACCAAGATCCTCCATAGGGTCAATTCTACGACTCACATGTGCTCCTAAAATAACAATATTAAATAGGATCAAATAAATTAATATTTTATTCGGATAAATAATACTCGATACCTGGGGGAGCTAATACAAACGGTATCCAAAATTCACAAATAAGATATCTACAGAAAGCTAAGGGAACGAGGAATACGTTACCGATCTCCGTTGGACTCAACTCGACCAGAGGTGGCCGGAAAGTGGATGGAAGCTTTCGGCCAAACTTCAACTTGTTGTGTCTCCCAAACGGCAAGGAATTGAGCTGAATGGACCTCAAAATTGAGCTCAGGAGGTCCAAAATAGGGGGAATAGGGTATGAAATCGAACTGGATTGGTCAGAAAATAACGAAATCGCTGGAAAAACAAAATGAGCCACCGCCGGCTTAGTCGCAGATCTGGGCGGGTTGTCGATCGGTCGGCTGCCAAACTTTGTAGCTGAGCTCGCCAACGATTGGGATTCATCAATGGCCGGTGCGTGTGGCCGTCCGGTGGCCAGAAAAGATGCAGCAGGGAGAGACAGAGATTAACAAGAAGGAGAAATGAAGAGAGAATGAGAAGAAGGAAGAAGAAGCCCGTGAGGGCATTTTCCCACATGAGGGAAAAAGAAAAAGAAAATAAAAATAAATATATATATATATAAAATAATATTAAAATAATACAGTATTAAAAAAAAAAATTTGTAAACCCATAACTTTTAAACCACATATTCGTTTCGAGCATGCCACTAGTCTATGAACTCGTATCGATGAGTACTTCACAACCGTTCATGAGTCAAAACTTAATTTTGCACGAACAAAAGGTCAACTCCGGCACCCCTTGGACAGTTCAAATTTCAACTTGTTTTGTCTATAACTTTCAAACCGTAGATCCATTTTCAATGTGCTACTAGTCTATGGATTCGGATCGATGCATAATTTGCAATGGTACCCCAGTCAATGAGAAATTCCATCCGGATCAAAAAGTCAAATTTTGACCCCTCTCGATCAACGGCGGTCAAATCCGATCAACCTTGGTCAACATGAAGAAAATTCCAAAGTTGTTCGGGACGGGGTGTTATAGCTTATAGAACAATTTATGGCACAGAACTTTTGCTCTGGTAATGATATATCTTTTATTGGTTTCATCCCTCCACCACCTCCACCAGCTACTTGTTGGCATTATTTATTATTGTTTTAGTGTAGTAGATGTTATAAATTTTCTTAGTCATGTATCTTCACATTTATTATCAATGTTGTAGTATGAATTGTTTTAGTGTAGTAGCTTTTGTTTAATCATCTTTAAATAGTATGATTGTTTTCGTAATAATTATGTTAGAAAAAACAAAAACAAAAATTACAGGGAAATAAAGTTAAATAAAAATTACAAAAATAAAGTATTTGTAATATTTTGTACAAAATTTTAAAAAAAAAATGGAAAGACCTTTTTCGACCAAAAAAAAAAAAAAAAAACTTCATTGGCAAAAATAACATTATCATCAGGATATTTTACCGCTAAAACATAAGGTTTTTACTAATAAATATCTTCTTTCATCAGTAAAAAGGTAATTACAAACCATAAATTACCTCGGTAAAATCTTGGACATTTAACGACAGAATATAATTTTACTGCTAAAGCCATAACTTTTTTCCTAGAAATTTTCTTGGCCAAATACCAACAAAAAAAATTTCTTGCAAAAGGGATGACATTTGCTCAAAAATATTATTCTGCTCGAAAAAGACCAATTATCGACAAAAGCGATACCTTGCTAAAAGCAAGACCTTTGCGGACAAAATTAAAGTTTTGACAGCAAAATACTTACTGTCGACAAAACATTTTGGCGCTAATTTATTTTTAATTGGTTAAAATAAATATAAAACTGCTTTTCCAAATGATTTGTTTTGCCGCCGAAACTTTTTATCTATAACTTTATATTTGATGGCAATAAGTTTTGGCAAGAATATTTAAATTTTGTCAGCAAAAGTATTAACCAGAAAAAATTAAAAAGTCCTCAATAAATACAATCACTGAGGAAGTATAGGTGATGAAATTGCCAATGAAATTATATCCATCAGTAAAAGATTTTTCGACGAATTTTGTCGACAATATTTTTGGCTAGTAAAAGGTAAATCACTTATGGTGAATGCAATCAACAACTCGACTACCTTTCAGCTCAAATATTTCAAACATAATAGTTCACCTCCTAAATCATGAATTTTTGTTATAAAAGTTTTTACAAATCACAATCCTAGAAAACAAAAACATAAATATCTTACTCATCAAAAACATGGAAACAAACCGATGCCTCCAAAAACAAATTACCAATTTCATTCCAAAGACTTTCCATTCTAAAATAGTTCTAATAATATTTTCTTTTACAGTTAAATGAAGCCTTTCTTAACTTAATAAAATATTAAAGTTAAATGAATTCTTGTCATTACAAGAAACATAACTTTTGGTTGCTACGTGTAACTAAAAAGTCATTTAGTCACAAAAAAAGCACCATGACTACTTTTTTTATTAATAAATGCTGTGATTAAAATCTAATATATATATATATATATATATATGTATATAATTTGTGATATTTATTTTGCATTTTCACATAGCTTTTTATAATTTTATTTTTAGAAATAAAATACATTTCTCTCTCCTTGTGCCCTAATTTCTCACACTCGAAGGAGAAACTCCAATGGTCGATCATTCTTCCATCGTCGAATTGAACCGTGACCAAAATTTAGTTGTTATCGCTGTACATTGATGTGTACCAAAATATATAGAGAAAGAAAGATAAAGATATTAAAATAAAGAAAGACAGAAGGGAAGAGAAGGTAAAGAACAAGATAGGTTGGAAGTCAATTTCATTCATCCATAACCTTTTACAACTGCTAGATCAATGTATAAATATATATCTACAAGACCGAATTCCTTCTAATTAGTAACTCCCACTTTAGAACATGGAGATAATGCAACATAGAATTTCAATAGTTTCGGAAACTGAGGAAAACACAGGTTGAACAATTGATGCTGCACCATGGCACTTACCTAACAAGCTCACATGGAAGATATTGTGAATTAATGATCTAGGGGAAACTCCAAGAGATATACAAAAGGACCAATCTTCTCGATGATCCAATATGGTCCATAAAAATGCCAAAAAAGTTTGAGTAACCGATGAAAAACTATAGAGGTCAGTTGGTATGGCTGCAATTTGGATAGACTAAGTCCCTAACATCAAAGCTAAAATATCTTGATGCTTTCAGTCTACCATAACTTTCATACGTTCTCTAACTAAAATGAGGTTGTGGCGCCAATCTTAAGAATTTTAGTGCGATCACAAAGTAATTCATAACAGCTTAAACCTTTGTAGTGCCAAGAATATAAGTAGCGAATCAATCCATTTATTTGGTTATTCTCCAGCAAGGCAATGCAAATATTTTCTAGTATTCAATTCACCAACTCCGTCTGAATCTTAACTTTAGGGTGGTGCCATGTACTTGGAATAAAGTTTTCCAAAAGTTACTAATGAAAACTTGTGGGCATTCCATCAAGTCGAAATATTTGGTTAATAAAAACTTAAGCTACCGTAGAAGCCATATAAAGATGTTTAAGGGGTATAGTGGGCGTATTTTGATAATACGTCCACTACCACCATTACCACTATATGACCATGAGAATGGGGATTGCATCAATCAAATCTATTAAGATATCAAGCAATACTTAAGTTAGAATTGGTAAAGGCTGTATGAGCCCAATAAGTTTGGTACTATTAGCTTTGCAACATTGGTAGATGTCACATTCTTTTATGTAACTTTTAACGATGGCCTTCAAGTTTGGCCAGAAAAATCTCATTTAATTCGGGCAAAAGTTCTATGATAACCAAAATACCCTCTAACTAGAGAAAAGCGAGTCTCAGTTAATATTGCAAGAATTAATATTGAATTAGGACTCAAGCATATCTTTTCCACCTATAACAAACTCCATCTTGTAAATAATAAGCCTTCTGAGTGGATGATGTTGCATCAAGTATCTTGGCATAGTAGGGGTCTATAGAAACCTCTTGTTGTAGGGTGGCCCACAAATCTTGGTGAGAAAGAGATATTGCAAGACATTGAATCTTCATCCTTCGAGATAAGGCATCTGCACCAAAATTCTCTCGTCCTTTTTTATATTGAATAGAATAAGCATATCCCAATAATTTAGGCAACCAACAGGTTTGGGCTGGTGTCATAATTCGTTACTCCAGCAAGTACTTCAAGCTTCGATAATAAATTTAGACAGCGAAGGGCTTACCAAGTAAATATGATCTCCATTTGCAAATTGCTTTAACATTGGCTAGCATCACCTTTTTGTAAATGGATGAAGCCAGTGTCGACCCGGTAAGAGCTTCACTATAATAAGTGATTGGCTTATATTCTTATATCAAGATTGCATTTATTCCTTCTCCTCATACATCACTCTCTATAATAAATTTGGAAGAAATCTGGTAGTCACAGTACTAGAGCTGAAATGATAGCTTGCTTTAGTCGGTTGAAGGTTGCTTTTGCCTCTTGGCTCCATTAGAATTCACATTTAGTTAGAAGATGTGTGAGTGGGGTTGCCATTCCTCTGAATCCGCTTATGAATTTGCAATAGTAGCTTACCAATCCAAGGAATCCTTATTCCCCTTTTGATTTATAGGAGTAGGACGGTCTTGCACTATTCATATGTAGGCCAGGTTCACACTTTCCCCCTTCTTGGAGATGAGATATCATAAGTGATCAACCTGTATAACTCCAAACTGACAGTTAGACTTTTTACAAACAAATGGTTAGCAGATAAAAGCATGAGTGCTATCCGAAATTGGTTGAGATGATCAAACCATGTTTTGTTATATATATACTATATCACCAAAGAAAACCAATATAAACTTATGAAGGTGTGGCCTAAAAATATAATTCATAAGTCCTTAAAAGGTGGCCAGAGCATTAATGTGATCAAAAAGCATCACAACAAACTCATAGTCACCTTCATGGGTTCAGAAAGCCATTTGGTGAATGTCTTCTTCCCTAGCTCATATTTGGTGGTAACCAAAATGCAAATCCAATTTAATGAAGTATTGCCCCATGAAGTTCATCTAAAAGCTCATTAATGATGGGAAAGCAGTATTTTTCTTTGATTATAATCTTGTTGAGAGCCCTAAAATCCATACAAAACTTTCAACTTCCATCTACTTTCTTATCGAGTAATGCAGGAGAATAATCAGGACCGTTGCTTGTTTAAATTACTCTCGCTTCCAAAAACTCCTTAACTTGTCGTTCTATTTCAACTTTTTGAAAAAAGAGATATTGGTAAGGCTTTACATTGACTGGTGGTTGATTGGGCAGTATCGACATGCTATGATCATAGGAGTGATAAGGTGGTTGGTCAGTAATTCCTCAAAAACTATTTGGAATTTAGTAAGGCTCATAGATCTACTGGTGGCCCATCTTCATGCAACTCCTATTCCACACGCTTAATTTGGAGAAGAAAACCCATGCTATTCACACTTTTTATTTCCTTTTCAGCTAAAACTTCTAAAGAAGTGGCAATTCGCCTTTGTAGCTTATAATCCACGCCATTTTTAATGAAAGTCATGGTAAGGTTTCTGTAATCAGTTTCAATGGGACCTAAGGTGGCTGACCAGTGCATGCCTAAAACCATTTAGCATGTTACAGCAAGAAGTACATAAAAATCAATACGTACGAGGCATCCCTGAATAATCATAATGAGTCTAGTAAACTTCCCCAAGCAAGCCATCCTCTCTTGGTTCACAACCATCACAAGGAAATTCTCAATGCAATCTACTAGAAGCCCAAGTCAAGACAACACCATTTTGGTCAATAAAGTTGAGGGTATTGCCTCCATCGATCAGGACTACCACATCTCGGTTCTATATTTTTCCCATTATCCAAAATGTTTATGGATGTATGGAACCTATCTGGCATGGTTGTTTTTTTTTTTTTTTTTTTTGTTGCAACAATTGGCTCTCATTGCCTTTTTCTAGCACCTTGTCGTCAGTACTAAATTCATCAATCATGAATAGTTAGGGTCATTGACACCTATGACTAGGAACATACTTTTTCATCACAATAGAAGCACAACCCTTTAGTACATCTTCTCTCGCCTTTTGGCTTGTGATTCATCCAAAATTCAGTTGGGAATTATTCTGGCTAGAAGTTACAACTCATCTTGCGGGAGAGGTACCCTTAAGTTCTGTTGCGATATCCATTGTGGATCTTGAATTCTAGCCAATTCCCTACTATCGTTGAGTGATGTCCATCTCTTTTGTAATTGATTTAGTTGTTCGACCAACTGTGATATCTCAATGGCATTTGTTAAGGTTGTATTGGCTTTTCAAACTTAGTTTGGTAGAGTTCAACTTAAAAGACTTGCTTCACTCTAGTGAGAGCTTTAGAAGAATCCTTATACTCTACTAGTCCAAACCGTTGCAACACCATTTGTGTGAACGCTTACCATGTAAGTAAACCCTTAAATTTGCTCACCCACCAGTGCCATTGAAAGGCTATTCATTCCAAATGAAAGGATGCCAACTACATCTGCTGCTTTGGCTCCCTTAAATTCAAAGTATTGCTCCCACTTGTAAATCCACCCATTGAGTTCTTCACCTTCAAACCTTGGAAAGGAGAGTTTAAGTTTGGTTTGTGATCCATCTTGCTGATTTGATATAGGGACTGTCTTCCCTCTGGAGGTTTGAGGATGATGCAAGGACTTCCTTTATGAGAAAGGATAAATCTCCCACTCTTCTCGTAGTTATGATTGTGGAATTCGCAAGGCTTGTAGTTTTGTTAAAACAATTTGAATGGTAACATCATACAAAACTCTGCATTAGACTTCCCTCTCGTATCCATGCCTTTGATACCAAATAATACGTACCAAAATATTTAGATAAAGAGAGGCAAAGGGAAGAGAAGGCAGAGAAAAAGATAGGTTGGATGTTAATTTCATTCATTCATAACACTGTACAACCATTGGATTGATATATATATATATATATATCTGCAAGACCGAACTCCTTCTAATTAGTAACTCCCCCTACAGAACATGGAAATAATGTAACATCGAATAACCTACATAGTAACTGACAATAACAATCCCCTCTTATAACCCTGATCATGATCCCAATGTGCCAGGGTAGCTCACGTACATGCATGGGTTGCATGGGAAGAAAAATTCCCAAGAGAGGACCCCATCATACATCCAGTCCGAAGCAGAGCATGTTGTCGCTGCATCTCTTTCTTCTTTGGCATTCACAGTGGATTGAACATGGCATTATCTTGCCGGAATGGAGTTGTCATCGTGGTCGGTCTCTCATCGCTGATTTTCTATGATCCTTGGACCTAAGAGAGCTTCCATATAACATATCCAAGCAAAGCTTCCATGGCACCTTACCTTTTATCTCTTGGCACAGATTTTTTTGTTTGGATCAAGTTTTCTTTCTATCCTTGAATTTTGTTTCAATTTTGGTAAAAATTTCCTTTCTATCATTTGTCAAGTTTTTGTTCGCTTTTGATTTTTGAATCGAGATGAAATTTTTGCTTTTTCTAATTATGCATGACTCGATTATGGTATTATTGAATATTAATTGTAAAAAGTATGCATAGTTTGAATATTACTTTGCAGACTTCTAGAGGCCAATTCATGATTTATCCCCAAAAATGTAAAATTTGGTGATGAAGAATTGAACATTTAGTAGAAAATTCTGTAAAATTAAAACGTCTTAATTCCTTATGTAAACCTGTGTGACTGAATTGAAAGCTTCTTTCTGTAATTTATTTATTTTCAGTTTAAAGCCATAATTGCCTTGTACAAAATGTAATGGATTTAATAGATTTGTTATCTTAATTGCAAGAATGGTTTGCAAAATACTAGTAGAAAGACACAGACCATTCATGTGTCTGCAAAATACTAACATTTTCTATTAAAAAAAAAAAGAAAAGAAAGGAAAAAAACACTCTCAATGTGGAAAATCTTTTATTTGTGATATTTGGGGTTTGGTGTTCTATGGCTTAACTTGTTTTTGGTCTTCAATGGTAGCATGCATAAATTCCTCAATTCTTAGTATGGTGGCACCTGTCATGTATCTAACACTTATATTTAATACTGTTGAATTGACTCTTTACTTCTTGTAATTTGCACAAGGAGATGAAAATTCTCCGATTATTATATTATTGGCTTTAAAGGTTGTAGTTAGTGTTAGAGTTTGGGCCCATGTATATGTGAATGATTTGGGCCTCAAAAGATTTTGGGCTTTTGTTTGTTTCTGTTTTGGAAAAACATTATTTTTGAATAAAATAAAAAGATTTTTGAACGTGGGAAGTTGAGAGTTTGAAGGCTTTACAACTCTTTGTTGTTTAGAGTTGGTTACTTACACGTTCTTTGATAACGTTTCTACAGTTTTTTACAAAAAATAAGAAAGAAAAAAAAAAGGATTTTTTTTTTTTGGAGTTGAACGAGAGAGAACAAAAAACAGTGGTAAAGGGAAGGTACTCAGATAGTTCGAATAGAAAAGCTTCAGAGGTGCTGAATCTGAAAGCTTTTGCAGCCGTTGTATCCTCGGAGACGTTCGCTACAAAACTCTTGCACCGGTGGGCGTAAAACATTTTAAGGACACTGTGGTATCACATAGGCCTCGGTTAACCTTTCTAGAAAGCAGATCAATTTCAAGGACCTACATGAACTATAATGTTTTAATTATTTTGTATTTAATTTTATTTATTTTGTATTAAATTGTCCACATGTATTTACATATATTCACATATTATGTTTGCAACAATCTTAAGACGTTTTATAAATTTTATATATGTAAATATAATGTGGAAATTTAAGTTGTTTATTATGTTATTGATTGCTATGTATATATTGCATTTTTATGCGTATATATATTGATTATATATTTCCATGTGTGTTTCACTGTTGAAACAAGAGAAAACAAAAAAAATTTATGGGTAATTATTAATTTTTATGGTTTTAATCAAAAATTCTTTCCAAAATCGAATTGCCCATAAATTTCTAAACCTTTTGGTCTATTTTTGGCAATTTTTTTGCCACTGGAAGAGTGAAAAAGAGAAGAAAATTTGATTCTGGGTCGTATGACCCGTTTACCAGAGAAACCGGGTCAAAACGACCAAGTTGAAGCTTGAAGAAGAAAGGAAATTAGGGTTTGGGCTGTATCTCAAAGACTGGGCCGGTTTTTTTTAATTGTTATTGGGTCAGGCCGAGTTCTAAAGCCTAGACCAGGTTAGAACAGGCTACTGTTCAACCCAGGACCCAGGCCCGATTGAGATCAAGGCCCAAGAGAACCGGCCCAATGGCAATGGGCTAGCCACGTGTCGCAAGGAAAGATCGCCATGTGTCGAAACGATGTGCAGACAAATCACGCACCAAGACGAGGCCACATGTTGGAAAAGCAATGAGCCACGTGTCGACCAACGGGTGGAACACGTGTTGACCCGATACAGGTGACACATGTCTTCTTCTCGAACGGCCACGTGTCACGCTCTGGACAGTCCATGTGTCGACCTGCTACAAGTGACACGTGTCTGTCTCTAGCAGTGACACGTGTCGGAATTAGTACCAACAGGATCGCCACATGGGATATCCACGTCAGCAGAGTGATGACATGGGGTAATGCCACATCAGCACAGTGTTAATGTGGCATGATGCCACGTCAGTAGATTGATGACGTGGTGAGTGCCGCGTCAGACGTGTGATGATGTGGCGGTTGCCGCATCAACCCTAGTTGTCACGTGGCGTTGCCACATCAGCCTATGATGCCACATGGCTGACCTGCACGTCAGCATAATGACACACGGCATGAACAGTATCGATGAATAGTACCGATGAATATTGAGTGCGAATAATATTTTTGGGTGTATTTAGAAACCCTAAAATCACTTTTTTGTGTGTTAAATTGCTTATAATTAGTTTGTTAATATAGAAAATAACAACTAATTGATTTCTATTATGTGATGCTACAGAAATGGCAAGTGGAGACAATAGGACTGTGCCCACTCAGACTTTTGGAATTCAGATGCCTCCTTCTGCTAGTCATGCAGAAAAACCTGAGAAGTTTAATGGAGCAAATTTCGAAAGGTGGCAACAGAAGATGCTATTTTACTTGACCACCCTGGGACTTGCGCGGTACTTGACTGAAGATGCACCACCCAATAATGAAGAGAGTGATAAGGAGACTCTTATGGCGGTGGATGCATGGAATAATTCCGATTACTTATGTCAGAATTATGTCCTGAATGGCCTGTCTGATGCCCTGTATGGTGTATATTGTGGCACGAAATCAGCTAAGGAGCTGTGGGAAACACTGGACCGGAAGTACAAGACCGAGAATGCGGGTTCAGGAAAGTTTATTACAGGCCAATTCTTGGACTACATGATGGTGGATGCGAAGCCAATAATGAATCAAGTATATGAGTTGCAAGTGCTAATTCAGGAAATGCTTTGTAACACCCCGTCCCAAAGTACAACGGAAATTTTCCAACTTTGACCATTGACTGTTGATTTTGATCGTTGACCGTTGACCCAAGGGGTCAAAAGTTGACTTTTTGACTCGGATGGAATTCTAGGTTGACTAAGGTACCTTTATGAAGTACACGTTGGCACGAGTTCGTAGACTAGTAGCACATCGAAAACGGAGCTACGGTTTGAAAGTTATGAGCAAAACAAGTTGAGATCCAAACTGTCCAAAAGGTGCCGGGAGTTGACTTTTTATGGTTGTAAAATTTTGCTTTAACTTTTGTATGGTTGTAAAGTGCTCGTCGATACGAGTTCATAGACTAGCAACATGCTTAAAACAGACACCTGGTTAAAAAGTTATAAACATGTGAAGTTTTCTGAATATCGTGATATTTTATTATATCTGGCTTAAGTGAACAGTGATGCCACATGCCGACATCTGAGATGTCCACGTGGATGAACAGTGTCACTCATGGTGGCTTTTATTTTGGCAAAACGGTAGGGGAGGAGAGAGAAAGAGAGAGAGGAGAGAGAGAGGGAGAGAGAAAACCACCGGCCTCCAGAGTTTCGAAATTTTTCGGCCGAATCTTGCCACACGCACCGGCCAGGCAGGAGCACCTCTCCATTCCCAGCCAACCGATCGGCGACACGCCCGGATCGGAGCATTTTCAGGCGACGGTAATTTTTCCCCTCCACCACTGGCCACCGCTGTTTGACCCATTTTCGGCCATTTTCAGGCCACACGCGCCAACCACCCCTCACCACCTCCTCATTTTCGGCCAGCCCACCAAATTTCATGGCCACCGGACCTCCGACGCGCCGGGATTGGAGTATTTTCTGGCGAGAGGCCGAAAATCTTCAAACCCAGATCTTTTTGCCGTCCGGCCTCCGTTTGCCTCACCGCCGGTCCCGTTGGAACCCTCTCCCCTCGATCTACAAAAGCCACAAAAATCTTAGCCACCAGCCACCACACGCGCCGCTGTTGGCGACCGTTGCGGGTGACCGCGACGGCTCACCAGAGAAATCCCTGTTCCGGCGAGTACCCAATCCCGTCTCAGGTCCTTCCCCATTATTCCGACCCCCTGAACCTAGATCCGGTGTCCTTTTCCTCCAATTCGTGACGGTTTAGGAGAATCGAGGATCTAAAGGCCGAAAGCTTTTCGGGGAGATTCCGGCCACCTCGGGTCCGATCTCCAGGAAGCAAGACCGTAATTATTACTTTCAATTGTTTATTATTTATTTATTTATTTAATTGTTGGTATTAATTAAATCCCTTTATTTGTTATATTATTAATATTAAAAGTTTACAGTAGCTAGGGTCACTCACTGAGATGATTAGCATCTCATATTTTTAAATTCCGTTCTCCTAGGTCCAGGTTGGGAGACGTTGATCGTCCGAGGCAAGCCCGATGTCTCGGTTCATTGCCGGAAGTCCAAGGAGCATTTCTTCCCTTTTTCCTCTTCATCTTGTATTGCTTCTTTATCTGACATTGTATTAATTCCACATTTATTTTTATAATGCTCTGTATACTATATTGGACATTTAGTGGTTATTTATGCACTGATTTACTGTTATTCATTTGGAGTGTTGCAAATTTGTGGAATTATATTGTAGTAATGTGGAAGGAATAAGGGAATGAATATAGAAGTGTGTTTTCAGTGCAGGAAATTTGTGGTAAGTCCTACCCTTAGGGGAGGTGCTTCTGGATTTTCCATTGGAAGGTTCGGTGGTATTTCCCTGGGATCAGGGCTTGTCTAGGGTTCCGGTGAGGAATTTTGGACGGGTCCTTACATGCTTGCTGAAGGGATGATAATGAATGAAGCATTACAAGTGGTTTGTATGATTGAGAAGCTACCTCCGAGTTGGAGTGACTTCAGGAATTATCTGAAGCACAAGAGAAAGGAGATGGATATGGAGGCTCTTATTAGCAAGCTTCGCATAGAAGATGACAACATGAAGTCTGATAAGAGAACTTCGAAGGCTGTGTTGAAGGCGAATGTTGTGGAGCATGGTCAGGGCTCCAAGAATAAGAAGCAAATTGGAAAAGCTTCTAAGCTGGGGCCAAAAGGAGGAATCTCCAAGAAGGCTAAATTTCAAGACAGGTGCTTCAACTGTGACAAGATGGGTCACAGAGCTACTGAATGTAGGCTGCCAAAGAGAAAGAGGAACCAGGCACAGATGATGGAGGACATCACTAAAAAGGTTAACGATATTGACCTAAGTGTTGTGATATCTGAGGTGAACTTGGTGGGATCTAATCCTAGAGAGTGGTGGATAGATACTGGTGCGACCCGCCACGTGTGTTTGAATAGGAGTATGTTCACTTCCTTCGAACCAAAGAAGAATGGGGAGAAGCTGTTTATGGGTAACTCCGCTACCTCAGAAATCCAATGTGAGGGCAAAGTAATCCTGAAGATGACCTCGGGGAAAGAGCTGACTCTGAATAATGTATTGTATGTTCCAGACATTCGCAAGAATCTGGTATCTGGATCGCTGCTGAGCAAACATGGTTTTCGCTTAGTGTTTGAGTCAGATAAGGTTATTTTGTCCAAATTTGGGATGTTTGTGGGAAAGGGCTATGTAGTCAATGGTTTATTTAAACTGAATGTAATGACTGTAAAGCCTAAATAAATGAATAAAGCTAGTAGTTCTTCTGTTCACTTGCTTGAGTCTTCCATTTTATGGCATGGTAGACTAGGACATGTTAATTTTAATTCTCCACGGAGATTAATTAACTTAAATCATATTCCCACATTTGAAATTGATTCCAATCATAAGTGTGAAACTCGTGTGGAAGCAAAATTAACGAGGTCATCATATCAAACAATTGATAGAAATAACGAACCTTTAGATTTAATACATAGTGATATATGTGATTTAAAATTCGCACCGACTAGAGGTGGTAATAAGTATTTTATCATCTTTATTGATGATAGCACAAAATATTGCTATGTATACTTGCTTAAAAGCAAGGATGAGGCTATAGAGAAATTTATTCTCTATAAAACGGAAGTTGAGAATCAACTCAAGAGGAAAGTTAAAGTGATCAGAAGTGGTCGTAGTGGAGAGTATGTAACTCCTTTCGGAGAGTATTGTACTCAACACGGCATAATACATGAAGTTACTCCACCATATTCGCCACAATCAAATGGGGTGGCTGAACGGAAAAATAGAACCTTGAAAGAAATGATGAATACAATGTTGATAAGTTCTGGAGTACCTCAGAACTTGTGGGGGGAAGCCATTTTGTCGGCAAATGACTTTTTAAATAAGGTGCCCCGGAAAGATAAGGTAAAGACACCTTATGAGGTATGGAAGGGAAGACAACCCTCCTATAAATATTTACGAGTGTGGGGATGTCTAGCTAAAGTAGTAGTACCTACACCTAAGAAGGTGAAGATAGGTCCCAAAACTGTTGATTGCATCTTCATAGGATATGCATAGAATAGTAGTGCATATCAATTTCTCGTGTATAGGTCAGAAATTTATGATATATATAAGAACATAATAATGGAATCGAGAAATGCATCATTTTTCGAACACATTTTTCCATATAAAGTGGAAGAAGGACCGAGTACGTCTAAACGAACTTATGATACTATTTATGATGATAATCATGATAGTGATCAAGAATAAGAAACTGAAGTTGAGCTTAGACGTAGCAAGAGAGTAAGAACTGAAAATTTCTACGGTTCGGATTTTCTTACTTATATGCTAGAAAGTGAATCTCAAAGCTTCCAAGAGGCCATAAATTCCCTGAAGGGAATTTACGGAAATAAGCGGTTAAAAGTGAAATTGATTCCATCCTGCAGAATCACACTTGGGAGTTGGTAGATCTTCCTCTAGATTGTAAACTTTTGGGTTACAAATGGATTTTTAAAAGGAAGATGAAAGCAGATGGAACAATAGATAAATACAAGACAAGGCTTGTAATTAAGGGATATAAGCAAAAAGAAGGCCTTGATTATTTTGACACTTATTCTCCAGTAACGAGGATAAATTCCATAAGGATGGTACTGGCAATCGTAGCATTGCGGGATCTTGCAGTACATCAAATGGATGTGAAAACAGCTTTTCTTAATGGAGATCTAGAGAAAACGATCTACATGGAGCAACCTGAGGGTTTCAGTGCTCCAGGACAAGAAAAGAAAGTCTGTAAATTGGTAAAGTCCTTATATAGACTTAAACAAGTTCCAAAGCAATGGCATCAAAAATTTGATAATGCCATGCTAAAAGATGGGTTCAAAATAAATTAATGTGACAAGTGTATCTATGTAAAAGATACAGAGAATGGATATGTCATTCTATGTTTGTATGTAGATGACATACTCATAGTAGATAGTGACGAAAATATGGTCCGAACTATAAAAGCCATATTAAATTCTAAATTTGACATGAAAGATATGGGACTTGCAGATGTGATTTTAGGTATGAAAATCACGAGAACTTCGAATGGAATCATTCTTAGTCAAACTCATTATGTAGATAAAATACTAGCTAAGTTTAGTAATGATGATACTAGTATAGCCAGAATACCCATAGATATGAGTGTACACTTATCCAAAAATAAAGGAGAAGGTGTATCTCAAGTGGAATATGCTAGGGTGATTGGAAGTCTGATGTACTTGATGAGTTGTACCAGACCAGACTTAGCCTACGCAATAAATAGACTAAGTAGATACATGAGTAATCCAAATGAAGATCATTGGAAAGGGATCGTTAGAGTACTAAGATATCTACGATACACTCGTGAATACGGAACGCATTATACAAGATATCCTGCTATATTAGAAGGATACAGTGATGCAAATTGGATATCAGATATAAAGGATTCAAAATCCACTAGTGGCTATGTGTTCACATTAGCAAGTGCAGCTGTGACATGGAAGTCCTCAAAACAAACTGTGATAGCTTGATCCACTATGGAATCCGAGTTTATTGCTTTGGATAAATGTGGTGAAGAGGCAGAATGGCTACGCCAATTTTTAGAGGACATTCCGAGGTGGCCTAAACCTGTGTCAGCAATAAGTTTACATTGTGATAGTCAATCTGCCATTGGCAGGGCACAGAATATTATGTATGATGGAAAGTCTAGACACATTCGTCGTAGACACAATTTCATTAGACAATTAATCTCAACTGGAGTTATCTCAATAGACTATGTGAAGTCAAAAGATAACATTGCGGATCCGCTACCAAAGGGTTAAATAAAGAACTAGTTGAGAAGTCATCAAAGGGAATGGGATTGAAGCCCGTGAATAAAGTCAATACGATGGAAACCCAACCTAGTTGACTGTAGATCTCAAGATCTAGGTTCAATGGGACAACTCAATTGTAAAGACTAGTATGGATCACTATAGGGGGTTAATCCTCTGCCAATTCCTATGATTAAACAGTGATAGAAAAAGGTTAAGCATAAAAGTATGCTTTTAATGATTCCTATAAGTGTGTGTTTAGTAATATATGCATAGGTATGCTGATTACATAAGAAATAGAAATCACCTATGTGAGAAAGAAGAGTGGCCACTTCAAAGGAGAATTGTTTAGGGCACAATTCTTTAGAAACTCTCGCAGAACCAGGGAGGTGTTCAGGGCCAAAATGAACGCAACAGTGAGAACTGAAGTGTACCAGGAAGGAATCATGTGTGGGCTATGTTGTCATTTACACAAAGATGAAATGGTTCAAAGATATCGCTTCTACCATAAGTCAGTAAAGAAAATGTAGTCTCACAAGGGAAGGTTCAAAGAGTAACATCTACCTATCCTATGCAGGTTCCGACTGTAGAGCTTTACCACCAGAGTCATGGTTGTTTTAGAAGTCAAATCATTCATGTGGGGGATTGTTAGAGTTTGGGCCCATGTATATGTGAATGATTTGGGCCTCAAAAGGTTTTGGGCTTTTATTTGTTTCTGTTTTGGAAAAACATTATTTTTGAATAAAATAAAAAGATTTTTGAACGTAGAAAGTTGAGAGTTTGAAGGCTTTACAACTCTTTGTTGTTTAGAGTTGGTTACTTACACGCTCTTTGATAACGTTTCTACAGTTTTTTTACAAAAAATGAGAAAAAGAAAAAGAAAAAAAAAAGGGTTTTTTTTTGGAGTTGAACGAGAGAGAACAAAAAACAATGGTAAAGGAAAGGTACTGAGATAGTTTGAAGAGAAAAGCTTCAGAGGTGCTGAATCTGAAAGCTTTTGCAGCTGTTGTATCCTGGGAGACGTTCGCTACAAAACTCCTGCACCGGTGAGCGTAAAATGTCTTAAGGACACTGTGGTATCACACAGGCCTCGGTTAACCTTTCTAGAAAGCAGATCAATTTCAAGGACCTACAGGTTCTATAATGTTTTAATTATTTTGTATTTAATTTTATTTATTTTGTATTAAATTGTCCACATATATTTACATATATTCACATATTATGTTTGCAACAGTTAGCATTATCGAAGATGTGGATGCATATATAATTTTTATGAGAGTTACTTATCTTCTTTTCTTTCCCTCTTTCTTGGCTGTTTGAAATTTGCACTAATCTTGTTGTCTTAGTGAGTTTAGACCTGCCTGTGGAATAGCTGTAGGTTTGTCTGAGCAGCCATAGCTTTATACGGACCATCGCATATGAAGCTGCTTTGTAGAATTCATAAGGCACCATCTTATCTTTTGATAGGAATTATTAGCCATTCAGCAGCAAGGACCTAGAGCTATTGGCTTTTTTTGGAGATAGAATATGGGATTTATGCATGGATCACGAACGTATTGAGATTCCTTGCTATGAAATGGTTATAACTGTAAGAAATTGAACTTATTTTGTGTGATGTGAAACTGTGAATATATATGAATAAACTGTATGTAATTTGGCATTGTAATGTTTCTTATTCATGTTGAAGGTGAATTGCTTAGTTGCCTTTAATTTTCATGTTCCTTATATGTAATTGAATGATCATCGATTGCAGAAAAATCACATATACGTGTCTGGACATCTGGCACTAATGCAGCTGTTATCAGGGTGCTCTAAGAGCAGAAAAACCAGAGATTTTTACAGTAACCTTGCCACAGTGCTTGAAAAACCAACCTCCTAAGGGTCAGGAGTTATTGTCAAAAGTAAGAATTTTTTGCTAAAAAGTGCCTTCTTTTTAAATAAATCTATGATCTTTGCCATTACACACTTGGTTATTAATTACTTAGTGCCTTGATCTCATGCTTTGGGAATTTTAGTTCATCTGAGTTGTAGACTAATCTTTTGTTCTTTATTTCCCTTTTCGTCTCTTTAGGCATATTGCTGTTTCCCTTGTGGTTCTTTTTTGTTTAGTGTTGTGGTTGCTGGAAAGTTTCTTTTTCATATATATATATATATATATATACTTGTCTCCCTTCATGTGATGGTTCCTTAATTGGCAACCCAAAAGGCCTTATTTGTTACAATTTTTTATTATCTTCTGGAAAATTTGCAGGTGAAGGACGTATAGAATAGCATCACAATGATCATCTACCTCTTTTAGAAACCAGCAGGTTTTATCATAGAACAGAGCAGACACATTCCAAATTAGTCATCCCTCTCTTAGGAATAAGATCATAGTTGCTCACTGCCATATATATATATATATATATATATATGTGTGTATTACTTTTAAATTTTCAAATAATATTAGTGTTTGTTCGTAGCTTATTGTAGTTTTTTTATTGATTGTGTGGGAATTTAGATGCTTAAAAGAAGACATATTGCATAGTTCTGCTTGTGGCCTTTATTATTTCAGAGATTTAATATTGGAGGATAAGCCGGATTGTGCCTTCTCCATCTTAGTTTTGCTGCAATTTTCCTTTGCCCGACATGCTTGCTGGCAAAGAAGCATTTTATCTGGGGCATAATAATGATTTCTCTAGCTAGAAAAGAAGTAACTTAACATAATTATGCACAGGTGACTGTGAGAGAGGCTCTGACCTACGCACTTGATGAGGAAATGTCTGCTGATCCTTTAGTATTTTTTTGGGTGTAGAGATTGGAAGATATTATAGATTTTATTTTCTAATCTAGACCTTTGCTCTTGCTTTCTTTTATGCTTTGTTTTTTGTCAATGCAGGTTGAAATTGTAATCAGGGTGCATACAGGTTTAGACTAATTGACTTGTAATTTTCCACCTCCTTCAAAGGCACATATACATTTGTCTGAGAGTTTGCTTTTATCCTCCATTGAGTATAGATATTTAAGGGACCTTTGGGGAAATATGGATGCTCCAATTACAGAGGTTATTAGTTGAAATGATTATCTTCCAGTTCTTTTGTTTACATCTGATTGTCATGTATATGATTACCTTCGAATGAATTGATTAATGTTTTGTCATTATACTAAAACTTATTGGAGAGGAAGAAAATGAGTTTATTCTTGATTATTAAATTTGGTAACAGTTGTGCATAACCTCACATATTTTTGGTTCAGGAATCTTTCCTCCAACAGTCTTCGTGGCCCAATACCAATTAAGCTCTCTCGGATTGGTTTTTTGGATAATCTGTAAGTATTGAGTGTTTAGTTTTTCACTTTCTTGTATTGCTTGCTTGTCCTCATAGATAGTAGATCAACAATACAGTAAAAAAACGGCTGCCGTTATCAAAGAGGCTCTAATGGAGGCAGAGAGCTGAAATGCTTGTTTCTTTCTTTTTAATTTATGCTTGCAATATCTATGTGAATGTTTGTGTAAGTGTGTAAATATATTATATATTTCTATATATGTATATATTAGAGAGTTAATTATTTTCATATTATGGCACACTCAAGATAATTGAATATTTACATACTTTTTAATTATTTTCATGCTTGTTTTGTAGATTGTGAAGATAGACGTTATCATTGGACATGGAGAATTTATCATTTCTTGAAAAATGTATTAATTCATATCAAGGTCATGAAGTTTTAACTAAAGGAGATTCTTTTCACAATTGCATTTACACTCTATACACTCACATAAATTTTAATTACCAAAAATATCTTCTTCTTTTTTCTTTTTTTCTTTTTTTTTTTTTTTTTTTTGTTAACTGCGCTTTCGGTGTTGCCCTGTGGATGGTTTGATCTGGTGTTTGTTGATACTGTAACCAAAGGGAAATATTCTTTATAGTTCAAAACAAAAACCAAATAATTTTTTTTTTTTTAAACTTTCCGCCATTAAAGCAAAGAGACTGTTAGCACCGCTTATGGCATCACTCAATGGGTATCGCACATTTTCGACCACCATCCCTTTGTGCTTTTTTTTTTTTTTTTTTTTAAAATCCTAATGTGTTCTTTTATTTTCTTTTATAAAACTAGGAAAAAAAATAAAAAATAAAAAGCCACCGGCAAAGGTTTTTCAATCGGCGTCCAGTTTTTCGGTGCTATCAGTAGCCCTCTTCAACTCTTCAGGCAGTGGGTGGTTTTTGAAGTACAAACTAATATATAAATCAATTAAGAGAAAAAAAGAAAAAAAACAAGATTTATTTATTTATCTTTTGTGCGAGGGGAGTTGTAGGCGGTGACTATTTGTGACGTAAGATGCATAAATGCGAAAAATACAATATAAAAAAGAAAAATAGAAAAGAAAATTTAATAATTAAGATTTTAAAAGAATTAAAAGGTATTTTAGTACATTCAATGAATATGAAACTGTATAAAATTGTTTTGGTATTACAATTAGAAATTTTCTTTACATAATTAGTTCAGTTTATTGGACCATGAAGAATTGTAATTTTTTTTTTTTTCTTTTTAAGTTGTACAAATTTATTTCTTATATACTTAGACTGTCAATTTCATTCATATATTAAGAAACTTATGTTTGATTGACTGAGGATTTTGTTCATACGGTTATATAATTTATTTATGATTTAAATTTAAAATGCAATATATAATAAAAAAAAAACAATTGAGCTAAATAAATTTTAAAGTATAATAAACTTTTGACACTAGATAATGATAAATCATATTCAGTTACACATTTAGCTACACTAATATATCTAGAGTCATGAGGACGGCTTTTGACTAAGAGCATCTCTAATGGTTTTCTATTTATTTAAAAATTATTTGTCACATCAAATAAAATAATAAGATTTTAAAAAAAATTTCTCCAATGATTCTGTGCATTAATTCTGTCAAACTGATGTAGCAAAAAAATAAAATAAAAACTGTGAATGACACTGCCTATTTCTGGAAGTTCTGTTAGACATATTAAGTCAGCATTTTATTTATTTTTATTAAAAAAAAAATTCCTACATGAGTTTTTGATTTTTTTAATTAAATATAATTTTAAAATAAAAAATTACATATTATTTTAAACAGAATCCATTAAAAAAAATTATTTAAAATATTATTTATTAAATAAAAAAAATATCATATAAATATAAATATTTTTCAAAATTAATATCATATAAACTTTAATAGAAATAATAATTGGAGATGCCCTACTAACAATGAAGCAAGTTGTGACACATATTTTTTATCATGAAGTAAGCTGTAATCGTAAGATATTTTAATGGGTTATTTTATTTTGATTTTAACTTTTAGTCAGAGAGTTCGTTCCTGACCAAAAGTATAACTGGTCTCGAACAATATTTTAGTCGTGACTAAAGCTTTTCACAGTGATAACTGTTAATATCCATGATTAAAACCTTTAGCCTTTTCACTTTTAGTCAATGTGTAGTTTCAAAGCAAATTTAAATTAGTGATTTTTTTTTTCATTTCTGTTAGGATTAGAGACATTGCTTTTGATAATTCGAACACATATTAATCCGGAATATCTGGTCGAACGGTAAAAGAATCCTGTGGGTTCATTAGGAATCGATAGTCGTTGATCTTTCCTCTTCCCGGCTGGACCATCTTGTCTTTCGCGGAATCACCAGTGACTGCTGATGCCACAGCTGTAAGTTTTGTTAAATGCTTGCAAGTGACTGGATGTTCGTGGCATGTCCGCATTGCTTGCTTCAAGTAGAGATACTTTGTCTCCAAGGATGTGAAAAGTGCAAAGATGATAAATATCTAAACCAAATAACGTAAAAAATCCATATCCTGCATTAGGATTCTTGGTCCGTTTACTCATATCCCAACCCAATGACATGTATGTGCATGATACTCAAAAAACCTTGCTAGAAAATTTATTATTAGTTAGTTTGCGCAGGTAAAAGGGAGAAGACAATCAACCACATTATTGGCAGAGCTTTTTTTTTTTTTTTTCTTTTTTCTTCTATCCAAAAATTCTATTTGAAGGATAAAAGTTTTTTTATCAAAAAATAAAAATGTTTGACAAGAATTAATAAGTTCTTGATTATCAAAAAATAAACATTTTTAAGCTTAGAAATGTTTAAATTTTAAATTCATCTAAAAAAGCTCTATTTTAAACTTCTACCATAAGTTCAATGGATCATTTAATAATATTATTTAATTAACAATTATATTCTTTCTATTTTTTAAAATACCAAATCTTATCCGAATTAAACCCTATTTCAAAAACAATTTAGGTCCTCCGTCTCAGATCATTTTTCGTTTTCTTCCACAAAAATTTCTTGCATAACCACTTCTAAAGAAGAGCCAAAGAATAATCAGAGTATAAAGGTACTTTTTTTCCCCCTTTTTTTTTTTTTTTTTTTTTTTGGGTTGCTGTCTATTAATTGATTTTGCTTTGTGTTAACTTTTTTTCCCCTTCTTCCATTGCGTTAATCAGCCTCAAAAAGAAAAATCACTTTTTTTTTTTAAACAGATACATTCTTCTCTATTTTTGAAATAGATTTCTCTAAAAAATTTGTTTTATAGAATTGTTATTCGCTTAAATATATACATCATAATTTCTCAATTTATTGGGTTTGAAGCCATAGAAATAATAAGTTGTACTGTGGCTTATCATATATATATATATATATATTTTGGGTAATACTACAGCTTATCACATCCCACCAAATATTGAATTATTAGATTGATTTGACACTAGTTTATCACTTTTTTATAGTATGAGCATACACTATGAAGTGAATAATTTGGAAGAGTGATTTTGTTTTTAACTTATCCATATAGAATAGAAAAACATATATTTATGAAGTTCTATAAATTGTTTAATCGATCTTATGGATTAAACAATGGAAAAAATATATAATTCAATAGAAATAGTAGTTATCTTTTTAATAATTTTAGACCATGGACTTGGTAATAAAATGGTTTAGGAGAGATTTTCACATTCAGGTGAAACTATATCTAACTGGTTTGAAGTTGTGCTAGATGTTGTTTCACGTATGGTAGTTGATTCATAAGACCTAGTGATCTAAATTTAGAACAATTCCAAAAAAATTAAGGATCATAAAAAATACTGACCATATTTTAAAGATTATATTGAAGCAATTAATGGGACCTATATACCAGTTGTGGTTTCTAAAGCAAAGCAAATACCATATGTTGAAAGAAAAGACACCCTTACTCAAAATTTGATGGTCGTGTGTGATTTTAGCATGTGCTTTACATTTGCATGGGCTGAATGGAAGGGCACTGCTCGTAATATACGTATATTCTTGGAGGCTCTAGTCAAAGAAATGTTACATTTTCCTCATCCATCAAGAGGTCTGTGAATTAAAAAATTGTTATTTATAATATGATTTATGTTTTCATATTTAATTTATTTACTTATTTTTATGTTTTGAAAAAATTATTTAATTTGACTATTTTTCTTTGATGTAGATAAATGTCATATAGTAGATACAGGAAATCCTCATATGAAAGGTTATTTAGAACCATATAAAGGTAAGCAATATCATCTTTCTGATTGTAGACATGCTAGTCTTCCAAGGGGAAAGAAAGAAGTATTCAATCATGCACATTCATCGTTAAGATGCACAATTAAAAGAAATTTTGTTGTTTGGAAAAATAGATGGAGAATATTACGTCAAATGCTAAGTTTTCCTTTTGAAAAGCAAGTAAAAATTGTGATTGCTTCAATAGTTGGACATAACTTCATAAGGATTCATGCTAACAAAAATCAAAAACTTAGCCTTTATGATAATGACGAGGAACAACTGTCTATAGGAGAAGAAATGAATGGAGATGAAGAAGTTGTTGAAGCAAATAAATATGATATTCTATATGAACATGAGATAAATGATGAACCTGATCATATAACAAATTTTTTTATGTTTCGATAAATATAATATATATATATATATATATATTAGTTTGTATAACTTAAAAGAATCTATGAAAGACTAATATGTTATGCATTGATTTTGTTTTTGTTACTGCACTCTTTATATATGAAAGTGTTAAAATATGTTATATGATGACGAGTTAAAATATATTTTTCAAAACCATATAAAATAAAATCTAATCAATAAATTTAAAATAATACAAATCATAAACAAATTTTTTTACCAAATTAATTTTATTACTATTAATTTTTATGGATTTTCTAATGTATGTTGTTTACAAAAAAAAAAAAATTATGAGATTATTATAATAAAAAATAATGTTGTAAACTTTTAAATCAAAAGCACTTTTAAGTTTTACGAAACACTTAACATTTGCAACACCTTTTTAATTGACAATCAAACAATCAACATCTTCTTCAAAAAAGCTCTTTTGAAAAAATTTTACTGACAAAAGCTCCACTTCAAAAGCTTGATTCAAAACAGTTCTACCAAACGAACGCTAGCCCAAAAGATGTCTAACCATGGAAAATTGTTTTTATAATATCCTAAAGCACTTCAACGTTCCACTATATATATCTCTTTGTATATAAACTTATATTTCATAACACCAGTTAGAAACTCTTCACAAGCTAAATCCTATGTTTCCCAAATATAGCATGGTAATAGTAAAAAATTAGCATATTTAATAATGCTATAGACATCAAAAAGTTTATCAAATAATTTATCAAGTGATGTGGTAAATGATATCGCACTACCAAATCACATGGCAAATAATTCATCAAATATTATGTTATCTTATTGGATTGGATAGTTAGTGCACTTATCTTTTAAAAACTTCACTCATCCATATTTAGATTTTATATATTTGTCAACAATAAGATAATAATATGTGATATTTGCCACATTATTTAATAAACTATTTAGTGAACTTTTGATATCTGTGCCATTCGATTTTTTGTAAAATATATATATATATATATATATTAATAGTGTGTTTTATCTATAGATTATATGCTTTAAATAATTATGTATTACCCATTTATTTTCGTTTTACTATTTTAAGTTAATAATAATTATCATATTGTTTTATTCGTAGAGTTGGACATCGGTTAGAATACCCTGGTCTATTTATATGTATGTCTAGAGTAGGAATTGAATTTTTATCCTTAAGATATAAGTTATGTAAGTTTTCTCTTCTCCTCCTAGCAGCCCTCAAGGATTTATTAGGGTTTTATTTTTGAGACCTCTCTTTAATAGTTTAGATTAATTAAGTTTTTCCCTTGTTATTGGAGGTTCTCGTCGATTTTTAGGTGTTTTGGAGCATAGAGAAGAACATCTAGAAGTTTTGAAGGATTGGCAAGCTTTTTATTTTTATATTTATCAGTTTATTTGATGTTTTATAAGATTAATTTGGGTTATGGAATGAGTGTCTTAGAGTTAGATTAATGTTTAGATTATGGAATACTAGACTAAAATTTTTATGAGAATATATATAATGTGATTGTTCGGATTTATTTTAAATATTTAAAAATTTTAGTTGACTCCAAAATTTTTGTAATGATGCTAGACATCTTCATGTGTCTGTACAAAATTAATTGAGTCAATTTAGATCTATTTTTAATTTATTTTGCAATTTAGATCTATTAAACAAAAGGGGAGTGGAATTTCACCCACATCTGGTTGAAGGCAAGACTTGGAGGTGTTGTTGGGAGTTTTGAAGCAAATCTCACATTGCTTAAAAGGCTATTTCATAAGTGGTATATAATGAAAGGCCTTCGAAATTCAAATTGATGAGCTTAACACCATAGGCTCCCTTGGGAGTCTAAAACTATATATATATATATATAACTAATATTAAATCCATAAGATGTTTTAAAAGTGTAACCGTAATAGATGATTTTGATAATTATTTATAAAAGTTAATTAATTATAATTAAATCAAATACGAAAATATCATGTAAACAACATTCCACTAATTTTTTTATTTTTTTTTTTTTGTCAACAAGACTTTCTTTGAACCATCTTTTACAGGATAAGTACCACTTATTTTGATCAACCACAAGTGCAATAATAGTAGCAAGAACTAAACAACTACCAACCTAGGCTAAGAAAAAAATTATACATATAAGATCAAAACAATAATAGTAGAAATAATAATAAAAAATCTGAAATGGTTTTATTAAACAAAAAAGCACAAAACACAAATGCTAAATATATGTACACCAAAGCACATTATGTTTAAATAATATCCATATTGCTTATGGAAAATACCATAGTATTCTTTAAAGCAAGAATATGACTATTTTTTATGGAAAAGAACGTCAACGGTACCTATGATAACAATTTTTTTTTCTCTACACTTTTTTTTTTCTTTTTATTATTTTTTTTGGCTTTTTCTCTTATTTGTATGTTTTAGCCTCTTTCCACTATTTTTCCAACATCTTTTTCTCTTTGGCTTCTCCTTTTATTTATAGAGGTGGAGACTCCAAATAAAACATGATTTTTGAGTTTCAATTTTATTTTTTTAAATTCAATTTTTGATTTTTTAAATTTTAATTCTGGAAATTTTTATTTTGAAATATAAATTTCAAATATATCTTATCTCTCCATATAAAATGTTTAATTTGATTAGATAAAGAATTTGTTTTAAATGGGATAATTGTTTTCCTATAAATCAATTTGATTTAAAAGGTATAATTGTGTTCACATAAATCTCTTTCATTATTTGGTCTATTTTTCTTTTAATTTTCTTTTTTTTTTCCAATATATATATATATATATATTAGTGTAAATTTTGGACAGAAAACAGTTCACCACTGATTTGTGCTTAGCAAAATACTTTATTAAACTATCCTACTTTAATATATTAATAAGATTGTTAAAGATTTATTTGGGCTAGTTAAGAACAAATAATATTATTTTAATTTAATTTTATATAATATTTTATGTATTTTATTTTAGATAAATAAATATTCACTTTTATTAAATAAATAAATATTTAAATATTTATTTAAAAATTTTGAAAAATGCATACTGTTACTTTACAGTGTCCTTCAAAAAAGATATATTTTCCTGAAAAAGATGCGTTTTCTTGAAAAATTCATGGAGAGTTATAACTCCATGAAAAGATGTTTCATTTTCCTTAAACAAATAATTTGATTTTGATTTGAACTACTTGTTTTCTTTGTTACTATCATGTAGAATTTGGATTTCAACAAATAGTTTAATCTTGGAAGGCAGACTCTCATCGAACTTCGAGCACAAAGGGAAGAAATTATGTCTTTTAAGACATTGCAATATGGAAGACTACATATAAACCATTGATTTCAAGTCAATTCTTTATTTACTTGCTTTACAAGTTATTTTGCATTTTTCATCTATTCTTGTTTTTTTCTGTATGTCTGTCTTCTTCAATTTTGTTACTTGTATTACTAATTTTGGTGTCATTTCAGTGGTTTACCATTAAACCAAGCTTATGAAAACTTTACTAATTTTGTTGTAGTTTCAGTGGGCTTACTATTCAATCGACTCTACGTACAAAAAATTGTATATACAAATATGTAGATATACAATAATAATCTAATGAACTACATAGCTTACTTTATTATTGACTATCTAAAAGTAAGGTTTTAAATATCAAAATTTTTACTGAAATTTTTATTTTAAAAAAAAAAAAATTTAGGTCCCAAATGAAAACGGATATAATTTCTATAATATCTATCGAAATTTTTTAATTTACCAAAATTTACATGAAAGTTTCAGTCAAAATATTCACATCAAATATTTAATAATTTGGTTAAAATATTCAGAATATCTATTGAAATTTCAGAAATTTCATTGTAAATTTTTGAAATTTCTATAGAAATTTTAGAAATATCTATGAAATATTTTTTAAAAAAATTATTTTTTAAAAAAATTCAAAAAAATTCATAAATATTATTAGTGTTTAGTAAATTTTTTTACTAAATTAACTTTAATGATATTTTTTTATTTTTTTATTTTCTTTTAAATATTTGATGATTCAAATAAAATGAGTAATTGAATTGAATAACCTTAATAAATTCTATTCATTAATAAAGTATATATGTACTTGCCATATATTTTATATAAGATGGATTAATTAAAATCCCATGATTGCAAATTAATAATTGAGTATATAAAAATAGAAAGTAACAACATAAAATAATAATATGAAAGTACAATATTGCATAGAATTGGTATTGATAGAATATATTATATTAAATATCAGACACAACCACATTTAATATAAGATTTTTATGGTTGACATATTAATAATTATATGAAAATTATCAAGAAGATACATTTTTTAATAATTACTTTTTACATTTCATATCTTAAAATGAAAATGAAAAAAAAAATCAATAATTTTTAACCAGTTAAAAGTTCTATGAGTATTGAAATAATATTTATTAAATATAATGTAATTTTAATAATTGTTTAATCTTAATTAATAAAAATTTTTATCAAATATATACATTTTTTGCATATTTTTTAATAATAGTTTATTTATAATTATTACAACTTACTATAAATTAAATTAATTAAGAGAAATATAATATTTATTTAATATTTTTGCAATTTTTTTAATAAATTTAATAATTGATTGATTAAATAAGCTAATCATAAAATTTCAACAAAAATTTCCTTTTTTTTGAATAAATTTCAATCAATTTTTATCATTTTTATGAGTTTTTATCAATATTTTCATAGAAATTTTTATATTTTGAACCTTCAATATTTCTACCGATATCGAAATTTTGAACCTTGTCTAAAAATAATACCAGCATATAATATATGGCAATATTAATTTACAGTTTTTATTTTTATTTTTATATTTTAATACTAAAACTTATAAGGAAAAGTGAACTTTTAATGACAATTTATTAAACTGTCTTGTAGTATGTAAATAACATTGAACTTTCTAATTGCAATACCATTTAACTCTATACAGTTCTATTATTGATTTACAATTTTATCCTCATTTAAAATTACTATTAAGGACATTTGTTAACTAAACCTATTTAAATAATTTCTTTTTACAGTCTCATTCTTATCCTTAAATAATACATTACATATATCCATCTAACTTATACTCCATTAAAAATTAAAATTGCAGATACAACACTTATTCACAAATTATGGAAGCTCAAAAATATGAAACATTAAAATGTATTTAGTTTTTTCTTTATTTTTTTAATTTTATGATGATTACTTTAGTTTGGATTTTTTTTTTCTATCGCTACCAACGATTAGGTTAGAACAACACTCTTATATTTGATTTGGTATATTAAAATTCATCTTTTATTTGAAAGTTTAAAACTGAACATTTTTTAATTGTTCAGAAGCGTCTATCCAAATATTATTAATATGTTTAGCTTTTATATATCGAGCATTGTATGTATACATAGATATTAAATATCATACATTATATACAGATATTTAATGTGTTCAGAAACTTACAACCGAACATTTTCAGTTGTACAAAAGTTTACAACTGAACAATATCAAAGTTTAACAAAAGTTTATAGTCAAACCATCTAAAGATATACCTTACAAAAAAATTACAAAATTGATGGGTTAAACAAATTCAAATATTTCAAATACGTTCATAAGTTCATAATCGAACATCTTGAATATGTATAGAAATTTAGGACCAAACATTGCAAAATAATAAATTACAACTTTCAAGATGTTCAAAAATATAACTCAACAATTTTAAAGAAGTTCAAAAGTACAAGACTGAGAATTTTAAAGACGTTTAAAAGTTTACAACCAAATATTGTATGAGAAAAAAAAAAGTTCAGAAAATAGTACAGAATTAAACTACTTTAAAACGTTCAGTCGTATAAAACTGAACATTTCCAAAGTTGTTCAGAAATATACTACCAAGCACCCAATCAACATTACCCTTCATTGTTCGCTGGTTTTTTGTTTTCAGATAAATAACCTTTTCTATCATCAAAAAAGTGAGAAAAAGAAATCAAGCCTAATTCATAACGAGAAAAAAGAAAAGAAGAGTATTTTAGTGAGAGATTGTCTATAGTTATTTTAAAAATTATATTAAAAAATTTTATTTATAAGAGATATGTAATTTTAGAATGGAATGAATTAAGAATATTTTAGGAATAAATAATATTGTATTAAGTAATTTTATATTTTTTGTATATTTATGTGGTAATGTATAAAGAATGGAACTGTAAAAAATTATTTTAGAATTGTAAAAAGAACCACTCTTTATTATTATACTATATTAATATCATGCATTGTAAGTTGAACTGGCAGCCAATTAGATCATTATTATATATATATATATACACACATATACATACATATATAATTTATTATGTATACTTAAATATACTCTACTGTGTACTATTATAAAAAAAAATTATCGGGAAAAAAAAAGATTATCATCTAATTATCATTCATGATCAAAAATGAATAATGATAATATAATAAAATTCCAGTATTTTTTGTTAATTAATTTGCCCTCACCGCTACAAAATCCTAGCTCCGTCCTGATATCTTGATGTGAAATTGAGCTTTGTTCATATCTTATCCTTTTTCTTCATTTCAAATTCAATCAATACTCTTTGGCTTTTACGTACAAGTTTTATCCAATTCATTTAAGATGATGCATTATTGGAAAATAATTCTTTTTCTTCATTTTAGTCAATACGCTTTGGCCTTTACGTACAAGTTTTATCAAATCTAATTGATTTAAGATAATGCACGAGTGAAAAATAATTAATCATGTTAAGCATCATTCATATTTTATTTCCAATTTCTAACTAGTGTAGACTTATTGATTGTGTAATTTGATCTCTCACATACACTTTGAAAGTAATATATATGTATATATTGAAAGGGAAAAGTTTAAAACATGTATTAAACATATTGTTGTATTATAGAAATGAAAAAATGCATATTTTTGAAAAATAAATAATTTTAATTAATTTTTCTCTTGACAACAACATAAAAAAAAAAAGTATATAAAAAAGATTTTTTTGTCTTTGTAAATTTTTTATTGACAAAATGGTTTCACATTATCTATTGGATGAACAATCCATGGTCTAACAACAACCAAAAAAAAAAAAAAAAAATCCACCTTTGCCATTGAAAGTTAAATAAAAATAAAAATAAAAAAGAGGCAAGATGAATTATTATAGTTGAAGTACTCCTAACATTTGTTGGACTAGAATCTAGTCAAGTCACTAGCTATAGTCCTGATTGTCTTGAAATGTAATATTTGAATCATCAATGGACTTCAGCATCCTTATCCTTTGTTTGCTTTTTCCTTCTCTTTTCCATCTGAATCATTGTTAATTGAATTTCCTCTCATTCATAACATATTGTTAAAAGATATCTTTGCGTTATTTTGCCAATTATTTGCATCTCCTATTGCAAGGGCATATGAGTTTAAAACTAAAACCGCATGAAGAAAATAATTAAAACCGTGCAAAATAAATAAAATAAATATAAATATTGTATTAAATTTATGAAAAACAAATAATTTAAAATGTAAATAATGCATTAAACATCAAATGACTTTTACGAATGAAACATTAAGTCGGGAATCCACTTATGAATATGATCCCACCACTTAAAAAGTGATTCTTCTTCCAAAAGAAAGAACATCACTGATAAATATGAAGAATACAAAATAACAATAATAATAATAATAATAAATAAATAAATGCTTTTATTATCTAATTTAATATATGCTCATTAAAATAAGGCATTTTCTAAAATGTTAAAGAAAATGTGACCTAATTAAGATAATAAAGACAATATTATAGGACTAAACTGGATTATATTGAACTATTTTAAATTCAAACCAATAAAATTGGAGTATTTTAAATTTAGCTCAATATATTAGCCAGGGTATTTGTTTTTACATTTCTATTTTATCTCTACACAATCTCATTCAAAACGAAATATCAAAAATACCCTTATTTTATTTTATTTTTTTCAAACCCTATCAGTTCTTGTAATGTCGTCGCTTCTCCATTTCAACTGGCCACACCACGAGTTTGAAGAAGTTTGAAGACACCAAAACCAATAGAGACAATGGTAGAGTAATTTTCAATTGAAATTCAGCGTAATCATCACCAAACACCTTTACCTTCCCCAACGAAAAAAACCCTCGCCACCGTGTTGCTCTCTACCAAATCCATTCTCCTTCTCATTTCCATACTCTACCGTGTTGATCTTAATAATTAATATGCAAACTTGGGTTAAAGAAGGATTTGGTAGTCCACCGTCTTCAAAGCCTAATAATGAAGAATTCTTGTTTTTGTATGGGTCAAATTCTTTATTTTTCTTTTCTTTTAAAGTTTGAGGGTCAATATTATATGCAAGTAGATTAACAACTATAATTTATCAAAACTAACTCAGCAATACCAAGACTTTTTCTTCTAGCTCAATGGACATTGATGATTTTACAGAATAAAATAGTGAATTATGGAAACAACGATAAAATAATGTTTCTAATGATTTAGATATTTTTGATATTTCAAAATAATGGAATTGTATATATATTTTTTGATAATGCTACTAGAATTACATAAATCGGTCTTGGGTTTAGAAAATTATATTGGCATAATACAATTAGATTGGCATCCTCCACGTGGTTATATTAAAACAAATATATTAAAAATAAAATAATACAAATAGTTATAGCTGAAAAGCCCACAAAAGACAAGACAACAAAATGGGCGTCTCTGCTCATCTAGCTGTTTAAACTTTTTTTTTTTTTTTTTAATTGACATGTATATTACCCCATTGTTTTCCACAAATAAGATGAAACTCAAAAAAACAAAAAAACAAAAAATGTGTCGGCAAGTGACAGACAGACAGGCGGAGTGGCAAATTACCACTCTCTCCTCCAACCGAACCTAAATAATACATATTAAAAAACAATTCAGTAAAAAAAAAAAATAAGAAAAATGAAATAGAGGGATTTACAAATTACAATCATCAATTTATGTGAAGCTTAGCATTTATGGTGGGGTAGTGATGAGAAAAGGAATGAGATGGAAGAGATTTTGGAGTTGATGGTATTCAAGATCTGATTAGCACCAGGTCTAAGAGCAGCCGTCTCATTAAGGCACATGGCCGAGATTGAAAGCATGGTTTTCGCTTCTTCCACGTCAAAGTCTCCAGCCAAGCGTGGGTCCACCATTTCGGCCACCTTCCGATGTTCAAAATCGCGGACATCAATCAACGTGGGCCCCACAACCGACACCAACATCTGACCGCTGGTTGAGCAGAATGCCTCTTTGCCTGTAACAAGCTCAAGCAGCAGCACTCCATAGCTGTACACGTCATTCTTCTTGGAAGCTATACCAGTTCTTATATAGTGTGGGTCTGTGTAACCCGGAGATCCCATCATCATCACCCTCCTTCTGTTGTTGTTGTTGTTGTTGATGTTGTTGTTCCCAGTAGTAACCATTGATGAAAACCCCATCTTCGCAAACCCGAAATCGCAGAGCTTGCAGTTGAGATTTTCGTCCAGTAGGATGTTTGAAGCTTTTATATCTCCGTGAACGATTTGCAGAGCGCATTTCTCGTGAAGATATTCGATTGCTTCGGCTACCTGGAAGGCTATCGCCATTCGGTTTTTCCAAGGAAGGACATAATCATCATCATCACCATGGAGCTTCTCTTGCAAGTTCCCGTTCGATACGTACTCAAATACCAAGGCTCCTTCTTCTGTCACCACCCAATTCAAAAAAGAAAATTAATCTTCAATTTCAAATATATATATGTAATATAAGTTTTCTATGATCAATATTGATGTCCAAACTACAGTAGATGTGAGCGTCCTATTACCATTTATAGAATGCAAAAGTGGCATTATATTGCTATGTCCATGGTAATTTGGTCCCTAAAAAGTGACCTCTTACTGATAATAAAATAAATCCTTTGGTCCCTGAAAATTGACCAATTATTGATAATAAAATAAATTTTTGATAATTTTTGTAAAGAATTTCCTTAATATATAAGTTATATGTTGTACATCATTAAATAGTTTATGTTATATTTTATTGTGATTTATTAGTTTATTATTGATAATATTATTTTGACATTAAAAATATTAATTGAAATTAATTTAATTGATAAACCATTCAAATTTATATATAGAAAATCATTAGATTTAGGATATCGAATTAAAAAAAATATTGTAAATGTTCGAAAAAATAATTATGGTACTGTTAGATGATAAAACAATATGGATGAAAGAATATATCAATGTGACAGTAAATAATTACGTACCTCGATCAATATCATCGGAGTAGCCGACAAGCTTGACGATATTGTGATGATGAAGGTGAAGAAGGATGTCCAATTCCTGCTTGAAAACTCGAGTGCCACTCTGGATCTTAACAGCCAAATTAGATTGAGAAATATTAATATCGGAGTCGGCGGCCGCTAAGAAGACGGTGCTGAAGCCACCGGATCCGATCACCTTATCTTTAGAGAAGTTGGAAGTGGAGCTCTCTATCTCCTTCCAACTGAATTTCCTTACAACATCCATATCCATATCTTTCTTGGAATTCTCATCATCATCATAATCATCACTAAGAATATTTTGCTTGGGTTTCTTACTTGTGAATCGGAGGCACATGAACAAGTTCTTCATCATATATGGTAATTAATTTAACTAGTACTGATGGGAAATGAATGTATATAGCCAACAGGAAATTAAGAGATGGTAGCCAACAAGCCAAAGTCAAATGAAGAAGTCCTTGGCGTCTTTTAATGGATATATAAGTAAAGACGTGTTAGGTAGGAGTGGGGAAGAGACGCAGAAGAATAGGAAAGAGGAAGACAAAGAAGGCAGAGAGAATAAAGACAGAGAACACAGCAGACAGATTAATGGCATATAGACAAAGAACACAGCAGACAGATTAATGGCACCCGTGTGGAGCTTTAGATTTGTGAGCGGAGGTTGGAGGCAAAATCTGACACCCCCCAAGATTCTAAATCTGATATGAAGTTTCCAAGCATTAGCTTCTCCACCTTTCTCATTATTTTGTAAACATGTTCTATTTTTTCCTTAACAGTGTTTTGACTACTGCTCCCTATATATGTATATATATTTTATTATTGGAGGCCGGATTTGATTAATTTATTCCTTTCAAAGCCGGTTGCTTTTCTCACCGTGAGATGATCTAATTGTGCAAGTATTCAATTCTACCAGATTTTGACCCTATCGAATTCTTTATTTTATTTATTTATATATATATATATATATATATATTTTTGGCGCCTTTGGATACAATGTGCATATGAAAATTAATTTTAGAAAGAAAAAAAAAATTATCATTATCCGTTACAATTATTAATGAAATTAATAATAATTTACCAATAATTAAATTGTATTAAAGGTTAACGTTACTGGTTTTAAAATATCAAATAGATTTTAATATACTTAATTACTTACTTAAAATATAAATTTCATTAATAATGATTATAAATGATAATATATAGCAATAATACTCTTACCATTAACTTTAAATTCTGGACTGATCAAGTGGAGGTAAAGAATTATGCTCTCCCATTTCAACATATGTCCAAAAAAATAAACCTAAAAATAAACAAATAAGGTAAAAAAGCCCTTTTATTTGCCAATGCCAAACATACTTTTATATTGAATTCATTTTCATATGGAGGTGGAGATGGGTCCTCTGATTTTTTTTTTTTTTTTTTTTTGTGGCTCAAAGATGGGTCCTTTGATTTTAAGTTATGGTAGTAATGGCAATTTTATTGAGATCCTGCGTGCCTTTCGTGGGAAGGGACACCATATGCTATGCCGAAGCCTGTGTCAGCTTCTTTACGTGTCCACTTGTGATTTGATGTGGAGAAAGGTGGGCAAGAGCCATCAATACACCAACAGCAAGCTAATATATAAAATTATTTAATAGCAATGTAATAATGAGTAATGATTCTTTTATTCATATCATCAATATTTCGCTCTTTTTATTTTTTTATTTATATAATTTAATATTTAATACAGACCGCATATGCATATCCCAAATTAATAATTAACAAAATATTTCTAAGTCAAATCTTAAGATTGCTCTCCTCACTCTCCTTTTCAAGTGTTTAACACGAGGAATAGTTCCTACGACCCACTCCCCACAAACTTTATTGTTCCTGCTCTCTGAATATGACTTCAAAACCACTACTTTCTCCCCCACATTTAAAATTAATAAATAAAATTTCACAATTATCTTTGGTTTAAGTTCAAAAGGTTACTGTTTTGTATTTCTGATTTATTAAAAAAAAAAAGAAGTAAATTTAGACCGTATTTAAAATTATATAAAAATTTAAAAAAATAACTCTTCAAGATATAAATTCCTAATTTTTTTTAAACAATAATACTAGAGTATGAAGAAATTGTTTACTAATATTTAATTGGTTTGTTGTTTGGTTTGTTGTTTGGTTCACATATCCATATTATTCGAATAGAGTAATATTAGAAGTGTCAAAAAATTTACCAAGTCCTTTTCATAAGTGTATATGAATTACTATTTTATTGGTTGGACTATTAAAATAATATAAATATAAATAAATGAATAATTAAAAGATAAATATAATTAAATATTTATCAATCAAATAATGATAATATATTTTGTAAACATTTTAGTAAAATTTTGATAAATTATTTTACACTTTTAGTATTGTTCATTTGAATATATCAACTAATAATATATTAACATATTATATTATATCTCATCATCTGATAACAAGTTTTAATAAATAATTTTGTGTTTATAGCACTATTGGTTTTTTTTTTTTTCTTTGCTTATTGTGTCATCATATTATTAATGTTAACAATAATATTAGAATGGCCAATTTATTTATTAAATCATGTGCTGAAAGATGCCATAATATTTAATTATCTTATTTTTTTCATTTAGCCATTTAAGAGTTCAGTTACCTATATTTAAGTTATACGACAGTACTAACAAATAATATATTAAGACATTTTATTTGATATATATTTTGGTCCTATAGTAGTATAAATATGTTATAAGCACCATCTAATTTACCAAAATATCTACTAATGAAATATGTGTCGTTATTTAATTAGTTTAAATTTAGTAACACTTATTTTTCAAAAGTTATTTATCTAGTTTTAAGTTATATTAATATGTTAACCAATCAAAATAATGACAAATATTCTTGAACGTGTATTTTTAATAAATATGTTGATAAAATAGATGGTGTCTCTAATATTATTCGTAACATTGTTGTAATTTAAAATCTTTCTAAATGCTATAGGTACTAAAAATATGTTTACTAAGTAAGGAGATGTTATTATTTTATTGATTTATATTTAATTAATTAATCATTTTAAAGATTCATTTATTCATATTAAAGTTGTATTAATTTTTTAACCAATAAAATAAAAACATATCATCATGATAAAGATGTTAAATTTCTTGATACCCTAGCATTATTTCTTAAAAGATATGATACAATATTTAATTGGTTTATATTTAATAACATTTATTTTTTAAAAAATTCATAACTAAATTATATTAATATAAAATTCATAACTAAATTATATTAATATATTATCTAATAAATTATTGACATATAATAGAGTGCTTTTGGACAAGAATTATTACCCGCATTGCATAGGAACGTAAAATTACTTAAAAACCTTTTTTTGTTATATTTCTTTTTTCTTTTCGAAAATTTTGACCAAGTTTTCTTTTCCTTTTTTTGGGATTTTTAAATTAAGCTCTTATCTTCATCTACATACATTTTCTTCGACATTAGTTTTTAACCCGTGATTGAAACAAATTTTATTTCAATCGTACTTACAATTTTTCTTAACTTTTCCATTGGAATACAATCTCCTCCATATAACAACTCCTCCTCGTGGCCACCATTGACAATAATATAATCGCCATGCGATAAGATAGATAGGCACAAAATTCCTCTACCACAAACGCTAGTTAAAAATAAAAACTCAATAGTCATTGGTGGAGAAAAGCCGTAATTATATCTATTGGAGAGGTTAACTACTAGTCCTTCGCTGCAAGCCATCAGCGTTATACCTAATTGTTGTTGTTTTACTGCGATGGGCTATGAAGAAGAAGCCTAACCCCTAAAGAAAACTAGGCAACCAATCATATAAAAAATAAAAAAATAAAAAAGGTCAAAAGGAGTTTAGGTAATTACATATAAAAATGCAGTGGGGATGGCAAATTTGGTTTTGTATAAGCGCCACCAAGATATATATCTTGGTAATGATTCCATTAAAATATTGGTATTTTAAAAATAAGAATAATAATCAAATTTATGATAAATATTTTTTTATTATTATTATTATTCAAGTATTGATTCCGATATATAGAATCAAACATATTTGAATTATTTAATTTGTTCATTTCATTCTTTAACTATTTCCATTCTAACATTGGTTCCATTCCCATTCTCTTCCAACTACCAAATATTACTTTAATTTTATTTTTGGAATAAACCAAATATACGTACCTTTATTAGTGATCCATTTATAATAGAAAAAATATGGGGAAAAAAAAAAGAAAAAAGAAAAAAGAAAGAAAGAGATGAATGTCCCGCTCATAAGGGGGAATTAGTGGTGAAATGGCAAGCACCATAATTTTTTTTTTTTTTTTGTTTTTTTAACAGCAAGAGCCATAATTAAGCGAAATATAATTTCATGTCATTATAATAAGGTAGCTCGCTTTAAAAATTGTTAAGCACTCTTTATCCTGAAAGAAGAGTTTGGTGTGGAAAGCAGAGATGGCTATTAAATGGTTTCCATAGTTCAGTTTTAAAATGAGAATTATATTCTTTAAAAGACACAAAAAATAATAATAATAATAATAATAAAATAAAAACAATACTATGGATACCAAAAAGTCTATCAAAATATTTACATGTATTAATATGACATTATTGATTAAAAATTAATATAATTTAAATAATATGGATAAGAAAACCTTTAAAGATTATATGTAACTTTATAAATATATTGGTAGATTGTTTAATATCTTTAGCATTATTAAAAAATAATAATAAAAAGGTTCCACCCACACCTATGACTGAGATGATAAAAATGTTCCACTTCCATCTATGATTGAGAGGTTATGGATTTGAGATAGCTAGGTGAGAAAATGATTAATCATTCATAAAAATAATAATAAAAAGTCTAATTTCTATTTGTAGAGTATATAAACAAAAAAAAAAAAAAATGTGTAATAACACCTATGTTGTTATTGCTTTACATAATTGCAGTTACATGTCTAGTTTGATATCCTCTAATTTTTAAATTTCCACTTTTGGACTCAGTTTCAAAACTCCATTTTGAACCATAATTTTTTTGCTTGCTGCAATTTTGACCATTTTGATTTAGAGGAAGACTAAAGGCCGATCATATTATCGGTATTAAAATGCATATATCTCAAATTAGAAAGTACTAAAGTACCAAATATTGAATAAACTAGAAAATATATATACACACATCTAGTAACTGTATAGCACTTTTAGGTTTTAAATTTTGCATTTTAACATTTTCTATTTTAAAGAGAATTGGATTTTCATTCTCACATCATAAGTCACATAAGAGTCACATAAGACACAGCTATCAAAACTCCTTTAAGCCAAAAGTCAAATCAGACCAAATTGCATCAAATTAAAAAATTAAACATCAAAATAATGAGTTTTAAAATTATTTGCCAAAAATGCAAAACTATTTAACAAAATGGTATGAAAAATGCAATCAACCTTGCAATATAACAATTCTACAAAAAAAGTAAAATAAATATATCACACTTTCAGTATATATAGCCAACTAAAATTGTATTGTATTTAAATCTTTTTCTATGGTGCATATTAGGTATACATCATAATTTATGCATTTAAAATCAAGCAATATATTATTTGAAATTTTTGTCAGACAATATGTTGTCTAATATTTGATATGCACCATACCAAAATTGTATATTTAAATACGTTAAAAAGAGGTAGACAAATTTAAATTTCATGGATATGTTGTTTTTCTTAATGTAAATATATAGATTATCCAATGTTACATTTGTTACATATACATGGATAATTTTGCATTTACAAAATGTGTAAACTGTAGACTAACTATTAGGTTGATGAAGATTCAAAGGAAATAATCTAATGAGATATAAATGCAATTTCCATTAAATATAAAAAGTAGAGTTTAAAAAAGCCCAAAACACATGGCGTGTTAATGTAGTTTTATGTGTAAAAATAAAAGTCCTTTTTAGTTATGTTATATCCCACATCATAATTAATATGTAAAATAATATTATGTAGAAAAATGAAAAGGGTATCTATCTAATGTTAATTTGTAGTGCAAGCAGCTGCTATATACTACTATTTGCATAATTGTGCATCCACCAACTCCACATTTAAATTAATTAATAATTAGAAAAAGACATCTGACTTTTTGTTTAGGATTGATTTGGTAAATGAAATTGCAAGCACGATATCTTTGTCATGAATCTCTTAATTCAATTACATAATACATACATTTCCCATTCAGTTTGTTAGACCTTGTTTTTCTACTTTATTTTATTTTATTTTTATTTTTTTTGCAATCGTGGTCCGATAATGACCTGCATATATAACTCTGTTTTAAAGCACTTCCCTAACTAATATTTATACTGCGTGTCTTCCGTATATTGCTTAACAAGAGACAAGAATGTGGGCAATTAGGTACTTCCCTTCTCTATTTATAACTGCAAACTTTTTTTTTTCCGAGATCAAAAATTCTAATAGTTTTTTTATTACCATTTGCTAGTAGCTAACCTTTGTGTTTGATTTCTAAGTCCATTTTCTAGATTTTACAAGTGGGTTTCCATATGTACATTAAAAACCAAGCGACAACCTAACCTTTAATCCCAAGAAAATGTGTAAAAATGTAAAAGAAAAAACAATATGAAAAAATAAAAAATAAATAAAAAATAAAAAATAAAACCATCCAATATCTCCAAATACCAATTCAGATTTGTTCCTCCTCAGATCATTTGCCTCAAAGTTGGGACAGTTAGTAATGGGTTAACACAGAAACAAACTCCTAGGTACATCTTTTTGGTAAAACACCAGCATTCATACTTAACCGCTATAGACTTTCACGGTAAATGAAATTTTGTAGCTCCAGTTGGAAAATTGAATAACAGAATCAAAAGGACATTCCTTCCATGCAATTTAAACAAACTTTAAAGCTGTGCTACATATATTTTTAATACACATACAAGATCAGAGAAAAGCCGCCAACAAACAGCAACAATAACCTCTCAAGTTTCCACCATAAACAACCCATCTATTTTTCAGGTATCTCATAGTCATTATCCATTTTTAGCCGCCTAAGCAGCCTCAAATGGCAAACAAATAGCCCAACATCTATGAACTGATTCATATCTAGCATTCATAAACCAGCACTAATGTTCTAAGTGGTTAACTGCAACTTAACTGCAACCTTTTTTTTCTTTTTCTTTCTTTTTTTTTTTTTTTTTTTGGGTTGTTAAACATGGGAGGCTAAAGCCCCGGAATCAAAAACCTAGACAGGCACTTTACGAGGGGAAGGAGTCCCTATACAGTCAGCAAACAAAATCTCATCTCCTCAGCTGGCCATGTTAGGAACCTTTTCCAAGACACGAATACCTAATCAACAATCAAAACTGTAACTAGCAAGGAAATCAGCTTAACCTACTACATTTCCTGTATACATGAGTGATGGTAGTCTCCCACTCCTTCTGAAAAAAATCTTTACATCCCCACCACCATACCATATAACAAGGGTCATTCAGATAAATGCCATTACAGATCCAATTGATCACAATTTTCAAATCCAATCCCACATTAATCTTCCTCACTCCAAGCTTCCAGGCCAGCTTCAACCCCCACAACTCAACCAGTCAACCATATTTCCTCTACTATATCAGATAACACCACCTGCTCCAGCACGCTATTATATTTGGTCAAATTATCTAACCGCAGCAGAAATTGCATCCTCGGAGTCCACCTTTAGCTGAAAACAATAAACCAAAAAGACCAATGAATTTCATAACAACGGCATGGCAGCAGGGTTGATGGATGGAATCTGTAAATTGAAAATAAACTTACTAGCTCAAGATGTTTCAATAGAGCTCCATGTAACAGCCTTTTCAGTTTATCACATTGGTCTTCCATGCGACCCAACCTAATCAATTCCTCAAGTTGGCACCACAGGCGCTGGATTGCTGTGTATGGAAACCAAATTGCAAATGGCTTTTTCCGAATGATTATGTCTGCAGGCCTCTGTAAAACGTAATTAGAGTAAATATATTCAGCATTGAGAGTGTAGTAATCATTGAGTTTCAAAGAGTATTTGGGTACTTTGCACAACATGAGTTTCTAGTTCTAGACAAAGCAAGAAGAACATAACTTCTTCACGCTCTTCACATTCTTTAAATATATATATATATATATATAATAAAATAAAATATCAAAAAAAATAGCTCTTCATAAAAAACTAGGAAAACTATTTAAAACTCAAAGACTTCTTGTTAATCCTATTTTATCTTCAATTACTTCAACAACAAAGTAAATATCACTATTGTCCCAATAAATCTTCTTTCATTTTCATAAACTATGGTAACTTCTGTTTTTCTTCTTCTATGGCTTAAAAGCAAAAGCTAACTCATAAGGAACCAACGAAGAATACAGTAGAGAACAATAAAGCAATAATAAACTTAAATACATTCAATATCATTCAAAATCTACAGTTTAGGGTTTCAAAGAACACCATTCATAATAAAACAACCTACTAACATTAGGAACTAAATATAATAGGAAACCCCATTAAATGAGGAAGGTCAACCAAAACCCAAATATAATATTAAAAAACCGAAATAAATCAATCAAAATCCTAATAAAACAACAAAATATTAAAAAACCCTCTTATAATTATTTATTCATGTTCTATTCTTATTCTCCATCACTATCCCAAAGGGTTTCTAAGAACCATAAAGAAAAACATCATTTAGAAAGGGCAAAAGATGGAGAAACAATTATTTTTCCTTTGAAAGTAGCATTTTAAATTTCCATGTCAAAAACAAGTATTGGATCAGATATATTAGGAGCCACCAACACAAATGATGGATAATCAAAACAGTATATCAAGATCAAGATCAAGATCCTTGCCACATGAAGAAACTATTCAAAATTTTGTACAATACTCAAAAGAATGAATAGTAGAACTCATGATCAACTTCATTTGATGGTGTGAAACACACCCTCAACATATTTTTCTTTGATAGCATAACACAGAAATTCATGACTACACAATTATCCCCATCAATGTAGTAACATGTAAAATTGATCGTAATCACATTAACCTAAAACAGTAACGTAATAGAGATATAAAATAAAGAATATGCAAGCATAAATTTCCCTACATAATATTATGATAAATTTAACATTGACGTAATTTCCTTGTATTACTTTTTTTGCTTGTGAAGAAAAAAAAAATTACCATTGACGCATATGAATCAATATACTCGATCAAAAGATTTGTAGCTTCTGTATAACGACCATAATCAACATAAATGCGGAATAATAATGCTGGATTTGATTCTTGGCCAGTCATCCCCCAAATCCTTTCCCTTTGACCATCCTGTTACAACTCAAATGAAATAAAATTAAGACAGAGCATGACTTTCACACTATAAAATAATCAATAAAGTTAAGTTTTTTAGAAAAGAAAAATGATTCAAGAAACAGATCCTGTAACCAGTCGAATTGTAGAAAGCTCATGTTTTCATTTTAGCATAGATGATAACAGTGTTCATGAGGAAGGATGGCACAAATAAAATTAGATTGAAAAAACATGAGTTACATCAGAATGCAAATCTTTTACATTGAAGTTAACCAACCCTTTCCCCGTCCCTGAGGGTAAGAATAACAATAATCATTTCTGGCCGCAACAACAATGTTAAAGAAGAAGAGAAATTCCAAGGTTGCTTCAAAAGAAAAGTTAGTACATAGCCAGACATCAAAAGGGTGAACTAAATATGCACCTAGAAGACAAGACTCTTCGGGTGATGAGTCACCCATACTCTCCTTTGAAATAAATTAATGACAAAGACAAAGGTTTCCACTTTCCAGAGTAGCTTGTAGCGGAAGCAATATGGAAGTCAAGCAAACCAAATAGATATACATTACGGAGGTCTACTTAATTAGATTAATTTTTTGGAGTTATGGATGACATCATTTCTCAGATTTTTTACATTTTAAATATGGATTATCAACCTCTTTGTTCTTCCTTTGCATCATCTATAATGCTCTTTTGCATATTTCCCCTCTCTCTAGATCATCTTCTATCAAAGATTTTGATTCTCTTACTTCAATAATCATCGGGAAAAGGCATATGAGATTTCAACTAAAGGCGGCTTCATCTTATACTTCAAACTTACTAATAGTTTTAACTGTTGGTTGGCTAGAAAATTACCTTGAACATATTAACCAGCCAAAGGGGCAATTCTATTTGAGGATCTGTACGTAGAAGAGTTTCAGCAACAATTAATGGTAATCTGGCATGAAAAGCCCTATACTTTTCCTGCAAATAATGAATAGATCACAAGGGGAAAGTAAGTAGACAACTAATTTGCATGCTGTAAACAAAGATATAAGAGAGGTGAGAGATGAATAGAAAGGGGGAAAGGAGGTTAAGGAACAAAACTCAGCTTCTATTTTATCATATGAGAAAACTCAATATTTAAAAATTTTGACAAACCAAATGGAAGATAATAACTAGCAGTCTTTCAGCTTCAGCCAAAGAAGAACATAACCTCAGAAGTATTTAATTATGAAATATTTTAATACATATAATTAAAATCTCCCCCAAAAAAAAAAAATAATAATAATAATAATAATAATAAATAACTTACAGAAACAAAGGTAGAGAAGGTTCTTCTCTATCTTGGACTTGAGACTAAACCTTTAGAAACAGTCATGATGCTTTAGAAAGATATTGAATATTAGACTCTCGCCTAATCTCTTCCAATTATTTAAAACTTTCTAATTTGCGCCTCAAAGAAAAGCACTACCATTTGACTAAGGCATTCAAAACCAGAAAATCTATGAGAACACCCTTAATCCAACTTTTTGTATACAACTTGGGTAAGTAATCAGCACCTTTCAGTGGTAGGAGATTGTTAATGGAAAATGGCAAGGATGGGAAGAAGCATTTGGTTTCAATTAATTAGCTAAAACGAATATGATAATATGGCTAATATAAAAAGCAACAAACATACAACTAAGATTGAAATTTTTCATGGAAACAACTATGGAATTATTTTTTTATTCTATTTTCCTTTCCTTAAAATTATACTCCAAATATAGCAGAAATAAACACAATTTAAGGTATATTTGCATGAGAAAATCAAGCATCAATAAAGATACTTAATTCAAATGCAATAATAAACACAAGTTGATATAAATTTAAGTATATTATAATTACGAATATACGTAAAACAGTAATTATGCCAAAGCATCTCAATAAGTTGCAGACTCATGCTATGTTAAATTTAGAAAGCTTACAAGCTGTGCTTCAAACATAGATGTTTTAATCTTAATTATTTACCACAAAGGAAATTGCAGAAAAATTTATCCATAAGTTATGTAATGCACCCCAAGAAGAGAAAATATTGCAGAGAAAATATTGCAGACACGTATTAGAAAAGAAAACCTTCTGAGAGTTAAGAAGAGAGATTATTTAAAGCATGGAAAAGATACAAACAAGATAAAGCTCAAGGGTTCCCCATCGACTAATCCCCTTAGATTGTTGAGTTGTAGGACCCATATCTGGTGAACTGTGAACAGCTACTTCATCCTTTGATGAAGTCAATAAAAAACCACGGTTTCTGCAATCATCCCTAAAAAATTAAATGAATAATGTACATTTAGTATTTGCAATCATAATCCTCAAACAGGATAAGAGGTAAGAATGAATTTTAATGACACCACTTGTATAACAAAGATGAGACTTCTCTTACCCAGCCCACGAAGAATCTACTTTATTTGGACAGCATTTCAATGACATAGCAGAGAAAACTCTTTCTAATTCCCTGAAAATAAGAACAATATAAATTTGCATCCAGGCAAGAGAAAGGAAACATGACTTTCTCTATTGATATTACCAGGCAAGAGAAAGGATACATGACTTTCTCTATTGATATTGGCAATATTGCCATAGACCCATACCTTTTCAAATCTGAACCCTTGAAGAATTTTAGAAGAACAGTGAATGCCATATCATATAAATCTGTGTGGATCAGGAGATCAACCAAATCAGATGGCGCTTTGTGAATTCCTGACACATATTGGAAAATAAAAATCAAAATTTATTAGATGATAAACCAATTGCTTCAAAGATATTTAACATATTAATAAAATAAAATTAGTTTTACCAGTAAATCTCCATTTGACATGTGCCAGTGAGAGCAAATATTCAGCCGAAGTTAGCACAAACTCATTCTCAATTTGCTCAATATCAATATAGGAATGCAACTTTTGAGGCTGAAAATCATTGCCTGATGCTGCAATGAAGATACAATATCTTGCCTCAAAAATATAGTATATAGTGCAAGAACAAAAATCAGATTAGGAATTTATCCATGAAATGTGCAAGACAATCATACGGGTAATCATGCAAACAGTGAAACATGTAGACATAATGAAAACAAGAGAATCTTGGTGCTGGATTAATTACATTCTTCTTCCACTGATCTTCTAGCCCTCTTTAATGGACAATGCTCATCCTGAACAGAATGTCTTTCACGCAGAGGGTCAATCCAAGCATATGCAGGATGAACAAGATGGAGAGCATTGATAGCAGCAGAGAGCCCATTTAGTCTCTCTTGCAGATCTAGTGAACTGTGCTGGTAATCTCTCACAGCCGCTTCTGTTCGTAAACGGTCACAATATTGGTATATGTAACTTGCTGCTCTTCGCCAGTTGTGTTGATGCATTTCAAATGCATAAAGCAATTTATACAAGTTCGGCTTCATTAAAATATCTGAACGCTCAGCCTGCACATATTACCTTGCCATTAATTTTCATGAACCATACTGAGAATTCAGTGGCAAATACTCTTGGCATCTAAGACATACCTTCCAGACAAGCTCTTGCTCGACCTTGTCAATTAAACCAATGAAAGGTAGCTGCCCACCACAAAGAATCTGAAACGAAAAATGAATCACAATTAACATAAGCAAAATATTATATTAGTAATAGGACATTAATTGCATCCCTACAATAATAAAGAAATTCATCACAACAAACAAAGTACAACAATAAAGATGGCAAGAAAACCTTGTGCCATAAAGTTAGAGAACCAGTTTATGGAAGAAGCAGAAGGTCAGTATAAAACTAGTGCCATCACCTAGGCACCAGCAGTGACATGTTGCAGAAAGTTTAACTTGCCTTTAGATGTTAGCACCCAGAGGCAGAAAATAACAAATTAAATTACAGTCTTGTTTCTAATTTCACAAACCTTATTTCTCAAAATCAATTAAAATTTTCTTTTCTAGCTATCAAAGATAAAAGTTTAAAAAGAATAAGAAAAAATGAAGAAGGAATTTGATAGAATACCTTCATGGCACCGCATTCGTAAAGAACAATTATGAAACGCCTCAAGCAGATGTATTTGCTCTCCTCATCTGGATTAGAAATTATTGCACAGTATGCGTCATGAAAATGCTTAAGATCTAAAGTAAACTTGAAGACATTTGCCCAAAGTCGTCCTTTGATGGTAGTGGCTGATTCATTAAATGGATCTCTACCAGGATTCTCATCTTTTGTACTTAAAGCTTCCTCAACTTGCTCAAGCGCAGCAAGGGCAAACATACATGCACCTTCACTTATATCATATTGCTCAAATATCTGCATCACCCACTGATAGTAATGAAGCTTCCATGCAGCACCTGATACACTACCTGGTGAACGGTAAAAGGGAAAAAAGGAAGAGCAAAGAAAAAACAAAGAGAATAAGAGAAGTAACACTGGAAGCAAAGCAATAATTTGTTCCACATAAGTGCAAATCGTTCTAAACCAACTCACTGAAATCAAGAAGTGGCAAGCCTGCTTCGTGAGGCAAACTCTGCAAAGCCTGGGAAGCATCTTTTACAGATGAAGCCCTGAATAGATCAATCAAACTGATAACTCAAACCCTCAAGAGAGGAAAAAGGTGGTTATTTAAACCTTTATTAATACAATAAAACCCTCTGTTTAATTCTACCATGACTAGATTATTTTTCATATTAACACCATTGCAGGAGACTTCTCTGCAAGAAGTTGATGAGGCAAGTGCGTTTCACCTGAAATGGCAGCTTTTCACACAAGAAACGTACTAGACCTTATTTTAACACAAGAAACACCTAAACTTAACATCTCTTACAGTTCTCAAGAAAGACACTTGAAAAACCATAACATGCCACACCTAAACTTAACATCTCTTACAGTTCTTAAGCAAGGTACTTGAAAAACCATAACATGCCATATGTTTGGTCTGCGAGTTTATGATATTATGTCACATGGATATGTTATGTCATATGTCAATGTCTTTGTCATATTTGGAATTTATAATCATCATTTATGCTTAAGTTAATAAAAATATTGCACTTAGCTGAAAACACTGATGCTTGCTTTATCATCATTTCTCACAATGTGATAAAAAATTTGTAAAGGTTTCTTTTATCTATAATACATTTAAAGCCCAACTAAATGTGTTTTTATAATCTATCAGAACAGAGGACAAGTATTCAATATATGTTTCTCCAGATATACTGAAAATAGGAAACAACATTTTTTTGATGTTTTTTAATCAAATAGCCATCTATCTTTTTGCTACCCTGTTTTGGATCGACCTGTTGTCAGAACAGAATTATAGAGGCACTTACAATTAAAATTTATAACCCTGCTATCTTGCCTCATATAAAATATTTGAGCATAACATGTACAGAGAGAACACAACATGGTGGAAGTTTCACATGTTTACTTTACTCAACAAGCCATATGCCGTGTACCTCTTCAGAGTTAGCTCAATGACAGAGGTAATGTAAGCTAAAATATGATGAAGTGCAAAAAGGATACTGCAAAGTTTGTAGAATACAGCATACCTGAAGAAACAGCGAACAGCTTCACAAACTTTCCTCTCTTTCAGCATTCCATGCAATCCACGTTGTGCTTGAGCGAGAAGGCAACATCCAAGAAGATGATGAAGTATGCACCATCCACCATCAGCATCTTGAATACTTTCTGATGTCTTCTCCTTTTGTGAATGTGCCTCCACCATACCGAGTAGGTGCTTTACAGAGATTACATATAAACAAACAAACAAATAAACAAATTAGTTGACATACAATGTAGCAAATTTTTCAAAGAAAATGAAATGAATGTCAACTGTAGGTAGAAACCTCAACAGCATCATACTGCCCATGCCTTAGCAAGATCAATGCAAGCTCAGTTGAATGACTCAAGAAAGTAGAGGATTCTCCACTCTTGCCCCAAACTATCCAGCTAGCAAAGGTTCGCATTGAACTTATTATATCATGCACATGTGGAAGGCATCTTGAATAAGGTTGATTTTGATCCCCAGGCAAGACTCGAATATTTAATAATAATACAAATGCCAAAGGGAAATCACACTTTCCAAGCTTTTCATTCCATGACCGTTTACCTGAGCTGCTATCTGGTCCATGCACATCAGATAATCAATAAAACAGTGGATCAACAATATGAGTGAGATAAAATATAACTTCTCCAAACCAAAAGGGGATGCATCTTCTTCTAAGTAATATTGGGCTAGTATAAGTTTGGCAGGAATAGTGTAAAGGATATTAATGGTACAAAGAAGGCTAAAGCAAACAACGTACAGTATATAATGAGTTTTTCCATTGAACTCTAATTCAAACTCAGCACACGCATCACCAATAAGAAAACTGACTGGCAGTAGCAATTCAAAAGGAAATCAAAATCAACCTACCAATTTGCAACAGTGATAATTGGGAACTGAAATCTTCAATTACTGCTGATTCAGATGGTGTGGTGGCAAAGAAATGAACAATAAGCCACTCAGAGATGATTTCCTGAATCATTGGAACCAACTCAAGTTGTATTTTGCATACATCATCAGGTGATAAATTGATCTGCATGCAAAAGTAAAGGATATTTAATACAAAAAGTTCAATTTAAAAGCATATATCTAAACTTCAGAAAAAATATAAGGCCCGATTATGAGTATAACATGTAACATTTTTTTTCTAGACAAGCTGAGAATACTTGTATAAAGACAACTAATGGATGCCATACTACTATACTATTGAGTAATATGAAAACCAGAAGACATTGTACAAGGATTGGGAAGTGGGGTATGAAATCATTTTCCATACATCTAGAGCTAGAAGACTAAAAAGTAAAATAAAGTAAGATAGAAATTTCCTTTAAAGGACGTGAGATGCAAGATCACGCCCACATGCATTAAAATCTCAAAGCACTTAAAAAGCCTTTTAATCTACAATGATCAACCAGTCTAACATCATTATTAAGTTCAATATACAGCACCTTTAATCTAAGGGTTGAATGGACACCATAAAGGCATTACTTATGTTGGGAAGATATCTTGCATAATGATGCATACTAGTTTTTATTTTAGTTTTTATCTTTCGTTGTATTCTTGATCTTTTGAGAATTTCTCAACCTCCAACATTTACAATATCTTAAATAAGGATTCAAGAAAAAAAAAAAAAAAAAAAAAGAAAGAAACACAAATACAGAGTAAAGGGGGTAAAAAAGAAAAAACAAAAAACAAAACAAAACAAACATACACCAAAAACCAATAAAAGCAAGCAATCCTTGCTACCAACATCATCCACCTAGAATCTATAATGATGAATGCTACCCTTGCTGGCCAAAAAGAAAAACATAAGGACAAAATGAACAACAAAAAAATCTTTCAAAAGAAAAGGAAATAGCTTATATGGTCAAACCCAATAAAAGCAAATCAATTTGAGGCAAGAAGGAAATAGCTTCTAACATCTTTCACTAAACATGATCTATCATGTGAAATAGATCATCAAATCAAACCAACAATACAAAAAGGTGGTCATGTTTTTGAAGGGAAAAAGTTTAAACATACTGACAAAGAGGAAAATAAGAAAATAAAAATAAAAATTAAAAATTAAGTATCAGCTCTTTTGCAGAGGGGGGAAGGCAAGAATTATAAGGCATAACCAACAAAATAATACTGCACATGTAAAAATAAAAAAGCATGCAAAAAGATTTGAATATATTCCAATAACATTATTTTATTCACTTAAAATTTTTGTTGTACGAAAAAAAAAGCACCATAAGAATCTATCAAAGGAAAAATAAACTTCAACAAAAACAAAAACTCCTACCTGCCCGCTGTTATTTACAAGATAGCTTAGGAAAAGAAGAATGTCCAATGCAGACTCAAACATCATCTTTGCAACTTGAGCAGTAGCCTGGACTAGGATAGAGGCATTAATATCTAACAGTGGTTCAGCATCCAAATTTTGTGCAATTTTCTGAGGAACAAGAAATTTTAAATAACCCTCAATAACACTCAAAACTTTGCTCCATGTCACAGCTTTTCTACACAAGGCATGAAGAGATAACAGCATGTCAACAGAAAATTTCCTCAAATTTTTGTGATCCATCAGTTTTTTCTCCCAAGCTACATTTGTTCCAAGCTCTGATAATTTGAGTGTCGCTACTGATGAACTATAACCAGTTTCTAGAAACTTCAATATGCAAGGAAGAACTTCTTCAGATGAGATAACCGGTGTGCTAACAAGTGACTCATAAAATATAGAAGAAGCTGTTTTACCCAAATATTGGCTGATACTAGTAACACATCTGAGAAGATCAACAAGAACCTCATGTTCAAGATCATCATCAAATAAATCCAACCCAAGGCTTACAGGTTCACCAAATCCTTCAGAAGATCCTAAAAATTGTGAATAAAACAAATACTATTAAGAAACGGTTATATGAAATTATAAGAAATAACCTATCAAATATAAAAAAGATTTGGTGTACTTGACATAACTAGCAAGGATGATAGATATACCATAGATAAGCCTCTCAATATCCACCAAACTACGAAACAGAGAAAATGAATTCTTTCTGATTAAACCAACTGCACCAGCTGAGGACTCAACAAGTAAACCACATGGTGCATTGCACTTGCACCAGTGATCGAAGTAGCGAGTGCAAAAGTTTTTCCAAGAGCTATGTATTGACATCAAATTTTCAGCAACACCCTAGAAGCATTACAGTTGGTGTTGTCAATTTGCAATAAACCCCAAATAATCTAACCAAACAAAATCAAGAATACATGGGGGAGAGAGAGAGAGAGAGGCAAGCCAATAGAAAGTATAAAGAAACCTCATGTTCAATCAGTGAAAGAATTTCCTTCTTCAATCCATCCGAAGTTAAGGTTTGGAAATCAGAATCAGTCCAGTGTCTATTATAATCCAGAAAAGTTGAACGCAAAGCAATACTATGATGAACTCCAGGTTGAAGGAGCCTGCGTAAGAAAATGGAAGATACAACAGGCACAATATGATCCTGCAAAAATTTTGATTGTGCAAAACATTGTAAGCAATATCTTCAACACGTAAGATTTAAATATAAGTGGTTGGTCCTTGAATCAATTGGTCAATATTTCCCAGTCATACGATGAAAATTCAGTTGAGAGGGCACCGGTTATTCATGAACTCCAAAAAACAATATAACTTATGAAATCTTCTCTCAAGCAAACTATGAAATCAAAATTAGAGACTTAACGAGTTGAACTTATCATGGAAAATGCAAGTTTTCATTTTATCTGTTTGTATTGCCATGTTTGATCTTTTGAGGATATTTCTTCCATTATTTATGTATTGAATGTTTTTTTCATTATAAGTTATGGTTCTTACAAAACAACAATAATAATAGTTGAAATTATTAAATCTGTTCAAAATAAGATGCCATCAGAGCACAGAAAGGTATTAACTTTCTACTTGAGCCTTTGTTCAACTTTTGCAAGGTCCATTTTATACAAGTAAATAAAGGGGGAAAATAACGAAGCGGAAGCAAAGAAAATATAATAACAACAGAAAAAATTCTCTAGAGAGAAACAAGTCATCTTTCCTACATCAGAAAAACTGTATTCATGTCGAAATAGAGGATTTGCTAAACCAAAACTTATATCTTTCTATCAATGATTCTAGGTAGAGCTTAGATGTGTAGCTGAGGGCCGACAACTAGGAAGCAGAAACTGCCTCAAATGTTCCCCAAATAATAGGGAACAAAATAAATTCTTCTACAACTTGAAAATGGAGGGGTTTTATTTAACTGAAAAAGAAGAAAAGGAGATCGTTGGATTATTCATTTTTTGGCTAAATGATGTTATAATTTTGGAATAGTCCATCAAAGATATCCCAAAACAATTAACACACACTTCAGAAAAAAAAATAAAAAATAAAAAATAAAAATTTGTATTAGGAGAAGTAGTTAAAGATCTACACGATCTGAAATTACTCATGAGTAACTCAACAGTCAAAGGAAAAAAAGAATATTAAAGAAAAGAAACCAAGCAACTTTCTTTATCCATTTCTTTTTATTTTTCTGCTCTCCCTAATTAGGATAAAAAAACTACATCAACAAAGAAGATCAACTAAAGGTAAATAAAAAATAAAAAATAAAAAAGAAGTCAACTTGACCAAAAAGCGAAAAGTATCGTCTACCAACTATAGCCTTAGTCAGTCAAAAAGACAAAAACTAATTAGTATAGATTGAATGCACTGGTCTCCTTATCTACATGAACATCAACACATATTTATATTGTTGATATTGGTAGAAATCAGTAGAAAATAATGGATATGAAGTTCCAAAGATTAATTTGAATCTGAATTTGACCAATATTTTCAACAATGTATAAATGATATAAATGTTGATATCAGCAAACTGCATTAGTTAACCAACTTTCAAATTTTTACCATTCTACTTATATCTACTATAAGTTATTCCCTAACATCCTGGAAGACATCCACCAGAATATTGATCTTTTTCATCTATGAGCTTGTCCATTAAATCATAGATTGGTTCTATAGACAATGTACAAGATCGGTGAATCCTATATTGGATCCAAATAAGCCAAAATAGTGGCCTAAAAAAATCTGATTATTACTTTTTCTCTAACAAACCCCCCACAAAATGCATAGCAGAGCCACTCTCCAAATATTAGACCCTCATCTCCATGAACCAGGCATCTCCAGACTATAACAGGCATAACACACAAACCCCCAAAGCAACAAAACCACCGAAAATGGGTCTTTAGTCACCATTACCATAAACTGAAGAATGAGATGCTAAAAAATAATAAAATACGCTACTATTTAAATACAATTTAGGGTAGTCAGGAAAAGTGTACCTTTGCAGAAGAAAATATCGAATGAGCTATCAAAAGAAGTTCATCTGAAGAATTTTCAGGACTTTGAAATAGCTGATCAGCAACAAACTCTTCTTGCAAGGCATAATAGCACGTGTCTTCCCTAACAAAAGTTTTTAGAAAAGGAAATAAGAGTGTCAACAATCATACATGACAAAAGTCTCATGGTGAAACTTTTAGCGAAAGATTGCAAAATTAGTCAAGTAAAGTAGAAAAATTTATGTTTCAAAGTATGCACATAAAACGACAGCTGGATCAAGAAGAGTAAGATGAAGTGGGAATCTAATGGACCACAAGCAATTTACGAGTAAACATAGGAATTTGACATTCGGAAGCATGTTGATTGCCAATGATGCAGTAGACGTAGAAGCAAAAATTGACATTTAGAAGGATATATCCTCAATGCTATCAGAAAATTTCAATACATAAACATGAGAGGAAAAAACTAATTGTCCTTAAAATCAGTGACATTACCAGATTTCTTCAACATTCCATGATTATAAGTATATTGGCCAGAAAATATACAAAAATGTGGATATTCAAGGAAAAGTCAAGAAAATGAGAGTCAGAAGTGTGGATTTTATGGTATACCAAATTCAGAGCTCCTTTACATACATCTATTTTGAAGAAGTTGGGGGATATTACAAAAACGAAGGATGTGTTTTTTTTTTTTTTTTTTTGGGTATAGTTTAGTTGACCGTTTTCGAGGATTTCTCATCCTCTATAAGTCTGTTTAATATTTGCACATATCAGACTAAACATAAAAAGACCAACCAAAAAAAATAAAAAAATAAAAAAATAAAAAACAAACACAAAAATTATCACCTATTAAAGACTTACTAGACACAAATCATTGCAGGCATCACAACAAATGAACGGTACAATATGCTCAACAGCTCTCCTTCTCTTAAAATACTCTGAGTAAATTTATCTTTAGAAAGAAAAATAAGTGTAGCGCACCATAGTATATGAGAAGAACGCAAGACTGCCTAGAAGGGGGAGGTGCAATTTGTCACTATGGTTAGAACATGGATAATCAAAAAGTAACAGGCATGAAGCAACTTACATATCAACTTCTGTACCATACAAAGTCCGAAGCACCAATCCATTATCTTTCAATATCCATATCTTATCCGATGTAAGTTTAACATCAATGCATCCCACCTTGGTCAAGCCAAAAAGTAGCCCATTTGGTGCAATGAATAAAGCTTCAAACAAACGGAACTCATAAAAAAAGCAATTGAAGGACATATAAATTGTTTACCTCACCCAAAGGAATAGATTGAATACAAGGATCTAACAGTAAAGCAATCCTGTCCCGCATACTATACTGAAGGCTACACAAATATATTGTCTCTGAGCTAATTTCCTTCATAATTGGAACAAGACATTAATCAATCTTGCAGCAAATAGTGAGAGCATAAATCAGGCTGGTGTCGCTAATTAGTTGTGACATACAAAAAAAACTTCAGCTCATGTTTTGATAATTTAAAAATACCCTACCAACATATTTTCTTCCTTTATTGAAAAGTTATAGACAACCAAATAAACAGCACATAAAATAATATTAAAAAGAACCACTCCCACCCAACAGCCACAAACAATGCACAAATGAACACATAAAGAAATAAAGTATCAAATAGAGAGAAGGAAAAAAAGAAAAAAGAAGGAAGTAGAATTAAGGGACATATAAATCCAATTAATGCTAAAAATTGTAGATTTCTCCCATCCTGTGATGGAATTCAAGACCTTTTCCCACTAAATCTAACCATGCACAAATTATCATTTCATTATTCATTTAGGTGGGATTTTTCATTCACATTGTTTTCGCTCAACAAGGCTTTATCATACTATTGGAATCTCAGATTTAGAGTATCCAACTTTGTAATTCACATTAATAGAATGAACAACCATCCTATATTTTACGAACCACAAGCAAAGGGAAAGGCCCCAAACTCAACTGGAAAGTGAAATATTTTTAAAAAGGTGGAAGCAAAACCCTTTCCGGATTATGGTACATTATGTAAAAGCGCATTCTTTTCTCTAAATTCTCTTTTACTAGCTTGATTCCCTTGTTGATTTTGTTTACTCCAGCTTTCCAAATTTCATTCAAAGAATAATTTCAAACAAGACTTGTTTTCATTGTTATAAGGGTGAAAACTTAATGTCAACTCCAAGCTTATTAGTATTGGATCATCCCCAATATAAAGTTGATAAACTAATAAAATAACACGATGAAAATGTCTAAACTAGATAACTTTGTTCAGCATTTACTTTCAAAAGCATACAATTTCAGATTCTTATAATTCTATATACCTCACTACATATTCCTTTTAAAAATATCTTCACACTTCTTCCTTCTAATACATATCAATTTAAATTTTATAAGAACTGTACATAATGGGTAATAAGTGTATGCACATAAAAGATCCTATCACGTATGAAAATATAAGAGAATAAACAGTGAAGTAAACATCTCACGACAACTTTCCTTTTTAAAAAGATTTAGGCTCAACACCAATTTAGGAAATGCATACCAAAGTATGTCTACACAAAACAGCCAAAGGAATTATGCTCGAATCACGTGCAGCTCCCACCCATAACCTTACTAATGCAGCTCCTGAAAGTACAAAACATAAGAAAATATCAAACAACATTGCAAGAGCACTAATGTATTATACAGTAAAAGGTGATATTACAAATATATAAGGGCTATTTTTAATTGCCTTCCTCCAACCTAGCTTTAAGCACTAGCTATATGCCCCCAAGGCTGGAGGTGTGTTGTAGGCATAAATGCATCTCAATCCCATTCAAAGTTTCGATTTAGTCCTCAAGTGTTTTGGCATTCTATTTATTACACAATATATGGAAGTTGAATTGCTTAGGGTGCTAACAGTTTCATGTTACAGGACTTGTTGGCATACTTTCTTTTTTTTAAATTATTATTTCTTATGTTTATGGTCAGTGCTACTGATTCATACAAGGCAACAGAAATAAACATGCATATAGGATTACATAAAAATAAAAATAAAGACAAATTAGGGGCTAAATGCGAGAATTGCCTGCCACTGTTGGAACATTCATGGTATGACTAAAGACTTTGCTATAGCATGAAAGATCCCATACTCGTAGGATCCCATCGGAATGAAGCACAAATAGAAGTCTTTTTCCTTGAATCTCGGATATCACCATATCCTGTACAGCTCCTACCACCCTACCTCTGCATTACATGTTTTACAAACATTTAAAGCAAACCATTAGTAAGAATTTTATAATTGCAAAAGTTGGAAGAAGAGAGAGAGTGTTCAAGACTAGAAAAACAACCAACTGTAAAGTATAACCTCATTTTTCATTTTCTTTTCATACCACTAACACCACAAAATGATGAATTTTGAGAACTCGCATTTTTAGCTTTCAAAAAGTGTAAGATGACATCTTGACCTTAACTATGTCACGCTAATTGTTTCAAGGCATCAATTGCTCCCCACCCCCCCAGGTTCTAAGATAAATATCCCCCTTCACTAAAACAAGCAAGAAAGCAGGCAAACCAACCACATCAACCAAAATGCTAGCTGTAGCAGGAAGCTTACCACTAAACAACATAATAAACCTAAATCCCTTTTAACTTGAGGAACCATAAACACTAGAAAACCTAGTAAACAACCACTCCAACCAATTTAACTCTTATCATGCTAAAAGGAATAAATTTGTCCGAATTATAACTAGCTAATAATCAATTAAGATAACATGTCACAGTCCTAAATCTACATACATAAAACATTTTTTTTAACATGAAACTGGCAGAAAAAAGATGCAAAGTAAACTAAAAGTTATGTTTACATAAATATGAGCACAAAAATCTTTAACGATTACACAGGTAGCTAATATTATGATTTATATATATATATATGCATATATGTGTTTTATATATATATATATATAATGCTTCTGGTTTAGTAATGATAACACACATGAAAATTGATAAAAGTGACAGATAACATTCTTTTGAAGCCACAGAAAAAAGAATATTCTGGCCCAACTCTAGTTATGTGAGTTAACCATGGAAAAAGGAAACTGAATGAGAAGCATTGTTGGATGCAAACACCAAGAAAATAATGTTTATCACAATTTTACGCAGCTACTAGAAAAATATTACTGTAAAAACTCATTAGCAATGAGTCATGACAATGCAAAAAACAGTAAAAACTCTTTCTTTAAGTATTCTGGTAGTAAACAACAATTTATAGTACCTTGACATGAAACCCCACAAGCGACCAATTCCTGAATCATCCCGTAGCTCATGCACAAAAGCTAAGAAAAGACAAGACAAGAACATCAGGGATAGATATGATGCGAAAGAGTACCATGCTAATAACAACTGCATAAATCCCCCCCCCCCCCCAAAAAAAAAAAAAAAAAAAAAAAAACAATTGAACCATGAGAACACAAGCTGAAATCCTACATTCCTGGGCTCAAAGCATGGACAGATATAAAAAATCCAATGAATACAGAATTCTCTAAATTAACAGCAAGCAAGACGAATTCATAATACCAGGAGCAGTAGGATCAAGTGTGCCGAGCTGAAAGCAACCGACAGACCCATCATTCCGGCCAACTACAAAACATCCCGAGGCCGTAACTGCGGCACTAGTAATGGGGCCATAAGCACGCATATCAAACGCTATAAGCAAGTCATCCGTAGGGAAAACAGAGGAAGGTGAGTATGAGGAAATGCTTCTTATCCTCAAAAGGTAAGCCACCCCAGACTCAGTTAGTGCATAAAGCAAGTAAGGGTGGTTCTTACAGTTCATATCAACCTGCTCAAATGTAAAAGTCTAATAAATTTTATTTCTTCCTCAAAAAAATAATAATAATAATAATAATAAATCATAAAAAAAAAAAAACCGAGACAAAGAGACGAGACAGAGTTAACGACTGAGAAACCTCATTTTTGCAGAGGAAAGCGAAAGGAGAGAGAGCATCTGAGAAAGTGATTCGCAAACCAGTTCTCGGAAACTCTTTAGAAGCACTGAGCTCGACTAACTCTAAGGCATTAGGATGAGATTTATGGATTCTCCTGCCGTAATATGAAAATCAAAATCAAAATGACAATGAAAATGAAAATTATTATTTGCAAAAAACCAAAAACCTAAATTGAGATTGAGAGAGAGAGAGAGATATAGAACCAAATAAGATAAGTAGGAGGGTCGCCAATGGCGGAGCAAGAAGCAAAATCATGGATGAGAGGGCTACGAGTAGCAGTATCAGTATCAATATCAGTATCAGTGTCCCTAGCAGAAGCAGAACAACGAGGAAGGGAGAGTTCTATCCATCTGACGGAATCGCTGCCGATGATTGGAACTTCCATACCCGCCATTGTCCATCTGCTTCCCATCTTCTTCTTCTTCTTCTTGGTTTTCTTATCAGAGACAACCCCAAAACCCTAACTACACTCCCAAAGGGTTTAACGACTCCACTCCCCCATTGCTCTTCAAACTTCCAGTAAAGCCACCACAAAAATAAATTCGAAAATAATAAAGCATTAAATTACCTAAACCCCCCTTTTTAGTTTCAAATTTCTTTTTTATATACACTCGTTTGTAAATTTGTATTTCAATTTTCTTTCACACAATCTTCTTCCCCCGCTGTCTTAAAAAAACAAAAAAATCTTCTTCCGCCAATAAAACGTGGTCAACAAAATTTTACTTTTTCTATTTTGTGTAATTTACTTCTAAAGTCTAAACTAATTTACACAAATAAATATATTTTAAAAATAAATAAATTTAACTATTTATATTTTTTAATATTTATATTAAAAAATAGGGATAATGGAATTAATGCACTTTAAATTATCATTTTACATTTTTAATTTTTTTTTAACATTTTGCAACATAAATTTTACTTTTCTTTGCATTATTGCACCATCTTCCTTTATTGATATTAACATCTTAATAAATTTGTCATATGGATATAAAATGCAATTCTATATAGTTTAAGTTAGAAAGTGCAAAAATTGTCAAATAACATTGATTAAAAATATAGAACAAAAACGTACTAAATAGTATTTTTATATTTAAAAAAAAATATTTAAAAAAACTATCGGAGATGTATTCAATTTAAAGTTTGATAGATTTAAAATGAGTTATAGGCTTTAAACGAATTTAATGGATGGTTATGGAATTCTATAAACTCTATAAAGAATTTATAAAAATCCAACAAAATCTTTAAGATAACTGTTGAATTTCATATTAATAATTTTACTTTTAAAATCTATTAAAATTTATTATTTTTTTAAAATTAATGACTTTTTGAATACCTATGAATTTTAAAAACGTCCTATAAAATCTTAATTGAATATATCTAGATTTTAATGAATTTTTATAAAATCTATTAAAATCTGAATTTAATATCATTAAACTTATATATCTTCTTTAAGATTTAAATCGAATACCTCTAAATTTTTAAAAACTTTTAAAAAATAACTAGATAAAGATTAATAACGAAATTTGGGCATGCATTATAAAATATTTTATTTGGAAAAGTAAAAAACTTATAAAAAAAAATAACATATTAAATAATCTTGAAAATATTTTATTTGGAAAAGTAAAAATCTTATAAAAAAAATACATATTAAATAATCGTATGAGTATATTGTTCCTAAATAACAAATATAAATATAAAAAATAAAATGTAATTAATAAAAATATTATATTTTTTATAATAATTTATTAATTTTGTTAGATTTTATAAATATTTTATGCTTTTCTATGTGTCTTTATTTTATTTATATTTAGAATCTTTAAAATATATAACAAATTATTATTTAAACTTTATAAAAATAAAATAGATATTATTTCAATTTTTTAATTTGAAAATTTTACATTTTGAATTCTAAACCTTATAAAATTGCACATTATAATTTTATTTTATTCCATATGCCTACCATGATAAATCTGTTACATAATTAACAAAAAAATATAGAAGAGTGCAACGATGCAAAAATAAAATGAATTTTAAGGTGTAGAATATCACAAAAAAATGTTTAAAATATAAAATGTCAAAGCATATATATTTTAAGGTGCATTGATATCAATATTATTTTTTAAAAAAATTGTCATAGTGAGAAAGTAAATCATATTTAGGCATATTCTAATGGTTTTTATAATCACACCAACACGTACAATTGAGTGTCCAAAAGTAAATAGTAAAACTTATTTGACAATTAGATTTTAGAATTTGAGTTGGACAAAGATATTATGTAAAATAATATTAATACAAGAAGAGTATGTTCAATTATAAAAAATAAAAATAAAAACTATATATATATATACGAAAAAAAATTTAAGAGGGTGTATTCAATTCATAATTTGATGAATTTAAAATGAGTTATAGAATTTAAATGATTTGAAGGATTGTTATGAAATTCTATAGATTTTATAAAAAAATTTAAAATAATCCAACAAAATATTTAAATTTACGATTGGATTTTATACTTTACAATTTCACTATTAAAATACTTTCAAATTCATTAAAATCCATAATTTTTTAAAATTTTTTAAAATAAATGATTTTTTAAATATCACTAGATTTTAAAAGAATTTTATAAATCCTAATTGAATACACCTAGATTTTAATTAACTTTTATAAAATTTATTAAAATCTAAATTAAATATAAATTTGTATAGATTTATTTAAAATCTAAATAGAATATTTATAAATTTTTAAACATTTTAAAAATTTTTTAAATTATAAATTGAATATATCCCTTAAAAGTAAGAAAGTAGTTTGTATAATTTACAAATATAAAAAATAAATGCCTATTTGATAAAGTTTTTTTTGATCGAAAGTTTATTTGAAAATCACAATTTTTTTCGTTAAAAAACAAAAATATATGACAAAAATTAATAAGTACTCATTAAAAAAAAATAATAATCTTTTAAACTATTTTAAAAAAATTCAAATTTTATATTGTTTTAAAATTTTTATTTTATTTTATTTTATATGTAAACTGTATTTAATACAATTTTTTTAACCCATATGGTAAATAATTTGATAGATGGCATCCACGTGGTGTATATAGAACTCTATCTGCCTTAAAACAAAACCATGCGCTCTAAAAGTGCTGCCCAAAAAATGAATGTAGACAGGCTGACAAACTTTCAGTCAAACTTTGAATGAATTTTTTCCTTAAAAAAGAAAAACACACTTAAATGAATTTTGTTTTCTTCAAAAATAATAATAATATATTATTTCCATAACAATCGTTGTTATTTTACATATTCTGTTTTTCTGTTCAAATAAATATGCAAGAAAAAGTCTGGGAGAACAAAATTCCATCATTAAAAAAATTGAGAACAATTTCTGTTTTAAAGAAACAGAAAGCTGTTTTTTTTTTTTTTTTTCCCAACATCCACTGAGTGGATTAGGTAAAAATGGTTTTTATTTATGTGAATTTTTTTTTTAATACTTTTCTTTCGGCTCTAATTGGTTTTCTTTATTTTCCTTTTTGGTTGTGGTCCAATTTGTTGCCATATTATTCTAATCTGTGTGTAACGCTGGCCGTTTTTTAATTATTATACAAGAAAAATAATAAAATATTTCATAAAAAAAATATATTAAAAAAAAGTAGTTGGCGCACCTTCAAATTAAATAAAAAAAAAACAATTTTATTTTATTTTGAAAAAGAAAGAAAGAAAAAAGATAATAGAGGACAGGCAAAGGAAAGGAGAGAGAAATGGGATTGGAGGGGGTCCCTTAAGGCTTTTAGGTTTCAGTGTGCGACTTTGTAATTTCTTCTCTTTGAAATCATTAAATCCCACATCTCCATCTTCATCTCCGTCTCTATCTCCGTTCACTCCTACGATCTGCTCTCTTCAGCTCAGCTGGTAAGTCTTCTCACATGGCATCGTTTTCTTCTGCTTCTTTGCTGTTCTTTGCCCTTTTGACTGCCTGTCGATCTTATAGATTGTAGCCTAAATCATTCTCTCTCTCTCTTTCTATATATATATATATATATATATATGTACATATGTGTGTGTCATTACATCTTCATAATGTGGTGTTCGTCGTCCGGTGAATTGGGTTTGTTGCGGAACTGTATTTTGGTTTTTGTTAAAGATGCAATTTTTGATTTGGAACTGTAAGCTTATAATTTGGAAAAAAAAAAAAAAAGAAAGAAAAAAAAAATGAAACCAACAGATGGAATTTGAATGTGTTTTTTTTTTTTTTGGCAGGCTGGTTGATCTAATCTGCTTTGTATTATACACTTCAATTTCGGACTGGAATTCGAATTCAAATTGGATCGGTATTCATCATCATCATCATCATCATCATAATCATCAACTTTGTTGTCTGTTGCTCCTTCTCTTGTTTTGTATGTGTAAGCATATATTATTTCGTTTTCATAGGCTGTGGTGGTTCTTGCGCATTTTGCTTCCTATTTATATCTGTAATTCCCAATTTTTAATTGATAAATAAAAAAAAGGGGAAAATTGGGGGGAATAAAAAAGAAAAAGTAAACATAGAGAGTTATGCAGAAGAGTGGGAGTGTTTCCAGGAATAGTAACACTCCTCTCAAAGTGAGCGTGCCTCAGCAGTCTCTTCGGCGCCTGGGATTGTGTTCTCAGATTGCCACGGCAACTGGGGGCCAGCATGCTTCCCCAGTTGTCTTTCCTGAGAAACAGAAGCGCAGTAAAGTCAAGTCTTCGAGGCGGGGAAATGATGCCACTCCAATAACCCCTACCTCTGATGACCCTGGCAAACTGAAGAGCTTTGAGCATAGGATTGACATTGGGGATGGATTACTGGGTGCTGTTGGTGGAGACGAAAAGTCTGATTTGTTGGGTTATGGGGTCTACTCAGGAAAGTTAGTTTTGGATAAGAAAAAAACGGTTAGTAATGATTCGGCTTCAAATGATTCGCAACAACAAACCTCATCCTCTAATGATAATTGGAACCAAGAAGCTGTCGATGCTAAGCTTACCAGCAAGGCTTTGATATGGGGTTCGCATATGCTGAGTCTTGAGGATGTTATCTCGGTAAGCTCTCCTACCATGCTCATAGGGAAGATGATAGCTACATTTTTGGACTTTTAGAAATGACAAGTGTCTCTTATGTTTAGAATTGTGGAGGAATTCATAATTTTGGTCCCTGATAATTTCTACAGGTTACATACAATGTTGGTCTCAGACATTTTACAGTACATTCTTTCCCTTGGAAGAAGGGGTCTTGTGGCTTTTCTTGCTTTATGAAACCTAAAAGAGCTCGCAAGGACTATCGTTTCTTAGCTTCTAGCACTGAAGAGGCAGTTCATTGGGTTGGTGGGTTTGCAGATCAACAGTGTTATGTGAATTGTTTGCCCCACCCATTGGTTTCTTCAAAGAAGCAGGCATCTTCAGAGTTACTTCCCATTGATACTCCTCCCGAATTAATTTTTAAATGTAAGAGCCCACCAAGAATGCTCGTCATATTGAATCCACGTTCTGGACATGGCCGTTCGAGTAAGGTTTTCCATGGTGTTGTTGAACCTATTCTTAAGGTATGAAGCACTGCTGGTTTTTTTCTGTTATTGTTGTTGTCTTTGATATTTATCCAACATGTTCATGTAGTCAAATGCCTAACTGAGGGGGCAAAAAAAAAAAGGTCGTTAAGTTCTTTCTTATTTTAGAAGCTGGAATGCCTGTTCGAATTTTAAAAACTTAAACACTAACTTCTTACCTGAGTGGCAAAAATCTGCTGTCACTTTAGACTATAGTATCATTTCAAACATTTGAACTAATATGTTTATGTTTTTATTTTTAAAAAATAATTCCATTGGTACAACAAGAACATTTCTTGCACATTAAAAGGCATGCAATGTGGAGTGGAGCATTAAATTGTACCCCCCCAACCCCAAAAAAAAAAAAATCTATGCCAAGGGAAATGTAAGAGACCCATAGGATTATACATGCTGGTTGTTTCCTTTTACTATTGTAAATGTACAGAGTATGTTGAAGAAGGCTACAAATGCATGGAACATATTTGCTTCTCGTCGTTTTATATTCATATTTAAGGTGTAAACTGTGACAGCTTGCAGGTTTCAAATTGGAGGTAGTCAAAACAACATCTGCAGGCCATGCTAAAAAGCTTGCATCAAGTGTTGACATCAGCACTTGTCCTGATGGTACTGCTACTATAATGCATAACGCATTGTTTGATTATATGGATGATTATTGCTTTTTCTCATGTATTTTTATTTCTTTTGTCATCTTACAGCTTTTATTCATTTCTACTTTTCTATATTTTCTTCTATGTTCAGGAATTATATGTGTTGGGGGTGATGGCATTATTAACGAGGTTAGCCATTTGCTGCCATAGAGAATTTTTAATTTCTGTTTCTTGTTATTAGGCATTCTACAAGTTTCTGATTATTCTTTGTGGTATATTCTAATTTATTCCACAGAGCTTTTAGTCTTTTAACTTTTTTTTTTAAGCAAATCATGTCATTGGTTTGGATATGTCCTAGAAGTTTGGACTTTTTATGTCATGTTTTTGTTGATATTCTAATTTTTACCTAACATTACACAATCAACATTGTGATTCTTTGGATTGCTATCCTCATTGGGATGGGATGCATGATGTGATCTTGCTGTCAATAAAGTAAAGTTTTCTATTCAAGATTGTTGATAAGAAGTCTTGTAGAATTCTCTAAGGTTCTTCTAAACCACTCGTTATTGATGTCCTATTGACTGTTTTAGTGGCATCTTCAAACTCTTCTAAACTACTCGTTATTGATGTCCTATTGACTGTTTTAGTGGCATCTTCAAACTTAGTGTGGGATATTGACATTTATAATTTTATATGCCTGAGATAGGAAGGAATCCCTTATCCCTGTTCTTCTAATTTATGTGGTGGATGTGCTTTCTAGAAATGTCCACAAGGGGTGTTAGAAGTCTTTGTCCAAGGAGTGTTTTATATATGGGATTTGTTTTACTGCTTCAATTATCTAATATTGTGCTATATCACCCCATATAATTGGTTATTGGTCAGTTTAAAAACAGCCATTCATTTCGATGTCCAGTGTGGATGTTTTATAGATGAAATTGTGTTAATGGATTGGATAGAAACAGGGATTCACTTGAAACTAAATTAAGGACTGGGAAACAACAGGGACTCACCTGGTGGCTGTTTTGCAGATGAAATGGTGTTGATGGATTATGGAAACATGGATTCACATGAAACTAAATTAAGTAGGATGGAAGTCATGGAGTGCTCTTAAAATGATTAAAGTATGCTTTTTAGAGGATAAAAGCACTTTTTATGGTGGTTGGCAACCAAATACGAATGCACTTTTTGTATTAGTTGTTTTGTAAGAGTTCTTTTTTTTATGAAAATATCCATGATCATGTGCTATAAAATCTGACATAAAGATGCTTAATATTTTATTCTAAATTTGTATATTATCCTTTCTGCTCTAATGCTGTGATTCATATTAGAGATTTCATCCATGCCTTTCATTTCAAGTCTGATGAACTTGGTTACCTACAGGTTCTGAATGGTTTACTTAGTAGAGACAATCAAAAAGAAGGAATTTCCATACCAATTGGAATTATTCCTGCTGGTTCTGATAACTCTTTAGTTTGGACTGTTCTTGGAGTTAGAGATCCGGTTTCTGCTGCAATGGCTATTGTGAAGGTAACTTACTAACGTAAAACATCCTTATTTTATTTTCATATTGTACGTATATAATTATGAGGTTCAAATGTTGTTTTTCCATTTGTCAAACCAGTTGTAGGCTAACTTTACTTTTTAGATTGTGTGAATGATTGATTAGTCCAGGCTATGATTGTTGACTGAAAATTATCCATACATTATGTGACATTTCATCAAGGTTGACTTTGGCATTGTTAACATCATACAGAATCTCACAGTGTGGATTCCACAAGGACAATGTGATATATCATTCCATATATATATATATATATATATATGTATATATATGTGTGTGTGTGTGAATTAGATATAATCCTGTTGCCAGGGTAGACTCTCTACCCTAGCCCTTTACCACGTTAACTAAAATTTGTAAGATGTCTTGCTCAGAGAGCATCCGAGGTGGCAATCAAATGTTGCTCTTGCTCAAACGAACAATACAGTTCTTAAGAGCTATGAGTTTGATGTTATAATCACTTGCTTAATTAATATGTGTGTATGGTATTTTCATGGTGTGTTGTTGGAGGATTTTCTGTCAGATAGGATTAATACAAATCTCTTTTCTTATGAGATAGTCTTATTTGTTTTGGTGCTTTAGTTTAGCTAAAACTTTATTTAAGGGAGTAGTATATGTTCATATCTGTTCTTTCATTTTCCTAATAGATTTCATTTTCTATCTCCAGTGCAATATTTGGTTTATAGGAATGTAGTTTGGAACTTGATTGACCTTTCCATATGATGTCCATTATATTATTTGGTTGGCCTGTGATGATAAATTTGGATGGGCTTGATCAAGTAGAGATTGTTTTTTCTGTACCTGATGCAAATAGGAAAAATTTGCCCTAGGGAAATATTTGATTTATAGAATTGAAACCTGGAGTGTTTGGGCCTTCTTACAGAATAATGTCCATTCAGTTGTTGGTTGGCCAATGACAAATAAGTCCAGAGGATAGGGCATCCTTCATATAGGTAGAGAACGCCCATTCCATTCCTGATGCAAATAAGGAATATGATCCTGCTTAAAGCAATCAATAGGAACTGAGCTTACTTTTACATTGTTGGTGAGGCTTCTTGTGAAATTTATAATGCAAAAGAAGTAAGCTGTAAAATCTTGTACAAATTCTCTGTTGCCTATGTAATATGGCATTGTTGTATACTTGTTATGGTCTTGGCCCATATAATATGGCATGGTTGTTTTCTTGTTATGGTCTTGGTTTAGATTGCTCTCTTAGTTTTTGTGGACGCAACTAGTGACTTTTATTCTTTCCTCAACTAACATATGTTAGACAGCCATTTTTTTATACTTTACCATGAATGAAGTCGCCAAACATGTTGATTTTACAGGTTTCAGGTGTACTTTACTGTCTCCTCTTTTTAAATGGATATTCATCCATTTTCTCCCCTCAAACCAAACCTCTATAAGATCCATGAGATCAGCTTTGGGTGGTTCTTGTGTCTCTGTATACTAATAAAGGTATACAATTAATAAGATTGTGTGCTCATCTGTAAGCAGCTCCAATTGACAGTTGTCAGTTTCAACTATTATCTTCTGTTAGCCTTTGTCATCTTGTGCGTTTCTATGCCTATCAGATCCCGAGTTGCCCTTGATTTTTCGCACCAATTAATCTCCTGCTAAGACAGTGGTTGTTTAACTCCATCTTCTTGTTATCCCTATGAGACCTGTCTTCATTAGATATAATTCCTTCAGTGTACAACTGTTGTTGACGATTGCTTGATTGTATATTTCTGTGAAAGTTCATTTCAATTACATACTAATTGGCATGCACTGAGTTGTACATAATGTCATTTTGTTGGTTTCAGGGGGGTCTTACCGCTACTGATGTTTTTGCTGTTGAGTGGATTCAGACTGGTGTTCTTCACTTTGGGATGACAGTCTCATATTATGGTTTTGTTAGTGACGGTAATTCCTCATACTTGAGCTAATTCTATTGAGATTATGATTAGTATTTTGTTAAAAATTAATCTCATCTGCTTTTTTGGTGAATAATTAATCTCATCTGCTTAAGTTCTTAAATAGCAATCAAGGTTTTTAATGCTTGCCTCAAATCCCACTGGTAGTACAAAACTTTGGCTGCTGTTGGATTTTGTTCTTGTTTTTATTTGTTCTTTGAGTAGCTTCTAAATCTATAATGTGAATAGCTTATTAAGTTGTAAGATTGTTTACTTTCATCTGTTGCCCTTAACTTGATGACCATATGTTGTCTTAGAATATGTTAGAAAGTTGATAAGATTGCTCACTGTCATTTCTTGTCATTAATTTGATTAGTGTCCCTTGTCCTTAATTTGCAATTTATGATCTTGTGTTCTGCCTTTTTAGCAACCCATGTAAATGGTCTTTCTAAGTCCTTGCTCTAAATCCTTACAATAATGACCATCTACCATGTGCTTTGCAATTATTTCTTATTAAATTGGTTTCCAGATATGCATGACATTTAGTTTCTTTTATGTCTCTCGATAGGCTTGAGTCTTTGGTAATGCTTTGTCTTGTGGAGTGCATGAAATTTATTGAATTTTCTTGATTTCCTTGTGATCCATCAGTATGGGTTATTGACATTCTGGGTATAGGAAGTGTACTTTCAATTTTTATTATTCAGGGGAGACTGTTAATGCGATGATATATTTATATGGTAAATTTTGTCATCTTAGAATGTTTCTCTTTCCCATTTGTTGCATCAGTAAATGCTTATATGCATCATTTGTATTTCTATTTGTTACAGTGTTGGAGCTTTCCGATAAATATCAAAAGCGTTTTGGTCCTCTGCGTTATTTTGTTGCTGGTTTTCTCAAATTTCTGTGCTTGCCTAAGTACAGCTACGAAGTGGAGTACCTTCCAGCATCAAAAGAGGATCAAGAAGGAAAACTATCTGTTGAGCGGGAAGTAGTTGACATGTCGGACCTATACACAGACATTATGAAGAGATCAAATGCAGATGGCATTCCTAGAGCCTCTAGTCTTTCTAGTATCGACTCCATAATGACTCCCAGTCGAATGTCTGGAGATTTGGATACAACCTGTAGTAACACTCATGCAAGTGCTGAACCATCAGACTATGTGCGTGGCCTGGATCCAAAATCTAAACGATTATCATCTGGAAGAAGCAGTATAACTGCTGAACCAGAAGTTATTCATCCGCAGTTACCTCTCTCAACAACTCCAAACTGGCCTAGAACCAGATCAAAGTCGAGGACTGATAAAGGATGGTCTGGATTGACAGCCACTCATGACAACTCTAGATGTTCTTGGGGCAACAATATGAATGATAAAGAGGACATATCGTCAACACTGTCTGATCCAGGTCCAATTTGGGATGCGGAACCAAAATGGGACTCTGAACCTACTTGGGATGTGGAAAATCCTATTGAATTGCCAGGGCCATCAGATGATGCAGAGACGGGAACTAAAAAAGAAGTCCCTGTGCCTAGGTATGAAGATAAGTGGCTTGTAAAAAAGGGACAGTTCCTTGGTATCATAGTTTGCAACCATGCATGCAGAACTGTTCAAAGTTCTCAAGTCGTGGCGCCAAAAGCTGAGCACGATGATAGCTCTTTGGATTTGCTCTTAGTTCATGGGAGTGGACGACTAAGACTGATGAGATTTTTTGTGCTGCTGCAGATGGGTAGACACCTTTCACTTCCATACGTTGAGTATGTCAAGGTATGGGTATTAACTGTAGCAAGCTCTCCCACGTGAGTTCTAGATTTTAAATCTGAATGATTGCAATTGACTTGATGATATTACATTATCGTGCGGTTTGAGTGCATTAGACATGGCAATCTGAGCAGGTAGCAAGCAATGAAGTGGCCACAAGTGTGACCGTGTGTTCTGTTCGCAGATTTATCCAATAAGCCGAGTAAAAGTTGTATTTAAGCTGCATGTCTTTGGTGGCAGCATATAATTTTGATGAGTAGACGAATTTGAACTTGGGAACATCTAACCTGAGGTTATGTTGCAGGTGAAATCAGTGAAGATTAAAGCAACAGGAAAGCATACCCATAATGGTTGTGGCATTGATGGTGAGCTTTTTCGACTCAATGGGCAAGTCATATCTTCATTGCTTCCAGAACAATGCAGACTTATTGGTCGTTCCGCCATCCATGATGTATGACAGTCATGAATCTTCTTCTTTTCGAGTCCTTTGTTGGGTGGTAGGGACAAGTATAATACTTATTTCCCATATTGCGGAATATAGAGAGCTTCCATATTCTCTGCTTCACGTCCTTTCTACCTCACTCAGTTGCATCTTCAAACAGGTGAGGTCCTTGTAAATTTTTTCTTCTTCGGTTGTGTATCTGTCGCTTCTTTCTTGTTCATTGGTTTTGATCTTCCTAGTAACTTTTGCTTGGATTATGTATCCTATATATAAATATACATATGATACATTGTGAGCTGCTTGTGTAATTGCATTTTGAGTACGCCTGTTATATAATCTTGGGATTGTGCTCCGAAGTATCTATTTGTTTGTAAAGCATTTGGTTATTGATCAACAGTTATTTCTTCATATGTGTTGTCTTCTTTTTCCTTATTTTTGAGATTCAAACTCAAATAATTATTCGAAGAAGCAATGGTTTTTACCACTGGACTATCCTATAGGAACCCATATAAGTTGTTGTAGAGGCTGTTTTTAATGCTTTTGGAATTGTGAGATTCAGTCTGCTCTATTATGGTGAATGATTTTATTTTGGCCCCACCGGTATCATGCGCTTTTGATTATTTTGTCTTAGGAGATAAAAATGTGACAGAATAAAAGATCTGTGACTTTGTGGCTGATGTGGATGCTGAATTTTAAGTTTTTATTAAAATATGCACAGGTGCATCATGTCATCTTGTATCTCTTCCAATTAGCACTGCTTTGTATCCGTTAAAAAGAACGCGAATTTTTATATAAATATTGTATTTCATGAGTGGCTCGTAACACCTTTACCAGCTATATTTTTTTCTTGAAGGAGTTATTTTGTTTAGAATATTGACGTGTCATAGCGTGGATTTGATTCTAATGGGTGATGCGGCAAAATGCAACATGTAATTGGATAGCTATTTGACATGGTCAATAAACCGGCCAATTATATTACACCATGTCACGAGTGAAAATCCAAGTTATGACATAAATTGTTTCTTCTTTTTTATATGTATTTGTACTCTAATAACCTGTAGAATGCAAGCACACGTGCGAAACGAGACAAACACTTGACTTGGCAGCATTGTTTCTTTATCCCAATATTATCCATTAAGGTTGCAAGAGAGGAGGGACTCCACTCATCTCTCATTCGTAATCCACTTCGCTTCATCCAACTCTCTTTTTCTTTACATTTCATTTTCTTCCGTATTCTACTTGATAACTATAAATATCGTGCCACCCAAAAAAAAAAAAAAAAAAAATTATTTACACTTTTGAGATTTAAAATAAATATAAAAATATCTCTCAAATTTTATTAGGTTGTTTTATTCATACTATAAATTTTAATACTCATATTTAATTTTACTCAAAACTAATTTTATTTTAATTTTTACTATTTAAACCAAGTATTTATATCTAATTTACCTTTAAATATAACTAAATGTATATCCCATATTTTATTATCCCTAATTCTCTTTTAAATTAAATCTATATATTACACTACAGTCTTATTTTCCAAATCTTCAAATCCCCATCACTTGATATATTTTTTTTATATGCACAAAGCCAAGAATATCTGAACTTACAATCACATTTACTCATTAGTTTGTTCTTTTGTTCCTCATTGGTCACTTTCTTGACTTCTTATGCTTTCATTTACTTCTTCTTCCATTTTTCTACAAAAACAACAATAAATCAAAGTGGAAAAAAGCTGTTCAAACTGGTTTTGTGTTTTTTATCTTCAACAATCTCTTTTAGATTAGTTCATCTACAAAAAATATTTCTTTATTTTCTTTATTTTTTTTCGTTATTGTTTTAACTTTTTCCTATTATTCTTTTAATCTGATAAATAACCTAAATAGATGTATTTTTGTACGAGTTACATAATCCAGGTATATATAACCATGTAGTTTGGTATATATAACCTAAACAAATACTTTTCATCTAGGTAGGTTATATATATCATATGCTTTCATTCCATCTGGATTATATGTACTGTATGACTTCATGTATTTTTATGTTTTCATATGGATTATATGACCCGGATATGACTAAAAGTAATATGGTATACATAATCCAGACACAATCAATTTGTTCAAACTATGTATATCAAACAAATTTATAAATCATTCAAGTAATTATTTTCTCTTGTATACAGAATTCAGACGTGATTAAACTGTTCAAAGTATATACACAGAATAATCAAGTGATGTTAGCTTGGTAGGTAAAAAATACTCACATATATGATATGAATGTAATGGGTTCTAGACACAGGGTGGGGGAAATTATTGTAAATTATTAAAAAAAAAAAAAAAAAAGAGGTTCACGTACAAAATAATTTCAGAGTGTATACAACGAAATAATTTATTGGAAGAACAAATAGAATAAAAATTAAATAAAAATAAACAACCAAATAAAAAACATATGGAGAAATCAAATAAATATGAAAAGAAAGCTAATTTTTTCATTTTTAGGATAGAAAAGAATGATTTTCCAATTATTTTGTCAATTTCTTCTTTCTGATTGCTAAACTCTATTGTATCCATTTAAAGGTTTTTTTTTTTTTTCCTCCTTAAAGCTCTATTGTAGTATATGTAATAATTTATTTTCATTATGTTTATACGCTTAAGGATATTTATGATTTTTTAACAAAATATATTTTTGAAATATTAAAAAATAATTAAAAATATAATATAAGTATTAAAATTTATTATATAAATAGAACCAACCTAAAAAAAATAATGATTTTATTCGCACTATAAAAATTGTTAATAGCACTATATTTTAATAATATTTTTATATTTTAAAAATGTCAATGAATAAAGGGTTCAGAAAACTTTAAAATACTTAAAACAAAATACAAAAAATAAAAAAATCATACACTGATTAAGAGAAAAATTTGTTTGCGATGGTTGTACCGACATGGTTTGACCAGATAATCGTCCAAGGGCGCAAGGAGTTGTCTATTTTTTGAAAGAGCAAAAAATTATATTTATCCCCATTTCTTCTCACCGCTTATACATCGTTTTACTTTGTTCATCTTCTTCACTTCTTCATGCTTTGCAAAAAAAAAAGGACTTCCACTAACTCTAAAACTTTTGTATAAAATTATACCCAGTCTACGATCTAGAATTTTTTAACAAATATCCATTTTTAAGGGGAGAAAAAATGAAAAATGATTCAACTTGCATTTTTCCTAATATAAAAGACATTTATACCAATATTCTCTGTGTTATTCATTGGATAGTATGGGATAAAAATGTTGGAATTGGAAAATGTTAGGAGTATCAGTATATTCCCGTTCCCTGCTTTTTAAAATTCTTATTTATTTCATTTATTTTATAATAACTCAAGATTTGATTGTTGTAAGTAGGGGTGACAATTCGTGTCGATATATCGTGTTCATGTCAATCCGTTTATTAATGGTATTGAAATTGCTCAATTTGAACATGACTAATTTATTAACCGTGTCAGAAATTTTTAATCCGAATACAATTCATTCAATAAACATATAGAATCTGAATACAATTCATTTAATAAGCATATAATCTGACATAATCAGTATAACTTGTTTATTAAATGGATTAATTTGGACGAATATAATTCGATTATATGAAATTGATCTATTTATACGAAATTGATCTGTTTATACGAAATTAACTCATTTACACAAAATTGATTTATTTACATGAAATTTAACCAATTAAATAAATTAACTTATTTAAATTAATTATTTCATATAAAATAAAAATAATTTAGTCATTAATTAATTCTAAATTAAAATATATAAGTAAAATCATATAATTATAGTTATAAATCTATACTAATATAACATATGATATGACAATATAACAATCTCATATAATATTTAAATATATATATATAAATACGTATAATAAACCTAATACTATTTCTTTAAAAATAATGTAATTTTTTTATTAATAATCATGTTTTTTATTTTGTACATTTCCAATAGTCGGCATATTAACTTTTATTTTTTCGATATCTATAAATCCGTATATGTATTAAATGTATTATATTTAAGTAAATAAATATTATTTTAATAATTTTTATTCTTTATTTTTTAATTAATAAAAGAAAATTAATAATACAATAATTTTGTAATTTTGTAATTTAGTAATAAAAAATATTAGTTAAATTTTATTAATAGTAAATTTAATATGTTAAAGTTATAATTTAAATAGGTTATAATTGTATCCATACATTCATTGACATTTTAATTAAATAGATCAATTTGAATCAATTTCAGATTGAATGGGTCAATCCAAAATTGATACGTTTAGGTAAACGGATTAATTTGAATCAATTCGAATTAAAAAAGTTAACTCTAAATTGATACGTTTAATACAAATATTAAACGGATTGTTCCAAATTTAATCCGAATTCATTTTATAATAAATTAAAATTCATTAATTTCGTGTTGTTTTTGAATCATGTTACCTTGTATCATGATCTAAATTGTCATTTCTATTTGCAAACATAATTGAAAGAGAGAGTAAACACAATGGGATCTGTTGGCTTTGTTGGCCATGAATGAGCTGCAGATACAGGTAGAACGGAGAAGAAAAAACAGAGATGGAAAGAAAAGAGCAAGAAATAAGCATGTGTGTGCATTGAAAGAAGAGAAGTATATATATATATATATATATTAAATGTAGGTCGATGTATGCATAAATCTGCCTTTCCTTTGATTTGTTTATCGTTTTCTATCCTTTATATATATATATATATATATATCCAATGACCAGCAAGCAGAGTCATAAAAATGAAATTATCTTTTTTTTTTTATAATTTTTTTTAGTAAATCAACAACTAGTGAAAGAAGAAAACCATTTGCATAAATTTGCATAGGTTTTGGGTATTTGGTGTTTGATTTTTCTTTTTCCCTTTGAAGATTGGTTTTTTGTTTTTATTTTAATTTTTGGGTTGAATATTTGTTGAATTGTTGGGTATTGGTTGTTTATAAATTTTGAGGTTATTTTTATTTTTTTAAGTAGTAAATAAGGAGCATTTTTTTTTTAAGGGAATTAAAGATGTAGTATATTTGAACTTATTTTATTTTATTAAGGATAAAATAAATATATATTTTTAGTTTAGGAAATAAAAATTAAATTTTATGTGTATAAAATATTGTTTAGCTAACAATTTGTATAGTCCACACTTTTTGAAGGGAATCTAAATTACCCTTTTACTCTTAATAAAATTCAATTGCCTTTTAAAAACTTTATTCTTTTTTTTCTTTTTTTTTTTTTTTTGTACAACAATTAATTTGAAGGCTGAAAAGTTTTTTTATATTGCTAATTAAATTTAACTTAAATTTTGTGATATTTTTTTTCTTTTTTAATAAAAATTCTATTATAATTTTAATTATATAAGTTTTTTTTTTTAAGTAAGTTATATGTTTGACAAATATATTTGGTTAAATATGTTTGAAAATTTATAATATATTTAGTTAAATATATTTGATAAATTATAATATATTAAATATATTTAGTCAAATATATTTGACAAATTATCATTTAGTTAAAAAAAGTTTATATTAAAATGATGGCATAGTTTTTTTTTTTTTTAACTGAAAAACTATCACATAGTTTAAATAATTAGTTAAAAGTATAGATAAATAAAATTTTCAAATCTTCAAATTAAAGTTTTGCAAAATCACAAAAAAATTTAATTTTAGCAAAAGGAAAAAGAGGAATAAAATATTTAAAAGTAATTTAATTTTTCTCAGATACAAAGGCAATTTAGATTGCCCCCATGTAAATGATTTACTAGAAATATAAAATATATTTTTATATTTATCTTAAATATAAAAAAATATAAATGCAATATTCCCAAAAAAAAAAAGTTGCATTTTCTTTCCCCAAAAAAAAAAAAAAAGTATATCTTTTGAACAATAAAAATGGACTAGATTATTCTCCTATTATTTTGGTTGCGTTGCCCCACGAGTAATATTTTAAAATAGAAAAAAACAAAAAAAACTCATTTACTCCCCTTAGCTTCTATTTAAATTCAATTGGATCCCATTAGTTTCAAAAATCATAACTTAGTTCTTGGTTGGTGTCACATAATCATCTATCTTTTTCACCGTCACATTCAAATTCTCTGAACTAACATCATTCAAACTTTCTATAGAAGTGTAAGTGAATGTTTATAACATTAATGAGATCTGGTTGAAATATAGATAAATCTCAAAGTGATATATTCCATTAAAGTAGGATTAATTACCTCAAAACCACTCAAATCTACGTATGTCCCTTTCTTCAATTATATTTGCCTGATCTTGTAATTTAATTAGGTGAATTTGGTAAAATTTTAGTTATGCGTATAGAACTTTTTATTTTATATTATTTTATTATGTTCTTAAATAATCATCCAAGAAATTTATATGATTAGACTAATATAATTGAGAATCATAGATTGGGATGATTTCTTTGTAGTTTTAGATTTTTATTGGCAGCATAATAGGTGAAGTATAGTTCCTTAAAACTAAGATAACATTCATTTATACATTTGATTTAACTCAAATGGCTTTAATAAATAAAAATTAAATTTTTAGGGTATACTAACCACACTACAACATGAATAATATATATATATATATATATATATAAATATAGTTTATATTCCAAATATACTCATTAACAAAATATCATTACTACCATTAAATAATATGTTTAGTGCGGATTTTGTAACTTGAAACATGGAAATTTATGAAATGATCGGTATACAAATACCAGAAGAATTAAATATATATATATATATATACAAACACACACACACATTTATGATCTGTTTGGTATAGCTGATGAAAGTAGAAATTTGTATAATAGAGTTTTTTGAAAAAGAATTTTTATTAAAAAGCTAATAAGTGTTTGGTTGTAAATAAAAACAACTGCATTAAATGCTCGTTAAGCTGTATTAAATATTCATTAAATTTTCATATAAAATAATAAAAAAAGAGTTTTTTTGGAGAAGTTTAAAATTTAGACTTTTCTAAAACAGTTTAAAAAAGTTTATTTTTTTGTTCATTTTTTTGTCAATAAGGCAAACATAATTATTTTTTAATAAAAGAACTTTTAATCTTCAAGCAGAGCTTTTAAGCCAAAAAAAAAAAAAAAAAAAATCCTACTAAATAGAGGCTTGGTGTCTATTTGGCAAAGCTTTTTTTTGGACAAAAATGATTAGTTTTTTAATAAAAGCTATTTTTTAAAAAGATCTATTATATAAAGTTTTATAAATTAAAATTTTACTTTTATCAGCTATACCTGGTTGTTTACAATTCGTATAAAGTGTCACAAATATTCTAATGAAATATCTTGTATATGAAAATCAGATTAGTTTATTTAATTCAATAAACACAAGCTGGAATTCCATATTGAACGTACAAAGGTCCAATTAATACTTGCGATTGAAGATTGAATTCCACGTTTCACATACCGAATCCATTTTTTATTAGTTTGTAAAATTGCTATATATTTTATTTTAGATTATGGAGCAAAAATAAAATTATGAATAATATGTAAAATGTAAGGGAATATCACATTTGGATTTTTTGAAATTTATATTAATTACAATTTAATTTTTTACATTTTTAAAATTATAGTTAACACCATTAAAAAGGCATATATAATATTACTTTAAAAGGTGAACAAAATAATAGATCAAAAAATAATAACTTTTTATAATTTAACAAAAGGATTAAATCAAACTTAGAAAAAGATGAATAAAATTAACCCAAAATGTAACAGTGCCAACAATTCTATTAGTATGTTTAGAACCAATCTCTATAAATTCCTTTTTTTTTTTTTAGAATAATAGGAGGATTTAAGCGAAATTTAATAGTAAAAAAACTACAGGTTTGTTCCTAAAAGAAAGAGCATGATATACAAATGCGTTTCTCTTTTTAGGCTATAATCCTTTAGGAAATACAAGTCTATCAACTTTAAACAAAAATTTAATTTCTATAATTATGTAGCATAAATTTTACTTGAAAAATATAGTGTAAAAAAAAATTATCTTGTTTTTCCCATTTCATGGATATTTTCTATTGGGTTTTGGATTTGGGGGGAATTTAAAACATGTGAAGGGCAGATAGACACTTGTCACCATCTGAGTATTGCATAGAATATATATTTATCTATATTTTATTTTTTCTTAATTAAGAAATTAATTAATATTCCATCCTCTCATTTTTGTTAAAGATAAACCGGTTAGGGAAAAGCAACGAAGAAAGTTCGCTCAAGAAGAAAGGAAAAAGGATCCAAAAAAAAACCAAAAGCCGCATTTTCTTTTTTTCTTCTTCATATTAAAGAAGAATGAGTAGAGCAACGGTTGGGTTACTGAGCTCGGCAACAGCCGCAGCAACCACCGCCACGTCATCCTTCAGTCGTAGCACTTTCGGTTTCGGCGTCACAAACTCACCGCCAACTCCTTCTACGTCGTCAACGTCTTCTTCTTCTTGTTCTTCTTTCTCCTCCTTAACGGTGTCGTTTTTGCCTCGCAATTCTTTATTGTCGACCACCACCACCAGAAGAACGCCTCGTATTCGCTGCGAGGTGGCTATCAAGTCCGACTCCAACACCTCCTCCGATTTGTCGACGCCGTCGCCGCCGTCCTCCACCACCGAAGACGCTGGCGATGGAGGAGCCAAGATCGGAGCTAAGGTTAGAGTGAAGGTCCCGCTGAAGGTCCACCATGTTCCGAGAGTTCCGGAGGTAGATCTCTCAGGGAAAGAAGGTGTGCTGAAGCATTACGTTGGGGTTTGGAAAGGCAAGCGAATCTCCGCCAATTTGCCTTACAAAGTGGAGTTTTTCATCGAAGTTGAAGGTCGTGGACCGGTCAAGTTCTTTGCCCATCTCAAGGAAGATGAATTCGAGTATATTTAGTATATAATAAAATTTCAACCGCAACTAATTTCACCAGGCAAATCCTCTTATCTCTATAATCTCTATGTCTCTATCTCTATATCCCCTCCAAAATTTGAAAAAAAAAAAAAAAATGAAATAAAATTTTCACAGCCTTGAGGAGTGATGTTGTATGTAATGTAAATTTTACAACTTTGGATTTTTGGAATTTGCTCTAGTGTTTATTACTAGAAATGGGGTTGTGAGTCTGATTATTTCCTTGATTGATTCTCTGCTGCTTTTCCAATTGATATTATGAGAATCCAATCCTTTATTTGCATGTAGATTGTAATTGATTTTAGGCTTAAATATGTCTAAAATTGTTGTGCTTGGTTTGGGGCTATATAACTTGCGAACAATCACCAATATGTTCAAAAGGGTTGGTGCTTGATTGGGTTGATGGTTGATTGGGTTGATTTTAGGCTCACTTTTTTGCACTTTGAAAGAGGGATGAGATTGCTCATATGCAGCTTACTCATTTGATTATGAGAATTCAATCCTTTTATCTGCAAATAGTTAGTAAATACCATAATAATCCTAATGGTTGATATTAGGCTCAAATATGTTCAAAATTGTTTGTGCTAAAGTGCGTAGATATATATATATATATATTGTTTTTTTGGTATTTCATTGTCTTATTTCTATTTTGCTTGTTGCACGTCTATAGTGGGTGTCCAACCTAACCTTCAAGTCTGTATTGTATTGTATATGAGGCAAATTACATGGGTTAGGCACACCATGAATTGGGGTTTGCTCTCAGTTTGATTGCTGTGTCATGATTGGTTGAGATATATATTATCCTCATTTCTAGAAGCTTAAGTTTTATTCCCTATGGTCATGGATTAGTCTAGTGTGTTAGTTGAGCAGTTGTGTGCTTAACTACTAAATGGCCTTCTACTACATCTTCAATTTGGACTTGTCTTTGGTTTGAACCAAATAACTCTGAGTATTATGCTATAAGCTATCTAGTATCCAAGTTATAGACTTGGTAGTGATTAGTGCTTGAAAATTGGTTATTGTTCGAGTAATGGCAAAAAGCCAGAGTACTCCATCTGGTAGGAAATTTGCATCCTATCTTCAATTGAATATGGTCATTTATAATGGGTTTTAAGGGGTGTTGCCTCCTCTCTAGTCAATCTTTGCGTTGGCCTGATGACTCTTAGCTTAACTGACAAGCAGTTTTGCACTTAAATTTGTTTGGTCTACAGCACCCGTCCAAACTCTCCCATACTACTGTTTTGTGGCTGTTTATTTACTTTCCACTATTTGGAAAAGTGCTGTAGATGCTTGAATTTCTCCAAGCAACTAAGGGTCAATATATTGCGGTATAATAATTAGATAATTTTGCTTCGCGAAACTATCTGGTTGAGAACGAAGTGGAAATGGCTGTGGAAATATTTAACTGAAACTGAACGCACAGTCTAGAAGCTTGTAGTGAGAGAGGAACTGGCCAACTGCAGTTCTGTTCATTGCATCCCAGTGACATTTCGGAGAGTGCATAAGTTAGTTTCCTACCGTTAGCTTTCCAACGGATGGCGGCTAGAATGTGGCCATTTTTTTGCATAGCAACAGTGAGAGGGATGAAAATTTCTTCTGTGTTAGTGGACAAATTGATGATTATTTCTGAAAATTACTTAACAACAAGATTATACATACATACATATACATACATACATATATACATATATATATACACACACACATTCGTACTTTGCTGTATACTGTACACATTAAAGCCGTCGGTTTTGGATGCGGTCCACATGCGGACCGTCTGCATCGTAGAATTCCCCTCTATATATATATATATATATATTCCCCATACTCAATGGGCTGCTGGTCTAGTGAAAAATTAAGCTGGTCGTGAAAAAAAGGGCATAAGAGTAACTATTTGCATTCCTGAATGATCAAGCCATTCCTACCCATTTTATAGCTGCAAGGATGGGTGATCATCACGAGTCATTGATTTGCTTTCCAAGTATAAAAATTGAAGAGAAAAATAATTCACATTCAAACTTGGCTTGGCTTCTAATAAACCTGGCATTTTGGTTGGTGACTAACATTCTTGGCCTAATGTTGGGAGTCATGTTTAATTTTGGGTCAAATATTTTATGCATGTTGTCAGTCTATCACGATTCCTGATTTAGATAACGATGTCTATGCGATGATTATCCATTGGATGAATTGGTAATTGTCGTTCGAATTTAGATCTATAAATCTCCTTTTGTTGGGAGTATTGCACTTTACCATCCTCTAGTTCGAGGATTGTACAATTTTAGCCTTCTGATTTCTCTTTTAAAAGCCACTGCCTTAAACCCTCAATTTTGATATCTTTGCACATCGATCCAGTTGGATTTGATTTCCAACTGGACACTAACCTTCCTTCTAAAAGTGGCTCACTGCACGCTAGAGCTTGTTAATCACCGTGGACGACAAAGATGGCGTAGAAAAGACCAACTTGAACAAAGAATCCATTTTGGAAACGAAGATGGGGTTTTGGTGAAAAAAATGATCAGGCTATAAGTCAAAAATTGAAAAACAACAAAAATTTCTATTTTATTAATAAATAATTATTGGATAAAGAATTGGAAAACAACATTTAATTTTTTCTTTTGAATCTTTTTAAAAAAAAGCTATTTAAAAATACAATTAAAAAATCTCCATTGATGTTGATTAAAGCTTTACATTTTTTTATTTATTTTTTTTTTTTTTACATTGGAAGTACTGACAATTAAAGAATTTAGGTTTTCATTTGGAAAGTATCAAAATTAAGAGAGATTGATTATCAGAATTTAATTTTTTGAGAATTAATTTTTCTCTTAGCATAATTGATGAGTGATAGAAAGTTAGGATTTGTAAGTAATTAAATTTAATATTATATAATAAATTAAGAGTAAATATGTATTTTAAAAAAATGTTAAAACTATTTTGTCTGTTATTCCCAAAATGACATTTTTATGAGTGAGAATAACTTTCCCATATTTGTGGGAATCTAATTTTTTATATTCATATTTTTCCATCTCATACTAAATATCCAAACAAAATAAAGTTATTACTTTCCCAAAAAAATTAAATTTTGATTAACTTCATTGCTATCCAAATATGTTGTAATGGATACTAGTATAGATTTCATGCGACATATGATATGTGTAACCACAATAAATGACTTCAAAAATAATCTATGATAATTAATCATATTCAAATCAAATTAAATTAATTAATTGTATTTTTTTATGATGAAAGACTAAAAACCAAATCCTAAATTTGTTATTAATCTTATAATTTTTATTGATATTATTTAGTAGTTTTGCAAAAATCAAACAGTTTGGATGTCTCTTTTAATTGTGTCATCATGTGATTCTAAATTTAATTTAGAAAAATAAAGAAAATATGATAATAAAATAATAAAAATGATGCAAAATAAATCTGATAAAAATTAGACGATTATATTAATTTGCAGAAAACAAATAAATTAAATATTCTTAAATACCTTGAAAGAAAAAAAATATTTCAAATTTTTTCCATCAGTAAAGTAAAATCATATTAATTATGTAAATTATTTAAGCAAAATTATGTATATCTTTATTATTTTTATCTAAATAACTATAAATAATTTTATCAGAGTGATTGTTATGGAAAATATGATATATCTAAATATATATATATATATATATGTACATATATGTTGTAAATATACAATATCAGTTAATTTTCTATATGAAATATACGTAATCAAATATTTATTCTATTATTTTCACAATAAATTTTATAAAAAATGAATAAAATCCAATATATAAAATATCAATTGATTTTTATATTAAATATTCATAATCAAATATTTATTTCATTAATTTTTTATGTTTTTAAAAGAAAACTTTAAGTATTTATATGATGACATATAACTAGATTTTTATACAGAACATCTAACTTTTATATATAATATAAATTAAAAACTATTTTACATTAAAAATTGGAAATTCAGCATTGTATAATCAAAACAAAAAGCAATTAATTTCAAAGTTATAAAACCGTATTGTTAAAGTGATTTTTCTTTATCTATTGAAAGTGCGGTGGTCTCCAATGATCAAGTCAGATGTCCAAGGTTTTATCCAAAAAAAAAAAAAAAAAAAAAAAGTCAGATGTCCAAGGAGTGGATTTTGAATTAAACTCCTTGATTGCAACAAGTTTGTTCCGTTGAATGGGTATATGATGACATATAATTTCCGCCGCATAGCATATATCTCATGAGAAATCGTACTCAATATGCATTTTCATGGTTTTTGAAAGAAATGATAATTGCTTAAATATAAAGAATAACTAATCCTAAAAAATAGATAAATTTTATTAAAATTTTTAGCTAACACAAAAATAAGAAATACTCATTTCATTCCATCACCTAATCCAATCTATCAAACATAACTCAAATCTTCACTATTTCATATTTAGGATATATTAAAATTGCAATCAATAAAATAAAAATATGTTACTTTACAATGTCATCTTAGTAGATATTTTGATAAATTAGTTTTAGCATTACTCAAGTTGGTTTGTGTTTAGTAGTGTTATTCTCATAATTTTTTTAATTTTTGAGAACAATATATATAACCGACCATATTTGTAGGTATGATGTAGTTTTCCTGGGTGGGCCGATACTACATTTCCCTTCCAATTTCCAACCTCCAATCCCAAGGCCATGGCCATGGCCATGGATGAAACTCCAACCAACCAAATCAAGGTTCGAATCGTTTCCAATTTCAACTAATAGATATGGGCCATCAAATGCCGGATATATATGCTACAGCTGATGGAACACATTATCACATAATTAGAGACTAGAGAGAGCCTCTCGATGTACATAATACAAAAATAAATAAACAAATAAAAGTTTCAATTATCATTCACTTATATTATATACAATACCATACAAACAAAAGCCAGCGTCAACATTGCTATATACCAGTTCATTGGGTCCACACAAACTGATAAATAAATATCTTTACAAAATAGTAAAAGATAGTTTGCTAAAGTTGAAAGAAAAATAAGCAAGTTACTACGACATTTTTCAGAAAACTGGGTTACGGAAATGCTTTAAGAGTGTCTTTTAGATATCGCAATGACAAAGTGATAATCTAAAAAAATTTGTTTCAATTAGATCTAATACTTATATCCCCTTCAAAAACTTTACGTGAAGCAAGCAACGCAATCCTTTTTTTTTACTCTCCAATTTCCATTATTCAAACTTCTCAATGAAATCAAGTGTAATCGGCTACTTTATTAATGCATATGTTTTTCAAATTTTAACTTTTCTTTTATATATATATATATTATTTTTTTGGTTGATAATTTAGTTAAAGGTACATAATGTAATATATATATATATATATATAAAATAATAATATAGTATCTCAAATAACTTATTGTATGTAACTTTTGTAGTGATTGTCATAATGTCAAATCCATTTAGTTTTCGTAACTAAAGGTAGCTTAAAAATCTCATTACATAACAAAAATAACATCATGAATTTCAAAGTTGTCATAACTCAAGGTAGCTTAAAGATCTAATTACATACGAAAATAACATTATAAATTTTAAAATTAGGAAAAAGAAATCAGTCTTTTTCAAGGGGAGAAGTATTTGACATAGTCTAATAAAATTGAAAAACCTGAATTACTATAGCCTATAGCAATCCTACTCTGCTAGGATCTGAACCATATAAAATGGGGAAGTGATGAGTTGGTGTAGTAGGGTTAAAGATTTCATAAGATGGAATAAGAGGAGATATAGTTGTCATACATTCCTAATTCCATATAAAATGTAAGATTTTGAATTGGAAAGCTACAACTCTGTTTTTGAAGTTTTTACTTTTTATATGATTGTAATGAGAGTGTGGCTCCCACATATTTGAACAAAGAAAGTTATTAAAAAAAATCCCACATATTTGAACAAAGAAAGTTATTAAAAAAAACACACACACACACACACATACACAGAGGGGAACAGAAAAAAAAAAAGTAGTGTAATGGAGAGTAGAAGAGGATTATTTAAGTTAACAAAACAAAAGTAAGAGATGGTCAAAATTTAAAATGGAAAAAAAAAAAAAAAGAAGGTACGGATGGAGGGAGAGAGTTAATGAGAAGGCAAGTAAATAGTGAGTGGGGTATGGTGGGGGTGAGTGGTCCATTCAAGTTTTGATTTTGATTTGGGGTAGGAGGGAGAAAAGGCTCACTCGCACCACCTCACCTCATTTTTATTATTGTTATTATTATTTTTTAAATTTTATATATTTTTTAAATAAAAGTATGGATAAAATAGTAAAATTAAAACATTAACTAAAACGTTGCTGATTTTAACACTGTTACTAATAGTCAAAATGTAAGGAAGGTAAGAATAAAAAATAAATAAATAAGAATTTTAAAAAATAAGCATAAAAGGTGTTATGAGGAGGGAGATTTGATTTCATTTTCATTCTCTGCAAATTCAGACTTCTTTCTTTTACTTGGTTGTTGTTTCTTTATTTGAATCTGAGAGCATTTCCATATTTTTTCTTCTTATTATATATTTTAAAAATATATATTTTATTATTGTTGGGGTTTTTGGTTTTTTTTTGGTGTGTCTGCTTCCTCCAAACCACTTCACCTGAGAGCAGAACTGTCTTCTCCAATTCCTTCTTTTCTTCTTCTGCTGCTGATGCTTCAGTGAGCCTAAGAGGCTCGGCCAATCTCATGTAGTGGTAAATCTCAGATTAACTTCTTTTCATAATATTTTGTATCCAAAAAATAATATATATATATATATATATAGATTTATATCTTTTTAGAGTGTGAGGTAAGAACAAGTCACTGAGAAAATCCAAGGCAAGCAACTTCAATGTCAAGAGCAAGAAACAGCGACAAGGGCTTTGCGTTGCTTTGCTTTTCTTTGTTTTTGTCTATTTTTTCTTGATCTATTCTCTAATTTAGAATTTGTTTTTTTCCCTCTTTTTTTTTCAGAAGCAAAGCGATATACGCATTTTGGGTTTCCTTTCCAGATCTGCACCCAAACTGCATCAAAATCGGATTTTGAAATATGGGACTCGGTGTTTGCGTTTTTCTATGACTGCCCACCACCGCCATTGTTGTTTTTTTCCTAGAGGGATTTGTTATTCCTGTCTATTACATTCTCAATTGCTAGGGTTTTTTTCTTTGTGGGTTTCTCTCAATGACTACAAAGCGCGCTTACAAGCTCCGTATCCTTTTCCTCCTCCTTTATTCTTCTCTATTTATTTATTTATTTATTTTTTGAAAAAATGTTTTATTAATATTTATGACTATGAAAATGCGGTACATTTTGGTTGATCCGTGTAACGGTTAGCCTTAACCAGTGTGTGCCTCCAGAGGAATTTGTAGCGCATAGTGCCGCTGTCAACTGCCTCAAGATTGGCAGGAAGTCTTCGAGAGTGCTTGTCACCGGTGGAGAGGATCACAAGGTCAATCTTTGGGCCATTGGCAAACCCAATTCCATTCTCGTATGCTCTTTCTTTTCCTTTGTTTTCTCATTGATATTTTTCTCATTTTTTAGTGGTTTCTATCTGCTCATTGTGCATTTCATTTCCAAACCCACACAATATTTGGTACAATAAATAAGCAAGAAAAACAAACAAACAAAAAAAGACTGTAGTTTGACTAGCAGTGGTCTGATGGGTTCCCATTTGTGTTTTAGTTCAAGCAGCATGCTCCACATAGGTTAAAATTCAAGTATGCCAAAAGTTTGTAATGACAAATGAAAGAGAACATTTTTCATGTGTAAGATTTATATTTCCTGGTTCTGAATTTGTTAGTTTTTTAACACTAATAACCGAGTTATGTTGCTAGAGTTTGTCGGGACATACAAGTGGCATTGATTCAGTCAGCTTTGATTCTTCGGAGGTCTTAGTTGCTGCAGGAGCTGCAAGTGGTACAATCAAGCTTTGGGATTTAGAAGAGGCAAAAAGTATGCTTTCAGTTCACAAAATATTCCAGAACTGCAAAAAAATCTAAATACGAACCTTGTGTGCGTTGCATTATGTTGGGTGATTGTGTTTATTGTTATATTCTCAATTTGATAGTTGGAGGTTTTCTCTTGCATTGCCATTTTGTTTGCAGTCGTTCGTACGCTTACTGGTCACAGATCCAATTGTATATCTGTGGACTTCCATCCCTTTGGTGAGTTCTTTGCATCGGGTTCTCTAGACACAAATCTCAAGATATGGGATATAAGAAAGAAGGGGTGTATCCACACGTACAAGGGCCACACTCGAGGAGTCAATGCCATCAGATTTACCCCAGATGGCCGTTGGGTTGTATCTGGTGGAGAAGACAACACTGTGAAGGTTGGAATTGCATTCTTCTTGTTAATTATTGTTCTTATTTTCGTTCTTTCTTTCTTTATTTATTTTTATCAATTTTCTTTCAAAAAAATATCTGATTTAGATATCTATTGTTTATGTAGGCTATCTTTTAAAAGCTATATGGTCAACTTTGTAAAACTTCAATAAAAAAAATTAATACATGGACCAATTTGAAAGTATGTTTTAGTTTAGGGTAACATTTATTTGAAAAAAGGTTTAGGGACTAAATTGAGACATGTTCTAAAGTATAGTTATCCCTTTATTTCAATTTGGCACTACTATAGACTGCATGTGTAATTAATTTAAACACAATTTAGTCTTTGAACTTGTAGGAATTTTCCTACATATAGTTGTCTCAAGTGAAGGAACTAGTAATACTTTTTTTGTCTGGAAACACTTTTAAGTGCATGTATGTTGTGAATGTGTGTATCTAGACACACATGGAGTTGATTTAGCAAAAATGAAGGGCCTAGTTTCCATAAACTTTGTAATTTCAGTATTTTCTCCATGTATGACATCATCTGCCAGCAAGTTTAATATGATTTTGGAGGTTTATAGCAGATTTTATCATTTTAACAAACTTTAAGCTCTAGCAACTCTTCTTACAGGCTTCAGAACAGAATTTTATTTTCTATTAGGAGTTCCGACAAGAATTTATTTCAGATATTTGTAAATTGGATCTCTTTAATTTTTCCATTCTTGAAACGAATTACAACTCCATAGCTTTAAACCTCAAGTTCCCATATATTAAAGCCCATGGGATCAGCAAAACATGGATAAGTTCCCAATATGCCCTGTGTCAGGATTATTGCGTGGTGATGGTCAGGTGCCTGTAGGGGCATTCCGATGGAAACTTGATTGGTGGTCTCTAGAGTCTGAAATGCATCAAGGATATTGCATGTGCTGGCTTTTTGTACTTTTTTGTTTGTTAAGTTACCATCAATCCCAAAGATTTAAGCTGTTAGGAAGCAAGATGTCACTTCCTTTGCTTGGAAGTCCATCGTATAACAGGATAGAAAGTGGGCCTTCCACTTGCAGTATGAAAATTAACAAAAATGAGGATTAACATGATTTCAACATAAGAACTATTAGAAAACAAGATTTTAATACAATGTTAAGTTATTGTTGATTCCAAAAAGTTTAAGCTATTAGGAAGTGAGCTCAATTATGAATATCAAGCTAAACTTGTAACACAGTGTCAGCTGCCTTTTTATATATATGAAAAGAAACAACCCATTACAAGTCTTGTGTTAGTCTTTTATTAAATAGAATCCTCCTCCTAATTTGAGAAAGAGGAAAAGAATGGCTTGGATGTTGATGGCTACCTAGATGTGCACAAAGAATAAGAATTACTACTGGATATTTGTCGTGCTATTTCATCAATGAAGAAGGCTGGTTTTGGTGCATAGATGTGCGTAATTGTGAAAGTGCACGAGTGTCATAAATAATCTAATTAATTTGAAATATGTACTTGCTTTATACTGAATGGGACTTACATGGTGCACCATTTAACAGTTGTGGGATCTCACTGCCGGGAAGCTTCTTCATGATTTCAAGTGTCATGAGGGCCAGATTCAGTGCATTGATTTTCATCCCCATGAGTTTCTTCTGGCGACTGGTAGTTATTCTATTCCATTAAATGCATATTTCATTTTAACTTCCTGCGATTAAAATGCTGTCTGTGTCATCACTGTTGTTGTTTGTCCCATGATGTATGTTGTCAATACTCATTGCTGTCATTAATTAAAACAGTTAAAAGATCTACATATCTCCTTATTTACTGTTTTTGAGTGAAAATATTTATATTTTTGTTCATTTTCTTTCCCAGGTTCAGCGGATAGGACAGTTAAGTTTTGGGACCTTGAAACCTTTGAGCTAATTGGTTCAGCTGGACCTGAGGTACTTTTACATCCTAGGCAGTACTACTTTCTTTGCTTGAAACTAATAAAGTTAGAATTCCATGTTTCCAACGCATGAAGTATAATTTTCTTATTATGAAGAGAATCAGTCTGATTATAGTTGTCTATTTCAGACCACTGGAGTGCGTTGTTTGACTTTCAATCCCGATGGGAGGACCCTACTCTGTGGACTGCATGAAAGTTTGAAGGTGAGCTCCAATGCTAGTTCTTACTGATTGGTCTAATGAAATTATGTCTGTTCATTCTTTAGTGTTTTATAGGTTTTCTCATGGGAGCCAATTAGATGTCATGATGCTGTGGATGTGGGATGGTCTAGATTATCAGATCTTAATGTTCATGAAGGAAAGCTTTTGGGCTGCTCATTCAATCAGAGTTGTGTTGGAGTATGGGTTGTTGATATCACGGTATTTCTCAAACCTATGCTTCAGATTTGCTGGATTTTCTTGTTTCATAGTTCTAATCATGGTTAGTCTTAGTATTAAGCTGCTGATATGCTGCTTGCAACTCTTTACCTCTTAAACAGCGAACAGAGCCCTCTACAATCAGTAACACAAGCAGATTAAATGGGCGTTCCGAATCTAAATCTTCTCCCAGTGGGAATCTGTCACTAGTGAATGAAAACAATGCCAAGTCTAATTTGGGAAGATTCTCTGTTTCTCAAAGTACAGATCCTTTAGCTAAGGAGACAAAATCTCTTGGAAGATTGTCTGTTTCTCAAAATTCAGATGCTGTAAAGGAACCAAAAGTTTTGACATGTAAGTAAATGATTATTAATTTTTTAGTATGTTACCATTCTTGCTCATGGTATTTTTTTTGGTTGAATATTGTTTTTTGAAATAATTACTAAGTTGCATATGCACTCCTGGTTTTGTCGTAATGCAGTTCCTAAACTTTTTATTTTTATTTTTTCAAAAATCAATGTCACTGATGGAATATGACAGTCTTAATAGGACCTCTGTTAGGTTCTCTTTTCCATTTAGTCGAAATTGATCACCTTATACATGTACACAGTCTACATGGACATATATCCTAAAATTAAATATTTGTTGGAATAAAAATGAAAAGAAATGAAGAAAATGATATATTATGCTTATTTGAGAAACAGTTGTTGTAAATAAATTCTTTAATTCACATAAGTATTCTCCATGTAGACTGTCTTTGTAGATGCCAGGTTGCCAATTTCTTCAAGATCTAATACAAATCCTAGGATAATGAACTATTTTACAATATGTTGTACTTCTGGAAGGAAAAAAAGGCTTAATATCCCAAAATATAGGGGTGATTATTGTAATTATCCATTTTTCGTTTAAGATTCTTAGATATTTGTTATAAAACGCACCCTCACAAGACGTATATCATGGTCATGGATGCTGTATTTAAGTCACTGTTATGCTTTTCATTGGTTTGTTTATCGTTTTTAACTATCTATTTAAATGATGCTTAGATTTTCTTATTAATCTTTTCTTACTCTGGGTGAAGCCATGGGAAGTGCACCTGGTACTCCTCAAAGGATTAATGTTAATTCCACCCCAAAGACTATTCCAGCCAGTTCAATGGCACTACCTAGCACCACAACCCTAAAGAGGAATTCTGCAAAGGCCCATTCAGTGGCTAATGTTCCAACTTTTAACAAATCAGATATCATTCCTGTTATTGTGCCCAGAACTAGTATAAGATCGGATCTTGCAGCTGAGTCCAGAAAGGAGGGTGGTCTGGTTGCAAGAACAATGCCACTATCTTTGCAGTCAAAGGCAACTGAGTTCCGAAGGTTTCCAAATAGCAGAGAAGAAGTGGATAAGCCTACTGTTCCTGTAGTTTCTGAACCCACTCCTAAAGTTGCTGAATTCAGCAGTGTTGCAGATAGAAATTTTTTTCCTGCAGTTACAAGCTCAACACATGGAATATCTACTACTGCAAAAGATGAAAGATGTAATTTATCTGGAAAGCAAGAAACAAGTTCAATGATGGAGCCAACTGCTAACTGCGAGCCTGAAATTTGTATGTATTTAATTTTTTGGAAGTATCATTTCCTTTGGATCTTCTATCCATAAAATTTCAAAATAGTTATGCTTTTCCTCTGGTTGGTTATGTATTTAATCTTGTCTGATTGCTTATTTATAATTAGTATATGCTCAATGACATGTTGTGGCTTGGACTATTTTTGGTTTTTTCTGGTTTGTCTATCATGTGTCTGGGTGTGTTTGCTTTGTTGAGGTCTGAATATCGGTTTGGCACTTTTTGTTATACCATGCACCATGACCATAAATATTTCCATCCTTCATGAGATAGATTGGTGACCATTCATGAACTTGTGTTGTGTGAAAGTGAAACAACCAGGCCATTAAAAGTATGGAAGTGAAACAAAATAATCTGTACCTTATTTATGATCCTTTCCCTAGGTTTTAGAGAACAATATTTTATTACATTTCAATCCCATATTCCCTGCCATGTTCTCAGCTTGTACTAAAGGTTGTCAATGACAATGATTCTTGGGAGAGTAAATTTTGGGGAAACATGGTTTTACCTGGACAAAAATGGAGTCTCAAGAAAAGAGGTATTACCTCAAGGGTGATGGGACCCTAAAATTTAAAATGCAATTGGCATTCACTAATCACATTAAGGGAACACATACATCTTTTTGCATTAGTATTGATATTATCTGGTGCCTTTTGCTGTTCTGCTCTGCTGCCCCAACTTTAAATTATTTATTTACTTGTAATTTCTGTATGGATGAATGCCTTCTAGTGTGCATGTGCTTGGATATTTGTGTATGAACACATAAATATACTTTAAGACTGACTATTGCATTGTGAAGGCTTAAAATCAAGTTTTTGTATCAGATGAAACTCGGGGGCACAAGGTGAATAGAGATGCATACCCTATTGAAGCTCAAAGAGGAGGTATAGGCATAGCCTTTTTTTTTTTTTTTTTTTCCTTTTAAAAAAAAAATTGATGCCTGAGTAATTTACAGAAGTATAAATTATAGAATTTTTGGGTTATGAAAAACTTAGGAAGGACGCGCACAATTGCTGTGAATTGGGAGAAAAGAGAAAGATATTCTAATTTTGAGGGACCTACGTCCAGTGTTTCCGATGCAACAGTATCTGCAACAAATGTGCTTCCTCCGAATGCAGTACGACCCCTCTTCAACTATCTTCTGCCATTCTCTCATTTTTTTTATTTCTCTACAATTGGGCAAGTATCACATTTTATGTTGGAGACCTTTTGGTGGACTCAAGACTGTTAGTCAATTTTTCAAGAATAAAATTCAAAATTGTTTAAACACAATTGCAAATTTAGTACTTATTTCCAAACTGTTCCCTTTCTCATGGTATGATAAATGTGCTTCCTCTGAATGTAGCATGACCCCTCGTCAATTTTCTTCTGCCCTTGTCTTATATCTTTTAGTCCTTTATAATTGGGCAAGTATCACATTTTATGTCAGAGACCATCTATGGTTTTGGTGGGCACATGACTATCAATCATTTTGTGAAGAATGAATGACTCAACATTGTTTAAACCCAATTGCAAATTTAGTGCTTATTTTTCAAACTCTTTGCTTTCTCATGGTATGATATTATAGCACATGAAATTAGCCTCCATTTGTTATAACTATTAAAGGTAGAGTTTTGTGAGTGTTCTAGCAATAGATTGTTTCCTAATAATTTTCATTAAATGGCTGTTGATGGTTAGGTTAGCAGTCGAAAACACGTTATTTCTATGCACTTTTGGATTTGTTTCAAAACTTATAAGGATAATATCGTAGAACTGAAAATTTTCTTTAAAAGAAATAAAGGTGCAACATAAATCCATTTAGTGGCTTTCAGTAGAAGCTTAAATTTTGGGATCTCTATGTCCAACATTAAGTTTTTCAGATCCTAAAAAAGCAATGAATTTTCCACATTCAAGAAAGCATATTGTTCTAGTAGAGTTTCTGATCAGTTAGTATAAAGATCGTCCAAATCAACACTTACTGCCATGATAGTATAAACAATGATTTTATGACAAATTGTAAAAAAGGAGTATAGTTTGCTATATTCATGACACTTATAGTTTGATTTTTTGTTTATTTATTTAGTATTATTTGTTGGGACATTTTATATAATATTTTTCTTGCATTTGCATTTTCCTGTGCTATTAGAAGTATAAGCAGAGAGGATATCCTCTGTCAACTGAAAAGGAAACTGTATCTGCCAGTGATGAGGATGCTATGGCAGATGTCATGGAACAACATAACCAATTTATCAGCTCTTTGCAGTCTCGATCAGCCAAGTTGCAGGTGATTTTTATTGAAGTTTTAGCTACAATTAAGAGACTCATGTGAGCCACTGTTTAATCATTGTATCTTCTCATCCTTTATAGAATTTCCTTCGTATTATATTCTGTTCTTTGATTAGACTGTCAGGTTGACAGTCTAATACTATAATGTTATTATCAGGGGATGTAATAGCTGAACATTTTCATGATTCTTTGCAGATAATTTATAGATATTGGGAAAGGAATGATGTTAAAGGGGTCATTGTTGCGATGGAAAAGATGGGTGATCATGCTGTAAGTATAGTTTTGGATTGTAAAAGTTCCTTTTTTCCTTTGACTTTTCCTTTTTGAAAATTCTTGATTGTGGACCAAATCCCTTTTTAGTTTAGTTCTTTGTGGAGCTGTTATTTAATGTTGATATTGTTACTTCTAGGTCGTTGCTGATGTAGTTAGTATTATGACGGAAAAAATTGACATTGTCACGCTGGACATATGCACTTCTCTTCTGCCAGTGCTCACAGGCCTTCTAGAAAGTAACATGGATAGGTAAAGATTTACCATCGTTTTCTTGCTGTTTGATGTATTTTTGATATGTGATCTGCAATGTCTTAAGTTTATGTAAATTGTTATTTCTCTTTTCATCCAATCAGCTTTAATTATTTAGGAAAATGAATCTCTTTGTCAAGCCACAGTTATTTTACTGGTCTTGTTTAACTTACCATACATAGTTGGGCCTGTTTCTTTTAAAACTTATGTTAGCGTAAGAATAGCATCTATATCCAACTTTTTTTGTTTTTTTTTTGTTTTTTTTGAGAAATAACAATACAGTATTGCAAGTCATACTGAGGTACAACCCTGTAGCTCTTTTGATTTTGGGTCAAATTTGTTTTTTCTGTGCAAATAATTTTTGGACATCCAGTAAATCTAAGCTGCTTGTAATTTTCTCTTGTTCTTACCATGAGAGGTTCACAGGCTTGTTGGAATGAGCCATTGTCAGCTTTTCACAATCAGATGAATTTATGCCTCAGTAGTTTGTAATAATGGAAATGAAATAATGGCTGATCATAGTTACATCTGCAAGTCTCTCATTGAGTGATCAGTTTTTAACAGCCTGACCATATATATAGGCATTTAGACATTGCTCTGGAAATTTTGCTCAAGCTCGTTAGAATATTTGGTTCCATGATCTATTCAACAATATCAGCATCATCATCTGTTGGTGTGGATATTGAAGCAGAGCAGAGGTGTGCTTTTTCTTGATGTCATTTACATTTTTTTTCTTCCACTTTTTTGACAATAGTCATTAACAAAAACCGAATTCCTTGCTGTTTTTCTTCCAATGGATTTCATAGACTGGAGCGTTGCAACGTTTGCTTTATGGAGCTTGAAAAAGTGAAACGATGCCTGCCTAACCTTACCAGGTTTCCTTTTTAGTTTTACAGTCTCCCTTGTTTTGCAATTTCGTTCCTTCTGGTTGATGCTGATTTCTTCTTTGTTTTCTATTTTATTCATAGAAGGGGGGGATCAATTGCAAAGTCTGCACAAGAGTTAAATCTGGCTCTTCAGGAAGTTTCATGAGAATGGAACTTGAAATTATTTCCTGGCTTACAAGAATTTCCGTTGGTTGCTAAAGAAAGAGGGAGTTTATGCATTTTGTAAGTTGTAAACCTCTCTTCTATGCAACAACACCAGATGGTTTTGACTTTGGAGTCTCTGTGTCTATGTCTGCCCCCGGCTCAGGTCCTGCCCTTTCTTGTAAATTCAAATTCTTCATGGCTAAGTGGAGGCATTTAACTAGAAAAGCTAATTCTACTTCCTTTACTGAAAAAAAAAAAAAAAAAAAACCCCCAAGAAAAAGGCTAATGGACAAACGCACTCTGACCTCTGTTTGAAGAGTCTACCACTTGATTCAAAAACAACTCTAACCCCATAATCAATATGACTATTTGTAACCTTTCAGTGCCCGTTGATGTTGATTCAATTATTTTTTGAATCTCTGTAAAAGAGATGAGCTAGCATTGGCTTTTTAGTATGATCTGTCTTTCTTGCATATTTTCTTCTATCATGTGTTTGTTTGATTGGACCAACTCAATTTTTCTTGGCTGTGATGGGGGATAAGAGAACATGCACAAATTATTTCATATAAAAGACACTCCAATTGTTTTTTATAATTATGACGACTAAAAATTTAGGCTCCGAGACTTGAGCATTATCGAATATGGGAAAGCCTTGTGGTTTGAAACCTTTTGCCTTGCAAAGTTGGATTTAAATTTATCCCAAAGGGTGCGCCTTTGGGTTTGATCATGGGTGGTTTATAGATTTTGATGGTCTCTTTTCCATCAGCTGCAAATTTTAATAGTAAGTGGTTAAACGCATATGGCATAACATGATCGAGATGATGTTTACATATTTCGTTATTTCAGTATAAATTCTTCAAAACCACAAAAATATGCAATAGTCCTACTTGTTTTCCTTATCTCATTTTGCTTTTATGTTTTCACCAAATTTTTTGTCACTGTACAGTACTATTAAATAAGTAAGAAGAGAAGCATATGAACCCTTAATATAAGAGATTTTATTTTTTTTGGTTTGATAAAATATTATAAAAATTAGAGATTTCTTTATTTTTAAATTATTACCATATCAGCCCTAGATATTTAAGTAAAATCAATAAATATTTTCTAATATGTGCAAATATACAATATTTTTTCAATCATCTTGAAGAATATATTGATATATACGGCAATTTGAAAGGGGTAAAATAGAATCAATGGTAGCAAACTGAACCAATCCTGGAAGAGGAAGAGGAATGGTATTGTAATTACTTGTACGTCTCTTGTTTAAAACTACGATAGAGAAAAATCATCTTCTGCCTGTGGTTGGTCAGCTTATGCTTGTGTCACTGTATGCAGGTTAGCGCCCTGCATGTATATGTTAGCATCCATAATAAATGGTTCGATGATAGGCAATATAAATGGTCTAATGATAGGTAGGAGATAAAAGTTCTAGTAGTAGATATCAAAAGTCTTACACTGGCAAAAGAATTGATTCGAAGCACGTAGAGGTTGGCGTACTGCACTACTAGGGTATTTGACGGTTTAATTAGTTGGTGTATGTAGTTGAAGAATTTGTATAAATATATATACAATAATATTCTACTAAACGTCTGATTACATGTAATTTATTAGATATATTATCTTTGATGACATAAATTGAACTTAAATCCATAATATAAATATAGAATAAAAATTTTCAATTAGAATGTAGTATGTATATAATATGTACTGTACTATTATAATGGTCTTGCATACCCATATTATTGTGCTTGTGGATCAATAATTATATGTAATTTATGTGAAATAGTCCGATTCTTGTTAGTGAGAGATTGGCTAATGTCTTATGGTATGCATGCGAATCCTCTATGGTAAAATCATATATATATATATATATATATGCGTGTATGTGTGTATTACAATAAATATCTATTCTATTTCATAATGTGTGCATTTAATAATTTATACACGTATTTTTTTAAAAATAAGTATGTGAAAACATTACATATTTTTTTTAAAAAATATGTATGTAAATATTTCAAAGAATATGCATATAGTAAAATCATATATATTTGTCATCCAATTACAATTCATGAGATGTATTATCCAAATAACATATGGTGGACCTTGACGCCTATATCATGGAAGTTGATCGCCTTTTAGGGCATGCAGGTGCAAAGAAGTGCTAATAGGTGGTTAGACGTCTGCCATTATAGCAGAACTTTATATACAATATGAAATTGATAAAAGATATAAAAAAAAAAAAAAATCAATACTCATTTTTTATTTTTTATTTTTTGAAGTCAAAGAACACTCACATTTAGAGAAGAATTGACCAAACGAATTGACTTAATGTGCATAATTAATGTTGAGAAAGAAAAGTAACCATTTTTTTCATGTGAGAGAGAAAAAATTGAAAATTTTACCGATTAGCGATGAAAGAATTAAAGGCTTTGAGGGACTGAAATCTAAAAGGAGGTTATAACGACAGATTTGCGTTACTAGTCATTAATATTATTAAACTTTTAGTCTCTGTCTGGAGGTCTCTCCAAATCTCTAATACAATCTGCGACTTCTTCAGTTTCAGGTTCAGAATTCTGGTTTGGTTTTTGTTTGGATGCTAAGAAAAAAAGCTGCCACCCCACCCACGGATTTTTTATTTACCTCACACTGCATGACAAACCCAGTCAAAATCGCCAACGTGGAGGTTTATATTCACTACATCTACAGCTATATACATTTCAAGCCTCCTCATATATTAAAAAAATATATACTTATATATATATATATATATACTTTTGTTTTTTATTTTTAAATTATTTTTTCTAGGTCAACAATATACATAAGTACTTGGAAGTTTTGTTTTGTTCTTAATTAATTTTGCTCCATTTTCTTCTTATTGAATGCCATATTGTATAAATTATATTAATATTTCCAAAGGAAAAACAAATAAGGAAGCCAAATGTTTTGCATGCAATAAAGGAAAAACATATCTGGCTTTTATGCTTGAATTAAGTGCTTATAGAAGATTAGCAATTATTAAGTGGGAAAAATGGGAGCAAGAGGAAAAAAGGAGTTGTTTTACATTTTCTTTTTTAAATTACATTTTTCTAATTTTGTAATTTAATTAATTACCAAATCCCTGCCAATCCTGCTATACATCCATGACCAATATATCTATTCTATGCTCAGAAGAAAAAAGGAAAAAGAAAAAGCCCCACCACCACCCTCTACCCAATAACAGCTGCTTTGCTTAATTTTGTTTATGGTGGTTCAGAGAGACCCTTTTGGGGAGGGAGAGAGAGAGAGAGAGAAAGAGAGAGAGATTTGGGATTTTAGATTGAAGCAGAAGATAAAATTATGAGATTCTCTCCCTGGGACATTCCTCTTCTATCCAATTCATATACATATTCAAACTTCCAATGTTTTCTTCAATCTGTCACTCCCACCATTCATGTTCCCTCAAAGGTTCCACTCTCCCCTTTCTTTAATTTCCATTTCTTCTTGATTTTTTTTTCTTAAACTTATCCATTTGCTGATATGCTGATGACAAAGTCTTTTATGTTTTGATTAATTAATTAGCTATAAGAGTTAGATAGCATTCTGATTTTAGCCCTTTTTTGATTTTCTTAGCAAAAAAGGGTCTAATACATATCCAAAAATATTTCTATCAGTGTACGTATCAGTATATACATGGTACATTTTGCATAAAAATTAACCATTGTCAGCTTAATTACCTTTTCCCCTTTTCATAACTAATTATATAACCATATATCAAAATAGGCAAATATTGGGTGGTTTTTATTTTTATTAATTTATTTTGGAGTAGTATAGTAAATAGGCAAATGGGTTTTAGATAGAATAAATGTTATAAATGGAATTTTCTGCTGTGGCTATATATATATATATATATAAAAGCTTCAGCTAGCTAAATTCAAAGGATAACTATATAATTTGTTGTTTGTTTATTTGAATGATCAAAATCTTATGCATATGTATACATCGATTGATTCTGTAGACAAGTAGTACAGAAGTGCTAAATGATGATGATGATGATGATGAAGATCAGAGAGTGGGTGTCGCTGATCAGGACTTCTCCTTAAATGAGCTTTGGAAATTGTACGTTGAATGGAGTTTGTTTGGTGTTGGGGTTCCAATTCTCTTGAATAATGGTGACAGTGTCTTACAGTATTATTCTCCATCCTTATCAGCTCTCCAATTTTATACCAAAAAGCCATTCATTTGTTCCACTTCCAGGTATATATAACATGTAGTCATTTTTCTATTACAATATTTTAATGATAAAACCATTAAATTTTTATTATTAACTCTTGGGATTGATTTTAAAATTTAAAATGTAAGCTTTGGCTATATGAATCTAATGACATTAAAACTTCAAGAAAATAATATAATATATTTTCATTTCAATCAAAAATGCATTTTTAAATTTTAAATTTGGAAACAATTCAAGAACTGAAAGAGATGCCTTGATAATTTTCCATTAGAACGGTCAAAATGAAAGAATCCTTACTATAATAAATAATTAATTAGATATATATATATATATATATACATCTTTATACCACTTCAGGCTCATTTTTGCTTGCTTCTTGTTAATTTTCTTCTCAAACTGTTCAAGTTAGTTCAATTATTGTTCAAGAAAGCTCTCAATTCGTACTGATAATGGCAATCACAAACTGATTTTGATGCAAGGAGGGTGTTGGCAAAACAGGAGAGTAGCGAGTCATGGAGTACCGATGACAGTGAGAGTAGTAGCGATGATCAAATTTCAGTGTCTTTGAGTAACTACTCAAGTAGGAACTCAGACATCACTTCTACTTCAGATGATTTTATTCATGACCGTCTTCATGACCACGAACATGAACACGATCATCATGATCATCACAATCATGATCGAAATACAGTTGATCACTTTGGCCATCTGTATTGCCAGTACAATGAGACATCCAGTCCTCATGATAGACTTCCTCTTACTGAAAAGGTATATTGATATTATGCATTCCTAATTTATAGTTTAGACCATTTAAATTAATTAATTAAAGATTAAGAAGCTACAATGTATATTATCATTTGATTATATATGCTTTTGTTGTTTTATATGTGCTTAATCAGATCAATGAATTAGCTGAGAACTATCCTGGTTTACTCAAGTTTCAAAGCAGAGATCTTTCTCCTTATAGTTGGATGGCTATAGCTTGGTATGTATGTGGGATTATTTCTTATAAACTCTGAATTTGCAGCTTCTAAACTTGCTCAGTTAGGAAACATAAATTTCATTTTGCATGCCAGTGGAAGATTAACTAAAATATTGTTGTCTCGATTAAGTACTGCTTGATCAGTATTTTGTTGCATGACTGGAGTTGTTGATATAAAGTTTTGTTGCATATATTAAAAACTTTTCTCAAATTGGTCTTCAATGCTTCCTAGGTACCCCATTTATCAGATTCCATTAACAAAGAACGTGAAGGGATTATCTGCATGTTTTCTTACATATCACACTTTTTCTTCCTTACAAGGTGGGTTATCAGTTTTTTTTTTTTAATTAATATATAAAAGCATACAATCATTTTCTGATCATGACTTCCTGATGACTTTTACCATCAGCTTATTAACAGTTTTTAAATTGCTTCAAGCGTTAAACTTTAAAGATGTATTTGGAATTTAGTCTAGTAAAATGCTAAAGCTTTATACCTTATCCAGATTCATATAAATCAAAAATATATCTTTAGTTCTCAACCCTTGAAGCAATTGAAAGTTGAGACTTGAAAATTTCTATATATGTATGCTCTCTCTCTCTCTCTCTCTCTATATATATATATATATATATCTATATATATATATATATATAAGTTGAGTGGTATCACTGTCTCCTTAGTGGGGGAAAAAGGTTTCAATATTTTATAATTGAGACCCTTGTTTTAAAAACCAGTTCCAATTGAGGATACCTGATAGCAGAGTTGTTGATTTAAGGATTGGATGTTGTTGTTGAATTAGGTCCCAGTAGCATGGCAAAGGAAGATGAGAAGTACTTTAAATGCACTAGTTTAATGGAATTATGTGATGAAGGAGAAAAGTTTACAATGAAAGAAGAAGAAGGCAGTGGAACAAGTTTTTCTCCATTTGGAGTGGCAACTTATAAGATGTTTGGGGAGCTTTGGATAAACAGCAATATATCGGACGAAGAGAGGGTTGGCTCTTACCTCAATGCTGCAAATTCTTGGTTGAAGCAACATAAATTCCAACATCATGATTTTAACTTCTTCATGTCTCGTAGGTACTTTTGATATTATGTTTAATTTCATTGATTAGAGACTTCTAATCAACTTGGGGGGTCTGTTCGAGTCCGTTCCTTGTACCAATATATTTGACCAAGTTTTTTTGAAAAACTACCCTAGCGGTTAAATAGGTATACAAAAATGAAAAGGTACTCTAATAAGGGAACAATACTTTAATAAGGGTTTTATCGCAGTTAGATAAGATACAATTAACTATTAGGATGTTTTGTCAAAAATCTTGGTCAAATACCTTGGTACATGGATAGAAGACAGAATTTTTAGCTTATGATTAATTATCATTAATCATATGTTATCAACAACATTTAGAGCTAAAAAAAAATTTGATTTGGGATATAACTAACTAGCTTAATTAATTAGTTGTGTTAATTTTACTAATGAACTTATGAACGAGATATGTAAATACAGCATGTAAGATGGAATATGTATCTTTTTTTGTATTATCTTTCATCAATTACATGCTTTCAATTTATCAGAAGAAAATAAAATTTATTATTTTATATGTTCTACATGTAATTTTCATTTGATGGTCTTAATTAATTTTTGCGTCATGATCAGCTACCTACTTTCTTAATTAGGATGGCCAAATTCATGGATGAAGATCATGAGAAATGAATAATTTGAATATATACATAATATACATTCTTTGTTTGCTTATAATTTGTTTTGAATCTCAACTTTTATAGAAATATTTTGGAATATATATATATATCTATGGAAATCAAAGGCAATTTAGTAATTTATTATTTTGTAATCAATATGATTTTATACAAAGAAGAAGCTGGGGGTTTAGTTTTGTAATAGCCATTATCTTACAATTTCAAGGAATTAATTCTCAATAGAAACAAAATTAATAGTATCAAATACTTTGCTCTTAATAAAATAAAAGTAGCTGTGACAAATGTTAAAACAAATAAATTAACAAATTACTTGTACCTTGATACAAAAAAAAAAAAAAAAAAAAGAAAAAGAAAAAAAAAGAAAGAAAGAAAGACAACTAAAGATAATAAGTTGAAACTAAGCAGATGAAAGAAATAGTCTTCCAAATTATATTATTAAACCAAAATTAATCATGTTTTGCAAATGTAAAAGATAATTTGGTGATCATACTTCATTGGAAATTGGCTTTGGCTTGAACACATACATTTTGCATGAACGTTGATACAAAGTGGCTGTTAAGTTTCCAAGAAATTCTTTCTTCAATGTCTTGTGCTGCACAACAAAACATATATAACGTAGAGTAGATTGTTAGAAATAAATAAATAAATAAATAAATAAAATAAAATGAAAACCAAAAACAAAATGTAGAACAATAAAAATGTTTTATATCACCTCCCAAACATCTCTAACTTCCACATGAGTTTCAGAGGGAATTCCAATGTCTTCCCATTCAGCTGTAACAGAACGATGCCAATCCCCTCGGTTAAGTAGAACTACAGCTACTCTGTAGCCTGAAAGAGGTCCTGCCCAAATCTGTTACAAAATGCATTATTGTTATCAAAGTTGTCACTATTTTCTTAAATAATGATTGAGTAATAATATAATAATAATAAATTTTTTAGGAAACTTTACCTCAATATCCCCTTCAGCTCTGACCTTTTTAGCTTGGACACCAAGTGAATCTGTCATAGAAAAAAACAAAGCTTTAATTGAAATTTACTATATTTTTCAACCAAATAGTAAAAAGTAGATGCAATTAGTATTATAAATATACCTTGGTTAATAGCAATGACTTCTTTGTTAAAAATGATATCCATTGTGTCTTGTGACATATTTCTCACATCACAACCAATGAGAAGAGGAGCCTTGGAAATGGCCCATAAGCTAAAATGCACTATGTATTCATTTTTACTCATCCCTCCATTTCCCACTTCAAGCATGTCAGGATCTGTATCAAACAGCCATTATTATTATTTGATAAAATTAATAGCTTTTGCCACCGAGAGAAACAATCTAAAACATACTTTAAAAAAACCAATGCTATTGATTTAGAAAAAAAAATAATACAATAATAGAAACTTGATACCAACCATTCCAACCCCCTGGCCTTGCATAGTCTGCATACATCTCATTCATATCAGCTCTAGACAACATACTGAAAAAGAATAAAAAAAAAAAAAAAAGCAAAGCTAATTAATTTTCTGGGATCAATGTTTCAAACTTAAAGCTTAGGCCTATGCTTGGTTCTTAGGGGGAAAAAAAAAAAAAGGGAAAAGAAAAAGGGAGAGAAATTCATCTTACGTTTCCCATGTATCGGAAATGTCGCGGGTAGTTCTCCAGCTATTTCCTAACTTAGCACCCCATTTAGCAGGGTGCATATCACCCCTAATACAACAATAAAACAAAGAAAAATGGAAGTTAAATTCATCTCTCTAAAGCACAATTCAACACGGTTCAATAGCTCTTGATGACAAATAGCATTACCATTCACATAGAGAGAGAAAGATTGGGCGACCCGTTCTCATAATAGCTCGGGTCATTGCAGGGTATCTACAACAATATTAAGAAGAAAAATATTTCAAACATTGATAAACGAAAAATGGTACTACATATTATATGTTAGGCATTTTTAATTTTTTACATTAATTACCTAACAGTTGGTCTTGTGCCATCATTGTGACAATTATCATACTTCAAATAATCAATACCCTGCAAAGGAAATGGCATATATATATGGTCAAAATTTGGCAGCAGATTAACATATAAACATTTTTTATTTTCGAATTAATAATGAATTTGATCACCAGAAATTTCATCATACCCATTCAGCAAAGGTTTTGGCATCTTGTATTTCATGACCAAGTGAACCAGGCATGGTTGTACTACAAGTATAATACCTGCCAATTAAGTAGAGATAAATAGATTTGTACATTAATGAATTTTTGTTTTTTATGTTTTGTTTTATTTATTTATTTATTTTAAAAAAGAAGCTGGGTGAATTGTGAAGGGTATAGTAGAGTCAAAAAGTCAATGTTACCCTGCATCCGAATAGATTCCCAATTTAAGACCTTTGCTATGGACATAATCTGCAAGAGCTTTCATCCCAGATGGAAATGTTGACCTTCTTGGAATTAGGTTACCCTGGATTTCAAATTTCTTCAATAATTAATATTTACGCCTAAAATTTTGTTTGCAACTAAATTAAATTATATAGTATAGTTGTTATTTAGATAAAAATTTTTTTACCTCGGTGTCACGATGTATTTCAGCCCAACAATCATCTAAATAAAATGGCAAAAAATGAAGTTTCTTTCAGCTTAGCTATATTTGTTCACAATAATGGTTAAGAAATTTATGTAAAAAGAAAAAAAAAAAAAAAAGTGAGAAGCACATACCAATATTAACATAGGTATATCCAAGTTTGGAAAGACCAGTGGAAACCATAGCATCAGCTGTCAAACCAAAATAACCAAAAAGGAAAGAAAACAGAGAAATGTCAAACCAAATCAATTTCCCTTTTATTTATTACTATGCTATATATGTATAAGAATAATACAATTTAATTTGTAAAATCAGTAATAGTTTAATCGTTTTGAAAGGGAAAAGAAAGTAACTACTTACCAGTTTCTTTGATCATTTGCTCATCAATGTTGCAGCTGAAATGGTTCCAACTATTCCATCTATCCTCCACAAAAAAAATATAATATTACACACACACACACACACACACACACACACACATTACTATATTAGAAAATTCTGAACCCCACAAGTTTTTCAAGGATTGAAATAGAAGTATAGGAGAATGAAAACCAAAAGTAGTGCTATAGATGAACTTACATATCAGTCAGTTAGAAGTATAACATATATTGTAATGAATTTGAAATGCAAAAATATATACTGGTTTACCTTAAATAATTTTAGGAGATGGATAACAATATTATCATATAATAGATTATAGTATATGGCATAAACTTACCCCATGGGAGGAGTAATACCAATACCATTGGCAAGCAGGTTTCTTCTATGGCTCTGTATATCAACATCATTCATCAATATCCTTCCAGTTGATGCAGAAACTCCATCAAATATGACTAGGCATAAGAATATCACCATCATAATTTGCCCACTCCAATAACCACACCATCTCTTCATTTTTACTAATACTTCTCAATGTACACGCCACTAATTTTACAAAAACTATATTAATAAGTTACCCTGTTAATCATAGTTCTATATATATATAGATTTAACTTGGAAGACTCAAATACCAACTTTGACCCTGACAGTGAGGAACAGTAACTTATCCAAAGTGACCAAATCAGTCCATTGTCAAAATATATAGAAGCCGGTAGTTACAGAATACTAGCAAAATGAATATCTAGGATCTATTAATAAATCAGTAGGATAAGAACAAATAATAACAACAAAATCATGGAAATGAATCTTATCTAAGATTTTTCTATTATTAAAAAATGGTATATTTCATTAAACCCCTACGAATAAAATAAAATAATATATATATTTTTTTTCACGCAAATCCATTTAAAGTTTATATTTGTTTAAATTAACATTTGTATATCTTCATGAAGATATATGTATATATATATCGGAGCAGGTTGTAGATATAAAGATATTTAACAAATATTCTCTTACTTATTGAAAGTTTGAATTTAATGGTGTATATAAATCATGACAATACATATATATATATATAGTATTTCTATTATCAGGATATTTTAATATTAGAAATAATATAGCAAGCAAATTTAACGCATGTTAAAATTTAAAAATGTATTTTAAAATTTATACGAATTATGATTCATTTTGTCCTACTATGACTCTAGTATTTCAGTAACTTTAAATCTCCTTCGTTAAACAGATACAAAATAGATAAAAATGGCCCTTAAAAAAAATTATTAAATTAATTATAAATATATATAGTTTTATATATCTTTTCTGTTTTATCTAGTGGAATACATCGAAACAAATTGAAGTTTTTATGGTTAAAATAATATATATCGTTACTTTTTTTCCTTGATACATCGATCTCCAAATTATATTTATCTTTTCATGCAACTTCTTATATATAATATGGGTGCTGTAAGATCAACGTCCATTCGCCATGAAATAATATTTATTATTATTATTTTTTATTTTTAAATTGGTAGAGGGATTTTATTTTCAGATTTTATTGAACTATGTTATCACAAAAAATCATTATCATCCGGATGTCTAAAGGACAAATTATATTTATCTTTCTAGTCTTCCTCTTTTATTTTTTTAATTATTTAATTATTTAATTATTCTTTATAAATGATATTTTCCTTTTGGTTATGTTTAAAGAAGACAGCTGAGAATCTTGGCTCATCTGCAGAGGAAGCACCGAAGGAAGAACTTAGTGTGACTGAAACTCAAAATACAAGATTTCCCTCAATTTCTAATTTCAGCTTTTTGGTGAGAGATCTAATATCATTTCTCAGATCAATATAATGATCCGCTAAATTATGCTTAAGGGGTTGTGTTTGTAATTACCTTCTCTACTTGAATGAAGCTCTATTAACAAAATCTTTGAAGTATGCTTCATCAACTGGGGAAAACAAGAAGAAGAGAAAAAATTTTAAGTTTCATTTTTGAAGAAAAGTATTAATTGCTGCAGAAAAAACTTTTTCTTGCATTTAGTAGATCAATCCTAGTATATATGAATTAGCAACAGCCTGAAGCAACATTTTCTTGCATATAAGTTGAGAGATATTATCACATGAAGTCTCTAAAATCATCAAACTGTTTTAACCTTTCGATAAATTGATCATTGAACTTGCTAATTTGCTATACTTTCTATCTAAAACTTCGCTATCATGAAAGACCAAAATGAAAATTTTCATATATTTTAGGGACTACATATGCAACCAACACTAAAAAGCCTAAGTAATACTTTTAAATAAAATAAATATTTTTACTTAAAATTATTTAAAAATCTTAAAAAATATATATTTTTTTATAGAAAATCATGAAAATGAATTTTATCTTTTGACCTCTTTGAAAAAAAAAATTATAATCTTTGTAAAAAAATATTTTTAAATTTTAAATTATGAGTCAGAAAGATTTTTCAAATTTAAAATTATTTTTGAAAAAGTCTTTTTTAAAAAGTATTTTTCTCTTACATTTTTTAATTACTGGCACATATGATTTTTAATGATTCAAATATATATATATATATATTTTTTACAATAACTAATGAAATATATGAGAAGAAGGGATAATTACATTTTATTAGTACCATCTAAAATCACTTAATTTTATTTTAAAAGCTTGAAAATCAATTTCCTTGATACTTCCTATTTTCAAAATCTTTACATATTAGTTTAATTGGGTTAAAATTGATGAAAACCGTCAAATAGAGGTCATGTGCGGCTTATGTGAATCCCAATTTAATTTTTTTAATTTATTTTTCAGATTTTCCTCCAATTTTTTCATTTAAAAGAATATAAAAAAATCTAAGAGCAAAAACAAATACCAGATGGTAAATTTTTTTTAAGATATGATAAAAATAGCAAATGGTAAATAAAAATTTCAAGTGCAGGATAAAATACCAACTGGTAAAAAAAAAATTCAAAAAGCCCAAAAAATACTAGATGATAAAAAAATTCCAAGAGCCCAAACAAATAACAGATGGTAAAAATAAAAAAATAAAATAAAATTGAAGAGCCTAAGAAAATACTACATGGTAAAAGAAATTCGAGAGCTTGAAAAAAAGACCAAATGTTCAAAAGAATTCCAAAAACCTAAAAGATATCAAATATTTAAAAAATATTTTGAGAGCCCAAAAAATTTCAAAAGCCTAAAAAAAAATACCAAATGGTAAAAAATTTTCAAAAGCTCAAAACAATACTAGATGGTAAAACGATTTCGAAAATCCAAAATAATACCAAATAGTTATAAAAATTTCGAGAGCCTAAAAATTTTCAGATGGTTAAAAAAATTCTGAATGCCAAAAAAAAATTTCCAGATGGTAAAAAAACCCTCCTAGAGCTCGAAACAAAAATACCTAATGTTCACAATAAATTCTAAAAGCCTGAAAAACATCTGATGTTCTAAGTGAGCTATTAGAATTGTTTTTGAATATTTGATATTGTTTTGGACTCTTGGATTTATTTTTATATCTACTAATTTTTTGGACTTTCGGAATATCTGTTATTTTTTTCTAGCACTCCTAATTTTTTTTTAACCATCTAATATTTTTTCAAGCTCTCAAAATTTTTTTTTCCCATTTTGGATTTTTATCGTGCTTTCAATTTTTTTTAACCATCTGCTTTTTTTTCGGGCTCTTGGATTTTTTTTTAGCATATGGTATTTTTTGGGCTCTCAGAATTTTTTTTTTTAGGATCTAGTATTTTTGTTCGACACTCAGATATTTTTTAATTGTCTGGTTTTTTTTTTTTGGAACTCTCAGATTTTTTTTATCAGTTAGTATTTTTATCATGCTTTTAAAATTTTTTTACTATTTGATATTTTTTGGGATTTTCAGATTAGTTTTAATATCTAGTGTTTTTTGAGCTCTCAAATTCTTTTTAATCATTTGATATTAAATGTGGTTTTTTTAGACTTTGAATTTTTTGAATTGTTTTAAATGAGAAAATTTAAATAAAATTCTGAAAATAAATTAAAAAATCAGTTTCAGTGGTCATGTGTTAGAACATGATCTCTATTTAACTGTTTCCATCAATTTTGATCTAACTGGATCAATGTGTAAATATTTTGATGATAGGGATACATATCAATGTGAGAAAATCAATTTTAGAGCCTCCAAATCAAATTAAATGATTTTAGAAATTACTAAAGTGTAATTTTTCTTAAATAAATGGCTTCAATTTTAAGAATAACACTTTTAAAAATAATTTTTACACGTTTTAAAATTTTTATCTTTTTTGAAAATATTTCAAAGGATAAAGTGTACTTTCACAAATTTATTTTCATGATTTTCTATGCAAAAAATTAATTTTTAGATATATTTATTTTTTTACTTATCATTTAAAATGATTTATCCCACATTTGGATGTGAGTGTCATATCATGTGTATTAACCTTGCTTAATAATATATTTATTTTATTGAAAAATATATTTAAAAGTATTATTTAAGTCTTTTTTAGTGTTTATCACACATGTAGTTCCTAAACTATATAAAAGTTTCACTTTAATACTCATGATAACAGAATTTTGGACGAAAAATTAGTTGGAACTAATTTTGTAACAAATTAACAAGTTCATGAACTAATTTATCCAAAAAATAATTTGAGGATTTAAATGTTACTATCAATATAAATTTAGGGGCCTCTTGTGATATTGTTCCTATAAGTTATAATACTTCTTTAAAACATGAAATTTAGTGTTTTGGAGTTTGACTTTATTTTTGGAAGAGCAACTCTTATCAACCAATGTGGATTTCAAAGGGTTTACAAAAGGGGTTTAGTTTAGACAGACACATTATATATTCATAAAATGTGGCTAGGGTCATAAAATTTATACACCAAATAAATTTACCAAAATGGTGAGGACTTTTATTCATGGTGTACAAAAACCTATATGTTCCAAATTTATAGAAAATGAAACCAATAATACTTTGCCACATTATTTGGTAACTAATTTTAATAGCCTAACATTATTGATATTATTGATATTTATATTGTTAGGGAGAGCAAAAGACCGAGAGTAGAGATTGCTAGAAACATTTGCTGGAAGCCTCCTCATGATTTTTGATAAGTTAAAGACTAAACAGTAAAAAAGAAAAATAATTCAAAGATGCATGACGTGAAGATAAATTGGAGAACAAATGTGTGGATTAGTTGAATTAAACGTTTGAAATGTTGTTATTATTATTATTATTATTATATTTTTCAATTTATTACATGAAACATTATTATGTAGATAATAAGTCCTTGTAATATCATGAAAACAATATTTTGTTATCAAAATTATTAAAGCTTATCCAACCTAGAAAAAGCTATCACATATAATAAGGAAAAGTAGGTTGATAGATGAGAATTGGAAAAGGTTTTTTTTAGTTTTCTACTCAGTTGGTTTAATAAAGTATCTTAAATTGAAAATGTTATTAAAAATAAAAAATAAAAAACGACGGCAACAATCTTAGTGAGTTTTATTTTATTCCTTCATCAAGGATTCTTTCGTGATAAATGTTTCAAAATCTCAGTTCAAAGAGCAAGTTGAGTGATTAAGAAGCTATGTTTTCAAAAATAACATCCACTAAGAATCCTTTATATACTCTCCAATTCCGACAACAAAGGAGATTTGGGGATCCGAAAACAACAACAAAAATGATAATAAAAAGCGAGTGCAAGTAGTTTGTAATATTTTTCACCATGCATTTTCCAGAATTACTGTGAGAAAAAAGGATTAGAATGGAAGTGGCTGGAAACACAGGACAGAGCACCTGGAGAAACTATGGAATTAGAGTCTGTTATCTTGGGAGAAAGTATTACCCTTTGTGGTTTTAAATTAATTAATTAATTATATTATTATTATAATCCGCTGACCTTGAAGAATTTATCAGTAGCAGGTTTTGGAATATAATTTTATGATTTTCTACTTTTTGTACATGTGTGCCTAGTGATATATTGGCATATGATTATCCATGTGAAATCCACTTTCAACTTTGGCTTAAATAAAAAAGCATGACATATGGTTTGGTTCTCTAAAATATACAACTTCAACTTAAAAGAGAAGGAAAATATAATTTATGGTTCTGTACCTATTTAAGTGTAAACCTATTTTGGTTAATCTTAGTTTACCGTATGCTTGTTGAGAGGACTCCTAAAATGCAAATAAATATTACAAATATTCCATTTGATATAAGCAGTTGATGAAGAATGGTTACATTTTGACTGTCTTGCAGTCACAATGATTTTACTGTATGGTATGTTTTTGCAGAGATTTGCTTCTTAAGAACAAGATGATCCTGTATTAGCCATAAGTAAAGAGCGTCAAATGTCAATGAAAAGATTGACCCCCACTTAACACGAACATAATTCTTGCATCTCTTCCATATCATAGTTGTAACTTGTAAGTTTATCATCCGGGTTTTCATTTTTTTTCTCTGCCGTTTTCAAATGATGATGAGCTTCTGGTATACACATTGTCCATATCATACAAAGTAATGTATTTAATTGAATTAAATTGTTCAGATCTGTTTGTTTATAAATCAATGGCAATCTGGATAACGCAATTAAAAATTGTTTTAAAAAAAGCTTCTATCTTAATAACTTGATAAGCATTTTGACAACAGGCATTGATGCTTATAACTATAGATTGTTTTCAGCATAAAAAAATTATGATATTCCACGCTTTGTGTATGCCATGTTGTCATATCTGGTAATAGACATGACAATGTTCAATTTTTTTGGTGAACGACATTGTTCCATTTCTTAATACGAAGGTTTTCTATCATTTCCACCTTCAATTATTATTATTATTTTTTTACCTTCTCTTATTTTAATGTGGTCAATATTTAGATCCTTGTCTAAGATTTTCAAATTCTCTCTCACCCACAGTAAAATTACCATAATGTCAAACACAGAATAAAGGACCTGTAGCTTGTGGCACTACCAAAATATAAGTAACTTACTCTCTTATGCTGCAACATATAAAAAGAAAAGCTTTTTTGACCCGCAACATTATTATAAAATTTCATACAGGTTTTTTGCAGCATGTTCACCAGACAAAACAAATTGTTAAAATGTCACTGCAGTGACATCAGGTGACCAAGCATCGAAAACGAGCACAAATGGAAGAAGAGACCGCACTTTTGGTCATACTGATCAAGAAACTGGCTTCAACACATACATTTTGCATGAATGTTGATCCACAGTTGCCGTTAAGTTTCCGACAAATTTTGTCTTCAAAGTCTTGTGCTGCACAATAGAGCCATACATTACAAGATGAACTTGGACAGGATTATTACAAGAAGAAGCCAATGGCAATGAACTGTTACTAGATCATTTTGTACATACCTCCCAAACATCTCTGGCTTCCACAAGACTTTTAGGGGGAATTCCAATGTCATCCCATTCAGCTGTAATCGAGTTCCGCCAAGGGCCACGATTCAGTAGAACAACAGCAACTCTGTACCCTGAAAGACGTCCTGCCCAAATCTGTTGCAAAAAGAGAGAGGGGAGTTTGTTTTCTTTTGATTTACTATCACCTCCATTTGTAAAAAATAATAATAATAATAATAATAATGATAACAATAATAAAATAATTAATGGGAAAAATTACCTCAAGATCCCCTTCCATTCTAACCTTTTTGGCTTGGACACCAAGTGAGTCTGTTATAAGCAATCAGCATAACCCAACATTTAGGAAACCTTTAACTCAAACTATTTCACCCAATCATTTAAACAAAAAAAAAAAAAAAATAGTTGTCTGTTGAGGGTTAGATGTGATTTTACCTTGGTTAACAGCAATGACCTCTTTGTTGGTAATAATCTCCATTGTGTCTTTTGTCACGTTTCTCACATCACAACCAAGAAGAAGAGGAGCCTGCATAATCATGAACATGTAAAGCAAACTAATGGGGAACAATATATGCTTCCAAGTGAAGCTGAGCCAAGATGCAAAAGGGTACTGTCTGGAGTACCTTGGAAATGGCCCACAGACTAAAATGCACTATGTATTCATTTTTAGTCATCCCTCCATTTCCCACTTCAAGCATGTCGGGATCTGTCAAAACTCAGAAACAAATTCCGTTAACATCTTTCTTTAGCAAATGTGAAAAAATGGAACATGGTAACTTTTTTTGATAGAAAATAGAGCTTCTGTATAATCAAAACCATTATCACTTAGTTCCATAGAATTTCTCTTTTCTACTCCCACCAAATCCCTTGAAGTGACCAATCACTAGACCATAGCAATATCGAGAAGTACAAATGAAACAAAAGTTGAGCTGCTATCTCAATATGTAAAAACAGATGGTCAAAAAATTATCCAGTCCATCCATATAATCCTCCAAAAGGCTCAAAAACATGCTTACACTGGATTTCCTTTGCAGCAAGTCAAAAAATTCATCTTTCCACAAGCTAGAAGTTAATTAAACAGGTGAAACTTTGTTTGGACAATAGATAATATCTCGGAAACATGGATGATATTGCTTTCTCTCCAGTCTAAACATCCCCCAAAATCTGACTTATCCACAACCTTCCTTCTGCAATTCCACCTGACCCTCTAGTCACCTAAATAGAATCTAAATCATTTTTTCAATGCTCTACTTCACAACTACCATCACTATCCGAGCAAAGCAATATTGGTATAATATTTTCATAGTAAAGAATGCATACTAACCATTCCAACCACCTGGCCTTGCAAACTCTGCGTATATCTCATTCATATCAGCTCTAGACAGCATACTGCCAAAGCAAATGCAAAATTAATCTTATGGGACTAATGTTTCAGATCAACAGTTGAGAATGTAGTGAAAGTTTAAAGAATTTACCTGTCCCAATTATCAGAAATGTCATTTGTAGTTCTCCAGCTATTTCCTAACTTAGCACCCCATAAAGCAGGATGCAGATCCCCCCTATTATATAACAAAGCGAGAGAAAAAGAAAGTTAAACCCAGTATAAAAGAAGTAGAAGCATGACAACAGAAAACATAGCAACATCCATAGCTCATGAATCATGATGACAAATAGAATTACCATTCACATAGGGAGAAAAAGATAGGGCGACCTGCTTTCATAAGAGCTCGGGTCATTACAGGGTACCTACATGAACACGAAAACAAGAAGCATTTGCATATGGGATATTAATCATTTGAGTATATTAGAAAAATTTTACCTGGAAACATTTCCAAACAGAATATAAAGAAAATCATTTACAATAGAAATGGTATTATGATAAATTTTACATTACCTTACAGTTGGTTTTGAGCCATCATTGTTGCAGTTATCATACTTCAAATAATCAATACCCTGCCAAGAAATGCATATATAGTCAAGATAGGGCAGACGTTATCGCAGATACAAGTAAGAAATTAAGTAGCAAATCGGGAATGCTCAGAGGATTTCACACCCATGAAGCAAAGGTTTTGGCATCTTGTTCTTCATGACCAAGTGAACCAGGCATGGTTTTGCTACAAGTAAAATACCTGCAAAGTAGAGGTTGATGTATTAGCCTTTGTTTAAAAAGCATGAGGTGCTTATGTTTCTGTTAAGTTATACTAGGGTCATCTTACCCTGCATCAGAATATATTCCTAACTTGAGACCTTTGCTATGGACATAGTCTGCAAGAGCTTTAATACCAGATGGAAATGTTGACTTCTTTGGAATAAGATTACCCTGGCATTGAAATTCTTTCAATAATATTTAACCCTAAAATATTGTTTGCAACTAAAATCTTCTCGCTATTATTTACATAAAAATTTTTACCTTCGCATCACGATGTATTTCGGCCCAGCAATCATCTATTTACAAATGGTAAAGAATGAAGTTGATGTAAGCTACGTTGTTCACAATAATGGTTGAGAAACAAAAAAATGAGAAGCACAAACAAACCTATATTAACATAGGTATATCCAAGTTTGGAAAGACCAGTGGAAACCAAAGCATCAGCTGTCAAAACAAGGGAAAGAGAAAATCATGTTAACTTGTGAAAATACAAAATAAGCAATGGATCTCATTTATAAGTATAGACGGAATACAATTCAACTTGAAAAAAATCAGTAAACCTTGAACATTTAAATGGGAAAAATACATTAAAAGGTGAAGCATGTATATGAAATATTGGGAACTAACTTACCAGTTTCTCTGATCATTTTCTCATTAATGTTGCAGCTGAAATGATTCCAACTATTCCACCTATCCTCGAGAGAAAAGAAAAATATTACTAACAATAAATTGCCGACCCCACAAGTTCTTGAAAGGGGAGAGAGACAGAGAGTGAGAGAGAGAGAGAGGAAAAGAATTGCAGAACAGTTGTCACAGAGGAGTATTAACACTATAAAATGGTCTTCCAGGCATAGCAATTAATTTGAATATGAAAGACATGAAAATATGGAAGCAAAAGAAATTTCATCTGGTTATAAACTAATTCAGATCAAACAGATAAGCAAGAAAACCCATTGATGGAATTCAAAAAGATAATCCATTACACCATTACACTGAACAAACTAAGAAGATTGAGAGTGCTTACCCCATTGGAGGAGTTTTACCAAGACCATTAGCAAGCAGATTTCTTCTCAGCTGTTGGTCTTGCACATCTCTTGCAGAGACACCCATTACCATTAAACATAGTATCACAAACATTACACTCAGTGTCTTCATCTTCACTACTTTCTCTGCTGCTGCTGCTCAAAAAGAACTCACTATTTTTGTGGTATCCAAAACCAAATCAGAGCAGTGGCAGAGTAATTTCTTACAATATTTATATTATTACATGGACTGTGGATTATGGGACATGTAGTGTGTGTCTATATATATATATATATATGTATTTATTTATTTTTTGGGTAAAATGGACATGTAGTATTTGTCGAATATAAAGTTGGATGTATTATTATTATTATTTTGGTAAGCATAAAGTTGGAGAAAAAAAAAAAAAAAGAAAAAGAAAAAAAAAGTAGGATGTATTATTGGAGAGATAAAGGACTGTGTGAGTGTATATTCCGGTCTGGTAAGGAAATCCTTGTCTGATACCAAATTTGCCCTTCCTTCACTGTTTTCAGTCCCCCAAGGAAAAGTATCTTTTTGGTGGGCAATTAAGACTTTAGGAGTGACATAATAAGATAAACAATAGAAATTTCTTGGTGTATATTTCCAAAATGGTGTTGAAAGATGAAGACAATTAGACATACATAATATAAGGAAAATTAGTAAAGTCTATTTTTTTTTTTCCTTTAAAAAACGAAGAATCCCAAATTTGTGTTACAAAATTATATATTTTAATAATATATAGTGGGATAAGTACAATTATAAATTATATGAAGAGTTTTTCTTTTTTGGGGTAATAATTATACGAAGAGGTTGACTTGGAATTCATGAATCATGGGGTCTTGCAGTTTTTTGGGGAGAAACAATAATACATGTTTCATGGGTGAAATTGTTTTTTTTTTTTTTTTTTTTTTTTTTTTTTTTTTTTTTTACATTATCCATTATATATATAGTTTTGGAGAATATTCTATCGATAGAAGGTTTTATTCCATACAAGTTAAATGCATAAATATAATATAATGGCTTTTATTACTAAAATATAAGCTATTAATTTCACCAAATAACTTTTTGGATACAAAATGATGTGTCATCCAGTGGTAAAATCTGTCAAATAGCTATTCGAATATTTATAGTTATATAATGAATTTAGTTTTTATTCAATTGTTCATTTTCCTTTATTAGGTTTTAGTATTAAAAATAAAAAATAAAAAATAATTAAATAGCTAAATAATTATTGTATATAAATATATATATATATATAGGATGGTCAAAAAATGAATCTAGAATTAGTATTTGGTTTTAGCTGGGGAAAAAAAACAAAAAGTAGAATTTGGCAGTTCCGGGTCAAAATTTACTTATTTTTGTCAATTTTTCATTTTGGTCCTTTTTTTTGTCAATTACTCATAAGATACTGTTGTCTTTTCTTTTTAGTCCACGGTCGACCAAAAAATAATTAGTAATATTGAAGTATATAATTTTTTAATATCCACGTGTAGAGTGTTCGAGGAAATAAATATAAAACAATTCAATTAAAGTGAAGAAACCTAACCTATTTTTCATTTTTTGGATGGTCCATTTATAATTTTGTTTTTTGTTTTTAATCTTTTTTGCTTTTGCCTTTATTCTTTTTCAAAGAGACCAATTGATGATAGATGTGTTCCAAAACCTCGGTCACTATTATTATTTTGTTTGCTTCTAATGGAACTCATTACTAATTTGTTATTCTTACCCTATCTAATAAGAAAAAGTTGTCCATGCAACATTGTTTGTACGTGGGGCATAGACAATGAAGCAACGACTAATCATAATATTATATCTTCTTCTTTTTTCTTTTTTATATATATAATAAAAAATCAAAAGTATGCTCAAGCATAAAATCCTAGTATGCTCAAGCATAAAATCCTCTTTTTGAAGCAACACAACACTTATATTCATACCTCGAAATTTAAACATAAAAATATATACTAAAAAAAACCTATAAATTTAATGGATATAAAGTGTAAAATGTACCCTTTTTTGCAAGATGTTTCATTTTCTAATATCCCAACTCTGGATAATCACTAAGATTCAGGTTTTTTTTCTTTGCATTCTATTTTAATAATTTATTTAGCAAATAAAAAAATTATCAGAACTTTTAACAGAATTTTCCACAAATATTCAAAAATTTAAACAGTTACATAAACTAGTTTTGGAAAAGCATCAAAATGCCATAATAGTAACACCTGCTTCTACATCCTTGTTAAATTTTATCACCTAGGTTTACACAGACACTCTACATATTCATACAATTCAGTTAATAATCCCTAAATAAAAGGAAAATGACGTGCAAAAAGGAAAAAAGAAAATCCTACAAAGAGTTCTCATAACCGAGTTTATATCAATCAATATGAACCATCTATATCAGCTACATATATCTTCCATCAACTAGTGGTATGACAACCCAGAATCAGTTCGTCTGCTTTTTTTTTTTTGGGGAAATTGTAGTTTAATTACAAAAAATGAAAATCGCAAGACATGGGTGATAGAATAATCAAATATACATCTATCAACCTTGCTGATAAAACTGGCAAAGCTCATCATATTATGGAATTGAGTTAAGGAATCATGAATAAACAGAGAAACTTTTGTTCATTCTTGAGTATGCACCGAGTATGAGTTTCCATGTTGTTGTATCGAAATCTTAGTCTTCGTCCACCAACTACTCAAAACCTCTAACAATATGAAAAACATCAGGTGGCTGGCCCTTAACTTGTTTCATCTTACTACATCGGCTCCACTTTACCTACAATAGCCTTTTGTGCAGCTCGCCTTTTGGTTTGGATTTGGGAGATGTATTCAGCAACTATGATATGGAACTTTGGAGCAAGCTTGCTTACTGAAGAGACATTAAGACCAGCCTTTTTCAGGTCTCGTACCAGATATTTTTCACCTTTCTGATAATGAGTGGGGCACAAAGAAGGAACTGTGGATCTTAGTATTGGTTTATTACAGAGGAGAGGCCCTGTCTGCATACTGGATATAAGAACGAAATGTTTTAGTAGCTTAAATACTAGTATATGACATAATTACTAATGTTAAATATAGTGAACAAATCAGCCACTTTCATGCAACAAAAGTACAACATTTGATGACCAAATGGCTTCACATGTGCACAAATATGCATGCACATGAGCACACCGACACCAACACATCGTCCCCTTTGAAACAAAAACAAAAGATACATATATATACATCATCTGTTGGGCTCCACCGTGCAGCTTATGCTTGGCCCCTATCGTCAAGTTAAATGTAATATGTGGTTTCTTACTGGTAAAAAAACTATGATGGTGTGAAGCATAAGCTAACCAATGGTGCCTAGTAGATGATTTCTCTACATATAAATTTGAAAGAGAAAAGGAAGAAGAAGAAGAATAAACAATGCACCATGTAGACAAAAATAAACTACAAGATAAATCAGTTTTATCTCAAGGTCAGATAAATTGAGTTCTCTAACTTACAAAATCTTCTCTAATAATTCAAAGTCTAGCTTGGCATGCTGCCCAGCATCAAGACAAACATAAACTGCCAAGTCAGTCTGGTAGAATGTATAAAACTTATATAAGGACTACGTATCTACAATGGAACAATCACAAATTAAACTCGGTGTTTAATTTTACAAATGGCATTAGAAAACACAAATTTCATGATGCCGAGTTGGTTTATCAAACTCCATATTGCAATAAAGAATGTATAAAACAGCATTTTAACTTTCCATGAAAAGCACTTTCCAAAAATTTTATTCCAGCATACCATTAGGTTAATGGCATCTATGGATGAACAATTGATTAAATGGAACAAACAAGAAACAAGTTTGCTGACTCATTGTAACTACATCTCTTTGCCTACGAGAAGGAACAGTCTTCTGGAGTTTCCAACAATAAAAATAAATATTGTAGTTTTCTTCTGTTAAGATTATCTTGCAATTATTGTCTTATAACAGGGGAATTCTTGACTACTATTGAGAAAGAGTCAACACCATCCTATTTGAAGGGTCGATGAAATGGACTGACACTAGACATCAGTTTTTGTAGGAGCACCTTATAGCTCTTGGATTTCGCTGTACTAATAACACTGCAGATGGCCAGATGAGTTAGCTTCTTGGTTTAACGACTTCCAAGAAAAGTGTTGAAGGGAAAGGATCTCTTCTAGTAAATAATTGAGCTTAAAACCTTCATTCTCATACATACATATACATGGGCATAGATACATACATAATAAAACTTACATCTCCATATTTTCTAACCATTCCAATATCCTAGTCATCAAAGTACATGTTTAACATGATCTCCTATTAAGCTCCCATCCAACATTTCCCTGGAAACAAATTATGATGTGATTCAACATATCTGTGATTTACAAAATGCTTTCCGTTCTATAATCGCAGACTTTTATTCTGGTCATCACAAAATTTCTCATCAAACTTTGTTATGAATTTAACAAAATTGATGTTAGGCAAGCATTCAGAATGGCTAGAGTTAGAGTTAATATAGATCCTGATGTGAAATAAGCAGGCTACGATGAAATGAACAAAAGCAATACATGATATGAGATAGAGTGTCTCTCAAATAACTGTAATGAGGAAAGTTTATCCAAACTCACAACCAAATTTCAAAATTAGATGGAAATAGAAAATTAGAGTAAGAAAGATTGACACACTATTGAAAGATGAGCAATATTTCAACTTCATAACTACAAACTACATTAAGATACTCATAATTTCTACATCTTCACATCCAAGTTCAACAGCACAAGTTTTAAACCACACAAGAATATCTTTGGAGAAATAAACAAACCAACTGAACTTGAGTAACTAGTATTAAAGCGGGAAAACTACTACAGCATCACAGGAGTGAGGGAATTATTTCTATATGAAACCAGGATGTTATTATATTCAGATTTAAGATGCTCTAAGGTAATGACTGAAGGACGTTTTTGTCAAATATGCAATATAAGGGAATGACTGAAGGACGTTTTTCTGCATCATTAGCTGGTAATATTCAACTTTCATTAAAAGCCCACTAATCCTCAAATCCTTGAAAAGATACTACTTTCCATCCCAACCAGTTATTTCCCAGTTCTAATTCTTAAGCACTCCCCTCACCCATTTCAACCAAATTCCTAAACTACTTTTTAGACCAAATTGCAAGGAACCAACACAAAACGCATAAAAAAAGCAAACTTTCAACATGGTCAAGATTTTATTGTAGAGATTAGGCCAAAAATTATATGATTTCCACAAATTGCTCCTAATTTTATGTAGCAGTTCAAACAAAACCTAGAGAAAAGTAATAACAGAAAGATAGTAAATTTCCCCCCGCCAAAAAAAAAAAATTTGTTTAAACGAAAGGAATTTTATTTCCACCCTTTTCTTCCACATTTCTTAGCAACCAAACAGGCAAAGGGGAAAAAAAAAAAAAAAAAAAAGAGAGAGAGAGAGAGAGCCAAACCTCTTAAGAACATAGGTGCAACCCTTATAGAGCTTCTGCTTGGGATCAGAGAGTATATGAACATGACAGAACCTGGTCAAAGCCATGGCCTTTGACTTACACCCAGCAACTTGGCACCTCTTGATTTCATCCCCACCATCCAACCCTAAGCCTAACTTGCCATTACCATTATCTTCGTTGGAATTGGCGGAATTGGAATTGGGGTTGTCGTCCTTGAAGGGACTCTTGCCGTAGGTCCAGTAATAATCCCTGTGCTTGAGCTTGACCATGTCCATTATAACCCAATAGTGCTCCCGATAAAGCTTAGCCAGCTGCTTGCAATGGCGGGAACGGCGCTCCAGAACCTCCCGCCGACTGAGGTAGTCGGATTTGGCGAGCACCGCGTCGCGGTCGGAACCATCGATGGTGAGCGGCGGCGGAGGTGAAGGAGACGGAGGAGAGTCGGCGTTGTCGGCCATGGTAGTGAGTTGGTTTAGCTCTGAGACTGGAAGTGAGTTAACGATTCGAGTTGTGTAGAAACTCGGCCTCTTTTTTGGGTTTTGGGCTTGGTGGGATTGAAGAAGTCGGTATTATTATTATTATTATTATTTTTTGGCTTTGGAAACTCTTTTTCTGTGTGTCTGTCACGTAGAGTAGACCTGGCAATTTAGGTCATGACACACGGTGACACGAGAAAACGACACGGAATAAATGGGTTTGGGTTTATTATAAATGGGTTCGGGTCATAATCGGATCAACCCGTTTAACACGATTATTAATCGTGTCATTTTCGGGTTGACCTGTTTAACTCGAAATTGACCCGTTACGATCCATTTATTAAACGGGTCAGTTTCAACCCGACACGATTATACACCTATTACAACCCATTTAAATTTAATATTAAATTAATATTTTATTACTAATATAATATTTAATAATTAAAAAATATTAGAAATTAAAAATTTTATACAAATAATTTTTTATTATTAATTTTTTAAAAACAAAAAATATATTTTTAATAAAAAAAAAAAAATTCAGATCTAACTCAAAAGTCGAGAGTCAAGCCCTATTTTTCAATTTTGCATCTTATTCTCCAGCACACAACGCCGCAGCCACCATAGATCACACCAGCCAGCTCCATTTCCAATCTCCATCAGCCATCAAAGCCTCCTTCCTCTACCTCTGCTTCTTCTCTCTGCCTCATCAGCCAGCCCCATCTCCAAGTAAGTCTTTGTTTCCTTTTCATTTCTACATCTCCTCTATCCTGTGTCTCTTGAGCTTTTTTTTTTTTCTGCGAAACTCTCACTCTTTGCTAAGATTGGTGGGTACATTTAATTAATAATTAAGTCTACATTAAAGTTACATAAGAAGTGATGAATCATTACCGACAATATATAGGAAGCGACGTACGAAAATGCAAGCATTGTAGGTCGCAATTTACAATATAATTTAAAAAAGATTGGGAGCTTTTGACTTCATTTGGGTAGGTTGAATTTGCATCAGATATTTTGCTATATTAAATATATAATTTAAAAATGAGAAAAAAGATGGTTCCCCAATATTTAATTAGTATCCATTGTATACAGACATAGACCCATATATTCTATATAAATGCTAAAAGGTGGCTTTGCAATAAAATAATTAAAGAGAAGAAGAGATAACTTATTTTAGGTTGTTTACTTTAAAATTCTCAGACAGAAATTGACTAGGATGCATGTGAAGTTTTATCAATCCACGCATGAAAGAGAGAGAGAGAGATGACACAAAGACATGTTCCATAAAATTTCCACATAAATATATAATATTTTTATATTAAAGGGACTACATATTTATGAAAATTAACCTTATTTTTGTAAACAGATTGACATGGTTTTCGATTCTGCCATTAAACAATTGGAGGTTATTCTGCCATTTTTATATTCTTTTTTCTTTAGCCATCTTGTACCTCTTATAGCTTGGGAAATGAAAAAATTATATATGTGCATATGTGTGAATATATTTTGCTTTGTGATTTGGAAACAAAAAATTATATACATGTTTATTATAAGGTTGTTATAATATTTTATTTTAATATATAATTTTTTTTGGTTTGAAAACATGTAGATAAACATGGATGGACTTCAAATAAATCTTGAATCAAGTAGCTTTGAAATGCCTATTAATTTAGAAGATGTTGCAAGTCCTATGGAGGGAGTCACAAGTGGGCATAAAGTGAAACGCAAGAGAAAACTCACTTCAAAGGTTTGGTCTTACTTTGATGTGCTTCCTTTGGATGTTGATGGTAAGCAAAAATGTAAATGTAAAGATTGTGGTACCATTTATCTTTGTGATAGTAAATATGGAACGGGAAATTTGGTGCGTCATTTGAAAAATTGTGTGAAAAGAGACACTCGTGATATTGGTCAATTATTGATATCTCAAGATAGAGGGACTATCTCATTGAATGCATCTAAATTTAACTTTGAGCATTTTCGAGAATTGGTAACTTCGGCCATAATCATGCATGATTTGCCTTTCCAATTTGTTGAGTATGAGGGAATTAGAACCATATTTCAATATTTACATCCTGATATACAACTTGTTTCTAGAAATACTGCTAAGTCGGATGTTCTTAAAATGCATTTGAAGGAAAAATGTAGGATAAAATGCATGTTGGATGCAACTCCTGGTAGAATTTGTTTGACTTCTGATTTATGGACTTCTGCAACTACTGATGGATATATATGTCTTACTTGCCATTTCATTGACAAAGAGTGGATCTTGCAAAAGAGAGTGTTAAATTTCTGTTATATGCCACCTCCACATACCGATATAGCATTGACAGAAAAACTATACTCTTTGTTGTGTGAATGGGGAATTGAGACAAAATTATTTTCTTTAACTTTGGATAATGCTTCTGCCAATGATGTCTCTGTTGATATGTTAGTTACTCAATTGCAATTAAAGGGGGCTGTAGTTTGTGATGGTGATTTTTTTCATCTTAGATGTTGTGCTCATATCATTAATTTGGTAGTACAAGATGGGTTGAAAGATATTGATAATGTTGTTCATAAGATTCGGGAAAGTATTAAATATGTAAGAGGGTCACAAGTAAGAAAACAGAAGTTTTTAGAATGTGTTAAATTGTTGTCAATGGACTCTAAGAGAGGTTTGAGGCAAGATGTGCCTACTAGATGGAACTCTACATATTTAATGCTTGAAAGTGCATTGTACTATCGACGTGCCTTTTGTCATTTGGAGCTAACTGATTCAAATTATAAAAGTTGTCCTTCTAGTCATGAGTGGGAGAAGATTGAAAAGATAAGTAAATTCTTGGGTTTGTTTTATGATATCACTTGCATATTTTCGGGCACTAAATATCCTATTTCAAATTTGTACTTTTCCTCGGTTTTCTTTTGTTATGTTACATTGAAGGAAAATATTGAAAGTGAGGATGATTACTTGAGAACCATGGCTAATCAAATGCTTAAAAAATTTGAGAAGTATTGGTCAGAATTTAGTTTGATATTAGCCATTGCAGTGGTTGTGGATCCTCGATATAAGCTTCAATTTGTAGATTGGTGTTATAGAAAAATTTATGGAGCAAGTGGTTCTAGTGAGTTTATACGTGTGAAGAGCAAATTATTTTCAATATTTAAGGAGTATGTTCAAAAAAGATCTTTGACATCTTCTACACATTCTTTGGGGAAAGAAAAGAGTAACACATCTTGTGGTGTTGGAGAAGATGTCATTTCTTTTAGAAAGACAGCTAGTTCCATTTTGAAAGTAAATAACTCTTAAATTTTTTATTAATTTTAATTGTTTGTATTTGTGTTAATTAGTGATTATTTATAATTTTTTGAAAAATAATCTTATTGAAATTTTTATTTTCTAACACTGTAGGAATTTAATATTTGTGAAATTGAAGAGTTAGGTGCCAATACACAAAAATCACAATTGGAGCTTTATTTAGAGGAGCCAAGGATGGCTACTGAAATTGAATTGAATGTGCTTGATTATTGGAAAGCAAATCAGTTTCGTTATCCTGAAGTTGCTTCAATGGCTCGTGATCTATTGAGTATCCCTATATCCACCGTTGCTTCTGAATCTGCTTTTAGCATTGGTGGACGAGTATTAGATCAATTTCGTAGTTCATTAAAGCCTAGCACTGTTGAAGCGATAGTTTGTACAAGAGATTGGTTATTTGGGCAAAGAGGTAATTATTTTTATTAATGTTTTCTTTATTTCATTTGCATATATTAATAATTTTTTTGTTTCACTAATTTATTTTATTAATGATTTTTTTGTTTCACTAATTTATGGAATGCAAGAAAAATTTGAAGCACAACTTGAGGATCTTACTGAAGATGTTTTGAGCTGTGATATCAATAAAGAAGAATCTTCAAGTCAATGCTCTAATTATGCTAATACTCAAGCATAAGGTAATATCAATGTTAAAATTTATTTTATTTATTTTATTTTATTTTAACATTTTAACTTTTGTATTATATTTAATTGATTTTTTATTTATTTATTTTGATATTATGATCCCAGGCTGGATTGTTGAGCACCAAAAATCGACATATTTGGTTTGGAATCTGGACATCGATAAATAAATTTGGAGCATAATGATAGTTATGTCCTTTTTCCTTTGGTTTTATATGTATTATGATAACAATTTGATACCATTTATTTTATTTTGTATTGGTGTTTTACTATTATTAGGACATTAAATTTTATGTTGGTGTATTGAATTTGTCTTTTTTAGCACATATTAAGACTTATGTATTGTGAATTATAATTTTTGGCATTTTAAATAAGTTATTTTAATAAATAGGTTAGTTTTCGGGTTAATAGGTTAATTTTCGGGTTAACGGGTTAATCGATTAGTTTTCGGGTTAATAGGTCAATTTTCGGGTTAACGGGTTAATAGGTTAATTTTCGGGTTAATAGGTCAATTTCAGGTTAACGGATTAATAGATCAACACGACCCGTTAAAATAATTGTGTTAAACGGGTCGTGTCGTGTTGACCTGTTTATAAACAGGTCGGGTTAGTGTTTTGGATACCTGACACGATTAATAAATGGGTCGTGTTCGGGTTAGGCATTTTTGACACGATTATTAAACGGGTTGACACGAACACGACCCACGAACCCGAATTGCCAGGTATAACGTAGAGTCCCCAATAAACCACTAAAATTTTTTCTTTTGCACCTATGTCCTTTAACTTTTCCATATTTCTACTTTAGTTTTGGAAACCTCTTATTCTGTCACGGACACCTTTAAACTTCATAAAGAATTATACTTCCTAAAGCCCATTTTTAATTGTGTGTGTATATTTATACTTTGCTTTCAACAAGCCATCTATAATGACTTTTTTTTTTTTTGGTTTCCGAAGACAATAGAAACTCCTTTCTCTCAGTCCTTGAAAAAAAAAAAAAAAAAAAAAAAAGAAACTTAAAAAGAGTAAATATAATAACAAAAGTAAATAATAAAGTTATTATTATAATAATGTATTGAAATTATGATTAGCAAAAAAAGTAATAGTAACAAAGCAAATAAAATATTTTCAAGAAAATATGAATAAAATATGAAAATATTAATAGAATATTAACTTAAAAATATTTAAAACTAAAAATAGTAGATTATATCATTGTATCTTAAAATGATTAATAAATAAATAATAAGCCTAAAAGTAATTTCAGCAAAAACTTTTTTATAATCATAAATATTAATGTGTTTTATAATAAATTATAATTTTTTGGTAGATATTCAATAAATTATATTGGAAAAGATACTTTTGGAAAAATAAAAAAATGATTGCATGTAATTGATGAGAAACAAACATTTTTTTGCTATATCATAGTCTAATGAATTAAAATAGTCACAAAAACAACTAGGATTGAATAGCTTTATTTTTTCCCTTTCAAAATTTTGTAGGGAAAAATATGATTTCAATGCTGTTGACAAATCTGATTTGCCATTCATAATAATTCAATACAAATTTGTAAAATAAAATAAACACATAACTCATTGAAGAAGAAACGAAATTAATTTTTTTTTAGGAATTAATTAACTAAAGTAACTTTATTTTCTAAAAAAAATAACCGGAAGAAATGTGTGATTAAATTCAAATATTTGGACACTCAATTTCTATATAATAAAATAAATAATAAATATGGAGTAAGTGTATTTTTGTTTAATTAAATTTTGGCTTATTAACTAAATTTTATTGAATAATTGTAGTGACAACTAATGTATTAAAAATAGTAAATTATTATCTTTCCAAATATATTTCAATTATATTGAATAATTAATATTGAACGTAAGTACAAGTTAGGCTGCGCGAGAGTGGCACAACTAAGTTTTAAGGGGTAAACTAATAAATATATAAAAAACAGAATTTAAAATATTTCAAGGTAAAATAAATCTGAAGGGGAGTGGGGCATGGCACCATGTGGGTCCGCCTATGCTTTAAAAGATGAGAATAAAAAATAACTTTTTGCAATCAACAAACCAAAAGATCAGCATCTTCTGTCAAAAACTGTAGATGAGCGTAACTTCACCACAAAAATGACCTAAAAATAATAACTAAAAGGTTCCAAGTCTTATTTCTACACCAAAACCGTTTGCCAAATTAAGATTCTATCATCAAAGCATTATCTTATGGAAAATACAGGACAGTAATCTTGAGGTATACATACCCTCTCCAAAACAAAAAAACCTCCATTAAAAATTGGCAAATGACTGGAATATCATGGTCCTCGGCAGCCTAAATAAAATTACATAGATAAGGTGCACTGAAAGCAAAATCATTTCACTATGCAGATCTTAATAACCGAAGCACTTCCAATGCGATGGAGTGCCACAACTGCATCACCAGGCTTGCACAGTCCCCTCTCAGACGCTGATTTGAGAGCAGCTTCCAAAATCACCTCTGTGGATTCTGCATCAGTGGCTTTGGCAGATCCTTCAGCCAGTAGAGGAAGCAAACCCCTGTAGATCAGGCTATGCCTTGCTGGAGTCTCATCGCTGCAGGTCCAATCGAAAGAGTCTGTAGTCAATACAGGAACAACCACAGATAGGATTGGAACCGCCGGCCTATACTTGGCCACCAATTTGGCTGTGGTCCCTCCACGTGTCAATACGACGATGAGTTTTGCTCTGGCCTTGTTAGCTGTTCGTACAGCAGATGATGCAAGACTTTCCAGTGGGCTCATTGGAAGCGGGGTTGATCTTATCATTTCCTTAAAGATAGCACCATAGTCGAGAGAAGATTCAGCCTCAATACATATACGAGCCATGATCTTCACAGCAATTTCTGGATAGGCTCCCGCTGCACTCTCACCACTAAGCATGACACAATCAGTTCCATCAAGAACGGCATTAGCTACGTCAGTAGCTTCTGCACGTGTTGGCCGAGGAGATTTGATCATAGATTCAAGCATTTGAGTGGCAGTGACAACAGGCTTGCCCACAAGATTACACTTGTATATCATCATTTTCTGTGCCAGGAAGATCTTTTCAACTGGGATCTCCATACCAAGATCACCACGAGCAACCATGAATGCATCAGTCTCACGCAAGATCTCGTCAAAGTTGATAACTCCCTCCTGGTTCTCAACCTTGGGAAAAAAGCACAGGAAACATAAAATCACTAGTTGACTAACAAAAGTTGAATATGGTATGAAATCCAATAATAAGAAACACTAATTTTTAAGGAATACATTCAAGCATGAAAAGCATCTACAATCAATCATCACCAAGTTACAGAACATACGACAAATAAACATCCATGCACATGAATGTGAATAGCACAAATAGGGATAGAGAGAGCGAGAGAGAGCAGCTATGGACAATAATTAGATGCCACATCAGAGTAAAAGGAAGCTTTACTTAACTTACTAAACAGCAACTCGTGATTGGATACCTTAAAGACTAGGTTTTTAGTTCAACATATGGTATAAATTCAAATCAAACATGCATAAATTAAGACACCTGGACACCTATCATACAGCATACTAGAGGGAAACAGCATACCTTGGACATTAGCTGTATGTACTTCGCATGGGGCCCAAGAACCTTACGAACGTTAACAAGATCTGATCCCTTCCGTACAAATGAAAGAGCAATCATATCAATTTTGTTGGGAACACCCCATTTAAGGATATCTTCTTTATCTTTCTCGGTCAGTGTTGGTAGATCTACAACGACACCAGGGAGATTAACATTTTTTCTTTCACCCAGCATTGAAGTGTTCTCACAACGGCACCTCACAGTCCCAGCTTTTGGATCACAAGACAAGACAGTCATGGTAATGGTACCATCTGAACATAAAATGATATTTCCAGGCCTCAAGTCCACAGCTAGCTTTTTGTAGCTCATGGCAATTGTCTCCTGGTCCCCCTTGATGTCGTAATTAGTAGAAATTGTAATTTCCTGACCCTCCTTAAGTTGAATAGGTTTTCCATCCTTGAGGAAACCAGTTCGAATCTCAGGTCCCTGCAAAGATAAAAAATAATGCAAACCCATGGATTAAAATATTAAACTACTCAGCAAGTAGAATTTCAGGAAATAAAATTCAATGCTTTTGGACAGCAAACTTTTCGGTGTATCCTGAAAGCACAAGACAGAGCAATAAATTTGTACAAACATTTTTGTATCATATATATATATATATATATTTGTTTTTTCCTTAGTCTATATAGCATTATCAACCCTGCAAGTCAAATGATATGCAACCTATCAGCCTATAGACATGAAGTACCATATTACGTATTAGTTACTCCATAAATGTACATAACAATTGTAGAATTGTGTTTAATTTCAACAAATGGAATTAAACTTAGTTACCTTTCTATTTCCTATATCCTATTTGCCTTTTGTAAATTCATAAATTGCTACAGCGAGAATAGAATGGACAATTCATGCCAAATGATAATTTTTCCATTTAAAAGAAAATGAAAAGAAAAGCACAAGAAAATGAAAAAAACTCTCAAGTTTCATAAGTGAAATGAAGATCTACGATTCATACTAAGACTTCACCTTACAGCAAAGTCTTTCTTTACAATAATCATCAGCAAAGGTGCTGTTAGCTTTTCCTTGTTGGGACACATGGGACAAAGTAACTTAAGAACCTTTGAGTGTTTATAAATCTAGACCGTAGTTTTAGAGGCTGCTTATTGCCATTCACCAAGAAAGTGCTAGATGGAGATAGCAGAATGATCTGTTTTTCCTACTTGAGGAAACATTCTTAACCGGGAAGGTAGCCAAAAAGACCAACATTTCTAGGATACATTCTTAGCCGGGAAGGTTGCCAAAAAGACTTAAAACATCTCTCTAAGAAGCCCAAAGAGAATGCATAATAATTACTCTGAAAATACATAGGCGATGAAGCAAACCAATGTCCTAAATCTTTTTTCACAATATATCCTACCAGTATCAAGTATCAATATTTATCACCTTATCTTAACCAATTATTAAAACATAAAATAATTTTGGCCAACTTGATCCTATCTTATCAATACAATAGAAACGACCGTACAGCTACAGGGCAAGACAGCTTAGAGTCCAACGCAAAAACCAGAAAAATCTTAGATCGGTAGGATATTTCTGCAGCTCAAAACTTAGTGAGTAAGACCTGCAATGCATTTGGTGGCCCAACTTGTAATCAAAAGAGAATGCCATTTTGCTCAAACATTAAAATATAGGCTCACACTTGCCTAAGGTCTATCCATGTGGAATAGATACATACAAATTGAAGAATGCAACACTTTTAAGAGACAAGCAAGCATTACAAGAGAGGAGGGTAAAACAAAATAGCCAATAAGGTATTAAGTCTTAACTCCAACAGGAGAGAAAAAAAGCTTCAATGGAAGAAAGACTAACTTTCCAAGTAATTAATCAAAGATATAAAGTAAACAACATAGAAGAGAACGGGAGTAATCTTTCATTTTTATCATTGTTAATATTGTTTTATGTTGAAATATTGGCGGAGAAAGGTCCCAAATTCCAGTCCTGAAAATAGTTAATGACACCATGACTGAGAAAAGTTCCTTCAATGTGAGAGAAATTAAATCCCTCAGGCATTAATCATACCACCCTCTATCCCTAATTCAATCTTTACAAAACCAATATTTCAAACTCCAAATCATGGGGACAATGTTTTCTTAGGAGATTCCCTTCTTTCTTAGAAAAGCAAAAGCTTACGCTAACAAGGCACAGGCAAATATATATATTAATCAAATAGTCCAAGTGCAACAAGACAGAAAAAAAGATTTCATGGAAAAAAAAAAAAAATCCTATCCTACTAAATTAATAAAAGAGCTAGAAAAAGAAAACAGCAATACATAACCGCCAAATACAATAAAAAAATAAAAAAAAAGTATTTTAGGGATGTTTTATAAACCAAATTCTAACTCTAAAAAGCCAAAACTCGAAACTCCAAATCAACCCTCATTCACAAAAACAGTTTTGAACCCCAAAAAAAAAAAAAATAATAATAATAATAAAAAGGAAAAAGAAGAGGAAAATCGACCTTGGTATCAAGCATGACGGCGCAGAGGATCTGAGTATTCTGCATAGCAAGGCGGAGGTTGTTCAGAGTCTCCTGGTGATACTCATGGGTTCCATGAGAGAAGTTGAAACGGGCAACGTTCATACCAGCCCTGAGAAGCTTCTCAATCATGGAGACGGAACGAGAAGCAGGACCCAGTGTGCAGACAATCTTGGTCTTTGGAACACGACCATCGTTTGGGATCTCCTTCAAGATTCCTTCTATGTCTATGTTGGCCATATTTACTTAAAAAAAAAATCCTAAAAAACCAAACCGAAAAAAAACAAAACCCACAAAACAAAAACAACAAAGATCGATCAACAAACAAAGTCTATTGCAGTTTTAAGATAGATCTCAGTAAGCAGAAAACAAAGACAGACAAAGAAAGCAAAACAGAGAGAAGGAGTTTGGTTTACTGTATTGAACAGAAAGAAAAGTAGAAGACGAAGCTTTGGTGACCACAGCTTTTTCGTTTCCTAAAATCCCAATTTCTAGTGCTGAGTCTCTGCTTTTTACTGACCGCTGTTTTTGGCTGCTGTTTTTGGGTTCGCGTTGCTGTTTTTCTTTTACTTTCTTCCAGAGGCCCTTTTTATTTATTTATTTATTTTTGGTAAAATAAAAATAAGAAAAAGGAAAGGAGGACAAAGGCACGCATATTCGGGTTAGGTCCGTGGAGAGTGGTGAAAGTGGTAGTGGTAGGTGGGTTGAAGCACGTGTTTACTGCTCTCTCAAACGGTGGGCTATTTTTCTCGCTATTTTTTCTTTTTTTTTAAAAAAAAAATTAGAATTTTAATACAATTATAAATAAATAACGTGTAAAACGAGGGTGAAAGAAAAATAAAATTATTATTACCAACACCAAATCTAACATAATCAGCATTTTAAGTTCTTTTTTTGGATAGCTTGGTGAGAAAGACATTGTTTTGTATGTTAATAATTTTGTAATTAGATCTCCATTATATTTAAATCCGAATAGTTGACAATATAGCTTTTTTATATGCATAGATAAATTACTACTAAAAATATTGTTTAAAATTTAAGAAATAAATTTGATGATTTTATTTTTTTTTAAAAAATTGTTTCTCAAAATTCAAATAACAGGTGTCAGCTTTCAATTGGTTAGGTTTTTCCCCCTTTTCTTTTTTTTTTCTTTTTTCAAGCCTGGCCTGTATAAAAACTATCATGTTACTTTGTTTTTTTCCTTGGTAAATAACTACCATATCATTTATTTATTTTTATTATTATTTTTGTTAATTCTACCATCTCACTTGGTGGTGTGGAAAAGGCAAAAAGAAATAAATAAATAAATAAAGTCTGCCTCTTTGAATTCTGGTGGCTTGGACGCTGGTTAGTTGTCATGGGCTTATTATGGGTTTGCAGTCAATTTCTATGTGCGCTCTTTGATAAAACTACCATCACAAAACATCTCCAATTTGGAAAAGAGCGTTTTGGATATTCAAATTCAAAATGTTGCAATTTTCATCCTTGAATTTTAATTTCTTTTATTTTGTTTCAATTAGAATTTTTGACAAAATGTGGATGATATAATGCTAAATTAGAAGTTATAAAATATGAATCTTTAAAATTACAGGGTCGAAATTGAAACATGTTCAAATTGAAAATCTTGCAACAATTTATATGAGAAATTATTTTTGCAATTTCAAACTAATTATATACAATTCCGTAAAATTAATTTTATTATGCTATCATTGTATTTTTTTTTATCATATTTAAAATATATTTAAATTTATATTGATTATTTTATACTAAAAATGCATAAATCATAATAAAATCTGACTTTCAATTAACTTTGATATTTTTTTGAAGAAAAATATATTTATAAATGTGAAACATTGAATTTAATTCAATATAATAACTAAATATATTAATAGGAATCACTTCTCTCTCTCTTTTTTTTTTTTTTTTTGGAAATTCGTATGGATATATATATATATGTAGAGAGAGAAAGAGGTCATTTATGATACGGACGTTTGCATATTATTATGGTGCAGACTTTTTTCAAGATGATGGTTTTTTGAAAAAACCATCATCAATATTATATAATACCATATATAAAAATAATGGTTTCTTAAAAAACCGTTATTTTTGAGAAAGTTTGCACCATAAGAAAATGCGAACGTTTGTATATTAGAATTTCATTATATATATGTTCCGATTTTATGCAAAATAATCATTTTCTATACCAAGTTTGTCCTTAGTAGAATGAGATGTAATGAATCCCAGTAAAAAATTTCTAATAGGATCAAATTAAAACAAATTCAAAATTTGAGGGTTTAACTTATAACATTTTAAACTTAAAAGTTAACATTCAATTTTCTTTTCAATCCTAATTTCTAGGTTTTATCAACATTCTAAACCTTATCAAGTAAAATCAATTAACAATAGAATTTTTCATAACATCTGTCCTATATTTAAACCACGTAAAAATAAATCCCTTGCTACACTTCTTACTCAAAATAATAATAATAATAATAATAATAATAATTAAAAAAATTATGAGATGTTTGGAATGGAGTGTGCTGTTTTTAAATTGGGTGCCTCAACTTACATTATCAAGATGTTGTTGTTATTTTATAAATTATACCCTTCTATCATTTTATTAAAAAAGATGATAATTTTTGTATGTTATAAAATATAAAAAGAATATGTGAAAAGAGGATGAAGAAAAGAGAAAGAATAAAGGAGAGTTATTCTATTCTTTAGTGTGATTCACAATGGTGGATGAATGTCCTATTTGTAAACCCTTCAATGACATAGATAATTATAATAAAATGGAGATACATAACTAAGATAAATAAGAAATAATATACAAATTGTAACTATCTTATGACTTATCTCAAGAAATAAACATATGTATTTGATATTTTCATGATGTTGATAATATTACAATAATCCCTACTAGATGCTTAAATATACGTGTTAATACTGCCGTGTTAAAAACTTTATTAGGAAAATCCAAAGGAACAAAACCATGATAAGGGAAAAAAAAAAAAAAAAGAAAGAAAAGAAAGAAGAGTAGAGCCACCCATGCTCCTTTCAAGAAAATAAATTAACTTTTCTTCAAATATTGTAATTGACACATTCCTATTCTGTGTACAAACTTCTGAATATTGAAGTTGGAAGTTTTTTTTGAATAAATTTGCAAGATTATTACTTAAACGAATAGGATGAATGTCAATGACTTTCCTTTTAACAAGCTTATGTGGGAAGAAAAGTTTTTGGGTAAAATTTTTTATTCTGTCGCTTTTGATGTATCATCTTTTCAACTGAGTTATACATACAAGATTATCCTCATATAATATGATTTACCATTTATTGATGGATAACTCACATGTCCTTTTGATATGTTGAATTACAGACCTTGACCATACACATTTTCCACTTGCTTCATTAATTGCTATACATTCAGCATGATTAGAATAAGTAGTCACTGATGTTTACTTTGTTGAATGCCATGAAATTGCCATATTATTATACAAAAAGAGGTATTCGATCTAAAAAAGACCCTAATATGGATCAGATAAATATTCTACATCTACAAAACCAATGAGTATTGTTTTTGATCTTTTAAGATAAAATAAACCCATCTTAACTGTTCACTGAAGATAACAAAAAATTTGTCCACATCATTCTAATATCATCATGTAGGTGACAAACTGTATCTTGCTAATAACTTAATAGAAAAAGCTATATCAAGTGTTATTTACAAGATACATTAATGCTTCTATAACACTTAAACATGGTACTTCAGGATTTAAAATCTTTTCATTACCTTCTTGTGGATGACAAGAATATTTTATTATATAAAGTGACCTAACAACCATTGGGGTACTCAATGGATAAGATTTATCATTGCTAAATAGTTTAAGAACCTTCTTTGTGTAAGTTGATTGGTGGATAAATAACCCAACAGATAAGTGGTCAATTTGTAATCCGAGACAAAATTTTATCCTACAAATATTTTTCATCTTGAATTCTTTCATTAAGTATGTCATTGCTTTTAAAAATTCATTAGGATTTCCAATGATATTTAAATTATCTACATAAATAACAATAATAATGAATCCAAATTAAAACTTCAAAATGAAAATACATGGACAAATAGGATCATTCATATATCTTTTTCATAAAAGATGTTCATTAAGATGATTATACCCATATGCCCCAACCGTTTCAATCCATACTAAAATCTTTATAACTTAATAGAATGTCTCTCCTGGGATTTTGATTCTTGCATTTTAAATCTTTTAGGGATTTCCATGTAAATATCACAATCAATTGGTCCATATAACTATATAGTTACAACATCCATCAAATGCATATCTAGTATTTCAAATGCTACTAAACTAATTAAATATTTGGGTGTTATTGCATCCATCACAAGAGAATATGTCTCCTTATAATCAATACCAGATCTTTGTGAGAAACTTTGAACTACAAATCTAGCTTTATATCTCACAATTTTATTTTTCTCATTTCACTTTTGAATCAAAACCTATCTACAGGTTTAACACTTTTAGTTGTCCATACTACAAGTCCAAAAACTTCACATTTAGTAAGGGAATTAAGTTCTGCTTGAATTGTATCTTTCCATTTTGACCCATCACTTCTGCATCTATACTCATGAACTAATTTTGGTTCATGATCCTTTTTTTTCATTCATAATTTCAATGGCTATAGAATATGAAAATATGTCATCGATGATTCTATCATTACAATTACATAATTCCCCAAGTAGCAATGTAACTTAATAAGGTCAATTTTTTTTTCCGATATTTTCAGATACTTGATCTTCTTCTATGGGTTTTTCATTAATTACATTTTGGGCCTCTTTCGGGGCATATATATCCTCTATATTTTCATCAAGTATATTAGCTCCTTTTATTTTATAAGGAGTTTTATCTTTGGAACCAATAGGTCTACCCCGCTTCATGTGTATCGTAAACTAATTGGTGATTTGTTCAATAGGAATATCAATCTTTGCAGGGAGCATTTGTAGTTGGTATATACGATTTAGTCACCCTCTTTGTATCAATGAATGCATCTGGTAATTGATTAGACAAATCTTATAAATGTTTAACTTTTTGAAATTTGACTTCACATTGATTTGTTTGTGAATTAAAAGAAGAGAAAGATGATGTATTCCAAGTAATCTCTTTTTCTAGCTCTTTCCCTACTCCCCATAATACTAGGAAAACTATTTCTTCAAAGTGACAATCAGCAAATTGAGCTGTAAAAATATTACCGGTTAAAGGTTTAAGGTATTTTATGATAGATAGGGATTCATAATCAATATTGATATTTGACCATCTTTGAGGGTCCATCTTTGTGCATTGTACCAAAGTAATAAGAACATATATTGAGTATCTAAATGTCCGAAAATGGGAAATGTTTGGCTTTTTACCAAAAGTCAATTGTAGTGTAGAATATTTACGATAAGCTATGGGCTTTATGAGTATTAGTGTTGTTACATGCAAAATTACATATCCCCATGCAGAATTAGGAAGTTTTGTTTTCACCAAAAATAGTTTAGTGATTAATTGAAGGCATTTAATAAGGAATTCTACTAGATCATTTTGGTGTGAACATAGGCAACAAAATGTTCTATATGAGTGCTAATTGATATGCAATAGTCATTAAAGACTTGGGATGTAAATTTACTATCATTGTTGAATCATATTGTTTTGATTGTATAATTAGAAAATTGTGCTCGCATTTTGACTATTTGTGTAAGAAATCTAGCACATGCTACATTATGAGTTGACAAAAAACACACTAGATACATCTATTAATACCATAAAATATATAGATGGTCCACATGATAGATGAATGGGGCCACATATATCCCCTTATAGTCTTTTAAGAAATACTGGGGATTCCAATTGAATTTTAGCTGGTGATGGTCTAGTGATCAGTTTGCCCATAGAACAAGCAACATAAGAAAATTCATTTGATTGAAAGATCTTTTGTTCTCTTAATAGATGTCCATAAGAATTTTCTATAACTCTACGCATCACTGTTAATCCTAGATGTCTTAACTAGTCATGCCAAATCATGAATGCTTTTAGATAAAAAAAGCTTTTGGTTTATTATGTCATGTGATTCAATCATATTAATGTATGTACAATACAAGCCTAATGGGAATGTTGGCAATCTCTCTAATATATATTTTTCCTGTGATATTGTTGATGTAATGCATAAATACCCATCATTATTCTCATATGTTGTCACAAGATGATATCCCTTATGACATATATCTCTAAAACTAATAGATTTTTTATGAATCTTGTGGAGTATAATCCATTATTAATGAGAAATTTTGTTTCTTTAGGCAAAATAATATTTGTTCTTCTGGAGCCTTTAATTAGGTTTGCAGAATCTAATATAGTATTGACATTTGCCTATGATAAATTTAATTGGGAAAAATATATTTTATCTCCTAGGATAATATGTATTGTCGCACAATCAACCAAACATATATAACCTTGATCAGTTTGCAGTTAACAACATGATTAGTACATTCCATGTACCTAAAAAAATGAAACATATATTTAGTAACTAATAAAAAAATGTTCTCATAACCAAATAACAATAAATAATAGTTCAATAAAATTAACAAAAATTATTCAAGAAAAATCCCAAAAATAAATAATCAATCCTAATAGCTAATCAAAATTTTCATTAAAGTTTGCAATATCCAAATGAGTTGTTTAAAGGATCATTTGAAGTAGTATTTGCTGAATTAGCTAAGTGATTGAGAGATCCAAATAATTCAACCACATTTATCTCTTTTATCTTTCTGGTATCTTTAAAAGCTTTGTAAAGATCAACAAAGTGCCTAAGGGTATGATAAGTGCATATCTAATGTCCTTGAGAGCCACATATAAAATAGATGTTTTTATTATTCTTTTTTATTTGCACCTTTCTTTTGCTCCTGATGGAAAGTGATGTAATTCCGCTCGAACCTGCACAACTGACAACCCGCTAGGGTGTTGACCCAATACAGATGAAGACCGGACTAATCACTAGGGCTCAAACTAAGAGATTTAAGGTTAAACTTACTGTCTTTATCCAGGAGGTAATTCATTCTCAAGAATGCCTGTCCATACTCGAAGATCCAAGACATGTTCTGAGCATACAAATGGTGGAAGCCGATACGGACCCAGATAGCGATTTTGGTACATTTTTGGAGTCCGAGAAGCATGAAGTGGTTCCTATGTTTTATGGATTCAATACATATATCTAAGTGGACATGGAATCAAGTTGAAGCAGCTTCAAAGTCGTGCAAAAAGGGGTTGTACGTACAATTAGTAAATTTGACCGGTTTTTACTGTATTTTGTGTTGGCTTTACTGTATTGTGCTGAGTTGGCTTGTTCTTTTTCTCTCAAGCAAGGGCAACGTGTGGAACTTCATAATAAGCTTATTTGGCATCCTAAAAAACATATAGAAGCTGATTTGGAGCTCAAAGTGGTCAAAAATTGATCAAAGCCAACTTAGTTAAAAATCTAGTATTTTAGTTTCCTAATTTGATTCTACTTTTGTTTTAGAAAATTACCATTACTTTTTTGTTTTTATTTATTTATTTGTTGGAGAAATAAGTTTAGGAAATTTATTATTTTATTATTTTCATTGTAAATTAATTAATTCCTAATTCAAAATAATGAAATTAATTAATCTAAATTAGGTTAGAAAAGTAGTGAGAATTTCGACCACCATATGAAACCACTTTGTATGGCCGGTTTTCCCTTTTGTTTTTAGGGTTTATTTTGTGACTTTGTAATCTATTTAAAGGCTTATTTTTCAATAAGAATTAAGCTTGAATTTTATATAGAAAGCTATTTGTGAGATTGAATTTCTCTTTATTCTTTTGAACACTTAAAACACCATTAAAGAGTGAGTGTTTCAGTTTGACTTATCAATAGGACTTCCATAACCTATTGTGGCATCTTCGATATACTAAGGTTTCTAATCACAGGTTGGTTAGGGGTTGAGGTGACCATTAGAACTTGAACATAATTAGATACAGGCTAATATAATACGGGTTTAGGAGTAGATTGTCCTAGGTTCATATCGTTAGGTATCAGAGCCAAATTTTGTTCAGGTTTGATCTATCTTTATTTGCTTTATTTGTTTTTTGTTTTATTCTGCAATTTTAGCATTAGGTTAAGGTTACATCCATCCCATACATGTTCTGCATTTTAAAAAAAATAAAATTCATTTCTAGTTGAATTAGGATTTCCTAGTTTTATTGTATTTTTGTTTCCTAGTTTGTTGGTTGTCTTTCATTATTATTCTTGTTAATTTTGGTTTTTATTGATTTTTCTTTATTGTTTTAGTCTTAAATATTTGCATTCATATATTCAAAAAAAAAAAAACAAAAAAACTGCACTTTGTTTTTGTTGGAGGTCACGGGTTTGGTGGATTTTTGGTGTTACTCTTTGCTACTGCAGTTGTTTTATGTTCTGTGAGTGAAAAAAAAAAAGAAGAAAAAGCCAAATAAAAAAAAAATCGATTTGTTGAATTTGGTGTTTGCTGGAAATTTCTTTGAACTGCCGCATTGTTTACTATTTGTTACATATTTAGAGTTGCTCAAAAATTATTTTTGCTGCTAGATATTTGGAATTTTGGGTGCTTAAATTATTGAATTAAAATTAGTTAAAGGATTTGAACAAAACTTGAATTACAAGAATAACAACCAACACTATTCTTAATTTTTGTTCGAATTGATTCTTGTTCATGTTTGAAATTCTTTTTCCTAAATTTTATTCTTGAATCCTTAATCTTATACCATCTGGTCCAGTTCTTAAAAATTCCAAAATTTCTCATTGATTTGCCTTATTTTGCCTAGAAAAGCCGAAAACTAGGATTTGTTAATTCATTCGGTATTGCTTACTTTTTGCTACTATTTTGTTGATAAGTTTAATTACTTGTGATCTAATTGCTATTTTGTGGGTGCTTTAATTATAACTTTAAGATAATTCATTGAGTGGAAAAGGCAAGCTTGTGTGAGCATAAAAGAGGAAAAAAGTCGAAACTAGTGTGAAAACACGAGTGTCGAGACCTTGATTGAGTGAAACACGTGAGGAAGTGATATTTGATAAGAATTTATTTTATTTTGCATTATTTATACTAACATGGCAGATTCAAGGGTGAGAAGAGTAAATCTACCTTTAAGAATTAACGAAGAAGAGTCCGTAGGATTCCATGGCGGTTCCCGAGCTTCGGAAAGTGGTGAGCAAACGGACATGAAGGCTGTCTTGGAGCAACTACAGTGGATGAATGCTCAATTAGACCACATAAATCAAAGGATGGATAGAATAGAAATATCTCATGGTGGGGCAAATTTGAGGCAAGAATTCCTTGGAGGTCGAGGTCGAGATCGAGGAGGCCATGGGCGACCAAGAGAGGAGTTTGAGGAGAAAAATTTCGGAGATGACTTTGAAGAAGGAATGGATGAACACTTGCTGTCTAAGAGAGGCTAGGCCATAGGAGGCATAGGAGAGAGGGTGTAGATGATGATCTTAGCAACATCAAGATAAATATTCCACCATTCATGGGTAAAAGTGATCCGGAAGCATATTTGGAATGAGATGAGAGAATAGAGATGATTTTTTATTGCCACAACTATTCGGAGACCAAGAAGGTGAAGTTGGCAGCAATGGAATTTGGTCATTATGCACTGCAATGGTGGATCAATGAGTAAAATACCCAAAGAAGAGTTGGAGAGTTGGTGATGACTTGATCACTACATGGCGACAAATGAAACGAGCCATGAGGAAGCGGTTCGTACCATCACATTATCATAGGTTGCTCTTTATCTCAAGGAAGTAGGTCCGTGGAGGATTATACAAGGAAATAGAGATGCTCATGATGAGGTTAAACATGAATGAGTATAGAAAAACAACCATGACAAGATTTCTTGATGGCTTGAATCGTGAGATAGCCAACCAACTAGAATTGCCACAATATGTGGAATTGGAGGAGATGTTGCATGTGGCTATTAAATTAGAGCATCAATTCAAAAGGAGGGGCGTAGGCTTATGGTTTGGGGGTGTTTACAATAGCGAAAGATCAATTCCAAGTGCTTGGAGAAGCAATCTCATTTATGATTCAAAGTCAAAATCGAAACTTGGTGAAGAAAGTTCAATCGGCCAAAAAGGGAGTCCAAAACCGAATCTATACAAGCACCAAAGAATGAGGTAAAATCTGATCCTAAACCTTCTAGACAAGAGAAATTTTTTGTTTTAAGTGTCAGGGACGAGGACACATAGCTAGCCAATGTCCGAATAGAAAGATCATGGTGTTGAAGGGTAATGGTGAGTTAGAATCGGAAAGTGAGGAAAATGATGATGAAACCGAGCAAAAGGAGGAGGAAGAGCTTGAAGGTGAGGCCAAAACTTTGAATGCTTCCCATGCTGAATTAAGCTTGGTTCCTAGGAGAGTGCTGGCTGCTTACAAAGATGAGGATGAAATTCAAAGAGAGAACATCTTGCACACCCGATGTGAAATCTAAGGTAAGATTTGTAGTATAATTATTGATAGTGGAAGTTGTACTAATATAATTAGTAATCTTGTGGTAGATAAATTAGGTTTGACAACAATTAAACATCCAGAACTTTATAGGTTACAATGGCTTAATGATAATGGTCAGATGAAGTGAATAAACAAGTCAAAGTAAAATTTAGCATAGATAAATATATGGATGTTGTTTTATGTGATGTTATACCTATACATACCAGACATATTCTATTAGGTAGATCATGGCAATTTGATAAAGATGTTACTCATTATGGTTGAGAGAATTGTATTATTTTTAGATTTAAAGGTAAGAAGGTCAAGCTAGAGCCATTGACCCCGAAGGAGGTTTTTAGAGACCAACTACAAATGTAACAAAGAAAGAAAGTCGAGAGGCTCAAAGAGAAGACTAGTATGGAACCAATGGTTCCACCATCCATTCAAGAGGGGAAATGTGAGCTTGTTGTCCAGAGTAAGTCTTTTAAAACCTAGGTTGAGTGGAAAAAATTAAACAAAGCCAAGAATGAGAAACTTGGAGCAAAAGCCGAGAGTGATGCAAAATTCAGTGAATATGTGAGTGAGAAAGGAAAACAAAGAAAAGAAAGGAAAAAGAAAAATTTTTATTTGAGTTTTGGGGATGATAATAAAGCTATCTTGAGTAAAAAACCATTGCTGGTCATGAGTTATAAAAATAATTATTTAAAGATGCTTTTGTTGTATAGAACTTTATTTGCATTGTTGTGAGCTTTACTTTGTGGAAATTTAAAAATTTGGAAGAGATTATTCACTAACTTTAAAAAGTATAATTTTTTTTCCATAATAAGCATGTATTTCTAGATTTTGTTGAGATAGTGTTTGACCTAAGAGAATTGGTTGGTTGCACTGACGAAAGGAGAGGTTTCCTAAACAAAGAAAGACAAAGCTCATACCGCGTGTGGATGGACCTTTTCAAGTTTTGGAGCGGATTAACGAGAATACCTACAAACTTGATATAATAGGTGAATATAGTGTTAGTGCCACATTTAATGTTGCTATTTTATCTCCTTTTGCTGCAGATGATGATCTAGATTTGAGGACAACTCTTTTCCAAGAGGAGGGGAATGATGTGATTCCGCCTGAACCTGCACAGCCGATAACCCGCTGGGGTGTTGACTCGATATAGATTAAGACTGAACCGATCACTAGGGCTCAAACTAAAATATTTAAGGTCAAAATTGCTGCCTTTATCCAGGAGGTAATTCATTCTCAAAACGGCTTGTCCATATTCGAAAATCCAAGACATGTTCTGAGCATACAAGTGGTGGAAGCCGATACGAACCCGGATAGCGGTTTTGGTATATTTTTGGAGTGCGGGAAGCATGAAGTGGTTCCAATGTTTTATGAATTCAATACATATGTCTAAGAGGACATGGAATCAAGTCAAAGAAGCTTCAAAATCGCCCAAAAAGGGGTTGTACAGACAGTTAGTAAATTTGACCGGTTTTTACTGTATTGTATTGAGTTGGCTTTTTCTTTTTCTTCCAAGCAAGGGCAACATTTGGGACTTCATAATAAGCTTATTTGGCATCCTAAAAAACATATAGAATCTAATTTGAAGCTCAAAATAATCAAAGATTGGTCAAAGTCAACTTAGTCAAAAAGCTAGTATTTTAGTTTCCTAATTTGATTCTACTTTTTTTTTTAAAGAAAATTACCATTATTTTTATTTATTTATTTATTTTTTGGAGAAATAAGTTTAGAAAATTTATTATTTTATTATTTTCATTTTAAAGTAATTAATTCCTAATTCAAAATAAAATAATTAATTAATCCAAATTAGATTAGAAAAGAAGTGAGAATTTTGGCCACCATAGGAAACCATTTTGTATGGATGGTTTTCCCTTTTTTTTTTAGAGTTTATTTTGTGATTTTGTAGCCTATTTAAAGGCTTATTTTTCAATAAGAATTAAGCTTGAATTTTATACAGAAAACTATTTGTGAGATTGAATTTCTCTTTATTCTTTTGAACACCTAAAACACCATTAGAGAGTGAGTGTTTTAGTTTGACTTATCAATAGGACTTCCATCACCTATTATGGCGTCTTTGATATACCAAGGTTCTAATCATAGGTTAGTTAGGGGTTGAGGTGACCATTAGAACTTGAACATAATGAGATCCAGACTAATATAATACAAATTTAAGAGCAGGTCATCCTAGGTTCGTATAAGAAAGTATCATTTTTCATAAAATTTGAAGGATAATTATAACCGCCAGAACTATGAGAATTCCTTCTTCTTCGGCCATGCCCACCACCTTTACCTCACCCACATTCTCCATTATGGGATGAGGTTGCATTCACTTCAGGGAACCTAGTTGATCTAGTTGGGTGAGATTGTTAACTTTTCATCAACAATTCATTTTTCCATTCAGCAACAAGAATAATGATATTAGTTTAGCATATTTGTTAAAACTTCATTCTATATATTCATACTGCAGGAGTAAATAATAAAATTATATTCAACAACAGATTTAAAATCTTGTAATCTTAAATTTATCCATTCACAGCGAGCTTATGGTAAAATTACAATATTTTGATGGTCAAATTTCCCTTTCAAATTATTCCATAGGACATTTGGATCCTTAACATCGAAATATTCACTTTTCAATTCTTTATCTAAATGATGGTGAAGGAAACTCATAACTTTTGTTCGATCTTGCGGGGATGCGGTGTTTTCTTCCTTAATTGTATTCTCAAGACCCATAGCATCCAAATATATTTCAACATCAAGGGTTCAAGATAAGTAATTATTTTCAGAGATATGAAGTGTAATAAATTCTAATTTCAAAATATTCGACATCATAAGCACTACCATAAAAAAATATATATCACTCATAATATTAAAACTCATAAAATTTAATATATAATATTGCATGGATAAAATGGTAGTTGTTTTATACATGTAAAGAAGTTCATGCAAAAACAAAAAAAGAAAAAAGAAAAAATCATATATATTACTTTAGAACATATCCATCAGTAATATGATTAAGAACAATATTCGAAAATTCCATAACTTCTATATATATATATATATAACAAATCTATATGTGCCATAGAACAAGTAGAAGATAAAAGATAATTTGGTAATTTATGCAATTTTAACTATCTTACTCATGTATTGCTACATATCATCGAAAATATTAATTGAATAATCTTAACAAAGGATAGATATTTACAACATACTGCACTGATAAGATATTAAAAGTATATATAGCATATCAAGATGCAATCATTATAAAAAATTAAAATTTATATAAATATATATAACATTAATAATATGATTGTAAAAACCTAAAAATTAATAGCAAACTTAAATAACATATACACTCCGATATTATGCTCATTTGTAGTCATTAAAGCAGTTTAATCACAAATGCATAATAATGCAATTACAAAGTAAGCAAATATTAACTCACCCAACTTTAAATCAATGTACATGAATAAAAAATTCTGTTTCCAACAAATATATATTATGGTATTATATAATATTCATAAATACAATCATAATAAAAAGAAACATATTCATGGTCAATTTGAAAGCAATAAAAATATATAAGAAGAAATACAATAATTATTAAATCTGTGTAATTTAATAAACATATAAGCAGACCAAGTATATTAAGTACAAAATTAATATATATATATATATATATATATATAAATATGAGCTGCATTTAAATAATAATAATAACAAATTTCAATAAAAGAATCAATGTAAAATCACGTAAAATAATAAATGGGATAAGTATTAATTAAAAAATAAATGTGATAGGATTCTAAAGTACATAATATATATATATATATACATACCAATTAAGAAAAAAAAAGCATAAAGAAAATATATTATATTAATTCATATATATGTATTTAAATGAAGAAAAAAAAAATTTAAGCAAGAAACCATGAGTAGAATTGTATTTAATTACAATCATATCATATATAAATCTAACATGGATTAAAAATAAATTATTATATCGTATATGCAAATATGAAACAAGCAGATTATTTAATACATATATCCTTATACATATGAAACAAAATATGTAGATATCAAGAATCCAATCAATATATATATATATATATATAACATTTCAAACAATCAATAAAACAGAATGATCTGTTTTTCCTATTTGAGGAAACATTCTTAACCGGGAAGGTTGCGGGAAGGTTGCCAAAAAGGCTAACATTTCTCGGAAACATTCTTAGCCGGGAAGGTTGCCAAAAAAACTAACATTTCTCTCTAAGACGCCCAAAGAGAATGCATAATAATTACTCTGAAAATACATAGGCTATGAAGCAAACCAATGTCCTAAATCTTTTGTCACAATATATCCTACCAGTACCAAGTATCAATATTTATCACCTTATCTTAACCAATTATTAAAACATAAAATAATTTTGGCCAACTTGATTCTATCTTATCAATAAAATAGAAACGACCGCACAGCTACAGGGCAAGACAGCTTAGAGTCCAATGCAAAAACCAGAAAAATCTTATACTAGTAGGATATTTCTGCAGCTCAAAACTTAGTGAGTAAGACTTGCAATGCATTTGGCGGCCCATCTTGTAATCAAAAGAGAATGCCATATTGGTCAAACATTAAAATATAGGTTCATACTTGCCTAAGGGCTATCCATGTGGAATACATACATACAAATTAAAGAATGCAACATTTTAAGGGACAAGCAAGCATTACAAGAGAGGAGGGTAAAACAAAATAGCCAATAAGGTATTAAGTCTAACTCCAACAGGAGAGAAAAAAGCTTCAATGGAAGGAAGACTAACTTTCCAAGTTATTGATCAAAGATATAAAGACAACAATCATAGATGAGAATGGGAGTAATCTTTCATTTTTTTAATTGTTAATATTGTTGTATTTTGATATGTCGGCGGAGAAAGGTCCCAAATTCCAGTCCTCAGAATAGTTAATGACACCATGACTGAGAAAAGTTCCTTCAATGTGCGAGAAACTAAATCCCTCATGCGTTAATCATACCACCCTCTATCCCTAATTCTATCTTTAGAAAACCAAAATTTCAGACTCCAAATCATGGGGACAATGTTTTCGTAGGAAATCCCCTTATTTCTTAGAAAAGCAAAAGCTTAGGCTAACAAGGTACAGGAAAATATATATATATATATATATATATCAAATAGTCCAACTCCAACAGGACAGAAAAAAATATTTCATGAAAAAAAAAAAAAAAACAGAAAACTACCTATCCTGCTAAATTAATAAAAGAGCTAGAAAAAGAAAACAGCCATATATAACTGCCAAAAAACAAAGAAAAAAAAAAAGGGCCTAATAATAAGAGTATATATATAAAAGTCATTATAAAAGTCATTATAAGATTTGTCCTATATATTAAACCGCCTAATAATAAATCCCTTGATACACTTCTTACTCAAAACAATAACAATAATAATTAAAAAATTTATGGGATGTTTGGAATAGAATGTGAGTTTTTAAATTGGGTTTTTCAACTTACATTATTAAAATGTTTTTGTTATTTTATAAATAATAATACCCTTTTATCATTTTATTAAAAATGAGAATAATTTTTGTATGTTATAAAATATAAAAAAGAATATGTGAATAGAGAATGAAGAAAAGAGAAAGAATAAATAAGAGAGAGATTCTATTCTCCAGTGTGATTCACAATGGTGGAGGAGGGTCTTATTTTAAACTCTTACATAGATAATTACAATAAAACGGAGATAAATAACTAAGATAAATAAGAGATAATTAGAAAACTATCTATATTATAACACTCCCTTGTTTCGAGAAATAACTATCTTATCTCAAGAAGTAAAACATTCATATTTAATATTTTCATGATATTGGTAATATTATAACCCTCCTTATTGGATAGTTAAACATACATATTAATAGTGCATAATTAAAAACCTTATGAGGAAAATCCTGTGGGATAAAAATATGATAAGGGGAAAAAAAAAGAAAAAAGAAAAGCCACATCTTTTCTTCAAATATAATAATTGACGTATTTCTATTTAGTGTTGTTAAAGTTGGAAGTGCTTTTATGAATAATCTGGAAGATTATCACTTAAACGAATAAGATGAATGTTAATGACTTTACTTTTAACAAGCTCACGTGGGAAGAAAAGTTTCTAGGGAAAATGTTTGATTCAGTCACTTGTGATGTAGCCTTTTTTCGCTTGAGTAATACATACATGATTATCCTTATATAATAGTTGGTCTTTTATTAATAGATAACTCACACGTCCCTTTAATATATTGAATTATAGACCTTAGCCATACATATCCTCTACTTGCTTCATTGAGTGCTAAGTTCAGCATGACTATGAGAAGTAGTCACTGATGTTTGCCTTGTTGAATGCCATGAGATTGCTCTATCATTATACAAAAATAATTATCCAGTTTAGAAATGACCTCATGTGGATCGGACAAAGATCCTGTACTTACAAAATCAATAAATACTATTTTCGATCTTTTGGGATAAGATAAGCCTATCTCAACTGTTCTTTGAAGATGACAAAAAAATTGTTTCACACTATTCCAATATCATCATGTAGGTGACAAACTATATCTTGCTAATAAATTAACAGAAAAGGTGATACCAGGTCAATTGTTATTTGCAAGACATATTATTGCTTTTATAACACTTAAATATGATACTTCAGGACCTAAAATCTTTTCATTAACTTCTCGTGGATGAAAATGATCTTTCATCATATCAAATGACCTAACAACCATTGGAGTACTCAATGGATAAGATTTATCATTACTAAATTGTTTAAGAACCTTTTCTGTGTAAGTTAATTAGTGGATTAATATCCTATCTAATAAGTGCTCGATCTGTAATCTGAGACAAAATTTTATCCTACCAAGATTTTTCATCTTGAATTCTTTATTAAGTATGTCATTGCTTTTAAAAGTTCATCACGACTTCCAATGATATTTAAATTATCTACATAAACAGCAATAATAATGAATCCATATTCAGACTTCTTAATAAAAACACATGGACAACTAGGATCATTCACATATCTTTTTTTTTTTTAAAGATATTCATTAAGATGATTATACCACATATGTTCATATTGTTTCAATCCATACATAGATCTTTGTAACTTAATAGAATGTGTCTCCTAGAATTTTGATTCTCGCATTTTAAATTGTTTAGGGATTCTCATGTAAATATCACTATTGAGTGGTCTATAAAACTATGCAGTTATGATATCCATGATATGCGCATATCTAGGCTTTCAGATGCTGCTAAGCTAATTAAATATCTGAGTGTCATCGCATCTACCACATGAGAATATGTTTTCTCATAATTGGTACTAGATCCTTGTGAGAAACTTTGAGCTACAAGTCTAGCTTTGTATCTCACAATTTCATTTCTTGCATTTTACTTTTGAATTAAATCCTATCTACGGGTTTAATATTTTTGGATGTTTGTAATACAAGTCCAGAAACTTCACATTCAGTAAGGGAATTAAGTTATACTTGAATTGTATCTTTCTATTTTGGCCAATCACTGCTGCATCTATACTTCTGAACTGATTTTGGTTCATAATCCTCTTTTTCATTCATAATTTCAGGAGTATTTTGGACCTTAACCTTCAAATTTTTTTAAAGAAAATTATATTTTTGTCCTTCATGCAGGTAATCTATAAAAGGCCACCACTATCACCTTGGGATCATTTTTCCTATTTTTTCCTGCTCCACCCAAGAAAGGGAGAGGGAGAGGGAGAAGAAGAGGAGGGAGGAGGAGGAGGAGGAGGAGGAGGAGAGAGAGGGGGGGGGGTGGTGAGAGAGAGAGAGCTCCTCCCCACTCTTGATTTTTGTTTTCTTCCATTTTCTTCTTTTTCTACAATACAAAAACGCTCTCTCTCTAAGATTTTATTTTCTTTTCTCCTACTTGTGTTTTAAATCGTGGGTAACAATATCTTTTTTTTTTCTTTCTTTTTTTAACAAAGTTTCTTTAGGTGTTCTTCCCTGCGAAACCAAGAGCATCCCTTAATTCTCCAATAATTTTAAGGTTTTCTTTCAATTTATTTGGATCTTTGTTTGGGAATTCACAAAAGTGTTGGGTATTTAAATCTTGGGTTTCTTTTTTTTTTTTTTTCCTTAATCTTTTCGGTTTCGGGTTGAAAATTTTGGCTCGGATCTTTCCATGCCTTCAACCTAAGAGCTTGATCTAAATTTCTTATCAAAATTTTCTTATATTTGTCTTGAATTTTAACTTGGTTTTAATCCTTATTATTGGAATTTGAGTTTTAAAATGAATTTTGGTGTTGCATGTCAAGGATCTTTAGAGATCAAGTTAATGATAATGGATTCTTGAGACTTTGTTGTTGCATGATGAGTTGTACTTGGATCCTTATTAATTTGGCCTTGCATGTTGTTTTCATATTAGATTTTGGGATTTTCGAAATGGTTTGGTGCTTTGATTTTCATATGCATGACTTGGATATTAAGATCTTGAAATTTTAGAGGTTAATTTATCGATTTTTGATATGATTGGAGTTGGAAATTTGATTTGTTATTATTGTTGGAGTTTGCATTGAATTTTGGTGGTTAAAATTCATTGGTGCTGTGGGTTTGATGCTGATGATCTTTTATTTTGGCTCGTTAATTTTGTAAGTGGATTTTTAAGATTGATGGTTAATTATTGAGAATGGTTTTTAACTGGTTTTTTTTTGGATATAAAGTGGAATGTTGAAAACTTGGTTTTGTTGATGAGTAAGGTTTTCAGGTTTGTTAAATGAAATGATGATTGGATTTTTTTTTTTTTTAAAGATTTAAGAGTTAATTTTCATTTATAAAGTTTGGATTCTTACATGCATGTAAGTTTTGAGGTTGAGATTTATGTTGGAATTTCTCAAAGTTTAATTTTTGGATTCAATGGAATTTACTTGGTTTACAAAGGGGTCTTGTTTCCATTAAAAGTTGAGGTTAAATATGAATGTTCTAAATTTTTGGAAGTATATATACAAATAAATTGTTAAGTCTAATCTTGATTGGAATTTAGGAAGAAGTGGTTTTGTAACTTTTAATTTAATTTTATTTTGTATATGGACCTGGATTTACTACTTTTGAGGTTAAGCATATTTATGAAATTTGAACTTAATTTATTTATGTATATTATGAGGTTAAGGTTGTTTTAATTATTGGAATTAATATATTTTATATAAATTTTAAATTATTGAAAACAAATATTTTGAGGCTAAGTTTTTTATTTTGGAATTATTGGAAATGGAATTGAATTTGGGGTTAAGTTGGCAAACGGTTTTTGATAATATTAAAAGGATTTGTTTATATGGTTTTGGGTTTGTCAAATTTGTAAAGGAGTTGAATTCTCTTATATATATATATATATATATCAATGTTAAGTTAAATTTCTAAATTTTTGGGACACTATTTGAAATATAATGAATTAATGTGTTCTAAAAGGTTGAATTTAATGAATATTGGAAGATATTGGGAACTTAGGATTCGTTTGGTATGTAGTATTGGATTATATTGGTATGAGTTGTATTGTATTGTATTGGATTGTATTGAAATGTACTATATCATACTTATGCTATGTTTGGTGCTGGATTGTATAAAATAATATAATGTTTGGTATGTCTTGGTATTGTACTGTATTATTTTTTATTATTTATTATTTCTTAAATTATTGCTATTAAAAAAATAAACGTTACAAAAATATCTTATATTTCTCTTTCCATATTATTTCTATTTTAGAAAAAATAAAATAAAACTTTAAAAAAATAAAAAATTACTGAATTGGTAATTAAATAAACACAAAAGGTGTTCCTCATATTTAATAACTAATATATCCAATACATATTACATATCAAACAACAAATCATTAGTTTAATATTTTTGAAACTATATTCATGACTATTGCTCCTACAATGCACCCAATAAGAAATATTTTCCATCCACTCGAAGTATTTTCATAAATTGGGTGGATTGATCATTCTCATTTAAGCATATGTTTGAAGGAGTCTCTGTTTGATGTTGAAGGTATAATATATATTCGTTCTGAGCTTCTTCAAGTAAAGAATATGATTTATATATATTTCCTTTGAATCCATTAACTTATTCTTGACATTCAGGCCGTGAGTGATAAATTCCTGTCCTTCAACCTTTAAAAACAACATAAACAGTTCCATGTGCCATATGCAATCTATAAATATAGAAAAAATAAAATTATATGTTACAATATAAATCAATTTAATATATATATATATATATATAGTTATAACAACACAACATAATAATATTCTACATAATTTTTCAAACATATGAATTGGATCATAACACAAAATCACATATAATCAAATAAAAGTTAACATAGTCAATACCAAAATCGAAAACGCTCTAACAAATATGTCAGGACCCGTCCAGAATTCTTTTCCCGGAACCCTAGACAAGCCCTGATCCCAGGGAAACCCTACCGGACCCTCCAACGGAAAATCCGGCAGAACCTCCCCTAAGGGATAGACTAACCACAAACTACCTGCACTGAAAACATACTTCAAAAATTCATCCCCTTATTCCTCCCACAATACTACAAATTGATTCCACAAATTTCAACACTTCAAAATAAAACAACAGTAGCAACCCAGTGCATAAATAAAAACTACACGTCCAATACAGTATACAGAGCATTAAACAGATAACTGTGGAATTTATAAAATGACAGATAAAGAAATAATACAAGATGGAGAGGAAAAAGGGAAGAAAAACTTCTTGAACTTTCGGCAAACGAATTGAGACGTTGGGCTCGCCTCGGACAATCAACGTCTCCAACCTGGACCTAGGGGAACAGAAGTTAAGAGTGTGAGATGCTAATCATCTCAGTGAGTGACCCTATCTACTATACAATATAATACCACGGTAATATAGTAGATAGATAATAATTAAATGGGAAAATAATAATTTCTCTCAAAACCCTTACAATTCTCTCAGTTGGAAAAGTTTCCCTTTTAAAACATTTTCACAAAACCCTTGTACGTACTTCCCAAAAACCAAGGAACCAAACAAATTAATAAACAATAAATAAACAAATAAATACCCCAAATATAAATAAACTGCAATAAATTATAATAAATAATTTTATAACACCTTTGGGGTTTAAAACATTAATTGCAATTTACACCGACGCACCACACCATATACCGGTGATGCCCTCCGATACCCAGCATCCTGAGCACCGACTGGCGGGGGGTTAAAGAGAGAAACCTGCAACGGTCACTTCGACGTCCCGACAGTACCGCTGCTAAAACCATCAACCCGGCCAAGGAGGGGGGCGGCTGTGCACAACAATAACTTTGCCTGCCCACGGTCCAATGGCAACTCACGGGTGAAGTAATAACCACGCGCTAAACCACATAATAACCGCGCGCTACCACGTGTCCATATACCATATACCAGAACACCAATACTGTATGAGTGCGTCTAAAAATAAACAATATTAACCAACCGTACCGTTTTTCCAAAAACCATCGTGGGAAATACATTAAATTCTCACACTTACCATCCCACATATTTTTATTCAATAACCCGGTACGAAACATTGATAACCAACAAACCACAATTTTCTCGAATTACGAGATGCAACCATAAAAATACCGCGAGCATAATTTATAAAATTTAAACCAATATTTTCATAAAATATTTAACCCAATTATGCCCGGAAAATTAATACTGAAAACCACGTACAAATACTACCGAAATACACCTTGCTCATGCATAATAAATTAAACCACAATAAAACCATAACCAATTTGTACCACATGAGCATAATTTAAATACCAATTAAATATAATTGATTGCCCAAAAATGATATAAAATCCAGACGCAATTAATTACTGAAAATATTTGCTCACGTGTAATAAATACCATTTAATCACAATAAAATAATAATCGGGAATTTCTTAATGACCCCAAAATTTCCATTTATTACCAATGGGTAAATATATATATAAAATAATATTTTTCCCGATTATATTTAAAATACACCACATGAGCACAAATTACAGATATCAAATTAATACCACATAAATACAATTAATTACCCCAAAAATATTTTTAAAGGCGGGTCACTCACCTGGAGCACGCAATTAACCCACGATCCACTACGGGATCAATTCTACGACTCACCGGTGCTCCTAGAACAAAATTCACAGACAGTCAAATAAATTAATATTTTAATCGGATAAATAATACCCGGTACCGGGGGGTCAAACACAAACTTTAACCAAAATAGGCGAATGATATACCGAATCGAAGCTTGTGGGACGAGGATCACAAATCCGGTCTCCATCGACCCCAATTCCGCCGGAGGTGGCCGGAATTTGGCCGGGAAGCTTCGGCCGATTTTGATCTTGAGGGATCTTTCAAACGGTGGGGATTGTGGGCAATATAACCCCGGAAATGGACTCAGAGGGGTCAAAAATAGTGGGATAGGGGTATGGGACGGGCTGGGTTGGTCGGAAACGGCGAGAATCGCCTGAAAAATTTCACCTCGCCGCCGCGACTTCGCCGGCCCGATCTGGGCGCATCCGGCGGCTGCTGGCCGGGAAATTTGGTGGCCGAGGTCGTGAGGTGGCGGGATACACCGGTGGCAGGCGCGTGTAGCATTCCGGCGACTGAAATCCGGCGAAACGCCGGTCAAACAGAGAGAGGGAGAGAGTCAAAGGAGAGAGAAAGGGAGAAAAAATTTTCTGCATTTTGTCTCACGGGCTCGGGGAAGAAGGGAAGGAAAAAAAAAGGAAAAAAAAGAAAAAGAAATGGTGTTTTCCCACGTGGGGAAAAGAAAAGAAAAAGAAAAAGAAAAAGAAAAAGAAAAGGGAAAATAAAACAAATAAATTCAAATTAATTAAATAAAAATATTATTATTTAAAATAATAATAAAAATAATTTGATTTTAAACATGGTTGACATGTGGCATTTCACCATGTTGACACATGGCCACCTTCATTGAGTCACACGTGGCACATCGTTACGCGTTTAAAAATAATATTAAAATAATACGGTGTTTGAAAAACTCTACAGGTCCATAACTTTCAAACCACATGTCCAAATCGGACGTGCCGCTAGTCTACGGACTCGTATCGACGAGCACTTCACAACCATGCATGAGTCAATGCTCAACCTTGCATGAATAAAAATTCAACTCCGGCAACCCTTGGACAGTTTGGACCTCAACTTGTTTTGCTAATAACTTTCAAACCGTAGCTCCGTTTTCAACGTGCTACCAGTCTAAGAACTTGTGCCAACGTGTACTTCGTAACGGTACCTCAGTCAACCTAGAATTCCAACCGGATCAAAAAGTCAACTTTTGATCCCTTCGGTCAACGGTCAACAGTCAACCTCGATCAACGTGCAAAAATTCCGACATGGTTCGGGACGGGGTGTTACAAATAAGGTTCACACAATCTAAACAACAACTAAATAAAGTTCATAGAATACAACTACAAAGTAATACAACAAAATTAGTCATCCAAGCTTAATGAACCTCCTCTCAATTGGCTAAGTAACCTCCTCACAAACATCTACCTAACTGGACCATGAGTGGACCTAAACATAGTAAGATAATGAAGTTTCTGTACTATAATACCAAACACATCCGGTTGATCCTCAATAGATAATCCCATATCTTTTAATTCATTTGAAATATTAGATCGATTTTCATGACCTTTCAAGAGGGTATTTGCTATCACCTTCAATTGATCAATGGATTTGTCAAACATTTGCTGAAATGAAGCCAATAGAACGTCCTCTGCATAGTTACAATTTGTTCTCTTTTTTCTTTTATGGGTTAAAGTAGCAGTTGACCTATTTTACACTGAAGTAGAAGAGCTCTCTTCCATGTCAATAGCATTTATGTCATCATCTTCTCTATTTACCTTTTCAACCATATCAATGGGAGTTTCAGTTGCCCTCAAGTTGCTCTATCTTTTCTAAAGATATTGGCCAATCTATCAAATATAGGGAATTGTTTTCCTCTCCATCCTTTAGCATTCTTGTTATGCTACAACATAAGAAACTAAATTTAATTACATTGTTATACTCTAAATATTATATCAAATAAATTTATCTATAGCCTTAAGCTAAATCTTAATATAATTATCCCATGCCTCATCGCTATCCACCTCAACTAATTTGAGCACATCATCCCACGCAAATTCACTTGTATTAAGCATGTCAAAAACAATTCCATATTGTTTTTTCCAATGTCTCAATCTTGGATTGATATGAGGATTAACTTTTATCCCCGAATTAGGAAATCGTGCTTCCAAAACCTTCTCAACACGGACCATTGTTTTAGGTTTGAAAGATCCATTATCACATTAAAATCCAGATGCTACTATATCTTCAAGTATAGATATGAAAGAAAAAGCTTAATTTTCATAGTTATGAAATAAATAAAAAAATAAAAAAAACATTGGTTGCAACCCAGTCGGCCATGAAAGGAAAAGAAACATACAAACATGAAAACAAAAACAAGCAAACACACAGATTAGCAAATCAGCAGTCAACCATAAAGAAAGAAAGAAAAATTGAGAAGACTTACTTGTAATTGATTGTAGAGGTTGGAAGAAGTCAAATCAAGCCTAGTTTTGCTTTTTCCTTGTAATTGACAGATAGAAAGAAGGAAAAAATTTAAGATGAGAGTGAGAAAAAAAAATACAAAAACCATCAACCGGATGGTCTACTAAACATGGTATTACCTAACACAATCCACCCTAATACCCCCTAATACATCATACCAAACACATCCTTAATATATCTTGAGGTTAAGTGTTGATTTCCTTAAATTACTTGAAAGACTTTTGGAATTTGAAATTATTTTATTTTTAATAAGGTTAAGGTGATTTCTTAAATTATTGGAAGACCTTTCGAAATGAAATTTGAGGTTAAGAAATAGTTTTCTTGTTATTTGGAAGACAAATGGATTTATAAATTAATTTTGTTATGTTTTGTAATCGGATTTTGATAATTAGTTCTTGAGCATGAGCTTATTTTGAACTTAGGCGTTATGTGGTTTTACTATTTGGTACTTGATGATGAGATAAATTATTGGATAATGTGGAACTTAACGGAATATGTTGATGAGCTGGAATTGTTGGTTTAAATTGTGGACTTGGTGAATTGAAGAGATTAGTTTTGTAATAGTGGCTGATGATTTTGTTTGACGGTGATTGAGATTGTTGAATAGATTGATTTAAATTCTTGGTTTGGATATTAATTAAGTTGTGGTTTTTGGCTAAAGACCAAAAAAAGAGAAAAAAAAAAGAAAAAAAAAAGCATTTGAATGAGAACGGAACGCCAAACTGTAGTTGGATTAAGGTTGCTAGGAATATACTGTGAGTAAGACTTTTCTAAAGCCTGTTATTTTTCAGAATATATGTATATGGTTATATGTATTGCATTCATGCATTCAGGAGAATGACATTTGGTATTGTATGTGAATATGTTTGATTGTGGTTTTTGATATACACTTTTTGATTTGCAGTTTGCATTTATTTGTCATTATCATTTTGGAAATGATTATTCATTTGTATTTTAGATGTATATAAAGGCATAGGATTTATATATGCATATAGTATCATGCATGTACATGCATTTGAGCATAGCAGATGAACTGTTTTATGAAAAGTGATTTCTAAACTGACTTTGGAAAAGTGCATCAGCCTTCTTGAAAACTGTTTTGAACCTTTTATATATGATGGAGACATGTGACATATGGATTTTTATGGATATGATAATGATTTATGAAATGGCTTTTGATCTCTAAACTTAGCCCGACTAATATAAGGACCAGAGACAAGCTTGTCTTGTGGCCCTAAATTGATCACTTTAAGAGATAGATAGGTTGTTCTGTGGCTACAGAGTTGATCACTGCCTGGAGACAGATTGGTCTGACATTTGGATTTAGTTTCGTCAACAAAGGTCAGAGTTAGAAGTGATGGCATGATGATGGCTATGGATATGTTTCTGATATTGTGATTTTGTTAAAAACACTGGTTGAATAAGGCTTATGTAGCTGCTAATCCGATAAGGGCCCAGTATGTAAAACACAACTTTTTTCAATCTTAGCTTGGATATCCCCCTGGTTCTTTTGCGTGAGCTAAGTTAGAACACTCAAAATATCTTATGAATCATCTTCATGGTGTACCCGGTCACAGATGCAACAAACAGCAATCCTGCAATCCGAACAACTAAATACAGAGTATTTTTATAATATAGATCTTAATAATAAGAAAGTGGAAGCTCATAATAAAGCAAAGAAAGTGAGAGCGAAAACCATGACAAGTTTTGCATAGCATCTAGATGACTAGAGAAAGAGTATTTATGGTGTCTATGGCTTGAATGTTTGGAAAAAGGATGTAAACAAGAACGAATTTTGGTCATTTGGAGTCAAAAACCTATTAAATTCAGCTAATAAATTAGGGAAGATTGGAGAAGGAGCAGATATGGGGATATGAATAAAGTTGTTCCCCTTGGATGAGAATAGCGCCTCTTTAAATAGACCGAGCATCTAGCTTGGTTCTCTTGGTCTTCCTTTGTTTAATCTAGTAGGCATGGAGCTTTTCCATGGACTTTCCTCTCTTTCCCATTTGGGAATCATACGTGAGATACCTTTAATCTTCAAACATGGTTTTCTCTTTTAATAAAAAGCCCTCAACTGACCTTTAAACAAAATGAGCTTTCTTGAATCTAGAACATCATTTTACATAGAATATAGCTGATCGCTGTATTTATTCAAAGGGAGGACTGCAAAACCGTTCTTGGGAAAATGAGAGCCCTAGCTACTTCCTCTTGTGTTAAACTTTAAACCGTTCTTGGGAAAATGAGAGCCCTAGCTACTTCCTCTTGTGTTAAACTTTAAACCGTTCATGGGAAAATGAGAGCCCTAGCTACTTCCTCTTGTTTTAAACTTTTTGTCATTCTTTCTTATAAATGATCAAAGACCCTCTACAGAAAAAAAAAAAAAAAAAACAAAAAAAAAGGCACATTTTTATTTGGTGTACTTGAGGTGCAACACTAGACTGAGAGAAAGAAGTTTCAAAACAAAACAAAAAATGTTGATCCCATATTGCTGTGGGAAATTAACTCAAATGATGAATGGATTGCGGAAAAAGAAAGTCCATTCCTTCCACAAAACAGTTCTTGGCTTGAAGATGTAGATATTCCAATGTTGATGCCATTAGAAATTTGTCATTAAAGACTTATGAACCAGAAAAATATTTTTCTTCACCTGCATTAGTGATTAACATGGAAATAAATTCTTCTTTACGTTTAGCTTTTAAATATAATCTTATATTTTTTAAATAAAAAATTAAACAACTTTTACAATTTCAAAAAAAGGCTTATGACTCATTGCGCTGGGGCTTACACCTGGCATCATAAGTAGTAAAACGCCACGCAAAACGCTTTGACATTTTAAAACATTGATTTAAATCACTTTTTTTGTGTGTGTGTGTGTGTGTGTGTGTGTGTGTGTGTGTTTAGTTAAATTAATTAAAATAAATAATGTCATTATCCATTTGTGAATTTCGAATTTTAATTATAATAATATTTATTATTTTTTTATGAATTTAATCTAGTGCTAAATTTTTATTTGTACTTATCTCATTATTTATTGAAAAATTATTTCTCTTTTAAAATTGAAGTGGTGAAAACGAAAAACATAAAAATAATATACTAAAAAATGAATGATAAAATTATCTACATATAAAAGATCCTATTCTGCAAAATCAAGTTCCCCTCCCCCCCCCCCCCCCCCCCCCCCCCCCCCCTATATCTGCAATAGTTCCGATAGAGAGCAAAAAAAAAAAAACCCAATCTAATAGCCTTTTTCTTTGATTTCTCAATTCAAAGAATCCCAAACAACAACACCAATTCCACAAAAATAATCTCTACTATTGATTCCATCTCTTATTGCTCTTAAAAAACATGCAAGTAACAAACCAAAAAAAAAAAAAAAAAAATCCCCTTTTTAGCCAATGTAAATCCATCAAACTTTAATAGTAACCGCCAATAAATAACATTAGAAATCAAGACAATAAAAAGGCCAAAAAAAAAAAAAAAACCAAGGCTATAAGAGAGAGCTTCCTGCGAAATTTGGGAATTTTTTTTTTCCCTCTAAATCTAATAAAAAAGCGGAAAAAAAAAAAAAAATCCCTCCCAATCAACCTCCCTTCCATTTCAATCAAAATGGACCCGAAAATAGGGGATTTCATTTATTTTATGTGTCAATCAAATCATGATATATCATGCATACATATCTAATAGTTAAAATTTTACCATATTATTTAATTTAAATAGGAAAGAATTTTAGGGGAAAAAACTAACAATTTAAAATTTTTTTTTTTGAACGGTAACTAACAACTTTAATTGATGTTCTCTCTTTGTATACAATATATATATATATATATAAAACTTTATTTTTACGCCGACTTAAAACAATAAAAAAAATCAAAAGAAACTAAAATGTATCCAATAAAATTTTTAAAATAATAAAAAGCGGAAGTTTTAAGTATAATCCTAAACTTTTTTCCCCCCAAAGCAGAACTTCTAACTTAGTTTTTATTTATTAATTTGCTAACATATATCACCTACCTTACTTGTTTTTAGTTAAATAGGTATGATATTTAATATATATTCTTTCAAAATATTTAGTGTCACTCATAACTAATGTCACAATTAAAATGATATCACAAATACGAAAGACTATTTATTTATTTCTTTAATTAAATTTTAAATAAAGTATTTAGGTTATTATGGATGTCATGGATTATTTTACAATTATAAAAAGTTCATTTAATATTCCCAATTCATTAGTGACATTCAAATGAAATGTTACCCTTATTTTCCATATATAAAAGTAGTTTATTGACAATACAAGCAAGTGTAACTAAAATACATTTTAATAACACCTTTAAAAGGATGTGACTAAATATATGTGATTTATGTTAAGTTTTTTTTTTTTCCTTTTTTTCAATAATAATGTGATTTATGTTAAGTTATGTCTTAAAGAAGTGATATTTTTAAGCATATGTTCCTAATTATATATTCTATGACAATTTGCTTAAAATTGATGATAAAAGGAACATCACTAATTAGTTTTCTCTTGTAGTGTCCCACGTGTAACAATATGTATACACTCAAAGGTGAAAATTTGACGATCAGTGTGGGTGGATCAATATGAAGCTGTTAGCATAAGTGTGAGTGGATGTAGGGCACTGGTAGACTACCTTACTGACAAATGCTATATAATGTCCAATCTCATATTAGTCAGGTGTGGAATGGTGATAGTTCAAAAGTAAATATAATCACTCTCTTAATAGTGGAGGTCTTTTAAAAGCGATTGGCTTTAGGGGTCGAGAAAACTTTGGATTAAGCATGCTCCAATGGAAATAATCCTAAGATCTTCCTAGAAAGTTTGAATAAAAATTCCACGATCATCTGAAGTACAGTGGTTAAATTGGGGACAATATTAATGGAGCAAGATTGTGGGAAGCTAGAGGGAATGAGGCGTTACAGATAGTATTAGAGGCTATATCTAGTTAGAAGTGTGCTAGTGAGGATGTTGGGCCCTAAAGAGGTGGATTGTGATGACCATTGTGGGTGAATCAGTGTTAGACTACCAAAATATGTGAGGGTGGATGTAGGGCACTAGTAGGCTATTTATTGGTAAAAGCGATCTAATGTTCAATCTCACATCACCTAAATATGGAACAGTGATGGTTCAAAAGTAAAGTGATGAAGTGTTTCATATTACTACTTTATAGAACTTATTAATGCTCAATATTTGCTATTTTCTTAATAATTTGTGCTTAATTAGAATAATTATATGTTGATTTCATTATTTTACTATATTTAGGTAAAAAGACTAAAAATTGCTAGTTTGAGACTATTTTGGATTCTTTTTAGAACAAATATGGAGAGCTACATTTTATAGAGCATTAATGGAGCTAAGTTGTAACACCCCATCCCGAACCATGTCGGAAATTTTTGCACGTTGACCGAGGTTGACCGTTGACCGTTGACCGAAGGGGTCAAAAGTTGACTTTTTGATCCGGTTGGAATTCTAAGTTGACTGAGGTACTATTACGAAGTACACATTGGCATGAGTTCGTAGACTGGTAGCACGTTGAAAACGGAGCTACGGTTGGAAAGTTATGAGCAAAACAAGTTGAGGTCCAAACTGTCCAAGGGGTGCCGGAGTTGACTTTTTATTCATGCAAGGTTGAGCTTTGACTCATGCATGGTTGTGAAGTGCTCGTCGATACGAGTCCGTAGACTAGCGGCACGTCCGATTTGGACATGTGGTTTGAAAGTTATGGATCTGTAAAGTTTTTCAAATACTGTATTATTTTATTATTATTTTTACATGCGTAACGATGTGCCACGTGTGACTTAATGAAGGTGACCATGTGTCACCATGGTGAAATGCCACATGTCAACCATGTGTAAAAATCAAATTGTTTTATTATTATTTTAAATAATAATATTATTATTAATATTATTTAATCATTTTTATTTTATTTCTATTTCTTTTTTCTTTTTCTTTTTCTTTTTCTTTTCTTTTTCCCACGTGGGAAAACACCATTTCTTTTCTTTTTTTTTTTTCTTCTTCTTTTCTTTTTTCCTTTTTTTTCCTTCTTCTTCCCCGAGCACCAAAACACGCACAGTTGTTTTTTTTCTCCCACCGGCCGTCCCTCTCTCTCTCCTTGCTACACTTTTTCCGACCACCCATACTGTACACGCACCAGCCACCGTCCAAGCCCACCACCTCGCGACCTCGGCCACCAAATTTCCCGACCAGCCGCCGCCGGACGCGTCCAGATCGGGCCGACGAAGTCACGGCGGCGAGGTGAAATTTTTCCGGCGATTCTCGCCGTTTCCGAGCAACCCAGCCCATCCCATACCTCTATCCCACTATTTTCGACCCCTCTGAGTCCATTTCCGAGGTTAGATTGCCCAAAATCCCCACCGTTTGAAAGATCCCTCAAGATCAAAATCGGCCGAAGCTTCCCGACCAAATTTCGGCCACCTCCGGCGGAATTGGGGTCGATGGAGACCGGATTGGTAATCCTCATTCCACGAGCTTTGATTCGGTATATTATTCGACCATTTTGGTTAAAGTTTGTGTTTGACCCCCCGGGTACCGGGTATTATTTACCCGAATAAAATATTAATTTATTTGACTGTCTGTGAATTTTGTTCTAGGAGCACTGGTGAGTCGTGAAATTGATCCCGTGGTGGATCATGGGTTAATTGCGTGCTCCAGGTGAGTGACCCACCTTCAAATTAATTTTGGGAATTTAATTAGTGAATATATTATGTGTGATTTAAATATTTGGAATTTAATTTCTATGTGCCAAATATTTATTGGATTTATTGTGGAATTATTTATGAATTTATTGGATTTAAGAAAATGCGCATTTTACAAATTTATGCCATGTGAAATTATTTTGTGGTTTTGAGGATTTTGAAATTGGTGTGGTTTTAATGGTAAATTGGGCACGATTTGATTTTCAAATATTTTAAGGAAAATATCTGGTTATGTTGGTGATTTCAATTTTTATAAAATATGCCCATGGAATATTATGAGATTTGATTATGATATTTCGAGAAATTATTTATGCTTGGAAAAATGTGGATATTTGAATTGGTGGATTTGGGAGTTGGTGGATTTGAAAATCATGGAATTTATGGTATTGATTATAAAGAAATTGTGGAGAATCTCCCGGTTCAAGCGGATGGACTATACCCGCTGTGTTTATGCAAAAATGTGGAATTTGTTATATAATTTAAATTTGTGGATTTTATGATTTTTAGATGCACCGTGCACGTACTGGTGTTCTGTTTATATGTGATGTGGTTAGTGTGCACACGGTTGTGATTAGCGCGCAGGTGGGTGTGAGTAGCGCGCGGTTGTGATTAGCGCACAGGTGGGTATGAGTAGCGCACGGTTGATATTATGAGGTTGTCCTGTGGTTGCCATCGGATGAGGGTAGGCCACCCCCCATGGCCGGGACACCAGGTTAGCAGCGGCGCAGTGGGACGCCACGCGACCGTATGCCGGTTTCTTTCTATAACCTCCTGTCTGGAGGTACCTCGGGACGCTGGGTACTGTTGGCGCCACTGGTATATAGTGGGTGCATCAACTGATTTTCAGAACTGTATTTTAAAAATAAAATGTTTTAAAGCTGTATTGGAATTAAAATTTATTATTACTGTTTCTGGTAATTATTTGATGTCTTGGTTTTCAGGGAATATGAATAAAGGGTTTTGTGAAAAGGTTTTAAAAGGGGAACTTTTCCAACTGAGAGAATTGTAAGGGTTTTGAGAGAAATTATTATTTCCAATTTATTATTATTTATCTACTTATTACCGTGGTATTATATTGTATAGTAGATAGGGTCACTCACTGAGATGATTAGCATCTCACACTCTTAAATTCCGTTCCCCTAGGTCCAGGTTGGAGACGTTGATTATCCGGGGCGAGCCCAACGTCTCAGTTCGTTGCCGAAGGTTTAAAAGTTTTTCTTCCCTTTTCCTCTCCATCTTGTATTATTCTTTATCTGTTATTTTTATAAATTCCACATTTGTTGTATAATACTCTGTATACTGTATTGGACGTGTAGTTATTCTTTATGCACTGGGTTGCTGCTGTTGTTTTATTTTGAAGTGCTGCAATTTGTGGAACTAATTTGTAGTTTGTGGGAGGAATAAGGGGACTTTTATAGAAGTGTGTTTTCAGTGCAGGTAAATTTTTGGTTAGTCCTACCCTTAGGGGAGGTTCTGTCGGATTTTCCATTGGAGGGTCCGGTAGGGTTTCCCTGGGATCAGGGCTTGTCTAGGGTTCCGGGGAAGGAATTCCGGACGGGTCCTGACATAAGTTGCTAATTTTCTTTCTAAGACATAATTTTCAGAAGCTTAGTTATTTATTTTGAAAATTTGAAGATTTAATCTCTACTGTATTTTACTATATGGAGATGCTGACTTTCTACGCAATAGTTACTATTTTGATCATATCTTAACCTACAAGTGAAATTTTATAGTGATTCTTTTTGGTGAAACTTTTTAAGGCATTGAGAAACATTTTTATAAAATTTTACACCAAATAATGAAGGAATCAATGCCAATATTCATTTGAAGTTGCTATATTTGATTGATGTCTTAATAGAAGGATCCAATGGGTCTAGCCTTTTGTCTTGCATAATTTAGGAGGTTGTAGGCTCAATATATGCATTCTAAAAGTTCAAGCCCAAATTCATTTAATTACCCTTTCAAAACCCAAACCCTAATGGGGTGTTTGGGTAATGATAAAGTTAGTGAGAATTTAAAATTCTCTAAAAAAGTGAATTTTTTTTTTGTTTGGATAGTTTTTCAAAAAAAGAATTTGTTGGCACCAGAAGCAAATAAATCTCACAATATGGGAAACTGAGATGAAAAGTGGATTCTTCCAAAGAGTTGTGATTCTAAAATTCTCTGGGAATTTGATTTTATGTATTTTTTTAAATACAATTTTATCCTTTAATTTTAATGCATAAATTTGTATAATTACTTGTACGTCTTATTTTCTTCTTTTAAATCTGTCGTTCTTTTTTTTTTTTAAAAAAAAAGAAAACCTACCATTGTTTTTCTTTCTTTTTCATCTTCATCACTGCAAATAGATTTCGTTAGACTCAATATCGCTGGTATACTCAGCATCACTTTGAGGTAAATTAATTATTTTTTTATATTTTAATATTTTTTATATAATGATGATACTATTAGACTCAATATCACTGTCAGTGATCATAGCAAATAATATGTCCATGGTAGAAGATCGTAAACAGCATTCCCTCCTTTTTCCCCACTCTTCCGCCTCCTTCCCATTTTCCCTGCTCTCTAAAAAAAAAAAAAAAAAAAAAAGAAAATTTAATATATTCGTGATAGAAAGAAGAAGTATGTACAGTTAGTTGATATTTAATGTGAACCCCCACTCTTTCGCTCCCTTCTCTTCCCCTCTCTCTGAACAAAATGAAAAAAAAAAAAAATTGTATTAATCATTAAACGGAGCTGAAGAAGATTCCAGCGTGAATCCATCTCCTCCATCCCTTTTCCTTTCCCACTTTCCAAATAAATAAATAAATAAAGAATAATTTTTTATTGGTTATTGAATGGCATGTAGGCATGATCTTTTACGTTTGGTTTTTATTTTTCTTCTTTTTTTTCTTATTTGTTTTATTTTTATTTTCTTATCTTTGCTAGAATTATATGTACAACTAAACATATTTTTTGTGTTATGATAGTACATTTTAAACATGACAAGATTGATGGCAATGAAGTGAAAAAAAAAAAATTTAATGGTAGAGGGTCTTAGATTTTTATTTGAACTTATTATAATACTTTGTAATATTATGATTGTACTACTTGAAACCTATAATATTAAGCATTTTAGGCAATCATCCTCGTTATGGCATCCTTCTCGTGTTAACAATTTATATAAAATGGTGGACGAGGATGATTTGGCATGTAAAGAGCAGCTTCACATGGATAGACATACTTTTCAAAATTATTTTATATGCTTAGAACAACTAGAAAGATTCGTGATACTAAAAATGTAAGTGTAGATGAGATTGTTGCAATGTTTTTATACATACTTGCTAATCATGGCAAAAATAGAGGAATAAAAAATAGATTTACGCATTCGGGTGAGACAATTAGTAGACACTTTAATAGTATATTAGATGACATCATACGACTACACAAACAATTACTTGAAAAACCTGAAGCAGTGACTAAAAACTCAACTGACAACAAATGGAAGTGGTTCAAGGTATACATTCATTAACTTATTATTATTATTATTATTTATTAAATTATGAAGGAAAAAGCATATTTAAGCTATTTTGTTTTTTTACTTGTAGAAACATATATCAAAATACATGTGTCTGATGTCGACAAAGCTAGGTATTGTACTAGCAAAAGTGAAATTGCTACAAATGTCCTTGGAGTGTGCTCTCATGACATGGAATTCATATATATACAACTAGGCTGGGAAGGTTCCGCTGGAAATTCTAAGATACTTAGAGAAGCAATTAGTAGGAGAAATGGTTTAAAAGTCCCACATCGTATATTTCTTTAGTAAAATATTTAATAGTACTTCGAATATATATATATATATATATATTGTTTTGCTAATAGAATTTAGATATTTTTTATAGGTTATTATTATCTTGTTGATGCTGGATATCCAAATAGTGAAGGATTTCTTGCTCTATATAGAGGACAAAGATACCATCTAAATGATTGGAAAGATGGTTATCAACCTACCGCCAAGGAGGAATTTTTTGACATGAAGCATTCAAGTGCTCGAAATGTCATTGAAAGATGCTTTGGGTTATTGAAGATGCATTGGAAAATTCTTAAAAGCCTGAGTTTTTATCCAGTGAAGACTCAAAATAGGATTATTATGGCTTGTGCTCTTTTACATAATTTTATTAGGCAAGAGATGTCAGTTGATCCTTATGAGTCTCAATTAGATGATTTAGAAAGAGAGTGGGTACAAAATAAGGTGAGAGTATCAAATTTATAGATGCATCATATTCAAGTCAAACATTTAGGACAAATTTAGCAACATAAATGTGGAATGAGTGGCGGGGCATGACTTACTAGCATATATTTACCTTATGTTTGAAACATTTGCTATGTATTACTTATTAGCAACATATAGTATTTTAAATGATATTATTTTTTTGATTCTATATTTAAATATTTTTTGTCATATTTGTATTTATTTAGGATGGATGCAAATGGTTCAACTCCCAATTCATGTATGCGATCTAAAAGGGCCAAGACCTATTTCGCTTGGAATGCTCATCAGGATGCTACACTTGTGGAGTGCTTGGTTGAGTTAAGTTTAAATGGGAAATGGAAAGCTGACGCTGGATTTAAGAATGGTTATCTTATTGAGCTTGAAAAAATGCTGAATACAAAATTGTCAGATTATCAAATTAAGGCAGACCCATATATCAGAACACGTGTCAAAACTCTCAAGACACAATGTATGGCTATTCATGAGATGTTAACACAAGGTAGTGGATTTATTTGGTGTGACACAAACAAATGGGTAGTTTGTGAGAAAGCTGTGTTTGATCAATGGCAAATGGTAAAAGTTAATTTCATTATTATTTTTATTTATTTAATAGTTTAAAATTTTATGTATTAATTTTTGATTTTCTTTTGATTTATACATTGTAGTCTCATCCGGCAGTGAAATGTTTGTTTGTAAAACCTTTTGTGCACTATAATTCATTAGTTGATATATATGCAAAAGACAAAGCATAATCCTCTCAAGAGATGTCTTCAAGTGTAAGTGAAAAGGCCTTTTCAAGAAATCTCAAAAGATTATATTAAAGTTGTTACTATGTCTTTCAACCAAGATTCAAATCCTTTAGCAAAGGTGGCTACAATTGTACATATTATGGAAGAATTAACTCTTCAACAGAAATTGGATGCAATAAGAGTTATTATAAAGGATCCATCTTATGTCAACATGTTCTTAACTTGTTCAGAAAAGCTGCGTTTCGATATGATTGCCCAAATATTGGCAACTCCATAGGCTATTAATGTCTTATGTTTTTTTTTTCTTATTTTTAAAATTCAATAGCTTAGACAATTTTAATTTATAAGATTGATTAAGTTGACTCATATATATATATATATATATATTTTTTTTTTTTGCGTCAAATTTGTATATGCTTTAATGATTTAATCATGGATTCATTTTATTTTATAATTTTTACTTTATTTTAATTATTCATATTGTTGGCATCATATAATTTACAGCAATATATATATATATATATATATATTTTTTTTGATATTAGGGTATTTTGTTATTATTTTTTATTTTGAAATATAATTTATGAGGTGTCATATTATGGGTTGTAATTAAGATTAATTATAAAAATATTATTTATATATTTTAGTTGAAAGAAATTATATACTTTAAAATATAATTACAATAAGAAGAATAATATGATTTATATATACATAACTATGAGGGTATTTTAATAATTTATATTATTTTCCTTCTTGTTTTTCTCGTATTATCCAAACAATGTTAAAGGAAAAAAATAAGGATTGTATTAGAATTTATATAGTTAACCAAACAATATAAAAAAAATTCCAAGAAAATCATTATCAGGGAAATTGAATGCCAAGAAACTAATTCTCAAGAATCAGTTTCCTTCAATTATTTTTCCTTTTACCAAACAGGCCATAATTAAGGTTTAAAGCTTAGCAACATAGTTTCTTGGTAGCCAAGTAAAGGATATTATCATATTTTATTTTTTTGTAATTATTTATTTTTAGGATATTTGTTGGCCTTTCGAATTTGTAGGAGCTGAAGATATCATTAGAGATTATTTTATTTTTATTATTGATTAAGTTAGGAGAAGGGAAGAAATCCTAGCTTTATTTAAAGGGTTATATATTTTACGTTAAAATCAAGTTGCATCGGGCCTGTAAGGTTTACTTGTAGGGGTATTTTTCTATACAACTATTGTTACTGCTTTTTTTTTTTTTTTTTTCCTCTCTCCCTCTTAACAAACGTCCCTCACTGGGCACATTTAAAAAAACCTTCCATTTCAAACCATTAAATTTTTTCCAAACTCACCTTTATTTTCAACCTTGTATATCCCCCTCTTTTAGAATGCTATCTGACATAAATCATCACTCTAAACCGAGGAAAATGACCACTTTTGGGAGTTTTCTATATCAGGAAACAACTTGTCAAGTGTCGGAAAACCCTAAGCTGTATGTTAAAAGTTTTAGTAATATATATATATATATGTGTGTGTATATATATATATATACATATATTTATATTCCTAAAGCTTAATGCTTAAACTCCTTCTTTCGTGGCTTCTTTGAGAAGTTTATTTCACACACACACACACATATTTCTCATCCCAAGGGAAGCATAAGCCAACCAGCCACCATTTTTTCTCTTTCTTACACCATTTTCAGCATTCCTCACTATTGAAGAAGTTTAATTGATGTTTAAGAAGTCTAGAAGAAGATGAAGGGTATTGAAGCAGAATTAGGGCGAGAGTTATAGCAAAACCTCCGACAGTTTACAATGTTTTTTTAATCTCTTCACTTCTTACATCTTTGTATTTTTTATTTACCTAGTATTTTTGATTTTTTTCATAAGCATAGCTTTCAGTTATACTATTCAATTGGTACTTTTTCATTCTCTTTGATTTAGTTTTTAATGATATTTGTTTTGTTTGATTTTTAGGTGATATTTAATTGGTTCTTACAACAATGATCAATCTAATATAACATTGAATCTAAACAACAAAAAGGCAAATTAACTCAATCTGACTTCCCTGTGAGTTTGATATTTGACTCCCTAGCCATTTTAATTATTAGTATACTTGCAAATGAAAATATTACAACAAGTTTTTGGCATCGTTGCCAAGAAAGTTACATGCTTTTTATTATTTTGTCTTGGATTCAATTATTACATTAGCTATTTTCTCTTTTCTTGCCTTGAAATTGAATTAGATTGCATGTTAGGGTTTATTTCTCAAATTAGCTTGATCACCTTGTTTGAAAGTTGATTCTAATTTTTTCTAGTAGGTTACTTTGCTTTCTTTTGAATTTTTATTTTCAATTTTCTCCTTCTCTTCTTATTTTTGGGTGGGCTTGAAAAATTGGTGTTGAAATTTTTCTCCATTAATTTTTCTAGTGTTGCTAAATTCACTCTTTCTTCTAAAAAAAAGATAAATAAAATCATTTTCTTTATTTTAAAGCATAATTAGTTCTGCACCTAATTCCCCCCCCCCCCCCCCTAAATTTTAGGCTTTAAGTTATTTTTGGTTTGGTATTGTGGAATTTGGACTTGGAAATTTTGTTGCAAAATTTTTATTTTAATTTGATATTACTATAAAAAATATTAGGTTTTTTTTTTTTTGGGGGGGGGGGGGTATTTTTAATATTTTTAATTTTTGTTTTTGCATCATTAGTCATCTTAGGTGTGACAGCCCAGACCACCCACATGAGATATTGTCCTCTTTGGGCCTGGGGAATCCTCTTATAACCCAGCCTTCAAATTTTTAAAAGGCCTCTTAAGGGAAAGGTATCCACACCCATTTATATGGAGTGTTTCGTTCATTAGTCATCTTAGGTGTGACAGCCCAGACCACCCTTATGAGATATTGTCCTCTTTGGGGCTGGAGAATCCTCTTACAACCCAGCTCTTAAGGTTTTAAAAGGCCTCTCAAGGAAAAGGTATCCACACCCACTTATATAGAGTGTTTCATTCCCCTTTCCAACCCATGTGGGATCTCACAATCTTCCCCCCTTGGAGCCCAGCGTCCTCGCTGGCACACCAATCCGGGTTCGGCTCTAATACCATCTATGATAGCCCAAACCATTCGAATGAGATATTGTCTTCTTTGGGCCTGGGGAATCCTCTTACAACCCAGCCCTCAAGGTTTTAAAAGGCCTCTCAAGGAAAAAGTATCCACACCCACTTATATGGAGTGTTTCGTTCCCCTTTCCAACCGATGTGGGATCTCACATTAGGATTAAGAGAGTAGTTAGGTTAATATTTTAGTTTCCAAATTTGCTTTATATAACTCTATTGCCATCCACTACATTGATCAACAAGCTAAAAGTTTTCAATTTTCATAATTTCTTCTCTCTTTGCCATTCAAAGTTTGTGAAGTCAAAGGATTTCGGTTTTTGGTTTATGATTTTGGATATTGAGCTTCAATTCCGAGTGAGTTTGGAAATTTGTTGTTTTTAGTTTCAATTCTTCATATTTAAATTTAGTTGCTGCATATTTTGAATTTGATTGATTGAGTTTTCAATTTAGTTATTTATCATAATAATTGCTAGAAATTTGAACAAAATTTTGGAATTTTATCATTCTAGTTGCAGAATTGTTGTTTAGCTTCATATAGAATTAGGTTTGCATATTTGTTTTTGTAAAAATTAAATTTTCCCTTGCATAGTTCATACTTGTCACACCTTATATGTGTTTGGAGATCAAAGTTGCAAATTTTCTTGTATTTCAAGTTGTTTCTGCAAACTATAGTGTGTTTGTATTTCAATCTTAGGTTTGCATGAATATTTGAGTTTAGTTTAGAGTTTTGATTTGTATCTAAATCTTGTTAGTGCTGCTGCATATTCAAAGAAGTTAGGTTGTCAAAAATTTCAATTTTTGTTTGATTTGGAGTCTTGGCCGCAAACTAGTTTCTAAAATGCATAGGCTTTTGATTTTTGTTTGCTTAATCAGTGGTCTAGGTTCAGCTTAGTTGCAATATTTGTGTTGGGTGGTTTGAATCTTGTTTTGTTAGGTTTAATTTTTTTTACAGCACTTTGTTGTCTTGAAAAGCATAAAAAAAAAAGAAGTCTAGGCTTGCATTAGTAGTGTGTTTGCTGCATATAGTCACCATATTTGCATAATTTTTTATTTTTCTAGTTTGCATTTAGATCTTATAAAATCTTTGATTGAGTTTCTAATTTGTGTTTACCAAAATGTATCATTCTTTTGCTTAATAGTGTTTTGCTACACCCTATACAATGTTGAGATTGAATTTTTGCTTATTTTCTTGACTTTAAGTGTTGGTATCGAAATATAGGATGAGTTTGAGCTTAATTTTGATTATGATAGTTTATATTTGTAACACCCCATTCCAATAAATGCTTCAAATTTTAAAATTTTAACCAAATTTGACCAACTAGACCAGTTGTGGGTTATTGTAGGACCTATGATGTCAGGTCCCGTCCAGAATTCCTCCCCGGAACCCTAGACAAGCTCTGATCCCAGGGAAATACCACCGAACCTTCCAACGGAAAATCCGGCAGCACCTCCCCTAAGGGATTTACTTACCATAAATTTACCTGCACTGAAAACACACTTCAAAAATATCCCCTTATTCCTCCCACAATACTACAAATTGGTTCCACAAATTTCAGCACTTCAAAATAAATACAGTAATCCAGTGCATAATGAATACAACAAGAATGAAAGAAATAATACAACTGCAATAAAGAAGAACAGGGTATTTCACGAAGTAAAACAGCGATGAAGATCAAGTCCGCTCCGAATGAACACCGACAACCTGGAACCTAGAGGAACGGAATTTAAGAGTTTGAGATGCTAATCATCTCAGTGAGCGACCCTACTACTATACCATATAATATCACAGTAATAAGTATAAATAATAATTATTTGGAAATAATAATTTCTCTCAAAACCCTTACAATTCTCTCAGTTGGAAAGGTTCCCCTTTTAAAACATTTTCCCAAAACCCTTTATTCATATTCCTTGAAAACCAAGACATCAAATAAATATCCGAACAGTAATAATTATATTTTTAATTCCAATACAGTTTCCAAACATTTTATTTTTAAAACACAGTTCTGAAAATCATTTGATGCACCCACTATATACCAGTGGCGCCAGAGTACCCAGCGTCCCGAGGTACTGCCAGACAGGAGGTTATAGAGAGAAACCGGCATACGGTCGCGTGGCGTCCCACAGCGCCGCTGCTAACCTGGTGTCCCGGCCAAAGGGGGGTGGCCACCCTCTCCGATGGCATCCACAGGACACCCTCATAATATCACCTACGCGCTACTCACACCCACCTGCACGCTAATCATATCCGTGTGCACAATATCCATATCACATATATCATATCACATAATCAGAACACCAGTACGTGCACGGTGCATCTAAAAATCATAAAATCCATAAATTTAAATCATAAAACAAATTTCACATTTTTTATAAGCATAGCGGGCATAATCCATCCGCTTGAACCGGGAAATTCTCCACAATTTCTTTATAATCAATGCCATAAATTCCATGATTTTCAAATCCACCAACTCCCAAATCCATCAATTCAAATATCCACATTTTCCCAATAGCATAAATAATTTCTCGAAATATCATAATCAAATCTCATAATATTTCATGGCATATTTTATAAAAATTGAAATCACCAACATAACCCAATATTTTCCTTGAAATATTTGAAAATCAAATCGTGCCCAATTTACCATTAAAACCACACCAATTTCAAAATCCTCAAAACCATAAAATAATTTCACATGGCATAAATTGGTCAAATACACATTTTCTTAAATCCGATAAATTCACAAATAATTCCACAATAAATCAAATAAATATTTGGCACATAGAAATTAAATTCCAAATATTTAAATCACACATTATATATTCACCAATTAAATTCCCAAAATTAATTTGAAGGTGGGTCACTCACCTGGAGCACGCAATTAACCCACGATCCACTACGGGATCAATTCTACGACTCACCGGTGCTCCTAGAACAAATTTCACAGACAGTTAAATAAATTAATATTTTATTCGGGTAAAAAATACCCGGTACCCGGGGGGTCAAAACACAAACGATATCTAGAATTTACGAGTTATATACCGAATCGAAGCTCGAGTGATGCTAATCACAGATCCGGTCTTAATTTTCGATGATCGTACCCGACGGGGTTTGAATTTCGTCGGGAAGCTTTTCGGGTTTCGGCTTCGCAATTCTCCCAAACCGTCGCAAATTGGCGGAAACGGATGCCGGATTCAGGTTCAGGAGGTCGAACACAGCGGACTGGAGCTGGCCGGAATTTCGGGTACTCGCCGGAACAGTAATTTCCGGCGGGCCGCCACGGTCACCGGCAACCGTCGCCGGCAGCGGCGCGTACGGTGGCCGTTAGCTGTGAAATTTTGCAGTCTTGTAGATCGTGAGGAGAGCAATCCAACAGGACCGGCGGTGAGCAAAACGGAGGTCGGACGGCGGAGAAATCACCGTTTGAAGATTTCCGACCCCTCGCCGGAAAACGCTCCGATCCCGGCGCGTCGGTGGTCCGATGGCCGTGATTTTTGGTGGGTAGGCCGGACTTGAGGAGAGGATGATGGGTGTACGGCACGTGTACTGTATATCGGCCGGAATAGTGCCGATTCGCGGTGGCCGGCGGTGGAGGGGGAAAAATCGCCGCCAAACTTCGGACGTCCGATCCGGGCGCGTCCGGCGGCCGTTCGCCGTGAAATTTGGAGGTTTTGCCGGAAATGAGGTGGGCAATCTGGATGGCCGGCGCGTGTACAGTATCTAGGCCGGAAAACGTGAAAATGACCGGCGGCCGGTGACTCTCTCTCTCTCTCCTCTCTCTCTTTCTCTCTCCTCTCTCTCTTCTCTCTCTTCCCCGAGTGTTTTAACAAATAAAAACCCTGTGTGACACTGTTCATGCCACGTGGATCAATCAGAAGCTGACACGTGGCATTTCACTGTTCACCGACCCAAAAACATTAAAATAATACGGTATCCGGTAAACTTCAAACGTCCATAACTTTTTAACCGGATGTCCGTTTTGAGCGTGCCGCTAGTCTGTGAACTCGTATCGACGAGCACTTCACAACCATGCATGAGTCAAAGCTTAATTCCCCATAAACAAAAAGTCAACTCCGGCACCCCTTGGACAGTTTGGTCCGCAACTTGTTTCGTCCATAACTTTCAAACCGTAGCTCCGTTTTCGACGTGCTACCAGTCTACGAACTCGTGGCATCGTGCACTTCGCCACGGTACCCTGGTCAACTCGAAATTCCCACAGAGTCAAAAAGTCAACTTTTGACCCCTTTCGGTCAACGGTCAACGGTCAACCTCGGTCAACGTGCACGGATTCCGGTGCGATTTGGGACGGGGTGTTACATATGAGCCTTGAAATATGCAAGACAAAAAAGGCAAATCAGTGAACAATATACTAGGGTAGATTGTGATGACTTCAATATGAGGTTGCCAGGATAATTGTGGACATGTGAGGAGTACTAGTAGGCTACCTTATTGGCAAGGCTAACTGGTGTTCAATCCCACATCATCCGGGTGTGAAATGGTAATTATTTAAATGTAAAGATCTATAAACCCTCTCTTAATAACAGAGGTCTTTTTAGAGCAGTTGACTTTGAGGTTTATAAGAACTTTGGATTTAAGCATGCTTCAATGGGAGCAATCCCTTAGGGTCAGAGACTTTTTAGGAAGTTTGAACAAAATAAAACCCCTTACTGTCTGAAGTGCAGTGACTAAATTAGGACAATATTAGTAGAGCAAAAGAGTGGTAAAGTGTTACAAACCTTTTAGAAAGTTTGAACCAAAAAAAAAAAAAAAAAACAAAATTATCATTTTAATGTGGTTAGGTTTAGGAAACCTAATGTGGTTAGGTTTAGAAAACCTAATTTATCTCCTAGTTTCCTAATAAAAATAGAAAAATAATTTAAAAACCTAATAAAACTAAATTGGAAAAATAAAATAGGCAACATGCCAAAATCCAATCAAGACATAAAATAAAAACTAATATTTCCTAATTATAAAATTCAGCCAATGCCATGTAGGCGCATATCACCCTCCATGTGGCAAAAGTGCCATGTCACCATATGATGCCACATCACCATCCATGTCATCAAATCATGCCACATCATCATATTGTTGGATTCCATGCGTTAGGCTTTCTTTCATGTTACCATCCTCCGTTTCAATCATATGGACCAATTTTGGTTCATCTTTAGTAATGAACTTGCTTCCTTGGGATGTGAACACCATTTGGATTAAACCATTTAGTGCTTCTTTAAACCTCTTTACTTTTGCCCTGGTTATTGGTCCCGTAGAGATTTGAAGTGGCTCTGGACTCCATCTTAGGATGCTCCTGGTCATGTCCTCATCACATTTAGAGTGTGGTGGCTAATGTGAGAACAATATCGGTGGTGCAAGAGAGTAGTGGGGTGGTATAGATGGTATCGAGCTTGTACACAGCAAAAGTGTGCCAGTGAAGACATTAGGTCCTAAAGGAGTGCATTGTAAGATATGTGAGCCTTAAAGGATGTGAGGCAAGAAGGGGGCATTAGGCCCCAGTGAGGTGTACTATGAGACCTGTGAACCCTAAAGGATGCGAGACACGAACAAGTATGATCAATGAACAATATACTTGGTCGATTGTGATGATTAATGGTGGTTTGGCATAAAGTTACAAATAAGTATAAGCAGGTGTAAGGCATTGGCATACTACCTTACTGACAAGGCTAACGGGTGTCCAATCCAATATCGCTCAGGTATGAAATGGTAATGATTTAAATGTAAATATAGTCACTCTTTTAACAACCAAGGCCTTTCCATAATGGTTGGCTTTAGGATTCGTAAGAATCATAATAATAAATAAATAAATAAAGAAATAAACTTTACCATTCGGAATATGGTGACTAAATTGGATATAATATTGTTCAAACAAGAGAATGGCAGGGTATTACATATTATCTAAAATAGTTATAAACCTTCTAAAAACTCCTTAAAAGTTTTTGCAAAGAAATATAGAAAATAATATTGTTGGCAATGGATAACATGATCAATAGGAATATTATCGTGCCATGTTTATGTTATATAGAAATGTCTTTGATGCCATTATAAAGCTTAATCTCATTTTTATTTGATTCACATGTTCTAGCACTTAATTAGATCAATCTAGATTAGGAAAAATTAAATTGTCTTGTGTGAATTAAACCGATTGAGAAAACATCTTTTGATTATTTTAAAGATTAAGTGTGGTTAATAAATATTATTGTTGGAATTTGGTTGCATGCATGAAAATGAATATAACTAGATCGTGGTAAATCCAAAACCCTAATGTTTTTATATCATTGTTTTTCTTCTTAGTCAATTCAATTGTGTTCTTTAATTTTTAATTATTCTTCTTTCTTTAGTTTTTAATTATTCTTCTTTCTTTAGTTTTTAATTATTCTTTTTTATTTTAATTTGCCAAACAACGACAAAGCCTTTAAATTTCCAAAACATAAATTTATTATTCAAAGTTATTAGACACCTTTTAAAAACTCCTTTAAAGATTCTGAATCATCTATCATTAGAAACTAAAGTATAAACCTAATTACCAACAAACAGTCCCAAAACAAGAAAATGATTCCTTAGCAAACCATCTAAATCTAAAAATTTATAGAAGTTTTGTATACATGCATACTGAAACCTATTCAAAATAATAATAAAAACCTATTCAAAATTCATTGATAATTTGACACAAGAGTACTGAAAATATCAAGTTTTTTATACATTTAGTTTCCAATTTGTTTCTCTCTCATAAAATTTTAGTTTTATTTGAAATTTTATAGATAATACTAAATGTATATATGCACTCATATAAATTTTTATACCTCAAATAAAGTCCAAAAAATTGGTCAAAACAAATTTAGTAACTTATTGATAGAAAGTGGAAAACAATCATCCAAATGGAGTTCAATCAAAAGAAAAACCACTATGACTAAAATTCAAGGCCAAAAGAGGTCAAAATTTTTTAGTGTTACACTACATACAATAGACATACTATATAAAAATTATTAGGTTTATTCAAGACCAAAAAGTAATTTAAATCGAATTTTAACTTTTAACTCTTAATTGATATGATTAGGAAATAAAAATTTACAGTAAACATACATCACTTAGAAAATCATCCCCAATAAAATATAAGAAATGTGAAGCCAAATGTTTTTACATAAAACTAGACATATAGAGGATACCGCATATAAAATTCCAAGCCAAAGTAACTTCATTTGAATCTGTTTTGAAATTTTACAAACCATACTACTATTGCATATAAAATCAAATAGGAAACATAATCTTTAGAATTGCAAAATAAATTGAAAGCATAACAAATCAAGTAGAGAAATTTCTACAAATTCATAAAGATGTCTAGTATCATTCATAAAAGAATTTGGAGTCAAATAAAATTTTTAGATATTTAAAACAAATCCAAACAGCCACATTATACAGATGCCCACAAAAATTTCAGATCAGGGTTCCATCATCTAAAATTCAATCTAATCCTAGAAAGTTATTCCAAAACCCATATAAATCCTATAAAACATCAAATAGACACATGAACATAAAAATTCTATCCTTGGCTATCCTTCAAAACTTTTAAAACTTATTCTCTATGAACTAAAAGACCAAAAGATAGATGAGAACCTCCAATAAGAAAAGAAAAACTTAATTAATCTAACTATTAAAGAGAAATCTCAAAAATAAAACCCTAATCAATCCTTTAGGACTGGTAGATGAAGGAGAAAAAACTCACATACTTTAAATTTTACAGCTAGAAATTATTTTCCCACTCTAAAAATATGTATAAAGACCTATATCCTCCAATAAGAAAAGAAAAACTTAGTTAATCTAACTATTAAAGAGAAATCTCAAAAATAAAACCCTAATCAATCCTCTAGGACTGGTAGATGAAGGAGAAAAAACTCACATACTTTAAATTTTACAGCTAGAAATGATTTTCCCACTCTAAAAATATGTATAAAGACCTATATTTCTTAACCCTATTCCAACTCTAATAATAATAAATTATAACATAATTATTATTACTAATTAACTCAAGTGGTAAAACAAAATAAATAACTAATATATATTTCTAAATAAATAAACTAAATAAACAATTAAACAATAACTAAATACACACAACTAATAACGTATATTTTTTAAGCCGTATATATGTATGTATGTGTATTTATATGTACCAGTGGATATTGTAAAATGGAAAAACATGAGCAATAAGTAATTGAAAGCATGAACTAATAACATATATACACCTTCCAATTTAAAAGTGGTGCAGAATTATTAAGAATCACATCTACGCTGCCATTTCTAGATGAGAAACTAATAAAATTTGCAGTCTCAAAACTTTCAATTGACAGAAGTCAATGGGATCTATGTCTTGATGAATGTTATACATTATATTTTTTTTCTTGAGCAGCAATCTCTTTTGAGTTGCAAGAAGCAATTTGCCGTAGAAAATGGGAAAAGTTTCCTCAATCTACTACATCAGAGGACAACTTTCCTTAGTTTCCTAAACGACAAACCAAAGAAAATTATTTTATTAACTCATATATGCATGGCAATTTATTACAAGTAGATAAACAATTCTCAGGTGTACATAAGTCCTTTAAACAGAGCATGGGACAGCCATATCTGAAACATGTGACAGACGCAACTCATTGAAACAGAGCATTCATAAACTTTTACCACTGTTTAAGTTTTGTCTAAAACAATAATATTATTCCCAAACTACTAAAGCACAAAGTCAAATTGCATCCTCTCTACATGTATATATTTTTGTTAGAGTTTGGAAAAGTTAGCAATTTCATAGAAATGCCTTCGTATTCTAAATTTTGTTGCAATGTGAGATATAAAAATTGTAAATTCAAATTAAACAAATTAAGTTTATTTGAAAATATCTAAGAATCAATATATATAATTTACCGATTCTACTTTTATGTGGCATGTCATAAAATGAGCTAAATAGTCAATTAAATAATACCTCTGTTTATGTGTGTGTATATATATATATATGTGTGTGTGTGTGTGTATATATATATATATAAGGATCTTACAGTATGCATTATATTAATTAAAAATTATTTACAATATAAATTTGTACAAAAAAATTGTAAATATTCAAATTTTAGTTAATGCATGATAAAGTATATATAAACAAATATCTATACAAAAATTATATAGAAATAAAAATTATATTAAAAAAAACTCAAAAATAAAAGATATAAATCAGTCACCTTCATCCATTCTAGATCGATTCATATACAATATAATCATCATCTTCTTCATCTTCTTCTTCTTCTTCAGCTATATGTAGGGTTCTTTCTGCAGATTTTGAGTCATTGATTACAAGTATTTCATCAGGGGAAATCTTCATCTCAAGTCCGCAATTTGTAACTTTTAAATGCTGTAAGAATGGGACTTTCACATTTATGGAATTTCCAGAGCAAAAGCCTGCAAGACACGGTAGATCATGAAGCTCTAAAAGTTCCAGTCTCCCAAAAGTAATTGTCTGATCATACTCATCATCATCTCCATTACTAGTGCTCGGCACTGATATTATTTCTGTCATTCTTTTACAATATTTAATCACGAGTGATTCCAGTTTCGTTAAACTTGTTGCTACAGAATATGTAAACAAGTAATTGAGCTCGTCGCATTCATACAGTTCCAAAGCTTTTAGATTGGGGAAGGATATGGCGAACTGAACTACATCCTTTAATCGGCGACACTCCTTTACCCACAAATTTTCCATATTTGGGAAAACCAGGTGTGCAGCTACTTGGTGCTGCAGGGCCAGCAAGTTTTCGTCCCACAGACGCATCAGCTCAGGCAATCTCCAAAGGCCTAAATTTGTCAATCCCCCATTAACAAGTCCTGATGCTTGCTCCACCATGAATATTTCCTTAAAAAATGCACTCTGCAACTTCAAATCTTGTAGAGCGGGTAATTTCAGAAGAGAAGCAAAGGGGAATACAGCTGATTTAACATGCATGCAAAACAAATTGACTTCTTTTAGTCTGGGAAACGACTCTGCATGAGTGAGTAACGGATCACACAAATACTCCTCGGCGGTCACTTCCAAGCTTTCCAACTTGGGGAATGAACCCTGAAACAATGATATAACAGCTACAACAATTAATCAATGTTATATATAGCATAGATGATAAATATTAACTAAAAAAGCTAGACATGTAACTGCGACTGCATATAAATATAAAGATTGCTTGGATTATATATAATCCGCAATCTTTAGGACACCAAAGAAATTTATTTATTTTATATATATATATATATAGATAGAATTTATATTGGTTCCACATAATAATTAAAAACCTTCCCAAAACAAGCTCTAAATAACTATATTTATGTATGTGTTGTTTGTAATTAAACTACCTTTTCAATAAAAAAGAGAGGATTAGGATTAGTAGTGGTTTGATCATGTTGATGATGGAAGGTTGAAATGTCGGATGCTAAGTCTCCACTTTCTTACATTTATTAATCTCCATCGAAGTCAATGACGGCCACTTGGAAGTATGCATTCCTGGATAGAAATTCCCAAGTTGTGGCAGATATCGTAACCGAAGTTTCTTTACTTTTGGGAACACAAACTTGATGATTTCATCAGCATCATCATCACCTTCTTCTTTTGCAATGATTTCTTTGATGGACCTGCAATTCGTTACATTCAGCTCCACTAACTGCTCAAGACCTCTAGCGGCGGAGGCTGGAAAAACATATTTCAGACTCCCACATCCATCAACTCGTATTATACGCAGATTTCGACAGCTATTCAACTGTTTGTAAGTGGCTGATAATTTTATAAGTTTGGAGTCATAATCAGGCCATATGCTCGTAATTCTATCAAGCCCTTCCATTTTTAACTCCTCCAACGATTTTGGAAATTTAAGCTGTACCATCCAAAATGTTATATAGTTTATCAATATTTTTATTAAAAAAACTGAACATTGTATAGATATAATATATAAAAATAACGATAACCAATAACCCACCTCCAATTAATTGGCTTAAACTTTTGGAAACATACATATATATATATATATACACACACTCACGAATATTATTTACCTTCCGATTGAAAAGTGGTGCGGAATTATTATGGATCTCATCTACCCTGCCACCTATAGAGGAGAAGCCAATAAACTGTGGTAGATTTCTCAGAGTCAGAAACTGCAATTGACAGAACTCAGTGGGATCCATGTCTTGACGAATGAAAATCTCATCTCCTTTTTCTTTTTCTGCAACAAAAACCTTTTCTAAGATGTCACAGTGACTCAATTCCATTTCTTGAAGCTTCAAGAAGCAATTAACCATAGAAAGTGGGAGAAGATTTTTCAATCCACTGCACCAGTGAGCACGTATGGTCCTTAGTTTCCCAAAAGGGTCGGTTCCAAGTTGAGGATAACATATACTTTCCACACTGGAGACATTAAATAAAACTAGTGACTCCAAGCTTGGGAAGGCAGAATGAGTACAATTGATTGATTCAACAATATGCTTCATTTCACTAGCATGATTTTGGAATTCAAGAAGCTTCAGTTGAGGAAATCCCTCACTGTCCAGTTGAGGAATACAATTACTAACTCCTTCCACCAGATCCAAGTACAAACTTTCAGATTTTCTTATAAGCATTTTAACACTTTGATCCAATTGATCGCTTCTTGTGAGTTTGAGTCTTAGCTTCTTTGAGGTTTCATTGTCAAGATAATCCCTTAAAACATCCTCACCACCGACATTTATTTGGAATCTTTCTAACTTATCAGAGAATAAGTTTGTCGGCAAAGCGTCAGCATTCTCAACACTTACGTTCAATGTGGTCAACTGAGACAAGTGCTTTAGCTCTGAGACACTAGCATTGATGCGTCTTTCATCTGTGACTCCTTCGGCTTCCCAATTTTTAAAGCTACGCTCCATGTTCAACTCTTCTAGTCTGCTTAAATTCGATAAGACATTCGGTGGAATAACTTTAAGCTTAAAGCAATGGCTCAAATCCAACAATCGCAGACAGGTCAACTGTCCTATTTCTTTGCACAATTTTCCAACATTAGAGCGTGCCAAACTAAGAATTTGTAAACCCCGTAGCTCACCGATTTTACCCAGGACATCATCATCATCTGCGAATGCGCAACTTACCAGACACAATGTTTGAAGATTCGTCAAGGAAACAAAAGATGGAGGCAGTAAAAGATTACCAAAATCGGTTAAATCCAGCACTTTGAGTTCTTTCATCTCTTCAAAGAAATTTTCTGGGACTTCAAGTGGCTCATCATCATTATTTACAAGAATAAACAATTTTAGCTTTGGACATTGCAGCTTCGCAGGAAGCCCAGCATGGAAAGTAGAGTGGAAACCGAAATAAATCATGGGGCAATGCTCTAACAAATCCTTCTCGGGCCATTCTTTCAACTCACTTCCACTTGTTACTGATAAAACTTGGTGCTCTTTCCGAACAATCCAGAGAGCAGCATCACGGACAATATCATGTATTTTGGGATATTGATCATCATCACCGTCAAGCAATAGACAAGAGTCCTTAAGGTAATCAACTAATGAATACAATCTATTACGTGCTTTCTCCAAAGTATCCATATTTCTAAGTATACCCAAGCCGAAACTATATATCAACAAGTCTTTGAGTGAAACTTCATTTCGTACCGCAACCATTGCACATAGCAAGAAAAATGACTTTGCCTCGTTATCACGTAACTGGTTGTAACTCCACTCTAGAATTGAGTATGATTTTTTTTGCATTTCATTCCTGCCAATCTTTTTTAGACTTTCCAAAGCATCTTCCCATGAATATTTTTTTTTACTTCTTAAAGAACTTGCAACCGAGATGATTAAAACCGGCAAACCTGAACATCTTTTGGCTACTTCAACAGCTATGTTTTTAATAGTTGGATCTTTTACTACATCCCCTGCCTTCTTCTCAAATAAAATCCAACTTTCTCGCTCATGTAAAACTTCAAGCTTAAATTCATTTCGTGTACCCGTTTCGGATAACGCTTCTCGAGTTCTAGAGGTCGCTAAGATTTTACATCCCCCAATAGGTTCAAGTCCCACAACCTCCAAATCAAGTTTTGTCCAAATATCATCTAAGATTATCAAAATCTTCTTGTTTCTTGTCCTTTCTTTCAAATTCAAAGCTCTTCCAGCTGTGGTCTCTTGTTGAAACTTCAAATCCAACTTGTCAGCAATTTCTCCTTGAATTCTTTTGGGGTCCGGGTTCTCCGAGACGGTTGCCATAGCCACCTCATCAAAGAAGTGTTTTTGTTGAACAAGATCAGAAACTTGTTTGACAAGTGTGGTCTTCCCCACACCACCCAATCCATACACTCCGATAATGTTGATGTCAGGTTTCGCCAATTCTTTTATGATTCTATCCACAATTGAACTCCTTGATTGAAATGCCTCAGATGTGGTAGATGTGTTCCATGTCTCTTGAAGAGGAGGGGGGTATGAAACTGCTTGGGTGGTGTATTTTTCGCCCTCTGTGTGTAACTTAACAACCTCTTCCTTTATTTTTGTCGATTTCCGGCCTAGTTGATGACGAGGCTTCAAATTTGCACAAAACCCATGGAGACACTTCTTGTTTGCTTGGTGTTCTTCTTCAACGAATTCGTTGGCCTCTTCAGAGAATTTGTTTGCCTTTTCAATGACCTTGCCAACGTTTTCAATCCACTTTTTGACATCGTCTTCGGCTTTTTCATTTGTTCTCTCACCTTTGTCCACAGAATGTTGCACCCTGCCTGTGAGTGAATTCAACTTGTCAACTCGAGTTTGTAGATCTTCTATGTTAGATTTGTATTGAACTACATAGCACACTTGGTGGATGATTGGTTTAAGTGGGCACTCCGCAATTGTTACAATACAATCAGCAATCCTCTTAATTTGGTCCATAGCTTGCAGTCCGAAAAACTTTTCTTTTTCTTTTACTTCTTTTTTTTTCCCCTTTTTTTTGTTTTTTCTTCTTTTTGACAATTCAAATTTGTGGAGTCTGAAAATGTAAACCAAATAAAATATCAGAATGAATTTATGATAGTTTATAATTACAATTTTATAAAAGGAGAAAATTTCCATTAATTCAGTATTTAGATACTTAGCATCAAATTATCAACTTAATTTTTGCAAAAGGGTATACCGTCATGTTATTTAAAATTTATACATAAAGCCTTTTATAAGCAAATGCAACTTTTTTTTTTCCATAAATAAAATAAAATCATATTTTTTAAAAATACTAGTTAATTCTATTCTTTCCGCGATTTATCATTAAACAATATTTTTTAATATTTTTCAAATTTTTAAACAGGTTTTATGCAGGTTTTTTAATTTTAAATATTTTTGACAAAAATAAGTTTATTATAAATATTTTTGAACTATTGATGGTCTGCCCACTAAAACTTTACTAATTACCAAAACCCTATTCTCAACCCTAAAAAGAAATTTAAAAAGAAAAAATGTAACCAAAAAACGATTATATGCTTGAGTATCTAAAAATGTTAAAAGATATGACTAAAATTTCACAAAAATATATTGAGAGAGCCTTTTTTTTTTTTTGAATTTATTGAAAAAATTTTCATGTTTTTCTTTCTTAATAATCTAATTTCAATTTTTACAAAAAAAAATTGAAAATTAAAGTTTATAAAGAGATATATAATTATTTTTTCACACAGAATTGGGAAAAATTGTACAAATAATAAACAAATATGAAAAAATAATTATTTGACAAGTAATTTATATATATATATATATATATATAATTCCAAAATATGCAAATGTAAAACCATAATAAATTGTCAGTGTGTACAAATGATTAAAAATTAAGGTTTAAAATAAATATATAATTATTTTTTCATAAAGAATCGAAAAACAATTGAACAAATAATTTAAAAAATACATGAAAAATAATTATTTGACAAGAAGTTTTATAAGATACCATATAAGTAATTTAAAAATATATTTTACTAATATAATTGCATATATATATATATAGATATATATTATTGTGACAGAATATATTCAAATTTTAGAAAATTTCTATTGTAATGTAAAACTTAAATTTAATTTAGGGATCCAATACAAGACAAAAGAATAATATTATATTGTTAATATTATTGAGAATATAATAATATCAAAGGTGAATGCTTGTTATACATTCAGATAAGATAACTACAACATGTATTATATATATATATATATATTATCTTAATTATTTATCTATACTTTTGTGATTATCTATGTTAATATAATTACTTTCCTCCTTTGATATTCTCTTCTATTATCAGTTCTTCCTTAGAAACAATTGGACACTATCTGCCCCTTTTTTTATCACCATAACGAAACATGGAGTATTGATGTTTATGTGCTAATAGACGTGGTCGTACACTTGGATTAATGTTCAAAGTAGTGAATGCTCAGTTAACTTGAATAGTACATCTATGTTAAAGCATTAATGAATTTGAAGATCTCTGAGTAAGGAAGGCCGCCCAATAAATCATTAAGCATAGTTTTTTATTAACTGTTTATATTAATTGTTTAGGCTAACCGCTAGCCTTCCAATTTTCCACGTCCATATACTTTTCCATTTAACAAAACTGATGAGGAAATTTTCTTTGATTATCCCATAAAAGAACCTAATTAATAATTTAAAATAATTAAATAAACAATCCACCATAAATAATTTTGAAACTTCCTATTAGTATCTAAATAAATAAATAAAAATTTCAATCCATATATATTGCTTTAGAAAATCATTAACCCATTCAAATTGAGCAATATTCCTATGAAAAAGGAAAGAAAAAAGTCTAAATATTTAGGCCCTCTTTTGTTCAATAGGTTTTGCAACAGAGGACAACATTCTTTCATATTAAGCTGCTTTTTTTTCCCCTTCAAATTTGGTACAAGAAAAAATCTCTTTAATATTAGAATGCCAATCAAGGGAATAGATAAGGGGAAATTATGGGTGGAACTTGAGAAATTAACAATTATAAAATCCCTTTAATCTTGCTGAGTTAGACAAAATATAACCTGTAGAATTATAAAATATGGCATATTCTTAGTGGATGTGTGTACCACATTGAATAATTTCTCGTTTACTTACATACTTATTAAATTATATTTGTTACATGATTATTAAATTGCCTTTATGCCTATAAATATTTATCATTTAATTATGAAATTTGCACCTATGCCCCTTCAACTTTAAGGGGATTTGAAAATTGCCCTAGAATTAAACATGAAAGTTGCTCCTAAGACTGTAATAGGAGCTGCATATTTAATAGATATTATCATATACAGCTGTATCATTATTTCTATAGCATGTACGGCAACAGTTGCCTTATCAGCTGCTGTTGCCTTGTCAGGCTTTTCATTTTATTTTATTTTTTTTGGCTGAAATTTTCATTTGTACCTATATATAGTATGCTGTTATCTTCTTTAACAGTACAGGATACAACACACATATTTTTTCTGGTGTGCAAATAGAATTGCTACTACAGCATCCAAAGCACGTTAGTACTGTATCTTTGTTCAACTTTTCATTTAAATTATTTTCTACAGTAATATATATTTATTGAAGACAGACTTGTCGTTTTTTTTTTTTTTTATTAAAAAAAAATTCATTGACATATTCATATAGCTTTTATTCGATTTGAGATTCAATTTGGAACTTTTATCAATTAGTTTTTATTTTCTTACACATATATTATTAAATTGCTTTAATTGTTATTCATGGGTATTATTAAGCAATCGAGGCTAGTTTTCATCTCAATTTATATATATCTATATATATGTATATATGCTCACTTACTTGATGTACCTATTTATAGATGATGATCGATAATTTCTTTGTTTATTGATAATAACCTAACTTATGGCTCTTCTTCTATGTTTGAGTAATTTATGTCTTCTGCAAATGTGGCGGCAATTAACTCTTTGTCCATGTTTGCGGAAAAGTAACTTAGATTAGGAGTTCAAATATTATTTATTTGCAATTAATAATTGCATAATCTTCGTTTGCCAATTAGATTTATTATATATGTAGATTGCTAATATCTATGTGACTGTATGTGTTTGGTTTTGATGAGAAAATTAATTTTTTAATGTCTTACTTATAAATGTTGTTAAATATTTGTGATAATGATGATGAATGCCAAACTTTACTTGAATATTATCAGCTATTGCAACATTGTGCTGTTAAAACTCCATATTAGTTTCCTTTTTAAGATTTTGCTCTTGTCGCACAACGGTTTTAAATTTGGTAAGGTATTGATAATATTTTATTTTGGATTTTTCTTATTCTTATCATGGAAATTTCTCTACGTTTACAAGTTATTGATTATCTTTTTAAATCGCATTCTTATCATTTTATTGACCATACATTTTCTTCTATGAAATTTGTTTTCAGATTGTGCATATACAATTGGACCATTAGTGATACTAAGATGGAATTATTTGATCCTTGCTCTAGTATGGCTCTAAATCCCTTTTTCTGATATTATTAATGATAATATGGAGAAAAGTTGCATTTTTTTTGGTAATTAGAAAAGTTGCATGTTTCATTTGATAGGAATTGGAAATGTTAATATTTTTGACACCTGGTGGAACTAAAATAATCTTTTTATATCATATATAGTTAATGATTCATTTATATCATTTACATGTTATCTATTATATATTTTACAACTTAACATGTCTTTTTTTTTTTTTTTTTTGGCTGGCCTCTATGAACCCCACCCAGTTACTCCAACCCGCACAATTCATGACATGGATAGTGGCACTTGTCAACCAAACTACGCCATTTCATCTACAACTTAACATGTCTTATGATTATATTATAATGTCAAATTTTATGTGGATAATACATATCAAAATTTTTGATACTTTTCAACGAAGTTCTATTATTGATAATGTAGTATGATTAAACCACGTAAAATAAAAAACAAAAGAATTTTATTAATTTAATTTATATTTTGGCAATGAGCAATTAAACTATTCTAGATCAATAATAATATGTATAATTATAATAAATTTTATACAAGATTCAAAATTTCGATATCGGTGAAAATGTCGAAAATTGAAAATATGAAAATTTTTATGAAAATATTAGAAAGTATTGAATATGGATAAAAATTCACAAAAAATTATGGAAATTTATTTTAAAAATAAAATTTTTTGTTGAAAATTTAAAAATAGTTTATTTAAACAATCAATTGTCAAATTGATTATAAAAATTACAAAATATTGAATAAATTATATTTTTTTAATCGATTTAATTTATAATAAATAATAACGAACATAAATAAATTATTATTAATAAAAGTATTAAAAAAAAGATATATATTTTATAAAATTTTTTTTGTAACTAAGATAAAACAATCATTAAAATTATATTATATTTCATAAATATCATCTTAATACTCATTGAACTCTTAGATAATTAAAAATTATTAGTCTTTTTTTTGTTTTCATTTTAATATATAAAATGTAAAAAATAATTATTAAAAAATAAATATCTTTCATAATTTTTCATGTAATTATTAATATATCAACCATAAGGATCTTGTATTAAATATAGTTGTACTTAATGTTTAATATCATATATTCTATCATCTTTTTCAATACCAATTCTACACAATATTGTATTTTCATATTATTATTTTATATAATTATTTTTTATTCTTATATAATCAATTATTAACTTGTAATTATAGGATTCTAATAAATTCATCTTATACAAAATGTATAGCAAGTATATATATATATATATATAATATCAATGAATGAAGTTTATCAAGGTCATTGAATTTAATTCACTTCATTTTATTTATATCATTAAATATTAAAAAGATAATCAAAAAGTTAAAAAAAAAAATCAATCACTAAAGTTAATTTGGTAAAATAATTTACTAAACATCAATAATATTTTTGAACTTTTTTATAAAAAATTTCGTAAATATTTCTAAAATTTCTATGGAGATTTCAAAAATTTACATGGAAATTTCTAAAATTTCGACGGATATTATGGATTTTTTAACTAAATTATTAAGAATTTGATGTGGATATTTTGACAATGGAAATTTTGAAAAATTTTCAATGGATATTATGAAAATTTTATCCCTTTCCATTTGAAATTTAAATTCCTTTTCGACCTTCTAAAAACAAGGAAAATTTCAAAGACAATTTCGATATTTAAAACCTTAATTTTATATGGACCAGTATTTTAAAAGGCAAAAGCATAAAATGAAGCATTGCATTGCTAGTGAGGTGAGGTAAGGTTTTAAACATCAAAATTGTTGTCGAAATTTTGTCGAAATTTTGGGTTTTTTCCAAAAGGTCAAAATGAAATTTAGGTGATACGGATAGAATTTATATAATATCCATAAAAATATTTGAAATTTCGCTAAAATTTCCATAAAATTTTTATCAAAATATCTACATCAAATCCTTAACACATTAATTTGAGAATCCATAATATTCATCAAATTTTGAAAGCTTCCATGTAAATTTCTGAAATTTCCATAGAAATTTTGAAAATATCTAAATTTTTTTTTAAAAAATTTTATTAAAAAAAATTCTTAGATATTATTGATGTTTAATAATTTTTTGCCAAATTAACTTTAATGATAATTTTTTACTTTTTAATTACCTATCAAATATTTAATAATATAAATCAAACGAGAGGTTCCATCTATTGATAATATAATATATATATATATATATATAATTGCTATACATTTCATATAAAATGAATTTATTGGAATCCCATAATTGAATGGTAATAGATAACTATATAAGAATATAAAATAATAACATAAAATAATAATATTGAAATATAATATTATGTAGAATAGGTATTGATATCATTCAAATTAATAACATTAAATAAATAAAAATAAAAAGATGATGAAATATATTATACTAAATATCAAAAGCAGCCACATTTAATACAAGATTCTTATTGTTGGCATATCAACAATTATATAAAAAATTATTAAGGAGATATATGTTTTAATAATTACCTTTTACATTTCACATTTCACATTTCAAAATGAGAATGAAAACGATATTAACAATTTTCAACCATCCAAGAGTTCTATGAATATTGAGATAATATTTATTAAATATAATGTGACTGTTATAATACTTTTATCTTAATTAGTAAACAATTTTATCAAATATATACTTTTTTTTTTTACATATTTTTATTAATAATAGTCTATTTAATATCATTATCGCTTACTATAAATTAAATTGATTAAATACAAAAAAAAATTTGATTAAGAGAAATATAATATCTATTCAATATTTTAGCAATTTTTATAATCATTTTATAATTAATTGACTAAATAAGCTAATCCTAAATGTTCAACAAAAATTTATATTTTTTAAATAAATTTTCATTAATTTTTATCATTTTTTTATTTTTTATTTATATTTAATGCTTTTTGATATTTTTATAGAAATTTTTATATTTTAAATCTTCGATATTTCTATCGAAGCCAAAATTTTGAACCTTAAAATGAGGCATGGGCTTCAAAACATCAAAGTATTTCATGTATAGAAAAAATATATATAATATATTAATATTTTTAAAATTATTAGATTTCATGTATAGAAAAAATATATATATAATATATTAATATTTTTAAAATTATTAGATTTAGTACATTTAAAACGCATGATATTCTAGTAATTTTTCATTAAAAAAATAAAATAAATAAAAATTTGTGTGCCACTAGTTTCGCCTTTATTTAATTTTAAAATTAGGAACTTTAAATTTATTATAGATAAAGTTTTGGAGGAGTTACGTTAGACTTGGTCCATTATCTTTTGACAAGGATAGTCTGGGTCAATTCTTTCTACTTTATATGAAGTTGAGCTATGTCTACTGGGCAAAGGCTTGTATTTAACAGTTAAAAGTGGAAGATTTTTGCCATTTGTCTTATAACACCTTTTTTGGTAGGTTCCAAGGAATTTTAGAAAATGCCTCAGCTGGCGGTGCGCCTGAACCATCCGGAAGACGTGTGATTTAAAACAGTGATATGGACATATATGAAAGCATAAAAGATCATTGAGTATCAACTCTGGAAACATTGGTTAGTTTGTAGATTAACAGTTGGTAAAATTAAATTGAAATCACTTATATTACTTGAATGAAAAGTGATATATGTGGCCTTATTTAATCAGCATGTGAACCTTTGATATTTTATGGTATTAAATAAATACATTGGTCACATACGTATCTTTTATCAATTTGGTTTATGCAATATTTATTGTTCAGATAATCAAATTGTTTGCACAATTTATTGATTGTATAATGAAGACAAAATTCTTGTATATACCAATGAATTCATATCTGAAGCTCTTAATGATTATTGGATGCTAATTGGAAACTATGTTCAACATCTTATTGTATATGTTTGTATAAAATAATCTAATAAAATTGTTATTAGATATCTCAAATTGGTTACTAGGTCAGTGTTAATAAGAACATAACTCTAATCTTGCATGAGAGCGCCGCAACAACATTAATATGAATCATGTCAATATTTAATTATAAATACTCTCCATGTAATTGGTTTTTTATAAAATAATTATTTGACAAGAACTTATAAAAAAAGCCATATAACTAATTTAAAAATATATGGTACTAAAACGTGAGAAGGAACAAATGAAATCCTTGTTATTCAACAAGATCGAAATTCCAAACAAAAAGCATGTACAAGTAGATGATTAAAGATGATGGAGGAGTTGCTTACCCAAGCTAATTAAGATTCTGCGCTAGGTTGATCACTTGCACCGTTATTTTTTATTTTGTTGAGTATGCCGTGCCTCACTGCTTTGCTTTCTTCTCCACTTCTTCTTTGCCTTATCTTTTGGGCCTTTTGTGGACTTATAGCCGTCTATTATTAGTCATTTATTATTTTAGGTGGCAGGCAGATTGGTTGGTATGGGTTTAATGTACCAAATCAATATTAGAATTAAATAAGTAAATGAACATGACACATGTCGTGGTGAGAGTGGTAAAATTTATAACGGCACCAATACGATATCATCAAACTAACATCCCTTTCATTAGAGTTGGCAAAATCCTAACCACATGACATCTTCAGCATTGCGTTATCTGAATAATATCAAATTTATAACAGCACCGACACGATAGCATGAGTTAATAGATTGTTAACAGTGAAATATGTAACAATTTGATTTAATTTAATTTATTTATTTACTAATTTACCTATTTATATTTTATTTATGATTTTAAAAATCTCTAAAACAAACTCCATATTAAAGGTGATGGTTAATTGAAAATAATATTGCTAGAAAATAAAAAATGCACCGATAAAAATAAAGTATTATAATTTTGAAATTGTTAATACTTAGGAGAAAATTCTGTAAGAAATTTCACAGAACTGTTCGATCGAAATTTCCTTGGACAAGTAATTGGAAGCATTCATGTGACAGGTCTTGTCACCTTCTGCGTATTTATTATTTAAAAAGAAAAGAAAAAGTGATGATGACAGATGAGTACTCGGAAGGAGCAAGCATATGAATGACAACTAAACCTAATAATTAAATGAAGGACAAGTCTGGTGCCAGCAACAGCATCTTCATTGGCATTCACCAAAAAATAAAAAGCATCTTCATTGGCTCTAGAGTTTATGTGGTATGAAAATTAGAAGTTGTTACTGTTTACACGTATAATGTCAATTTAATAGGTAATAAAGTTTAAAAATTACTTTGATTTCTGTTCAAAATAAAATTAACTAATAATATATAACATTTTAAATGGTTTATTTTTTATTTGTTTTATTATTTTTATTCCCTATATTATTATCTGTAATATTTAAAAAGTGCTCTTATACTACTTTTTGACGATAACGTTCCCAAAATGTCATCCCATCGATCACGCTCTTATCCTTTAAGCCTTCTATTTATTTATTATATAAGGAAAAAGAAAAAAAAAAAATGTGATGAGGACTGATGTGTGATGATGATTGATGAGTTGTAGGTAGGGGCAAGCACGCTCCTCATAACACCAAACCTAGTAATTGAATGAAGGAAAAGTCTGGTGCCATTTAATTGAAATAAAAATTATAGTAGCAGGTATGCATAAGGTTGGATGTATATAGTTAAAGCAAAAAAAAAAAAAAAAAAAAAAAGGTTGGATGTATATAGCTTTCACTTCTTTTCCATATATAGTGGTCGCAAGAACAAAATCATCTTCAGCTGCTAATTTGAAATTTCATTGCAACCAATAAGCAATGATTACAAATCTCCACTATGTATCCCAATATCTAGCCAATAATCTTTGAAGTCCATATCTTATGCATTTTCTCAGGTATAGCTATAAAAGAGCATTTCCATACAAAATCTTTTTACGAAAGCTTTTTGACAAAGTATTTTTAACAAATAATGTAAAGTGTAAACTTTTTAATTAATCTAATTTAACAATTGATATTTATTTTTTTTAAATGTTTTATATCCATTATTTATTGTTTATCTTAATTTTTTATTATTACTAAAATTACTCTTTAAAATCAACTTTCTCTCTCCTAATTAAGTTTAAATGCTCTTTCTTTTAGTGATTTAATTCCTAATCCCTTATTTTAGCGACAATTTTTTTGCTTCTCATAAAAAAATTATGTGTATATATATATATGAATAAAAGTTTCATGGGATTTTCAAAAAACAAATAAAACAGAGTTTCATTCACCAAAAATTCTATGTTTTTAGTCCAATCAAAAATAAAAATGAGTTTAATATACATATATATATATATATATATATATGAAAAGAAGTGTTTCATATTATCACAAAATGCTAGTTGCATTGCAAAAAAGATTTTATATAGTCCCACAGCTTTTAAATTTTCATAATGCCCTTATTCAATGTTTTCCATTTTTATTTTTATTTTTATTTTATTTTTTTGGGAGGAATTTGTTTTTTCTTCTACCAAAGTCGATGACCCAGCGTGACCAACATTAAATACTTTTTTTTTTCTTTTTCTTTCTTTGTTTTCTTTTTTTTTTTTTTTTCCCACATAATTTGGGTCAACCTCATCGGATTTATATGTTCTTTAATTTTATCCCTTTTTCTGTCATATGCCTTGGGCTAAGTGATCCCAATTCACAAACTAAGTCGTTGCTTCTGGAAATCGTTATGTTGCTTCCTTTGAAATAAAAATTGAAACGCAGTAGGAAAATTTTTGTTCTAAAAAGAATTTGTCAATGGGCGGTTCTATTTATACTACAAATTTTGATACTTACATTGCATTCTATAAATACTAATTTCTATTATTTTAACTAATCATTTATACCTAATTTATCCTTAAATATAGTTAAATGCATACATTTTAACCATCCATAATTTCCTTTTAAATTAAATCCATACATTATACTATAATCTTATTCACAAATCCCCAAATCCCCTTTATCATTAACAATCTCTACTGATATATATTTTTTTTATGTGCAACAGCCAAAAACATATGAACCTACAATCACATTCACTCATATGTTTGTTCCTTTACTTATCATCAATCAATTTCCTTACTTCTTCTACTTTCTTTTTCTTCTTCTCCAATTTTCTACAAAACAATAATAAGTTAAAATGGAAGAAAGCTAATTCAATGGTTTTTTTGTTCTTCACTTTTAACAATCCCTTTTAAATTAGTTCATCTACAAAACATATCTCTTTCTTTTCTTTTCTTTTCTTTTTTCCCTTTTTTTTTTAAAATTTTTTTCTTTTTTATTTTAGTTTCGTATATATAAGCGGGTCACCGCAACATCATAGCTGATGCACTCAGTCGAAAGTACATGTTACTTACTATCCTCAAATTTAACCTCCAAGATTTTAGCCATCACAAAGACCTGTATGCTGATGACGAGGATTTTTCTTTAATCTGGGATCAATGTCAGTTGCGTAACAACTGGACAATTATCACATTCTTGATGATTTCCTTTTCAAAGGTAATTAACTTTACATTCCCAAGACCTCCCTTTGTGAGTTTATCATGCATGACTTCTACTTCGGTGGTTTAGCTGCTTATGCTGGCCGTGATAAAACCACTTTAGCTATCCACCAGCATTTCCTTTGGTCCAAGATGATAGCTCAAATTGCGCTTTTGTTGCTTGCTGCCCACCTGTCAAATTGCTAAGGGCCACTCTCAAAATCCTGGACTTTATAACCTTATGCTAGCCCCTGTTACTATCTGGGAAGACCTCTTAATAGATTTTGTCCTTGGTTTTCCCATGACAATGCATTGGGTTGATTTAATTTTTGTTGTTGTGTACTATTGCTTAAAGATGGCTCGTTTCCTTCTTTGTAAGAGGGCATCTGATATAAGCTCTACATCTCATTTATTATTTCACGAGGTGGTTCGTCTTCATGGAATCCCAAAGACTATCACTTATGATCGTGATGTCAAATTTGTCAGCTACTATTGAAAATTTTTGTGGAAGAAATTTGACACAAAGCTCCAAAATAGCAGCCCTTATCATCCCCAAATTGATGGCCAGATTGAAGTAGTCAATCAAACACTTGGAAATATGCTTCTAGCCTAGACCTAAATGGTGGGACTCATATTTACCTCAAGTTGAATTTGCATTTAATCACATGGTCGACCGCTCCACTGGCCTCCAAGCTTTTGCCATTGTCTACACAGAGATGCCTAACAACACAACTAATCTCATCTCACTTCCAATGCCTAATCGTCAAGGAGCTGCTACATTCGCAGGCAACTATGAACAGTTTCACAAGGAAGTTCAACACAAAATTGAACAAGCCAACTTAAAGTATAAAGCTACCGCAGATGCTCATCGCCACCATAAATCATACAATGAAGATGATATTGTCACAAGTTACCTGTGCAAGGAGCGTTTTCTAGTCGGCACCTATAATAAGTTGCATCTCCAAAAACTTGGTCCTTCTGCGATTATAAAATGAGTGGGAGACAATGCCTACCATGTTGATGTACTAGATGATCTTCATATTTCTCTTGTGTTTAATGTCACCGATCTCCACATATATTTACCTTCAGATGATTTGCCATTCTCTCTTTCCAACTTGTGCAGGAGTTTCTTAAGATAGGCAAGGAATTGATGGAGCAACAACGGTAGAAACAACAACAAGAACAAGCATATAAGTAGCAACAAAGGCATCAATGGAAGCCATCACAAAAACAGAGTACTAATCCCACTAATGGTAACAAAGCTCAAGAATTACATTTGACATTCGATTGATAGAGTGGCATGTACTAAGGAGTCACGTGTGCCAGATGCCATTAACCAAAACATATCATTTTGATCTTTCCATTAACTAAAACCTATCGTGTTGATCTTTTATGAATAAATTTCCAAAATGCAGTTTTCTTTATTAAGCAAATATATGTATTAGTTAACCAACTCGTTAGGATCATCAACTTCTTTCATTTTTCTTAGGAAACTATATATTAGGGCCCATCTAGGATCCTTTTTTTTGGAACCTTAGATAAGCCTTGATTCTAAGGGAAACCCTAACGGATCGTCTTATGGAAAATCCGATAGCATCTCCCCAAAAGACAAAGCATGCCCCAAAAATTACTTGCACGAAAACACACTTCTATATGGTAATTACTTTATTTCTCCCACCTTACTACAAACAATTCCACAATTTGCAACACTTTGGTACAAATATAAGAACATATATTAAAAATAATTTAAATAACAAGAGATATATTTAAATATTCACATCCACCGACACCACCCATTTCGTGCTATACTACATTTCAATATCATTTTACAATGTACTAATGCATAATATAGATAAGAAGATAATAGACCAACGATAATAATAGTAGTATTAATGATAATAACAGCACAATTTTTCCAAAAGCTATCGTATGATAACAACAACAACAACAATAATAATAATAATGAATAAATAAATAAAAACAATAATAATAAGAAGAAGAATATAACAACCATGTTAATAACGATAATAATAATAATAACAATAACAACAATAATAATATTAATAATGGTAATAACAGTAAAGGCAAATAAAAATATTATTAAGAAAATGAATAGGTAAGGCAGCATAAGATAAAATAATATTTTAAAATTCATAATATATTACGAAATATGCACACTCATAATGGAAGGACATATGATATCATCTACATGCTATGCGATCCATGATATCAGTTGTTGCTAGCACGTTGCTGCCAATATAGTCCAGGAGTGGTTGTCCATATTTTGGCCATCCAATCTCTTGGACTTATAGATAACATACTTACATGGCTAGCTATTCATGGACTACATTGGATCGTTGTCCACGTATGGTGTAGTACATATAAATATCATATACATACACACACACACATATATATATATATATATAAAGATACTTGATGTACCATACTATATAGCAGTGGTGCCAAACACTACCTCGAGTCTCGAGTACTACTTGACGGGGTGGTTAAAAAGAGAAACTTGCAATCAATCACCTTAGTTTCCCAACAGCGCCGATTGCTTATAATCTACCATGGCTAAACAGTTGATTGTGAGAGCGGTTGATGCTCACTGTGCACTATACTTGCCATATCATAGCTCCCACAGGATAGCCATACACACATGCATACTAATCCGTAATGACAGCCATCCTGTGGCTAAGGGAGAGACTGCTAATGCTAACTTTGCATTGTACTTGCCTACCCTCACAAGAACGACCTTGAATATAACTTACGCACTAATTCATGATAGCCACCTGCGGCCAAAGAGGGGGATGGCTAACTGTCACATCCCATCATGAACAACATCGAAATTTTCTTCACGTTGATCGAGGTTAATCGGGTGATTTTGTTATTTTCCGGCCAACCCAGCCCAATTTCATACCCTATTCCCCCTATTTTGGACCTCCTGAGCGCGATTTTGAGGTCCATTCCGCTCAATTCCTTGCCGTTTGGGAGAAACGACAAGTTAAAGTTCGGCCGAAACCTTCCGTCCACTTTCCGGCCACCTCCGGTTGACTTGAGTCCAACGGAGATCGGTAACGTATTCCTCGTCCCCTTAGCTTTCCGTTGATACCTTATTTACTATTTTTGGATACCGTTTGCGACAGCTCCCTCGGGTATCGGGTATTATTTATCCAAATAAAATATTAATTTATTTGATCCTGTGTAATATTGTTGTTCTAGGAGCACGTGTGAGTCATAGAATTGATCCTATGGAGCATTTTGGTTGGATTGTGTGCTCGAGGTGAGTGACCCATCTTCAAAATTATTTTTAGGTGTTAAATTAATTATATTTTGGAATATTCTAATATTTGAATGTTTTTATTCTATGTTGATTATGTGATAAAATGTGAATTGATGCCAATATTTGAATAATTTGAAGTATATGAGTTTTGATCAATTATGGACATCTAAATTTTATGAAATGTGAAATTTAAAGGAATTGTGAATTTAATATTATTTGATTTATTATGGGATTTATTTATGAGAATTTTGATTGTTGTGGATTTTATGATGTTTAAATGACATATTTGATTCAAATTGTTTTTTTTTGAATGTTTGCGAAAGAAATATTGATTTAAATTATTATGTTTCAAAAATATTTATGCCATTGGAAAATTTGTATATTTAAATTGATGAAATTGAGAGTTGAGGGATTTGAAATTGATGGAATTTATTATGACGATGATTTATAAAGGAATTATGGAAAATTTACGGGTTTAATTGGATGGAATAAACTTGGTAGTATTTATGAGATTTTGAGATTTGAAATAAATATATTAATTTTATGATTTTTAGATGCACCATACATGTACTGGTGTTCTTTATACATGGATATGATTAGCGCGCAGGTGGATGTGGTGAGTGCGCAGGTGGGTGTGAGTAGCGCACAGGTGATTATGAGGTTGTCTTGTGTTGCCATCGGATGAGGAGCCGCCCTTCCATGGCCGATACGCCTGTTTGCAACGGCGCGGTGGGACGCCATGCGACCGTATGCCAGTTTCTTTCTTTAACCTCCTGTCTGGCGGTGCTTGGGACGCTGGGTACCGTTGGCGCCACTGGTATATAATGGGTGCATCAAATGGTTTTCACGACGTTATTTTAATCATAAAATATTTTAGAAATTTATTTAAATTAAAATGTTTTTAATAGTGTTTTATAAATTAAATTGTTTTGGTATTTTAAATTGAGTTCTATTGTTAATTATTTGGTTTTATTTTATTTATTTAAATATTTCTTGGATCATTTTTGTTAATATAAATTTTATTGTGTTTTCGTATTAATTGTTTACAATACTTTATTCCCAATTTAATATTTATCATTAGTCTTATTTTTTATAATTATTTCTCACTAAAATTTTTGGATTATCAATTTATAGTCTTTTATTTGCAAATTATTAATTAGATATTTTCTATATTTTTGGGGCGTAAAATGTTGGGTTTTGCGAAAATGTTTTGAAAAGGAAACTTTTCAAACTGAGTGAATCGTAAAAGTTTTGAGCGAAAATATTATTTTTAAATACTTAATAATTAATTACTTATTTATTATTGAGTAATCAAGTTAATATTATTATTATTATTATTATTATTATTTATTTTCCTGTGTAGTAGATTGGGTTTCTCACTGATATGATTAGCATCTCACGTTTTTAAATTCCGTTCCCTTAGGCCCAGGTTAGTCGACATTGATCGTCCGAGAACGAGCTCAATGTCTTAGTTCGTTGCCGAAAGTCTAACAGGCTTTTTCTTTCCTTTCTATCTTGTATTATTTCTTTTTATCTTGTATTGTATTAATGTTCATATTCAATTGTACTCTGTATCCTATTTGGACATCTATTTATTTAATTATACACTAATTCCCTATCATTTATTTGAAGTTCTGCAAACTCGTGGAAGTAAATTGTAGTAAGGTGGGAGGAATAAGGTGGTGTATATAGAAGTGTATTTTCAGTGCAGGAAAATTATGGTAAGTCCTACCCTTAAGGGAGATACTGTCGGATTTTCCGTTGGGAGATTCGGTGGTGTTTCTCTGGGATCAGGGCTTGGCTAGGGTTCCAATGAGGAATTTTGGACGGGTCCTGACACTAACGCTCACTATGCAATATACTTGCCATAATAAACAATCACCTACAGGATGGTCATATAAACTTGCACGTTATCAGACAGTACAAAACATCAGTACTGTATGGTGCATCTAAAAACTATAAGATTTTATAATATTATAAAATTTAAATTTTGGTAAAATACAATCGAATTTATGCATTTTTGTCAATCCATAAAATTTCATATTCTCTTTTCAACCATCATCACAAATCCAACAATTTACATATTCCATCTCTACCACCATAAAATCAAATCCATGAATAAATAAATAATTTAATGCATAAATATATTTTGATCATAGTAATGTAACATGATTATTTTCTCAAACTTCAACTCAATCTATACAAAAAAAAATAATAATAATAATAATAATAATAAAAAAAATCATTAAGGCCACATACAATTTCACATATAATTAAATATATAAGGATGCATTTTATTATGTGTTATAACCTTAACAGTAAAATCAACAATAATTTAAGAGCGACTTAAAACTACAGCTTCCTAAATTTCAAAAATTATTATTTCAATGCCATACTTATTTAATTCAACATAAATTTGGCATCATCAAATTTAGAATTTACTTAAACATTAAACATGTACAATTTTCAAATTTCCACATTTAATATAATATTTTATTAAAAGTTGGCATCGTTTTAAAAACTCCATAATAATTTGCAAATAAGGTACCATTGGAAAGCTAAAGAGGTGGAGAACACATTATTAACCTCCATTGGCCTCAATTTCACCGGCAGTGGCCGGAAAACTATCGGGAAGTTTCAATCAAACTTCCTCTCTGTGTATCTCACAAACCATTTAGAATTTGGACGAATGGAAGCCATTTTTAAGATCAGAGGACCCAAAATAGGGGGAAGAGGGCATGAATTTGGATTGGATCTGTCGAAAAATGGCAAAATTGTCAGAAAATGATTTACCATTGTTGCTAGCTTTGCCGGCCGGTTTTGAGCACGTCGCTGGCAAATTGGCCGTTAAATTTGGTGGCCGAGCTCGTTGACAACTGGGCTACACTGGTGGTTGGTGCATGTGAGCAATGGGTGATCGAAATTGCTAAATTTCTGGCCAACTCCAAAGAGACATAGTGAGAGGGAGAGAGAGAAAGAGAAGAAGAAGAAAGAAAAAAAAAAAAAAAAGGAAAAAAAAGAAGGGTGTTTTCCCCATGTGGGGGAAAAGGGAAAAAAGAAAGAAAAAGAAAAGGAAAGAGAGAGAGAGAGAGAAATAAAAATAAAAATAATTAAATAAATATATTTTTATTAATATTATGCTTATTATTAATTTACGATGACACATGGCACCATCGGTTGGTGACACATGACATTATCGATTGGTGACATGGACACCCACTAATTGATATCATGTGGCACACACCCATCGGGGACCTTTTTAAATATTTCACTACATAGTAAAATCAGTCCTAAAAAAATTAAGCACGACTTTTTAACCGCATAGTCAAATTAAGCATGCCACCAGTCTACGAACTCGTATTGACGAGCACTTTCATATAACATATGAATCAATGTGAAAATCTATGTAAACAAAAAGTCAACTCAAGACTCGTTGATCAGTCCGGATCATATCTTGTTTTGACCATAACTTTCTATTCTTAGTTTCTATTTTGGCATACCATCAGTCTATGAACTCGTGACACCACCCATTTCGTGCTATACTACATTTCAATATCATTTTACAATGTACTAATGCATAATATAGATAAGAAGATAATAGACCAACGATAATAATAGTAGTATTAATGATAATAACAGCACAATTTTTCCAAAAGCTATCGTATGATAACAACAACAACAACAACAATAATAATAATGAATAAATAAATAAAAACAATAATAATAAGAAGAAGAATATAACAACCATGTTAATAACGATAATAATAATAATAACAATAACAACAATAATAATATTAATAATGGTAATAACAGTAAAGGCAAATAAAAATATTATTAAGAAAATGAATAGGTAAGGCAGCATAAGATAAAATAATATTTTAAAATTCATAATATATTACGAAATATGCACACTCATAATGGAAGGACATATGATATCATCTACATGCTATGCGATCCATGATATCAGTTGTTGCTAGCACGTTGCTGCCAATATAGTCCAGGAGTGGTTGTCCATATTTTGGCCATCCAATCTCTTGGACTTATAGATAACATACTTACATGGCTAGCTATTCATGGACTACATTGGATCGTTGTCCACGTATGGTGTAGTACATATAAATATCATATACATACACACACACACATATATATATATATATATATATAAAGATACTTGATGTACCATACTATATACCAGTGGTGCCAAACACTACCTGGAGTCTCGAGTACTACTTGACGGGGTGGTTAAAAAGAGAAACTTGCAATCAATCACCTTAGTTTCCCAACAGCGCCGATTGCTTATAATCTACCATGGCTAAACAGTTGATTGTGAGAGCGGTTGATGCTCACTGTGCACTATGCTTGCCATATCATAGCTCCCACAGGATAGCCATACACACATGCATACTAATCCGTAATGACAGCCATCCTGTGGCTAAGGGAGAGACTGCTAATGCTAACTTTGCATTGTACTTGCCTACCCTCACAAGAACGACCTTGAATATAACTTACGCACTAATTCATGATAGCCACCTGCGGCCAAAGAGGGGGATGGCTAACTGTCACATCCCATCATGAACAACATCGAAATTTTCTTCACGTTGATCGAGGTTAATCGGGTGATTTTGTTATTTTCCGGCCAACCCAGCCCAATTTCATACCCTATTCCCCCTATTTTGGACCTCCTGAGCGCGATTTTGAGGTCCATTCCGCTCAATTCCTTGCCGTTTGGGAGAAACGACAAGTTAAAGTTCGGCCGAAACCTTCCGTCCACTTTCCGGCCACCTCCGGTTGACTTGAGTCCAACGGAGATCGGTAACGTATTCCTCGTCCCCTTAGCTTTCCGTTGATACCTTATTTACTAATTTTGGATACCGTTTGCGACAGCTCCCTCGGGTATCGGGTATTATTTATCCAAATAAAATATTAATTTATTTGATCCTGTGTAATATTGTTGTTCTAGGAGCACGTGTGAGTCATAGAATTGATCCTATGGAGCATTTTGGTTGGATTGTGTGCTCGAGGTGAGTGACCCATCTTCAAAATTATTTTTAGGTGTTAAATTAATTATATTTTGGAATATTCTAATATTTGAATGTTTTTATTCTATGTTGATTATGTGATAAAATGTGAATTGATGCCAATATTTGAATAATTTGAAGTATATGAGTTTTGATCAATTATGGACATCTAAATTTTATGAAATGTGAAATTTAAAGGAATTGTGAATTTAATATTATTTGATTTATTATGGGATTTATTTATGAGAATTTTGATTGTTGTGGATTTTATGATGTTTAAATGACATATTTGATTCAAATTGTTTTTTTTGAATGTTTGCGAAAGAAATATTGATTTAAATTATTATGTTTCAAAAATATTTATGCCATTGGAAAATTTGTATATTTAAATTGATGAAATTGAGAGTTGAGGGATTTGAAATTGATGGAATTTATTATGACGATGATTTATAAAGGAATTATGGAAAATTTACGGGTTTAATTGGATGGAATAAACTTGGTAGTATTTATGAGATTTTGAGATTTGAAATAAATATATTAATTTTATGATTTTTAGATGCACCATACATGTACTGGTGTTCTTTATACATGGATATGATTAGCGCGCAGGTGGATGTGGTGAGTGCGCAGGTGGGTGTGAGTAGCGCACAGGTGATTATGAGGTTGTCTTGTGTTGCCATCGGATGAGGAGCCGCCCTTCCATGGCCGATACGCCTGTTTGCAACGGCGCGGTGGGACGCCATGCGACCGTATGCCAGTTTCTTTCTTTAACCTCCTGTCTGGCGGTGCTTGGGACGCTGGGTACCGTTGGCGCCACTGGTATATAATGGGTGCATCAAATGGTTTTCACGACGTTATTTTAATCATAAAATATTTTAGAAATTTATTTAAATTAAAATGTTTTTAATAGTGTTTTATAAATTAAATTGTTTTGGTATTTTAAATTGAGTTCTATTGTTAATTATTTGGTTTTATTTTATTTATTTAAATATTTCTTGGATCATTTTTGTTAATATAAATTTTATTGTGTTTTCGTATTAATTGTTTACAATACTTTATTCCCAATTTAATATTTATCATTAGTCTTATTTTTTATAATTATTTCTCACTAAAATTTTTGGATTATCAATTTATAGTCTTTTATTTGCAAATTATTAATTAGATATTTTCTATATTTTTGGGGCGTAAAATGTTGGGTTTTGCGAAAATGTTTTGAAAAGGAAACTTTTCAAACTGAGTGAATCGTAAAAGTTTTGAGCGAAAATATTATTTTTAAATACTTAATAATTAATTACTTATTTATTATTGAGTAATCAAGTTAATATTATTATTATTATTATTATTATTATTTATTTTCCTGTGTAGTAGATTGGGTTTCTCACTGATATGATTAGCATCTCACGTTTTTAAATTCCGTTCCCTTAGGCCCAGGTTAGTCGACATTGATCGTCCGAGAACGAGCTCAATGTCTTAGTTCGTTGCCGAAAGTCTAACAGGCTTTTTCTTTCCTTTCTATCTTGTATTATTTCTTTTTATCTTGTATTGTATTAATGTTCATATTCAATTGTACTCTGTATCCTATTTGGACATCTATTTATTTAATTATACACTAATTCCCTATCATTTATTTGAAGTTCTGCAAACTCGTGGAAGTAAATTGTAGTAAGGTGGGAGGAATAAGGTGGTGTATATAGAAGTGTATTTTCAGTGCAGGAAAATTATGGTAAGTCCTACCCTTAAGGGAGATACTGTCGGATTTTCCGTTGGGAGATTCGGTGGTGTTTCTCTGGGATCAGGGCTTGGCTAGGGTTCCAATGAGGAATTTTGGACGGGTCCTGACACTAACGCTCACTATGCAATATACTTGCCATAATAAACAATCACCTACAGGATGGTCATATAAACTTGCACGTTATCAGACAGTACAAAACATCAGTACTGTATGGTGCATCTAAAAACTATAAGATTTTATAATATTATAAAATTTAAATTTTGGTAAAATACAATCGAATTTATGCATTTTTGTCAATCCATAAAATTTCATATTCTCTTTTCAACCATCATCACAAATCCAACAATTTACATATTCCATCTCTACCACCATAAAATCAAATCCATGAATAAATAAATAATTTAATGCATAAATATATTTTGATCATAGTAATGTAACATGATTATTTTCTCAAACTTCAACTCAATCTATACAAAAAAAAAAAATAATAATAATAATAATAATAAAAAAAATCATTAAGGCCACATACAATTTCACATATAATTAAATATATAAGGATGCATTTTATTATGTGTTATAACCTTAACAGTAAAATCAACAATAATTTAAGAGCGACTTAAAACTACAGCTTCCTAAATTTCAAAAATTATTATTTCAATGCCATACTTATTTAATTCAACATAAATTTGGCATCATCAAATTTAGAATTTACTTAAACATTAAACATGTACAATTTTCAAATTTCCACATTTAATATAATATTTTATTAAAAGTTGGCATCGTTTTAAAAACTCCATAATAATTTGCAAATAAGGTACCATTGGAAAGCTAAAGAGGTGGAGAACACATTATTAACCTCCATTGGCCTCAATTTCACCGGCAGTGGCCGGAAAACTATCGGGAAGTTTCAATCAAACTTCCTCTCTGTGTATCTCACAAACCATTTAGAATTTGGACGAATGGAAGCCATTTTTAAGATCAGAGGACCCAAAATAGGGGGAAGAGGGCATGAATTTGGATTGGATCTGTCGAAAAATGGCAAAATTGTCAGAAAATGATTTACCATTGTTGCTAGCTTTGCCGGCCGGTTTTGAGCACGTCGCTGGCAAATTGGCCGTTAAATTTGGTGGCCGAGCTCGTTGACAACTGGGCTACACTGGTGGTTGGTGCATGTGAGCAATGGGTGATCGAAATTGCTAAATTTCTGGCCAACTCCAAAGAGACATAGTGAGAGGGAGAGAGAGAAAGAGAAGAAGAAGAAAGAAAAAAAAAAAAAAAAGGAAAAAAAAGAAGGGTGTTTTCCCCATGTGGGGGAAAAGGGAAAAAAGAAAGAAAAAGAAAAGGAAAGAGAGAGAGAGAGAGAAATAAAAATAAAAATAATTAAATAAATATATTTTTATTAATATTATGCTTATTATTAATTTACGATGACACATGGCACCATCGGTTGGTGACACATGACATTATCGATTGGTGACATGGACACCCACTAATTGATATCATGTGGCACACACCCATCGGGGACCTTTTTAAATATTTCACTACATAGTAAAATCAGTCCTAAAAAAATTAAGCACGACTTTTTAACCGCATAGTCAAATTAAGCATGCCACCAGTCTACGAACTCGTATTGACGAGCACTTTCATATAACATATGAATCAATGTGAAAATCTATGTAAACAAAAAGTCAACTCAAGACTCGTTGATCAGTCCGGATCATATCTTGTTTTGACCATAACTTTCTATTCTTAGTTTCTATTTTGGCATACCATCAGTCTATGAACTCGTGACACCACCCATTTCGTGCTATACTACATTTCAATATCATTTTACAATGTACTAATGCATAATATAGATAAGAAGATAATAGACCAACGATAATAATAGTAGTATTAATGATAATAACAGCACAATTTTTCCAAAAGCTATCGTATGATAACAACAACAACAACAACAATAATAATAATGAATAAATAAATAAAAACAATAATAATAAGAAGAAGAATATAACAACCATGTTAATAACGATAATAATAATAATAACAATAACAACAATAATAATATTAATAATGGTAATAACAGTAAAGGCAAATAAAAATATTATTAAGAAAATGAATAGGTAAGGCAGCATAAGATAAAATAATATTTTAAAATTCATAATATATTACGAAATATGCACACTCATAATGGAAGGACATATGATATCATCTACATGCTATGCGATCCATGATATCAGTTGTTGCTAGCACGTTGCTGCCAATATAGTCCAGGAGTGGTTGTCCATATTTTGGCCATCCAATCTCTTGGACTTATAGATAACATACTTACATGGCTAGCTATTCATGGACTACATTGGATCGTTGTCCACGTATGGTGTAGTACATATAAATATCATATACATACACACACACACATATATATATATATATATATATAAAGATACTTGATGTACCATACTATATACCAGTGGTGCCAAACACTACCTGGAGTCTCGAGTACTACTTGACGGGGTGGTTAAAAAGAGAAACTTGCAATCAATCACCTTAGTTTCCCAACAGCGCCGATTGCTTATAATCTACCATGGCTAAACAGTTGATTGTGAGAGCGGTTGATGCTCACTGTGCACTATGCTTGCCATATCATAGCTCCCACAGGATAGCCATACACACATGCATACTAATCCGTAATGACAGCCATCCTGTGGCTAAGGGAGAGACTGCTAATGCTAACTTTGCATTGTACTTGCCTACCCTCACAAGAACGACCTTGAATATAACTTACGCACTAATTCATGATAGCCACCTGCGGCCAAAGAGGGGGATGGCTAACTGTCACATCCCATCATGAACAACATCGAAATTTTCTTCACGTTGATCGAGGTTAATCGGGTGATTTTGTTATTTTCCGGCCAACCCAGCCCAATTTCATACCCTATTCCCCCTATTTTGGACCTCCTGAGCGCGATTTTGAGGTCCATTCCGCTCAATTCCTTGCCGTTTGGGAGAAACGACAAGTTAAAGTTCGGCCGAAACCTTCCGTCCACTTTCCGGCCACCTCCGGTTGACTTGAGTCCAACGGAGATCGGTAACGTATTCCTCGTCCCCTTAGCTTTCCGTTGATACCTTATTTACTAATTTTGGATACCGTTTGCGACAGCTCCCTCGGGTATCGGGTATTATTTATCCAAATAAAATATTAATTTATTTGATCCTGTGTAATATTGTTGTTCTAGGAGCACGTGTGAGTCATAGAATTGATCCTATGGAGCATTTTGGTTGGATTGTGTGCTCGAGGTGAGTGACCCATCTTCAAAATTATTTTTAGGTGTTAAATTAATTATATTTTGGAATATTCTAATATTTGAATGTTTTTATTCTATGTTGATTATGTGATAAAATGTGAATTGATGCCAATATTTGAATAATTTGAAGTATATGAGTTTTGATCAATTATGGACATCTAAATTTTATGAAATGTGAAATTTAAAGGAATTGTGAATTTAATATTATTTGATTTATTATGGGATTTATTTATGAGAATTTTGATTGTTGTGGATTTTATGATGTTTAAATGACATATTTGATTCAAATTGTTTTTTTTTGAATGTTTGCGAAAGAAATATTGATTTAAATTATTATGTTTCAAAAATATTTATGCCATTGGAAAATTTGTATATTTAAATTGATGAAATTGAGAGTTGAGGGATTTGAAATTGATGGAATTTATTATGACGATGATTTATAAAGGAATTATGGAAAATTTACGGGTTTAATTGGATGGAATAAACTTGGTAGTATTTATGAGATTTTGAGATTTGAAATAAATATATTAATTTTATGATTTTTAGATGCACCATACATGTACTGGTGTTCTTTATACATGGATATGATTAGCGCGCAGGTGGATGTGGTGAGTGCGCAGGTGGGTGTGAGTAGCGCACAGGTGATTATGAGGTTGTCTTGTGTTGCCATCGGATGAGGAGCCGCCCTTCCATGGCCGATACGCCTGTTTGCAACGGCGCGGTGGGACGCCATGCGACCGTATGCCAGTTTCTTTCTTTAACCTCCTGTCTGGCGGTGCTTGGGACGCTGGGTACCGTTGGCGCCACTGGTATATAATGGGTGCATCAAATGGTTTTCACGACGTTATTTTAATCATAAAATATTTTAGAAATTTATTTAAATTAAAATGTTTTTAATAGTGTTTTATAAATTAAATTGTTTTGGTATTTTAAATTGAGTTCTATTGTTAATTATTTGGTTTTATTTTATTTATTTAAATATTTCTTGGATCATTTTTGTTAATATAAATTTTATTGTGTTTTCGTATTAATTGTTTACAATACTTTATTCCCAATTTAATATTTATCATTAGTCTTATTTTTTATAATTATTTCTCACTAAAATTTTTGGATTATCAATTTATAGTCTTTTATTTGCAAATTATTAATTAGATATTTTCTATATTTTTGGGGCGTAAAATGTTGGGTTTTGCGAAAATGTTTTGAAAAGGAAACTTTTCAAACTGAGTGAATCGTAAAAGTTTTGAGCGAAAATATTATTTTTAAATACTTAATAATTAATTACTTATTTATTATTGAGTAATCAAGTTAATATTATTATTATTATTATTATTATTATTTATTTTCCTGTGTAGTAGATTGGGTTTCTCACTGATATGATTAGCATCTCACGTTTTTAAATTCCGTTCCCTTAGGCCCAGGTTAGTCGACATTGATCGTCCGAGAACGAGCTCAATGTCTTAGTTCGTTGCCGAAAGTCTAACAGGCTTTTTCTTTCCTTTCTATCTTGTATTATTTCTTTTTATCTTGTATTGTATTAATGTTCATATTCAATTGTACTCTGTATCCTATTTGGACATCTATTTATTTAATTATACACTAATTCCCTATCATTTATTTGAAGTTCTGCAAACTCGTGGAAGTAAATTGTAGTAAGGTGGGAGGAATAAGGTGGTGTATATAGAAGTGTATTTTCAGTGCAGGAAAATTATGGTAAGTCCTACCCTTAAGGGAGATACTGTCGGATTTTCCGTTGGGAGATTCGGTGGTGTTTCTCTGGGATCAGGGCTTGGCTAGGGTTCCAATGAGGAATTTTGGACGGGTCCTGACACTAACGCTCACTATGCAATATACTTGCCATAATAAACAATCACCTACAGGATGGTCATATAAACTTGCACGTTATCAGACAGTACAAAACATCAGTACTGTATGGTGCATCTAAAAACTATAAGATTTTATAATATTATAAAATTTAAATTTTGGTAAAATACAATCGAATTTATGCATTTTTGTCAATCCATAAAATTTCATATTCTCTTTTCAACCATCATCACAAATCCAACAATTTACATATTCCATCTCTACCACCATAAAATCAAATCCATGAATAAATAAATAATTTAATGCATAAATATATTTTGATCATAGTAATGTAACATGATTATTTTCTCAAACTTCAACTCAATCTATACAAAAAAAAATAATAATAATAATAATAATAATAAAAAAAATCATTAAGGCCACATACAATTTCACATATAATTAAATATATAAGGATGCATTTTATTATGTGTTATAACCTTAACAGTAAAATCAACAATAATTTAAGAGCGACTTAAAACTACAGCTTCCTAAATTTCAAAAATTATTATTTCAATGCCATACTTATTTAATTCAACATAAATTTGGCATCATCAAATTTAGAATTTACTTAAACATTAAACATGTACAATTTTCAAATTTCCACATTTAATATAATATTTTATTAAAAGTTGGCATCGTTTTAAAAACTCCATAATAATTTGCAAATAAGGTACCATTGGAAAGCTAAAGAGGTGGAGAACACATTATTAACCTCCATTGGCCTCAATTTCACCGGCAGTGGCCGGAAAACTATCGGGAAGTTTCAATCAAACTTCCTCTCTGTGTATCTCACAAACCATTTAGAATTTGGACGAATGGAAGCCATTTTTAAGATCAGAGGACCCAAAATAGGGGGAAGAGGGCATGAATTTGGATTGGATCTGTCGAAAAATGGCAAAATTGTCAGAAAATGATTTACCATTGTTGCTAGCTTTGCCGGCCGGTTTTGAGCACGTCGCTGGCAAATTGGCCGTTAAATTTGGTGGCCGAGCTCGTTGACAACTGGGCTACACTGGTGGTTGGTGCATGTGAGCAATGGGTGATCGAAATTGCTAAATTTCTGGCCAACTCCAAAGAGACATGGTGAGAGGGAGAGAGAGAAAGAGAAGAAGAAGAAAGAAAAAAAAAAAAAAAAGGAAAAAAAAGAAGGGTGTTTTCCCCATGTGGGGGAAAAGGGAAAAAAGAAAGAAAAAGAAAAGGAAAGAGAGAGAGAGAGAGAAATAAAAATAAAAATAATTAAATAAATATATTTTTATTAATATTATGCTTATTATTAATTTACGATGACACATGGCACCATCGGTTGGTGACACATGACATTATCGATTGGTGACATGGACACCCACTAATTGATATCATGTGGCACACACCCATCGGGGACCTTTTTAAATATTTCACTACATAGTAAAATCAGTCCTAAAAAAATTAAGCACGACTTTTTAACCGCATAGTCAAATTAAGCATGCCACCAGTCTACGAACTCGTATTGACGAGCACTTTCATATAACATATGAATCAATGTGAAAATCTATGTAAACAAAAAGTCAACTCAAGACTCGTTGATCAGTCCGGATCATATCTTGTTTTGACCATAACTTTCTATTCTTAGTTTCTATTTTGGCATACCATCAGTCTATGAACTCGTGTCGACGAGTATTTTGCCATGGTAGCTAGATCAACATGAAATTCATTCTACAGTAAAAGGTCAACCATATAATCCACTTAGTCAATCGATCAATCTTGGTCAAAAATTCAAATTTGCGATATTTTCTTGGATCGGGGTGTATATTGTAAAACTTAATTATGAAGCTAAGCTTTTCCAGCATCTTTTGGACTGGAATTTTTTGTTATTGAAATTTTACTTATTTAAGTAGGAGCTTCTATATCACTCTTACTGTCTCAGTTGGAACACAAATGACCTGGCAAGTAAAAGGTAAAGAAGAATAGAGAAGCTATAAGAAAATTGTCCACTTGTAGTGGGGAAAAAAGTGATGCAATATGCAGTTTATTTTGGAAACTGCAATGAAAAAAGTACCATGTGTAACTTCAGATGTCATTAGATGTACGTCCTTAACAAGCCTAAGTAATAACTTGTAAAATCACAAGAGAAGAACCATGTATGCAACATATGGATACCTATAAAAGCCTGTATCTTTGGTGAATAAAGAGAACCAACTATTATATTTATGTAATAAAGGCATAAGGTGAAGGTTGACTTCAAGGACTTAAAGTAGGAAGAAAAATAAATTCTGATCCAAGAATATACAACTAGACTTGCTTTGATTTTTTCCATCTTCTAAACCAGATCCAAGCTTTCTCTGAATCCCTAGTAAAATCAACGCAAAGGACCAGATCATCATGCATCATGAAAGCTTCCTGCAAAATTGTACAACATGACATGAGATGAACAAAATCAAAGGGGCTTCTTAGATGGTGTAAATAATATTCTCACACGCAATGCTTAACTTGTCAACTAAACAAATAATCAAAGCCAATTATGTAATTATTTCTTTCATATTTGTAAAAATTAATAGTGAATTGACAATATCTTTTAACATATAACATTTAAAAAGGGAAATTAGAAATGAAACATGTGTTGGTTCTAAATTAAAAAGGAAGTGCAGAAAGCATAAACACTAAAGCACGTACATGGACGTCAATAGAATTTACAAAGAAACGAAAAAATAAAAATGCTTACATCAGCCTAGTACTGAAGATCCATAAGTTTCGCACTAATATAGTCCGAAACCTCTTAGCCTAGTACTGAAGATCCATAAGTTTCCCACTTATATAGTCCAAAACCTCTTAGCAATCCATAAGCATAATATTCAGATATTATGATCATTTAGATTATTCAAACATTAAGAAGTACTTAATTATCTATTATTCAAAAAATAAGACAATACTTCACCATCCGATGAGAACTGACCACATTCAGCACTAGTTTTTGTCCCAAACTGCACCCAGAAGCCACCAAGCACATAAATTCAGAAATTTCATTAAATGAAATACCATTTTTTCAAATGTTACAACCATACAGAAATAATTTAAGACTAATGTAAAACCATAAAATTTTATAGTTCTACTAGTGTAACTTTTATGCTTATACAAGTAAACATCTTTTTAGTATAACAATTATTATGACCCTGACAATTACTAGAATTACAAACATATGCATTGCTAAAACAATTAGTGATGATAAAAGACAATTGATTGTGTTTTTTATAGGATGAAATGTACATTGATCATTTAGTTACCAAGTCAATTGTATAAATTACAATAGCTTGGATGTTTACACAAATTGCAAAGATGTCCACAAGGAGTAAGAATGCTGATTCTAGATGCTAAGAACTTTTGTTGTATGTTAGCAAAAAGAGCAAGTATTATTTAAGGCCACAAAGACTTTTAGGAAATCGTTAATTACAGCCGGAAAGATGTCAACACACTACTACACATATATTACATGATCAATCCAAAACGTTTAACATGTTTCAGTATCTCATGAAATAAATTCTTCATCAAGACAAATACTTCTCCAGAAAAATATGGATGAAATGGCAAACAAGAAACAGCCTCTAGCCAGGGCAATCACGTCATTTTTATGTATTTGTGAAACTAGACATGATGTGGAACATGAATCTGAAAGTTCTCTAATTTCACTATCTGTTGCTTATAAATCTCTAAGACAGATTTAGGAATTCATGTCTTACTACTAAAAAAGCGGCAAACAACTAATCAACAATGTTGCAGTGATAAAGCTATATATTCACATTTGTTATGATTTATGACTTGGCAAACTCTTCTTATTATGTTTTGCATGCTTGCTCTGTTTGTTTATTTGTTTATTTTATTTTATTCTTTCTCTCTCTCTCTCTCTCTCTCTCTCTCTCTCTCTCTCTCTCCACATGAGAAACAGTAAAACATTTATGATTAAAGAATCCATTTCTTTTGGCGTACATTTTTTTTCCCCCTTTGGTTTCTAAGATGATATGCAATTGGGATCTGTACTTGACAAAGCAATCCTAATTGATATAATAGAATTCTTTCTTAGTAGCAATTATGTGTCCTAAACTTTTGAAAAACTAAAATTGATTTGTGCAAGGTAATAATTGTATCACTCTCTTTTATGTATTTAATTATTGAACCATATTTTCTATTTACGGTTCTTTCTGGAGGAACAACATATTGCTTATCTTCTACAATAAAACTAATGGAGCAAATCATTGTCATTATCGAGGTAGTTACTGGGTGTAAGTCAAATTTCTTATTTTAAGCAAAGTGTAAATTAAGGCATAATATACTGGGGAAATATGATTTGCATTTTTGTCTGTGGTGCAACATTTGATTAAGAATTAGGGTCATAAAATACTCAAAAATAGAATCTGTCACCACAACAGGTGGAATGTCGCTCATCACTCTCACATAAACGGTGATGATCACTAAAGTTCACATCAAGAAAAGCACTTAACTTTACACACAGCTTCAAAATTTGATGACACAGGGTCAGGATATACATTTTGTTGACCTTGAAAGAGAAAAAGCAACATGCATAAACAAACATGAATTACAACTAAAGCTAACATGGCAGTCTCTGTAACACCCCGTCCCGAACCATGTCGGAAATTTTCGCACGTTGACCGAGGTTGACTGTTGACCGTTGACCAAGGGGTCAAAAGTTGACTTTTTGATCCGGTTGGAATTCTAGGTTGACTGAGGTACCGTTACGGAGTACACGTTGGCACGAGTTCGTAGACTGGTAGCACGTTGAAAACGGAGCTACGGTTTGAAAGTTTTGAGCAAAACAAGTTGAGGTCCAAACTGTCCAAGGGATGCCGGAGTTGACTTTTTATTCATGCAAGGTTGAGCGTTGACTCATGCATGGTTGTGAAGTGCTCGTCGATACGAGTCCGTAGACTAGCGGCACGTCCGATTTGGACATGTGGTTTGAAAGTTATGGACCTGTAAAGTTTTTCAAATACTGTATTATTTTAATATTATTTTTACACGCATAACGAGGTGCCACGTGTGACTCAATGAAGTTGGCCATGTGTCACCATGGTGAAATGCCACATGTCAACCATGTGAAAAAAATCAAATTATTTTATTATTTTTGAATAATAATATTATTATTAATATTATTTAATTATTTCTTTTTTATTTCTTTTTCTTTTCCTTTTTCTTTTTCTTTTTCTTTTTCTTTTTCTTTTCTTTTCCCCACGTGGGAAAACACCAATCCTTTCTTTTTCTTTTTCTTTTTCTTTTTTTTTTCTTTTTTCCTTCTTCTTCCCCGAAATACACACACACACGCAGCTTTTCTTTCTTCTCTCCCGACCGTCCCTCTCTCTCCTGTATTTCAAATTCCGGCCACCCATAGCCCTCACGCGCCAGCCACCAAGGAAGCCCGCCACCTCGCGAGCTTGGCCGCCAATTTTCACGGCCATCCGCCGCCGGACGCGCGCCGATCGGGCCGGAGAAGCCGCCGGCCGCCGGATTTTCTCTCTCCTCTTTTCTTGTGTTTTCCGGCCAGCCCACTCCCAATTGAGCCTCCTATCCCCCTATTTTGGGTCCTCTGAATCCAAAAATGGCCTCCAATCCCAAAAATTCGAAGCGGTTTGCGAGATATGGAGAAGTGAACACCGGCCGAGACTTTCCGACCAAATTCCGGCCACCTCCGGCGGAATTGGGGTCGATGGAGATCGGATTTGTGATCCTCGTTCCACGAGCTTCGATTCGGTATATCATTCGCCTATTTTGGTTAACGTTTGCGTTTAAGCCCCCGGGTACCGGGTATTATTTACCCGAATAAAATATTAATTTATTTGACTGTCTGTGAATTTTGTTCTAGGAGCACCGGTGAGTCGTAGAATTGATCCCGTGGTGGATCATGGTTTAATTGCGTGCTCCAGGTGAGTGACCCACCTTCAAAAATTATTTTGGGCAATTAATTATATTTAATTGGTATTTAATTTAGTATTTAAATTATGCTCATGTGGTGTGGTTTAATTATGGTTTTAATGCGGTTTAATTTAATTTATTTGTTATGCATGAGCAAGGTATGTTTCGGTATTAATTTTACGTGATTTCAAATGTGATTTCTCGGGCATAATTGGGTTAAATATTTTACGAAAATATTTGGTTATATTTTATAAAATATGCCCGCGGTATTTTTATGGTTGCATTTCGTATTTCAAGAAAATTGTGGTTTGTTGGTTATCAATGTTTCGTACCAGGTTATTAAATAAAAATATGTGGGATGGTGTTTGTGAAAATTTGGTATACTTCCCACGGTGGTTTTTTGGAAAAACGGTACGGTTGGTTGTTTATGTTTATTTTTAGACGCACTCATACAGTATTGGTGTTCTGGTGTATGGTGTATGGACACGTGGTTTAGCACGCGGTTATTATATGGTTTAGCGTGCGGTTATTACTTCACCCGTGAGTTGCCATTGGACCGTGGGCAGGCAAGGTTATTGTTGCGCACAGCCGCCCCCCTCCTTGGCCGGGTGATGGTTTTTAGCAGTCGGTACTGTCGGGACGCCGAAGTGACCACTGCAGGTTTCTCTCTTTAACCTCCCGCCAGTCGGTGCTCGGGACGCTGGGTATCGGAGGGCATCACCGGTATATGGTGTGGTGCGTCAGGTGTAATTGTCGGTGTAATTGCAAATAATGGTTTAAACCCCAAAGGTGTTCAAAATCTATTTATTATAATTTATTATATTTTTATTATATATTTGGGGTATGTATTTATTTAATTGTTGTTGTTAAATTATTTAATCCCTTGGTTTTTGGGAGGTATGCACATTGGGTTTTGCGAAAAGGTTTTAAAAAGAGAACATTTCAAACGGAGCGATTGGTGAGAGTTTTGAGGGAAATCATTATTTTCCAAAGGTTATTATTATTTATTATTAATTGTTGGTATTTGTTCCACTCCTTAATTATTATTATTTTATTATTATTATTAAAAGGTGTTCAGTAGTTCGGGTTACTCACGGAGATGATTAGCATCTCACACTCTTAAATTCCGTTCCCTTAGGTGCAAGTGGTGGTAGACATTCTTCCGGAGCGAACCAAGTTTTCCGCTGCTGTTGTGTTTCGAGAAGTTTCTTTGTACTCTTTCATTTCAGTGTATTATTTCTTTTCAGCCTTGTTGTATTTCTGTTGTTTAGCACTTCTTAAAGCTCTGTATACTATTGGAATACTTCTGTTTTATTTATGCACTGGACTGTTGTTGCTTTGAGAAGTGCTGGAATTTGTGGAATCAGTTTGTAGTTTGTGGGAGGAATAAGGGGATATTTTTAGAAGTGTGTTTTCAGTGCAGGTAAATTTGTGGTAAGTAAATCCCTTAGGGGAGGCTCTGCCGGATTTTCCATTGGAGGGTCTGGTAGGGTTTCCCTGGGATCAGGGCTTGTCTAGGGTTCCGGGTAAGGAATTCTGGACGGGTCCTGACAGTCTCTGTGAATTCGTAATTCTATTCTCAGAGTCCAAAATAATTAGCAGAGCTCAACAGGAATGGGTTTGCACCTCACGTACAACTAAACTTTATTTTTTTCCTTTTGAAAGAGTAAAGGCACAAACCTAAACACAAATTAAACAAGTATGAGTTCATATTTATTTGTTTGTGGTGGTTATATGTTGCCAGAGTCATTTTATGGACAATTCTTTGTGCAGTTGGATGTTTACCGTTTCGATATATTAATATTGGAGACTATAAATGGCCACAAGAATAAGCAGTTTCCTTCAATCGAATGGTGCCACTGCCATGGACTTCCTGAGCTATGAGTATATGAACCAAAATGAAACTCTATAATCTATTTTGTCATTTGTAGTTGTGAAAAACAAGTCTAAGTCAACTACTATTAATGATATGTCCACATCTTTAATTATTGGCACATACGATTAAAAAATTTTAATAATTGAAAAATAAAGTTTTTTATAATAAATAAATGAAGTGTATAAAAGGAAACATAACTAAAAATATTTCAAAGTACTATTCCAAATTTATTTTCATGACTTTCTATGAAAATAATTAATTTTTTAAATATTTTCAAATAATTATTAATAAAAATATTTATTTTATTGAAAAATATATATAAAGTATAATTTCGGTCTTTTTTTAAAGTTTATTGCATATTTGATCCCTAAATTAATTAAAAATTTTATTTTGGTCCTCCATGGTAATGAAATTTTGGATGAAGAATTAATTAATAACTAACAATGAATATATCAGCAAATACAGGACCAATTTGTTAGAAAACATAGTTTGAAAAACTAAATATCACTGTAAGTATAATTTATAAACCTTTGGTAATATTGTCCTTCTTGATTCATACTCCAAGACTAAAATATAAAGCAATATATATATATATATATATATAAATATTGTCTTTACATATGGAGCGATATTGATGTCGAATCTGAATGCTATGGGTTCTTACGAAAAAAATCCATTGACTATTATTAGTATAAGAAAGTTCAATTGGGCCAAATGTAACAAAATTATAAATTGATAGAGGAATATGGAAAGCTTTGTAGAAAGATGGAAAATGTAATTATTCAAAATTAGAAAATATTGACGTGTAATTTTCCAGTCTTTGTGCAAGGAGAGAAACTAAACAGAAAAATTGTAATGTTGGAATCTAACACTCAAAACCTGAACTTGATGAAAAGAAAAAAGTTGAAAAAAAAAAAATTGTGAACTGAGTACAAGAATAAAACTAATCGTCGTCGTTATTTAGTCAACTCGGGGCCTCCAGTTCCAAATCAATGACTTTTCAATGGCCATATACGACCGTTAACATCCGAAAACGCAAGCATATAGCCTTTTTACTAAACCCTGAAAATTTCCACGAAGGCCTTCGTGAAAAATTTTTGGTCAAGGAAACCAACGTCATTTCTAAGATTTACATTCTTGCCGCTCCTATCACGTCCCACGATATATTCTTCTTTAAATTAATATGATTACAAGCTAAAAGTTGTGGGACAAGATGACTACTCCTTCAGGTTATATGAACATGGCGGTTCCTATTATGATCATCTGGTTGCTGATCATTCTTAGCCTTTGCAGTGAAGCTATCCCTGAATACAGATACCATGTATGTCCAAACACAACCACTTTCACACCAAACAGCACCTACCAATCTAATCTCAATCAACTTCTCTCTTCCCTCACATCCAATTTCACTCGCGATACCGGATTCTACAACATCTCTGTTGGCCAAGACCCCGGAACGGTTGTTTATGGCTTGTTTCTATGCCGTGGCGACGTAACAATAACTGTGTGCCAAGAATGTTTGACAACTGAAGCCAAAGATTTAGTTGAGGAATATTGTCCCACAGAAAAGGTGGCTGTAATATGGTACGATCATTGTATGGTACGCTATTCGAATGAATCCTTCTTCGGTAGGATGGATAGAGAACCTACCGTTATTTTGGTGAACACGAGAGAAACTGCTGATCCATTCCAATTTGATCAGCTGGTTCAAGTAATAGTATCAATGAACGACACGGTGAGAAGGGCCATGGATGCTTCAACTGTGAAGTCCAGCCGCACCAACCAACCTCACCAACCACAGCCGCACCAACCTCACCAACCACAGCCACCATTGTTGACAGCCACCATTGTTGACACCATTGCTGCACCGATCAACAATTGTGGGCTAAGATGTTGAAAAGTGTGGCCTTGTAAGCCTATAAATAGGCTCCTTACCGTTCCATGATAACCAAGCCAAGTGAGCAAGAGAAAACTCCGAGAGAGAGAGTTGTTTAAGCTCCAGAGAGAGCTTGAGAGAAGAGTGAGCAATTCTAGAGAGAATTGGAGGGTATAGGGAGAGATTCCACGTGAGAATCCAAGTGAGAGAAGTTTTTATTTTTGTATTCTATTTTTAAGAGATTAATAGAATTCTTTTATTTTTCTTCTCATATTTCTTCTCTAAAGTGGTCAGAGAACCACAACAAGTGGTATCAGAGCCCCAGATCGAGAGCTTGGGTTCAAAATTTGAAGAAACAGAGCCACTGTTCTTCAAGTTGGTGTTTCGGAAAGTTGCTCAAATAATTAATTTAACAATCCCAGGTGAAAGTACCCGACGAGAGGAGAACAACGAAGTTCGCCGGAGAGAAAACGGACGTCCCACGCGCCCGCACGCGCCGACTGAAATTTTTCTGCAACTGTTCACGCGCCCACGCGCCGCACGCGCCGTCTGGAGGTTGAAGACGACCACGTCAGCAGCCACGTCAGCGAACCCCTGCCACGTCATCTGCCACACCAGCGACACGTCGTCAGCCACGTCATCTGCCACGTCATCTGCCACGTGGTGCCACGTCAGCACCATCTGCCACGTCAGCAATATTTTCTGAAATTACGGAACGGCCCCTGAAGTTTCGGAAATTACGGAACAGCCCCTGAATTATTGGAAATTACAGATTGACCCCTATAGTTTTCTGAAATTACGGTGCAGCCCCTGAACTATTGGAAATTACAGATTGACCCCTATAGTTTCTGTATTTGCAGGTTGACCCAGAAATGTTGTGAAATTACATTTTTTGCCCCAAAATTTCTGGTAATTATATTTTGACCCCGGAAGAGTCAAGTCCACCATTTTCGGCCGTTCCGGACGCAACGGTTAACTCCGTTTTGCCAAATTCAGCTCCATTTTTGGTCAAGCCATAATGTCAATGGAAGAATCATCTTCGGGAGCTATGGTTAAGCTCACTGCCACAAATTATACACTTTGGAGACCTCGGATGGAAGATCTCCTCAATTGTAAGGATCTGTTTGATCCTATAGAAGCTAAAGGCGAAAACCCCGATCCCAGTAAAGTAGCAGAATGGAAGAAATTAAACAAGAAAACGATCGGTCAGATCAGGCAATGGATCGACCACAGTGTCTTCCATCATGTAGCGAAGGAAACGGATGCATATGCCCTCTGGACAAAATTGGAGGACATGTACCAGGCCAAGACTGCTCGGAACAAGGCCCTGTTGCTTAAGCGATTGGTACATCTAACATTACAGAGTGGAACTTCTGTAGCCGAGCATACCAGTGAGTTCCAGAGCTTGGTAAATCAACTATCTGCTGTGGATTACCAACTAGGGGATGAGGATCAGGCCCTCCTACTTCTAAGCTCTCTTCCAGACAGTTGGGAGACATTGGTAGTCTCTCTCAGCAATTCAGCCCCGAATGGCAAACTTACTATGGCTATGGTTAAGGATGCCCTATTTAATGAAGAGGCCAGGAGAAAGGACATTGGCATGGATCAGTCACATGCCCTCGTCACAGAGAGAGGAAGACAGCAAAGAGGTGGTCGAGATAGGGGGAGAGGCAGGAGCAAGAGCAGAGGCAGATCTACAGACGGCAGAAAATCATCGTATAAGTGCTATCATTGTGGCCTGGAGGGTCACATGAAGAAGAATTGCAGAAAATTGTTGAGAGAGCAGAGACTCCAAGGTAATCAGCCGAAGAAGGATGGAGAGACACTAGTCACTTGTACAGGAGAAGTGGCGCTCTGCTCCACCGAAGAAGAGACATGCCTTCATATATCAACCCAAGATGTTGAGTGGGTAGTCGATACTGCAGCATCCTACCATGTCACTCCACACAGAGATTTCTTTAAAACGTACAAAGCAGGAGACTTTGGTACGGTAAAGATGGGAAATTCCAGTTTTGCAAAGATTATAGGAACTGGTGATATTCAGGTAAAAACGAATGTTGGTTGTACAATCACTTTGAAGGATGTCCGTCATGTTCCAGATCTTCGGCTTAATCTACTTTCGGGAGCAGCCTTAGACAAGCAAGGCTATGACAACTACTTCAGCAAAGGCACATGGAAAATGACGAAAGGTGCCATAGTTGTCTCCCGAGGACATATTTGTGGAACGTTGTACAAGACTCATGTGAAGATATGTGCAGACAGCCTCAATATTGCAGAAGGAGAGGCGTCTCAAAATCTGTGGCACCAGAGACTCGGTCACATGAGTGAAAAAGGATTGTCCACTTTGGCAAGGAAGAAGCTTATCACTGTTTGCAAGGATGCTGCGCTAGATCCTTGTAATCACTGCTTGTTTGGTAAGCAACATAGAGTCTCCTTCAGTTCCTCTGCATTGAGAAGATCAGAGTTGCTTAGTCTGGTGCACTCTGATGTTTGTGGTCCCATGGAGGTGGAATCATTAGGTGGCAACAAGTATTTCCTGACCTTCATTGATGATGCTTCTCGGAAGGTGTGGGTATATTTCTTGAAGACAAAGGACCAGGTATTGGATTACTTCAAACTGTTTCATACCATGGTAGAGCGTGAAACAGGAAAGAAGCTGAAATGCCTCCGCTCAGATAATGGAGGCGAGTATACTTCCAAGGAGTTCGATGTCTACTGCAGAAGACACGGCATTCGACATGAGAAGACGGTCCCTCGCACCCCACAACATAATGGAATAGCCGAAAGAATGAACCGAACCATTATGGAAAAGGTCAGAAGTATGATCAGTATGGCTAAGCTGCCAAAGCCATTCTGGGGAGAAGCTGTTCGTGCCGCCTGCTATTTAATCAACAGATCACCGTCAGTACCGTTGAATTTTGAAATTCCGGAGAAAGTGTGGTCGGGTAAGATTCCCTCCTACTCTCATTTAAGAGTGTTTGGTTGTATAGCTTATGTACATGTATCCAAGGAGCTCAGACAGAAGCTCGATGCAAGATCTACTCCATGCATCTTTATAGGATATGGAGACGAAGAATTCGGATACAGGTTATGGGACCCGAAAACCAAGAAGGTTATTAGAAGCAGAGATGTAGTATTCCATGAAAACCAGAAAATGGAAGACATTGAAAAGCCCAGAATGTCTCCTAATTGTAGTTCTAGTGCCGAGAATTTTTGTCTTAATCCAGCACCAGCACAAATAGCCACAGAGGATAATGAGGTGCATGAAGATATACCAGAAGCAGACCAGGAGGAAGAAGGGGATAATGAGCAGGGGGAGACTCAATCCTCTCAAGCAGCTGCAGGGCCATCACAGCGGTCAGATGATGGTACACCTCCTGAAACCAGTGGTTTACAAGTTCGGAGATCTGAGCGAGGCCGAATTCCATCAAAGAGATTTCCAGAATCTGAGTATATTCTGCTTACTGAAGAGGGGGAGCCAGAGAGTTTCCAGGAAGCTGTTTCTCATCAAGAGAAGGAAAAGTGGCTGCAAGCAATGCAAGATGAGATGGAATCCTTGCAGAAAAATCATACTTATGAGTTGGTTGAGCTTCCAACAGGAAAGAAGGCACTAAAGAATAAATGGGTGTTCAAGCTCAAGAAAGATGGCAGCGGAAGGGTGGTGAAACACAAAGCCCGATTGGTGGTCAAAGGATTTCTTCAGAAGAAAGGAATTGACTTTGATGAGATTTTTTCACCAGTGGTAAAAATGACTTCAATTCGAGTCATTTTTGGTTTAGTAGCAAGTCTAAACCTAGAGCTTGAGCAGATGGATGTGAAGACAGCATTTCTTCACGGTGATTTACATGAAGAAATCTACATGGAGCAGCCAAAAGGATTTGAGGTTTCAGGGAAAGAAAACCTCGTATGCAAGCTAAAGAAGAGCTTGTATGGCCTCAAGCAAGCACCAAGACAATGGTATAAGAAGTTTGACTCATTTATAGTGAGTCAAGGCTATAAAAGGACTGCAGCAGACCAGTGTGTTTATATTCAAAAATTTTCAGGTGGAAACTTCATTGCACTTTTGCTATATGTGGACGACATGTTGATCGTTGGACAAGATGCAATGAAGATTAGTAAGCTGAAGAAAGAATTGTCTAAGTCCTTTGATATGAAAGACTTAGGACCAGCTCAACAAATTTTGGGAATGCAAATAATCCGAGACAGGAAGAATAGAAGGTTATGGCTATCTCAAGAGAAGTATGTTGAACAGGTGATAAAGAGATTCAACATGGATAAAGCCAAACCGGTCAGCATTCCACTTGCAAATCATTTTAAGTTGAGTAAGAGAATGTGCCCCTCATCCAAAGAAGAGATAGAGGAGATGGCTTCAGTACCATATTCTTCAGCGGTAGGAAGTCTGATGTATGCAATGGTGTGTACCAGACCAGACATTGCTCATGCAGTAGGTGTTGTGAGCAGATTTCTTTCAAATCCTGGAAAGAAACACTGGGAAGCAGTCAAATGGATTCTCAGGTATCTTAAAGGTACATCGAAGCTGTGCTTGTGCTACGGGGGAGGTGACCCAATCTTAGAAGGCTATACAGATGCAGATATGGCCGGAGACACTGATAATAGAAAGTCTACATCAGGTTATCTCTACACTTTTGCAGGGGGAGCTGTGTCATGGCAGTCAAGATTGCAGAAGTGTGTTGCTTTATCCACTACTGAAGCAGAGTACATTGCCGCAGCGGAAGCGGGTAAGGAAATGTTGTGGTTAAAGCGTTTTCTCACAGAATTGGGCATCAAGCAAGAAGACTACAAGATACATTGTGATAACCAAAGTGCCATGGATTTGAGCAAAAACTCAATGTATCATTCCCGTACAAAGCACATTGACATTCGCTATCATTGGATACGCGAAGTAATAGGTCAACAGTTGCTGAAACTGTTGAAGATTCACACAAAAGAGAATCCAGCAGATATGCTAACAAAAGTTGTTGCTCAAGAGAAGCTGAAGCTATGCAGAGACATAGCTGGAATAAATGGCAGATGACCATCAGTTTTAAATGCGACTGGAGGGGGAGAATTGTGAAGTCCAGCCGCACCAACCAACCTCACCAACCACAGCCGCACCAACCTCACCAACCACAGCCACCATTGTTGACAGCCACCATTGTTGACACCATTGCTGCACCGATCAACAATTGTGGGCTAAGATGTTGAAAAGTGTGGCCTTGTAAGCCTATAAATAGGCTCCTTACCGTTCCATGATAACCAAGCCAAGTGAGCAAGAGAAAACTCCGAGAGAGAGAGTTGTTTAAGCTCCAGAGAGAGCTTGAGAGAAGAGTGAGCAATTCCAGAGAGAATTGGAGGGTATAGGGAGAGATTCCACGTGAGAATCCAAGTGAGAGAAGTTTTTATTTTTCTATTCTATTTTTAAGAGATTAATAGAATTCTTTTACTTTTCTTCTCATATTTCTTCTCTAAAGTGGTCAGAGAACCACAACATCAACTGGGGCAAAAAAGTTTGCTACAAAAGAGATGAATATTTCAGCGTCTGAAACATTGTACAGCCTTGTGCAATGCACCCCGGACCTGAACAGCTCCGCTTGCAATGAGTGTCTTCAAGATATGGTTTTAGAAATTCCGACTTGTTGTTATAAACAACGTGGGGCAAATGTTTTGAATCCCAGTTGTAATATTAGATACGAAATCTATCCGTTTTATGACCTCACATCTGCACCAAGCCCAACGCCAGTGCTTGTTCTTCCACCTCTTACAGGATCTGAAGATAAATTATGAAGAATCTCATTTTATGTTAATTTTTAGTCCAACTTGTTTTACCAGTCAACTTTAGATACTGTTTATATAGGGGTTTTTGTTATCGACTTTGCAGGAGAAAGTCAAATCTCAACTACACTTATAATTTCCATTGTTGCACCAATTTCTGTCGTTTTGTTCCTTTCCGCAGTAGGATACTATTTCATAAGAAGAAGAGCGAGCAATAATTACAATGCTAGACAAGAAGGAAATGGTAAAAAGAGAGTTTATTTCAATTCCTAGTCAAACTTGTGCCATTCATTATAATTTTCTCTTTAGTTCTGTCATGCGCACATTTCTAAACTTCAACCATATGCAAGCTTATTTTTTGAAAAATTGAATTGCAAAATGCTATACAATAAGGAAATGGTAAGGTTATATAAAGAGACAGAATTTATGTCCATTGATCACACTTAAGTCATGGCTATATATTATTTTCTCATACTGCGCGATTTCAATCTGTCATTTATAAGCTTCAGCTGTCTGCATTCCTATTTTTGCAAAATTTAATTGTACATTTAATGATTTCTCAATGATCTTGCAGATGGGAATGAAATAACTACTGTACAATCGCTGCAATTCGATTTGAGTACAATTAAAGTAGCCACAAACAACTTCTCTAGTAGTAACAAATTAGGTGAAGGTGGATTTGGTGAGGTTTACAAGGTATATTTTTCAGATGGTAAATTTCAATATGTGTAACTCATAAACTTTTATATTTCTCAAGATTGATTTGAACAATAAATTCAGGGAACACTTCCAAACGGGCAACATTTAGCTGCAAAGAGGCTCTCAAGATGCTCTGGACAAGGAGCAGAAGAGTTTAAGACTGAGGTTGTATTAGTAGCTAAGCTTCACCACAGAAATTTGACTAGGCTATTGGGATTTTGTTTGGAAGGAGAAGAAAAAATTCTTGTTTACGAATTTGTGCCCAACAATAGCCTTGACCACCTCCTCTTTGGTTTGTCTTCGATCTTATTTGGAAATTTCAGCATAAGATGTCAATATTGTTCGAAGTACATTTCATTATAATTTCAATTGAAATTTTGCTATAAGATAGAATATTTGTGTAAGAACAATATATATATATATCTTTTTTTTTTTTTTTTTGTCTTTCAATTCCTCATGCAACTCAACCATTTCTTTATAGATTATGTAAACGTAATTTAATAGTTTCGTACTTTTTATTTTTTTTTGAATGGTTAATAGTTTCCTACTGACTTGAATATATTTTTCCTAATGATATATTTGTAGATTTTCGAAAGCAAGGAAAGTTGGATTGGTTAAGGCGTTACAAAATTATTAATGGGGTTGCTCGGGGGATTCTTTATCTTCATGAAGATTCTAGAGTCAGAATTATACATCGCGATCTTAAATCTAGCAACATATTGTTAGATAAAGAAATGAATCCAAAAATTTCAGACTTCGGATTGGCAAAAATTTTTGGGGTTGACCAAACTCAGGGGAATACCAGTCGGATTGTTGGGACATAGTAAGAGTTCGTATTTTGAATCTTTCAACTATCAATTAATGCGTTCATTATTTTCCATCTAACTAAATTAAACTCTAATCAACATGGAATTATTGTTCCTCGATCAGTTCCTCTATACAATGTGCACTCTGCTTAAAATGGTCTTATTACATAAGCTTTATGTGCATAACTTCGCTTATACAAGTTACCTTTTACGTGGCAATAATGTAAACTGATGGAATTCAAATTATTGCAAATTTAAAACCTTGTCATGAAACTAAATATTTTGTTCGTGATTGATTGGCATGTTGTAGTGGTTACATGTCTCCAGAATATGCATTTTACGGACAATTCTCTATGAAGTCCGATGTTTACAGTTTTGGTGTCTTAATTTTGGAGATTATAACTGGCAAAAAGAATAACAGTTTCCTTCAATCAGAGGGTGCCATGGATCTCCTGAGCTATGTGAGTATGAACCAAAATGAAACTGTGTAATCTATTTCGTCATTTGTAGTCGTGACATTTTAAATGGCATTGTGAATTAATGCAGGCATGGAAACATTGGACGGATGGGACAATATTGGAGATGTTGGATCCGAGCCTTGGAAATTCTTATTCGAGAAATGAAGTACTCAGATGTATCCATATTGGCTTACTTTGTGTAGAGGAAGATCCAGCAGACAGACCCACCATGGCAAAAATAGTTCTCATGTTAAGCAGTTACTCTGTCTCGTTGGCATTACCTCGAAAGCCAGCTTTTTTCCCTCAAACTCAAATTGACCGAGACATGCCTTCAATTGGGGTCGAATCCGATAAATCTACAAGCAAGTCCAAGTCAGCTACTTTGAATACCATGTCCATTTCTGAAATTTTTCCTCGGTAGAGTTAATTTGTCATTCAAGGAATTGTCCGATTCGATGAATGGTTGCAAGCGTTATTGCCACGGGAGCTTTTAGCTCTTCCAGGGGAATTCTTTGTATCATTCCTCTTTTACCCTCTTTTTAAAAGCTAAAAGATAATTGTCTTTTTTCTAATTTCTCATTCATTTAAAAATAATATACTGGCTGCAATGCTTAGAAGAACTATTTGAATCGCGGATCTTGTTCTTCCTCAAGAGCTTTATCTGCTTACTCGATTATTCTCTCAAATTACAAATTCTTTTTTTCTTCCACTCATTCAACCTTGATTTTCCCTTGTCGATCCATGAAACAAAGAAAAAGAAAAAAGGAAAAGAAAAGAGAGAAAAACATCATTGATTTTTCCTTGGCGATCCCAGAATTATTTTATTCTTCATCTCCATAGCGATTCAAAGAAGCAAAAAGTAAGAAATTATAGTCATCAGCTTTCGTACCAATCAATGGCCTAACAAGGCACAAAACACAGTACATATTCTTTCTTAAAAAGAAAGAGAGAGATAAAACTTAAAATTGAATAACGTGAACGTCCTACTAGTCCCAAAACCCCGAATGGGTTGTCTCACTGCAACATACTGAATCAAAAAGGTCTGTAGGCTCATGGCAGCCTCTGTTTCTCAAAGGCAGAGAGGTTCTGTAAAAGAAGGGGAAGGAACCAACGCTGTGTTTGGATTGAAGGGTGGAAAGAATCGATGAATTAAATTTACTGAAGAAAGGAAAAGGAGAAGAAACGAAAAAAAAAAAAATTATAATAGTTATTTGATTGGATAATTATTATAAAAGGAAAAGAAAAAGTAAAAACAAATAATTAATACAGTTTATATTTTTATAAATATATTTTAAACATAAAATATCTTCTTTTTTTTTTTTTGAATAAAAACATAAAATATCTTAATTAATTAGTTTACGGTTAATAAATATAATATTCAAATATTAAACAGTTTTATTAAAAAAAATTATTTTTCATATTTTTATTAAATTTAAATAGAAAATTAGATGATTAAAATAAAGATAATCTATTTTTTCCTTTTGCTTCCTTATCCTTTCTTTTCTTTTCATTTTAATAACCCAAACAAAAAATTAATTAATTTTTTTTTCCTTCAATCCAAACAATAAAATGAATAAATAAATAAACAAAAAGGGCAAAAGAGGAATTGCAAAATGAACAGCGCGGAAAAGCTAAAAGCTCTCGTGAGGTTACTCACAAATGGTTTCGTGAGGTTACTCACAAATGGTTTGCTAAAGTTATTGTAATAAGTACTTTTTCTACTGCATGAGACTTTTTTTTTTTTTTTTTCATTGAGAAATAGGTTTCATTGAAATCAAAAGAAGGCCAAACTGTAGAAACACACAAAAGGCACCAAAAAACAAAGTTCAAGGATTATAAGAAAAATCCTACCAATTATAAGAGGCAAACTTGCCAGAAATTGAATCAAAATCAAATTTGCCACACGTTCAAGAATCTGATCCCCACCTAGCTAGCACATGGGCAACAGTGTTTGAAGATCTAAGAACCTAACAAGAATCAAAAGCAAGCATATTATCATGAATAATTTCAACGGTGCTTAGGCTTTTCCAAGAAATTTGACAATCAACCAAAGTGGTGCTCTAGATTTTTAATCACAAATTGAGCTTCACTTTCACATATGACATGCCTCCAACCTTCCTCAAATGATTGACGAGGAGCAAGTTGAATAGCCTTAGCTTTTGCAACCTCAACGTTAATGACTCACTTCTTGCAAGTCCAAAGGCCAATAAATGTTCCCTCCCTATTGCGAGCCATAAACCCAAGAAAAGAAATTTCATTCCTTAAAGCAGCATCAACATCGAGTTTGACGAAACCTGAAGGAGGAGGGCCACAATGAACAAGGCCATGACTTTCCTCGACTTGGGTATGCATACCAACTTCATCAGAGGTCCTTTGGAATTCCAAGAATCTCTTATTTATCAACCAACTGCCTCTCTAGGACTGTTGGAATCTTTATAAAAAAAACATGAGTTTCTAGTCTTCCAAATTTAGTCTAAAGCCAAAACAAAAACAAAATGGAATCCTTACCATTTTCATTGTCATTAGAAAAGAGTCTATGAGGATAAAAATAGCTTCAAAAAGTCCAAGATGGAATCCCTTCTAATGAGAATCCATCTGTACCCGTACAATCAACAACTCGCTGGGGTGCTAATCCTGTGCAACTGAAAACCGAACCAATTACTAAGGCAAAAGCTAAGAGGTTTGTACTAAGGAGTCATGAGAAAAAGGTTTGTACCAAGGAGCCATGAGAAAAAGGTTTTGTACCAAGCTTTGGAATTAATAACCACTTGGAGACAAATGGAAGGAACCATGAAAAAAATGTTTGTACCAAGCTTTAGAATTAATAACTACTTGGAGACAAATGAAAGGAGCCATGAAAATAAGGTTTGTACCAAGCCATTACCATAGATTGTTGCATCAAAGGTTACAATCTTTATCTCAAGGAAGTAGGACCGTGGAAGACTATTACAATGAGATGGAGATGCTTATGACGAGATTAAGCATGAATGAAGACCAAGACAACAATGGCTAGGTTTCTTGGAGGCTTAAGCCAAGAGATTGCTAACTAAGTGAAATTACAATAATATGTGGAATTGGAAGAGATGCAACATGTGGCCATCAAAATTGAGAACCAACTTAATAGGAGGGGTAGTAGCTCACGGTTTGGAGGAGTTTCAAGCAGCAGGAGGACAAGTTCAACTAAATGGAGAAGCAATCCTATGTTTGAACCAAGACTAAAACCAAGACAAGATAAGGAAAGCTCCTATTGGCCAAGGAGGGACAATCTGGCTGAATTCATAGAAACACAAAAATCTAGTGGTAAGTTTGATCCTAAACCATCTAGAACTCATGATGTTATGTGTTTTAAGTGTCAGGTCCAAGGACATATTACCAACCAATGTCCAAACTGAAGAATTATGATGCTGAAGGACAATGTCCAATAGTGATGAAGTTGAAGATGAAGAACCAGGTGAAATCATGACTCAAAAAGCTTCAAGGGTCGAATTGAGCTTTGTGGTAAGAAAATCATTAACCGTATACAAGGATGAAGATTAAGTGCAAAGGGAAAACATCTTCCGTACTAGATGTGACATTCAAGATAATATTTGTTGTATGATTATTGATGGTAGAAGTTATGCAATGTTATTGCTACTGTTGTGGTGGAGAAATTAAGGTTAACAACAATCAAACATCCAGAACAATATAGACTTCAATGGCTTAACGATAGTGGAGACATGAAGGTAAATAAACAAGCCAAGGTAAAGTTTAGTATTGATAATTATGTGGATGTGGTTTTGTGTCATGTTGTACCTATTCATGCTAAACATTTTTTGTTGGGAAGACCATGGTAATTTCATAAGCATACCATACATTATGGTCGAGAAAATTTCATTGTTTTCTGATTTAAAGGTAAGAAAATTAAGCTTGATCTGTTGACACCAAAAAAGGTGTTTAGAGATCAATTGAAAATGCAACAAAGGAGGGAGGCCGAACAGCAAAAGGAGAAGTCCATTATGCCACACACGGCTTCAACTAGTATTCAAGACAGCAAGGCCGAATATCCTCAATCAGGTAAGTTTTCTAAATTCGAGAGTGATAAAGAGAAAGAGAAACCCAAGATGAGAAAGAGAGGAAAGAGAAGAAAAAGAAAAAAAAATTATCTTAGCGAAGGTGATATTAAAATGTCATATTTGAGTAAGAAACCTATGCTGGTCATGATTTATAAATATGCTTATTTAAATAATCTAGCTAATCCTAGAAAGCTTGTATTACCGAGTTCTATATCTTCTCTTTTGTGGGAATATGACAATGTCTTTTCAAAGGAGATTCCTAGTGGTTTACCACCTATTCGAAGGATTAGACATTAAATAGATTTTATTCCTGGAGCCGCAATTCATAATAGGCATGTATACAGAAGTAATCTCGAGAAGACTAAAGCAAACGTTGAAAGAAAGATGGAACAATATGCTAAGGTTGCTAATCAAGGTCGTATTAAGGTTATGTTTGAACCAGGAGATTGGGTTTGGTTGCACTTAAGTAAGGAGAGGTTTCCTGAACAACGAAAGTCAAAGCTCATGCTCGAGGAGATGAACCTTTTCAAGTCTTAAAGAGGGTCAATGAATATGCATACAAACTTGATTGGCCAAGTGAGTATAACGTGAGTGCTACATTTAATGTTGCTAATTTATCTCCTTTTTTTGCAAGTGATGACTTTGATTTAAGGACAAATCATTTTCAAGAGAAGGGGAATGATAAAAATCTGTCTGTACCCGTACAACCAACAACTCACTGGGGTGATGATCTGATACGAACCTAGGACGACCTGCTCCTAAACCCGTATTATATTAGTCCGGATCATAATTAAGTTCAAGTTCTAATGGAATTGACCTCAACCCCTAACCAAGCTGTGGTTAGAAACTTGGTATAATGTAGACGCCACAATAGGGGATGGAAAACCTATTGATAAATCAAGCTAAAACAACCAATTCTCTAATGGTGTTTTAGGTGTTCTCAAAGAACAAAGAGATAATTAATCTCACAAGTATTTTCTCAATCAAATCAAAGTTGTATTCATATTGAAACATAAGCCTTTAAATAGGCTTTGAAAGAAACAAAATAAACCCTAAAAACCCTAGGAAAAACCGGCCACACAATGAAAAGTTCTATGGTGGCCGAAATTCTCACTCCTTTCCTAATCTAATTTGGATTAATTAATTCTTTTATTTTGAATTAGGAATTAATTAATTTACAATGAAAATAATAAAATAATAAATTTTCTAAACTTATTGTTCCAGAAAATAAATAAATAAAAACTAAAAAGTAATGGTAATTTCCTAAAACAAAAAGTAGAATCAAATTAGGAAACTATAATACTAGCTTTTTGATTAAGTTGACTTTGATCAATCTTTGACCAAATTGAGCTCCAAATCAACTTCAATATGCTTTTTAGCATTCCAAATAAGCTGAATATGAAGTCCCACACGTTGCCCATGCTTGGAAGAGGAAGAAAAAGCCAACTCAACAAAATACAGTAAAGCCAGCACAAAATACAGTAAAAAAAAAGGCCAAATTTGAAGTTGTCCGTACAACCCCTTTTTGAATGCCTTTGAAGCTGGCTTGACTTGATTCCATATCCTCTTAGACATATGTATTGAATCCATAAAGAGTTGGAACCATGTCATGCTGACCGTTGTCCATATTTGCACCAAAACTGCTACCTGGGTCCATATTGGCTTCCACCATTTGGATGCTTAGAATAGGCTTTGTATTATCAAGTATGGACAAGCTCTGTTGAGATTGATTACCCATTGTATAAATGCTCCCAGGTTGTCCTTAAATCTCTTAATTTGAGCTCTTGTGATTCGCCTAGTCTTCATCCGTGTCGGGTCAGCATCCCAGCGGGTTATCAGTTGAGCGAGCTTGGGCGGAATCACATCATGATCCTATGGAACTTAAGATCGGGCCAATTACTAAGGCACAAGATAAGAGGTTTAAGGGCAATCTTGTTAGCTTCATTTAAAGAGCAATCAAATCTCTAAAAATAATATCAGAAGATTCAAAGCTTGTGCTGAGCATCCAAGTTGTGAAAGCCGAAATGGACCTAAGAAGCTGCTTTGGTACATATAAGGGCTCCATGCAGGAAGGATGGATTTTTTAGCTTATGAAGGTGATTAGGTTCACCAAGAGACCATGAAATTATGCCAAGGCAGAAGCAACACTGACCAAGCACATCATTTGCAAACACTTCAACATTGGCCGAATTGCACAATTTTGGCATTGGGAAGGAGTTATTTCGTAATCCAATCAAACTTTAATCATACCAATCAATGGCAGCGTGTGTGGACCAGTTCTAATCCTACTAGGCATTGTTCATGGTATGTTGGATCTGATCTAGAGCCTGAACTAGCCGATGATTGGATAAAGACAGCTTATTTGGAAAACTAGTCACAGCTACTTTCCAAATCTAAAATTTGAATTTTGTTTTAGAAAATAGTATTTTATTTTTTGTTTTTATTTACTTATTTGCAGGATAAATTAATTTAGGAAGGTTGATATTTTAATATTTTGATTGTAAGTTAATTAATTAAATTCTTTTTCAAAATTAAGGAATTAATTAATCCAAATTTGTTTATCAAAATACTTGGAAATTTTGGCCATTACCAAATATTTTTCTATGTTAGCCAAATTTGACTTAGTTGTTTTAGGATTTTATTTTTTTTATTCGAACCTATTTAAAGGCTTATTTTCTCAATAATATTCAGATCATTATTCATACAGAAAATTATTTATAAGAAGATTTCTCTTTGAACACCTAAAACACCAAATAGAGATCGACTATTTTAGTTTGATTTATCAATAGGACATCCATAAACTATTATGGCATCTTTATCATATACCAAGATTTTTAATAATAAGTTAATTAGGGGTCAAGGTGACCATTAGAATGTGAACTTAATTTTGATCCGGGCTTGTATAATACAAGTTTATGAGCAAGTCGACCTAGGTTTATATCACCATTTTAGTATGCATCAGCTGTTTTTTATGACTAGTTAGTGAAGCATTGTAATTTGTTTATATAATTGTAAAAGAAATTTTCGTTTTGATATTTGTTGTCAAATACTAAAAAGAACTCTTAAAAATTGACACCTAAAATAATTTAAGAAATATATGCCAACATTGCTAGTGCTAATACAAAATAAATCATTAATATGCTTCAATCAAAATAGCACTATAATTTTTTATCTACATACATGCATATACTATATTTTACAGGATAAGAAATCATATTTATTAATATTTAAATGTAGTTATTAATTCATTGTATCATTGGAATTATTTAACAAGCAAGATAGAAAAAACAAGAAATATAGGAGTAGTGCCTGATAGACTATCACACCTAAGTCTATATACTTGAAATGTGATAAAAAGCCATACTTATAATGCAAAATATAAAAATTCTGAAAAAATAAAAATAAAAAATAAACTCCAACATCCAAAAGGTCCTTCAAGCTAACTAATATAAAAATAAAAACAATTAAAACATCATAATCCTATGTCAAATCCAACTACCTTAAAACTATTGTGTATTTGAAACCATAACAATAAATAATGAGTATAAAACTCAATAAGCTACTGGATTTTTCATAAACACAAAAACAATAAAATACTTAAAATAAGAACAAATAATATTCAAAACAAATCTTTAACAACGTAAACATAATTTTCATATAGACCCTAATTGTTAATTACCTAGCGCATAACATAATATTACCCATTGATAATCCGTACCAACTCAAGTGTGAGACATGTAACAAGTAGGGAAAGATAAATTTTAAAAACAAGCGCTCATACCCGAAGATACAAGTCATACCCATACTGTGATCATCAATGGGTCCTCCCACTTGAAACAATAAATCTAAACCCGAAGGGGAAAAAAACCATAAATTACTAGAGAAACACCCTTACATAATTCATTTCAACACCCAAAAACATATCATAACATATCACATAAATGCCTACTAAGTACCAACAACCAGAGCAAAAATACATATATCAATAATCCAATCATTTATTTGTACAATACATATATATATTTCATAAAATATAAATTTATAGAAAAACATATCTAAATCAATAACATAAGTACATATGTGTGTATATATATATATATTAACCATTTTTGAAAAATATTGAAAAATGTATTATTCACTTTAAATTTTTTGTTAAGTTGATCAATTTATTATTAATTACAGTACATTAATCTTATTATTTTACAATAAATTTCATTTATTACATATCCATATATATTAATCTATGGAATTTTTATGTGAAATATCTTTAATAATAAGAGTTTCTTTTATTATATACATATTTTTTACCTTATATTTTAAAATTAAAAAAGAAACCAAATAAGAATATCAATCTTATTATTAATTACTGTAATTAAATTCATATTATTTTACAATAAAATAAATATAACAAAGCAATAAAAATATTAATGTGTAGATTATACAAATAAGAAGATCAATCTCATTGTGAATTATCATATATAAAATCTTACTATTTTACAACAGAATCAATATAAACCAATGAAGATATTAATATATAGATTATCAAATCTTTTTTCAATGCTTTTTATTCCGACTATCTTTTTTTTTTTTTAATTTCTAACTTTTCTTATATTAAATTCTCGTATATAATTTAGTTATTATTATTATTATTATTATTATTATTATTATTATTATTTACCCTATACACACTTTTTTACCTTGTAAGGTAATTTATTATTTTATAATAAAATAAATATAAGAGAGCAATAAAGATATTAATATATAAATTATATAAATAAGTAGATCAATTTCATTATTAATTACTATATAAATTTTTTTATTATTTAACAATAAAATAAATACAGCAAACCAATAAAGATATTAATATATATATTATAAATTTTTTAATGTTTTTATTTTGACTATTTTTTATTCCTTAGAAGTAATTAATTTTTCTATATTAAATCCATGTAATATAATGTTACTTTTACCCTATCAAAACGTTTTTATTATTTACCCTATCAAAACGTTTTTACCTTATAATGTAACTTTTTTAATGTTATATATATTTTAAGGAGATCAAATAAGGATATTAATCTAATTATTGAAATTTATATATATTAATGATATTAAAATTCCATTTGTTACATATCCATATATAAATATGTATTAGTGTATTTAATTTTTGTATGAAATATCTTTAATTATAAGAAGGCAAAGACATAATTGTTTCATGGATGAGTTTTTTGGAGTGTATTTAACCATATTAATAGCAAGAAATAATGAGGAAAGTGGGAGATGAGTTTTTTTTTTTTTAATGATTGTGGACAGAGTTCAAAAGAATTCCATGACGACACATGGGAGTTATATTCATTCATTACTCAACTTTTATATATTATAAAGTTTTATTTCTCCTTATTAAACTCCAACTATATTTCTTTCTCCTCAAAACCCATCTATAAGATTTCTAAATTCTCTACTTCTAATGGGTAAAATTGTTAGACAAAGAATAGGGTAGAATCTATTAGAGAAAAAATTGTGAAAGAGAAAAAGTAATACAATCCAATAACTCTCTCTCTCTCTCTCTCTCTCTCTCTCTCTCTCTTTTCCTTAATTTTTACCATTATTTAAAATACCGCTAACTCATAAACTCAAAATTTGAATATATATGAAAAAAACTAAATAATCTACTCGTCCCTTAGTATTTTTTTCTACAAAACAATTCAAAAAAAAGAAAAATCTATGTCACTTTCATATAAATGCAATTTAGTAAAAGGTTAGCAGTAAACTTAAATTTTTAGCAACAAAACCTAGTTGCATAAACACTAAACTCGAAGCATTTTTTTTTTCTTCATTTTTTAAGCTTTTTGGATGCATTGCTGTATTTCTACCAATTAGAATTAGAAATCCTCATTAGGTTTTTAGGAGATAAAAATATGATCAGGACTTAATTAGAAAAGAGGAATTTTTAATTAAGTGCGATAAAAAATCATTTTAAAAAAAAAAAGTACTTAAGAAAATGATAAAACTTTAAAGAAGGTTTGGATGTGAACATAAAAATTTAAGAATTTTTAAAAGGCAAATATATATACATATATATTTATATACTGTTAGATTATATTAATTAAAGGTCTACATTGTTTCTTAAAAAGCTTTGTTAAAAAGTCTTGTATTATGAACTCCCCTCATTGTATTTAACAATTCATTTTAGGGTAAATTTTAATTTAGTTACTTTATTTTTAAATTTTTACATAAATGCAACTTCTTTTTGTAAAATTTTCACTATAGCCTCTCATATTTTATTTTAATTTCACTTTATTTAATGCCTTGACTAATCAAACTATAATGCAAGGCATATAGGTGGCACGGCAGCAAGCTATCTACAGCTTGCATGAGAGTTCAATTGCTTTTTGAACTATTGAACTACCTCTTTCTACCGCCCTACACACTTATATATATGTGCATCTCATTTTAGAAGAAGATTGATCCCAGTTTTGGTGTTGAGAAAAATATAGAAAACAAAGAGAAAGAGGAGAGTATTAGCGAGAGAATTATAAAGGGATTTTCTTCTAAATATTTGTGTCTTTCTTTTGTTAGAGAGAGTGTGTGTTTTTCTCCTATTATAAAAGAAGGGGGTATTGTCAGTTATGCTCTCCTTATTTTAGAAAGAAATTATTTTATTCTTTTGCTATAATAAAATCCTGCTACAATTGCCAAATTATTTTGTGTGTATTTTATTTGATTATTTTCAACACAAATTCTTTTTTTTATCATTTCTACTTCAGCTATAATTGTGTGTTTTATACCTCAATTTTCTAATAGTGGTATCAGAGTAAGCTGAGTTTGCAACTCCACAAGTTCGACGGTTAACTTGGAAGAGAAGAGAACCAGCTTGGCACTCAGAATATATTATGGAGGACAATGTTGCATACTATCTTCTAATGGAAGATGGAGAGCCATCAACTTTCTAGGAGGCTACAAAAGGCCCAGAAGCTTCTCTATGGATGGCAGCAATGCAAGAAGAAATTGAAGCGCTCCATAAAAATAAGACATGGGATCTTGTTTCACCACCACAAGGAAGGAAAGCTATCGGCAACAAATGGATCTATAAGATCAACCGAGATAGCAATGACCAAGTGGAGAGGTATCGTGCTAAATTGGTAATGAAAGGATTTGCTCAGAAAGAAGGTATTGATTTTAATGAGATATTTTCTCCTATTGTACGACTTACAACAGTTCGTGTGGTCCTGGCAATGTATGCTACATTTGACTTATATTTAGAGCAGTTGGATGTAAAAACTGCATTTCTTCATGGACAACTTGAAGAAAAGATTTATATGGAAAGGATAACTTGGTTTGCAGGTTGAACAAACCTCTATACGGTCTCAAACAGGTGTCGAGATGTTGGTATAAGAGATTTGATTCCTTCATCATGAGCCTTGGATACAACAGATTTAGTTCAGATCCTTGTGCTTATCACAAGAGATTTAGTGATGGTGATTTTATTATTTTGCTGTTGTATATTGATGACATGTTGGTAGCAGGTCTCAACAAAGATCGCATTAAAGATTTAAAGGCACAGTTGTCTAGGGAGTTTGAAATGAAGGATTTGGGATCGGCAAACAAGATTCTAGGGATGTAAATTTATCGAGACAAAAAGAATAGGAAGATATGGCTTTCTGAGAAGAATTACTTGAAGAAAATTTTGCAACATTTCAACATGCAAAATTGTAAGTAAATTCTTACCCCTCTTCCTATTAATTTCAAGTTATCCTCAAGTATAAGTCCTAGCAATGAAAAAGAGAGAATGGAAATGTCTCGAGTACCGTATGCCTTAGCAGTGGATAGTTTAATGTTAACTATGGTATGCACAAGACCAAACATTGCACAAGTTGTGGGAGCGATTAGTCGGTACATGGCGAATCCTGGTAGAGAGTATTGGAATGCTGTGAAAAGGATCCTAAGATATGTGAAGGGTACCTCAAATGCTCCATTATGTTATGGAGGATCAGACTTTACTGTCAGAGGCTATGTTGATTCAGATTATGCAGGTGATCTTGATAAAAGCAAGTCCACCACGGGATATGTGTTTATTTTTGCTAGAGGAGTTGTAAGCTGGATTTCGAAACTACAGTCTATCATGGCTACATCTACAACAGATGTAGAGTATATTGCAGCTTCGTAAGCTAGCAAAGAGGCAATTTGGTTGTAAATGGTACTAGAGTAGCTTGGACACAAGCAAGAGAAGATAGCTCTATTTTGTGGTTGTCAAAGCGCTTTGCATTTAGCAAAGAATCCAGCATATCATTCAAAGACAAAACACATACGAGTTCCATTTCATTCATGAGAAAGTGGAAGAAGGAAGTGTGGATCTACAAAAAATCTATACTAGAGACAACCTGGCAGATGTTTTGACAAAGCCAATTAACACTAACAAGTTTATGTGGTTTAGATCCTCCATTGGCCTAGCAGAAACATAAGCAAGCATGGGAATGAAATGGCAAGAAGAAAGGATAGAAACGTTATAGCAAAAATGGATCTAAGTGGGAGATATGTGGCGGCATGTAAGCCACATTTGCTTATCAATTAAGTAAATTGACCAGTCAAAGGAGGTGCTGTAATTATAGCTGTTATTATAGCTTGCAAGCTTTTTCTTCTTGCTTCTTCAAAGGAGGTGGAAAGCTTCTTCATACTTCTACTAAGGTGGCAGCAAATCTTCTTATCCTTTAAGCCATTTTGTTTGACCAAAAAGGGAAAATTAATGTAAGGCATATAGGCGGCACGGCAGCAAGATATCTACAGCTTGCATGAGAGTTCAATTGCTTTTTGAACTCTTCCACCGCCTCTTTCTACCGCCTTACACACTTATATATATGTGCATCTCATTTTAGAAGAAGATTGATCCCGGTTTTGGTGTGAGAAAAATATAGAAAACAAAGAGAAAGAGGAGTGTATTAGAGAGAGAATTATAAAGGGATTTTCTTCTAAATATTTGTGTCTTTCCTTTGTTAGAGAGAGTGTGTGTTTTTCTCCTATTATAAGAGAGAAGGTATTGTAAATTGTGCTCTCCTTATTTTAAAGAGAAATTATTTTATTCTTTTGCTATAATAAAATCCTTCTACAATTGCCAAATTATTTTGTGTGTTTTATTTGATTCTTTTGCACACAAATTCTCATTTTTATCATTTCTACTTCAGCTGTAATTGTGTGTTTTACACCTCAATTTCCTAACAACAGAGAGCCCCACAAGGAGAGAGGTTTCAGGAAATTAAGGAATCGCTTTCCAGTTTGAAGTTCAACACAGTTTGTGAAGAAGCCTAGTGTCCCAACATTGGAGAGTGCTGGAATGGAGGTGGGGATGGTGTTGCCACTGCCACTATCATGCTTCTTGGTGATACTTGTACTCGAGAATGCAGATTCTGTGCTGTCAAAACCAGCAGAAACCCTCCTGCTCCTTATCCCATGGGACCCCTTAACACTGCTCTTGCCATTGCTGCTTGGGGTAGGTTCTCTCTTTTTACCATTTCCCATCGTGAAAATGTTGCCTTTTTAGACAAACAGGCTTTGCATATGAGCTATGGCATGTGAAAGTTAAAAATGGTTTTAGCTTAAAATTTTGGTAATTGTTTTCTGTCTTTGGATTATGTTTGCTAGGTTCTCCCTTTCACCATTTTGCAGATTATCTTGTGTTTCCATCATGGACATGTTATTTTTGGGACCAAATTTTCTATGCAAGCTTGCTACAGGATGTTTAGCCTAATATACAAATGGGTTTATAGCATGTGAAAGTAAGATACTTTTAGCTTTAAAATCATGATTCTGTCTTTGTATGATGAACTTTCTCTTTTGTGAATTTATTGTAGTGTGGATTATATTGTTCACCATTTTGAGTCAAAAAATCTCTATGCAAGTTACCGCTGGGTCTTGAGCCTTATATTCGATTTATGCATATGGGTCTATGGCTTCTGAAAGTTATGAATGCGTTTATAACTTAAGATGTATAATTCCTTCGTTGTATTATTGCCATCAACAATTGTTTTTCTTTGTGTTTTTTGCAGTGTGGACTATATTGTTCTGACAAGTGTAGATCGTGATGACCTACCTGATGGTGGAAGTGGACATTTTGCCCAGACTGTGAAAGCTCTGAAGGTCTCTATATCCATGTCTAGATATTATTTAGTTGCTTGCTGTTTCTTTGATCGTTGTTGGTATTCCAGCATTAGTGCACAAGATGTTGGGCTGAGAGCACTGATTTAGTGGTTAAACAACTATTTTTTGCAGGAACTTAAGCCGGAAATTATGGTTGGGTGTTTAACTTCTGACTTTCGGGGTGACTTGAATGCTGTAGATGCTTTGGTGCACTCGGGATAGATGTTTTTGCACACAACATTGAGACTGTGAAACGGCCTCAACGAATTGTTTGAGACCCTCGAGCCAGGTGAGCTACAATACTGAGTTTTATTTTTTTTTTTTTAAAAAAAAAAACTGATATCCATAATAGGAAACTTATCATAAGTGAAAAGTAACTGATTTATGTGAGCCAAAAATATGTTTGAAGATACTTAAATACTTGTATGGATTTAGATTAACCAACATCTACTGTTTATATGATTTTTTTTATCACTCTCAATTGGCTTTATCTGTAATGGCTTCTTAATTATTACTTGTGTAATGCCAGGCAATATGTTAGTTCACATCTATATTTCAAACTGATATTTCCAATTTTGGCTGATTTTTCTATAGACTTGCACCACGCCCTGAATTTTTGATGGTTTTAGAATTTTATTTAAGTGACTCTGTTCGAGTTGCCAATTTTAACACCCAGCATACATGAGCATACATGATTTAATCATGTCTTGGTTTTGGAGATATGTGATCTTGAAAGATATCATTGGAAATGTAAAACCTGTATATTGTGTGTTGTTTTGACATTCTAAAAGTAAAATTTTTGTCAATTTTTTTTGGGTATTATGCCATTTTCAGAAGCTATTACGACTTTTTGCTTTGGCTGGTTTTCAGTGGTGTTGTTTGGCTAGGAGAATGGGGTTTGATGGGTTTATAGAGATATAGGTAAGAAAGAGTGTAATGTGATGAGTTCAAATTGGGTCTCCATGCTGGCCACAGCTGGAGGGTGTTATGGAGGTGGGGTGTGGGTGGGAGGTGTTGGGGCGTTCAAGAGCTAGAGCAGTACAAAATACGCTCTTGTACATTAAAATAAGTACTGAATTTGTAGATTTATCCTATGCATTTCTCTTATTTGAAGCCCAATACTTTTACCTGGTAATGGAATATTTTTTTTTTACTACTTGGATTCTGCATTCTCTTTTTTCCCTCGAATTTAGGTTCTGATTATCAATTTCAGAATTTCTTATTGAAGCAAAATGGACATAAAAAGTATAGGTTACCTAAATTGATTTTAGAGATGGTTCTGCTATTTCAATGTTGTGCAATTGAAACTCGTGAATGTGAATGCAAATTATTGGGTTAGGGGTATGGGATATGTATAAAAATTGCATGCTCCTCCACCAACCATTCAATTGGATTTTTTTATACATCCAGAAAAGGAAATCTTTTCAGGGATTAATAATGCACAAAATTCTCATTTAACTAGGCTGGTTACATTTAGAGTTTAAGAAAAATGCCAAGAATTTAGGGGGAGAAAGGTTAGATGCAGAGAGACTCTTGACCATTCTAGGCTTTTTTCTGCTTGTCTTTTAGGATAAGCTCCTAGACAGGTTTGTCTTATCCATGAGCTTGTCTTAGTTGTTATAGCCAGACATCTGTTTTTAAAGATTATTTCGTTCTCTGTGAAGTCTTATTTACAATGCTAGTTTTGATTTTATATTCCATTTAATAATTAGGTATGAGCAGAGCTTATCTGTTCTAAAACACGCAAAGATCAGCGAGAAGAGTATGATAACAAAATCTTCCATAATGCTGGGTCTTGGAGAATCAGATGATGAGTTAAAGGAGGCTTTTGCTGATTTAAGGGCCATAGATGTTGATATATTAACACTTGATCAAGGGTTTGTTAATGATCAAAATTTCTTGTTATTAGTGTAGAGTAATTCTTGCATAAAGAAACTGTTTTAGCTTACCTTTGGATATTTGCAATGTAACCTCTTGTGTCCTCTGATAACTCTGTTTTGTAGCTGTTTCTGATCTTGAGGCCATGGTAGTTGTGTTATGAAAAAAATGGACATTTGCTTTAGTCCATCGTTAATGATGACGTTGTTGAATTAAAATTGGGTAAATTTTTCAGCCAACTCCATTGCACTTGACTGTCAAGGAATACGTTACCCCGGAGAAGTTTGCTTTTAGGAAGGAATATGGGAAGTCTATAGGACTCCGCCATGTAGCCAGTGGGCCATTGGTAAGATCTTTGTCACTGTTACTTTTCTTGATGAAAATGATTATCTTTTTATATCCTTTCTTCAATGCAAATCGATCTAAGGCGAGCATGGATTATTATAGTTGATTCTGGTACTTTTTATCATGAAACAAATGTATACCATTTTTGGACCACAGCTGGTGAATAGTTTTACTTGATGTGTAGCATAGCTTTGCGTATACCTACCAGTGTTCATGTCACTTTTTTTTTTTTTTTTTTTTTCTTCTTCTTATGGTAATTAGTGTTCGTGTCACTTGGTGAAGCTTTTTTCTATTATTTAATCTTTGGTTGGTTGATGTTTCTCCTCATAATAGCTAATTCCAAATACAATTATCCATTCATGAAACAACCGATTTATTTTACAATACGGAAAAAAATTCAAAATTTTCCAAATAATAGCTGGAAAATGATAGCTGTTTGTTAATTAAAAATATTGTATTATTTGTAAAGGAAAATGCAGACGTGCCAAATATAAAATTATAAAATATAATAGAAGTGCAACAAAAATAAAAGCAAAATATAAGAAATAAAAATGCACAAGAATATAACTTAATCAGGCATTTGTATTTAAAAACAGAACCACAGTATCATAAGAATCTTAAAGGGTTCTTGACATTAAAAATAAAATATTTAGAAAAACAAAAGAACAATGAAATCGAATAAAATTAGCTTTGATCTGGGCACATCCGGCGATGGTTTGCCTTGCCGTTCTAGCTGCTGGCCCAAAATTTCTTGGGCACTGCCCCTGACCGGCGCCTGCATCGTAAGGGTGACCGAAAAGTTGGATTCCAACAGGACCTAAGTGGGAGAGGGAAGTAGAAGGGGTAGAGAGGAAGAGAGAGAAAGAGAGGGGAAGAAGAAGAAGGGGAGGAGAGAACGTGGTTTTTTTCCCATGTGGGGGAAGAGAAAAATGAAAAAGAAAAGAATAAGAAAAAGGAAAAGAAGAGTAAATAATAATAAAAATAATATAATAATATAAAATGATATTATAATAATATTATATTATGTTTGGGAGACCCATGCCAATTTATAAATGCAACAAGTGGTGCATTCCATTTGGTGACACATGCTGTGTAAATAAAAGAGTCCTTTGAATATTTCATTCTTTGTAAAATCAGTTTTGGAAAAATAGCTATAATTTTATAGATTTATAATTTTTCAACAGTAGATCCAAATTAAACGTGTCATCAATCTACGGATTCATATTGATGAATACTATTGCATAGTATAGGATTCAATATCAAAATTTTCATAAATAAAAAGTCAATTCCAAACTTGTTGATCAGTTTGGATCGCATACTGTTTTGACCATAACTTTCTATTTTTAGCTGTGATTTTGGCGTACTACCAGTCTATGAACTTGTGTCATTGAGTACTTTTTCATGGTACCTCAGTCAACATGAAAATCCTCCCACAATAAAAAATCAACTATGAAACCCGTTTGGTCAATCCCCGATCAGCTTGAGTCAAACTTGGTTGAAAATTCAAATTCGGGGTACTTTCTCAAGTCGGGGTATTACAAGAAAAGCTTGCAAAAGTAACTTATCTTGTCCAAGCTAAAGAATATAGTTAGGATTCAGTAATTTAGTAGATGGAGGAGACGAAGAAGATATTGTTGGTCATGTACATTTGATAGTGCCATCAATATAGCCTATGACATCATATTTAATTAATAAAGCATTAAACTATGCTTTCCAAGGAAAATAAGTTGTTGGAGTAAGTTCAGGGGGTGCTTGAGTTGCCACATTCATAACAATAAGAGTTTGATGAGAGTCAGAGAGACTAAATAAGATCCGTGTTCACAAAGAGTGAAACACAACATGAAGAAGAAAAAGTGGAGATGGTGTTGGAGACATGGAAATCTCAAACCTAAAGAGAATACATCTATTGGGAAAAAATAATATCATTGATGAGAAAAAAATAATATAAAACTATTAGTATATGACTTGCACCACAAACGTGATGTACATGAAATAGCAGGATACATGCAGATGGATAGGTATCCTTATTTTGATGAAATCATGATATCTTGAATACTTGATCTATATATATATATATATATATGTCAGGATCTGCACAAGATCATTTACCGGAACCCTAAACAAGTCATAACCCCAGAAAATCCTATCGGACTTTCCAATGAAAAATCAGATAGTATTTTCCCTAAGGGTTGTACATGCTATAAAATTCCCTATATAGAAAATATATTTCTAAAAACAAACACTTTATTCCTCCTACCTTACTACAAATAGTTTCCATAAATTTTAGAACTTCAAATAATATACAGGGTATAAGTGCAACATTAATTAAATAAATATCCAACATGGTATACAAAGCATTATAACGTTACAATTAAGTATGAAATTTAATATAATAAAAGGTAGAAAGAAATAATACAAGGTAGAAAGAAAAACAAAAAAGAACTCCTTGGAATTCAACAACGAACCAAAGACGTCGAACTTGTCCCGGACGTAGGAATGTCAATGGGGCGGGGTGGAGCAAGGCTGGTTTTTAAAATCCTATCCCCATCCCGGCAGGGAATTTTCCATCACATCCCTACGATTTTTTTCCTTTTTTTTAGAGGCAGGGCGAGGACGAAGATTCCCCAATCGAGAATAGTGCGGGGCAGTTTTCCCCATTAGTCACACACCTGAAACGACAAACATAAATTCTATAACTCACGGAAGTTAAAATTATATAACTCATAGCATAAATTAAGAAAATATTTTTAATGCTTTAATTATCAATAATTTAAAAATTAAATAATTGGAACAGTATAAACTCAGAAACCCTGCCATTCTTGCAATCTTATCTCAAAAAAAAAAAAAGAAAAAAAAAAGAAAAAAAAAGCCAAAAGTAAAAACAAAATCAAATATAGGCAATATTAAATTCATTACCAAAAAAAAAAATAGACATTTTATATATTTTCATGAACCCATTTGTACTCAGTTGCAAATAAATAAAACCCTAATCAAATAAGTCAAATAAATTTGATCTATGAACAAGATTTGGTAACTTGATAATACCTAAAAAGAGAACTTGAAGCAACGAAACTGCAAAAAAGGGAATTAATTTTACGAAAGATTGTAAATTCAGTAGAGAGGGGGAGAGAGAGGAAATTGATAAAGAAGCAGAGAGAAAGGGAGGCATACCCTTAGGAGTTGGTTAAAGTCGCTGCTAGGTTGTGTTGTAGATCGGGGCTATAGACGACGTGAGTTGGGTTGCTGCTATTGACTTCCGACACAAAAAGGCCAATGATAACCCAATTCCAAGGAACTGTGGCGGAGACCCAAAATGCACTGTAGCAGCTGACCAAGGCTAAGGTTTTATGCATATTTCCCCCAAAAAAAAGGATTTTATGCGTATTACAAAAATAAAAATAAAAACAAAGGGCAATTGAGGGAGTTTGTGAGGGAGTTGGTGGTGGCAACACTAGAGACTGGAGTGATTGGACTGAGTGTTAACTTAGGGCTTGTAATACTTACTTCACAGTGAAAATATACATGTAAAAAAAAGTAAATATATACAAGCCAGGTTGGGGCTGGGGTTTTTATTCTCTGGTTCCAGTCCAACCCCGATTTGGACCTAAAGCATTTATCCTGAGCCGGACCCTCAGCCCCTTTTTTTGGGGGGCAAACCACTCCGTTAAGGCAGTGCACCACGGTCTTTGGGGTGGATGGAGCAAATTGACATTCCTACTTGGTCGGTTAATGCCTACTAACCCGGAGCTAGGGAAACATGTTTAAAAACTGAGATGATAATCATCCCAATGAGTGATCCTAAGTACTACATAAATAATAATATAACAATATTAAATAAGCTTGACTAATTAATAATGAATAAATAAATAAGTAAGTAATTAAGTAAAATTAGATTTTCTCTCAAAACCCTCATAGTTCCACTCAATTAGAAAGGTTCCCTTTTAAAACAATTTTCATAAAACCAATTATTTTGTAACCCCAGAATCAAGTAAATAAATAAATAAGTAAAATACAATTAAATTAAAATTTAAGATTTACATTGAAAATAATATAGTAACAATTTATTTAATTTTAAATAAAATATCATGAAATGAAATAAAATCACAAATAAAAATTGTAATAGAAAAATTGGCATCAAAGCAAAATTAAACTCAATATATGATTGACAATAATTTGATTTAGTAAATCAATTAAATAATATGGGAATATTTTAACTGATTTGAAACGTCCACTTGAAATAAATGATAAAAATATAATAAAATTTATTTAAAAAAACACCAAATCAATTTATATAAAAACATGGTAAAATACATTTTAAAATATTAATTTAAAATATTGATAAAAATATGAATAAATACGTTTCAAAAAATATTAATTTGTAATATAATGATAACACACAATTAAATACATTTTAATTTAAATACGATTTTAAAACATTCTTGTTTTGAAAATCGTGTCCAAAAAACAACTTGATGCACCACACTATATACCAGTAGTGTCAGATAGTACCTGATAAGAATCCAACCGTATCAGTGCAAACAACAACTCGCTGGGGTGCTGATCTTGTGCAACTGAAGACTGACCAATTATTCGGGCACAAGCTAAGAGGTTTAAGGATAATCTGGTTAGCTTCATTCAAAGAGTAGTTCAATCTCAAGAAGGCGTATTAATATCAGAAGATTTTAAGCCTAGGCAAAGCATCCAAGTTGCGAAGGCAGAAATGGATTCAGAAAGCTGTTTTGGTGCATTTGAGGACTCCGGACAGCAAAAGACAGGTTTGTTAGTTTATAAACATGATTGAGCACACCAAGAGGCCATGGAATCATGTCAAGGCAAAAGCAATGGTGTCCAAACACATCATTTGCACCCAAGCTTCCAATATGGCCGAATCGAACTGTTTTGGCATTATGAAGGAGTTATCTTATCATCCAAGCAAGCTTTGATCATTCCAATCAGTTCTAATCCTACTAGTCATCCTACTGGGCATCCTACATGGCATACTAGATTTGATTTGGAGCCTAAATTAGTTAGTGATTGAACAAAGATAGCTTATTTGGAAAACTAGTCAACTACTTTCCAAATTTGAAAATTAGATTTTTGAATTAGAAAATAATCTTTTATTTTGCTTTTATTTAATTATTTACTTGACAAATTTAATTAGGATGGTTGACATTTTAATATTTTGATTGTAAATTAATTAATTCATTTTTCAAAATCAATGAATTAATTAATATAAATTAGATTAGGAAAGCTAAGTGAATTTCGGCCACATCAATATTCTAAACCCTAACAGTCGGCTTTTATCTAGTGATTTTAGGGTTTTGTTTTGAAACTCAAACCTATTTAAAGGCTTATTTTCTCAATAATATTAAGATCATCATTCATATAGAAAAATTACTTGTGAGAAAGATTTCTCTTTGTTTTTCTTAAAACACATAGAACTCCATCAGAGAACTAGTGTTCTAGCTTGATTTATCAATAGGACCATCCATAACCTATTGTGGCATCTTCGACATATACCAAGGTTTCTAATCACAATTTGATTAAAGGTCAAGGTGACCATTATAATCTGAACTTAATTTCGATTCGAGCTAGTTTAATACAGGTTTAGGAGCGAGTCGACCTGACGGAGAGGTTAAAATGAGAAACTTGTAAACGGTTGTCTTGGCGTCCCAACGGCACCGATGTTCATAATAATTATCCTGACCATGGAGGGGAGCGGCTTATGTGTACTATATAAAACTTGTTAATCCTTAGTTCTATAGCATCCCACAGGATGGCTATACAACTTGCACGTTTTATAATGTATAACAAATATATTATAGAACATCAGTACTGTATAATGCTTCTAAAATTAATAAATCATAATTTTTAAATATCAAAATCTCATAAATACCACTGGGTTAAATACCTCCTTTCAAATCTATATAATCCACATTTTCTTTAAACCATCATCATAAATTCAGCCATTCAAATATATCAATTTCTATCATAATGAAAACAATTCCACAAACATTTAAAGGCATAAATATAATTCTGAGCATAACAATTTAAAACAATTATTTTTTCAAATTCTCAAAACCAATTTAAATCAAAATATCATTAAAACCACATAAAATTCATATAAACACAATTATTATGCATCATAAAATCAACAATAAATTTAACAAAATTAAAACAATTATTCTTTAAAACCCCAAAACAATATTGGCAGCAACACATATCTTAAAATTTATCATAAATTAGCAATATAAATTTAAACGGAAATGCTCTTAAATATTAACACATAAAATATATATATTTTTCAATAGCCCCAAAATAGCTTTTGAAGGAGGATCACTCACCTCAAGCACATGAACCAATCAAGATCCTCCATGGGACCAGTTCCACGACTCGCACGTGCACCTAAGATATCAATGTTACACAAAATCAATTGAATTAATATTTTAATCGGGTATATTACACCCGGTTACCCAAGGAAACTAACACAAGTGTCGTCCAAAATTTACAAATAATATACCAAAATAAAGCTTGTGGAGCAAGTGCTACGGATTGAGTTTTACTTCTCGGAGATCGGACATGTGATGGCCGAAATCTCGTCGGAAAGGTTTCAAGCTTAATGTCCTTGGATCTCTCAATCTGTCAAGAATTGGGGAAAAAGGACCTCAGATTTGGGTTTAGGGAGGTCAAATTAGTGGAAAAGGTAGGTGGGGTGATCGGAAACTGTTTTCTAATGAGCCACCATAGTCACCGAAAAACATCACTACTAGTGTCACATCCATTGGCCATTGGCCGTGATTTTTGTTGGAAAGGTAGATTGGAGAATGGGTGACACAATAGGACCAGCAATGTCAAAAATGGGTGGCTGGTTTGGGAGAAATAGCTAGTTAAAGAAAATGGCACTATCGCTGAAAAAAATGCCCCGATCTAGGTGCGTCGCAGACAATCGGGCCTTGAAATTTGGGTGGGCAGCTAGTTGTAAGGGGTGGGTGATGGTGGACCAGCACATGTAATGGTTTAGTGGCCGGAAAATGGGCAACCGTTGTTGGCCAATTTCTCTCTCCTCTTTCTCTTTCTCTCTCCTCTCTATCCTTCTCTCTCTTCTCTTTCTTCCACCTCACTTAGTTTTCCACCAATTAAAACAACATTCATAGGTGCCACTATGTACTCACAAGGTTGGTCCAGTTTTTGATATGTGGCACATTATCATTGAACATTGTGCACACACACAGATTGGTACACATTAAACGCTATTCCCAAAAAAATTTTGTAGATCCATAATTTTTTAAACAAATGTTCAAATTAAGCGTGCCGCTAGTCTATGAACTCGTATTGATGAGTACTTTACAACCACATATGAGCCAAAACAAAATTTTACAAAAATAAAAAGTTAAACATGACATAGCTAGGTTAGTTCGGATCGTAACTTGTTTTGCTCATAACTTTCAAATCGTAGCTCCATTTCGACGTGCTACTAATCCACGAACTCGGATTGCCATGTATGTCAGGACCCGTCCAAAATTCCTCACCGAAACCCTAGACAAGCCCTAATCCCAGGGAAACCCTACCGGACCTTCTAATGGAAAATCCAGCAGAACCTCCCTAAGGGTTGGACTTACCACAAATTTCCTGCACTGAAAACACACTTCTATATATACCACCTTATTTCTCCCACATTACTACAATTTAATTCCACAAATTTACAGCACTCCAAAATAATAACAGGAAATTAATGCAGTATTTAATAAAATGTGTCCAATACAGTATACAGAGCATTAAACAAATAAATATGGAATTAATACAATGTCAGATAAAGAAGCAATACAAGATGAAGAGGTAAAAGGGAAGAAATGCTTTTTAGACTTTCGGCAATGAACTGAGATGTCGGGCTTGCCCCGAACGATCACGTCTCCCAATCCTTATACCTAGCGGAACGGAATTTAGAAATATGAGATACTAATCATTTCAGTGAGTGACCCTATCTACTGTACAATTATAATAGTAATAATAAATATAGTACACTTGAGTAATTAACAATAAATAAATAAATAATTAATAATTAATTGGAAATAATATTTTCTCTCAAAACCCTCACCATTCACTCCATTGGAAAAGTTCCCCTTTTAAAACATTTTGGTAAAATCCAATATTTTATGCCCCAAAAATCAAGGAAAACAATTAGTCAATAAATTTCAAATAAAATACAAGAATTTAAGGATCCAAATTTATAATGGAAATATAGAATAAGACATCATTGGATACAATAAATAAAATCATAAATAAACTTATATTAAAGAAATTTGGCGTAAGAACAAAAATAAATCCAATATATAAATTATAAAATTTATTGTTTAAGTCAAGCAAATAATCAAAAAAACATTTTAAATCAATTTAAACATCTATATAAAATAAATGATAAAAATATAATAAAATTCATTTTAAAATACCAATCGATTTAAATGATAAAATCAAGGCAAATAACTTTTAAACATTAATGAGAATAGGTAATAAAATCACGATAACAATTTCATAAAATTTGTGTAAAGCTTTAAATTTAACTAAATAATAAAAACAACATTCAATATATTCTTAATTTAAATACAATTTCAAATATTTATTTTGGAATCCATGTTCTAAAAATCACTTAATGCACCCACTATATACCAGTGGCGCCAACGGTATCCAGCGTCCCAAGGTATCGCCAGACAGGAGGTTAAAGAGAGAAACCGGCATACGGTAGCTTGACGTCCCACTGCGCCGCTGCAAATAGGCGTCCCTGCCATGGAGGGGCAGCCTACCCTTATCCGATGGCAACCACAGGACAACTCCATAAATCACCTGCGCGCTACTCACACCCACCTGCGCACTAATCATATCCATGTGCACACTAATCACATCGATATACACAGAACACCAGTACGTGTATGGTGTATCTAAAAACTCGTAAATCATAAATCAATATTTTTCAAAATCTCAAAATTTTATAAATATCATCGGGTTTATTCCATCCAATTAAACCCGTAATTTTCCACATTCTCTTTTAAATCATCATTATAATCCATCAAGTTCAAATCCATCAATTTGAATATACAAATTTTTCAATGGCATAAGGTCAAGCCATTAATATTTCAATGCATAAATATTTTTGAAATATAATAATTTAAATCTATATTTTTCTCAAATTCTCAAAAATTAATTTAAATCAACATATCCTCTGAACCCATACAAACTTCATAGATAATTAGATTCCACAATTCCTCAATATATAATAAATTTAAAATAAATAATTTCCTTCAAATCCATGCAATCAATCCATACCAAAGTAAATATTAAATCACATAAATTCATAAGGTATTAAAATCATATAATTATGCACAATAAATCTAATAATAAACATAACCATAAATTAAAGGAATTAAAACCTCAATTCCTTTAAATTCACAAATATATTTTTTGGCACCAAAACACACATTAAAATTATCATAAATTAACAATATAAACTTAGGGAGTAATTTTATTAAATCACCAACACATAAAACATATTTTCCAAGTAATCAATTAGCACAAAATATATAACTAATCACCCAAAATAATTTTGAAGGTGGGTCACTCACCTCGAGTACGCAATTAACCCAAGATCCTCCATGGGATAAGTTCCACGATGCACACGTGCTCCTAGAACAACAATATTGCACAACTCAAATAAATTAATATTTTATTCGGATAAATAATACCAGGTACCCGGGAAGTTTAACACAAACGTTAACCAAAATTTGCGAGTAATATACCGAATCAAAGCTTATGGAACGAGGATCGCATTACTGGCCTCCATTGACCCCAATTCGGCGCGGTGGTGGTCGGAATTTGCCCAGGAAGTACCAGCCGAACTTCACCTCCACATAACTCGCGAACCACTTCGAATTTAAACAATTGGAGACCATATTTGAACTCAGAGAACCCAAAATAGGGGGAAAGGGGTGGAAGATCGGACTGGGTTGGCCGGAAACGTAGAGAATCGCCGGAAAACTCAACCCATCGCCGCCGACTTCACCGGCCCGATCTGGGCGCGTCCGGGGGCGACTGGCTGGGAAATTTGGTGGGTGGCATCCTTGGGGACTGGGCTACCTCCCTGGCCAGTGCGTGTGGCCGTCCGGTGGCCGGAGTTTGAGAAACGACAAGGACCCGAAAGGAAGAAAAAGGAAAGAAAAAGAAAGAAGAAGAAGAAAGAAGGAGAAAGGTTTGGGGGGCTGGGCTTTTTCCCACCTGGGGAAAGGGAAAAAAAAAGAAAAAAAAGAAAAAATAAAAGAAAATAAATAAAATAATATTATTGTATAAAATAATAATAAAATATTATGATATTTAATCATAGTTGACATGTGGCATCTCACCGTTGTGACACATGGCATCCTTTATTAAGTCACACGTGGCACACTGTTCACATATTTAAAAAATAATATTAAAATAATATTGTATTTGAAAAACTCTACAGGTCCATAACTTTCAAACCACATGTCCAAATCGGACGTATCGCTAGTCTATGAACTCGTATCGATGAGTACTTCACAACCATGTATGAGTCAAAGCTCAACTTTGCATGAACAAAAAGTCAACTCCGGCACCCCTTGGATAGTTTGGACCTCAACTTATTTTGCTCATAACTTTCAAACCGTAGCTCTGTTTTTGACGTGCTACTAGTCTATGAACTCGTGACAATGTGTACTTTTTAACGGTGCCTCGGTCAATATGAAATTCCATCAGGAGCAAAAAGTCAACATTTGACCCCTTCTCGGTCAACGACGGTCAAACCCAGTCAACCTTGGTCAAATTTGAGAAATTTTCGGTGTACTTCGGGACGGAGTGTTACAATGTACTTCACAATGGTGCCTCAATCAATGCAAAATTCTATTTGGATCAAAAAGTCAAAACGGATCCCACTTGGTCAACGACGGTCAAACTCGATTAACGCAAGAAAAATTACAGTATATTTCGAGATGGGGTGTTATATATATATATATATATATTATATGTAACAGTGGATGTAAAATGCAAAAAACATGAGATGTCAGTGATTAAAAGCATGGACATAAAAATATATATACCTTTTAATTTAAGCATGAACATAATTAAAGGATGCCACCTTTAGAAGATAAACTAATAAAATTTACAATCCCAAATAGAAATCAATGGGATCTATGTATGGAGGAGTGTCATATATTATCTTCTGTTTCTTGACCGCAAATCTCTCATGAGTTGTCATGACAACCCGCCATTTCCATTTCTTGAAGCTGCAAGTAAACAATTGGCCATAGAAAATGGGAAAAGATTCCTCAATCATTACATGGATCAGCGAACCGCTTTCTTTATTTTCCCAAAAGGTGAATTAAACAAAATTATTTTACTAACTCAAATAATGCATGGCAAATTAATACAAGTATACAAACAATTCTTAGGTGTACATAAGTCTTTCAAATAAAGCGTTTGAAAACCATAATGAAAACACATACATGACAGAAGCTACTCATCGAAATAGATTCAAGATTCTTGAGAACATATAGTTTAGAATGCTTTAATGAGAGTCATCCTAGGATAGATGACCTCTTTTGAAGTTTCAACGAAATAAAACGCTTACCATTTGGAGTGTGGTGACTAAATTGAGGACAATATCAGAAGAGTAACAGAGTGGTGGAGCATTACATAACTTTGGGAAATTTAAATAAAAAAACCTTTTACTGTCTGGAGTGTTATGACTAAACTAGGGACAATATTGGTGGAGTAAGAGAGTGGCTAGGTATTATAGATTGTATCAAAGAGCATACTCGGCCATAAATGTGTCAGTGAGGATACTGGGCCCAAGGGGGCATATTGTAAAATCTATGAGTCGTGAAGGATGCAAGGCAAAAAGGGGGATGTTAGGCCCTAACGAGGTTTATTATAGGTCCTGTGAGTCCTGAAGGATACGCGGCAAGAAGGGACATAATCAGTGAACAACATACTAGGTGAGTTATGATAACTAATGGTAGTTTAGTGTGAAACTACCAAGATAAGTGTGGATAGGTGTAAAACACTAGCAATCTAACTTACTAGCAAGATTAAATGGTGTCCAATCCCATATTGCATAAATGTTGAATGGTAAATTTTTCAAATATAATGATAGTTACTTTTTTTTTACAATCAAAGCCTTTTCACAACTATTGATTTCAGGGTTTGTAAAAATTTAAGGAAAAAAAAACTCCTTACCATTTGGAGTGCAGTGATTAAATTGGGAATAATATAGGTGGAACAAGAGAGTGGCAGAGTGTTACATATTATCCAAAGAAATTATAAACCTTCTAAAAACTCTTTTAAATTTTCTGCAAAGGAATATAGAAAATAATATTGTTTGCAATGGATTACATGATAAATAGAAATACTATCATACCATTTTTATGTTATATAGAAATACCTTTGATGCCATGATAAAGCTTAATCTCATTTTTATTTGATTCACATGTTCTAGGATTTAATTAGGTCAATCTAGATTAGGAATAATTAGATTGCCTTATGTGAATTAAACCCATTATTTGAGGAACCATCCTTTGATTATTTTAAAGATTAAGTGTGGTTGGCATATATCATTGTTGGAATTTGGTCGCATGCATTAAAATGAATATGAAAAAGTAGTCGGGAATCCAAAACTGTAACGTTTCTATATCATTGTTTTTCTTCTTAGTCAATTCAATTGCTTTCTTTAATTTTTAATTGCTTTAGTTTAATTTTCTTTTTAATATTAATTTGCCAAACAACGAAAAAGAGTTTAAATTTCCAAAACATAAATTTATTATTCAAAGCAATTAAAGACCTTCTAAAAAATCCTTTAAAGATTCTATGCCAATTCTAAATCATTAATTTTTAAAGTCAAGCTTACAACATGATCATCTCATTAGAACTAAAATTATGTACCTAATTACCAATAAACAGTCCTAGAACAAGAAAAATTATTTCCTAGCAAATGATATCATCTAAATCTAAAAATTTACAAAGGTATTGTATACATGCATAAGTGACTTTGATTGAAATTTTAGATTAAAATAATAATGAAAACCTATTCAAAATTCATTAATAATTTGACACAAAATACTAAAAATATCAGGTTTTTATAAACATACATTTAATTTCCAATTTGTTTCTCTCTCATAAAAATTTAATATTAATTGAAATTTTATAAGATAATACTAGACATATATATGTAGTCAAATAAATTTTTATATCTCAAATAAAGGCCAAAAAAATGGTCAAAACAAACTTAGTAACTTATTAACAAAAACTGAAAAACAATGATTCATATGAAGTTCAATATAAAGAAAAATCATTGTGAAAAAAATATAAGGCCAAAAGAGGTCAAAATTTTACGGTGTTACACTACTAAAAAAAGAAAAGAAAAAGGGAATTAGTGACTAAATCTTTTGCAACTAAACTTTTTTGGTCGTTAAGACTAACATCAGTTACCATATAATGGTCGCTAAAAATTTCTTATCTCATATTGGAAAAATGGTGAGATAACATTTTCAGCAACCAAGGATTGATCACTAAATCTAAGTTTTTAATGACCAATTAAATTTTGGTTACTCAATGTGAGAGCAGAAAATCTTTCCTACGTCTTTTTTAGCGGGAAGAAGATTTTTCAGTGACCATATATGTATTGGTCATTGAAATTAATTATCACCGATCAATATTTGGTTATTATAGTCTAAGTAATTAAAAATGAAAATAAATATAAGTGCATGAAATTAGTGGCCATTCTTTGGTCACCAAAACTTTTGTCTTAGTGGCCAATGAATTGGTCATTAATACTAATAATGAGTGAGTAGATGGAGTTTGGTTGCTTAAAAAGAGTAAAAGTAAATTGTTTACTAGATGAAACTTTTGGTGAGCACATAATTATATATAGTTGTAATAATTAAATAATGCAACAAAAATATGAATATAAGACCCCCCCCCCCCCCCCCCCCCCCCTTTTTCTTTTTGGGATAGAATATGAATATAACACCTTAAGCCATCTAAAAGCTTTTATTGTTGAAATGTTGCATGAGTGATCAAAAGGTTGATAGTTAAAATTTTTTGAAATTAAAAAAAAAATGATGATATAGTACACCTTTGACTACTAAACATGAGCAAGCAAGTGATAGCATAAATAATTAAAAAAAATAAAAATAAAGGATAATACCTTTTAGTGATAAAAAAATTGGTCATTTGAGATTTTTTTTATTGTTTAGAATATAATATAAAAAAAATATAACTACTTCTCTCTCTCTCTATATATATATATACATATTTGTAATTGGTACTTGTGTATTTGAATTCATATATATATATATATGTGTGTGTGTGTATATGTGTGGAAATATATTATCATACATATATACATACATAAATTTATTATCCTTTAAATATAGCTATAGATATAAACAATATTGTATATAAATTTGATAAAATAGAAACTCTCCTCCACTTTATAATAAAAACCATATTGATATGTAGATGCTATGAGTTATCAATTAACTATGTAGACTTAATATTTAATCATTTGCTTAAATGCTCTTTTAGAATGGTTTAAATAACAATTATCATTGATGATAATCTTTAAATTTTAAATTCAACTATATTTGATATTAAAATATCTCCTTTCTTGGTTTATTAAAAAAAAAAAAGTGACATCATCATGATGTACATACAAATAAAGATGCATTCTTTGCCACCACTGGTGATTAGTGGGACCTATACTGACTTGGCAAATATTAATTGATTACATTTATTATTTTTCTTATATTATGGAAAAGTGAATTTTTATTAGTAACCTATTAAGTTACCATGTCAATATGTCACTAATAATGGGTAAGGATAAATTCAATAATCACGTTTGATCGGTTTAGTTTTTAAACGGAAAATTTTAATCAATAGGTTATTCGATAAAAAATCAATTTTGGAATTTTGAAAACCATGTAAGTATTGATTGGTCAATTTTGATTCTTCTGTTATTTTTTTCATTTGTTCAGTTAATTATTAGCTTTCAAAGATCAACACGAACATCGACTGCTTATATTTTGACTAGTTTAGCTAACCAATTAATGACATTCAGTTCTTTCAATTGGTTTCAATTTAATTGGTTTTTTTTTTTTAAATTTTCTTCGGCTTATAACAAACATCCCTAATGATGGTCATTATTGATTATAAATAGCATTTTCCATATTACTACGATTTTCATTATAAAGTAAGATATTTATTAGAAGAGCAAACTATATAAATTTCATTAAAAAACAATTGATGGTAGAGTCATTATTTTCTTGTATAAATATTGTAATTTGATTTCTTTAATGCATATAATAAAAAAATATATATATATAGAGAGAGAGAAAGAATATTTTACCTTAGAGTATAAAGCATTTTTCTTTTATAAAAGAGTGGACTTATTAAAGTGGTCTTACTTGTTATATGAATAAAAATTAAAATTCTTTCGGAATAGAACTTAATATGTCATTGTAGTCAATATTGCATGCATACATCAACATGCATATATATTAGTATATTTATATATATATATGTAAAACACAAATATTTTTCTTCAGAAGCATATATATGCATACTGATTTGATATTTACTATAAACTTGTAGTTATATATTTCCGAAAAGTATACTTAAATCACATTATGAACATGTAATAATTTTATATAGATACGGGTTAAATTTGCCTTTGATTAATTAGATTAACCACTTCTATAACATTAATACCATCTCAATAAATTAACAAAGTCAATTAATATTATTTTTATATCGATATTATATATAAAAAATTATATTAATTTATTTATCATATAAAATATAAAATTTTTACTTTAAAATTTGGGTCTTGCCAAACAAATAAAATTTTCATTTTGGCTTGGCGGGAAATTTGCCACCCTTCCCTTCGTTCCCTTCCAGTTAAAACAACATTTTGCCCTAGCCCAATTTGAGACTCTGCAGTGCTTCGTCACTCCAACAATGTCATCCCCTACTCTACGGCCGCATACGAATTTCTTCCGTGTTTCTTCTCTCTCCGACTGACGGATGATCCCGATCTAGCTGCCTCTCAGGTATGCTTTACCTCTTTATTTCTCTCTTTTCCTTTTCCCCCTCTGTTTCTCCGTCGCTTTCAATCACATAGCGACTCCCACTCTCCTCGTTTTCATCGAACTTTTCTAGTCCCATCTCCTTCATATCCCCCAACACATTCTTTTTCCTTCCTCCCTCTTTACTCACACACTTTCTTTCTGATTTGGTCCCAAAACTTCGTTGTCCTTCACTTGTGCAGGTAAATTTCCACGCCTTTTTTTTATTAGATCCGTTTTTGGGTTTTAGATGGTGGCACTGGAATTCACATTAAGCTTTTACTATTTCGATAAAGTTGGCTTCCTTAGGCTTTCCTTTATTGTTTTCTTGATGTGGATGCCACAATGCACATGTGCAAATCTGCTACTTCGCCACCTGTGAGTTCTTCTTTATGCGGTTCATTGCTTTTTCTTTGTAAGGACAGAATTTTTGCATTTGGGTTTTGGTTCTGAGGGTTCCTATAATGTTCAATTGTAGAAATTGAAATGGGTTCATTTAAAAGATTCTTTTTTTCATCCTGCAAAAAAAAAAAAAAGCAACTCCCCACACCGTTGCTCCCCCCCCCCCCCCCGCCCCCGTCCCCTTCTCTTGGAGCCTGTATTAGGAGTTCTAGTTTTTTATTGGTTTATCTAATTTGTTCTGCAATTTCTTGGGTCACCTATTTAAATTGAATGGATTGTTTTTATGGAGAAGTCAAGGAATCAGGAGTTCGCAATGTATCTTTATGGTGGGAAGTAAAGTGAACTTTCCCAGGCAAAGAGATCAAGGTGTTAGAGTTAGTAATAAATATAAGAAGCAAGGAGGAGCTCTCAATACTACTTGTCTTGAGGATAAAATTCTGGTGGCAAATATAGGAGGAATAGTTGTTCGCGTTATTAGAACTGCACATGAGATTGGTATACCTTATGTTGCTGTTTACTTCACCATAGATAAGGATGCTCTTCATGTGAAACTGGCTGATGAAGCGGTTTGCATTGATGAAGCACCAAGCAATCAATCGTAAGTCACACTAATTCTCTCTGTTTGTTTTCTCCAATCATGGTTATCCTAGTCATTTTGCATTTTTTATTTTTATATGAATGAAAGAGAAAAAGAAAAAACATGTCACAGATTAGTAAAAGGAAATCTCCCCGATCTGTTTCTGAATCCAGTTAGTCAATAGTGTTTACATGTTTCTCTCTCTGCGAATCTTATGAAAAGGTTCTGGAGTTTACCTCAAATTCGTTAGTATTCCAACTTGGTTTAAATTTCCAGTAGTTGGAATATATTGTAAAGTGTTGTATACATGCTTTCCAAGTTTCTAATATGGAATAGCCTCTCTTTTCTCTTTTCTGTCATTATCAACTTTTATTTTCCTTCGTTATTTTGTTTCTATAGTTATATTTGTTGTCCTTAAAAGTGTGCAGAAGTAAAAATTGTTGATTTCAACATTTCTAGTTCATGGTTCTCTATATTCATGTATTCACTCTTTGATCTGATGGCCATATCTTGTTATGCAGAACCAACGAAAAGTCTCCCTGAGATTGCAAAGGTTTAACTGGTTCACATATTTTCAATGAAGGTAATGATTATTTTACCTTGTTACATTGCATTGAATTCGTTAGACAAAATTTCCCTGATATATTAGATGAACATAGAATTATTGGACTGAATTTTATCTTCTTACAAACGATTATTTATACAATTAAACCATAAAAATGTCAAAACTCTCTATTTGATTATGTGCATTAGCCAGAAAACCAGAGTGACAGAGAACTCATAACAGCCTATGACACCCATAATCCTTTTAACTTCCAAGGAAAATAATCTAACCTACAAATATAACTGGCTGTGGTCATACTTGTTTAATAAAGCCTTGAAGGTATGCAATTTTGTAATGTTTGCTGGCTGTTTCCTCCATTGAGTTGAAAGTTGCTTTACTTTGATAAATATTAATTTTATCATGTGGTTTGACAGATTCATTAATTAACATAATTGAGTGCTCAAACTATGCCATGAATCTCTAGAAGCTGAGATGTAATACCACTAACCCAAGTGGTCATGTGCCACTTGTCTATTGAATAACTGGTGCACAAGTATGTGGTTTCCAATTGTATAATATCAATCTGATATCCATAACTAGAAAATGAAAAGTCTATTCTAATTATATTCTTTCTGGACCTATTAATCATAATGAAAAGTTAATTCAGAAACAAAAAAAATGGAGATGGACTATCTCTAATTAGAATAATATGTTCAAAGATGAAGATCAAAGTGCCACAATTTATAAATTACCTCAAAAAACTAATTCTCTGCAATGTGTCTGCATGGTTTGCAACCACATCCCACCAACATTTTAAAACATGTTATTGCTGTGTCTGCTCTGCAATTGAAATATCTCTTTGAACCTGTTGGTTTGAACACAATATGTCTGCATCATGATGGAATATATATTAAATATAAGTTTAGAAAAATGTGCTTGTAAATTGATCTACTATGTGTGAGAAAGTCTCCTTAAGGTCTTGTTATGTTTTTCATGATCCTCTTATAGTTAAGAAACCCAATTAGATGGGCATTATTGCTAAAGTAATTCCAAACACAAACATTACATGTCAATTTGGAAAGTGCAGTGTCTAAATTTTGGGAACTTGAAGCAGTGAAAAATAAATGACACTTTTTGCAGGATCTCTTTAGATTGAGTTACAGAGGAGAAAGCTTACTCGTTTATGTGTGTAGGGTGGATAGCTTGAGGTTGGTTTAGTAGGTTGAGACGTGTGTAGGGTGGATAGCTTGAGGTTGGTTTAGTAGGTTGAGAAGTCTTATGGGATGCTTATAAGACTTACTGGAGCGTTCACTGTTAGCAAGCATAAATAGAGTAGCACAAGGTTTCCGTGTCAGCTTGGCATATTTTCATGCATTATATTAGAAAGATACTGTGGTGACAAGTTGTTTCAGGGGGATAAAACACTTGCTTCCCGTCCAATGACAGTTAATTTATGCCCTAAGCTTCAGGATTTGTTCTGCTTTAACTGATTGTTGAATGGAATAATATATGGGGATGGAGATACGTGAATATTGTGTTTTTCTTTCTTTCTTCTTCTTCTATATATGTATATATATATAGCATTTATAGTGGCTTTATATATATATGTATATATCTAATTTCTTCTTCTTCTTTATATATATATATATATATATGTATTAGGATTTCTAGTTCTGTATTGGTTTATATATATATATATATATAGCATTGAAAAGATTATAAATATTGTGTTGTTTGATTGCTATTTTAAACAAAGGAAGGAGAGGCTGCTGAAGAAACAACACAGACAAGCTCTCCTTCTTGATAATTTCTTAAGTGTGGATGGACTTGGTCCAAGGCGCTCCCTTCATGATAGAAAACCTGTCACCTATACATTCGGTAATAGCAACAAATATGAACATGTTTATTTTATTTTCTGCATAATTTTCTAAGTGCAATTCACTCTTTTGAGGTAGTTATTTGATCTTTATGTGGTTTAACATTTGATTTTTGACAATAAGTGAAGTATGAAATGTGGGTCGTGGGAGAGTGCCTTCGTTCATTCAACTTATTGCCTTTGGTTTGCTTTTAACCCCAATTCTTTTAAGGTAAAAGCTTAGTCAAATTGAGCATTTTGTCTCTACTTACATTCATCTTTTCTTAAAAAATGGGTTACACCTTAGCTGTCTCTCCATCCAAATAGAGAATTTTCAACTGTTGAGCACTTGGGATAGCAACGTAGAGGGTCCACCCTTGCAAGTTCTTTTTATTAGGCTATATGCTTTTTCCTTTGATTGCCAAATTTTTATGTTTCTTTGGATACTGACAATTAATTGGATTTAATCAAGATTAGTTTAGATGTTGTGTGGTTGCCATGCTTTTTATGAGGTTTCATTTTTCATGGATGTTTCTACATATTTGTTGGCACATCAACATTGTCTGAATAGATGGATGTATATTATTGGAATTACTTTTTCTTTTATAGGTTACTGAGATTCCTTTTTCATTAGTCTGGTGCCTAATTCATTGATGGTCATAGCCCAAAGTAACTTTGTAGTACCAAACCATTATTGATACCTAATTAAGCATCCTTAATGATTGTTTGCATTGTTAAGAACTTGAATTCTAAAGATTTTATTTCCATGGATGCTTGGAAATATAATGTACGCACATTTCTAATGTATATGAGGTCTGTTTGTGTATGTAAGTTATCATTTTTATCTTCAACCAAAAAAAAAAAAAAAAAAATGTTATCATTTTTACCGCCTTGTCTTTTATGTGTTACACTAACTTCTCTAAGTACTAGTTTAATATCTAATTGGTTGGGGTCGTTTTCAATTTATTCTCTTGGGTTATATATATATATATATATCTATATTCTCTACATTCATGATGATTATATTTTGTTAAAAACATTCCATTTAGAAGGTTAGATGGAATACAAGATCTTTAAGGGGAATGATTTATTAAAATCTCTCTGTTTCTTATTATTGACTTATTCCAGTAGAAAGGGGTATTGACTATTCAGCCAAACCATCAGGCTTTGCTCACCTATTGGTTGCTAACATAAAGCATTTAGAGACTAAAGTTTGGTTGCTGAATATAGAGCATTGGTGACCAATTTTCGGTGATTAAAAACATTTTTGAATATGTAAAAGACCAAAAGTGACTACTATGTTGGTTGCTGTGAGTATTTTTAGTGACCAATCAATTTGGTCTCAAAAAAGTTATTTTTCAGTGACCATGTTGTTGGTCAATAATAATTATAATATTGGTCACTTAAACCACTTTACGCTACCAAAAGTTGATTAAATTGGTGAATTTTTCAGAGTTTTAGAGTCTAAAGCATGGTCACTGAAAAATCAAAATCTGGTTGCTGAAAGTTTTAAGTTTTAGCGACGAAAGTTGTTCAGTAACTAAATACAATTAGTGACGGGCTTTTAGCAACCAACCAAAAATCCATTTTTGGCGACCAAAAAGACTGGTCATTGAAAGTGATTTTTTTAGTAGTGTTACAGTACATAAAACAGACATACTATATATAAATTATTAGGTTTATTCAAGACACAAAGTAATTTAAATCAAATTTCAACTCTTAACTGATCTAATTAGGAAATGAAAATTTGCAGCAATTATACATCACTTAGAAAATCATCCTGGATAAAATATAAGGAATGTGAAGCTAAATGTTTTTACATAAAACTCGATATACAGAGGATACCGCATATAAAATTTCAAGCCAAAATAACTTTGTTTAAATCTGTTTTGAAATTTTACAAACCAATCATACTGGTGTTGTATATAAAATCAAATAGGAAACGTAAACTTTAAAATTTCAAAATATTGAAAACAAACCCAACTTAAGTAAATAAATTTTTACAAATTCGTAAAAATGTCTAGTATTATTCATAAAAGTATTAGAGCCAAATGAAATTTTTAGATATTCAAAACAAATCTAAAAAATCACATTATATAGATACCCACAAAAATTTCAGATCAGGGTTCCAACATCTAAAATTCAATCTAATCCTAGAAACTTATCTCAAAAACCATATAAATCCTATAAAACATCTAATCTTTTGCTATCCTTAAAACTTCTAAAACTTGTTCTCTTTGGGCTAAGACACCCAAAGATTGATGAAAACCTCCAATAGGAAGAGAAAAACTTAATTAATTTAAACCGTTAAAGAGAAATTTAAAAAATAATCCCCTAATGAATCCTTTAAGACTGGTAGGAGAAGGAGAAAAAATTTACATACCTTAAATTTTATAGCTAGAAATTATATTCCCACTCTAAACCTATGTACAAAGACCTATGTTTCTTAACCCTATTCCAACTTTAATAAAAATTAAATTAACATAATTATTATTGTTAATTAACTCAAGTAGTAAAACAAAATAAATAGCTAATATTCCTATATAAATAAAATAGATAAACAATTAAACAATTAAATAAATACACACAATAAAAAGTACATTTTTTTTTCAAAGCTGTATATTTATATATATATATATATGTACAGTTCGTCTATGGTACGGACGGTCCTCATACGGACCACAGTATTGATGACGGTTTTTCATAATATTGGTGACGATTTTCTAAGCAACCGTCGTTAATACTATGAAAAACCGTTACTAATACTGTGGTCTTCATGCGGACCATTTTCACCATAGAATTTCCGTATATATGTATGTATGCTTGTGTTATTTATTTGTATTCGTGGATATTGTAAAATGGAAAAACATGAGCAGTAAGTAATCGAAAGCATGAACATAAATATATATATGCCTTCCAATTTAAAAGTGTGGAATTATTAGGAATCACATCTTCGCTGCCACCTCTAGAGGAGAAACTGACAAAATTTCAGTCTCAGAACTTTCAATTGATAGGAATCAATGGGATATATGTCTTGATGAATGTTATACATTATCTTCTTTTTCTTGAGCAGAAATCTCTTCTGAGTTGCAAGAAGAAATTTGCCATAGAAAATGGGAAAAGTTTCGTCAATATACTGCATCAGCGGACAGCTTCACTTGGTTTCCTAAAAGACGAATTAAACAAAATTATTTCATTAACTCAGATATGCATGGCAATTTGTCACAGGTGGATAAACAATTCTCAAGTGTAGATAAGTCCTTTAAACAGAGCATTTGACAACCATAACTGAAACATGTGACAGAAGCAACTCATTGAAACAAAGCATTAATAAACTTTTGCCACTGTTTCAGTTTTGTCTAAAACAACAATATTATTCCTAAAATACTAAAGCACAAAGTCAAGTTGCATCCTCTCTACATTTATATATTTTTGTTAGGAGTTTGGAAAAGTGAACAATTTCATGGAAATGCCTTTGTCTTTTAAATTTTGTTGCAATGCCAGATATAAAAATTGCAAGTCCAAATTAAACAAATTGAGTTTATTTAAAAGTGTCTAAGAATCAATATGTATAAATTTACTGATTCTGCTCCTATGTGACCTATCATTAAATGAGCTATCCAATCAGTTAGATGATACCTCTGATTATATATATATACACACGAAACCTACTATATGCATTATATTAATAAATAAAAAAATTATTTACAACATAAATGTGTACTGAAAAATTATAATTAAGGCATTATAAATTATATATAAACGAAAATCTATATAAAGATCATATATCAATAAAAATTATATAAAAAGTAAATCAAAAACAAAAGAAAATAAAAGATATAAATCGGTCACCTTCATCCATTCTAGATTGATTTGTATACAATATAATCATCATCTTCTTTTTCTTCTTCAGCTAAATGTAGCGATCTTTCTGCAGATTTTGAGTCAGTTATCACAAGTATTCCATCAGGGGAAATCTCCATCTCAACTCCGCAATTAATAACTATTAAATGTTGTATATAGCATAGATGATAAATATTAGCATACATGATAAATATTAGCTGAACAAACTATACATATGGGTGTGACTGCATATAGATATAAAGACTGCTTTTTGTCACATGGATTATATATAATCCGCAGTCTTTTGGAGACCGAAGAAATTTATTTATTATATACATATATATATATATATATATAGAAAGAGAGGGAGAGAAATCATACTAGTTGCACACGATAATCAAAAACCTTACCAGAACAAGTTCTAAATAAACTATATTTATGTATATGTTGTTTGTAACTAAATTACCTTTTCAATAAGAAAGAGAGGTTTAGGACTAGTAGTGGCTTGATCATGTTGATGATGGAATGTTGAAATGTCGGCGGCTAAAATCTCCATTTTCTCACATTCAATAATCTCCACCCGAGTCAATGACGGCCACTTGTAAGTATGCATTCCTGGATAGAAACTCCCAAGTTGTGGTAGATATCGTAAGCAAAGTTTCTCTAATTTTGGGAACACAAACTTGATGATTTCTTCAGCACCATCATCACCTTCTTCTTTTGCAATGATTTCTTTGATGGACCTGCAATTCGTTACAGTCAGCTCCACTAACTGCTCAAGACCTCTAGCGGCGGAGGCTGGAAAAATATATTTGAGCCTCTGACATCTATGGACTCGTATTATACGCAGATTTCGATAGCTATTCAACTGTTTGTCGGCGGCTGATAATTTTGTAAGTTTGGAGGTGAATTCTGGAGGAGCAAGCTGGTCATGATCAGGCCATATGCTCGTAAGCCTATCCAGCTCTTCCATTTCTAATACCTCCAATGATTTAGGGAATTTAAACTGTACCATCCAAAATGTTATATAGTTCATCAATATTTTTATTAATATAAAAAAATAAAAAAAAAAACTGAATATTGTATAAAAATAAAATATTAAAATAACAATAACCAATAACCCACCTCCAATTAATTAGCTTAAACTTTTGGAAACATACGTATATATACACACATACACACAAACACACACAAGCGAATATTAATTACCTTCCAATTGAAAAGTGGTGCCGAATTATTAAGAATCTCATCTTCACTGCCACCTATAGAGGAGAAGCCAATAAACTGTGGTAGATGTACAAGACTCAGAACTTTCAATTGACAGAACTCAGTGGGATCCATGTCTTGACGAATGAAACTCTTATCTACTTTTTCTGCAACAAAAACCTCTTCTAAGATGTCACAGTAACTCAATTCCGTTTCTTGAAGCTGCAAGAAGCAATTGACCATAGAAAATGGGAAAAGATTCTTCAATCCACTGCACCCGTCAGCACATATGGTCCTTAGTTTCCCAAAAGAGCCGATTCCTAGCTGAGGATAACATATACTTTCCACACTTGAGACATCATATAGACGTAGTGACTCCAATTTTGGGAAGGCAGAATGAGTATAATTGATTGATTCAATGATATGCTTCATTTCACCAGCATGATTTTGGAGGTTGAGACGTTTCAGTTGAGGAAATCCCTCACTGTCTAGTTGAGGAATACAATTACTAACTCCTTCCACCAGATCCAAGTACAAATTTTCAGATTTCTTTATAAGCATTTTAAGACTTTGATCCAATTGATCGCTTCTTGTGAGTTCGAGTCTTAGCTTCTTTGAGTTTTCATAGCCCATAAACTCCCTCAAAGGAAACACGCCACCAACACTTATTCTGAATCTTTCTAACTGATCAGAGAATAAGCTTGTTGGCAAAGCGTCAGCATTCTCAACACTTACGTTCAATGTGGTCAACTGAGACAAGTGCTTTAGCTCTGAAACACTGGCATTAATTTGTCTTTCACCTGTAACTCCTTCGGCTTCCCAATTTTTAAAGCTGTACTTCATGTTCAACTCTTCTAGGCTGCTTAAATTCGATAAGACATTCGGTGGAATAATTTCAAGCTTTATGCAATAGCTCAAATCCAACAATCGTAGACAAGTCAACTGTCCTATTTCTTTGCACAATTTTCCAACATGAGAGCGTGCCAAACTAAGAATTTGTAAACCCCGTAGCTCACCGATTTTAGGTAGGACATCATCGTCATCCGTAAACATGCAATCTTCCAAACACAATGTTTGAAGATTTGTTAGGGAAACAAAAGATGGAGGCAGTAGAAGATTACGAAAACTTGTTAAATCCAGCACTTTGAGTTCCTTCATCTCTTCAAAGAAATTTTCTGGGACTTCCAGTGGCTTATCATCATTATTTACAAGAAGAAACAATTTTAGCTTTGGACATTGCAACTTTGCAGGAAGCCCAGCTGGGATAGTACTGCCGGCATCGAAAAAAATCATATTGCAATCCTCTGAAAAATCCTTCTCGGGCCATGTTTTCAACTCATTTCCCTTTGTTACTGATAAAACCTGGTGCTCTTTTCTAGCAATGTATAGAGCAGCATCACGGGCAACATCATGCATTTCGGGATATTGATCATCTTCACCGTCAAGCAATAGACAAGAGTCTTTAAGGTAATCAACTAATGAATACAATCTATTACGTGCTTTCTCCAAAGTATCCATATTTCTAAGTATACCCAAGCCAAAACTATACATCAACAAGTCTCTGAGTGAAACTCCGTTTCCTACCACAGTCATTGCACATAGCAAGAAAAATGACTTTGCCTCGTTATCACGTAACTGGTTGTAACTCCACTCTAGAACTGAGTATGATTTTTCTTGCATTTCATTCCTGTCAATCTTTTTTAGACTTTCCAAAGCATCTTTCCATGAATATTCGTTTTTACTTCTTAAAGAACTTGCAACTGAGATGATTAAAACCGGCAAACCTGAACATCTTTTGGCTACTTCAACAGCTATATTTCTTATAGCCAGATCTTTTACCACATCCCCTGCCTTCTTCTCAAATAAAATCCAACTTTCTTGCTCATGTAAAACTTCAAGCTTAAATTCATTTCGTGTACCCGTTTCGGATAACACTTCTCGAGTTCTAGAGGTTGCTAAGATTTTACATCCCCCAACAGGTTCAAGTCCCACGACCTCCAAATTAAGTTTTGTCCAAATATCATCTAAGATTATCAAAATCTTCTTGTTTCTTGTCCTTTCTTTCAAATTCAATGCTCTTCCAGCTATGGTCTCTTGTTGAAACTTCAAATCCAACTTGTCAGCAATTTCTCCTTGAATTCTTTTGGGGTCCTGGTTCTGAGAGACGGTTGCCATAGCCACCTCATCAAACAAGTGGCTTTGTTGAACATGATCAGAAACTTGTTTGACAAGTGTGGTCTTCCCCACACCACCCAATCCATACACTCCGATAATGTTGATGTCAGGTCTCAACAATTCTTTTATGATGCTATTCATAATTGATGTCCTTGATTGAAATGCCTCAGATGTGGTAGATGTGTTCCATGTCTCTGGAAGAGAAGCACGGTATGAAACTAGTTGGGTGGTGTATTTTTCACCCTCTGTCCGTAACTCGGCAACCTCTTTCTTTATTTTTGTTGATTTCCTGCCAAGTTGATGACGAGGCTTCAGATTTGCACAACACCCATGGAGACATTTCATGTTTGCTTGATGTTCTTCTTCAACGAATTTGTTTGCCTCTTCAGAGAATTTGTTTGCCTTTTCAATAACCTCGCCAACATTTTCGAACCACTTTTTGACATCGTCTTCAGCTTTTTTATTTTTTCTCTCACCTTCATCCACAGAATGCTGCACCCTGCCTTTCAGTAAATCCAAGTTCCTAACTTGAGTTTCTAGATCTGCTATCTTTGATTTGTATTGAACCACATAGCAAACTTGGCGTACGATTGGTTGAACTGTATACTCGGCAATTGTTGCAATCCAATCAGCAATAGTCATAATTTGTTCCATAACTTGCTCTCCAAAACACTTTTCTTTTCCTTTTACTTTTTTTTCCCTTTTTTTTTTTTTGTTTTTTCTTCTTTTTGACTATTCAAATTTGTGGAGTCTGAAAATGTAAACCAAATAAAATATCAGAATGAATTTATAATTGTTTATAATTACAATTCTATAAAAAAAAAGAAAATTTTCCATGGTTTAATTCAGTATTTAGATACCTAGCATCAAATTATCAAATTAATTTTCGCAAAAGGATATATGTGTCATATTATCTAAAAATTTATACATATAGCTTTTATAAGCAAATGCAGTTTTTTTCCCCATAAATAAAATAAAATCACATTTGCTATATATTTTTTAAATATACTAGTTTAATTCTATTCTTTCAATGATTTATCACTAAACAATATTTTTTTAGTATTTTCTTATTACTTATAAATATTTTTAAAATTTTAAATCCAGGTTTTAGGCAGGTTTCTTAATATTTAATATTTTTGACAAAATAAAGTTTAGATATAAATATTTTTGAACTATTGATGTTTTGCCCAGTAAAACTATACTAACTACAGAAACCCTAATCTTAACCCCAAAAAGAAATTTTAAAAAATGTAACCAAAAAAAAAAAGATTATATGCATGAGTATCTTAAAATGTTAAAAGATACATGACAACAATTTCATAAATATATATTGAAAATTGTTTTTTTTTTGGGAGAATTTATAAAAAAGTTCTCATTGTTTGTCTTTTTCAATCATCTAATTTCATTTTTTTTACTAAAAAATAAATAATATTGAAAATTAAATGTTTATAACGAGATATATAAATATTTCTTCATCAAGAATTGGGAAGAAAATTTGTACAAGTAATAACTAAAAAAAAACAATTGTACAAGTAATAGCTAAATATGGAAAAAATAATTATTTGAGAAGAACTTTTATAAAAAAAACCTTATAGATAATTTCAAAATATAAAAATATAAACCCTTAATAAATTGTTACTGTGTACAAATAATAAAATAGTAAATGTTATAAAATAAACATAATAAAATAGTAAATGTTATAAAATAAACATATAATTATTGTTTTCATAAAGAATCGGACAATATTGAACAAATAATTAACAAATATATAAAAAAATAATTATTTGAAAAGAATTTTTTATAAAAACAATATAAATAATTTAAAAACATATTTTACTAAAATAAAAATACACATATATAGATATATATATATATATATATTATGATGAGAGAATATAATATTCAAATTTATAAATTTTCTATTGTAGTGTAAAACTTGAATTTTTAGACATCCAACACAACACAAAAAGAATAATATTACATTGGTATGATATTATCATTCTTATAGTAATATCAAATGTCAATGTTTGTCACCCATTCAAATAAGAAAACTTCTTCAATATTTGATATTGATATCTCTATATATTATCATTCTTATATATGATTTTAGTTAGCTGTCTCTGTGTTTTTGTAATTATCTATATTATGAAAGAGACTACAAATAAAGCCCTCATCATTCTTACAAAACACATAATAATAGAATTATTTTCCTCCTTTAATATTCTCTTCTATATTTTTTCTTCTTTATTTTATACTAGGTTATCAGTACGAATTCCTAATCTAACTATTGCTATTTTGTTCTTGCTTGAGAAAAATCCTCACACGATTTGGACACTATCTTCCTATTTTTTATCACCATAAAATAGTATGGACTATTGATGTTTATGTGTTAGTAGACATGGTCATACACGTGGATTGGTGTTCAAATTAGTGAATGCTCAGTTAATTTGAACCCTTCATCTATGTAAAAGCATTTATGAATTTCAGATCTCTTAATAAGGTAGGTCCATTAAATTTGATATGTGTATATTGTTTGTTTATGTGATATCCGGGATAGTTTAATTTGAGCAAAGTCTTTCATTAATTGTTTATATGAATCTACTTTGAATCCTAGATTATAGTATTATTCTAGTTTGTCGTTTTCTGATCACGATCAATTTGTGTGCACGTGTATAGATCATTTTCCTTTTTTATTTTTAAATTTTCTTTACCTGTTTTCCTTTCCCCTAAAAAAAAAATTGTTTTCGTGAATATTCTAATTATTGGACTTTCTAACTTTGTTACATCTTTTTCTATGCTTATTATATCTTCAAACCACACATTAGAAAATAACCAATGCTTGGCAATGTAATGGTATCCCTCTGCCAAGAAAATTTTCTGGATCCGCCGTTGTAATGTAACTACTTTGTAAATGCATGTACTTTTGTTACAACCATATGATTTGACATGTCTGTGAATAACATCTAGAACCCATTTATAACTCGTCCTATTAAGTTATATATATATATATATATATTAATATTTTTATAAATGTATTCAATAAAATATCTTTGAACATATGCATGCGTTCGACGTCCACTTTTGCCGGTCAAGATTTCTTCGTATATTCTAATTATATATATATATATATAGATGTTAAAATCTTTTTTTTTTTTTTTTTTTTGGTGATATCCTTCATTCAACCTCTAACAATTTGGTTTTAATTTTGGACCATTTATAGATAAGAGTAAATTCTATATTTTAATAAATTATACATTTTTAGGTTCCATCCTAAAAAACTTTACTTCTACAAAATAATAATTATATGCATATTGCAAAAAAAAATATGGTACATTAAAAATTTAAAATGACATAAAATATATATGTAAAGTTGTTTGAGAATCATACATTTAGAGTTTTTACAATATTTATGAACTTGCTATATATAATACTTAGCCGGCATGGACACCTTCTTATCGAAGCTAAATATTCAAATAACAAATTAAATTATTTGCAAATTTTTTCTTAATGAAAGAAAAGTAAAACTAGATTGATTGAGGATTGTATATGTTGTGTTAGATAGTAAAATTTTTTAACTACAAATCTACTAAATTATAGCCTCCTCGTAGTTATAAAATTATATTAGTTCCAATCATATGACTATAGAAAGGTTTTACTGTATATTGTTGAAATATTGCCTCATGTTTTATATGTACTGATGCTATGATATATACATATATATATATATATATATATATGTATATCTTGTCTCTAATAAATCGAATCATATAATTATGTAACAACTTGTGTAACACCCTGCCTTCTTTGGTGGACCTATAATTCTTTGTCAATATTATTCCCAATTTAATTACTACTCTTGATATATAGATTTTTGTTCAGAGCCCCCGAGGAAATCATCTATTATAGGATTGCTCTCGCCTAAGCAAGCTTAATTTAAGAATTCTTTCAAACCTTGAAGCTAACCACTTTTAAAAGGCTCCGGTGTTATGAGAGTGACTATCATTAAATTTGAACTATATCTTGATCTACTCTCGAACGATGTTGGATTGGACACCAAATAGCCTATCAATTCCCACACACGCCGACACTGGTCATCACAATCCATATTCTTTGAGGCCTAGCATCTTTGCTGAGACATTTTCGACTGAGTACAAGCACTAATACTATTTGTAGCAACTCGTATCTACTGGTAAACTTGTCTCTCTCCGCAGATATTATCCTTAATTTAGCCATCGCACTCAGTGTAGGGGTTTTTTGTTAAAGCTTCCTAGGATTGCTCTCGCTTGAGAACTTGAGAACTCTTAACTTAGGAGTTCTTTAAAACCTTGAAGCCAACTGCTTTGAAAAAGCCTCAGCATTATGAGAGTAACTATTATTACATTTGAAACATCCCTTAATCCATACTCGAGCAATGTGACATTGCATACCAAATAGTCTGCCAATGCCCCGTACTTGCTCACACTGGTTCTCACAACAAGACCATTTATGGTCCTATGCACTCACACTAATTGTCATAAATTGTCTTGATAACTACTTGAAATTTTAAAATTTTGATCGAGTTTAAACAATAACACCATTTATGGGTCATAAGGACCATTTATGAGTCCTAGGTTTATGTAACATCTTGTCTCTATTAGCATCTCACTCTCTACTGATATTGTTCCCAATTTATCCACAAGACTCTTGATGGTATGGGATTTTTTGTTCAGACTTCATAGAATGTCACCCATCTTAGAATTGCTTCCATTAAAGCACGCTTAACCTAAAAGTTTTTTCAAACCCTGAAGCCAAATGCTTTGAAAATGCCTTGGTTGTTAAAAGAGTAACTATTTTACATTTGAACCATTATCATTCCATACTTAGGCAATGTGGGATTAGATACTGGTTATCCTTATCAGTAAGGTAGGCTACTAGTGCCTCTTACCTGCCCATATTTATTCTGGTAGTCTCACATCGAACCGTCACTAGTCATCACCATATACCGTAGTGTATTGTTCACTAATTTTGGCCATTTTTGCCCCGCATTCTTCTGGACTCATAGGTCTTACAATACAACTCCCTTAAGGCCTAATGTTCTTGCTGGCACACTTATAGCCAAGTATAGGCTCTAATATTGTCCACCGATATTATCTCCAATTTATCCACTGCACTTTAGATGGTTTGGGATTTTTTGTTCAAACTTCCTAGAAGATCACCCATCTTAGGATTGTAAATAGGCTCAAGTAGCTTAGAATCAACTCAAGCTAGGCTTAATTTTAGCTCGATGAAACTTAACTCATAAAAAAAAGAGCTAAGCTTGAACAATAAATGAAGCTTTTGAGTCGAGAAATAGATTAAGCTAGTGAGTAGCTTAAATTTATCATATATATGTATTTATATAAAAATTATATCATGAATTTAAGCACATTAAGTATTTATATTATAATGTATAAACAATATTTTTTATATTTTAAATTTATAAATTTTTAAAAATAAATTGATTTTATAATAAAATTAATAGAATCAATGGAACTTATTGATTATTAATAATAACATTTTTATTTTAAAAAAATAAATATTCAAGTTTTTAAATTTTCATAACGTGACTAGTCAGCCGAGCTAAAATCAAATTTTTTATGAGCGAGCTGAGTCGGGTTTAAGTAAGTGATTTCAAAATTTATGAACTTAAACCAAGCTTAAGCACTCATAAAATTATGTGAGCCGAGCTTAAGAATGCTACTACTCAGTTCGACTCAATTCTTTTATACCCTTACCCATCCTATCATTGCTTGCACTAGAGTAGGCTTAGCGTAAGAGTCTTCCTACGTTGAAAGCAAACGTTCTAAAAAACCCTTAATTGTTAAAAGAGTGACTTATTTACATCTGAATCATCCTTGTTTCACACTAGGCGATGTGGAATTGAACACTAGTTAGCCTTGCCAATAAAGCAACTTACCAATATCCTACACCCAACCACACTATCCTATAGTAGCCTTACGCTGAACTGCCCAATCTATTATTTACTGATTTTGGCCCTTCGGGCTCCTAGATCTTACAGTTTAACTTTTTAAATAGTCAAGTTTTTGGTTTGGCATGTATAACATTATGTAGAACTCAATGACACGAGTACATAAACTAGTGGCATATTAAATTCTGACATATGATTAAAAAGTTATAGCTTTAAAAATTTTTGAGCATAAATAGTTTATTTATGTCCAAACTAATCCAATTTTCTTATTAATATGAGATTTAAGTCTAGAATAGTTAGTAATTACTATTTTATTTAAGGGAAAATTACCCATTATTTAATTCAATATTTAGCTACTTAGTGTAACAGCCCAGACCACCCGCCTCAAGATATTGTCCTCTTTGGGCTCGGCCCGCACGGTTTTGCTCTTCTCGACCCCAGTACAATGGTGGGTCACAGGAAAAGGCCTCTTAGTGGTTAGGGGTCCCACCCCTACACCTGCTAGTCCCACTAGCCCGGGCCTCCCAGGCCCAACCAAGATATTGTCCTCTTTGGGGTATTCCAGGCCGTAGTCCCCCTCAAGGTTTTACGTTCATAGGATCTTTCACCTGGAAGGCCTCTTAGTGGTTAGGGGTCCCACCCCTACACCTGCTAGTCCCACTAGGCCGAATCTCCCAGACCCAACCAAGATATTGTCCTCTTTGGCAGTGGAAGCATACCTCAAGGTTTTACGTTCCCGACCCCTTTCAACGGTGGGTCACAGGAAGGCCTCTTGAAGGGAAAGGTATCCACACGCTTATAAGCCATACTTTGTTTCCCTTTCCAACCGATGTGGGATGTTACAATCCACCCTCCTTAGGGTTCAGCGTCCTCCCTGGCACACCGATCCGGGTCCGGCTCTGATACTACTGTAATAGCCCAGACCACCCGCCTCAAGATATTGTCCGCTTTGGGTCCGGCCCGCACGGTTTTGCTCTTCCCGACCCCAGTACAACGGTGGGTCATAGGAAAATGCCTCTTAGTGGTTAGGGGTCCCACCCCTACACCTGCTAGTCCCACTAGCCCGGGCCTCCCAGGCCCAACCAAGATATTGTCCTCTTTGGGGTATTCCAGGCCGTAGCCCCCTTCAAGGTTTTACGTTCACAGGATCTTTCACCCGGAGGGCCTTTTAGTGGTTAGGGGTCCCACCCCTACACCTGCTAGTCCCACTAGCCTGGACCTCTCAGGCCCAACCAAGATATTGTCCTCTTTGGCAGCGGAAGCATACCTCAAGGTTTTACGTTCCTGACCCCTTTCAACGGTGGGTCACAGGAAGGCCTTCTAGAAGGGAAAGGTATCCACACGCTTATAAGCCATGCTTCGTTCCCCTTTCCAACCGATGTGGGATGTTACACTTAGCATCAAATCATCAAATTAACTTTTGGGAAAAGTATTTTTCATGTTTTTTTAAATATTTATGTAGCTTTTTATGAATAAATGTAATCTTTAGAAAAACAAAAACATAATTTCTATATATTTTTCAATCCTAGTTTGCTCCAAAAAACAATTAGGAGTTTAAATATATTCATTTCACGTTTTATTATACAACAATATTTTCTTATTTCTTGTAAATATTTTTATTTATGTTAATTCAGATTTTATTTTAAGTTTTATAAACTATATATTTTCTTTTACAAAAATAAGTTTAGATAAAAATATTTTTAAAGTATTGGCCCTAAGCTATATTAATTACCTAAACCCTAAATCATAGGGAAAAAAAAATTGTAACTAAAAATCATTATATAGGTGCTTGAGAATTGAAGTAGCATAAAGGTGATAAATTATATGAAGTATTTTCGGCATTCCGGATAAATTAGAAATAATTTAGGAAAATCGATTAACTTAGATTTGATTAACGTAGATTTAATTTCATAAATAAGGGAATTTCATATTTCATTTCCATCTATGTTTAGGAACCTTTTTAACTATGGAATTTTAGTGATTTGTAATTTTTTGTTTTCTTAATTTATGTATTAGAATTTTGTATGCCTACATATACTTAGTATTGGTGGAGGTAATGGGGGCTGATGATGAATAATATTTTGAGGTTTCTTTTTTTTTTTTCTCAATTTTTATCAAATTCACTGGTATTCTGTGGAATCAACAACTCTTTAATTTCTAAATCTTGGTTATTCGTAAATTAATTTAGATTATCGTTATAAGTTTTTGTGAGATTTTACCATTTTTTACGCTTCTACTCTGCATCAATTAGTATCAAAGTCTGGTTAGCGTTCTCCATAGCATAGAGAAACGCCGCCTTGGAAATGCTTCTCTGCCTACGATGAGTAGATAGATGAAGAGTATGAACATATATAGCAAAATCACGAAAGTATAATAACACATGGATCTATTTGGTGTGTTGCCCCACTTGAGGGGATTCGATTTTGAAGAGGATAAATCCGTTGATTTTGATTCTGATCCAATTTTCAGTGAGGAGCAAGTTGAAGAAAATCAATTTTCATCTTGATTTTCTTGGAATTAAGATTCATTGTTTGAAAATTTCAAACAATTAAGTTGATCTAGTTGCCCTATGTGAAGATTGATGATCGAGATTTCAAAAGTTTCCAACTATGCAATCAATAGTTTTAGATTTCTAGAAAATTAAAATATTCTAAATATATATATTTTTTATTTGGAACGGAAGATTCCAATTTTAAAATTGCAGCTTGAGGACAAGTTGCTTCCAAGAAGGGAAGAATGATGTAGCATACAAGGCAATAAATTATACGGAGCATTTTGAGCATTCCGAATCCGGATAAATTAAAAATAATTCATGAAAATTAATTAATTTAATTTTAATTTCGCAAATAAGAAGATTTAATATTTTATTTTTATCGTTGTTTAAGAATCTTTTTAACTATGCAATTTTAGTGATTAGTTATCTTTGGTTTTCTTAGTTTATGTATTAGGGATTTTTATGCCTACAAATGCTTAATATTCGTGGTTGTAATGGGGAATTGATGATGAGTAATATTTTGAGTTTTTTTTCTCAATTTTTATCAAATTCTTTGGTTTTCTACAAAATCAGCAAGTCTTTGATTTCTAAATCTAAGTTATTCATCGTAAGTGAATCCACAAATTTAGATTATTGTTGTATGTTTTTTGAAATTTTTATCATTTTCTTTTGCGTTTCCATTCTGCATCAAGAATCTAGTGATGTTAAATGTTAAATGATATACATGAGTGATCCCAAAAAATAATAATAATAATAATATGCAAGCATAAATTATCACAAATATATAAATATATTTATATATATATATTCCATGCTTGTCTTTTTCTTCATTATCTAAATTCACTTTTTTATAATAAAATAAAAAATATAAATATTGAAAATTAAATGTTTACAAATAGATACATAATTATTTTTTTCGTAAAGAATTACGAAAATTTTGAACAAATCATAATAAAAAAAATGTGAAAAGATTTTTTTTTTATATAGAAATGATAATCATTCTACAAAAAAGAAAATGCATATGAATAATTTAAAAATATTAAAATATAATTTTATTGAAAAGAAAATATTAAAAATTGTTCTTGTGTACAAATAATGAGAAAGTAAAATTTGACAAATAAATATATCATTAATTTTTTCATAAAGAACCAGAAAAAAAAAAGTTGAACCAATAATTAGAAATACGAAAAAAGAATTATTACACAAGATTTTTTTTATAAAAAGCCATATAAATAATTTTAAAATATATTTTATGAAAAATATTAAAAAAATTGTTCTTGTGAGAGAATATAATATTTAAATTTTCAAAATCTTCTATTGCGATGTAAAACTTAAATTTGAGACATGCAAAACAAGACAAAAAGAAAAGATTATGTGACAATTTCGGATAAACAGCACCTTAATTAAAATATCTTCCTAAACATAACTTTTTTTTTCCTATTTTTCTTTTCTTTACTCCGACCAAGTTTAGTTTTGAATGATTAAAAAAAAAAATATTAGTTTTTGAAGACTCACAAATGGATCATATATTAAAATATTAATTAATTAACAAATGAAATCATTTTTATTCAACAAGATCCAAATCCAAACCAAATAAGATATAAAAGTAGTCTATTAAAGATGATATAAGAAAGGTTTTTCATTAAAAAAAGAAAAAAAAAAAAAAAAGGATGATATAAGAAAGAGAACGAGTTGCTTACCCAAACTGATTAAGCTCGGGCGCTAGCTAGTCGATCACTTGCTCGCTTACTTCTCCCTTCTTTTGCTCCTCCACCTTGTCTTACCTCATAAATATCTTTTAGGCCTTTCATTTCTTTACATACTCATACTATTTAAGAAAATAATAAAAAAAAAAGAAAGGAAAAAATGATAAAAGCAAGCCACAGCTACACATATTTTAAGAAAGGTAAAAGGGGTGATGACTGATGAGTGGTATATAGTGGGCAAGCATGTGAATAATATACCATACCCACTAATTGAATGAAAAAAGTAAATGGACATAAGTCACATGACATGCCTTTCCGTGAATGCAAATAAGCTGATTTTAATGTATTCGACTCACAAATTTATCAATTACCAGCATGGATGCACATACACCATCTCATTCTGTGTTTAATAGATTCTCCTTTCACCAATTGAAAATTGACCTGCCAAAGAAATTAAAAAAAAAAAAAAAAAGAAAAGAAAAGAAAAGAAAAGGGTATTGTTTCTGTCTATGATATAAGAGAGAATCATGCTTCTTCTTCTTCTTCTTTTTTTCATTTTTTTTTTTTTTAGGTTGTGCAATTTGTATTTGGAATATATTCATTTCTCTCAATACCACATCTTTTATTCTTTGTGCTTTACATTATTATATTCTTTTTTGTGTCGTGAAAGTGGTGGTGGGAATACTATACTAACTAACACCTTTTCCATGTTCAAATGTGCCAATTTATTGTAATTTTAACATTCATAAAACATGTATGATCAATATCAAATCAAAATCTTATCTCTCGATCAAATTTGGGACTCTCAATTTTTGCAGCAACACAAGTAGATGCTTCCACTTCATCTGCTTGCATTCAGCCTTATTTCCGCATAATTATCCCAAACTTGTAATTTAATACCTCATGCAGTTACTACTATGTTCACCAACCCGTACACAAAATTCGATAATATTTAATTAGTTAAGGAAATTCGTTGCCTTCAACTACTGCTTTATTATATGCGGAGATCTCGTCAATCATTCAACTGTTCATCACCAGCTGATAATTTTGTAAGTTTCAAATACTTACTTTTTTATTAATTTTAAATTTATTTGAAGCATCTTTTAAGGGTACCATGTTAATTTGGGAGGAGGTAGGGGGGCCATGTCTTCTGTTATTTGGCTGACCCTTGGCTGTTGGGCAGCATAGCATGCCCGAAGTCGCCCGGTAGTGTGTGTATATATATATATATATATATACCCACCACTTATTTAATTAGTTTGAACTTTTTATATAAGAATATTACCTTCTAATTTAAAAGTGTGGGGAATTAAAAAACTACCGTCTTCTTTTTTCTTCAACGAAAATCTCTTCTAAGATGTTACAAATTTTTGAAGCTGCAAGAAGCAATTAACCATAGACAATGGGAAAAGATCCCTCAGTCTACTACATTTGCTAACCTTTATCATCCTTACCTGTTATTTCCTAGTTAAGCATAACATACACTTTCCCTTTGCTGGAGACATTTGTCCAGACCCATCAAAGTTCCTTTTCTGGAACCCTAAACAAATCCTGATCCCAGAAACACCCTACCGAACTGTAGTATAGAAAATTCGACAGTATCTCCCCTAAGAGTAGAACATGCCCCAAAACTTTCCTGTACGAAAAGGCACTCCTATATGTTATCACCTTATCTCTCCCACCTTACTACAATGATTTCCACAATTTACAGCACTTTGATGTCAAACTCTTTATAGATACATGTATTAGAAATAATTTAAAACACAAAATACCTTTAACTATTCACGTCCGCCTACAATACCCATTTAGTGCCATACATTTCAAATATCATTTTACAATATACCAGCGCGTAATATATAAAGTAAAGTAAAACAATCACCACACCAACAATAATAATAATAGCAATCATTTTAACGATAATAATAGTATTAATATAACTTGTAACAGTCCAGACCACCCGCATCAAGATATTGTCCGCTTTGGGGTATTCCAGGCCGTAGCCCCCCTCACGGTTTTGTTTCTGCCAGTCCCACTGGCAAAAGGCCTCTTGAAGGGAAAGGTATCCACACGCTTATAAGCCATGCTTCGTTCCCCTTTCCAATCGATGTGGGATGTTACAATCCTCCCCCCTTGGGGCCCAGCGTCCTCGCTGGCACACCGATCCGGGTACTGGCTCTGATACCACTGTAACAGCCCAGACCACCCGCATCAAGATATTGTCCGCTTTGGGGTATTCCAGGCCGTAGCCCCCCTCACGGTTTTGTTTCTGCCAGTCCCACTGGCAAAAGGCCTCTTGAAGGGAAAGGTATCCACACGCTTATAAGCCATGCTTCGTTCCCCTTTCCAACCGATGTGGGATGTTACAATCCTCCCCCCTTGGGGCCCAGCATCCTCGCTGGCACACCGATCCGGGTACTGGCTCTGATACCACTGTAACAGCCCAGACCACCCGCATCAAGATATTGTCCGCTTTGGGGTATTCCAGGCCGTAGCCCCCCTCACGGTTTTGTTTCTGCCAGTCCCACTGGCAAAAGGCCTCTTGAAGGGAAAGGTATCCACACGCTTATAAGCCATGCTTCGTTCCCCTTTCCAACCGATGTGGGATGTTACATAACTTGTCCGAGAATTACCATATTACGATATATGCCCGAAGGCAATCATACTTATCCGAAAGCAATCATCTATCCCTGCCCAAGGGCTATCTCACCTGCCCAAAGGTTACCACCTGTCTAAGGACTTATACTTGCCCGATTGCTGTCTTTCTTGCCCGTAGGTTGTGATACTTGTCCAAATGTACCATATAATAATAGTAATAATAATAGCAATAATGAATAAATAAATAATAAAAACATCAATACTCACATTAACAACATTAATAACAATAATGTAATTAAAACAATTAATAATAGTGATTATAATAATGATTGACCATATTAATGATAAATAATAATAATAAATGAAAATAATTGTAAACGAAATCATGATATATAATACTAACAATATTAATAACAAGAATAATACTAATAATACTAATAATAGTGATGATAATAAAAGAAATTAAGTATAATGTTAGAAAATCATATTATGAATAGGTAAAATAATATAAGGTAAAATAATATTTTAAAATTTAAAACATATTATGAAATATACACTCATATAGGAGGTAAAAACGATACCTCTAACATGCTGTGCAATCCATGATTCCAGTTGTCGCCGGCACCGAGCTACCAATACAGTCCTAGATTGTTGCTTAGATTGGCATCCGATCCCCTGAACTCGTAGGCAACATAGTTACAAGCTAGCTTTTTATGGACCACATCGGACCGTCGCTCTCATGCGGTGTAATATATACAAACATAACATAATATAACATACACACACATATATATATATATAGATACTTGATACACATATTATATACCAGTGGTGCCGGATGGTACCTGACATCCCAAAACACCACTTGATGGGGAGGTTAAAGACAGAAACCTACATCCGGCAGCCTTGGTATCCCAACAGCGCCAATGCTATAACTCTCAATCCTGGCCATGGAGGGCGGCTACGGCCAATATCAAACATGCTTGCCCTCGGTCCAATGGCAACCACGGGAGAGTATACAACCTACGTGCTCATCACATCCGCACGCATGCTAATCACATTCATAACTACAGAACACTGGTATGTGTATGGTGCATCGAAAATCGATAAAATTTATAATATTATAAAATTTGAATTTTTATAAAATACAATCAAATTTATGCACTTTTACCAAATCCATAAAATCTCATATTGTCTCGTTAATCCATCATCATGAATCCATCAATTTACATAATCCATCTCTACCATTAGAAAATCAAGTTTATGAATAAATAAAGTAATTAATTAATTAATTAACTAATGCATAAATATATTTTTGGAAATACTAAATTTTAAATAAATATTTTTCTCCAAATTCATGAAATCAATTTACACCAAAATATATATATATATATACATAAAAAATCATACATAATTAAAATCACATAAATGCATTATTTATGCACCAAAGTTTTAACATTTAAATCAACAGTAAATTTAATAAATATTAAACCATAATTTCATAAAATTAACCTTTTCCACAATAATTCAATTCCATAAATAAATAAATAATTAAACACATAAACTTATTTTTTATCACAGTAATTTAATATAATTAATTCCTCAAACCTTCAAATCAATTCATACCAAATATCATTAGAACCAGATACCATTTCACATATAATTAAGTATATAAAGATACATTCTATTAGATGCCATAACCTCACAATAAAATTAAAAATAATTTAACAACAATTTAAATTTACTGCTTCGCAACTTTTGGAAACATTAATTCAAGACCACATTTATACAATTCAACATAATTTGGCATCTTCAATATAAATAACAATTATTTAAATATTAAATAGATACATTTTCCAGATTACCACATAAAAAAATAATATTTCATTCAAAAATGGCATTTTTCAAAATACTCCATCATAATTCGCAAATGAGATACCAATAGAAACCTAAAGAGATGAGAAATATGTTACCAACCTCCGTTGGGCTCAATTCAACTAGCAATGGTCGAAAAATGGACAGAAAGTTTTGACCAAAGTTCAACTCATCATATCTCCCAAATCGTAAGGAATTGAGCTGAATAGACCTCAAATTTGAGTTTAGGAGGTTCAAAAATGGTGGAAAGGAGTATCAATTTGACCGATGGTGGTTGGATCACCTTAAAATTGGCCTTGCCATCATCGGCTATGGAGGCCCGATTTGGGCTCGTCAGGCTATCGGCCACGTTTTCCATCGACTTTCCACATGTTCGGCGTGTGTCAGCAATTAAGGGTCTGGAGAGGGGTGTTTTCCAGTTGGCCAAGAGGGAGAAGGAAAGTGAGAAGGGGAGAGAGAGGAAGAAAGGAAGAAGAAGAATAAGAAGAAGAAGAAAAACACCGGGGAGGGTGTTTTCCCCGGGGGGGGAAAAAGAAAAAGAAATGCAAAAATAAATGATAATATAATAATATTATATTATATTTGGGGATGACACGTGGTTCTTTATAAATGCGACACATGATGCATCCTATTTGGTGACACATACTATACTTAAAAGTCTCTTTTAAATATTATATTATCCGGTAAAATCAGTCTGGGGAAAAATAATCATAACTTTATAGATCCATAACTTTTCAACTGTATATCCAAATTGGACGTGCCACCAGTGTACAAATTTGTCTCGACAAGTATTTTACAACCATACATGAGTCAAAGCTAGATTTCACAAAAAAAAAAAGTCAAACTCGACACCCTTGGACAGTTTGGACCGCAAATTGTTTTGCTCATAACTTTCAAACCGTAGTACTATTTTCGGCGTGCTACAAGTTTACAAATGTGTACTTCGCAATGGTTCCATGATTAACATGAAATTCCATCCGGAGCAAGAAGTCAAAATTTAACCATATTGGTCAAGGACAGTCAAACTTGGTCAAACTCGGTCAACGCAAAAAAATTTTCGATATACTTTAAGACAGGGTGTTACACATTGGTTAAAGCTAATGACTCCAAGTTAGGGAAGGCAAAATGAGTACTCCTGGAGTGCCAATTGATTTATTAAATGCTATGCTTAATATCAGCATCATGGTTATGGATGCTTAGATGCTTTAATTGAGGAAATCCCTAATTGTCTAGCTGCAAACACAATTACAAATTAACTTTCAGATTTATTTAGATTCATTTTGACACTTTGATCCAGTTGATCATTTCTTGAGAATTTGAGTTTCAACGTCACCAAGCTTCCATTTAGGATACATGGTGTCAACACTTATTACAAATCTCTCTAACTTATTGGAGAATAAGTTTGTCAGCAAAATATCAACATTGGAACATGTATGTTTGTCAAGGTGCATTGCCGTTATATTAGGTGTTGTATGTGTTAGTCCTAGCCAGCAACTCAGTTATATTTGTTGTGCCACATTAACATCGCAGTTGTAAAGAAAGTGGGGTCTCGGTAGCAGAGCTAGCTTATGCTTTCTTTTTGTATAAATATCACTAAACAAAGTAATAAAAGTAAGGACGTCTATTTAGAAAACCAAGAAGCTTCCAGATCCTTTTATTTTCTTTCCCTTTTTTTTCTTTTTTCTTTCTATTTTTCCTTCTTACCAAACAATATTCTTTCTCAAATTTCTCATGCTATTAGAGCAGAGACTGCGTTCAACAATGCTGAATTACTGTCTCAAGTCTCAACTATGGCTAACGAAGTTGCATCTATAGTGATCGATCACGGTACAAAGGCTTTCTCATAAAAAAAATTTTGATTCTTTAATTACTGTCTCATCATTTCCAAGTAATATAATAAAATTGAATGATGAGAATTTTCTGGTTTGGAAATCACAAATTTTACAAACTCTTAAAGGATATAAGCTCGATAAGTTTTTTTTTTGTGTGACGAACCATGTCTTATGGGTGAATGTGTTTCTAAGGACAAAGAAGTTACTGAAGAAAATCTACCTAAATACACACTTAAGCAACAGGTCTGGATTTTACAAGATCCATTTATTCAACAATGGTTCATTCTTTCTATCAATGTGAGCAAGCTTGGAATATTGTTGGCCTACAAACATTGTGAAGGATTTGGTCTACTATAGAAGAAATTATGCCCCTCAATCATAAGTTGCTATGCTTCAGCTCAGGAATCAATTGTAAACTATACAAAAAAGTTCAATGAAAGTGATAGATTTTTGCACAAAAAAGAAATGAATTGCAAATCTATTAATTGCAGGGGGTTTCTTTATCTCAGAGAAGGAGCTTGTGATGTGTATTCTGACTGAGTTAGGATAAAGTAAGAAACAGTCTATACAAATTACATAAGTCGGCGTCCTTTACCAAGTCTTTAAGAGGTATGAAGTTATTTTGCGCATTATAATCCTGTAACAATGTTCAATTCTGCCAATCTGGCTTATGCCTTTAACACTTGAATATAATTGACTCCTTCTGTACCTCAATTGAGTGAATTTACGATGCAATTGTCTAGTTCCTCCTCTACATAAACTCATATTCACTCAATAGGTTTCCAAGTCAAGAACCAGATGAACATTATATTTCTTTGGTCCTAGAGGTGTTGAACATAATTAATTTGATGAAAATAGAAGAAGGTATTATGGTAGAGGCTGTGGCCGAGACACAAGAGGAAGAAACTTTAGGCCTCAATGTCAAATTTGCACTATGTTTGGTTGTACCACAAACACATGCTATTATAATGCAGGTAGCTCAATATTTCATAATTCAGGTGTTCCAAATAATGGTGGATTTCATAATGCTTTTAATGAAAGTCATGGGGTTTTTCCTCAAAATTCTTTTGGTGCAAATAATGGAAGTCTGTTTCTAGGTTTTGGAACTATTGGTGCAAATACTAGCTGTTGGAATACTCAACTGTCATAGTTTTCTTACATTGGTTTCAGTGACTCTTATTTGGGTGGTAACATACCATAAGGTGCTAACAATTTTGGTACAGGTTTTGGTTTTCAAGGCAATATTGGTTTTATACCTCAAGGAAAGTTTAAGAATGTGTTGTGTCTCATAATTTTAAGTTGAAATAATGCAACCTATAACATGCCATTACTCATAGGTGGTTCATGTGAGGACCAGTATGGACGAATGAGGGATACTGGCCTGGGTATAAATTAGGAATGTTTCAAATGTAATTATAGTTACTTTCATAACATTGAGAACTTTTTAGAACTCTAATGTTAAGTATGCTTAGGCCTCTTGGAAAGCTCTAAATCGAAAAATCAAATAATAAATGTGGTAGCTAAGTTGGGGATAGTATTGATAGAGAATGTCAGGTCCGTCAATGGAGACAGGGTGTTACAAATGGCATCAGAGCCTATACTCTAAAAGTGTGCTAGTGAGGACATAGGGCTCCAAAGGGGTCGGATTATGACAACTAGTATGGATCACACATCGTCCAGATGTGGGTCAAGTATGGTTTAAATGTAATGATAATCACCCTCATAATGCCGAAATCTTTTCAAATTTGCTGACTTCAAGGTTCAAAAGAACTTCAAAGTTAAGCATGTAGATCAAACTTACACACCATCCAGGTGTGGATTAAGGATGGTTCAAATGTAATGATAGTCACTCTTATAACACCGAAGCCTTTTCAGAGTTGTTGACTTCAAGTTCAAAAGAACTTCAAAGTTAAGCGTGCTTAGGTGAGAGTAATTCGAAGATAGGTAATCTACTAGAAAGCTTTAAATAAAAAATTCCATAATGATTACAGTGGCTAAATTGGAGACAATATCAACAGAAAATGATAGGCCAGTCCATGCCGAGTGACAGGTTTGCTAGTGAAGGTAGATATTATAATTTACTATACTCCAATTCAGTGGGAAAGTTACAATTTGCTTCAAGTTGATACCATGAGAATTCAAGAATATTGGTCAAAATCATGTCTTTGAGAATTCAAGAGGCAATACTGGTCAAAATCTTGTTGACAGGAATTTGCAGCTACACCAGTATTAGTTGGAGATCCCAACTAGTATTTTAATAGCATCACCACAAATCATGTAGTTTCTGATAGTGAAAATTTGTCTTAGCAAATTGATTACGATGGAACCAACAAATTACTTGTTAAAAATGGCTAAGGTCTTGATATCGCAAGTGTAGATAATGCTTCTATTTCTTCCTTTACCTATCCAAATTATGCTATGTTGTTAAAGGTGTTTTTGGTGGTACCAAATATTGCAAAAAATTTACTCAGCATCTCAAAAATGACTTTGAATAATAATGTTATGGTTGAATTTAACAATACTCACTATTTGATTAAGGACGAATGGATAGGAGTAGTTGTTCTCAAAGGGTGCTTAAAGATGGCTTTAAACAGCTTCTCAAAACTGACTTTGGATAATAATATTGTGGTTGAATTTAGTGATACTCATTGTTTGATTAAGGACAAACAAATGGGAGCAATTATTCTTAAAGGGATGCTTGAAGACGCCTTACACAAGATACATGTTCCATATCAAAATAATTCAAAATGGCTATGTTCAAGTAGCTTCCTGGGGAGTTGCAGAAAGAAGTAACGGACCGGATTTTTCAAGTGCTCTAACTAAACAAAGTATTACAGCTTGTGTTTGTTTGGGATTTTAGAATCTCATAGTTCTAACTATGTAGTTGATAACCAAAACAACATTGTAACTTGTATTGTGGTTGTTGAAGATGATTGTAAGGAAGATATTGCTCAAAGCAAAGTATCTAGTGCTCCTAATAAAATTGCTAGTAACAATGAAGATGTTCATGTTACAAGCAGCAATGTTGTTGATTTAAAAATTTTACCTCAAAGATTAGGACATGCTCCTTCTCTTGTATAAACTAATGTAGAAGTTCAATAAAAATTCAGTATTTGTGAAGCTTGTCAACATGGTAAAGGTCACATGTGTACTTTTTGTTTATCCGATAATTGAACCACGGCTCCACTTGAGTTGGTCCATACTAATATCCAGAATCATCTCCCTCACCTTCTAGGAAAGGTTTAGATATTACATTCATTTTGTCAATGACTTTTCTCAATTCACCTGGGTTTATCATCTTAAACTAAAATCAGAGGCTCTTTGAGCTTTTAAACAATTTCTGGCTATGATAGAGAGAATGTTCAACACAAAATTAAAATGTTTCATTACAGATTGGGGGGGCATGTACAGAGCTTCCTTACCTTATCTCGCAAGTCTTGGTATCAAGTTCAAACATTCTTGTCTTCACACCCACCAAAAAAATGGTAACGCTAAAATAAAACACAAACATATTGTGGAAGTAGGTGTGTGTCTGCTATCTCAAGCTAGTATGCCTCTTTGGTGGGAAGCATTTAGTTATGCTGTTTATCTCATTAATAGATTACCTACAGCAGTTCTACTTTTTCAAAGTCCTTATCAAGTTCTATTTAAAAAGGTTGCTTTGATTTCTTGAAAGTGTTTGGTTGTGCTTGTTTTCCACTTCTAAGAGCTTATAACAAGCATGTTTTCATTAGCTATGGTGATACTTACAAGGGGTATAAATGTTTAAACAAAATTAGAAACATTTATATCTCAAGAGTGTGAATTTTAATGAACCAAATTTTCATTTCAAATCTAGTTTTAGTTCTCTAACTTTGGAAATGTTGATATTAAAGTATCATATTCAAATGCTCAACTAGTATTGCTGAAAAATGTTGTAGCTTAGCTAAGATTCAGTTCGATAAGTTCTTCTGAACATGCCCACAGACACAATGCTGGTTCAATTCTTACTTTTTATGATAAATCTGATAAAGCTTGTTTTTCTACTCATGATGGATCAAACGATCAAAATGAATCATTAACTCAATCTACATCTCTCAATGGTCCAACATCAGATCGTTTAGCTAGTTCAATCTGTTCCAAAAATAGAGAAATTACAAATGAGCAAACTAATACTTTTGATTCATCAATGGCCTCAAGATCAGTAGCAAAATGTACTTTCAAATGGTCAAAATACTTTAAGTACTCAGTTTAAGGACAACAATGATATTTCTAGAGGGTCAAGTTCAAGAATTCAAACACATATTTATCCTCCATTTCAAATTTCATATGACAAGCTCAATTCCATAGCAACCATTCGTTCTACCAACAAGTTTACAACTCAGAAAGGTTTCCAAAGTAATTTCTTTGATAACGAATTCTTATTCTACACATCCAATGCATACACAATCCAAAGATGGGCTCATCTGAAGATTCTCAATCTATTACAGAACCTACGTCCATTAAAGAAGCTTTGAATAATCCAAAGTGGAAAGAGGCCATGGACCTTGAATATGACCCTTTGATGAAAAATGGTACCTAGACTTTAGTTCGATGCTCTTCTAATATGAATATTGTTGGCCATAAGTGGGTTTTTAGAGTTTAACAAAATGCACATAACAAAATGCACATGGTACTCTTCAAAGTTGTAAAGCGTGGCTTGTTGCAAAGGGATATCATCAATGTTCAGGATTTGATTTTAATAAAACATTAGTCTTGCCATCGACCAGTTGCAATCAAGTTAGTCTTAAGTATTACAATCTTTTTACATTGGCCAGTCAACTAACTAAGACTTTAATAATGCATTTTTAAATGGAGACTCACAAGAGGTGGCTTATATGTCATAATCATAAGGATATGGGTATATAGCAATGCCTTGCCTTCTTATGTTTGCAAGTTACACAAAACCTTTTATGGCTTAAAACAAGCCACAAATGCTTGGCTTGACAAACTTAAAGGAGTCTTGACTAACAAAGGGTTTAAAAACTCCGATGCAGATTATTCGTTGTATAACACTCCAACCCGAGAAAATGCCTCAGTTTGAATTTTTAATGAAGTTTGAGTAAGGTTGATCGGATTGACTAAGTGGGTCCACGATTGACTTTTTAGTATGGGTGAAGTTTCATATTGTCCGAGGAACCATGGTAAAGTACTCGTTGACACGAGTTCGTAAACTAGTAGTATTTCAAAGATGGAGCTACGGTTTAAAAGTTATGAGCGAAACAAGAAACAATCTGAATTGGTCAACAAGTTCAGTGTTGACTTTTTTTTTTTTTCGTTGGATAGTTCGGTAGGGTTTCCCCTAGGATCAGGGTTTATCTAGGATTTCGGAATGGGATCCAGTATGGGTCCTGACAGTTGTTTGTTTTAAAAATAAAGTCTGTATATCTTTTTATTTTGGTGTATGTGGATGATATAATAGTTACAGGACTAGATTTCAAGTCTATCCAAGATCATTATAAGTCTCAACTCCCAGTTTTCGTTAAAGGATTTAAAAATTTTGAATTTTTTTCCCAGAAGTTAAGGTAACCATGAATCACGATAGTATGTTGCTCAATCAAAATATGCAAGAGATTTGCTTAAGAAAACAAGAATGGATGGTGCAAAAGCTGTCCATCTCCTATGGTGGCTAACAAGCCTTTGTCTTTGACAAGTGGTCCTAATGAGTATAGAAGAATAGTGGGTGCTTTACAATATCTTACTATAACTAGACCTCACATTTCATATGTAGTGAACTAGTTAAGTCAATATGTGAAATCCCCAACTTCTGCACATTGGGAAGGTTGTAAAAGGCTATTAAGGTACTTGAAAGGAACAATCGATCATGAACTACGGTTGCAAGCTTTAGGCAAAATTTGTATCCATAGTTTTGCAGATTCAGATTGGACAAGTGGTAGTGATGACAAGTGTCCCACAAGTGGCTATTTAGTCTTTGTTAGCCCTGATCTTATTTAATGGAGATCTAAGAAGCAAGCAGTTGTGGCTAGATCCAGCATGGAGGAAGAGTACAAGTCCATTGCACATGTAACAGTTGAGTTGTGCTGGCTAAGGAACTTAGTTTTTGAATTGCAACTTCATTTTCCACCACCAATTATATGGACTGACAACTTAAGTGCTGTTTCCATTGCTTATAATCTTGTGCTGCATCAGAGAACTAAGCACCTTGAAATCAATCTCCATTTTGTTCGACATAAAGTCTTAGAAAAGTTCATGAAAATTCAATATGTAGATCCAACACAGAGGAAGAATAAGTAGCTAATTTGCTTACAAAACCATTAGGCATAGCTCGTTTTCTTTACCTTCGTTCTAGACTTAAAGTTGTTGCAGATCTTTGTTAAATTTCATTGTTTACTATATTTGGGGGAACTTACATTGTTTTAGCAAACTCAAGTTTATCAATTTTGATAAACTTCAGTTTTTAAGGGGGAATGATAAGGTCCATTGCTATTATATTAGGTGTTGTGTTTGTCAGTCCTAGTCAGCCACTCAATTATACTTGCTGTGCCATGTTAGAACCTCAATTGTAAAGAAAGTGGGGTCTCGGTTGGAGAGCTAGCTTGTACTATCTTTTTGTATAAATATCATTAAACAGAGTAATAGAAGCAAGGAAGTCTATTCAGAAAATCAAGAAGCTTCTAAGTCCTTTCATTTTCTTTTTTCCTTTCTTTCTTTTTTCTTTCTATTTTTCCTTCTTACCAAACACAATTCTTTCTCAAATTTCTCAATGTTCAATGTGCTCTAGAGGGACAAGTATTTTAGCTCTGAAAGACTAGGGTACGGGTGAAATAATTTGATAAGGACACGCTGGCAAAGTTTATCTAATAAGCAACAACGTCAGTGGTAGTATCCTAACCAGCTACAATGCCTCGGTTAAGAAGGGGATGACACAGGATGAAAATCCGGTACATCCAAAATAATTTACCTTGGACATCTTAGTCGAAATAGATTGTCTAAAGGAAAGACATGATAATGCAGGATCTAATGTAAAAAAAAAACATAGAACTACCCGAAACCCAAAAGAGTATAGAAACAAAACAATATGAGAGTAAATATCAAGATTTCTGAACTCTAAAAGAAAGGAGAATCCAATCAAGATAGCTTAAAATCTTGCAGAATCATTTCAAACAGAATTCAAACGGGATTCAAATCAGGTCAACAGAACCCTCAAAAACCTCCTAAGAAATACTTCAAATTTGTTTAAAAAACATATTCAAACGTTATAGAGGTGACATGGGGCACCCCCATCCAAGGTACATGCTAAAAAAAATAAATAAATAAAATTAGCTACAATTAAGAGGAGGATTATGAGTTCAAAATCTGACTTGAACGTTAGAGTGCCTTTGGCCAGTATCACACCGGTGCCAAGGTAACTTTGCTTTTCTGTCCTTTGTTTTACAGTTCCATAGTATACATTCCAGTTGCCATGTCAGTATTTTTGCCTAGCTGGAAGCTGTCAAAATTTCAGCATCAATAGTTTGGCAAGCCAGGTAGGGGAAGAAAACAACAAACAAAAAAAATCTGTTGAAGATTTTGGCAATGGCTTCCCAAGATAATCCCACCCAAGGCGAGCAAATTTTTGCTTTACAGACCGAAGTGGAATCACTACAATCAAAACTAGAATCAATTCATTCTTTTGAAGAACTCGTCAACCATTTTGGAGCACAATTGCTTCGAGCAGGAAGGTAAAGAAAGAAGTAAACCATCTTTTCACAATAATCCAAACAAGAAATGAGTCCTTGAAGGCTTACACACAAAGATTCAACAAAGAAAAGGTCAGTATATTATATTGTAATGAATCAATTGTGATAGAAGTTTTCAGGAAAGGTCTTTTGAGGGAAAATCATTTGTACGAATCACTCACGAAAAGGGTCCCCGAAACAATGATCGAAGCAATGTCTCAGGCGGTGAAGTACATCAACCTGGAAGAAGATCGATAGATGAAGTAAAGAGACAGAACTCGAAATGTTAAGAAAGAAGAACCCGTGATGGAGGTAGATCGGATTTTGTCTCAGCAGAAACCAACTCGAACCCCTCAACTCCAAATAAAGGCAACAAGGGTCGAAAGAAGAAGGCAAGACAAAGATAGCGATCCTTTCAATTACTACTCTCTGATGATCACCCCTGAACGATTGGTTGAGCACTTAGAAGGGAATAAGCATGTGAAATGGCCAAAGAAAATGATAACAGATCCTCGACTCCGAGACACAGGAAAAGTTATGCGCTTTTCACAATGACTACGGTCATCTTACATCAAAGTGTAGACATCTGAAGTGGGAAATTGAAGCCCTCATCAAGAGAGCATACTTGAAAAAATTCATGTTAAAAGGAAAGAAGTCGGACATGGAGGATGAAGAACCTCAGAAAAAATATGATAAGATCATCAATACCATCCACAGCGGCTTTGGATATGGAGGAACTTCCATTAGAGAAAGAGAGCAGCATATCAAGCTAATAGAAATAGCACTAGTGAGCTCACCTAGCCGAAAAACTCCCAAACTGGAATCATCACCCTTGATCATGTCCTCAAATCACGACATGCTAATGCATTGATCATCAAAACAGACATAGCAAACAACTTGGTCTCTAGAATCTTAGTAGATGCCGACAGTTCGGTCGACATCATTTTATTATCAATATTAAGCAAAATGAAGTGGAAAAGTGACAATATAGAAAAGGTCGATGCCATAAACTTGGTCGGATTCAATGGAGAGACAAGTTGAGTTATAGGGAAAGTGACCATGCCTATTCTCACCAAGGGTAAGACAGTGCTATAAAAAATGAGGGTAATCGATGTGGATTCTGCATACAACGCCATTTTAGGGAGACCTTGGATCCATTCAATGGAAGTCGTACTATCTTCTTATCACCAAGTGGTGAAGTTCCATTTTAGAGACCAGATTGTGTACATGAAAAGTGACTAGGTCAGTGCCCGAAGTTCCTATGTGGCCACCATGAAGGGAAAAACTTATAGGGATAAATAGCAACCATGGAACTTGGGATTTCGACGGAAAAAGTGAATGAAGTTGAGATCCTAAGACAATCCTAGAAGTGGCCTTGGACGAGACAAAACCGAGTCAAAAGGTCAGAATCGGAGCAAGTATATACGAAGAGATGAAAGGACAACTTTTTAATTTTCTAAAAGAGAGAAGATACTATTTCACTTGGGATGTTTCAGACATGGAAGGAATAGACCTAGAGGTAATCACGCATCAACTGAGTGTAGATCCGAATCACAAGCTAGTGAAACAGAAGAGAAGGAAATTCACCCCCGAAAGAAGTCGGATCATCAATGAAGAAATACAAAAGCTGGAAAATAGTGGACTCATCCGAGCAGTCCATTATCCGGAATGGCTAGCAAACCTAATGGTAGTAATGAAAAAGAATGGAAAGCCACGAGTCTGCATTGACTTTACTGGCCTAAACAAGGCTTGTCCAAAAGACGGTTTCCCCCTCCCAATGATCGAAACCTAGGTAGATGCAACAGTTGACCATGAGATGCTAAGCTTTTTAGATGCTTATTCACGGTATAATCAAATTTTGATGCACCTAGAAGATTAGGAGAAGACTTCATTCGTGACAGACCAAGGAATATACTGTTATAAGGTAATGCCCTTTGGACTTAGAAATGCAGGTGCGACTTATCAGAGACTAATGAATAAAATGTTCAAAGATCAAATTGGAAAAACGATGGAAGTATACATAGATGATATGCTTATGAAGTCAACTAAAGTTGAAGATTATTTAGATCACTTGGGACAAACCTTAGATGTATTAGAAAAATACAGGATGAAGTTAAACCCAATGAAGTGCACCTTCGGAGTCCCAGGAGAAATGTTTCTTGGTCATATTGTTACTTAAAGAGGGATCAAGGAAAATCCAAAACAAATTAAAGCTTTAATTGGCATGCCCTTGCCTTAGACTAGAAAAGAAGTGATGAAACTGAATGGTAGAATCGCAGCTCTAAGTTTATTCATATCAAGGTCCTCAAACAAAAGTTATAAATTTTTCAATGTCCTGAAAAGATGTAAAGATTTTGTTTGGACCAATGAATGCGAAGCAGCGTTTCAAGAATTGAAAGAATATTTCAGTTCACCTCCCCTTTTGGTGAAGCCAAATCCCAGAGATGTGCTTTAGCTGTACCTTGCAGTATCATACAAGGCAGTTAGTTCGATATTAACAAAAATTGAGGGAAAAAAACAATATCCAATTTTCTATGTCAGTAAAATTTTGTCAAATACTGAAATCCGATACACGAACATGGAGAAACTAGTACTGGCACTAGTAACGATGGTCCAAATGATCAAGCCATACTTCCAGAGCAACAAAGTGGACGTCATTTTAGCATACCCTATATGATCTCTACTGCGTAAACCTAACCTAGCAGGGCAAATGGCAATGTGGGCAGCAAAACTTGCAGATCATGGGATTGAGTATGTCTTGAAATCAGCTATTAAATCTCAAATATTAGCCGATTTATAGCCAAATTTGCAATATCCAAGTAGAGTCACAAGAAGGGGCTTGAGCAAAGAAACTTTGGGTTATGGAACCTATTTGCGGATGGATCTTCAAACGAAAAGGGTTCGAGCGTAGAGAACGCCAGCTGGAGAGTTTATTGAACATTCCCTCCATTTTGGATTTCAAGCCTCAAACAATGAGGTAGAGTATGAGGCTTTAATCGCAGCATTGAATTTGGCTCACAAGTTTGGAGCACGGAGACTGAAGACACACAATGACTCGGCACGAATTGTAAAAACCAAGTAAATGGAAATTTCTCGGCTACTAACCCCGTGATGGCAACGTACTTGCGGAAGGTAAAACAGTTGATTGAGAAGTTCAAGGATATCGAGATAAAGCAACTACCGACGGATGAAAATAGCCATGCAGATGCTCTAGCAAATATAGCCTCTTCGGTCAAAACTAATCATAAGAGAACCATCCCCATAGAGTATCTTTCGGACAAAAGTATATCTGAGGAAGAAAATCTCTCGGTAACTGATCAAGTGGAAGAGAAAAGTTCGATGACGCCAATCTTTGAATATATTAATAGTGGCATTCAACCATCAGATAAATTCGCAGTAAGGAAATTGAGAATGAGATTGGCCAGATACCCTATCCTCAAAGGAGAACTTTACAGAAGATCCTATCTAGGGCCGCTATTGAAATGTCTAGGATAGCAGCAGTATTAAAAGTCATGGACAAAGTACATGAAGGCCATTGTGGCAATCATTCTGGGGGAAGAGCACTGGCTAGAAAAATAAAGCTACACGATTTCTACTGGCCGATCTTGGTGAGAGATTGTGTAAGGTACGTGAAGGAATGTGATAAATGCCAGAGGTTTGCTCCTTTACACCACTTGCCAGTGAATGAACTCACACATGTGCCAAGTCCCTGGCCTTTCATCCAGTGGGGACTTGATATAATGGGTCCCTTTCCTGTGGCTACGAGACAATGAAAATTCATCTTGATAGCAACTGATTATTTCTCAAAGTGGATCGAAGCCTAAGCCTACCCAAAGATCAAAGAGTCTCATTTAATAAATTTTGTATGGAAATTTATCATATGCAGGCTCGGTCTACCAAGGGTGTTAATCTCTGACAATGGGTCCTAGTTTATTAGCAAAGGGTTCAGAGATTTCTACAAGGAATGGAAGATAGAGCTCCGATACTCCTCACCAAGACATCCACAAGGAAATGGCCAGGCAGAAGCATCAAACAAAAGTATATTAAATACTCTAAAAAAGCGACTGGATGATTCGAAGGCTTATAGGCTGAAGTACTCCCAGGCGTCCTATGGGCTTATAGAACAACATTCCGAACCCCGACAAATCAAACCCCATTTTCTTTTGTCTATGGAACCGAAGCAGTCATTCCTACCGAGATATCAGAAAGGAATTTGTGTACAAATGGGAACCTTGGACAGCACAATGATCAATTCATGAGTCAAGTGCTTGATGAAATCGAAGAAATGAGAGAAGCTATTTCTATTAGACTTTCACAATATCAACAGATAGCAGCGAAACATTATAATTCAATAGTCAAACCTCAGATTTTTCGAGAAGGGGATGTAGTCCTCAAAAAAGTTTTTCATGGGACTGAAGAGCCTAATGTTGAGAAGTTAGGACTGAACTGGGAAGGACCCTACAAAATTACCTCGGTCGTTCGGCCAGGAGCATATAGAATTCAGAGTCTCAAAGGTTATCCTGAGGAATTGACATTCAAATAATTTGAAAATTTATCATTTAACGTCATTTTTCTAAAATTGAAAGGCTCAAAATGTAATCAATGTATTTGCATTCTTCGAAAGTAATAAAACTGCAACTGGATTTATTTGGATACAACTTAAGTAAAGAAAAAAGAAATTTTATTCTCAACAAAATTTACAATAAAAGGCTACAAAACCCAAAACATTGGGCACATATTGAATAAAACTTATACACTGAGAATATAAATAAGTAAATATTTTCATGTCTTATACAGCTTTCTACTTCGGACAAGGAAGGATAAAAAGAAGGGGAATGTCATGTCTTCTATTGCTTTCATTCTGGATGGGTGGAAAAGAAAGAAGAACCTCCTTCCCCAAGAAATCCCTTAGAAGATGAAAGATGCGAAGCCGAGGTTGATGCCGCCTTCTTGTACGATCAAAAATATTCCCCTAGCACTTCCGAATGAGTGGGAAATATTTTTTATCTAAATTCTCTGAACTCCAACAATAGTCATGCTGGCATTCAGAGGACAGGTGGATGGTTTCGCAGAAGAAAAGTGCAATAAAGCCATCCACACTCTCCACTAGAATAACTGCCCACCCAAGAGAACTAAAGACCATGTTACAAGTCTCCGATCGTTGAGATCAATATTGCCAGTACCCAAAGGCAGTCACCAAGGGGATCATCAGTGCCACCATCTCCTGAGCAACCCCACAATACAGTAGAGATGTAGAAGACACTGGCAATGATGATCTCATTGCCTAAGCAAGACAAGTTCTTATTTTTCGGGATTTAGAAAGGAAAGAAAAAAGAGAGCAAACCAGAAGGCATGTTCAAAATGCGAGAAGTCACACCCTATTTATAATAGAAGGATGAACCACCTCCATCCCACCTTTTATGTGACTTTCAGATCTACGGCTCAATACGTATCTTGAAAAAAGGGAAAGAAGATCTACTCCATACATGTAAGTGATATCTTTTTCACGCTATAAGTAACGTATGTCTTTTCATATCTAGATAAGCATATCTATTGTAATGATTATCTTCCTTGGAAAAAATCATGACACTTCGATATTACCGAAAGGAGAGACTTGAAATGTCACGCACAAGGAGAGCTTGACACAAGAATAAAACCCTCATGCAAGGGTTTCGAGGTTTATAAAAACTACAAACTAGTCTCGGACTAGTGTCGTTTGGGAGAGATCGGTCGATACAATAGGTGAAAGATAATTCGGCTTCTGCCAAACAATGACAACAAATCGGTCATAGTCTAAATCGACAAAATCGACACACAGTCAGAGATAACTCGGCCCACAACGAATTAAAGCTCCGAGCTAAACTTGGATTAGCATGGTAAATAATCACTCGGCTTATACGTATCGGGTGAAAGATCATTCGGCCAAGGCCAAAAAAAAAAAAAAAAAAGAAATAGCAACAAACTAGCTGTGGGTTAGGTCGACTACAAATAATTTGACAAATGCACAATGGACAAACTATAATTCGATTACGCCAAAGGGAAATAACAAGAAGTAACGCTCGGTCCAGTGTTCAACCTAAAAGGTTTAGCTGGACATAAATGAGCAACAAAAGAGTTACATCCAATGTCCCACAAAAAGGATGAGTAACCAAATCAAAACGCTACAAAATGTTATAACATTATGCAAATCACTTTCCAAACTTGAGCACATAAAATCGATGAGTTCAACAAAGCTCAATAAATGGAAAATGAACAATTTCCTTCAATTAAGTCAATTTGCAGAATCAAAGTGAAAATCGAGGAACACCACAATGCAAACAACAACGGAACAAAGTCATGTACGACAAAAGTAAAATTTTATTCAATTTACGAATGAAATTACAAGACTAGATCAGATGACGTAAGTACAATAGCGAAGTTAAGTGCTTATTAAAAGCTACAAAGTTTGTAGTGTGAAAACAAGTTTCGCATAGAAGGGCTACAAGGTGGCAGAAATTTTGATGCCATACAATTTCACCAGCTGTCCAAAGGTAACTGTGAATATCAAAGGACAAAATTTCCTCATCCCAAAGCGGATGATTAGATCTATTCATCAGTTGGATCCCTGCTTTTCGAGAAGCCTAAGCACGTAGAATCTCGGAGCTTTCTCCAAAAGATGCTAGTAAAACTCGAAGAAGAACCATCTAAAACTGAAGCATTGATCTTCAATAGAATGCTGCGACGATATGTTTATTATCCAATCAAGCTTTGGAAGTAAAAAGTAATAATGCAGATCAAAAGATCTAGTTATCGTTTTATTACCCAAACAAGCACAAGAGCAAAAAGTGGAACTTTGTAAATTCCATTGCATTTTGCCAAATCAAAAGCTTGATTGAATAATAAAATGAAAACCAACCTTTTGTAGGAATTTCAAGTAACAACGTTATGGCAACAAGGGTTATATATATATATATATAAATTCCGAGGATAACAAGCAACGTTTATCCATAAGCGATAAAGGAGAACAACAAAATCAAGTATATCTACAGACATAAAAGTTTATCCATAAGAAAGAGTAACAAAATTATGTTTATCCACAAACATAATTAGATGTGTCAACAAAATTTATCCAAAAATAAGAAAGGAATATAATTTTTCAAGATTAGAATTTTCAGCTACAGCATCAGGAATTTCATCTTCGCCAGTGGTGTTAAAGGACTTCGAACCCGCATAGTTAGGAGGAACCAAGCTGCGATGCACGATATCCGAGCTCGGATTAGCAGCAACCTCAGATCTTCCTTCGATAGCGTCACCTGAGATCGGACCCGAGACTTCATCCTCATCCTTGACATCCAAGAGTTTAAAAACAACATCGCTCGACAAAGAGGCAGTAGCAGCAACCTGAATCAATTGCCAAGGATCAACAAGGTTTGTATCTCATTGTCAAATTTAATAGAAGCAGAATTTAACTGGTCTATTATCTCATTAAATTGATTCAGGTGCTATTTAAAACTACTATTCTTATGCATCTTCAAATTAAAAAGTCTCTAAATAAGGTTTACCTTATTAGCAACAGATGATTATTCACACATACTAGATAAGCCTTCCATGAGAGATGCTATTGTACTCTTCTTTTTCATGTTGAACACCATTGATTTTGACAATGCCAACCTAATCGTACCCAGGTTTTTGCGATCTAATAAATCCCAATCCTCTTATTTCCATTGCTTCTAGCTTTTTATTCAAAGTCAAATAGAAATCCTTTTGATAAAGGTAATCTTCCAACTTCATCTTCCAATACTCGAAATTTGTCCTCTCGAATTTCTCAATTGTTGAGCTTTACTTTGAACCCGTTCGAGTCATAACCTCTATACTAGAGATCGATTAGCCAAACCAAGGTTTGATACCAATTGTTGAGAAAAATTGGTGTCTTCCTAATTCTTTAGGATCTTGGGATTGATGGTAAAGAGAAACCAATGAAACAATATATCAAAGAATATATTCAAAACAATCAAAAAATAAAGAGAACCAATAAATTTTTAATGTGGTTCAACTATCAATGTGATCCTTACATCCACAAAGTATACCCTCTCAAAATCCATTATTAAACTTGGAGGTATTACAATGTTGGTGAAGAGCTTTCTCTTCTTCTCTTTCGTCAACTATCTTTTTCTCTCTCTAAGTCTCACAAACTTAGATATCACCTAAAAAGAAGAGGAACAACATATTCGGATGGGGCCACAGTGCTTTAAAGGCTTTTTCTATGTTGCCGCAGTGCCACAGTGATTCTTGGCCAATGCCTTGGTCCTAGTTTTAGGTTTAGGAGCTTTTCGTTGTCTTTTTCGGTGCTACAATGCCACCTTTACAACATTGCAGCACTACAAAGTTGCTTCTCCTACTGATAGGGCTGTGGCCTAGCCTTAGGGCTACAGCTCCACCTAATAGGGCCACGACCCAATGCTACTAACCAGCAGCTTTGCTTATTGGCTACTTCTTCTTGCTTCAACTTTTCTTGGGTTTTTTTTATGTAAGTCTTCACATCAACAAAAGGAAGCAATAAGTGTCAAGACCTATCCAGGATCCCTTCCTGTAAGTCTAGACAATCTCTAATTCTAGGAGAAACCCTATCTGACCATCCTACAGAAAATCTGGCAGCATCTCTTCTAAAGGTAGAGCATGCCCCAAAAATTTCCTACATGAAAACACACTTTTATATGGTACCACCTTACTACAAAAGAATTCCATAATTGGCAACACTTCGATAACAAAATATAAATACTGATGCACATATTAGAAATAATTTCATAAATACAAAATACCTTTAATAATTCACATCTGCCCACACCACCCACTTATTGTCGTACTACATTTCAGTATTGCTTTATGAATGTACCAATGCATAATAGAGATAAGAAGGTAATAAAAAAGCAATAATAATAGTAATAATATTAACAACAGTAACAGCTCAACTTGCCCAAAGGCTACCACACCTGCCCGAAGGCTTCTGTACTTGCCAGAAAGCTTACATATTTGCACAGAGGCTTCCACACTTGCATGATAGCTATTGTTCTTGCCCATAGGCTATGATACTTGCCCGAAAGCTATCATATAATAATGACAACAACAACAACAACAACAACAATAATAATGATAATAATAACAATAACAATAAAATTAGTGATAATAATAATGATAATGAATATATAAATAAAAATAAAAATAATAAGAGTATAACAACCATGTTAATAACAACCATAATAATAATAACAATATGAATAGCAATAATATTAATAACAACAATAATATTAATAATAGTAATGGCAATAAAAGCAATTAAGAATATTATTAAGTAATCAAATCATGTATAGATACGGTAACATAAGATAAAATAATATTTTAAAATTCATAACATATAACGAAATATGCACACTCATAACGGATGTTAGGACCTGTCCAAGATCCCTTATCGGAATCCTAGACAAGCTGTGATCCCAGGAAAACCCCACCGTACCTTCCAAAGGAAAATCCGATAGAATCTCCCTTAAGGGTTAGACTTACCTTAAAATTCCCTGCATAAAAAATACACTCTTATAAGCATCACCTTATTCCTCCCATCTTGCTACCATAATTTCCACAATTTGCAGCATTTCGACATCAAACTATATAAAACATATACACAATAGAAATAAACTAATAAGTAAAGAACAAAAATATACCTTTAAATGTTTTCCGCCCGCACCACCCACTTAATACCGTGCATTTCAAATACATTTCAAATGTTATTTTACAAACATACCAATGCGTAATATAGAAAGAAAGGTAAAACAACCACCACATTATCCATACAAATAATAGCAACCATTTTAATGACAATAATAGTATTAATATAACTTACCTAAAGGCTACCATATTACCATACATGCCAGAGCGCTATCATATTTACCGAAAGTAATCACCTGTCCAGGGGCTATTTCACTTGCCCAAAGGCTACCACTTGTCCAAGGACTATTATACTTGTCTGATGGCCATCTTTCTTGCTCATAAGCTGTGATGCTTGTCCAAATGTATCATATCATAATAATAATAATAATAATAATAATAATAATAATAATAATATTTGTAAACGAAATCATGATAAATAATAATAATAATAACAATATTAATAACAAGAATAATATTAACAATTGTGACGATAATAAAAACAATTAAGTATAATGCTAGAAAATTAGATTATGAATAGTTAAGATAATATAAGGTAAAATAATATTTAATTCAAAACATATTATGAAATATACATTCGCATTGAAGGTACAAACGATACCCTCTAACATGCTGCATAATTCATAATTCTAGCTGTCGGCGGCAATATAGTATGGGGGTGGTTGCCTAGATTGGTTGTCTGGTCCCCTAAACTCGTAGGCAGCATAGTTACAAGACTAGCTATTCATGGACCACGTCGGATCGTTGCTCCGTACGGTGTGATACATATAAACATAATATAATACATGTATATATATATATATATATATATATAAAGGTACTTGATACACATACTATATACTAGTGATTTCCGATGCTATTCAGCGTTCCAAAGCACTGCCTAGCAGGAAGGTTAAAGAGAGAAACCTGTATACAAGCCACCCTGGCGTCCCAGCAGCGCTGATGCTAAAACCCTCTATTTGGCCATGGAGGTGGCGGCTAGGGCCAATATCAAACTTGTCTGCTCTCGATTCAATGGCAATCACGAGAGAGTATACAACATGTGCACTCATCACATCCGCCTGAGCACTCATCAAATCCGCCTGTGCGCTCATCACATCCACAACTACAGAACACCAGTACGTGTATGGTGCATCTAAAAACTATAAATTTTTATAGTATTATTAAAATAATGAGTTTTGATCAAATAAGAAATTTTTAAATAAATAAATATTTTTCTTCAAATCCATGAAATCAATTTACACCAAAACAATATAAAGAAAAAAACAATGTAAAAAAATACATAAAAATTCATACATAATTAAAATCACATAAATGCACTATTTATGCATCATAATTTCAATTGAAATTTATTAAATATTCAACATACAACATAAAATTTTCAAATATTTAAATCTCACAGTATATGTGTAATTTAACATCCAAAATAAATTTAAAAGTAGATCACTCACATTCATATTTGCATATATACACACATATGTACGAAATGTATATATTTACAGATGTGAAAGTACATATGTGTACGCAAACTTGTATATGTATATAGTTTACACGCAAGCACATAAATATAATTATTAATTTAAGAACAATAATAAAATCTAAAATCATAAAGCTTAGTTAATGAAAATAATTATCCTTCCTTCTACACAAAATTTTCATGATGAGCTCAAGATGCGCATATCAATCAATTTAGTACCAATTTCTATTAAAGGGAGAATAAAATGAATGCTTTCATGCCTCAAATTTTCAAAAATATACCTTAAGTTGTTAAATTGAATGGACTTAATGTAAATATATTCATATTTATATATAAATACATGATGATATATACACATCTCTATATAGAAATTGAAATACACAAATATATATATATATATAAATATATGTACGTATATTATTCCAAAACTCACAATAAGAAGGCCAATTAACATGCTCACAATATATTTTAGCCCCTTGTCTATATATTTATATATATATATATATAGTTCTTTTATGGTCAGGACCGACCTGATGAAAATGGTGCGATCCAAAAACGTGAAAAAATGACCAGCCATTATTAGATTTCAACTTATCCAGTGAACGGCTCAGATATTTTCTTGTCACACATGAGAAGATTGCAACTTCAAAAAATTTTCTTTCAACCTTCCTGCTTCAGAATATCATTTTCTTTCCCGCTAGCACCACTATTTCACACAGAGTTTACCATTTTAAAATTCCCAAATAAACCTCCATTTCTCACCATTTCAAAATTCCCAAATAAAATCAACCGTTCCAGCCCCAGATATTTTTCTATTGCTTCCACCGTCCGAGCCTTCACCACGACAATCCAAAATCCATTTAGAGCTTGGGTTAAAGGTTAATATTTGTGAGCCATTGTTTTTTTTTTTTTTTTAGCCTTTTTTTTTTGTTTTTTAAATGTGAACAAAAAACCAAAAAAAAAAAAACAATAACATCGATGACCTGCAAAACGTCACCGGCTTAGGTACCAAACAAGTGGACATTTTCCTCTAGATTAAGGGCTGCTCTTTCCTGGTGGTTCAGAGTAGTCTTAACGTGGCCGAGAGCGAAGTCCCAATGGTAACTGTATCGCTGTCTAGAGCAGAAAGGGCGCCTACGGCCTTAATAATTGAGTCTCGTTTGGTTGGGTTCTTTTGAATCTTGAGGCTCCGATCTTGATCGGATATAAGGCTGAGGAGTTCCTCCTTTGAGACTTTCGATTGAGCTGTGAGGGATGAGCAGGCGCTCATAGAGGAGTTAGAGTGGTGGGGTTTCAGAGAACAAGAATTGAAATAGTGATGTTATGGGTTGAATTGAATATTGGAAAGAAGGAGATTTGAGGACGTAGAGTTCTGGAAATTTTCTTTTTTTAATTCCTTTGTAATTTTTTTATATTTTCGCAAGTATCATTCAAAATAATAAAATTTAAACTTAAAAAAAATTGAGAACTAATTAAAAATTACTAAATTGAAAAGATAATAAAAAAAATTTGAGGGACCAAAGCTAACGCTATTACATTCCAACAGCATTGGCTTTGGTCCCTCAATTTTTAAAATTTTTTATTATTTTCTTTTTTTAATTCCTTTATAACTTTTTTATATTTTTGCAAGTATTATTCAACATAATAAAATTCAAATTTAATAAAAAAAATTGAAGACCAATTCAAAATTACAAAATTGAAAAGATAATAAAAAAAATTGGGGGGATCAAAGCCAACGCTATTACATCCGAGCAGCATTGGCTTTGGTCCCCCAATTTTTTATTATTTTCTTTTTTAGTTTCATTTTTTTAATTCCTTTGTAATTTTTTTTATATTCTTGCAAATATAATTCAAAACAATAAATTTCAAACTTAACAAAAAAAAATTGAAGACCAATTGAAAATTACAAAATTGAAAAGATAATAAAAAAAAATGGGGACCAAAGCCAACGCTATTACATCCTAGCAATGTTTTCTTTTATCCCCCAATTTTTAAATTTTTTTAATTATTTTGTTATTTTTTTATATTTTTACAAGTATCATTCAAAATAATAAAATTCAAACTTAACAAAAAAAATTGAGAACCAATTGATAATTACAGAATTGAAAAGATAAAAAAAAAAAAAGGAAATCAAAGCCAACGCTTTTACATTCTAAAAGCCTTGACTTTGGTCCCCTAATTTTTTAAATTTTTTTATTATTTTCTTTTTTATTTTTTTTTAATTCCTTTGATGAAAATTGGACCAAAAAAAAAAGGAAAAAACTTTTGATAAAAATTTGATAATGAACAAAAAAAAAAAAGAAAGAGGCAAAAATAAAAAAGAGAGCTTCTCTTTAAAACTGGACAACAAAAAAAAGGAAATTTTTTTTTTTATGAAAATATGATAATTTAAAAAAAAAAAAAAAAGAGGGTTTATGTTTAAAATTATACTAGAAAAGAAGAAAAAAAAAACTATCACAAAAGGGAGCTATTTTCTTAACAAGCATATGCTTTGTACCGGTTTTAGCGACGCTATTTTAAAATAGTGTCACTAAAAACTAAGCATATAAATTTACATATTTGGTTTTTAGTGACGCTATTTTAAATAGTATTGCTAAATCCTGTATAAAGCCAACACTTGATCTGAAAATAGCATCGGCTTTGATCCCTTTTGTGACAGCTTTTTTTTCTTCCCATTTTTTCTTCTTTTTTAGTCCAATTTTAAACAGAAATCCTCTTTTTTTTTTATTATTTTTTTTCATCAAGAAAAAAATTCCTCTTTTTTTGATCTAATTTTGAAGACAAACCCTCTTTTTTTTTGTTCATCATCATATTTTCATCAAAAGTTTTTTTTTCCTCTTTTTTTGGTCCAATTTTAAACACAAAACCCCTTTTTTTTTTTTTGTTCATTATCATATTTTCATCAAAGAAATTAAAAAAAAGAAAATAATAAAAAATTTAAAAAATTGGAGGACCAAAGCCAAGGCTTTTAGGATGTAAAAGCATTGGCTTTGGTCCCCCAATTTTATTTTTGTTATTTTTTCAATTTTGTAATTTTGAATTGATCCTCAATTTTTTTTTTTTTGTTCAATTTGAATTTTATTATTGAATGATACTTGTAAAAATATAAAAAAAATTTATAAAATTTGGGGACCAAAGCCAACGCTGCTATGATGTAATAGCGTTGGCTTTGGTCCCCCAATTTTTTTTTTACTGTCTTTTCAATTTTATAATTATTAATTGGTACTCTATTTTTTTTTTTTTTGGTTAAGTTTGAATTTTATTATTTTGAATGATACTTGAAAAAATATAAAAAAAATTACAAAGGAATTAAAAAAATAATAAAATAATAAAAAATTTTAAAAATTTTGGTTTTTTTATTATCTTTTCAATTTTTTAATTATTAATTAGTCCTCATTTTTTTTTGTTAAGTTTGAATTTTCTTATTTTGAATGATACTTAAAAAAATATATAAAAAAAATTACAATGGAATTAAAAAAAAAAGAAAATGATAAAAATTTTTAAGAAATTAGGGGACCAAAGCCAACGCTGCTAGGATGCAATAGCGTTGGCATTCGTCCCCCAATTTGTTTTTATTATATTTTTAATTTTGTAATTTTCAATTGGTCTTTAATTTTTTTGTTAAGTTTGAATTTTATTATTTTAAATGATACTTGTAAAAATAAAAATAAAATTACAAAGGAATAATAAAAAGAAAATAATAAAAAATTGGGGGACAAAGCCAACGCTGCTGGGATGTAATAGTGTTGGCTTTGGTCCCTAAATTTTTTTTATTATCTTTTTAATTTTGTAATTTTCAATTGGTTCTCAAATTTTTTTGTTAAGTTTGAATTTTATTATTTTGAATGATACTTGCAAAAATATAAAAAAATTATAAAGGAATTAAAAATAATAATAATAAAAAATTAAAAATTGAGGGACCAAACCCAACGCTGCTGGGATGTAATAGCGTTGGCTTTGGTCCCCCAATTTTTTTTATTATCTTTTCAATTTTGTAATTATTAATTGGTCATCAATTTTTTTTGTTAAGTTTGAATTTTATTATTTTGAATGATACTTGAAAAATTATAAAAAGTTAAAAAGAAATTAAAAAAAGAAAATTTCCAGAACTCTACATCCTCAAACCTCCTTCTTTCCAATATTCAATTCAAACCACAACACCACCATTTTAATTCTTGTTCTCTGAAACCCCACCACTCTAACTCCTCTATGATCGCTTGCTCATCCCTCATAGCTTAATCGAAACTCTCCAAGTATGAACTCCTCAACCTCATATTCGATCAAGATCGGGGCCTTAAAACTCAAAAGAACCCAACCAAACGAGACTCGATTATGAAGGCCATAAACATCCTTTCTACTTTGGACAGTGATACAGTCACCACCGGAACTTCGGTCTCGGCCACGTTGAGACTACTTTGGACCACCGAGAAAGAGCATCTTTTAATCTGAAGGAAATGCCCAGTTGTTCGGTACATAAGCCGGTGGCGTTTTGCAGGTTATCAATGTCCTTTTTTTTTTTGGGTTTTTTGTTCACACTTAAAAAATAAATAAAAACCAAAGGCTCTCAACCAAAAAAAAAAAAAGAAAAGAAAAAAGCCAATGGCTCAAAAATACTAACCTTTAACCCAAACTTTAAATGGAATTTGGATTGTCGAGGAGAAGACCCGGGCGGTGGAAGCAATAGAAGGATATCTGGGATTAGAATGGTGAAGATGGAGGATTTTATTTGGAAATTTTGAAACGGTGAGAGATGGTGGATTTTATTTGGGAATTTTAAAATGGTAAAGTCTATGTGAAACAGTGGTGCTAGCGGGAAAGAAAATGATATTTTGAAGCGGGAAGGTTGAAGAAAATTGTTTTGAAGTTGCAATATTCTCACGTGTGACAGGGAAATATCTGAGCCGTTTATTGAATAAGTTAAAATCTAGTGGCTGATCATTTTTTCACATTTTTGGACCGCACCATTTTTTGTCAGGTTGGATCTGACCATAGAATCTTTCTATATATATATATATATACACAACATAAATTGTAAGATGATTACTTATGGAATTTATCAACTATTAGTATAAGTATATATGTATTTATCTATTAATATATTTATATATAATTTGCCCACTCACAGCAATTGAGGTGCCTAAACCAAATTCACTCAACAGTCTCCTTCGTTGGCTTTCCGATTCGCTCCTTCCTTCAAACTTGAAAGAACCCAAAAAGATCCTGCTAAGTGGTGGTCCGAGTTCATAAAAACCGATGAGGCAGGGGCAGTTTCTGCGTTCAAAATCAAGGGGTTTAAAGGAGAAATTAGACTCTAAAACTTGTTCCAAGATATTCAGAGGATTCAAACCCTTTGGAGACAAGTTAAGAATCAAAAAGGGTGGTCAAGGATTTGAAGAAATCTCTTTCCCCTTCCCCTTTTTGTTCAGCGGCAAAACTAGAGACAGAAAGAGAGAGAATGTGGGAGAGGAGCTGTCCAGACAGGTGAAGAAGAAGCAAAAAAGTAAAAGCAAAAAGAAAAAGAAAGAGGATTAGTGGGAGAGAGAGAGAGAGAAGAGAGAGAAAGAGAGGGAGAGGAAGAGAGAGTTCTAGAAAGAAAAAGGAGAAAAAGGAAGGTGGAGAATTTTCCCACGTGGGGAAAAAAAATGAAAGAAAGAGAAAAAGAAAAGTAAAATAATAATTTAATAATATAAAATAATGATATAATAATATTATATTATATTTTGGATGACATGTGGTACTTTATAAATGTGACAAATGGCGCATCCCATTTGGTGACACATACCATACTTAAAAAGCCTCTTTTGAATATTATATTACTTGATAAAATACATCTCAGGAAAAATAATCATAACTTTACAGATCTATAATTTTTCAAACGTATATCCAAATTAGACATACCACCAATCTACGGACTCGTATCAACAAGCACTTCACAATCATACATGAGTCAAATATCAATTTTACAAGAGTAAAAAGTCAACTCCAACACCTTGAACAGTTCGGACCTCAACTTTTTTGCTCATAACTTTTAAACCGTAGCTTTGTTTTTTATGTGCTACTAGTCTATGGACTCAAGTCAATGCGTACTTCACAATGGTGCCTCGATTAACCTAGAAATCTATCCTAATCAAAAAGTCAACATTTGACCCCTCTCGGTCTATGACGGTCAAACCAGGTCAACTTCGGTTAACTTGAGAAAATTCCGATGTATTTTGGGACGGGGTGTTACAATGGATGTACATACAATAACATTTAATATGTTATTCAATCCATGATACCAGCTGTTGCCAGCACTCTACTACTAATAAAGCCCGAGAGTCATTGTCCATGTTGGTCGTTCAATCCCCAAGACTCATAAACAATATAGTTACAAGGCTAGCTATTCATGGACCATATCAATCATCAACCCCATATAGTGTGGTACAAGCAATATAAGATAACACAACATACATATATATTTCTAGGTATATATATAAAAAGGTACTTGATGCACTATACTATATACCAGGATGCCGGTCAATAACCGGCATCCTGAATACTACCTGACGAGGGGATTAAAGAGAGAATTTGCATCTGATCGCCTTGGCATCCCAACAACACCGATGCTATCAACAGTCATCCTAGCCATTAAAGGAGGTGATTGATGCTTACTATGCATTATACCTGCCTACTCTCAGATCCATGGCTATGGCAAGAAGACCATATTTACTCACGTGCTAACAACAGATACAGTATAGAATATCAGTACTATGTGGTGCATTCAAAATTATAATAATTTGATGCACTGCACTATATACCAGTGGTGTCAGGTGGTACCCAACATCCCAAGTACCATTTTGACAAGGAGGTTAAAGAGAGAACCTATATGCGGTCGCCTCGGAGTCCCAATAGCACCGATGCTATCAACAGTCATCCTCATCATGAAGGGAGATGGTTGATACTCACTATGCATTATACTTGCTTACCTTCAAGTCCGTCGCTCCTACAGGAAAACCCTATAAACTTTTTTGTTAATCATATATACAGTACAGAACACCAATATTGTATTATGCATCTAAAAACTATAAAATTTTATAATATTATAAAATTTGAATTTTGATAAAATACAATTGAATTTGTGCCCTTTTACCAGATCCATAAAATTTCATAGTCTTTTTTAACCTATCATCATAAATCCATCAATTTAAATATTTCAATTTCTATTATCATAAAACCAAATCTATGAATAATAAATAATTAAATACATATTTGTATTTTCGATCACAATAATTTAATATAGTTATTTTCTCAAACCTTCACAATCAATTTATACCCAAAGATTTCATTAAAATCACATAAAATTTCATATATAATTAAATACAAAAGAATGTATTTATTAAGCATCATAACCACAACAATAATTAACAATAATTTAAAAATGCAGTTCCTTGATTTCAAATATATAAATTCAATGTCATTCATAATTAATTCAACATAAGCACGGTCTCATAAATTTAAATAACAAATTATTTATACATTGAATACATACATTTTTCAATTTTCCACATTTAAATAATAATTTACTTTAAATGGCATCATTTTAAATACTCCATCATAATTTGCAAACAAGGTACCAATGGAAAGCTAAAGAGGTAATGAATTCTTTACGGACCTCCACTTGCCTCAATTTCACCGGGAATGGCCGTAAAACGGCTAGGAAGTTTTGGCCAAACTTCAACTTGTTGTATCTCCCAAACAGTAGGGAATTTAGCTGACTGGACCTCAAAATTGAGATCAGGTGTCCAAAAATAGTAGAAAGGATAATCAATTCAACCAGGCAGTGGCCGAATTGCTGAAAAATTGGCTTTGCCATCGTAGGTGATGGAGACCCAATCTAGGCATGTTTGGCGATGGTTTGCCTTGCCGTTCTAGATGCCGCCCTAAAATTTCCTAGGCATTACCCCTGATCGGTGCGTGCATCGTAAGGGTGATCGGAAAGTTGGATTCCAACGAGACCTAAATGGCAGAGGGAGAAAGAGATGGGAAGAAGAAGAAGGGGAGGAGAGAACATTGTTTTTTTCCCATGTGAGGGAAGAGTAAAATGAAAAAGAAAAGAATAAGAAAAAGGAAAAGAAAATTAAATAATAATAAAATAATGATAAAAATAGTATAATAATATAAAATGATATTATAATAATATATATTATATTTGGGATGATACATGCCAATTTATAAATGCAACACATGGTGCATCCCATCTAGTGACACATGCCGTAAATAAAAGAGTCCTTTGAATATTTCATTGCCTTGTAAAATCAGTCCTAGAAAAATAGATATAATTTTACAGACTCGTAATTTTTCAACCGCAGGTCCAAATTAAGCGTGCCTCTAATCTATAGACTCATATTGATGAGCACTATTGTAAAGTGTAGGATTCAACATCAAAACCCTCATAAATAAAAAGTCAACTCCAACTCGTTGATCAGTCTGGATCACATCATGTTTTGATCATAACTTTTTATTCTTAGCTCTGACTTTGGCATACTACTAGTCTATGAACTTATGTCATTGAGTACTTTCACATGGTACCTTGATCAACATGAAATTTCTCCCACAATAAAAAGTCAACTATGGAACCCACTTAGTCAATCCTCAGTCAACTTGCGTCAAACTTGGTTGAAAATTCAAATTCGGAGCACTTTCTCGAGTCAGGGTATTACAAGATTGTAAAAGTATCTTATCTTGTCCAAAAAAAAGAATATAGTTAGGATTCAGTAATTTAATAGATGGAGAAGACGAAGAAGATATTGTTGGTCATGAACATGTGATAGTGCCAGCAATATAGACTAAGACATCATATTTAATTAATAAAGCATTAAACTATGCTTTCCAAGGAAAATAAATTGTTGGAGTAAGTTCAGGGGGTGCTTGAGTTGCCACATTTATGACAATAAGAGTTTGATGAGAGTCAGAGAGACTAAATAAGATCTGTGTTCACAAAGAGTGAAACACAAGATGAAGAAGAAAAAACAGAGATGGTGTTGGAGACATGGAACTCTCAAACATAAAGAGAATACATCTATTAGGAAAACTAGCCAAATATCATTGATGAGAAAAAATAATATAAAACTATTAGTATATGACTTGCACCACAAAGGTGATGTACATGAAATAGCAGGATACACGCATATGGAAATGTGTCCTTATTTTGATGAAATCATGATATCTTGAATACTTAATCTATATATATATATATGTCAGGACCTACACAAGATCATTTATCAAAACCTTAAATAAGTTCTAATTCCAAAAAAGCCTTATCGGATTTTCCAATGGAAAATCAGATAGTATCTTCCCTAAGGGCTATACATGCCATAAAATTTCCTGTGTAGCAAACATATTTCTAAAAGCACCACTTTATTCCTCCCACCTTACTACAAATAGTTCCCACAAATTTTAGCACTTCAAATAATATAAAGGGTATAAGTGCAATATTAATTAAATAAATATCCATCATCGTATACAAAGCATTATAAGTTTACAATTAAGTATGAAATTTAATACAATAAAAGGTAGAAAGGAAAACAGAGAACAACTCCTTGGAATTCAGCAATGAACCAAAGACATCGAGCTCGCCCTAGATGTAGGAATGTCAACGGACAAGGCGAGGCCAATTTTTAAAATCCTATCCCTGTCCCCACAGGGAATTTTTCATCCCATCCCCATGGTTTTCCCCCTTTCTTTAGATGTGGGACGGGGACGAGGATTCCCTAATCAGGAACAGTGCGAGGCAATTTTCCCCATTAGTCACACACCTGAAATGACAGACATAAATTCCATAACTCACAGCAATTAAAATTCTATAACTCACAGCATAAATTAAGAAAATAATTTTTATGCTTTAATTATCTATAATTTAAAAATTAAATAATCAGAACAGTATAAACTCAGAAACCCCACCATTCTTGCAATCTTATCTAAAAAAAAAAAGAAAAAAAAAACAAAAGTAAAAACAAAATCAGATACAGGCGATAATAAATTCATTACCAAAAAAAAATAGACATTTTATATATTTTCATGAACCCATTTGTACTCAATTGCAAATAAATAAAACCCTAATTGAATAAGTCAAATAAATTCGATCTATGAACAAGATTTGGTAACTTGATAATAGGAATTAATTTCACTAAAGATTGTAAATTTAGCAGAGACGGGGAGAGCGAGAGAGAGAGAGAGAGAGAGAGAGAGAGAGAGAGAGAGAATTGATAAAGAAGGAGAGAGAGAGAGAGAGAGAGAGAGAGGAAGGCATACCTTCAAGAGTTGGTTAAAGTCACTGCTAGGTTGCATTGTAGATTGGAGCTATAGATAGCGTGAGTTGGATTGCTGCTATTGACTTCTTACGTAAAAAATGGCAAACGATAACCCAATTCCAAGGAACTGTGGTGGAGACACAAAATCCACGGTAGCAGCTGACCAAGGCTAAGGTCTTATGCATATTTCCCAAAAAAAAAAAAAAAAGAGGGTTTTATGCATATTACAAAAATAAAAATAAAAACAAAGGGCACCAAAGGGAGTTGGTGGTGGTGGTGGCACTAGAGACTGAAGTGATTGGACTGAGTGTTAACTTAGGGCTTGCAATACCTACTTCACAGTGAAAATATATATATATATATATATATAAGTAAATATATAGGGCCGGGTTGAGACCGGGGTTTTTATTCCCTGGTTCCAACCCGACCCCAATTCGGGCCTAAAGAATTTATCCCAAACCCAGCCTGCAACCCCTTTTTGTTGGAGAAAAACCACCCCGTTAGTGGTGGTGCACCACAGTTTTTAGGGTGGGCGTGGCAAATTGACATTCCTACCCGGCCAGTCAATGTCTACTAACCTGGGCCTAGGGAAACAAGTTTAAAAACATGAGATACTAATCATCCCAGTGAGTGACCCTAACTACTACATAAATAATAATATAACAATATTAAATAAGGTTGACTAACTAATAATGAATAAATAAATAAATAAGTAATTATATATACATATAATAGTAATTAAGTAAAATTAGATTTTCTCCCAAAAACCCTCACAATTCCACTTAGTTAGAAAGGTTCCCCTTTTAAAATATTTTCACAAAACCAATTATTTTGTAACCCCAAAATCAAGTAAACAAATAAATAAGTAAAATACAATTAAATTAAAATTTGAGATTTACATTGAAAATAATATAGTAACAATTTATTTAATTTTAAATAAAATATCATGAAATGAGATAAAATCACAAATAAAAATTGTAATAGAAAAATTTGTATCAAAGAAAAATTAAACTCAATATATGATTGACAATAATTTGATTTAGTAAATCAATTAAATAATAAGGGAATATTTTAACTAATTTAAAACATCCACTTGAAATAAATGATAAAAATATAATAAAATTTATTTAAAAAAAAACACCAAATCAATTTGTATAAAAGCATGGTAAAATACATTTTAAAATATTAATTTAAAACATTGATAAAAATATGCATAAATACATTTTTAAAAAATATTAATTTGCAATATAATGATTAAACACAATTAAATACATTTAAATTTAAATACGATTTTAAAACATTCTTAATTTGCAAATCGTGTTGAGAAAACAACTTGACGCACCACACTATATACCATGGTGTCAAATGATACCTAATGAGAATCCAATCGTAGCAGTGCAAACAACAACTCACTTGGGTGCTGATCCTGTGCAACTGAAGACCGACCAATTACTCGGGCATAAGCTAAGAGGTTTAAAGAAAATCTGATTAGTTTCATTCAAAGAGTAATTCAATCTCAAGAAGGCGTATTAATATCAAAAGATTTAAAGCCTGTACAAAGCATCCAAGTTGCGAAGGCAGAAATGGACCCGAGAAGCTGTTTTGGTGCATTTTAGGACTCCGAGAAGCAAAAGATGGGTTTGTTAGTTTATGAACATGATTGAGCTCACCAAGAGGCCATGGAATCATGTCAAGATAAAAGCATTGGTATCCAAGCACATCATTTGCGCCCAAGCTTCCAATATGGCCGAATCACATTATTTTGGCGTTATGAAGGAGTTATCTTGTCATCCAAGCAAGCTTTGATCATTCCAATCAATGGCAACATGTGGGAACCAGTTCTAATCCTACTAGGCATCCTCCATGGCATATTAGATTAGATTTGGAGCCTAATTAGCTTGTGACTGAACAAAGATAGCTTATTTGGAAAACTAGTTAACTACTTTCCAAATCTGAAAATTAGACTTTTAAATTAGGAAATTATCTTTTATTTAATTATTTATTGTACAAATTTATTTAGGAAGGTTGATATTTTAATATTTTGATTGTAAATTAATTAATTTCTTTTTCAAAATTAAGGAATTAACTAATACAAATTAGATTAGGAAAGCTTAGTGAATTTCAGCCACATCAATATTCTAAACCCTAACGGCCGGCTTTTATCTAGTGATTTTAGGGTTTTGTTTTGTAACTCAAACCTATTTAAAGATTTATTTTCTCAATAATATTCAGATCATCATTCATACCAAAAAATTACTCGTGAGAGAGATTTCTCTTTGTTTTTCTTAAAACACATAGAACTCAATTAAAGAACTAGTATTCTAGCTTGACTTATCAATAGGACCATCCATAACCTATTGTGGCGTCTTTGACATATATCAAGATTTTCTAATCACAATTTGATTAAATGTCAAGATGACCATTAGAATCTGGACTTAATTTTGATCTGAGCTAATTTAATATAGGTTTAGGAGCGAGCCGACCGAAGTTCATATCAGTATTCAGTGTCCCAAGTATGGCTTAACGGAGAGGTTAAAATGAAAAACTTGTAAACGGTTGTCTTGGAGTCTCAACAGTGCCAATGTTTATAATAATCATCCTAGCCATGGAGAGGGGTGGCTTATCTATATTGTATAAAATTTGCCAATCCTCAGGTCTAGAGCATCCCACAGGATGGCCATACAACTTGCACGCTTTATAATATATAACAAATATATTATAAAACACCAGTATTGTATAATGCATCTAAAATTTATAAATCATAATTCTTAATTATCAAAATCTCATAAATACCACTGGGTTAAATACCTTCTTTCAAATCCATATAATTCACATTTTCTTTAAACCATCATCATAAATTCACCCATTCAAATATATCAATTTCTATGACAATGAAAACAATTCCACAAATATTTAAAACAATTATTTTTTTCAAATTCTCAAAATCAATTTAAATCAAAATATCATTAAAACCACATAAAATTCATATAAACACAAATATTATGCATCATAAAATCAACAATAATTTTAACAAAATTAAAACAATAATTCTTTAAAACTCCAAAAGATATATTGGCAGCAACACATATCTTAAAATTTATCATAAATTAGAAATATAAATTTAAATGGAAATTCTCTTAAATATTAAACACATAAAAATATATATATTTTTCAATAGCCCCAAAATAGCTTTTGAAGGAGGATCATTCACCTCAAGCACATGAATCAATCAAGATCCTCCACGAGATCAGTTTCACGACTCGCATGTGCACCTAAAATATCAATGTTACACAAAACCAATTAAATTAATATTTTAATCCGGTATATTACACAAGAGTACCCAAGGAAGCTAACACAAATGTTGTCCAAAATTTACAAATAATATACCAAAATGAAGCTTATGGAGCAAGTGTTACAGATTGAGTTTTACCTCTCTTAGATCGGACTTGTGATAGCCGAAATCTCATCGGAAAGGTTTCAAGCTTAATGTCCTTGGATCTCTCAATCTATTAAGAATTGGGGGAAAAAAGACCTTAGATTTGGGTTTAGGGAGGTTAAATTAGTGGGAAAGGTAGGTGGGGTGATTAGAAACTCACCGAAATTGTGTTTTTTGGTGAGCCATCATGGTCACCAAAAAGTGTCACCACTAGGGCACGTCCGTTGGCCATTGACTGTGATTTTTGTTGGGGAGGTAGATCAGAGAATGGGTGACACAATGGGACTAGTGATGTCAAAAATGGATGGCTGATTTAAGAGAAATAGCTGGTTAAAGGAAATGACATTGTTGTAGAAAAAATGCCTCGATCTAGACACGTTGCAGACAATCTGGCCTTGAAATTTGGGTGGCCAGCCAATTTTGAAGGGTGGGTGATGGTGGGTCAGCACATGTAATGGTTCAGTGGTCGAAAAATGGGCAATGATGGTTGGCCAATTTCTCTCTCCTCTTTCTCTTTCTCTCTTCTCTCTCTCCTTCTCTCCTTCTCTCTCTTCTCTTTCTTACACCTCACTTGATTTTCCACCAATTAAAACAACACCCATGGGTGCCACTGTGTACTCACAGGGTTAGCCTAGTTTTTGACCCATGGCATAGTGTCATTGAACACTGTGCACACACACAGATTGGTATACATTAAACGCTATCCCAAAAAAACTTTGTAGGTCCATAACTTTTAACCAAATGTCCAAATTAAGCGTGCCGCTAGTATATGAACTCATATTGATGGATACTTTACAAACATACATGAGCCAAAACAAAATTTTACAAAAATAAACAGTTAAACACGGCATAGCTCGGACAGTTTGGACTGCAACTTGTTTCGCTCATAACTTTCAAATCATAGCTCCATTTTCGATGTGCTACTAGTCCACGAATTTAGGTTGCCGCGTACTTCACAATGGTGCCTCAGTCAATGCAAAATTCTGTTTCGATCAAAAAGTCAAAACAGATCCCACTTGGTCAACGATGGTCAAACTCGATTAATGCGAGAAAAATTTCGGTATACCTTAAGATGGGGAGTTACATATATATATATATATATATATTATATGTAACAGTGGATGTAAAATGCAAAAAACATGAGATGTCAGTAATTAAAAGCATGGACATAAAAATACATATACCTTTTAATTTAAGCATGAACATAATTAAAAGAATTACTAAGAATCACATCTTGGATGTGACCTTTAGAGGAGAAACTAATAAAATTTGCAATCCCAAATAAAAACCAATGGGATCTATGTCTGGATGAGTGTCATATATTATCTTCTATTTCTTGACCACAAATCTCTCATGGGTTGTCATGACAACCCGCCACTTCCATTTCTTGAAGCTGCAAGTAAACAATTAGCCATAGAAAATGGGAAAAGATTCATCAATCACTACATGGATCGACAAAACACTTTCTTTATTTTCCCGAAAGATGAATTAAATGAAATTATTTTACTAACTCAAATAATCCAAGTATACAAACAATTCTTAGGTGTACATGAGTCTTTCAATCAAAGCGTTTGACAACCATAATGAAAACACGTACATGACAAAAACAACTCATCGAAATAGCTTCAAGATTCTTAAGAACATATAGTTTAGAATGCTATAATGGGAGTCATCCTAAGATAGATGACCTCTTTTGAAGTTTCAACAAAATAAAAACTCTTACCATTTGGAGTGTGGTGGCTAAATTGAGTGGTAGAGCATTACATAACGTTTGGGAAATTTGAATAAAAAAAACCCTTTACTGTCTGGAGTGCTGTGCCTAAACTAAGGACAATATTGGTGGAGTAAGAGAGTGCAGAATGCATACTCGGCCATAAGTGTGTCAGTGAGAACACTGGGCCCAAGGGGGCATATTGTAAAATCTATGAGCCGTGAAGGATGCAAGGCAAAAAGCAGGATGTTAGGCCCTAAGGAGATGTGTTATAGGCTTTGTGAGTCCTCAAGGATATGCGACAAGAAGAGACATAATCAGTGAACAACATACTAGGTGAGTTATGATGACTAGTGGCAGTTTAGTGTGAAGCTACCAAGATAAGTGTGGGTAGGTGTAAGACACTGGCAATCTAACTTACTAGCAAGACTAAATGGTGTCCAATCCCATATCACATAAATGTTGAATGGTAATTGTTCAAATATAATGATAGTCACTTTTTTTACAATCAAGGCCTTTTCACAATGATTGATTTCAGGGTTTGTAAGAATTTTTTTTAAAAAGAAAAATCCTTACCATCTGGAATGCAGTGACTAAATTGGGGATAATATAGGTGGAATAAGAGAGTGGTAGACTGTTACATATTATCCAAAGAAATTATAAACCTTCTAAAAACTCTTTTAAATTTTTGCAAAGGAATATAGAAAATAATATTGTTTGCAATGGATTACATGATAAATAGGAATATTATCATACCATTTTTATGTTATATAGAAATACTGTTGATGCCATGATAAAGCTTAATCTCATTTTTATTTGATTCACATGTTCTAGGACTTAATTAGGTCAATCTAGATTAGGAATAATTAGATTGCCTTATGTGAATTAAACCAATTATTTGAGGAATCATATTTTGATTATTTTAAAGATTAAGTGTGATTGGCAAATATCATTGTTGGAATTTGGTTCCATGCATTAAAATGAATATGAAAAAGTAGTGGGGAATCCAAAAATGTAACGTTTCTATATCATTGTTTTTCTTCTTAGTCAATTCAATTGCTTTCTTTAATTTTTAATTGCTTTAGTTTAATTTTCTTTTTTGTTTTAATTTGCCAAACAATGACAAAGACTTTAAATTTCCAAAACATAAATTTATTATTCAAAGCAATTAGAGACCTTCTAAAAACTCCTTTAAAGATTCTATGCAAATTCTGAATCATTAACTTTTAAAGTCATAAGCTTACAACATGATCATATCATTAGAACTAAAAGTACGCACCTAATTACCAATAAACAGTCCTAGAACAAGAAAAATAATTTCCTAGCAAATGATATCATCTAAATCTAAAACTTTTACAAGGTATTGTATACATGCATAAGTGACTTTGATTGAAATTTTAGATTAAAATAATAATGAAAACCTATTCAAAATTCATTAATAATTTGACACAAAATACTAAAAAATCAGGTTTTTATAAATATACATTTAATTTCCAATTTGTTTCTCTCTCACAAAAATTTAATAGTAATTGAAATTTTATAGGATAATACTAGACATACATATGTAGTCATATAAATTTTTATATCTCAAATAAAGGCCAAAAGATGGTCAAAACAAATTTAATAACTTATTAACAGAAATTGAAAAACAATGGTTCATATGGAGTTCAATCTAAAGAAAAATCATTGTGAATAAAATAAAAGGCCAAAAGAGGTCAAAATTTTACGATGTTACACTACAAAAAAAAAAAAAAAAGGAAAAAAAAAGGGAATTACTGACCGAATCTTTTGCAACCAAACTTTTTTGGTCGTTAAAGATGAACATTAGTATAATGGTCGCTAAAAATTTCATATCTCATATTGGAAAAATGGTGAGCTACCATTTTCAGCAACCAAGGATTGGTCACTAAATCTAAGCTTTCAGTGACCAATTAAATTTTGATTACTCGGGAAATCTTTCCTATGTCTTTTTTAGCAAGAAGAAGATTTTTCAGTGACCAAATATGTATTGGTCATTGAAATTAATTATCACCAACCAATATTTGGTTACTAATAGTCTAAGTAATTAAAAATGAAAATAAATATAAATGTATGAAATTAGTGACCATTCTTTGGTCACCAAAAATTTTATCTTAGTGGCCAATGAATTGGTCATTAATACTAATAATGAGTGAGCAAATGGAGTTTGGTTGCTTAAAAAGAGTTAAAGTAAATTGTTTACTAGATGAAACTTTTGGTGAGCACATAATTGTTATATATAGTTGTAATAATTAAAATAATGTAACAAAAATATGAATATAAGACCTTTTTTTTTTTTTGGAGGGGGGTAGAGTATGAATATAACACCTTAAGCCATCTAAAAGCTTTTATCATTAAAATGTTGCATGAGTGATTGAAAGGTTGATAGTTAAAATTTTTTGAAATTAAAAAAAAAAATGATGATATAGGTGTTTGACTACTAAACATGAGCAACCAAGTGATAGCATAAATAATAAAAAAAATAAAAATAAAGGATAATACCTTTTAGTGATTAAAAAAAATTGGTCTCTCTCTCTCTCTCTCTCTCTCTCTCTCTATATATATATATATATATATACACAATCCGTCTATGGTGCGGACGGTCCTCATGCGGACCACAGTATTGATGACGGTTTTTCATAGTATTGGTGACGATTTTTTAAAAAACCGTCGTTAATACTATGAAAAACCTTCACTAATATTGCGGTCCTCATGTGGACCGTCCTCACCATAGAATTTCCGTATATATACATATTTGTAATTGATACTTGTGTATTTGAATTCATATATATATATATATGTGTGTGTGTGTGTGTGTGTGTGTGTGTGTATGGGTGGAAATGTATTATCGTACATATATACATACATAAATTTATTTATCCTTTAAATATAGCTACAGATATAAACAATAATATGTATAACTTTAATAAAATAAGAACTCTCCTCCACCTTATAATAAAAGCCATATTGACATGTAGATGCTATGAGTTATCAATTAACCATGTAGACTTAGTATTTAATTATTTGCTTAAATGCTCTTCTAGAATGATTTAAATAACAATGATCATTGATGCTAATATTTAAATTTTAAATTCAACTACATTTGATATTAAAATGCCCCCATTTCTTGGTTTATAAAAGAAAAAAAAAAGTGACATTATCATGATGTACATACAAATAAAGATGTACTATTTGCCATCACTAGTAATTAGTGAGACCTATGCTGACTTGGAAAATATTAATTGATTACGTTTATTATTTTTCTTATATTATGGAAAAGTGAATTCTTATTGGTAACCTATTAAGTTACCATGTCAATATGTCACTAATGATGGGTAAAGGTAAAATAATCACATTTAATCGATTTAGTTTTTAAATGGAAAATTTTAATCAATAGGTTATTCGATAAAAAAATCAATTTTGGAATTTTGAAAACCATCTAAGTATTTTTATTCTTATTTTGAAGCAAAAAAACCATCTAAGTATTGGTTGGTCAATTTCAATTCTTCTGTTATTTTCTCATTGGTTCAGTTAATTATTAGTTTTGAAAAATCAATACAGACATTGGTTCTTTCAATTTTTAATTGGTTTCAATTTAATTAATTTTTTTTTAAATTTTCTTTGGCTTATATAAACATTCCTAACGATGGTCATCATTGATTATAAATAGCATTTTCCATATTACTACGATTTTCATTATAAAGTGAGATATTTTGTTAGGAGAGCAAACTATATAAATTTCATTAAAAAACAATTGATAATAGAGTCATTATTTTCTTATATAAATATTCTAATTTGATTTCTCTAACGCATATAATGAAAAATTATATATATATATATATACACATATATATATATATATAGAGAGAGAGAGAGAGAGAATATTTTACATTAGAGTATAAAGGATTTTTCTTTTATAGAAGAGTGAACTTATTAAAGTGATCTTATTTGTTACATGATTAAAAATTAAAATTCTTTTGAAATAAAACTTTACATATCATTGTAATCAATATTGCATGCATACATAATCAGGCATATATTAGTATATATGCCAAAAACACAAATATATACATATAAATTGTTTTCTTCGGAAACATATATATCCATACTGATTTGATATTTGCTATAAACTTGTAGTTATAGATTTTCGAAAAGTATATTTAATCACATTATGAGTATGTAATAATTTTTTATATATACGGGTTAAATTTGCTGTTGATTAATTAGATTAACCACTTTCATAGCATTAATACAATTTTAATAAATTAACAAAGTCAATTAATATTATTATCATATCGATATTATATAAAAACAAAAATTAAAATATTTATCATTATAGAATATAAAATTTTTACTTTAAAATTTGGGTCTTGGCAAATAAATAAAATTTTCATTTTGGGTTGGCGGGAAATTTGCCCCCTTCCCTTCCAGTTAAAACAACATTTTGCCCTAGCCCCATTTGAGACTCTGCAGTGCTTCGTCACTCCAACAATGTCATCCCCTGCTCTACGGCCGCATAAGAATTTCTTCCGTGTTTCTTCTCTCTCCGTCCGACGGATGATCCCGATCTAGCTGCCTCTCAGGTGTGCTTCACCTCTTTATTTCTCTCTTTTCCTTTTCCTCCTCTATTTCTCCGTCGCTTTCAATCACACAGCGACTTTCACTCTCCTCGTTTTCATCGAACTTTTCTATTTCCATCTCCTTCATATCCCCCAACACATTCTTTTTTCTTCCTCCCTCTTTACTCACACACTTTCTTTCTGATTTGGTCCCAAAACTTCGTTATCCTTCACTTGTGCAGGTAAATTTCCACGCCTTTTTTTTATTAGATCCGTTTTTGGGTTTTAGATGGTGATACTGGAATTCACATTAAGCTTTTACTAATTAGATAAAGTTGGCTTCTTTAGGCTTTCCTTTATTGTTTTCTCGATATGGATGCCACAATGCACATGTGCAAATCTGCTACTTCGCCACCTGTGAGTTCTTCTTTATGCGGTTCATTGCTTTTTCTTTGTAAAGACAGAATTTTTGCATTTGGGTTTTGGTTCTGAGGGTTCCTATAATGTTCAATTGTAGAAATTGAAATGGGTTCATTTAAAAGATTCTTTTTTTCATCCTGCAAAAGAAAAATCAACTCCCCGAACAGTTGCGCACCACCCAAATAGTTGTTCGCGTTATTAGAACTGCACATGAGATGGGGATACCTTATGTTGCTGTTCACTCCACCATAGATAAGGATGCCCTTCATGTGAAACTGGCTGATGAAGCGGTTTGCATTGGTGAAGCACCAAGCAATCAATCGTAAGTCACACTAATTCTCTGTGTTTGTTTTCTCCAATCATGGTTATCCTAGTCATTTTGCATTTTTTATTTTTATATGAATGAAAGAGAAAAAAGAAAAAACATGTCACAGATTAGTAAAGGAAATCTCCCCGATCTGTTTCTGAATCCAGTTAGTCAATAGTGTTTACATGTTTCTCTCTCTGAGAATCTTATGAAAAGGTTCTGGAGTTTACCTCAAATTCGTTAGTATTCCAACTTGGTTAAAATTTCCAGTAGTTGGAATATATTGTAAAGTGTTGGAAACATGCTTTCCAAGTTTCTAATATGGAAGAACCTCTATTTTCTCTTTTCTGTCATTATCTACTTTTATTTCCCTTCGTTATTTTGTTTCTATAGTTATATTTGTTGCCCTTCAAAGGAGTAAAAATTGTTGATTTCAACATTTCTAGTTCATGGTTCTCTATATTCATGTATTCACTCTTTGATCTGATGGCCATATCTTGTTATGCAGAACCAACCAAAAGTCTCCATGAGATTGCAAAGGTTTAACTGGTTCACATATTTTCAATGAAGGTAATGATTATTTTACCTTGTTACATTGTATTGAATTCGTTAGACAAAATTTCCCTGATATATTAGATGAACATAGAATTATTGGACTGAATTTTATCTTCTTACAAACGATTATTTATACAATTAAACCATAAAAATGATAAAACTCTCTACTTGATTATGTGCATTAGCCAGAAAACCAGAGTGACAGAGAACTCATAACAGCCTATGACAGCCATAATCCTTTTAACTTCCAAGGAAAATGATCTAACCTACAAATATAACTGACTGTGGTAATACTTGTTTAATAAAGCCTTGAAGGTATGCAATTTTGTAATGTTTGCTGGCTGTTTCCTCCATTGAGTTGAAAGTTGCTTTACTTTGATAAAAATTAATTTTATCATGTGGTTTGACAGATTAATGAATTAACATAATTGAGTGCCCAAACTATGCCATGAATCTCTAGAAGCTGAGATGTAATACCACTGACCCAAGTGGTCATGTGCCAGTTGTCTATTGAATAACTGGTGCACAAGTATGTGGTTTCCAGCTGTGTAATGTCAATCTGATATCCATAACTAGAAAATGAAGTCTATTCTAATTGTATATTCTTTCAGGACCTATTAATCATAATGAAAAGTTAATTCATAAACAAAAAAAATGGAGATGGACTATCTCTAATTAGAATAATATGTTCAAAGATGAAGATCAAAGTACCACAGATTATAAATTACCTCAAAAAACTAATTCTCTGCAATGTGTCTGCATGGTTTGCAACCACATCCCACCAACGTTTTAAAACATGTTATTGCTGTGTCTGCTCTGCAATTGAAATATCTCTTTGAACCTCTTGGTTTGAACACAATATTTCTGCATCATGATGGAATATATATTAAATATAAGTTGAGAAAAATGTGCTTGTAAATTGATCTACTATGTGTGTGAAATCTCCTCAAGGTCTTATTATGTTTTTCATGATCCTCTTATACTTAAGAAACCCAATTAGATGGGCATTTAGCTAAAGTAATTCCAAATACAAACATTACATGTCAATTTGGAAAGTGCAGTGTCTAAATTTTGGGAACTTGAAGCAGTGAAAAATAAATGACACTTTTTGCAGGATCTCTTTAGATTGAGTTACAGAGGAGAAAGCTTGCTCGTTTACCTATGTAGGGTGGATAGCTTGAGGTTGGTTTAGTAGGTTGAGAAGTCTTATGGGATGCTTATAAGACTTACTGGAGTGTTCACTGTTAGCAAGCATAAATAGAGTAGCATGAGGTTTCCCTGTCAGCTTGGCATATTTTCATGCATTATATTGGAAAGATACTGTGGTGACAAGTTATTTCAGGGAGATAAAACACTTGCTTCCCTTCCAATGACAGTTAATTTTATACCCTAAGCATCAGGATTTGTTCTGCTTTAACTGATTGTTGAATGGAATAGTATATGTGGATGGAGATACATGAATATTGTGTTCTTTTTTTTTCTTTCTTTCTTCTTCTTCTTTATATATATATATAGCATTTATAGTGGCTATATATACATATATATATATATATATCTAATTTCTTCTTCTTCTTTATATATATATATATGTATTAGGATTTCTAGTTCTGTATTGGTTTATATATATATAGCATTTAAAGATTATACATATTGTGTTGTTTAATTGCTATTTTAAACAAAGGAAGGAGATGCTGCTGAAGAAACAACACAGACAAGCTCTCCTTCTTGATAATTTCCTAAGTGTGGATGGACTTGGTCCAGGGCGCTTCCTTTGTGATAGAAAACTTGTCACCTATACATTCGGTAATAGCAACAAATATGAACATGTTCATTTTATTTTCTGCATAATTTTCTAAGTGCAATTCACTCTTTTGAGGTAGTTATTTGATCTTTATGTGGTTTGACATTTGGTTTTTGACAATAAGAGAAGTATGAAATGTGGGTGGTGGGAGAGTGCCTTCATTCATTCAACATATTGCCTTTGATTTGCTTTTAACCCCAATTCTTTTAGGGTAAAAGCTTAGTCTAATTGAGCATTTTGTCTCTACTTACATTTGTCTTTTCTTAAAAAATGGGTTACACCTTAGCTGTCTCTCCATCCGAATAGAGAATTTTCAACTGTTGAGCACTTGGGATAGCAACGTAGAGGGTTCACTCTTTCAAGTTCTTTTTATTAGGCTATATGCTTTTTCCTTTAATTGCCAAATTTTATGTTTCTTTGGATACTGACAGTTAATTGGAATTAATCAAGATTAGTTTAGATGTTGTGTGGTTGCCATACTTTTTATGAGGTTTCATTTTATGTGGATGTTTCTGCATTTCTGTTGGCACATCAACATTGTCTGAATAGATGGATGTATATTATTGGAATTCCTTTTTCTTTTATAAGTTACTGAGATTCCTTTTTCATTACTCTGGTGCCTAATTCATTGATGGTCATAGCCCAAAGTAACTTTGTAGTACCAAACCATTATTGATACGTAATTAAGCATCCTCAATGATTGTTTGCATTGTTAAGAACTTGAATTCTAAAGATTTTATTTCCATGGATGCTTGGAAATATAATGTATAAGCGTATGCACTGTTTGTGTATGTAAGTTATCATTTTCACCTTCAGCCAAAAAAAAAAAAAAAAAAAAAGTTATCATTTTTACCGCCTTGTCTTTTGTGTTACACTAATTTCTCTAAGTGCTAGTTTAATTTCTAATTGGTTGGGGTCGTTTTCAGATGATTCTCTTGGGTTATATATATATATATATATATATCTATATGCTCTACATTCATGATAATTGTATTTTGTTAAAAACATTCCATTTAGAAGGTTAGAAGGAATACAAGATCTTTAAGGGGAATGATTTGTTAAAATCTCTCTGTTCCTTATTATCGACTTATTCCAGTAGAGAAGGGTATTGACTATTCAGCCAAACCATCAGGCTTTGCTCACCTGTTGGTTGCCAACATAAAGCATTTAGAGACTAAAGTTTGGTTGCTGAATATAGAGCATTGGTGACCAATTTTTGGTGATTAAAAACATTTTTGAATATGTAAAAGACCAAAAGTGACTACTAGTATTTTCACCGACCAATCAATTTGGTCTTAAAAAGTTATTTTTCGATGACCATGTTGGTCGATAATAATTATAATATTGGTCACTTAAACCACTTTAGGCTACCAAAAGTTGATTAAATTGGTGAATTTTTCAGAGTTTTAGAGATTAAAGCATGGTCACTGAAAAATCAAAATTTGGTTGCTGAAGGTTTTAAGTTTTAGCGACCAAAGTTGTTCAGTAACTAATTATGGCTTTTAGCGACCATGCAGTGATCATTTGTTTTTTTTGTCATTGATGTTCTGTAGCCACCAAAGTCCATTTTTGGCGACCAAAAAGAGTGGTCATTGAAAGTGATTTGTTTAGTAGTGTTACAGTACATACAGCAGACATACTTATAAAAATTATTAGGTTTGTTCAAGACACAAATTTCAACTCTTAACTGATCTAATTAGGAAATAAAAATTTGCAGCAATTATACTGGATAAAATATAAGGAATGTGAAGCTAAATGTTTTTACATAAAACTTGATATACAAAGGATACCGCATATGAAATTTCAAGCCAAAATAACTTTGTTTAAATATGTTTTGAAATTAAGCTTTAAAATTTCAAAATATTGAAAACAAACCCACTTAAGTAAATAAATTTTTACAAATTCAGAGCCAAATAAAACTTTTAGATATTTAAAACAAATCTAAACAATCACATTATACCCATAAAAATTTCAGATCAGGGTTCCAACATCTAAAATTCAGTCTAATCCTAGAAATTTATTTTAAAACCCATATAAATCCTGTAAAACATCTAATCCTTTGCTGTCCTTAAAACTTCTAAAACTTCTTCTCTTTGGGCTAAGACACCCAAAGATCGATGAAAACCTCCAATAGGAAGAAAAAAACTTAATTAATTTAAACCGTTAAAGAGAAATTTCAAAAATAATCCCCTAATGAATCCTTTAAGACTGGTAGGAGGAGAAAAAACTTACATACCTTAAATTTTATAGCTAGAAATTATATTCCCACTCTAAACCTATGTATAAAGACCTATGTTTCTTAACCCTATTCCAACTTTAATAATAATTAAATTAACATAATTATGATTGCTAATTAACTCAAGTTGTAAAACAAAATAAATAGCTAATATTCATAAATAAATAAAATAGATAAACAATTAAACAATTAAATAAATACACACAATAAAAGGGACATGTTTTTTTCAAAGCTGTATATGTATATGTATGTATGCGTGTGCCATTTATTTGTATCCGTGGATATTGTAAAATGGAAAAACATGAGCAGTAAGTAATTGAAAGCATGAACATTAACATATATATGCCTTCCAATTTAAAAGTGGCGTGGAATTATTAGGAATCACATCTTCGCTGCCACCTCTAGAGTAGAAACTGACAAAATTTTCAGTCTCAGAACTTTCAATTGATAGGAATCGATGGGATATATGTCTTGGTGAATGTTATACATTATCTTCTTTTTCTTGAGCAGAAATCTCGTCTGAGTTGCAAGAAGAAATTTGCCATAGAAAATGGGAAAAGTTTCGTCAATATACTGCATCAGGGGACAGCTTTACTTGGTTTCCTAAAAGACAAATTAAACAGAATTATTTCATTGACTCAGATATGCATGGCAGTTTGTCGCAGGTGGATAAACAATTCTCAAGTGTAGATAAGTACTTTAAACAGAGCATTTGACAACCATAACCGAAACATGTGACAGAAGCAACTCATTGAAACAAAGCATTAATAAACTTTTGCCAACAACAATATTATTCCTAAGCTACTAAAGCACAAAGTCAAATTGCATCCTCTCTACATGTATATATTTTTGTTAGGAGTTTGGAAAAGTGAACAATTTCATAGAAATGCCTTTGTATTTTAGCTTAGGCAATTAGCTTAGGCAATTTCCAAAGCTTAAAATTTGTCAATCCCCCATCAACAGCTCCTGATACTTGCTCGACCGTGAATATTTCCTTAAAAAAGGCACGCTGCACCGTCAGAATTTGTAGAGCCGGTAATTTCAGAAGAGAAGCAACGGGGGATACAGTTGATTTAATGCGCATGCAAATCATATTAACTTCTGTTAGTCTGGGAAACCACTCTGCATGAGTGGATAATAGATCACACAAATACTCCTCGGCGGTCACTCCCAAGCACGCCAACTTGGGGAATGAACCCTGAAATAATGGTATTATATATGTTAACAGCTACAACAATAATCAATGTTATATATAGCATAGATGATAAATATTAGCTGAACAAACTATACATATGGCTGTGACTGCATATAGATATAAAGACTGCTTTTTATCGCATGGATTATATATAATCCGCAGTCTTTTGGAGACCGAAGAAATTTATTTATTATATATATATATATATATATAGAAAGAGAGGGAGAGAAATTATACTAGTTGCACACGATAATCAAAAACCTTACCAGAACAAGTTCTAAATAAACTATATTTATGTATATATTGTTTGTAACTAAATTACCTTTTCAATAAGAAAGAGAGGTTTAGGACTAGCAGTGGTTTGATCATGTTGATGATGGAATGTTGAATGTCGGCGGCTAAAATCTCCACTTTCTCACATTCAATAATCTCCATCCAAGTCAATGACGGCCACTTGTAAGTATGCATTCCTGGATAGAAACTCCCAAGTTGTGGTAGATATCGTAAGCAAAGTTTCTCTAATTTTGGGAACACAAACTTGATGATTTCTTCAGCACCATCATCACCTTCTTCTTTTGCGATGATTTCTTTGATGGACCTGCAATTCGTTACAGTCAGCTTCGCTAACTGCTCAAGACCTCTAGCGGCGGAGGCTGGAAAAACATATTTGAGACTCTGACATCTATCGACTCGTATTATACGCAGATTTCGACAGCTATTCAACTGTTTGTCGGCGGCTGATAATTTTGTAAGTTTGGAGGTGAATTCTGGAGGGGCAAGCTGGTCATGATCAGGCCATATGCTCGTAAGCCTATCCAGCTTTTCCATTTCTAATACCTCCAATGATTTAGGGAATTTAAACTGTACCATCCAAAATGTTATATAGTTCATCAATATTTTTATTTAATATGAAAAAAGAAAAATACCTGAACACCGTATAAAAATAAAATATAAATATAACGATAACAAGTAACCCACCTGCAATTAATTGGCTTAAACTTTTGGAAACATATATATATATATATATATATACACATACACGAACATTAATTACCTTCCAATTGAAAAGTGGTGCCGAATTATTAAGAATCTCATCTTCACTGCCACCTATAGAGGAGAAGCCAATAAACTGTGGTAGATGGGCAAGACTCAGAACTTTCAATTGACAGAACTCAGTGGGATCCATGTCTTGACGAATGAAACTCTTATCTCCTTTTTCTGCAACAAAAACCTCTTCTAAGATGTTACATTGTCTCAATTCCATTTTTTGAAGCTGCGAGAAGCAATTGACCATAGAAAATGGGAAAAGATTCTTCAACCCATTGCACCCGTGAGCACATATGGCCCCTAGTTTCCCAAAAGAGCCGATTCCTAGCTGAGGATAACATATACTTTCCACACTGGAGACATCAAATAAAAGTAGTGACTCCAATTTGGGGAAGGCAGAATGAGTATAATTGATTGATTCAATGATATGCTTCATTTCACCAGCATGACGTTGGAGGTTGAGACGTTTCAGTTGAGGAAATCCCTCACTGTCTAGTTGAGGAATACAATTACTAACTCCTTCCACCAGATCCAAGTACAAATCTTCAGATTTCTTTATAAGCATTTTAAGACTTTGATCCAATTGATCGCTTCTTGTGAGTTCGAGTCTTAGCTTGTTTGAGTTTTCATAGTCCATAATCTCCCACAAAGGAAACACGCCACCAACACTTATTCTGAATCTTTCTAACTGATCAGAGAATAAGCTTGTTGGCAAAGCGTCAGCATTCTTAACACTTACGTTCAATGTGGTCAACTGAGACAAGTGCTTTAGCTCTGAAACACTGGCATTAATTCGTCTTTCACCTGTAACTCCTTCGGCTTCCCAATTTTCAAAGCTGTACGTCATGTTCAACTCTTCTAGGCTGCTTAAATTCGATAAGACATTCGGTGGAATAATTTCAAGCTTTATGCAATAGCTCAAATCCAACAATCGTAGACAAGTCAACTGTCCTATTTCTTTGCACAATTTTCCAACTTGAGAGCCTGCCAAACTAAGAATTTGTAAACCCCGTAGCTCACTGATTTTAGCTAGGACATCATCATCATCTTCAAAGATGCAACCTTCAAGACACAATGTTTGAAGATTTGTAAGGGAAACAAAAGATGGAGGCAGTAGAAGATTACGAAAATTGGTTAAATCCAGCACTTTGAGTTCCTTCATCTCTTGAAAGAAATTTTCTGGGACTTCAAGTGACTGACCATAAATATCTACAAAAATAAACAATTTTAGCTTTGGACATTGCAACTTTGAAGGAAGACTAGCAGGGATAGAACTGCGGTAAGGTAGAGAAATCATAGTGCAATTCTCTAAAAACTCCTTATTTGGCCACTCTTTCAACTCATTTCCATGTGTTACTGATAAAACCTGACGCTCTTTCCTAGCAATGTAAAGAGCAGCATCACGAGCAAGATCATGCATTTTGGGATCTTGACCACCATCACCATCAAGCAATAAACAAGAATCTTTAAGGTAATCAACCAATGTATACAACCTATCGCGTGCTTCATCCAATGTATTGGCATTTTCAAATACACCCAAACCGAAACTATATCTCAACAGGTCTCTGAGGTAAACAGTATTTCGTACCACAAGCATTGCACATAGCAAGAGCAATGACTTTGCCTCGTCACCACGTAGCTGGTTGTAACTCCACTCTAGAATTGAGTATGCTTTTTCTTGCATTTCATTCTGCTTATCAAATTTTTTTAGGCTTTTCAAAGCAACTCTCCATGAATATATATTTTTACTTTTTAAAGAACTTGCAACCGAGATGATTAAAACCGGCAATCCTGAACATCTTTTGGCTACTTCAACAGCTATATTTCTTATAGCTGGATCTTTTACAACATTCCCTGCTTTCTTCTCAAACAAAATCCAACTTTCTTGCACATCTAAAACTTCAAGCTTAAATTCATTTTGCGTACCTGTTTCCGATAACACTTCTCGAGTTCTAGAGGTTGCTAAGATTTTACATCCCCCAACAGCTTCAAGTCCCACTTCATCCAAATCAAGTTTGTTCCAAATATCATCTAAGATTATCAAAATCTTCTTGTTTCTTGTCCTTTCTTTCAAATTAGATGCTCTTCCAGCTGTGGTTTCTTGTTCAAACTTCAAACCTAACACGTCAGCAATTTCTCCTTGAATTCTTTTTGGGTCTGGGTTCTGCGACACGGTTGCCATAGCAACCTCATCAAACAAGTGGTTTTGTTGAACAAGATCGTAAACCTGCTTGACAAGTGTGGTCTTCCCCACACCACCCAATCCATACACTCCGATAATGTTGATGTCAGGTTTCACCAAATCTTTTATGATGCTATCCATAATTGATGTCCTCGATTGAAATGCCGCAGATGTGGTAGATGTGTTCCATGTCCCTTGTGGGGGAGCACGGTATGAAATTGATTGGGTGGTGTATTTTCCACCCTCTGCCTGGAGCTTGACAACATCTTCCTTTATTTTTGTTGATTTCCTGCTTAGTTGATGACGAGGCTTCAAATTTGGACAGAACCCGTGGAGACATTTCTGGTTTGATTGGCGTTCTTCTTCAAAGAATTTCTTTGCCTTTTCAATAGTCGTGTCAGCATTTTCGAGCCACTTTTCGACATCTCCTTCGATTTTTTCATTTGTTCTAAGAGATTCATCCACTTTGTGTTGCACTCTGACTTTGAGAGAAGCTAAGTACTTAACTTGAGTTTTTAGATCTTCTATGTTACTTTTGTATTGAACTACGTGGCCCGCTTGGCGTACGATTGGTTCAAATGTATACTCAGCAATTTTTGTTGCGATCCAATTGCCAATAGTCATAACAAACTCCATAGCTTGCTGTGTAGAAACCTCTTTTTTTTTTCTTTTTTTTTTCCTTTTTTTTACTTTTTCTTTTTCTTTTTCTTTTTTCTTTTTTACTTTTTTTTTTCCCCCTCTTTTCCTTTTCCTTTTGCTGCTTTCTTTCTTTTTTTTTTTTTTTGGGGAGAATTGAACTTCTGGAGTCTGAAAACGTAAACCAAACAAAATATGAGAATGAGTTTGGAATAGTTAGTAATTACAATTTTACAAAAAGAGAAAATTTCCTAGTATTCAATTCAATATTTAGCTACTTAGCATCAAATTTGATACTTTTTGGAAAACGTATATGTGTCATGTTGCTTACATTTTTATATAGCTTTTTATAAACAAATGTAATCTTTAAAAAAAAATAATAATAAAAATAAAAAAAAAAACGTAATTTCTATTCATTTTTCGCTCCTAGTTTGCCAAAATAAATACATAGTTTAATTCTATTCTTTTCCTGTTTCATTACAAAGCACTATTTTTTTTAAAAATAGTTTCTTATTACTTATAAACCTAGTAAATATGTTAATTCATTTTTTTAAGTTTTTTTAATTTATAATTTTTTTGATTTACAATAATGATGTTCTATAATTACGGGTTCAAGTCCCACAAAATGTTTGACCCAAAAAAAAAAAAAATGCATGTTTAGTAACTATAAGTGATACTTTTCTTACAATTTTTTAACAGTAATGATGCGATTAATTTTGTAGCTAAAGTCATTATCATTTAGAGATAAAATTCAACTTTTGTCACTAGCATGCATACATACTGAATTTCATGTTTGTATTAAATCTTTTGCATTATAAATTATATAGCTGAAAACTTCTAATGTGGACTCAGGAAAAATTATCAAGTAAACTGGTGCCTAACTATCATTTAAAGCACAAGTCACACACACAACGAAAGGTGCCTAACTATCGTTTAGAGTTCAATAAAATGGTGCGCTGCCTAACTATCATAAAAAATAAATAAATAAATAAAAATCATCCATCATGAGGAACAAAGAGATCCACAAAATAATAATAATGATAATAATAATAATAGTACTACTACTACTACTAATAATAATAATAAACAAACAAACAAACAAAAAAATAAACAGATGCATGAGAGCAAAAATCATCAACTAGGAAATGCAAAATAAAAAGGAAAAAAGTTGATTGCTCGAGAAACCAAACCTGAAGCTCACTTGCAAGTCGTCAGCGTTCTGATTCTAAACAAAGTCCACGGTGACGAAGCTTCAAGAAAACGGGATAAAGTAGATCTCAAGGAGAGAATGCACGGTACACAAGAATGCACAGTGAATCAACAACTACAAACAAAAATGCATGGTACATACACAAACTCATAAATAGAAACTTAGCACAGTGAACAAAAAAAAGGAACAAAGAGATAAAATAAAATAAAAAGGGAACCTGAACCCCACCTGCAAGTTGCCGAGGTCGAATTCAGAAAAAAGCTGTTGCTGGAGCTTCAAGAAGACGGAATGGAGCAAATCTCCGGAAGAAAGAGGGAGGGAGAGAGAGAGAGAGAGAGAAGCTTAATATTTACCTTACTAATATTTTCCGACGTTTACAACCAGGTCGTTTCAAATGGGCTATAGTTCGCCTAGTGGCCGGTTGGGCTTTAGGTCTGCTTCTACTATAATGTAATTCAAGTTTTGTTAATTTCTTATAAAAGTTGCGTATGTAAATTGCATACAAACTACCTACAAGAACATTTACTTTTTTATTAAAATAATCCAATTGGTTAACATATTATTCTTTATGGGTTCAATTTGGGATGAAGGAATATCAACAAACTGCTATATTACGTTAAAGGTGTACATGTATTTTTTCAAAGGAGTTGAGGGCAATTTTTTAATTTTTTAATTTAGTTTTATTGTTTTTACTAGTGGAAGGAAGAAAAGAAAGTGAAGTACGTAATATCATAAAGAAATTAACGATACTTTGTATGTCTCTAAAATTCTTTTCCATTTTTTTTGGAGAAATGTGTTAAAAAAAAAAAAAAAACGACAAACAGTTTTATAGTTTTTCTTACATTTAGTATATTTGATCAAAAAAATTTACTAGGAAACGAATTAGGACCAAACTTGCAATTAGTTTCAGTGACGAAGTTGATTTTTGTTACTAACCATTGCTTAGTGTAAGAACTTATTCCTGTCACTAAACCATAATTTTGTGAAATAGTGACATAGCGTGGTGAATTTGTTTATTGTCACTATTCGGAGACACTGTTCAGTGATGAAATGCCATTTTGTTGTTGAAATTGTGTGTAAAAAGCATGTTGGAGTGTGTGTAAAAAGAAATTGTAACTAAAATCATTTAAAGGTGCCTGAGAATCAAAAAATGGTTAATGATATACATGAATAAAATTTAACAAATATATAGAAAAAATTTCCATGTTTGACTTTTTAACGATAGAATAAATATGATGAATATTGAAAATTAAATGTTTAAAAATAGATATATAATAACAAAAATAGATATATAATCATTTCTTCATGAAGAATCTGGAAATTTTTGAACAAATAATAAAAAAACTATATATTTGACAAGAATTTTTATTAAAAAAAACCATACAAATAATTTAAAAATATTAAATATACTAAAAGGAAAAAAGATTAAAAATTGTTATTTACAAATAATAAGAATGTAAATGTTTACAAATAAATATATAATGTAAATGTTTACAAATAAATATATAATTATTTTTTTCATAAAGAATCAGAAAAAAATTGAACGAATAATTTACCAAAAAGATATAAAAAAAATGTTATTGTGAGAGAATCTAATAATTAAATTTTAGAAATTTTCTATTGTATGTAAAACTTAAATTTTAGATGGCCGACACAAGACAAAAAGAATAAAATTATATGACCATTACATGTAACCACTAACTCAAAGTATCTTCAGAAAAATAAATAAATATATATATATATATATATATATATATGGATTATATTTCTGTAGCTACCTGCGTGCATAGAAATGAGATTTAACAACATGGGGTGAAAATAGTGTTATAATATTATGACTTACTTTTTGCTAACTAATTAATTAACTAAAATGAAATCATTTATATTCAACAAGAACGAAATCCAAACCAAATAAGATGTACAACTAGTCAATGGCGTAGCCACATTAGTGTGGGGGGGAAGGCCGCCCAAGCTTTTTAATTTTTGTTTTTATTTTAAACAAATGTATTATTGTATATAATTAAGAAAAAAATCACTTAAATCTATATTTGCTCCCCATAAATAAATAATTTATACATTATATTATTTTTTGTAAGCATTTTTATACTTACATTATAAACATTAGTAGTTAAATATGTGTAATTATAAATTAAGTGAACTGTCAAAAAGAAGTGATTATGGATAAGTACTCATATTGTTCTATTTATTACTCAATATTAATTTCCCAAAAATATATAAATAAATATTCATAAATAAATAAATATTTAATGAAAATTTTTCTTTTGCATCCTTCAATTTTGTTATTATTCACATAGACATTAGGCTTTTAAAATATTATCATTTATTTCCTTTTAGTTTTCGAAATTAATCAAAAGAGATTAATATATTAATTATTAACAATTTTTACCAGTTAATATGAATAGTTAAGGGTCCCAATTATATTTTTGTAATATTATTCGATTATAAAATATTGATTTATAACATTTTTT